>NC_090445.1:1700175639-1701375639 GCF_031143425.1 Pleurodeles waltl | reverse complement strand
CTGCATCAATAAGCACACAGTGCCTGTCACTGTACACCGATTGTCACTGACAAGAACCCTGCATCAATAAGCACACAGCGCCTGCCACTGTACACCGATTGTCGCTGACTAGAAGATCCTTGCATCGATAAGCACACAGCGCCTGCCACTGTACACCGATTGTCGCTGACTAGAACCCTGCATCAATAAGCAAACAGCTCCTGCCACTGTACACCGATTGTCGCTGACTAGAACCCTGCATCAATAAGCACACAGCGCCTGGCACTGTACACCGATTGTCGCTGACTAGAACCCTGCATCAATAAGTAAACAGCGCCTGCCACTGTGCACCGATTGATGCTGACTAGAACCCTGCATCAATAAGCACTCAGCGCCTGCCACTGTACCCCGATTGTCGCTGACTAGAACCATGCATCAATAAGCACACAGCGCCTGCCACTGTACACCGATTGTCGCTGACTAGAACCCTGCATCAATAAGCACACAGCGCCTGCCACTGTACACCGATTGTCGCTGACTAGAACCCTGCATCAATTAGCAAACAGCGCCTGTCACTGTACACCGATTGTTGCTGACTTGAACCTTGCATCAATAAGCACACAGCGTCCACCACTGTACACCGATTGTCGCTGACTAGCACCTTCCATCAATAAGCACACAGCGCCTGCCACTGTACACCGATAGTCGCTGACTTGAACCCTGCATCAATAAGCACACACCACCTACCACTGTACACCGATTGTCGCTGACTAGAACCCTGCATCAATAACCACACAGCGTCTGCCACTGTACACTGATTGTCGCTGACTAGAACCCTGCATTAATAAGCACACAGTGCCTGCCACTGTACACCGATTGTCGCTGATTAGAACCTTGCATCAATAAGCGCACAGCGCCTGTGTCGCTGACTAGAACCTTTCATCAATAAGCACACAGCGCCTGCCACTGGACACCCATTGCGCTGACTAGAACCTTGCATTAATAAGCACACAGCGCCTGCCACTGGACACCGATTGTCGCTGACTACCACCCTGCATCAATAAGCACACATCGCCTGCCACTGAACACCAATTGTCGCTGACTAGAACCCTGCATGAATAAGCACACAATGCCTGCCACTGTACACTGATTGTCGCTGACTAGAACCCTGCATCAATAAGCACACAGCAGCTGCCACTGTACACCGATTGTCGATGACAAGAACCTTGCATCAATAAGCACACAGCGCCTGCCACTGTACACCGATTGTCGCTGACAAGAACCCTGCATCAATAAGCACACAACGCCTGCCACTGTACACCGATTGTCGCTGACTAGAACCTTGCACCAATAAGCAAACAGCTCCTGCCACTGTACACCGATTGTCGCTGACTAGCACCCTGCATCAATAAGCACACAGCGCCTGCCAATGTACACCGATTGTCGCTGATTAGAACCCTGCATCAATAAGCACACAGCGCCTGCCATTGTACCCCGATTGTCGCTGACTAGAACCTTGCATCAATATGCACACAGCGCCTGCCACTGTACCCCGATTGTCGCTGACCAGAACCTTGCATCAATAAGAACACAGCGCCTGCTGCTGTACACCGATTATCGCTGAATAGAACCCTGCATCAATAAGCACACAGCACCTGCCACTGTACACAGATTGTGGCTGACTAGAACCCTGCATCAATAAGCACACAGCGCCTGCCACTGTACACCGATTGTCGCTGACTAGCACCCTGCATCAATAAGCACACAGCGCCTGCCACTGTACACCGATTGTGCCGACTAGAACCTTGCATTCATAAGCACACAGCGCCTGCCACTGTACACCGATTGTCGCTGACTGGAACCTTGCATCAATAAGCACACAGCACCTGTGTCGCTGACTAGAACCTTTCATCAATAAGCACAGAGCGCCTGCCACTGGACACCCATTGTCGCTGACTAGAACCTTGCATCAATAAGCACACAGCGCCTGCCATTGGACACTCATTGTCGCTGACTAGCACCCTGCATCAATAAGCACACAGCACCTGCCACTGGACACCAATTTTCGCTGACTAGAACCCTGCATCAAAAAGCACACAATGCCTGCCACTGTACACTGATTGTCGCTGACTAGAACCCTGCATCAATAAGCACACAGCAGCTGCTACTGTACACCGATTGTCGCTGACTAGAACCTTGCATCAAAAAGCACACAGCGCCTGCCACTGTACGACGATTGTCGCTGACTAGAACCTTGCATCAATTAGCACACAGCGCCTGCCACTGTACACCGATTGCCGCTGCCTAGAACCTTGCATCCATAAGCACACAGCGCCTGCCACTGTACACCGATTGTGCCGACTAGAACTCTGCATCAATAAGCACACAGCGCCTGCCAGTGTACACTGATTGTCGCTGACTAGAACCCTGCATCAGTAAGCACACAGAGCCTGCCACTGTACACCGATTGTCGCTGACTGGAACCTTGCATCAATAAGCACCCAGCGCCTGCCACTGTACACCGATTGTCACTGACTAGCACCCTGCATCAATAAGCGCCTGCCACTGTGCATCGATTGTCGCTGACTAGAACCCTGCATCAATAAGCACACAGCACCTACCACTGTACACCGATTGTCGCTGAGTAGAAACTTGCATCCATAAGTACACAGCGCCTGCCACTGTGCACCGATTGGCGCTGACTAGAACCCTGCCTCAATAAGCACGCAGCGCCTGCTACTGTACACCGATTGTCGCTGACTAGAACCCTGCATCAATAAGCAAACAGTGCTTGCCACTGTACACCGATTGTCGCTGACTAGAACCCTGCATCAATAAGCACATAGTGCCTGCTACTGTACACTGATTGTCGCTAACTAGAACCCTGCATCAATAAGCACACAACGCCTGCAACTGTACACCGATTGTCGCTGACTAGAACCTTGCATTAATAAGCACACAGCGCGCCTGCCACTGTACACCGATTGTCGCTGACTAGAACCTTGCATCAATAAGCACACAGCACCTGCCACTGTACAACGATTATCGATGACAAGAACCCTGCATCAATAAGCACACAGCGCCTGCCACTGTACACCGATTGTCGCTGACAAGAACCCTGCTTCAATAGGCACATAACGCCTGCCACTGTACACCGATTGTCACTGACTAGAACCTTGCATCAATAAGCACACAGCGCCTGCCACTGTACACCGATTCTCGCTGACTAGAACCCTGCATCAATAAGCAAAGAGCTCCTGCCACTGTACATCGATTGTCGCTGACTAGCACCCTGCATCAATAAGCACACAGCGCCTGCCACTGTACACCGATTGTCGCTGATTAGAAGCCTGCATCAATAAGCACACAGCGCCTGCCACTGTACACCGATTGTCGCTGACTAGAAGAATCTTGCATCGATAAGCACACAGCGCCTGCCACTGTACACCGATTGTTGCTGACTAGAACCCTGCATCAATAAGCAAACTGTTCCTGCCACTGTACACCGATTGTCGCTGACTAGAACCCTGCATGAATAAGCACACATCGCCCGGCACTGTACACCGATTGTCGCTGACTAGAACCCTGCATCAATAAGCAAACAGCGCCTGCCACTGTACACCGATTGTCGCTGACTAGAACCCTGCATCAATAGGCACACAGCGCCTGCCACTGTACCCCGATTGTCGCTGACTAGAACCCTGCATCAATAAGCACACAGCACCTGCCACTGTACACCGACTGTCGCTGACTAGAACCTTGCATCAATAAGCACACAGCGCCTGCACTGTACACTGATTGTCGCTGCCAAGAACCCTTCATCAATAAGCACACAGCGCCTGCCACTGTACACCGATTGTCGCTGACTAGAACCCTGCATCAATAAGCAAACAGCGCCTGCCAATGTACACCGATTGTCGCTGACTAGAACCCTGCATCAATAAGCAAACAGCTCCTGCCATTGTACACAGATTGACGCTGACTGGAACCTTGCATCAATAAGCACACAGAGCCTGCTACTGTACACCGATTGTCGCTGACTAGAACCCTGCATCAATAAGCAAACAGCGCCTGCCACTGGACACCGATTGTCGCTGACTAGCACCCTGCATCAATAAGCACTCAGCGCCTGCCACTGGACACCAATTGTCGCTGACTAGAACCCTGCATCAATAAGCACACAATGCCTGCCACTGTACACTGATTGTCACTGACTAGAACCCTGCATCAATAAGCACACAGCAGCTGCCACTGTACACCGATTGTCGCTGACTAGAACATTGCATCAAAAATCCCACAGCGCCTTCCACTGTACACCGATTGTCGATGACAAGAACCCTGCATCAATAAGCACACAGTGCCTGCCACTGTACACCGATTGTCGCTGACAAGAACCCTGCATCAATAAGCACACAGCGCCAGCCACTGTACACCGATTGTCGATGACAATAACCCTGCATCAATAAGCACACAGCGCCTGCCACTGTACACCGATTTTCGCTGACAAGAACCCTGCATCAATAAGCACATAACGCCTGCCACTGTACACCGATTGTCGCTGACTAGAACCTTGCATCAATAAGCACACAGCGCCTGCCACTGTACACCGATTCTCGCTGACTAGAACCTTGCATCAATAAGCAAACAGCTCCTGCCACTGTACACCGATTGTCGCTGACTAGCACCCTGCATCAATAAGCACACAGCGCCTGCCAATGTACACCGATTGTCGCTGATTAGAACCCTGCATCAATAAGCACACAGCGCCTGCCATTGTACCCCGATTGTCGCTGACTAGAACATTGCATCAATAAGCACACAGCGCCTGCCACTGTACCCCGATTGTCGCTGACCAGAACCTTGCATCAATAAGAACACAGCGCCTGCCGCTGTACACCGATTATCGCTGAATAGAACCCTGCATCAATAAGCACACAGCACCTGCCACTGTACACAGATTGTGGCTGACTAGTACCCTGCATCAATAAGCACACAGCGCCTGCCACTGTACACCGATTGTCGCTGACTAGCACCCTGCATCAATAAGCACACAGCGCCTGCCACTGTACACCGATTGTGCCGACTAGAACCTTGCATTCATAAGCACACAGCGCCTGCCACTGTACACCGATTGTCGCTGACTGGAACCTTGCATCAATAAGCACACAGCACCTGTGTCACTGACTAGAACCTTTCATCAATAAGCACAGAGCGCCTGCCACTGGACACCCATTGTCGCTGACTAGAACCTTGCATCAATAAGCACACAGCGCCTGCCATTGGACACCCATTGTCGCTGACTAGCACCCTGCATCAATAAGCACACAGCACCTGCCACTGGACACCAATTTTCGCTGACTAGAACCCTGCATCAAAAAGCACACAATGCCTGCCACTGTACACTGATTGTCGCTGACTAGAACCCTGCATCAATAAGCACACAGCAGCTGCTACTGTACACCGATTGTCGCTGACTAGAACCTTGCATCAAAAAGCACACAGCGCCTGCCACTGTACGACGATTGTCGCTGACTAGAACCTTGCATCAATTAGCACACAGCGCCTGCACTGTACACCGATTGCCGCTGCCTAGAACCTTGCATCCATAAGCACACAGCGCCTGCCACTGTACACCGATTGTGCCGACTAGAACTCTGCATCAATAAGCACACAGCGCCTGCCAGTGTACACTGATTGTCGCTGACTAGAACCCTGCATCAGTAAGCACACAGAGCCTGCCACTGTACACCGATTGTCGCTGACTGGAACCTTGCATCAATAAGCACACAGCGCCTGCCACTGTACACCGATTGTCACTGACTAGCACCCTGCATCAATAAGCGCCTGCCACTGTACATCGATTGTCGCTGACTAGAACCCTGCATCAATAAGCACACAGCACCTGCCACTGTACACCGATTGTCGCTGACTAGAAACTTGCATCCATAAGTACACAGCGCCTGCCACTGTGCACCGATTGGCGCTGACTAGAACCCTGCCTCAATAAGCACGCAGCGCCTGCTACTGTACACCGATTGTCGCTGACTAGAACCCTGCATCAATAAGCAAACAGTGCTTGCCACTGTACACCGATTGTCGCTGACTAGAACCCTGCATCAATAAGCACATAGTGCCTGCTACTGTACACTGATTGTCGCTAACTAGAACCCAGCATCAATAAGCACACAGTGCCTGCCACTGTACACAGACTGTTGCTGACTAGAACCTTGCATCAATAAGTACACAGCGCCTGTGTCGGTGACTAGAACCTTGCATCAATAAGCACACAGCGCTTGCCACTGGACACTTATTGTCGCTGACTAGAACCTTGCATCAATAAGCACACAACACCTGCCACTGTACACCGATTGTCGCTGACTAGAACCTTGCATCAATGAGGACACAGTGCCTGCCACTGTACACCGATTGTCACTGACTAGAACCCTGCACCAATAATCACACAGTGCCTGCCACTGTACAGCGATTGTCGCTGACTAGAACCTTGCATCAATAAGCACACAGCGCCTATGTCGCTGACCAGAACCTTCCATCAATAAGCACACAGCGCCTGCCACTGGACACTTATTGTCGCTGACTAGAACCTTGCATCAATAAGCACACAGCGCCTGCCACTGGACACCGATTGTCGCAGACTAGCACCCTGCATCAATAAGCACACAGCGCCTGCCACTGGACACCCATTGTCGCTGACTGGAACCTTGCATCAATAAGCACACAGCGCCTGCCACTGTACACCGATTGTCGCTGACTAGCACCTTGCATCAATAAGCACACACCGCCTGCAACTGTACACCGAATGTCGCTGACTAGCACCCTGCATCAATAAGCGCCTGCCACTGTACACCGATTGTCGCTGACTAGAACCCTGCATCAATAAGCACACAGTGCCTGCCACTGTACACCGATTGTCGCTGACTAGAAACTTGCATCCATAAGTACACAGCGCCTGCCACTGTGCACCGATTGTCGCTGACTAGAACCCTGCGTCAATAAGCACGCAGCGCCTGCCACTGTACACCGATTGTCGCTGACTAGAACCCTGCATCAATAAGCAAACAGTGCTTGCCACTGTACACCGATTGTCGCTGACTAGAACTCTGCATCAATAAGCACATAGTGCCTGCTACTGTACACTGATTGTCGCTAACTAGAACCCAGCATCAATAAGCACACAGTGCCTGCCACTGTACACAGACTGTTGCTGACTAGAACCTTGCATCAATAAGTACACAGCGCCTGTGTCGGTGACTAGAACCTTACATCAATAAGCACACAGCGCTTGCCACTGGACACTTATTGTCGCTGACTAGAACCTTGCATCAATAAGCACACAATACCTGCCACTGTACACCGATTGTCGCTGACTAGAACCTTGCATCAATAAGCACACAGTGCCTGCCACTGTACAGCGATTGGCGCTGACTAGAACCTTGCATCAATAAGCACACAGCGCCTGTGTCGCTGACTAGAACCTTGCATCAATAAGCACACAGCGCCTGCCACTGGACACCCATTGTCGCTGCCTAGAACCTTGCATCCATAAGCACACAGCACCTGCCACTGTACCCCGATTGTCGCTGACTAGAACCCTGCATCAATAAGCACACAGCGCCTGCCACTGTACACCGATTGTTGCTGACTAGAACCTTGCATCCATAAGCACAGAGCACCTGCCACTGTACACCAATTGTCACTGACTGGAACCTTGCATCAATAAGCACACAGCGCCTGCCACTGTACACCGATTGTGCAGACTAGAACCGTGCATCCATAAGCACACAGCGCCTGCCACAGTACCCTGATTGTCGCTGACTAGAACCGTGCATCAATAAGCACACAGCGGCTGTCACTGTACCCCGATTGTGCCGACTAGAACCTTGCATCCATAAGCACACAGCGCCTGCCACTGTACACCGATTGTCGCTGCCTAGAACCCTGCATCAATAAGCACACAGCACCTGCCACTGTACCCCGATTGTCGCTGACTAGAACCCTGCATCAATAAGCACATAGTGCCTGCCACTGTACACCGATTGTCGCTGACTAGAACCCTGCATCAATAAGCACACAGCGGCTGTCACTGTACCGCGATTGTGCCGACTAGAACCTTGCATCCATAAGCACACAGCGCCTGCCACTGTCATCACTGACCTAGAATCCTGGAGCACCAACCTCTAGAAACAAATGCATCTTCAATTTTATTGGCAACAGCTGAGCTCAGTGATTGAAGTTCTTACTCCAAACATCTGTATGACTTGGAAAACCCAACTGTGAATTTCAGCAAGGCATGTTGAGGTATTCATCCTTTGTTACGCTGAGTACCATTACAGAGGGTAGAAGCAATTAGAACAGCTATGAATGTCAACAAACTGCAGTTTTGAAGACCTCTGTACACATACACTTACTACAGCAGCAGACAGGCACACAACCATTCTGAATTGTACATTTCTGTCTTCTTTGTGGGATCATGTCTCATGTCTGAATGTGCTGAGCTAATCACGTGAATGTCCCAGGTGGGTGTAGCAAGCGCTGTAAAACGCAACAGCACTAGATGATATCACCTATGCACACCATGATGCCTCTTTCTACAGTTGTGAAACCTGAGATTGCATGCTATCTCGAAAAGCTAAATTCCACAATGTTCCTAATAATCTGTATGAACAATTGACCTTGACATCAAACTAGTAAGTGTTCCCTCTCTCCTTCCTATCTCTTTATTCTCTATCCACTGCATGCCTTATTCTTTTAATGTAGCCTACTCTATGCCACATGCCTGTCTCTCTTGCTCTCTATCATTAACTTTCTGCCAATTGCTCAGAAGTCATCTCATAGATCACACCCTTCCCCATAGCTCAAACCTCTCCTCATAGATCATACCTCTCCTTCTTTGAAACCATCTCTCTGGAACAAGCCAATAACTAATCTGCACCACCCTTTCTAGTCATTCCACCACCCTGAGCAGCGTATCACCAGGGGTATTAAGGGGCAGATTCAACAGCCCCTAGCGTGTCCTTGCGTCACATTATTGTCATTTTTTTACGCAATGTGGCCCAACCAAGCCAAAATTGCTGCGCCAAATTTACAAAGTAGCACAATGTATGCATTGCACCTCTTTGTAACCGTTTGCGCTATATTATGCCTGCACCAGGCATAATGTATGGAAAGGGGGCATTCCCCCATTAGGAGGACTGAAAAAATGGCGCAAAGAAATCAAAAAGATTTCTTTGCATCATTTGTTTCTGCACTTTTAACGCCTGCTCAGAGCAGGGTTTTAAAAGTTGGCCCACCATTGTTTACAATGGGCCTCAATGGGCCTTGCAGAATTAGTTTCAATCTTTTTGACACTACCTCTGCAAAGCTCTGGAACTAGTGTCAAAAATTCTGATGCTAGATCCCTATCGCCATGGTGCGCCGTATATTAAATATGGCGCACACATGGTGGTGTTAGGGGGGCACTAAGGGGCCCAAGAAAAGTGACACTGCACTGGGTACAGCGCCACTTTTCTTAAATCAGGGTCTAAGTGTTATATACAGTAAAAGCAGTTACAATACAATCCCAGTCACTGTAAACCTCATCCCACCGCCCTAGAACCTTGGAGAGATTCACTCACACAACGCTAGCACTATAGACATGAGAATCCATGTTACTATACACGACCACCTCTATGCACATCTCAGAAACCTTCCTTCCATCTTTGGTTGCCCTGGGCTGTTAATATCTGGAGAATCTACCTGCACATTCCTCCTTTGAGGGATGCACGGGACCTGAATGTGCTTTCCTGATGAAATACAAAGAATCTGCCTTTGCATTCCATTTATGAGAGATCCACAGAATCCACCTATACATTCCAACTGTGAAGGATCCACAGGATCGGCCTGTACATTCCAACTGTGAAGGATCCACAGGATCGGCCTGTACATTCCCACTGTGAGGTATTTGTAGGATTTACATCTACATTCCTCCTCTGAAGGATAACAGGATCTTAATGTGCATTCCACCTGTGAGGCATCCGCAGAATCTACCTGCACATTAATCCTGTAGAGGATCGAAAGGTACAGAATGATTATTAATCCTCTGAGAGATCCAGTAGATCTATCTGTGCATACCACCTGGTAGGAATCCAAGGGATATACCTCTGCATGCCTCCTATGAGGGATCCATAGCATATGTATTACTCCTATGAGGAATCCACAGGATCTGCCTGTGCATTCCTACTGTGACGGGTTCATAAATGGTGCATTACTGCTGTGAGGTATCCATAGCATCTGCCTGGGTATTCCCCCTGCGAGGGATCCATAGGATCTGCCTCGACCAGAATTTACTGGTGAATCCATAGGATCAGCATGGGCATTCATCGTGTGAGGAATCAATCGAATCGACCTATGCACCCAACCTATGATGGATTCCTGATATTCAAGCATCGGTTCTCTGATCCTAGCCATCATGCCCTGAGACACGGGGGCGTTGACGTTCTAGTCCTGGGCACATCCCGTCCTTGATCCTAGTAAAGAACATTACGTGATTTATTTATTTGGAAAACCGGTAAAGCTCTCATTGTGTCACTTTATAGTTATAATATTGGAGACATTTTCTTCATGGGAACATTCACAGGTTTTATATGTGTGACCATTTGTTCCACTACCTGTGGTAATTCGAAGTCAGTGTCTGACACATTTGAAACCCGAGTATATATTTCAAGGAATTGAATTGGATTAAACTTTGTCCCTTGTGAAAGGGGTTATCGCCCCAAAATGAATTAGAACATGGTTTGTTGTGGAAGTGGAGATTTATTAGAATCCGATTTTGAGTAATGATGGATTTAAATCTACAAAGTACTTGGAATAATAAGTGCTTATTCAACATAAAAAATACTACTTCCTGAACTCCTCTTTTATGTATATAGTTCTGTGACACAAGATGCAATAAACAAGACTCCCCTTGAAAACTGGAAGTCACCACATACATGAGGATGTGTATCCAAAGCCATTATTCAATCCCAGACTGGGGTTACTTTACACATAAAATGCATCCACCGGATGAACTTTAATTGGGAAAAAGAGAGGTATGCAATCCATGGTGCTTTATCTCCACAGATTATGCAATCGGAGCCTGCTTGCTGGAGTAAGGGCACCGGGCTCTGGTTATGAGCGCAATCAACCCTGCATAACGAGTCTGTCCTAATGAGGAAAGGAAGAAGCTCACGGGCCTCTGATGAGAAGGGCAGTAATAAAAGGGAGGGAGTGGCCTACATCTATAATGTGTCGCCTGTCCTAAACTCATGGTGACTGAGACCACAGGACAGGATCTAAAAGAGCTGAGTCAAGCCTTGTCAGCCCACATCAAGGTACAACCGAGCCAGAAGTGTCATATGCTAGAATATCTCATGTTCTGTATCTAAGAATTGCTCAGGACCTGCACCTTGATATCTCCTAGTGCCTGCTCTCTGAAATCTGGGGACCCTACACCTTAGAATCTCTAGGCTCCTGGATCTTAGACTCTCCAGAGTCCTGTACTTTAGAATATCTGAAGTTCTGCACTTTGAAATCTCCATAGTCCTGCACTCGGAATCTCTGGAGTCCTCCACCTTCAAATATCTGGAGTTCTCCATCTTGGTCCTGCACCTTGGAATCTTAAAAGACCTACTTTCTGGAATCTGTGTAGGAAGGTGACTTCTTCTAGCACGGTTACCCCCATTTTCAGCCTGTTTGTCAGTGTTTGTAAGTGTGTTTTTACTGTCTCACTGGGATCCTGCTAGTCAGGACCCCAGTGCTCATAGTTTGTGGCCTGTAGGTCAGTATGTGTTGCTGTGTGTTAGTATGCTTTATTGTCTCACTGGAGTTCTGCTAACCTCACTGGAGTTCTGCTAACCAGAACTCCAGTGCTCATGCTCTCTCTACTTACCAAATGTGTCACGATAGTCTAGTGACTCCATATTCCAATTCAGTGTGGCACAAAGGACCCACCTTATAAGTTCCTAGTATATGGTGCCTAGGTACCCAGGGCATTGGGGTTCCAGGAGATCCTTATGGGTTGCAGCATTTCTTTTGCCACCCATAAGGATCTCAAACAAAACCTTCTATACTATTTCACAGCCATTTTCACTGCACTAAGGTAACTTATAAGCCACCTATATGTCTAACCTTCAGTTCCTGAAGGCTCGGTGCAAAGTTACTGTGTGTGAGGGCACCCTTGCACTAGCAGAGGTGCCCCCACGTTGTCCAGGTCCAAATCCCGGACTTCGTGAGTGCGGGGATGCTGTTAGAAGTGTGCACTTCATATAGGTCAATACCTATATGTAGCTTCACAATGTGGCTATGTAAGGTGTCTAGGATTGTGAAATTGAACCCCCAATCCAATTCTGGTATTCGGGGGCCAATTCCATGTACCCTGGGGGCCCCACCATGGACCTGCCAAACCAGCTCTCTGAGGTTTCCACTGCAGCCCCAGCTGATGCCGCCTCACAGACAGGCTGCTGCCCTCCTGGGGCTTGGGCAGCCCAATCCCAGGAAAGCATTTCCTTTGGGAGAGGGGTGTTACACCATCTCCCCTTGGAAATAGGTGTTACAGGCATGGGAGGGGTAGCCTCTGGAAATGCTTTGAAGGGCACAGATGGTGCCCTCCTTGCATAAGCCAGTCTACACCCATTCAGGGACTCCCAGTCCCTGCTCTGGTGCGAAACCAGACAAAGAAAAGGGGAGTGACCACTCCCCTGTCCATCACCACCCCAGGGGTGGTGCCCAGAGCTCCTCCAGAGTGTCCCTGGCGTTAGCCATCTTGGATTCCAAGGTGTGGGGACCCTCTGGGGAAAACTGAGTGGCCAGTGCCAGAAGGTGACGTCAGAGACTCCTCTTGATAGTTCCTCTGCAGATAAGGTAGCCAATCCTCCTCTCAGGGCTATTTAGGGGCTCTACTATGGGTGTTTCCTCAGATTTTGGTTTGCAAGACTCCGCCAGGATTCCTCTTCATCCTCTGCTTCAGCCTCTGACCATCGGATCAACCGCAGACCGATCCAGGAACTCTGTAACTGCAACAAAGTAACCAAGAAGGCTACTGTGAACCTGCAACTTCAGCTCCTGCCACCAATTGCAACAGTTTCCAAGGAGTGCATCCTCTGAGGGCTCCCTGCCTTCCACCTGCACCAGAAGGACCGAAGAAATCTCCTGTGGAGTGACGGAGTCACTTCCCTGCTTCAGCAGGCACCTTTCAGCAACGACGACCGGTACTCTGGGACTCTTCTCCTGTCGACGAGCATGATCCCTGGAACACAGGTGGTGGACCAAAGTAACCCCGACTGTCCAAAGGTCCAGCTGTCCAAATTTGGTGGAGGTAAGAGCTTGTCTCCCCGTGCCAGACAGTACCCCTGTGCATCGTGTCTTCTGCAGCTTCTTGGGCTTCTGCGCACTTCTTCCAAGAATCCTTCCTGCACATCCTGCGATGCTCAGCTCCCTGAGTTGTTCCCCGGCGGCGTGGGATCCCTTCGTGTAGTGCTGCGATGACCGCAATTTGCAACTCCTTTGTTTCCATGTCCTGGGACTCCTGTGGGTGCTGCCTGGTCTTCTCAGGGCTCTCTAAAGTGCTGAGAGCCCCCTCTGTCTCCTCAGTCCGAGTTGAGACCCCCAGGTCCCTCCTGGGCCCAGGCAGTGCTTCTTTGACACAAACCACGTATTTAAAGGAACCAAGGCATATTGGTGGAATCCAGTGAGGAAAACTGCCTGCATCCAACAACTCGATGTGGGACATCTCTTGCACCAAGCAGGAACCCGCAGCTATCTTCTTTGGTGCAGTTCTGTACTTTTCTTCCACCCAGAGGATCCACTTTTGCACCTTTTTCCAGGTTGGCAGGGGCTCCTGTTCTTCCTGGACTCTTCTTCGACTTCTGGACTTGGTCTCCTCTCTTCACAGGTCTTCAGGTCCAGGAATTCATTGTTGGTTTCTTGCAGTCTTGCTTGGTCCTTGCAAAATCCTTTATCACAACTTCTAGTGTGATCTGAGGAAACTTGCTGTACTTTACTCCTGTCTTCCTGGGCTCTGGGGTGGGGTATTTTACTTGCCTTTGGTATTTTCTTACACTCCCAGCACCCCTCTACACACTACACTTGCCTAGGGGGGAAACCGACATTCCCATTCCACTATTTTAGAATATGGTTTGTGTTGCCCCTTTGCCTATTGCATTCTATTGTGTTTTCACTGTTTGCACTATTTTCTGACTGTGTACTTACCTGTTTTGGTCTCTAGTGTATATATTGTGTATAATACTTACCTCTAGTAGGAGTATTGCCTCTAAGATATTTTTGGCCTTGTGACACTAAAATAAAGTACCATTATGGGACATGATTGCAGTGATCTTGTAAGCAGTCCTGAAGGAATTCCATTCAGGATGGCCAGGATGGGCCATATGTGTCGTACGGTCAGGTTGTTATACAACCAACCAACTGGTTAGGTAGAGCAGATGAACTAGGTAGGTGCTCCAGCGCCACCCATGGATGAGACCCACAGGCTTCTTTGGTGACGTCCGGGTGTCACTCATGGATATGTTTTTTGGTGAGAAGGCTGATCCTAGAGTACAATAAAAAAACAGAGACACAGCAGGCACCTTCAGTCTCTCCACATCCACAAGGCAGTATCCCTAACAGTGTTGTCCATTTTGAGGCATCCCCAGGGGCTTAGTACACAGACAATGCCAAGACCCGCCACCCCAGCAACCGGTACACCAGGCAGCATCCAGGCCTGCAGGGAGAGCAAACTTCCCAGTCATCCGGTCCTTTGGCAGTAGCCTCCTAGTCACTTTAGCTTGCCTGTATCACCACACAACTACCCTGTGGAAGGCAGAATCTCCACAGGTGTCAAGCCACAACATCCAACATGTGGGTCCTGCAGATAATTTAATGGGGCTATGCCTTTCCATTCCCTTCTGCCCACATAAGAATGGCTTTCAGAGGAATAGTTGTCCGTTTTGCTGCAAGAAGTTCAGGCTCTTTTGGGGAAAAGGATGGGGGCCTTCACCCTATTTTAGATCTCTGATCTCTCAATTTCCTACTGCAGAAGGATAGATTGAAGATGCTCATGCTGGAGCAGAAGCTCTGATCTAGGGGACTACATGATAGCATTGGACCTGCAGGATGCCTATTGCCATGTTCCCTTCATGCAAGCCTTTACACGCTACTGGCATAGGCGAGCTCTGCAGTGGGATCCAAAGTCTCTATAGGCCAAGCACCAAGTGAACCTGTCAGATTTTATCCAGGTTTTGCTGGTGACTGCAAAAGATCTGCAGTGGTGGCTGCTTGATCGCAACTGGACAACTGACAAACCCCTCTCCCTACCTCACCCACAGTTGATGCTGGTGACAGATGCATCAGTGCTGGGGAAGACACTTGGGAAAGGTGGTGGTCAGAGAATTCTGGTCTTTTGCATCAACCTTTCTCCCATCAACCTGTTGAAGTTTGTAAGAAGGTACCATCTTGCCTGGCATGTTACCCCCATTTTTACTTGTGTGTATGTTTGTTTTTGCCTGTGTCACTGGGATCCTGCTAGCCAGGACCCCAGTGCTCATAAAGTATGCCCTGTATGTGTTCCCTGTGTGGTGCCTAACTGTATCACTGAGGCTCTGCTAACCAGAACCTCAGTGTTCATGCTCTCTCGGCTTTTAAAATTGTCTCTGCAGTCTAGTGACTAATTTTACCAATTCTCATTGGCACACTGGAACACCCTTATAATTCCCTGGTATATGGTACCTAGGTACCCAGGGTATTGGGGTTCCAGGAGATCCCTATGGGCTGCAGCATTTCTTTTGCCACCAATAGGGAGCTCAGACAATTCTTACACAGGCCTGCCACTGCAGCCTGCGTGAAATAACATCCACGTTATTTCACAGCCATTTTTCACTGCACTTAAGTAACTTATAAGTCACCTATATGTCTAACCCCCACCTGGTGAAGGTTGGGCACAAATTTGCTAAGTGTGAGGGCACCCTGGCACTAGCCAAGGTGCCCCCACATCGATCAGGGCAATTTCCCTGAACTTTGTGAGTGCGGGGACACCATTACACGTGTGCACTACATATAGGTTAATACCTATATGTAGCATCACAATGGTAACTCCGAACATGGCCACGAAACATGTATAGGATCATGGAATCGTCACCCCAATACCATTCTGGTATTGGGGGGACAATTCCATGCAGCCCCGGGGCTCTAGCATAGAAACCGGGTACTGCCAAACTAGCTCTCTGGGGTTTTCTGGGCAGCTGCTGCCAACCCTCAGACAGGTTTCTGCCCTCCTGGGGTCTGGGCAGCCCAGTCCCAGGAAGGCAGAACAAAGAATTTCCTCTGAGAGAGGGTGTTACACCCTCTCCCTTTGGAAATAAGTGTGAAGGGCTGGGGAGGAGTAGCCTCCCCCAGCCTCTGGAAATGCTTTGAAGGGCACAGATGGTGCCCTCCTTGCATAAGCCAGTCTACACTGGTTCAGGGATCCCCCAGCCCTGCTCTGGCGTGAAACTGGACAAAGGAAAGGGGAGTGACCACTTCCCTGACCTGCACCTCCCCAGGGGAGGTGCCCAGAGCTCCTCCAGTGTGTCCCAGACCTCTGCCATCTTGGATGCAGAGGTGTGAAGGCACAATGGACACCTCTGGGTGGCCAGTGCCAGCAGGTGATGTCAGAGACCCCTCCTGATAGGTGCTTACCTTTCTCTGTAGCCAATCCTCCTCTGAGGGCTATTTAGGGTCTCTCCTGTGGGTATATCGGCAGATAACGAATGCAAGAGCTCACCAGATTTCCTCTGCAATTCTCTCTTTGACTTCTGTGAAGGATCGACCGCTAACTGCTCCAGGACGCCTGCATAACCGCAACAAAGTAGCAAGAAGACTACCAGCAACATTGTAGCGCCTAATCCTGCCGGCTTTCTCGAGTGCTTCCTGGTGGTGCATGCTCTGAGGGCTGTCTGCCTTTACCCTGCACTGGAAATCCTGAATAAATCTCCTGTGGGTTGACGGAGTCTTCCCCCTGCTACCACAGGCATCAAACGTCTGCATCACCAGTCCTCTTGGTCCCCTTTCATCTCGACAAGCATGGTCCCTGGAACATAGGAGCTGGATCCAAGTGACCCCCACAGTCCAGTGGTCCTTCTGTCCTAGTTTGGTGGAGGTAAGTCCTTGCCTCCCCACGCCAGACAGCAACCCTGTGTACTGCGCGAACTGCAGCTGCTAGGGCTTCTGTGCACTTTTGCAAGGATTCCTTCGTGCACAGCCTAGCCCAGGTCCACAGCACTCCGTCCTGCATTGCCCAACTCGCTGAGTTGACCTCCGGCTTTGCAGGACCTTCTTTTGTGTTGCTGAGTCGACAGTCCTGTTCCGCTCTCTTGAACGCCTGTTCAAGTGCTTCTGCTGGTGCTGCCTGCTTCTGCGTGGGCTCCCCGTGTTGCTGGGTGCCCCCTCTGTCTCCTCTTCCAAGTGGCGACCTCCTGGTCCATCCTGGGCCTGGGCAGCACCATTTATCCTCAACTGCGACTCTTGATCCAGGAATCTGTCTTCAGTGCTTTGCAGTCAGTTGCTGTTCTTGCAGAATCCCCTATCTCGACTTTACTATCTTTCTGGGGTAGTAGGGTAACTTTACTCCTACTTTTCAGGGTCTTGGGGGGGGTATCTTGGACAGCCTTAGTGTGTTCTGACACTCCCAGCGAACCTCTACACACTACACTAGGCCTGGGGTCCATTCGTGGTTCGTATTATACTTTTGGAGATTATGGTTTGTGTTGCCCCTAGGCCTATTGTCTCCTATTGCATTCTATTGTGTCCTACAATGTTTGCTCTAACTTTTTAAGTGTATTACTTATCTGATTTTTGTCTGTGTATATATTTTGTGTATTTTACTTACCTCCTAAGGGAGTATATCCTCTGAGATACTTTGGGCATATTGTCACTAAAATAAAGTACCTTTATTTTTAGTAACTCAGAGTACTGTGTTTCTTATGATATAGTACCTCTATGATATAAGTGGTATAGTAGGAGCTTTGCATGTCTCCTAATTCAGCCTAAGCTGCTCTGCTATAGCTACCTCTAACAGCCTAAGCTGCTAGAACACCTCTAATCTACTAATAAGGGATAACTGGACCTGGCACAAGGTGTAAGTACCACTTGGTACCCACTATAAGCCAGGATAGCCTCCTACAAAGTTGGGGCCATTCGCTTGGCACTGAAAGCCTTCCTGCCATCCATCCAGGGTAGACTGTTTCAGGTTCTCACGGGCAATACCACCATTATGTGGTATTGAAACTAACAGGGTGTGGTGGGGTCCTGTGACTTGTGCCAGGAAGCCCTTGTGCCACTGGAACTAGCTGAATCATCAGCATATTTCCCTAATCATGCATCACCTGTCGTGAAGTGCCATGATGGACAAATTCAGCTGGGGACGTCTCGTGGATCACGAATAGCAGTCCTACCCAGAGGTGATGCAGGGCAACTTCTAGCAATAGGGGGAACCCTGGCTCTATTTCTTTTCCGCTGCCAAGAATGCTCAAGGTCAACACTTTTGCATGCTGACATTTCCAAGAAAGCTTCTCTTGGGGCACATTTCGACTAGAGTGGAGCACAGGACGTCTGTATGCCTTCCTGCTACCACCTCTCCTGCCCTGAGTTCTGAAGAAGATCAAGAATGACCAGGTCCAAATCATCCTAGAGACTGTGGATTGGTCCAGGAGAGTGTGTTACCTGAACTTCTGGGCATGAGCATCTGAAGTACAATCATCTGCTGCTTCGGGACGATCTTCTGTTGTAGCATCAGGGCAGGGTTTTGCACCTGGCTCTGTGCTATCTACACCTCCATGCGTGGACAATGAGCAGTGGCAGTTGACTGTATTCAATCTTCCTCACATATAAAGTGGATGTCATCTTGTAGCCAGGCGCGCGTCTCTTTATGCCGGTTGCTGGGACAAGTTTGTGGCTTGGTGTTCTACCCATAATACAGACCCATAAAAGGCCAAACTAAAGGTAGCTTATTGTGTGAGGGAGCTTCAATCCAGCTGCCTTATACCACATTCTTTCAGGGCAAACTGTTGTCGAGGACTAGAGTGGCCTTTTTACCAAGGTTGTGACTCCCTTCTACATTGTATAGTACATCACACTTCCGATGTTCTTCAACCTGCCTCACCCTCAAAAGAGGAGAGGAAACTCCATCTTTTGAACCCCAAAAGAGTACTGAGCTGTTATATCGATATTGACCATCAGATGGCTGATCAGCTCTTTGTGGGGTTCTCTGGGGCAAAGAAAGGCAAGGATGTGGGGAAAAGGACTTTGTCCAGGTGGATAGTGTACGTTAAGATCTACTCCATCTTGGCCAAGAAGCAGCCCCTGGAAGGACTGAGGGCCAATTCTGCCTGTTCTGGATATTTGTCAGAGCACAACGTGGGAATTAGTGCACACATTCACGAGGCATTTCTGCCTTGAGATCCAGGTCTGACTGGAAAGGCATTTTGGTAGTTATATCCTGCAGGACCTTTTGGTCTGAGTCATTCCACAGACCCACCACCGAGGGAGGTACTGCTTTGGCATCTATTCTATTGGTGAGGACTCTACATTTAGCAGTATCCATCAGAAGAGCGTTGATGCTTTTGTTGTAAATGTTCTATCTTACCACAGATTTTTCACTGTCTCTCCTTCTCCCCTTTCTGTGTTGATTTCAATGCGGGTTGACCATAAGTTTGGCTACTACGGTGACCACTGTGTCAGCACCATAGCCAAAGTCCGAATGCCCGATGGAGTAAGGTCTGTCTGAGAAATGGCTATATTTCAGCCTGCCCAATTAGAATGGGTGGACATACAGCCATTATTTACTATATATCACAGCCAGGGAAAGCCTGGTGGTAAAAGACAGGAATAAATATTAAACAGTCCTCTCACCAAAGTATTCAACTCCCATGGCGAGGGGGGCATTATCTTTTTTATTCTCAAAAATAAAATCCCACTTGGGGATGTTCTTTTAGAAAATAAATAGAAAAGCTGTTTGGTACAGGGCTCTGTCCTGCTGACGCAATGCATTATGCATTATAAATGACCGACTGCTTATAGGTCATTTATAAATGTGGCATGCAGTTTCTCCACCAGAGGGATGGAGTAATTTACTTCATCCCCCTGATGGAACAACGGGTCTGTCTGCCCATATATAAAACATGGCCCTATTTCTTTAGGTGGTCCTGACGTCATTTATCCGTAAAGCCTGTGAGAAGGATGCATTGCTAGCTGCACTTCAGAACACAACATCAAGCAGCATGATGCCTCATTAGGATTTATTAAATATGAGTTAGCAAGACTAAGGGCCAGACTGCCCATCGAGTTCTATGCAACTTATGCACGGACACTCACCCCCAAGCTGGCGAAGCTGTATAACCAGGCACGAACGATCGGCAGTCTTCCGGCCTCGACGGGTGAAGCCTTAATCGTACCACTGCTCAAGCCAGGCAAACCTCCTGACGAGGTGGGGCATACAGGCCCCTCTCCATGCTTAACTCGGACTATAAAATATTGAATCGGGTATTAGCAACAAGATAACTGCCATACATGACACAGCTGGTCCACCAGGATCAAGCAGGATTTCTCCCTACTAGGGGCACTGCCCAGAATGTATGCCGGCTACTATCCCTCATTCAATCGGCGACCCCCGCGGACCCAGGGTCTCGGGTCATTGCCATGAATATAGAGAAGGCATTTGACAGCCTGGAGTGGGATTACCTACACAGGGTCCTTGCTCACATGGGCCTCGGGGAAGGCTTTATTAAATGGACAAAGCTGCTCTACGCAGACCCCAAGGCTAGTGTTAGAATGGGCACATTCATTTTGGCACAGTATTCAGTCAGCAGGGGCACCAGACAGAGGTGTCCATTGTCGCCACTGCTGTTCGCTCTGGCGATGGAGCCGCTAGCCGCTCAGGCCAGCACAGCTGCTTGGTACCAAGGTCTGGTCAGGCTCGGTCGGCGACATGTGATCGCGCTGTATGCAGACGACCTCCTCTTATTCTTACAAAATACTGGCCCGGAAAGGGAGGGGGCGCAGACTCTACTGGCATGCTTCGGACAGTTATCAGGATTGCGGGTCAACTGGCAAAAATAATTTTTATTTCCGATTGCGGCGGGCGCTGCGCCACCAACAGAGCTGGGTGGAGTGACATGGGAACCACGTTGTACCACGTACCTAGGGGTGAGAATATTTCACTCCCAGACAGATTTTCTAGATGGCAACATCGGAAGGGCGGTGGGGGCTCTGAGGTCGAGCTTCGGTTTTTGGGGATCACTCCCGTTATCGGTGGCCGGGCGGGTTTCCCTCCTCAAGATGGTGGCGCTGCTCCGACTGCTGTACTATTTTGCGGCATTACCTCTCTGGGTGCCGCGCGCCTTGTTTAAAGAGCTAGACACAGTGACCACTGCGTTTATCTGGGGAGGGGGTAGACGCAGAGTGGCGTTAATGACACTGAAGAGACCCCATGCGGGGGGCAGCCTGGCAGTACCCGATTTTTAAGCCTACTACCTCGCTGCACAGCTGCAATGGTTAGCGAGATGGATGGGGAACGGCGGTGCCGGAGAGAATGTAGAGGGCCTGGTGGTTCCCCCCACTGCTGAGCTGGCTGGAATCCTTTTTAATACCACAGGGAGAGGACTGACAATACCTATCGAACCTGCCGTTATCCATAGGTGCTGGAAGCGATGCCTCCGTAGGGTGGGACTGAACATGCCGTATTCTCCTGATATACCATTGTCTTGGCTTCGCTGGCTGCCTGGGGTGGGAGAGAGGAGGGTGTCTACTCACATGGGGTGAGGCAGGGTTTACGCGGATAGGGAAGTTATACAGAGAGGGCAATCTACTACCCTTTGAGGATTTTCGGCAAGAACACGACCTCCCGTAGGGCCACTTCCTGCTGCACCGGGCTCTCACCCGATCTGTAGGGCGGCAATGGGGGGCGGGAGCTACCGAATCTCCTCAACATGGCCTCAGCAATTATTTGTTGACCAGAGGGTGCACACATAAAGCAGTCACCAGACTCGACAGGGTGATTGGGGCAGAGGAGGGGACCCCCCTTTTAGACCTGAAGCAGAAATGGGAGCATGATTTGGGGATGCAGATACCGGATGCAGACTGGGAACGCATTCGAGAAAGAACGCCCAAGGTGTACAGAAATGCTAGGTTCCAGCTCATACAGTTCTATGTACTCCACAGAGCTTACCTCACCCCACTAAGATTGCGAGATCACTTTGGAATAAGAGATGCGAAATGCCCCCGCTGCGATATGGGGGCGGCGGATTTCCTCCACATGCTGTGGTCCTGTCCCCGGCTAGAATCTTACTGGGACACAGTGGTTGCGGAGGTGGCTAACATCACCGAGACTGAGATTGGCCGCATACCCGCTAGATGCATACTATATTGGTTCCCTCATACACCCAAGTGCAAGGCCACAAGTAGATTCCAAGACCTTGCATTTATCTTAGCCAGGAGAGAGCTGGCGAGGAATTGGAAGACCCGGGGGGGCCACGGCTCCGAGACTGGCAAAGGGAGCTTAGGAAATGGGCAGAAAGTGAGGGAACGGCGTTATACGTGGAACTAAGAAGGGGTCAGGGTCCCCTGAGATGAAGGAGGTTTGGGATCAGATTGTCATAGCACTGCAGAGGGAACACTAGGGCCCGGGCGGGGGCACCCCCTTACAGGCTGACACATTTGAAGATTGATACCCTCACAGAGATCAAATTGCACGGCACTCAACACAAAAAGAGCGGATCCCCGAACAAGGCAATTGGGACACTCCGCATGACTAACACGGCCGGGTAGGACCAGGTACGACCAGGCAGGATATATTGTCACTACAGGACTCAAGCTGATGGGGGAGAGAGGGGGTTAGTAACATATAGGTTGAGCAATATACACTTTCAATAGATAAGCACTGTCTCAGTTACCAGACGCATCTCGATCTTGCCATCACTTGCACATCCCCACGCCAGGCGAGCGTACTAGACCAACACACTGGTTGATGAGATACCAACGCTAATGGAGCCTACTGAGGTAGATGGAAATTATTATTTTTGAACAATGATGCTAACACCAGCTATGTCTTTCGCTCTGTAAAGAAGCGAGTCACTGTGAATAATTGTACTATGCATAGTGAGATATCATGGTCTATTCTGCTCGTTGTTGTCTGTGCTAACCATTACAGCTTTCCGTTAATAAAATCTGTTTACAAAGAAAAAAAAAAATAGAAGGAAGTTCCAGATACCAGGGGGCGAGTACAGAAAATCTAGGGCTGCCAAGTTTGTTTCAGAGAGGGGATAGTAAGCAGATTCAAGTGAATAGATCTTAAGTTATGGGTAATTTTGTATTTTTGGATACGAGCTAAAACAAAGGCTGGGCTTCTGCCATGCAGAGAGAAGATAATGCAGCCAGTCTTAAGTACAGTTCATTGTTCTACTGGCAGCCAGTGTATTCTCCTTATCGGGGTGATGTGGCACTTTCTGGTCTGTTGGCTGATTAGCCTGGCTGCCTGGTTTTGTGCCAGTTGCAGTCTACAGTTGAGGCCCTTGGGAAGGTCCAGTTGGAGAGAGTTTGCATAGTCTATCCTTGTGATGACTAATGCAATATTGACCTAGATGAGAGCTTTGAAGATAAGAAATGTACCTATCTTTCTCATTTTTTAAAGCTGCAAAAACCAGGACGAAATTACTGCCCCTAATTGGGGTTTCATAGACAGGTTCTTGTCTATAAGAACGTCGAGGCTATACTGAGCTCTTGGTCTTGTTGGGGGGTGGGGTAAATTTACCCATTATTGCTGGCCATAATGTCGGGTTCCACAAGTCATGCTTGCTACTGGTTATGACAATCTCCGTCTTGTCAGAGTTTAATTTGAGTTGATTACTGTTCATCCAATTGTGGATGAATAACATCGTATTTTGGAAAGTTATTTTGGATTCCAGTGAGTTATCAATAGCAAAAAGCAACTGCATATTGTCCACATAGTTGTAAGTTCTGACCTTAATTTTTTTCAGGAGTGCACTATGGGGCATATGTACGAATTAAAAAGGTGGGGTACTTCACAGGTAAGTCAAACCTTGGGACAGCTGAAGGGGAAAGTTGGACTGACTGGGAGTGGTCCTTCAAGAAGGAGACAATTCAATTGAGAGCTGTGCCCTGTAGGCTCACGGTTCTGACATGATGCACCAGAAGCTCAACCGTGTTGAGAGATCAAGAAGTACCAACGCCTGAGTGGTACACCCATACAGCTTCTTCACGCATGTAATCTACAACTGAGAGGATGACCGCTTCAGTAGAGTGGGCTGGACGGAAACCTGCTTGATGGGAGTCGAGGACATTAGTTTCCTCTAGGAAGGAACTTAAGCATCTGGCAAACATGTGCCTCTAAAGCCTTTGCTAAATAAGGTAGCAGAGATAGAGGGCGTTAATTCTTCAAGGTAAGTGGATCATCACTGGCTTTCTTTAGTAATGGAACCACTATCACCTCCTTAAGGGAGCTGGGGACAAAAATTTGGCTCGACGACTGATTAAGGAGGGATGTAACTGTGTCAGGGAAGAGGGAGAAGACGACTTTTAGAAACTTTGGAGGACAGGTACCATTGGAGGGGCCCGATTTCACTTTAGTCAGCAGGTCCATGAGGCGCACCTTGCTAACAGTGGGTAGCTTTGACATTATGATTGCTCTTTCCCCTTGGTGGAACCTTAGTTCAAGTTTTTCTAATTTAAAATCTTTAAATCTGAGAAGCATTTAGACGCATCGTGGTGCCTGGCCTGTCTAGCTTTCCGGAGGAGGTTTCTGGTATTGCTGCTTCTGTTAACCAGGCAGCGCTTTCTTCCTCATGTTGGTTTATACTGGCATTTGTGTTAGGTAAAGTGGTAAAACACGTAAATAAGTTTCTAAACTCTCACCAAAAAGGTGACATAGGCATATTTACAGAGTTGCAGTTCACAAGGTAACTTGTGGGAACTTGGGTTAGCACATGTGAAAGAAACACTGGTCCCACATTTGAAAACAATACAATAAATACAAATGAACCAAATGATTAGTTATAATACATCATATATAAATACATTTTATAAAAAAAACGTTTACTTTCTGACGGTACAGTGCGTGTGTAGTGAGAAATATGCTTGGTGCTCTCATCAAAGTTATACACATATTTGAACAAATTCAGTGATCAAAGTTGTGTATCTTGACAAAAAGAACAACACAGCCCATTTGTATATAATATATAATCTACCTATGGTCTGTAGTGGTAGTCAGCAACGTTAAAATCCCTCAAGAAGATGAGAGGACCATCATCAGTACTCATAGGATAAAGAGGAGCCCGAAACAAGGAGAATGAAGGCTGAAAGAAAGAGTAATAAACAAAGGGCCATATTTACAAGAAAGTGGTGCGTCAGCTTTGATGTGCCACTTTTCTTGCGCCTCCCTCACAACACCATGTGAGCACCGTATTTACAATAGGGCACACCATGGCACATGTTAGGACAACAGCATCATAACTAATGACGCTATTGTGGTACTTTGCAGTATTGGCGCCATAAATTGTGGTGCTAATCCTGCAAACTTGAGGGAGGCCCATTGTAAGTAATGGGAGCATCATTTTTTTGGCCTGCCTTACTCTAAGTTCCAGGGAAACCCACAGGGTTGCTCAACGATTGAGATCCTCTGGTGCAAAGGGACACCATTAGCCTACTTCTCCTCAGGCTGTGGGGCTCGGGTGCAGTGTTTTTTTTTGGCATGTGGTTCCGTTGAAGGGGATACTCACGATTGGATGGGGCCTACTGAAAGGAACTGCAATTGCTGTCAGGAAGTCCACAGTGGGCAAACTCAAGATGGGCTTTGTCTCTGGAGGGCCTGGGAACGAAGTTGACACTGTTGGCCCACTTCAGGGTGGGCTAGTCAGCTCGGGTGCAGTGGTGATATCTAGCGTCGGGTTTTGTGCGGTCCTGGTCCTCACAGTTATTTCTTGGGTTGTCTGCAGATGCAGGGAAGTAGCTCCTGTGCTCCAAGGGAGTTCCTCTTGGCGATTTGCAAAGTACTGGCAGTTTTCCTGATTTCTTAGAGGCTGCAATAGCAGGACAGGTCAGTTGCTCTTCGAGGGTCGGGTGCAGCAGGCAGACTAGAAATGTTGGTGCCAAGTTAGTTGTGCTTCTCCGTTTTTCGGGTTCAGCAGGCTTCTTTTCCACTCCTTTTGTGTCCCGCGAAGATCTGTTTTCCTGGTATCAGGGGGTCCACTAAATACTCAATTTAGGGGGCGTTAAGGGGAGTGAAGGGTAGTGGCCAATGGGTTTCTTACCCTTGGGGTCACTACATCCCCTAGATGATTACTGAAGTGTGGCTCAATGGTTAGAGCAGCAGACCCTGAAGCAGAGATCTGGCTCAAGACCAGGGTTCAAGTCCTGCTTTGGCAGGTCTTGGGCTCAATTCCCCTTGACCAGATAATTCTCGCCTCGGTGCCTAATCTAATTCATGGGTCCCACTCTGCAACTCTGGGCAATAGCTTGCTTAATCTCCACAACGGCCCCAACAGCGCTTGGATGCCTGGCTTCACCCTGGGGGTGCTCAGGAGTGGGCACCTCACAGGGAAAAGCCAGGAGGGGTTCCATAGCGGTATGAGTACAGCGCCTTGAGACCCTAACGGGTAAGTAGTGCGCTATACAAGTGCTAATTTACATTTTTTTACATTTTACCCTGTCCAGAGTTCCTACATTCCACTACACACAAGATGGCACAATTTCCTAGGATGTGTCTGTAGGAAAGAACACTCTTTTTGGCATGTAACCCGCAATTTCTTTCCTGATTGTCAGTGTGTTTTGACTGTGTCACTAGGATCCTGCTAGTCAGGACACCAGTGCTCATGGTTTTGTGGCCTGCTTGTCAGTGTGTTTCACTGTTTTCAAAATTGTCACAAGGTTAGCCTTATTGTCCCTTGTTTGGGGGGGGTTGTATAGGAAAGTACCATTTTGCCTGGCATGTTACCCCCATTTTTACATGTATGTTAGTTGTTTTTGCCTGACTCACTGGGGTCCTGCTAGCCAGGACTCCAGTGCTCATAGTTTGTGGCCTGAATGTGTGTACCTGTGTAGTGACTAGCTGTGTCACTGAGGCTCTGCTAATGAGGACCACAGTACTCATGCTCTCTCTGTTTCTAAATGTGTCCTTACATACTGATAACTCAGTATTTCACTCTAAATTGGCATACTGGTCCCCCCTTATAAGTCCCTAGTATATGGTACCTAGGTACCCAGGGCAATAGGGTTCCAGGGGATCCCAATAGGCTGCAGCATTTCTTTTGCCACCCATAGGGAGCCCATGCAAAGGCTTCTACAGGACTGCCATTGCAGCCTGTGTGAAATAATGCACACACTATTTCACAGCCATTTTCATTGCACCAGGTCACTTATAAGTCACCTATATGTCAGGCCTTCAGACTTTGAAGGTGGGGTGCAAAGTACCTGTGTGTGATGGCATCCCTGCACTAGCAGAGATGCTCCCACGTCATCCAGGCCCATTTTCCCAGACTTCGTAAGTGCGGGGATGCCATTTTAAGTGTGCACTGGAAATAGGTCAATACCTATGTCCAGCTTCACAACAGTAACTCTGAATATGGCCAAGTAAGGTGTCTAATAACTGGGAATTGTACCCCAATGCTGATTCCAGTATTGGTTGTACAATCCCATGCACTCTGGGGGCTCCACAGTGGATCCCCAGTACTGCCATACCGAAACCAGAGCAAAGTATTTCCTTTGGGAGAGGGGTGTTAAACCCTCTCCCTTTGGAAATGGGTGTTGCAGGCATGGGAGGGGTAGCCTCCTAGAGCCTCTGGAAGTGCTTTAAAGGGCACAGATGGTGCCGTCCTTGCATAATCCAGTCTACGCTGGTTCAGGGACCCCAGTCCCTGCTCTGGCGCGAAACTGGACAAAGGAAAGAGAAGTGACCACACCGTTGTCCATCACCACCCCAGGGGTGGTGCCCAGAGCTCCTCCAGAGTGGCCCTGGGTTTTGCCATCTTGGATTCCAAAGTGGAGGTCACTTTGGGAGCATCTGATTGGCCACTGCCAGCAGGTGACGTCAGAGACCCCACCTGATAGGTGCTTGCCTGGTTAGGTGACCAATCCTCCTCTAAGGGCTATTTAGGGTCTCTCCTCTGGGTGTTTCCTTATTGTCGGATTGCAAGACTCCAGCAGGACTCCCCTGCATCCTTTACTTCATCTCCTACCATCGGATCAGCCGCTGACAGCTCCAGGAACTCTACAACTTGCAACAAAGAAGCAAAGACGACTTCTGCATCATTGTAACTCCAGCTCCTGCCAGCAACTGCAACAGTTTACAGGTTGTGCATCCTCAGAGGACTGTCTGTCTTCAGCCTGCACCAGAAGAACTGAAGGAATCTCCTGTGGAGTGATGGAGTCACTTCCCTGCTTCAGCAGGCACCTCTCTGCAGAGACGGCTGCTGCTGTGGGTCCCCTCTCCAGATGACGAGCGTGGATCCAGCAACAGGGGTAGTGGACTAAAGTGACCCCGACAGTACCAAGGTCCAGCTGTCCAATTTTGGTGGAGGTAAGAGCTTGCCTCCCCACGCAAGACAGTATCCCCATGCACCACGTGATTTGCTGTTGCCAAGGCTTGTGTGCGATATTCAAAGAAGTTCTTCATGCACAGCTCAGATCCCCAGCACTCTATCCTGCATCGCACAACTCCCTGAGTGATTCTCTGGCGGCGTGGGATCCCTTTGTGTCATGCTGGGTGGGCCTCTATTTGCACCCACTTTGTCCCCGTGCTGTGAGACTCCTGTGTGCACTGCATCGTCTTCTGAGGGCTCTCTGAGTTGCTGAGAGAAACCTCTGTCTCCTGCTCCTTGGTAGAGGACACCAGGTCCCTCCTGGTCCCTGGCAGTGCCATTTTCTGCCAATCGCGTGTTTTGCGTGAGCCAAGGCTTGTGGGCGGAATCCAGCAACGCGTGGGACATCTCCTGCACCAACCAGGACCATGCATCTGTCTTCTTTGGTGCATTACTGACTTTGTCTTCTCACCGGTGGTTCTTCTTTTGCACCTTCATCCAGGTTAGAAGGGGCTCCTGTTCTCCCTGGACTCTTCAACGGTTCTTGGACTTGGTCCCCTTCTTCCACAGGTCTTCAGGTCCAGGAATCCATCATTGGTGTCTTGCAGTCCCTTCTGTTTTTTGCATAATCTTCTATCACGACTTCTAGTGTGTTTTAAGAAACTTGCTCTATTTTACTCCTGCTTTCCTGGGCTCTAGGGTGGGGTATTTTACTTACCTTTGGTGTTTACTTACACTCCCAGCACCCCTCTACACACTACACTTGCCTAGGTGGGAAACCGACTTTCGCATTCCACTATTTTAGTATATGGTTTGTGTTCCCCCTAGGCCCATTGCAACCTATTGAGATTTTCACTACTTGCACTGTTTTCTGACTATTTACTTACCTGATTTTGGTTACTAGTGTATATTTTGTGAATAATACGTACCACCTAAGGGAGTATAGCCTACAAAGTATTTGTGGCCTTGTGTCAGTAAAATAAAGTACCTTTATTTTTGGTAACACTGAGTATTGTCTTTCTTGTGTGTGATTACTGTGTGGCTAGAGTGGTATTGCGAGAGCTTTGCATGTCTCCTAGTTCAGCCTTGGCTGCTCTGCCTACAGCTACCTCTAGACAGTCTGGCTTCTAGACACTGACTACATTTCACTAATAAGGGATAACTGGACCTGGTATAAGCAGTGCCTAATTTGTGCTTGTTGTTTCCGGTGCTGAGCAGCTGCACTTATTTTTGAGGGCCGGGGCTTATTCTTCTGCCTCAAGCATTTGCTGCAAGCAAAAGACACACATGGGAAAAACGGAGGAAGAGAAAAACGAAAAAGCATTACAAACGGAGAAAGCAGAAAGCTACAAAAGTGAGCTGAAGGGCCCGGGAGTGGCTTTAAATGGATTGAAGAGGTCACAGATGTCTTCAGGATTTCGCCGCCTCAATATTCGTGTTCCAAAATTTAATTGCAGCAGCCACGTGTAAGAGGAGGGCTTCAGGCACCGGCACGTTTTTATTTACAAATTAAGCACTGGGTATAAGGTGTAAGTACCTATGGTACCCACAACAAACCAGGCCAGACTCTTACGTGTCCACTTCAGGCTGGTCACCCCAGGGGTGTGGCCAGCCTGTAAATGCAACATTCCTCCTGCATAGCAAATTTTCCGGCCTGTCCAGGCTTTATTTCTGACCTCCAGAGAGCAAAGGCTCTCACTCTTGGGGGTCAGATTCTCCTCTGTTGGTGGCAGGCTGGCTAGAACTAGCCAGTGAGCTCACCAGCAATTGGAAGGTTTTCAGGAGGCACCTCTAAGGTGCCCTCTGCTGCATATATTAATAAATCCGTCACTGGAACCAGTGAGGGTTTATTAATACAAGATGTTTGATACCAAACATCCCTAGATTCACTGAAGCCATCATCTAGCTGGGGAACTCGTATTGACCAGTGTCCAGCACATGTATTTAAAATTGCTTCATTGCACACTTACTATGTCTAAGAATCGACAAAGATGTAGCACGGGCATATCTGCTATTGCAGATATTCCCACACATGTAATATAATGCACCCTGACTTTGGGCTGCAAGCCCTGCTGTATGGGGGACTATAACCTGCAGTGTTTAAGGGACATAGCACAAGGGCTGGGTGACATGTCCTGTTTTCACTTTTGGGAGCACCTTGTCACGCAGCCGCAATGGCAGTCTACATGAGGTTGGTACTGGGTTCCTTAGAGTGGCACAAGTAGTGGTGCTGCTCTTAGGCACCCTCTTTAGTACCTATGCCCTAAGTACCAGAGGTACCACTTACTAGGAATGTACAGAGGTGCTAAAGGAGCCTGGCCACTTGGGGATGAAGTGACCAAGGCCCATATTTATACTTTTTCACGCAAAACTGCGCTAATGCAGTTTTGTGTGAAAAAGTATACCGCCGGCGTCCTTTTTTATGATGCTAGCCGGTCCTTACCGCAGGAGTAATGCCCACCACCCCAATGTCCCCTGGGCATGGCCATTGGGCCCAGTGCCATGTAGGGAGGCCCAAGTTAGCCCCCCCATGGCACTTCAAAAAATAAAACAAAATACTTACCTCTACTTACCTGGGATGGGGTCCCCCATCCTCCGCTGTCCCTCTGGTGAGGTTGGGGGTGTCCCTGTGGCTAGCGAAGGGCACCTGTGGGCTCTTTCCATGGTCTTCTACCATGGAAATAGGCCCACAGTTCCCCTAACGCCTGCCCTGACCCAGGCGTTAAATAATGGCGCTAAGCAAGCTTAGCGCCATTATTTAAGGCTTCCATCCCCCGTGCTTGATTTCAGCATGGGGGGATAAATATGGCGCTAAAGCCATATCGTCATTTTTTGACCAGGAAAGCCTACCTTGCATCTCATTGACGTAAGGTAGTTTTCCGCAGGCAAAAAATGACTTTAACTCCAAAACTTTGGTGCTAGACAGGTCTCGCGCCAAAGTATAAATATGGAGTTAGGTTTGCGCTGAATTAGCGGGAAAAAATTATGCTAATTCAGCGCAAACAGAGTATACATATGCCCCTCGGATTTTTACTCCTTTTGTAAGAGAACTTTGGAGGTTCCAGAGCAAGATCCCCTTCAGCCAATACCTTACTATGCTTCTTAAAGCTCTTAGCCACTAAGCTAGAAATGGGAGAGAAGGTAGACGCACATAAAAGATTTTCAGACATTGCTCTGTTGGTTTTTAGAGTGAGTAATGTAACCCAAGGGCAGTACCATGCCCTTTTCAGGGAGCATTTTGAAATGTGTTTAGGTTTACCCCTGGCCATGAGTTTTTCACCAATTTGGCAACTTCTCTAAAGAAGTCAGATCTGTGATGACAATTTCTGTGTATCTGAAAAGACAAAACCACTTCAAAGAGAGCAAGTAAGTTTAATGTGACCTACAATACTGAGGGTCTGGCGGAAACTGTCAACCTCAGCCTCCCTTACAACATCACAAATGAAAAAGAACATAGTTATAACTATACATAACACCTATAACACTCCCACAATACTGTTACCCCTAAGACAACAAAGAAAACATATAAGGAAGGAAGTGCACAAAACAGTTACATTAAATAGTCATTGAATTTCTGAGGTAAAGACTCACTGCACCGTCAGAAAGTAAACGTTTTTCTATGAAAGTTCTTCATATATAATTTATTATAAACTAGTGATTTATTGTATTGGTTGTATTGTTTTCAGCAGTGGGGCCAGTGTTTCTTGTACATGTACTTACCCAGGTTCCTCAGTGATCCAAGGTTCCCTTGTTAACTGCAACTCTGTAAATATATTTACGTCACATTATAGGTGAGAGCTTGGAAAGGTATCTACATGTCTGTGGAATACAATGGGGCATCTGAAGTCACTTAAAACTGGTAGAAGGACTTGCTGCCTGGACTGAAGGGTCTGGAGGGTCAGTGGACTGAAGGGTCAATGACCTGGGCAGAGGTTTTAGAGTTTAAATGAGGCTTCTATAGACCTAAGAGGGTGTTCCGGACTAGAGGGAGGTCGCTCCAGACTAGAGAGAAATCTCTTGCGACTAGGAGCAGATTTGAGGATTACATTGCGGTTCAACAGAATTGGATGAGACCTCTTCAGGTTGGAGGGGGCTAACTGGAGAGTGTCGTCGGACGTGGCTTAATTAAATGGCAAGGGTTGTTGGGAACCACTAAACAGATGTTTAAGAACTGGCATCATAGTTAGGAAACTTTGAAGGCATTTTGGATAACTAAGAAATCAGAAAAACTTGAAGGGATTTCCTGGAACGCACTGGAATTTTCTGTGAGTACAGGGCGCTTTTCGTAAGACTAATCGTAGATTGATAAGATATAAAGAAGTTTTATGAGGACAGAAGTTCATTATTGGAGGAGTTGTTTAGGGCTCAATTGAGTTTTCTGAGGACTCTATAGTGTTTTTGAGAATTCAAGGGAGTTTCCTGAGGATGCAAAGGCGTTTTTATGAGGACTCAAGGGAGTTTTCAGGGGACTGGGTTTTTGAAAGTCTCGGGATCTTTAGGAGCTTTCCAAAGACAGAAGTTAAGCTACTAAAAACCTGCAATGAGTTATTTATATTTGAAGGATAAAGTCATCTCACATATTTCTTTTGCAGGAGAGTCGGTTTGTTACAGATGTGGCCTTTACACACTGCATCAGCAAGGTATGCTCTTACATGTTGAGAAGAGGATAGTAAACCAGCCTTACCTGCTCAGGGTGCTTCCGACATCCTGCAAAGCAAAGAAAGAAACACAGAGAAATCAGTTTCCACAGAAGATGGGAAAATTAGTTAGTAGTTTAGGAATTAAATGTGTTGTGAAATCTGAGCTTCATTAAGCACAGCAATACCTTGAGTTGGAAGACTCCTCTTGTGCAGCCTGTGATAGACTGATTGCAGGCATTTGGCACGGTAGAAATTGAAACTCTGAATGAAAGGTGATCACATGGCTAAGCATAGTGGCCTCATTCATTCGGAATGAAATCACGTGTTGCATTGTATGATATTTTCCACACGGTCACATGACAGTCTGTGATAATTTCAATGGGGTCACATGAAAGAGTGTGTGGTGTTTTAAATGAGTAGGCAGAGGTGCAGCAATTGCTAAAATTCGTAACACTGTGGTGTGGTACTCTTGGTGCTGGTGTGACGTGTCCCCAACAGCCCATATATGGTCGTAACATACACCACTTAGGGCATTAGTACACAGACTTGGAAGTGCAAAAAAACACAGTAAAAATTCAACCAATATTGTCATGGGCATTAGGATGACAGTCGTCCTGATGAAAACCGGGGACCTTTTGATCAGCTGTTACAAGGGCTGAAATATGTCGACAAATAATGAAGGTGCAAGGATAGTAACTAGAAGTGTGCGATAAATTCCACTCCGCTGGCAGAGTTTACAGAGTTTTGGCCAAAATGTGGTGTTCCGGCTAAATTCCGCCAACCGTGGTGTGGCGGAGTATTTTCTCTCTCACTGCTCACCAACGGTAAGTTGGCAAGCAAGAATTTGGCAATTTTCAGGTGACATAAGGGCACCTAGCAGGATTTTCTCAACACGGATGGTCGCGAAGGTTCACAGTAAGAAAGTTAACGCTCAAATAGAAAATCTACTCGAGCTGCAGCAAAGAAGCCGCATCTGCTCTGCTGCATGGCCCAGTTGAAACTGATTTTGCAGCGCGGAACAAGCTCCTTGCGCTGAAAATCACCACAAATAGTGCAATGTGCCAATTTCCACCCACTAGCAGAACTCCATGGAATCCGCAAAGTTTTCATGTAACTTCATGAAATTCTGTGGAGTGAAACTCTGTAAGTTCCGCCTACCTCTAACAGTACCACTCCCCAGGAAATACCTGAATTACAAGTTTATATAGGAAAACCGGGGTATCCTCTAGGTATTTCTGATCTTTAGACCCTGTTAGGAATAATATTGAATGTTCTCCCTGGAATATGGATAACCCTACCCTGGTTTATCAGAACCAGGGTGAGACCCAGTGATGAAGGGTGACACCAATAGTGTGTGTGAGGGTCCATAAAAAACCTTAGGCTCGGTCCTGATGGTGGTAGGATATCTAAGTGTTCAACGTGTTTTAAATGAGGTCACATGACACCACATTGACGGTCATATTCTAATTAGGGTCACATGACTCAGCACATGACGAGTTCCACATAATACTCCATATGCTGATTGTTTTAATTTGTGAATGAGATATTTTACAAGGCCTCACATGTGATAACACACACTGAAACCACTGCTCGAGTGCTGACTGGGAAATAGGTTCTTCACATGAAAACTCTGTCTTTTACTTTTTCATCACAGGTTCTTGGATCTCTGCTGTGATGCAAGTGCTCCTAATGAAGTCTCACCTATGGTAAGCATTAGGAAAATTGTACTATGAGCTGCAGCATATAGTGCATGTCTTTTAATGGATCCATTACTTATCATTAATTCTCATTACTCCGAATACCCTATTTCTCATACCAATACTTACTTACATGAGGTGTCCCATCCCTAACCAGGCCCACGTGCTTTAGACAGAACAAATCAAAATGGCTCTACACAAAAACCCTCCTCTCCTTTCCTAATTTCTATTCACCTTCCTCCAACCTGGTGATAAAAAGGTATGGAGCCCAGAAAACGTTGTGTACATCCTCAAGCCTAAGAACTAAAGGGATCAGGTTGTGATCTGGGAAGGAACAGGGAGGGCAGGACGTAAGTATTGGTATGAGAAAGGCCTCAAAGGAATCAAAGCAGAGGTGCAGAAGATGATTGACCTAGGAGTGACTGAGCACTCTGACAGCCCTTGGGCTAGCCCCATGGTGCTGGTACCAAAACCTCACTCACAAAATGGGAAAAAGGAGATGAGGTTCTGTGTGGATTACAGAGGGCTCAACACAGTCACTAAGACTGATGCTCACCCTGTACCCAGGGCAGATGAGCTCATAGATACACTGGCATCTGCCAAGTATCTAAGCACCTTTGACTTGACTGCAGGGTATTGGCAGATCAAATTGTCACAGGATGCAAAACCAAAAACTTATTTTTCAACCATGGGAGGGCATTATCAATTTACTGTTATGCCCTTTGGTTTGAAGAATGCACCTGCAACTTTTCAGAGGTCGGTGAATACAGTCCTCTAAGGTCTGAAAGCCTTCGGTGCAGCATAACTAGATGATATAGCTGTCTTTAACTATACCTGGTATGACCACCTGGTCCACCTATGGGAAGTTTTGGAAGCTCTGCAAAAGGCAGGCCTCACTATATAGGCTTCAAAGTGCCAGATAGGGCAGGAGGAAATGGGTTATCTGGGACACCTAGTAGGTGGGGAACAGATTCAGCCACTACATGGGAAGATTCTAACTATTTTAGATTGGACTCCCCGTACAACACAGACCCAGGTCAGAGCCTTTCTAGGTCTCACTGGTGTAGGAGGCTGGCCTGGCTTATAGTGGGTACCAATGGTACTTACACCTTGTGCCAGGTCCAGTTATCCCTTATTAGTAGAGTAGTAGTGTTCTAGCAGCTATAGCAGAGCAGCTTAGGCTGAACTAGGAGACATGCAAGGCTCATGCAATACCACTTATATCATATAGGTACTATATCATAAGAAAGACAATACTCAGTGTTATTAAAAATAAAGGTACTTTATTTTAGTGACAATGTGCCAAAAATATCTCAGAGGATATACTCCCTTAGGAGGTAAGTAAAATACACAAAATATACACAACAGACCAAATCAGGTAAGTACAACAGTCAGAAAGTAGTGCAAACACTGTAAAATACAATAGGATGTAATAGGCCTAGGGGCAACACAAAGCATATACTAAGAAAGTGGAATGCGAACCACAAGTGGACCCCTAGGCTAGTGTAGTGTGTAGAGGGTCGCTGGTAGTGTAAGGAAACATTAAGGGTGTCTAAGATACCCCAACCTAAGACCCTGGAAAGTAGGAGTAAAGTATTACTATTTCCCCAGAAACACACTAAAGTCGTGATGAGGGATTTTCCAAAGACCACAACAGACTGCAAAGCACTGAAGACTGATTCCTGGACCTGAAGACCTGCAAAGGAAGAGGACCAAGTCCAAGAGTCGTGAAAGTGTCCGGGGGGGCAGGAGCCCACTAAACCCCGGATGAAGGTGCAAAATGGCTGCCTCCGGTTGGAAGAAGCTGAAGATTCTGCAACAACAAAAGGAGGTAGGAAGTGTTTCCTTGGCAAAATACCGCAAGCAAGCCTTGCTATCTGCAAGAGTCACAGTTGGAGAAAATGGGTGCTGCGCAGGCTCAGGAAGGACCAGGATGACGCCACTTGGGAGAGGAGACAGAGGGGGCCCTCGGCAATGTATAGAGCCTACGCAGAAGCAGGAAGCACCCGCAGAAGTCCTTGAACATGGGTTCAAGAAGACTGAACACAGCGGTCATCTCGACACTGCAAAAGGAGGTCCCACAACACCGGAGATCAACTGAGGGAGCTGAGCATCGCAAGACAGGGTGCTGGGGACCTAGGCTCAGCTGTGCATGCAGGATTTCTTGGAAATGTGCACAGAAGCCCTTGTAGCTGCAGTTCATGCGGTGCACAGTATTACTGCCTGGAGAGGGGAGGCAAGGACTTACCTCCTCCAAATTTGGACAGTTGGACCACTAGACAGTCTGGGTCACTTGGGTCCACCACCTGTGTTCCAGGGGCCATGCTCGTCAGGATGAGAGGGGTCCCAGACTACCGGTGAAGCTGAAGTTTGGTGCCTGCTGAAGTAGAGGGAAGATTCCGCTGACCCACAGGAGATTTCTTCGTGGCTTCCAGTGCAGGGTGAAGGCAGGCAGCCCCCAGAGCATGCACCATCAGGAAACAGTTGAGAAAGCCGGCAGGATTAGGTGCTACAATGTCGCTGGTAGTCTTCTGGCTACTTTGTTGCAGTTTTGCAGGCGTCCAGGAGCAGCCAGCGGTCGATCCTTGGTAGAAGTCAAAGAGAGAGGTGCAGAGGAACTCTGGTGAATTCTTGCAAGTTGTTATCTGAGGAAAAGGCCACTGGAGATACCCAAAATAGCCCCCAGAGGTCTGGGACACACTGGAGGAGCTCTGGGCACCACCCCTGGGTTGGTGATGGACATGGGAGTGTTCATGCCCCTTTCCTTTGTCCAGTTTCGCGCCTTAGCAGGGACTGGGGGTTCCCTGAACCGGTGTAGTCTGGCTTATGCAAGGAGGGCACCATCTGTGCCCTTCAAAGCATTTCCAGAGGCTGGGAGAGGCTACCCCTCCCCAGCCTTTAACACCTATTTCCAAAGGGAGAGTGTATAACAGCCTCCCTCAGCGGAAATTCTTTGTTCTGCCCTCCTAGAACTCGGCTGCCCAGACCCCAGGAGGGCAGAACCCTGTCTGTGGGGTGGAAGCAGCGGTAGCTGCAGAGAAATCCCCAGAGAGCTGGTTTGGCAGTACCTGGTGTCCATAGTGGAGCCCCGGGGGATGCATGGAATTGGCTCCCCAATACCAGATTTGGAATGGGGGACAATTCCATGATTTTAGACATGTTAAGTAGCCATATTCGGAGTTACCATTGTGAAGCTACATTTGGGTATTGACCGATATGTAGTGCACGCGTGCAATGGTGTCCCCGCACTCAAAAAGTCCAGGGAAAACTCGATTTGTTTAGCTAAATTTGAGGTTTGACAGGGAATCTGGGTAAGCAAATGTTGGGGGATCCACGCAAACCACTCCTCCCATGGACTCCACTGGGTATCTAGTTTTAAAAACTGTGTGGGTTTGATAGGTTTCCCTAATTGTCTGACAAGACCTGGACCAAAACGCAGGTTCCCCCCTTGCAAAAACAGGTCGTTTTCTAATAGATAATTTTGTTGTGTCCATGTTGTGTTTAGGACCCTTCCCTGTTGCGAACACTAGGCCTACCCACACAAGTGAGGTACCATTTGTATCGGGAGACTTGGGGGAATGCTGGGTGGAAGGAAGTTGGTGGCTCCCCTCAGATTCCAGAACTTTCCATCACCGAAGTGTGAGGAAAAAGTGTTTTTTTTTGCTAAAGTTTGAGGTTTTCAAAGGATTCTGGGTAATAGAACCTAGTGAGAGCTCCACAAGTCACCCCATCCTGGATTCCCCTAGGTGTCTAGTTTACAAAAATATATAGGTTTGCTAGGTTTCCCTAGGTGCCGGCTGAGCTAGAGGACAAAATCCACAGCTAGGCACTTTGCAAAAAACATGTCCGTTTTCTTTGGGAAAATGTGATGTGTCCACGTTGTGTTTTGGAGCATTTCCTGTTGCCGGCACTAGACCTACCCACACAAGTGAAAGACCATTTTTATCGGAAGACTTGAGGGAACACAGAATAGAAGAACAAGTGTTATTGCCCTTTGTCTTTCTCTACATTATTTCCTTGCAAATGTAAGACAGTGTGTGAAAAATATGTCTATTTGAGAAATGCCCCGTAATTCACATGCTGGTATGGGGACCCCAGAATTCAGAGATGTGCAAATAACCACTGCTTCCCCACACCTTATCTTGCACCCATTTTTTAAATACAAAGGTTTCCTTGATACCTATTGTTCACACTTAATAGCTGGGTACCCGGTATACAATGAAAACCCATTGCAAGATGCAGCTCATTTATTGGCTCTGTGTACCTAGGGTTCTTGATGAACCTACAAGTCCTATATATCCCCGCAACCAGAAGAGTCCAGCAGACGTAACGGTATATTGCTTTCAAAATTCTGCAATAGCTGGAAAACGTTATAAAAGAAAACGTGGACAGAAATGACTCTTTTATTCACCTCAATTTCAATATTTTTTTATTTTAGCTGTTACTTTTTGTAGGAAAACCTTGAGGGATCTACACAAATGACCCTTTGCTGAATTCAGAATTCTATCAACTTTTCAGAAATGTTTATCTGTCCGGGTTCCAGCATCGGTTTCACACCCATTTCTGTCACTAACTGGAAGGAGGCTGAAAGCACAAAAATGGTAAAAATGGGGTATGTCCCAGTAAAATACCACAATTGTGTTGAAAAATGTGGTTTTCTGATTCAAGTCTGCCTGTTCATGAAAGCTGGGAAGTTGGTGATTTTAGCACTGCAAACATTTTGTTGATGCCATTTTTAGCTGTATTTTGGCTAATTTCATGGTCTCCTCCAGGGGAACCCGCAAACTCTGGGTACTTCTAGAATCCCTAGGATGTTGGGAAAAAATGGATGCAAATTTGGCGTGGGTAGCTTACAAAAAGTTATGAGAGCCTAAGCGCAAACTCCCAAATAGTCAAAAAAAGGCTCAGCACAGGAGGGAGAAAAGGCCTGGCAGCGAAGGGGTTAATGCTCAGGGGCATCATGAACACCCCGCTTTAGCATCTACAGCAAGAGTGGTGTTTTTCATGGGCCTCTTCTGTCTGCAACTGGTGGACTAAAGCTCATCATTAACCACGTGCTATTCATTATGCTTCTGATATCACATTGTTGTCCTTCCACCTCTCCCTCTCCATGCTTTCCATGGGTTGTATGATGGAACCACGCATGCTAGAACCCTGCATGCTTTAGCGGAATCGGAACAACAACTGTGTTGTTTCCACGTATGCCTTTACCACGCATGCCTTTAGAACAAATTGTCATTGTAAAAGCATGGAAACGGCATGCGAAACGGCATCCGTGGTTCTATCATACCACCCCCTCCTGCCCTGGGGCCCAAAATACCCCCTCCGCTAATACCTAAACTACCCGACTCCCCCACCCGCCCTAAAAAAAAATCCCAACACCCCCACCCTCACCCCTATAAAAAAAAGACCCCCACCCACATGAAACCTAAAAAAAAAACTATCCTGACCCCCCCACCCCATAAAAGTGAACTACCCTGATGCCCCCCACCTGCCCGGATCCCTAGAAAAAGAACTATCCCGACTCCCCCACCCATAAAATTAAACTACTCTGACCCCACCACCCACCCTGAGCCCTAAAAAAAAAAAAAACTATGTGGAAAAAAAACAACTATCCACACTCCCCCACCCCTAAAAGTAAACTACATCGAGCCCCTGACCCACCCTGAGCACTGAAAAAAAAAAACTACCCGACCCCTCATCCCCTAAAAACTAAACTACCACGACATCCTCCACCCGAGCCTTAAAACCTTGCCACCTAATAAGTAAACTACCCGAGCCCTCCCACCCCTGACCCTAAGAAGTAAAATGCCCGACCTCCCACCCCTAAAAACTAAAGCTGAAGTATTCCCGACGTCCCCACCCACCCTAAGCCCTAAATCCGCCCCACCACTAAAAACTAACCACCAACCCTGCTCCAACCCCACTTACCTCACTGCGTCCTCTCACGATCCTTCCTCCTCTTCTTTTCTCCCTCCTCCCTCCCTTCCTTAAACTTTCCCCCACTCCTTTAAAAATAAGCTACCCTGCCCCTACCCTAAGTAAAAAATACACCCAAACTCCCCCACTCCCACCCCTAATAGAAAAATAAACCAACCCCCACCCTAAGCCCTTAAAAAAAATCTGCAAACCCTCACCCCTTAAAAACAAAATAGCCCTCCCAAGCCCCCCACCCACTGCAATACCTTAATCCACCACCCACCCCTGTCCCAGCCCCACTTACCTCACCGCGTCACTCGCACCCCTAGCCCAACCCCCATCTTAATTCCTTAAAAAAAATACCCAAACCCCCACCCCCCTTAAAATAAATTGCCCGCCCCAGCCACCACCCACCCAAATTCCTTAATCCACCCCCACACCTGCCCCAGCCCCATTTACCTCACTGTGACCTCTCCCAAACAAAGCATGGTTGTTTCTGTGCCTTAACCATGCATATGCGTAGTTCAGCACATGCATGGTGAAGGCACTGAACCAGCCATGGGTTGTTTAGGCAAGCGTGGTTACGCTTGTGTGGGAAACATCTGCGTTGTTTACGTGGTTGAGGATGTTTCCCTTTTCCATGCACTGCTGTCTTGTCTATCTATTGGCACACATTAGCATGCAGAGGTACTGTTGGCAGAACTTACTTGCATAAGGGATGGATTAGTGTTGTACATACAATGCTGCGTGAAGAATTAACAAATATATTTGTATGGGTTACCAGCATGTAGGTGACTGAAAACAGAAAATGCCAGGATATTGAAGCCACGGCTCGCATGGGTTACAGGGGGCGGGCGGCATGCAGCGGTGGGGAGGGGACATTAATAACATTAAAAAATGTTTTTTTTAAACTTACCTCCATGCCGCGCTGTCAATCCTCCGTCGTCTCTGCACCAGGCCAGACAGGCACAGGCTCCCAGCCTGCACTGCGGCCAATCCTGACGCTTCTCAAAGCAGCGTCAGTATTGTCTGGGAGCGCCCAGCCAGGACGCTCCCAGGAACACTGGGAGCCTGTGCCTGTGTCTGCTCTTTCCAGCCCAGCAACATAGTGTCGGGCTGGAGAGAGCAGCCTGCGCATGTGTGTTTGGCCGGCCCGAGACGGCTGGTCAAATATACGTGTGCAGTGAGGAGAGTGCAGTGCACTCCCCTCTGTGCTTGTCATCCCATCCCCTCCCCTTTAACAAGGAAAGGATAATAAACTTCGTTTAGTATCCTTTCAATGATAAAGGCTTTGCGGCTGTTGCTGCAGGTGGTGGGGGTTTGGGGGGGGAGGGATGCTCTTCCGCCATAGCGTACGAGCTGCCACTGGGATGTTGTTAAAGTGTTACTGGTACGAAAAGCACTATAGGCAGAACTAACCTGCAAGGACCCATCTGTTGCAATTTTGAGCTATAACCTGACCGTTGAAAAGGAGTGTGATTTGTGCATTATTATTAAGCCCATTAAAAACCCAGCATATGGTCTGAAAATCATCTCAGATTCTTCAGACTTTATAGGAATAATATTCAGGGCTATGAATGGATTCGAATTTGCAACACAAAATCGTTCATTTTCAATCAAAATGAAAGATATAAAGTAGGCTGTGAGGTCCTTTTGGAATGTCCAGGCTGCTAGAGCTGATGGCATTCCAGAACAGTGCTAGCAACTACCAGGGTGTTGGATCGAGTGCTCCTTAACATTGCTCAGGAGGTCACACCAATATCACAGACTGGCACGGGAGGTCAAGAGTCATCATCGTATTCTGAAGCAAGAAATAAAATCAACAGGTCATGGACCACCATTTTAGCACGAGGCGAAGTTGCCCTCTTTCTTACAAAGGCTGAGCCTTTGTCAGATTGTAGGTCTTACATTTCTTCCATAAGTGTTGACATGAACCCATGCCGAACTTTTAGCTACAAGGGTGGTGGATTTGATTCCAATTGAGAATCCAGGAACAACATGATGGGGGAAGGGTCCACCATGCACACTAGTCTGGCACATCCATCCTCGAGTGGACTTATGCTTTACAAACACTTACCTATCATTTCCCTAGAAGCAGAAAAGGTAGTTGACCACGTCTTGTCCCTTTCTATGGGTGGTTCTGGAAGTAACAGGATTTACGTTAACTTCACTGGGTGAGTTAAACTCTTGTCCCAATATTGGCCGGCCCTGGTCAGTAAGTCCATATTCAACTTTGAGTGTTTCAGAACTGGCCTTGGAACCTGAAAGGCGTTTTACTGTCGCCCTCACCCACTGTCCTTTAAATGGAGGCTTCTCTCTGAAAGTTTCTTGGCTGTGAACTAATCAACTTATTTGATTAGGTCATCAGAATCAAAGTGACAGTGTATGCCCATATTAAGAAATTGTATAGTTCTAATCACACCCCAAACACCATTTGTAAGAATTTGAGAACATATATTTATAATCTTTCTATGCCATTTATGTGACCACTTTGTTCTTACGGCAGCAATTTCTGCCTTTATTTGGGACCACAGAATATCCCAGTAAGCTTCCTGTTAACAATTCTATTCTAAATGCCTAGTTATACAGCCCATCATTCATCCTCACAACAGGGTCACTTTGCTCTGGCGAATTCGTGTGGTCACCTACATTGAGTGAAAAGTAACTGTCTAGAACAGAAATGTTTTCAAAATCCGGAGAAAGAGTGTAATATAGTTTATTTCCTCAGTTCAAGCATGAGCAACACCCAGGAGAGAGAATCGCGCGACTTGGAGGAGGGTGGGCCTGCATGAATTTGTGAACATGCGCATGGGCGGCCTCAAATCTTTGTTTAAAGTCAATAGAAGCAGAAATCTGTTGGAATAAGAATTTCAGTCTGTACTGTACTGTAACACACTCCATTGCGTTGGTGGAGCATCTGTACCCCGAATTTAGAGATGTCCGTCGGCCCAGTACACATCTGCAGGCATTTTCAGGAACCGCCTTGATGGCAGTTCTTATGAATGAGTTGCAAGTTTGGTAGGAGATACCATCAAAATGAGGATACAGTCCGTCAAACTTTGAACTTGTTTTTGTTCTTTCAAAAACCTGTGGCCTGATTTAGATCCTGGTGGGGGGGGGGGGGGGGGTTTCTCCGTCACAAATGTGACGCATATCCTCTCTGCCATATTACGATCCCATTATTTTCTATGGGCATCACAATACAGCAGACGGGATATTCGCCACGTTTATGACGGAGTATTCCTTCCGCCAGGATCTAAATCAGGCCCTAAATTCGAGAGTGGAATCTTGTTTTTGAACGAAAAAAAAATAATGACCCCAACACCCAGGGAGTTTTCTACCATATTGTGGGGGTCATTTAAAGGTTTTGACTGCCATTACTGTCACGTTTTTCACAGCGGTAAGGGAGAGTAAAAACTGGCCATTAGACCACCCAGTTTAATTCGGGGTGGCAGTAAAATGGCCAAACTGGATGTCTGCTACAGCTTCATATGTTAATACCTGTCTCTGTTACTTAATGTGCAGCTGGCATGTATATAGATCATTAATTGGCATGCCTAAACTGGGACAGTAAATTACATCTGTCTGTACGTTGTGTGTCTGTCAGAGTGCAAGGGACCAGACTACACAGATCCTGTCAGGAGATCATGAGTGTTCTCCTTGTACATGTGACTTTGGATGCAACATATAAATATTTCACTTCCTTCTGGTGCTGTGTTTACCAAACTGTGTCTCACCTTCAGGAGTTCCCACGCTGGCGTCTGGCACTTCTTTTCTATCTCCGTTATCAGGGCTTTGAGAGAGGTGATCTGATTGGACAGTTTAGTGATATTTGCATTTTCTACCATGGTAATTTGTTTCTCCATCTCCTCCAGTCTTCTGTGCAGTGCTTTCTCATTTTCTTTCAGCAGCTGCTGCAGTTTTTCAAGCTCAGATTCAATTTTCTGCTTCTCAGTTCTTAGCTTGTCCTGTCAGAAGCAAAGAAACGCTGGTTAGGGATCCTACAAGGGCGGTTTTCTCAGGGTGAGAGTCTAGAGGGGAGGGAGGGGAGTTGGTGGGCTGATAGGTTCTTAAAACTATGTTCTGTGTATTTGAGGAGTACGTTAGCACCCGTGAGTGTATCGTATATGTAGAGAGCCTTGTGGAGAAAGAAGGGCTTTGCAAAGTGCTGTGCAGCTCTGGCTGCGGTCCTGCACTTGCTGACTTTGCCCGTTGCCTTGTGGCTCTCACCTTTCATACTAGCATGTTTTTCTTCATTTCTAATTTTACTAAATCCCCTTCTATTGTATTTTCTCCTTCTTAAAGTCCCGCCCTCTACATTCCCTCAGGCTCCTCACAAACTGCAGAGAGGTCAGAATTTGTAAAGCTGCAGAGAGGCTTAATCCATGGAGAAAGTCCAAGGGAGAGAACCCACCGCAGGCAGAGACAACCAAAGACCCAGAGACAGGCTGAATGGAGAGACTGGCTGAAGTTTGAGTGGGTGTAAATGGCACACAAGAATGAAAAAGAGGTGGAGTAAGAGACAAGAGATTTTGGGATGGGGAGCTGCCCCTATGCTGCCAGGACACTGGATGTGACTGCAGAGAAGGAGACTCTGTGGGGCAACCAAACTATTGCTCCTAATTACATTGATCGGGAATTATTGATGCAAACATTTCACACTTTAAATTATGCAGAACTGGGGAATTATCAGATAAATCATTATTAAAGGCAAAATATTCACAAATTGCTATGAAGAAAGGTAAGCAGCCTGGTTAGACATGCCTTGTTGCATCTTGGAATAGATCAGTGTGAGTTATCAGGTGAGGTATGTTTCACCCTATCCTGAAAAAGGAGGGTGTAAATTATCAGGTGAGGTATGCCTCATCCCAATCTGGAATATGAGGGTGTCAGTTATCAGGTGAGGGATGTCTCACCCCAACCTGGAACAGGAAAATGTGGGTTATCAGGCGAGGGATGTCTCACCCCTGCCTGGAACAGGAGGGTGTGAGTTATCAGTTGACATATGTCTCACTCTAGTCGAGAATAGGCAGGTGTGAGTTATCAAGTGAGGGATGTCTCACCTCAGCCTAGAACACGAGGATGTGAATTATGAGGCAAGGAATGCCTGTAGGAGGCTGGACTGGCTTGTAGTGAGTACCAAGGGGTACTTACACCTTGCACCAGGCCCAGGTATCCCTTATTAGTGTATAGGGTGTCTAGCAGCTTAGCCTGATAGATAATGGTAGCTTAGCAGAGCAGCTTAGGCTGAACTAGGAGACGAGTGAAGCTCCTACAGTACCACTAGTGTCACTTGCACAATATCATAAGAAAACACAATACACAGATATACTCAAAATAAAGGTACTTTATTTTTATGACAATATGCCAAAGTATCTCAGTGAGTACCCTCAGTATGAGGATAGCAAATATACACAAGATATATGTACACAATACCTAAAATATGCAGTATAGTCTTAGAAAACAGTGCAAACAATGTATAGTTACAATAGGATGCAATGGAAGCACATAGGGATGGGGCAACACAAACCATATACTCCAAAAGTGGACAGCGAACCACGAATGGACCCCAAACCTATGTGACCTTGTAGAGGGTCGCTGGGACTGTAAGAAAACAGCGAGGGTTAGAAAAATAGCCCACCCCAAGACCCTGAAAAGTGAGTGCAAAGTGCACTAAGGTTCCCCAAAGGACATAGAAGTCGTGATAGGGGAATTCTGCAGGAAAGACACAAACCAGCAATGCAACAACGATGGATTTCCAGTCGGGGGTACCTGTGGAACAAGGGGACCAAGTCCAAAAGTCACAAGCAAGTCGGAGATGGGCAGATGCCCAGGAAATGCCAGCTGTGGGTGCAAAGAAGCTGCTACTGGACAGTAGAAGCTGAGGATTCTGCAGGAACGACAAAGGCTAGAAACTTCCCCTTTGGAGGACGGATGCCCCACGCCGTGAAGAGTCGTGCAGAAGTGTTTTCCTGAAGAAAGACCGCCAACAAGCCTTGCTAGCTGCAAATCATGCGGTTAGGGTTTTTGGATGCTGCTGTGGCCCAGGAGGGACCAGGATGTCGCCAATTGCGTCTGGGGACAGAGGGGGCGTCGAGCAAGACAAGGAGCCCTCTCAGAAGCAGGCAGCACCCGCAGAAGTGCCGGAACAGGCACTACAAAGAGGAGTGAAATGGTGCTCACCCGAAGTTGCACAAAGGAGTCCCACGCCGTCGGAGGACAACTTAGAAAGTTGTGCAATGCAGGTTAGAGTGCCGTGGAGCCATGCTTGGCTGTGCATAAAGGATTTCCGCCGGAAGTGCACAGAGGCTGGAGTAGCTGCAAAAGACGCGGTTCCCAGCAATGCAGTCTGGCGTGGGGAGGCAAGGACTTACCTCCACCAAACTTGGACTGAAGAGTCACTGGACTGTGGGAGTCACTTGGACAGAGTTGCTGGATTCAAGGGACCTCGCTCGTCGTGCTGAGAGGAAACCCAGGGGACCGGTGATGCAGTTCTTTGGTGCCTGCGGTAGCAGGGGGAAGATTCCGTCGACCCACTGGAGATTTCTTCGGAGCTTCTAGTGCAGAGAGGAGGCAGACTACCCCCACAGCATGCACCACCAGGAAAACAGTCGAGAAGGCGGCAGGATCAGCGTTACAGAGTTGCGTAGTCGTCTTCGCTACTTTGTTGCAGTTTTGCAGGCTTCCAGCGCGGTCAGCAGTCAATTCCTTGGCAGAAGGTGAAGAGAGAGATGCAGAGGAACTCTGATGAGCTCTTGCATTCGTTATCTAAGGAATTCCCCAAAGCAGAGACCCTAAATAGCCAGAAAAGAGGGTTTGGCTACTTAGGAGAGAGGATAGGCTAGCAACACCTGAAGGAGCCTATCAGAAGGAGTCTCTGACGTCACCTGCTGGCCCTGGCCACTCAGAGCAGTCCAGTGTGCCAACAGCACCTCTGTTTCCAAGATGGCAGAGGTCTGGAGCACACTAGAGGAGCTCTGGGCACCTCCCAGGGGAGGTGCAGGTCAGGGGAGTGGTCACTCCCCTTTCCTTTGTCCAGTTTCGCGCCAGAGCAGGGCTGAGGGGTCCCTGAACCGGTGTAGACTGGCTTATGCAGAAATGGGCACCATCTGTGCCCATGAAAGCATTTCCAGAGGCTGGGGGAGGCTACTCCTCCCCTGCCTTAACACCTTTTTCCAAAGGGAGAGGGTGTAACGCCCTCTCTCTGAGGAATTCCTTTGTTCTGCCATCCTGGGCCAAGCCTGGCTGGACCCCAGGAGGACAGAAACCTGTCTGAGGGGTTGGCAGCAGCAGCAGCTGCAGTGAAAACCCCTGAAAAGGCAGTTTGGCAGTACCCGGGTCTGAGCTACAGACCAGTGGGATCATGGGATTGTGCCAACAATGCCAGGATGGCATAGAGGGGGCAATTCCATGATCTTAGACATGTTACATGGCCATATTCGGAGTTACCATTGTGAAGCTACACATAGGTATTGACCTATGTGTAGTGCAAGCGTGTAATGGTGTCCCCGCACTCACAAAGTCCGGGGAATTTGCCCTGAACTATGTGGGAGCACCTTGGCTAGTGCCAGGGTGCCCACACACTAAGTAACTTTGCACCTAACCTTTACCAGGTAAAGGTTAGACATATAGGTGACTTATAAGTTACTTAAGTGCAGTGGTAAATGGCTGTGAAATAACGTAGACGTTATTTCACTCAGGCTGCAGTGGCAGGCCTGTGTAAGAATTGTCAGAGCTCCCTATGGGTGGCAAAAGAAATGCTGCAGCCCATAGGGATCTCCTGGAACCCAAATACCCTGGGTACCTCAGTACCATATACTAGGGAATTATAAGGGTGTTCCAGTATGCCAATGTGAATTGGTAAAATTGGTCACTAGCCTGTTAGTGACAATTTGGAAAGAAGTGAGAGAGCATAACCACTGAGGTTCTGGATAGCAGAGCCTCAGTGAGACAGTCATAACACAGGTAACACAGTCAGGCACACTTATGAGCACTGGGGCCCTGGCTGGCAGGGTCCCAGTGACACATACAACTAAAACAACATATATACAGTGAAAAATGGGGGTAACATGCCAGGCAAGATGGTACTTTCCTACAATGCCACACCCCAGCCTGGAACAGGAGGGTGTCAGTTATCAGGGGAGGGATGTCTCACTCCAGCCTGGAATAGGAAGGTGTGGGTTATCAGGTGAGGGATGTCTCACTCTAGCCTGGAACAGGAGGGTGTGAGTTATCAGGTGAAGTATGTCTCACTCTAGTCGAGAACCTCAGCCTGGAATGGGAGCATGTGAATTATGAGGCAAGGAATGCCACCCCCAGCCTGGAAGAGGAGGGTGTGGGTTATCAGGTGAGGGATGTCTCACCCCAGCCTGGAACAGGAGGGTGTGAGTTATACAGTGAGCTATTTCTCACTCCAGCCTGGAATATGCAGGTTTGCGTTATCAGATGAGGCATATCTCTCCGTAGCCTGGAATATGAGAGTTTCAGCTGTAGAGAAAAGTATGTCTCTCCCTAGTCTCATCAAGAAAGACTGGACTCAGAAACTGTGTGAAGTCAGTTACATCTCCAGTACAGGTAGAGGGTTGTGCTCCGGTGATGTGTCACTAGTTCTGGTAGAGTGTTGTGCTCCTGCCTTGTATCAATTGTGACAATATTCCTGTTAAAGAGTTGTGCTCCTGTGTTGTGTTACTTGTCCTACTAACATGGTTCAATGAGTCGGCTCATCCATACTAGTCCACTGGCTGGGTCAACCTTGAGAATGACATGTCTATGGTGACATTTTAGCAAACATGTGATTTCAAAGCCAACAAGCTAACTGGTAGACATCTTGAAACCCTGGCAAACATTTGCAGGTAGGGCACCACCCTAACCCCAGCAGACTAGGAGGCTAAGCCCTCCTGGTCTGCTGGGTAGTAAGAGGGCTAAGCCTCCTAAGCTGGGCTTCTGAGGCAAAATCCATGGCTTCACTCGTCAATCTCTGGGAATCAGTAGAGCTATTTAGCCCACAGAAACCCTAGACTGCTCCATAGTTTAATGCCACTCTGCCCCAGGTATGCTAGGAAGCTCAGCCAACTGTCTGGCACTACGGACTGCGGGAACTGGACACCCCAGGCAAAATCCATGGCATTGCCTATGTCTACCAGGGAACACTAGAGCTGTTCAGCCCACAGGAGACATAGCATTCTCCCCAGTCTGACACCACCATACCCCGATAACAAAGGTAGCCTACCAGGTGCCTGGAGGTCTAGCCTGCAGTGTTCAGGCATCCCAGGTGAAAGCTATGGCTTTGTCTGCCTGTCACTGGTGATTACTGGAAATGATCACCCCACAGGAACGCCAGACTCCTTCACAGTTTGATCATACCCTGCCCCAGGTGGAGAAGGTGGACTCTCTCTCCAGAGTTCCTTTCAACCTGTTGGCTATTGGTCTTGCAGCCATATTTAGCCTTTTTTATGGAGATTATCACACACTTTGGGCTGCATTCCCAAGCAACCCAACTCTGAGACGACCTGATCATGGTGCACCAGAGGCCGCTACTGGCCTGACCTTGTCCACAAGTTGGGGCTTTCCCAATTGGATCTGTGCTACGACAAGGTCCATTGCTGGACAGGAGGGAAGACAAAAAGGGCTGGAGCCTGGAACAATGGCACAGCCAGCTGCTAAGAAGGGCAAAGGCAGAGAGTGTGGGAAACAAGCCCCTGAGTGTACCGACAGTGGGATGGATAGGGCACTGCAGTGGCAACATCTGAGTCCACTGAGGAGGACATTGCTTCCCTTGATGACCTGCCTACGCTTGCTGGATGGCATGTAGAAGAAAGCCTCACCAAGGAAGATGTCTCTAGGGTACTGAGGGAATGCCTTGAGGGCTTGAGGCACCATACCGAAGCTCAAGCATCAGGTGATGTCTCTGGAAGTCATCACATTAACTGGGAGGACAACCTCTTTTTTACAGCAAGCCTAAGACTCCTGTGTAAGGGACAGCAAGGGCCCTGTTGACCCCAAGGATCCAGGCCCTCCCTGCTGGAGCTGGTGCAGGCAGGACACTTGGGCTAAGACAAGATCTTCGCAAGGCTTGTCCCCCACTTCTATTGGCCCAAGTTTAAGACTTCCTCAGATGCATTCTCTAGGACTTGTGGCACCTGTTAGGCCAGTGGGAAGACAGGTGAAAGGCTGAAAGCCCCCTTAATCCCTTCCCTGTTGTTAGCACACTCTTTGAGGGGGTAGGCATCAGCGTTGTTTGGCCTATGGATCAACAGACTGTATCAGGCATCAGGTTTATCCTGGTTCAGGTGGCTCATGCCACAAGGAACCCACAGGCAATCCCTCTGAGGACCACAACTATACCAGCAGTGGCAAAGGCCCTGATCTATCAAGGAGCCGTTTCATTTTCTTTACTTCGTCTACCGGTAAGCGAATCGGTCGCTTCGGTTTCATCGGCTGAAGGCTTTACTGCTCCGTGTTAAATCGCAGCACTTCAGAAGCACTGGAGCTTCATCATTTCTGTTCCTGCTTGCGCCATCGGTGGCCGTATTCTTCAAGTGGAAGCTGTAAAGAAAGCGCTTTGGAAGCCCTGGAGCTTCGTTGTGTTTGTAGCGCTTTGGGGGCACAGAGTGAGTTTATTTTTTTCTCTTCCTCATTTTTTGTTTTTTCCTTTCAATTTTCTTTTGCCAACAGTCACAAGCGTTTCTAACTGTCAACGCTCGTGCCGTATTGTTGTCTTCCTGCGCGCGTCTGCATTCCACACAGGCTGCTCTTGACTCGCGCGTCTCATCGCTGGACTCGAGTTTACAGGAAGCTCTGAATTCTCAAGAAATAAAGGAAGGACACACATTTTTTTTTCCTTTTCGTTTCCTATTGAAGTAGAAGAAGGACTATTTTTTTTTTTTTTTTCTGTATCACATTGGTTTGGCCATCTTTCATTGGGACATTTTATTGATTCAATCTTATATTACACTTGAAATAGAACTTCAAAAAAAAAAAAAAGAAAAGAAGAAGAAGAAAATGCAGAATGTTATGACACCTGCTCCTTTTTTACAAGACCCTGGCGAACCCCCTTTGGAATGGAAATTGTGGTTTCGTTCTTTTAAAGCCTTTTTAGGTGCCATTGACGGTCATAAATTTAGGCCGGAAAGGAAAAAGAGTTTCATGTATTATTATCTGGGGGTAGAAGGCCAAAACATTTTTGACCATTTACCAGTTTACGAGTTACGTGACGATGAGGAAATAGATGAATTTGAAATGGCTGTAGCACAATTAGATAGGCATTTTATTAAATCAAAAAATATAGTGGTACATAGGTATACGTTTTTCACGAGATCTCAGAATCCCAATGAGAGTATAGATTCATTTATAACAGTGTTAAAAGTTTTGGCTGCTAAATGTGAATTTGAAAATTTTACTTCTCAACTCATACGTGACCAATTAGTTGCTAGGTGCCATTCTAAGAGAATCCAGGAAAAATTGTTAACATGCAAATACCCATCCCTGGATAAAGCTATTGACATAGCAAAAAGTATTGAATGTTCGCAAGAGGATGCAAAACAATTGGAGATGTCGTTGTCAAACATTTCTATTTCAGGTGCAGTTGTTAATTCACAAAACAATGACAATAAGAAATCAGCTTGCATGGAAAGGAAACAAGAAACTTTCTCATCTTCCAGAAATGTTTTTTCTTCCAAGGGCAATCACAAAACCATGTGTTTTAGATGTGGTCCTGCGAATCATATTTCCTCCTTTAAAAAACTGTCCTGCGGTCAATCAATAGTGTAGGAGCTGTAACAAACTTGGACATTTCTCACGGGTTTGCAGGAGCATTAAAAAGGGAAATGTTCACTGTGTTTTAGAGGAAGACAAGGAGATCTATCGTGAAGACAGCAACAATGAATTTGTTTTAGTAGTCAGAGACACCTCTACAGTCAATAAGTTAGTGGCGGATCCTGACATTGATGTGCTGATTGGAGGAGTTAAAATTAATTTATTGGTTGATACAGGAGCTCGCATCACAATTATTTCACTAGAGAGATTCAATGAGTTTTGGGGGGAGAAAACTCTTTCTCCTCCTGATGTTACTACATTGGCCTTTGAAGGCAGTAAAATTGATTTAATTGGATATTTTTGGACCTCATTATCTGTCTGTGGTGAAACTATTCAAGGTAAAGTTTATGTAGCCAGGAAAGGTATCAATGTTTTAGGGCTAATACACCAAGCTGAATTTAAATTAATCATCAAACCAGGAAGAATGAAACCAGTTACTGTTGAAAGGAATGTTACTAACTGTGTTCAAACTGTTTCCCACACTGCCGATATTTGGCAACAAAAATTCCACAAATTGTTTCAAGACAAATGAGGGAAAATTACAAATTTTGCACACACAATAAAGATAAAACAAGCTGCAGTACCCATAAAACATAAATTGAGAAATGTTCCACTTAGTGTAAGATCTGATTTGTCCAAGTTGATGAAAGACATGTGTGAACAGGGTATTATAGAGAAAGTGGAAGCTACGCTTTGGTTGTCTCCCATAGTTCTGGCAAAGAAAAGTTCTGGAGAGTTGAGGATGTGTGTGGATTTGAGGAGTTTGAATGATGTAATCTGGGTTGATAGTTTTCCATTACCTCGCATTGATGATCTTATTACGAAAGTTGGCCCTGCGTGTTGGTTCACGAAATTAGACCTAAGATCGGCTTATCATCAAGTAGAATTAGATGTTAATTCGAGACACCTGACAGCCTTTGTTACTCCGGATGGAACCTTCCAATTTTGCAGGTTACCATTTGGTCTAGCTTCGGCTGCTGCCGTATTCCAAAGACTAATGTCTGATATGTTTTCTAACAATCCTAATGTGGTGATATTTCAAGATGACATACTGGTTTTCGCTGACACAGATAGTGCTCATGACAGAGTTTTGGAAGAGGTCCTGAAAACTTTGGAGGATAGGGGGGTGACTCTAAGGAAGGACAAGTGCATTTTTAAGACTAGGGAAATTGAGTATTTAGGTCATGTTCTTTCTGATAAGGGGGTCAAACCCAAGCCAGGCTTAGTAAAGAGTATTCTTGAGGCTCCAGCACCTGAGACCAAAGAGCAATTACTATCATTTTTAGGGTTGTGTGAATTTTATGCAAACTTTTTTAAAGATTTTGCCAAGGCCACAGATTGTCTCAGGTCACTACTCAGGAATAAACAGACTTTTGTTTGGTCTAAAGAATGTAGAGAAGCATTTGAGCAGATTAAACAAAGTATTGTTAAATCTCTAGCATTACAACCTTTTTCAGAAAGTCGTAAAACCATAGTTACAGTAGATGCATGCGTGTATGGTTTAGGAGCAGTTTTAACACAAGTTTCTGATAGTGACTTTGGCAAAGAAAATACTGTTGGCTTTGCTTCAAGAACTTTACGAGAGGTAGAACGGAAATACTCCGTAATTGAAAAAGAACTGTTGGCTTGCGTATGGAGGGTGGAAAAGTTTAGACAGTATCTTTGGGGTAGACATTTTATCCTAAGAACAGATCATCGGCCTCTTGTGGATGTTTTATCGGGTAAAAAAGTTAGACGCACCACTGCTCGCATAGACCGACTTTATTATTAGTTATTGGAGTTAAATTTTGCGGTTGAATATATTCCAGGAGGGAAGAACAGTACGGCAGACTGTCTATCTCGCTTGCCCATCAGAGAGGATGACGAGTTAGAATGGGAAACTGAAATTGAAGAGTGTTTCATAGCATTTCAGAAGAAGAGTGCTGGATTGAATCATTGAAAAAGGATAATTTACTATGTGATGTTATGCGTATGGTTAAGGTTGGCTGGCCGAAGGAGAAGAGTTTGTCTTTAGATTTGCAGCCCTTTTGGAAGGTGTCAGACGAATTGTCTATTGAAGGGGACAAACTTATTAGAGGTGATAAACTTGTTCCTCCTGAATGTTTTAGAAATGATCTGATAACTAAAGCACATTCTGGTCATTTAGGCTCCACAAACACCAAAAGGAAACTAAGATCAAACTTTTGGTGGCCTAAGATGGACAAGGAAATTGAAGAATTTGTGAGAAGTTGTACTAGGTGCTGCTCTAGCAACAAGGTACTCAGCACTTAGGTGGTGGGAGATTCTTTTGTTCCATCTCCAGCTAGGGCTTGGCAGAAAATTGGGTTAGATTTTCTAGGACCTTTTTACATGTTACCACCGGATATGAGGTACTTCATTGTAATTGTAGATCATCTTTCAAGATGCGTGGAAGTTCTACCAGTTAGATATCCAACTACACAAAGTGTTATCAGATGCTTGAGAGATGTTTTTAGTCGGGAGGGTTTCCCAGAACAGATATTGACAGACAATGGTGTTCAATTTGTTTCTGGTGAAATGTGTGAATTTTTAAGCAAATGTGGAATTAAACACATAAGAACCCCAATGTATCATCCTCAAAGTAATGGTATTGTGGAACGTTTTAATCGTGTGCTAGTGGAGTTTATTCAGGCTGCTCTCAGGAGCAAATTATCAGTGGATCAGGCAATTAAGGAATTGATTTGGTCCCATCTTACAACACCTCACGTCGCCACTGGTAGAAGTCCTTTTGAATTAATGAGAGGGAGAGTTGCTACAACGGAATTGTGCCCGTTTTGGATGATTGAGCTTTTTCATGATGGTAGCAACTTGAAGGAAATTTGGAATACTGCAAAACAAAATTCAGATTTTATTGGCAGGAAAAGGCTGGTTCAGTGTTGGGGTAACAATACTCTGCAAGTGGGTGGCTGGGTGAGAGTGACAGATCCCTTATTGGTTAGGAAAGGCATGTCAAAGTTCAGAGAATCTCAACAAATTCTTGAGGTACGCAAAAATGCGGCAAAACTTACTGATGGTAGTTGGTGGAGCATCACTAGACTGGTGTTGGATCCCAGTGTCCGACATGGTGTTGCGGAGAGTAAGAAGCATGGGCACAATTAGTTCAAGCTAAACAAGTAGGGAATAAAGTTCTTGCTGAACAATTAGATATGGGGATTAGAAGGAGTGTGAGGAAATGCCACAGGCCTACAAAATTCCAAGACTATGGGCCTGATTCTAACTTTGGAGGACGGTGTTAAACCGTCCCAAAAGTGGCGGATATACCACCTACCGTATTACGAGTCCATTATATCCTATGGAACTCGTAATACGGTAGGTGGTATATCCGCCACTTTTGGGACGGTTTAACACCGTCCTCCAAAGTTAGAATCAGGCCCTATGTTTTGCCTTGAGGAAGAATATCATAGTGTTTAAGCTCCTGTGTGATTATTTTATTACTTGTATTTTATTACATGTTTCTCTTAGAATTAGTTTCTCTTTTATCATTTAATTTGTGTTTTATTATTGCATTTTTTGTAAAAGGGGGGAGAAGTGTGGTGATGTAGGAGAGAATGCTGGTGCGTAGAATGGAATCCACTGACTGAGCTCCGTGCTGGGGATTCCAGACTACGCCAACGGGTGTCGGTGCTGACAGCTTTCTCTGTGCCCCATTCTTATGATGTAAACTTGTTTACTCATTTGGAATAACAATAAAACTACCTGAAAGGAAGAACGCCTGTTTCTCTTCATGTTCCCCACAGTGCTCCACATCAATCGCATCAAATCCCCACTTTGAGAGGTCTGAGCTCACCATGCTATTGGTGAAAGATGGAGAAGAGGAGGAGAAGAGTGACTCTCTCCCTGACCTCTTAGACTCAACAGAGAAAGGTAAGTCCATGGAGGGAGTAACCCTTTTCCCCGTCTAACTCCTGAACAACAGAGGGACTGCCACCAAATGCCATCTTTGTTCTCCCTTACTCCTGGGATTACCCACCAGTGTACCCATGATGTGGACACCAGGGGCAACCTCCCTGTCAAGAATAAATCTTACAGTTTGTCGGCTAGGCTGAGGGCCAACATTAAAAGAGAAGTCTCTAAAATGCTGAAGTTGGGGGTGATAAAACCCGCCAGTAGCCCCTGGTTCCTATGGCTCTCGTACCAAAAGCTTCCCCACCGGGCACCACACCTGCACTCAGGTTCTGTGTGGATTGTAGAGGGCTAAATTCAGTAATTAAGATAGATGCTCATCCCATCCCCCGGGCTGATGAGCTGATTGATCAGGTAGGGGCTGCCTAGTACTTAAGTGCCTTTAATCTTATATCATGGTACTGGCAGATCCCCCTAACAGAAGGTTTAAAGGAGAGGTCAGCTTTGTCCACTCCAGAGGGCCACTACCAATTTCGAAAGATGCCCCTTGGACTCAAGAATGCCCCCGCTAGCTGCCAGAGGTTGGCGAACCAGGTCCTTGCTGGTATGGAAGCCTTCTTAGCTGCCTATCTGGATGACAGAGCTGTCTTCAGTAGCAGCTGGAAGGACCACTTCTTTCACTTTCAGATAGTGCTTCAGGCTCTACAACAGGCAGGCCGGACTCTCAAGGCCAGTAAGCCCCAGAGAGGGCAGGGGTCTGTGGTGTAATTGGGACACCTGGTGGACAGGGGCAAGGTGCAGACCCTCCAGGCCAAGATACAGACTGTCATGGCCTGGGAGCTCCCCAAAACCCAGACTGAGGTCAGACCATTCTTGGGCCTCACTGGGTACTAGCTGAGGTTCGTCAAGGGATTTGGCAGTACTGTTGCCCCCTGTAGGAAAGTACCATCTTGCCTGGCATGTTACCCCTATCTTTACATGTATGTCAGTTGTTTTTGCCTGTCTCATTGGGATCCTGCTAGCCAGGACCCCAGTGCTCATAGTTTGTGGCCTAGATGTTTATACCTGTGTAGTGACTAACTGTGTCACTGAGGCTCTGCTAATCAGAACCTCAGTGCTTATGCTCTCTCTGCCTTTACAATTGTCACTATAGGCACACTGGAACATACTTATATTTCCCTAGTATATGGTACCTTGGTACCCAGGGCATTGGGGTTCCAGGAGATCCCTATGGGCTGCAGCATTTCTTTTGCCACTGTGTAAGACAATTCTTAAACAGGACTGCCAATGCAGCCTGAGTGAAATAACGTCCACGTTATTTCACAGCAATTTTGTACTGCACTTAAGTAACTTATAAGTCACCTATTTGTCTAACCTTCACTTGCTGAAGGTTAAGTGCAAAGTTACTAAGTGTGAGGGCACCCTTGCACTAGCAAAGGTGCCCTCACATAGTTCAGAGCCATTTCCCGGGACCTTCTGAGTGCGTGGACGCCATTACACGCGTACACTACATATAGGTCAATACCCATATGTAGCTTCACAATGGTAACACCGAATATGACCATGTAACATGTCTAAGATCATGGAATTGGCCCCTCATTCCAAATCTGGTATTGGGGAGCCAATTCCATGCATCCTGGTGGATCCACTTTGGACCCCCAGTACTGCCAAACCAGCTCTCTGAGGCTTGCACTGCAATTACACCTGCTGCCACCTCACAGACAGGGTTCTGCCCTCCTGGGGTCTGAGCAGCTCAGTCCCAAAGTGGCAGAACAAAGCATTTCCACTGAGAGAAGGATGTTACACCCTCTCCCCTTGGAAATAGGTTTTACAGACTGGGGAGGGGTAGCCTCCCCCAGCCTCTGGAAATGCTTTGAAGGGCACAGATGGTGCCCTCCTTGCATAAACCAGTCTACACTGGCTCAGGGACCCCTTATCCCCTGCTCTGGTGCGAAACTAGACAAAGGAAAGGGGAGTGACCACTCCCCTGTCCATCACCACCCTAGGGGTGGTTCCCAGTACTCCTCCAGTGTGTCCCAGACTTTAGCCATCTTGCTTTGCAAAGTGTGGGGGCACTCTGGAGGGCTCTGAGTGGCCAGTGCCAGCAGGTGATGTCAGAGACCCCTCCTGATAGGTCCTTACCTGATAAGGTAGCCAATCCCCCTCTCAGGGCTATTTAGGGTCTCTCCTGTGGGTTCTCTTCAGATTCTGCTTGCAAGTTTCCTTCAGGAATTCTCTGCAACTACTACTTCATCCTCTGACCTTGGACCAACCGCAGCCTGCTCCAGGAACCGCTGTAACAGCAACAAAGTATCCACAAGGGATATGTTTCCTCTGCAACTTCGGCTCCAGCCAGCAACTGCAACATTTCCACGGTGTGCATGCTCTGAGGACTCTCTGTCTTCATCCTGCACTAGAAGGACCGAAGAAATCTCCCATGGGGTGATGGAGTGACTCCCCTGCTCACACAGGCACCTTCCAAGATGACGACCGGTACCCTTGGACTCCTCTCACAATGACGAGTGTGCTCCTAAGGACACAGAGGGTGGACTCCGTCGACATAGACTATCCTGAGGTCCTACTGATGCAATTTGGAGGAGGTGAGACCTTGCCTTCCTTGAGAGCGACGGTACCCCTGAGTACTGCGTCTTCTTCACCTCCTGAGGCCTCTGTGCACTATTTGCAAAATTCCTTCGTGCAAAGCCTAGCCCAGGTCCCCAGCACTCCATCATGAGATGCTCAACTCGCTGAGTTGTTCTCCGGCAGCGTAGGACCTTCCTTTGGTGTGCTGCACCAAACGCATTTTGCACCTCGTTTGTCCCAGTGTCTTGGGACTTTTGTGGGCGCTGCCTGGCATCCTGAGGGCTCTCTAAAGTGTTGACAGCCCCCTCTTCCTCCTCACACAGAGTTGAGGCACCCAGGTCCCTCCTGGGTCCAGCCAGCGCCATTTTGACCAAAAACGCATATTTGTCGTAACCAAGGCTTGTTGGCGACTTCCAACACAAAATGACGTCTGCATCCATCTTCATGTCGTGGGACATCATTTGCATCATGCAGGAACCCGCTGTCATCTTCCTAGGGTGCATTCCTGCAGTCTTCGTCCAACCGAGGACACTTCTTTCGCACCCTCTTCTGGGTTGGCAGGGACTCCTGCCCTTCCTGGAGCTTCTTTCGACTTCTGGACTTGGTCTCCTTCCTTTGCAGGCCTTCAGGTCCAGGAATCCAGCAGTTGTTGCTTGCAGACTTGGTTGGTTACTGCAAAATCCCATCGCAAGGTGTAGTGTGTCCTTAGGAAACTTGCAGTACTTTAATCCTGATTTTCTGGGCTCTGGGGTGGGGTACTTTTCCTACATTTACTGTAATCTTACTCTCCCGGCGATTCTGCACACACTACACTTGTCTAGGGGGGATTTTGTGATTTGCATTCCACTTTCTTAGTATATGGATTGTGTTGCCCCTAGACATATTTTCTCCCATTGCATTCTATAGCATTTCCTATTGTTTGCACTATCCTATGTCTAATTACTTACCTTATTTTGATGCCTAGTGTATATATTGTGTATAATACTTACCTCCAGAACGAGTATTGCCTCTAAGATATTTTTGGTACTGTGTCACCCAAATAAACTACCTTTATTTTTGGTAACACTGAGTATTGTGTATAAGTACTGTGCAACTATAAGTGGTATTGCATGAGCTTTGCATGTCTCCTAGTTCAGCCTAAGCTGCTCTGCTATAGCTACCTCTATCAGCCTAAGCTGCTAGAACACTACTACTTCACTAATAAGAGACAACTGGACCTGGTATAAGGTGTAAGTACTCAAAGTACCCACTACAAACCAGGCCAGCCTCCTACACCGAGGACCTACTTTAGTGGTGCTATATGTAATAAAAGAGGTGTTTAGGGTTTAGCAAGAGGTTTTAAATGCCAAGTCGATCTGATAGTGAAACTCCACACACAGACTCTGCAGTGGCAGGCTTGAGACACATTTAAAGGGCTTCTTAAGTGGGTGGCACAATCTGTGCTGCAGGCCCACTAGTAGCATTTCATTTACATGCCCTGGGTATATGGTATACCACTTTACTGCGGAATTACAAGTAAATTAAACATGCCAGTTGTGGATTCACAATTGTTACCATGTATAGGAGAGAAGCACATGCACTTTAGCACTGGTCAGCACTGGTAAAGTGCTCAGAGTCCTAAGGCCAGCACAAAGAATCAGAAAACATATGAGCAAGCAGGTAAAAAGTTTGGGGGAAGACCACTCAAAAGCTGACAAGTCTAACACGTGTCCCCACCAACTGAAAGTGGGGAGAGTTCTCATCACTAATGCCGAAAAACCTGGATAGACCATCAGCATTGGCATGGTCTACTTCTGGACTGTGCTCCGCCCAGAAACCCATACCCTTTGGGAAATGGACCAGCTCAACAATTTTGGATTCTCACTCCTCATTTTCATGAGTCACCTGAAGGGTTTGTGGTCAGTATGAATCAGGAAGTGATTCGTAAACAGGTATGGCCTCAACCTCTTCAGTAACCAAACCACAGCAAAAGCATTTCTTTCTATAGCACTCCACCTCTGTTCCCTGGGGAATAACCTCCTGGAGATGAAGGCTACAGGTTGGTCCAGGCCCTCTCCATTTAGCTGTGATAAAACTGCCTCTATGTAATGTTCTGAGGCATTTGTTTGAACAATAAACTCAGTAGAGAAGTCAGGGGCCTTGAGCACATGGGCTGCGCACATGACTTGCTTTAGGGAATCAAATGTTTTTTGCATGTCTCTGTCCAAATTACATTTCTGGACTGCTTCTTAGAAGTCAGCTGTGTCATGGGGGTGTAGGAGGCTGGCCTGGCTATAGTGGGTACCTGATGGTACTTACACCTTGTGCCAGGTCCAGTTGTCCCTTATTAGTAGATTAGTAGTGTTCTAGCAGCTTAGGCTGATAGAGGTAGCTATAGCAGAGCAGCTTAGGCTGAACTAGGAGACATGCAAAGCTCTTACTATACCACGTATATCATATAGCGCTATATCATAAGAATCACAAAACTCAGAGTAACTAAAAAATAAATGTACTTTATTTTAGTGACAATGTGCCAAAAATATCACAGAAGATATACTCCCTTAGGAGGTAAGTAAAATACACAATATATATATATAAACGAAAATCAGGTAAGTAAACAGTTAGAAAAGTAGTGCAAACACTGTAGAATACAATAGGATGCAGTAGGCCTAGGGGCAACACAAACCATATACTAAGAAAGTGGAATGTGAACAACATAGGAGGCCCTGGCTTAGTTTAGTGTGTAGTGGGTCACTGGGAGTGTAAGAAAACACTAAGGGTGTCCAAGATACCCCTCCCCAAGGCCCTGAAAAGTAGGAGTAAAGTGACCCTACTGCCCCAAAAACACACTAAACTCGTGATAAGAGATTCTGCAAAGACCACAACAGACTGCAAAGCACTGAAGATGGATTCCTGGACCTGATGACCTGTAAAGGAAAGGGACCAAGTCCAAGAGTCACAAAAGTGTCCGGGGGGGCAGGAGCCCACTAAACCCCAGGTGGAGGTGCAAAATGGCTGCCTCCAGATGGAAGAAGCTGAAGATTCTGCAACAACGAAAGGTGCAGGGAACTTCTCCTTTGCACAGAAGATGTCCCACAGAATGCTGGAGGAAGCAGAGTTGTTTCTTTGGAGAAAGACCGCAAACAAGCCTTGCTAGCTGCAAAGGTCGTGGTTAAAGAAAAAGGGTGCTGCCCGGGCCGAGGAAGGACCAGGAGGTCGCCACTTGGAAGAGGAGACAGAGGGGGCCCTCAGCAACACGGAGAGCCCACGCAGAAGAAGGCAGCACCTGCAGAAGTACTTGAACACGGGTTCAAGAAAACTGAGCACAGCGGTCATCTCAACACTACAAAGGAGGGTCCCATGAAGCCGTTGGTCAACTCAGCGAGTTGAGCAATGCAGGACGGGGTGCTGGGGACCTGGGATAGGCTGTGCACGAAGGACTGCTCTGCTTTGATGATTTACCCTGCTGCCCGCTGATCTCTGCCCTGCTGAGGAAGGATTGGACCCCTCACATCTGAACACAGAGTGACTCCAAGGGCGTGTTGACTTGTCCCCTGTTCTCCTGCAGTCTTAGAGAAATCAAAGACTGCCTGCAGCCAGCACCTGCACTCTATCTGCTGTGAATCCTTCTTTGCCAAGTGGTGCCAATCCAGTCCTGGGCTCTTGGAAGTGGTTATCTGTGCTACAACTCAAGAAAACCCCCGCATTGATGATGTTGGTATGATTGGAACCAGCACATTTCCACTCAACACTGATGTATTGCCGCTGTTGCCCAAACCGCGGCCACCACCTTGCAGGTTGAGTGACACATTGTCCCTGGACTCCGTTGCATCTCCGATCTTGATCGACTCAGTGTTGACGAATCACTCCAGCCCAACGGTTCGGCGGCGATATCTCCCCTCAACGTCTAACACTGCCTGATCTTCAATGCACCCTCGATGATGCCCAGCTCATACCCGATGCATCGCCTACATCTCCTCCATCGACAGTGATGCATCTCTTCCTCTGCTCCACACATCGAGCCCTTGACTTTTCTTCCATCCAAGGTCATTTCTAAGCGGACTCTGCGTGGGTGCAGTAGCCGGCCTGCCCTCCATCGCCGTTGACCTGACCTTTGGATTTACCCCAGTCTAGTGTGACCTCAAGTACCCTTTTAGCCCTATAGACTTCTAAACACTACTTTTGTTTATTCTTTACAAATTGCTAATTCAACTGATACTTATTGGATTTTTGTCTAATTTTACTCATAAAAATATAATCTATTTCTCTAACCCTGTGTGGAGTATGTTTTGTGGTGTTTTCATTGTATTTCTGTGTGTATGTGTCATCTAAGGGGTGGAGTGATCAGTATAGGGAAAGGTGTGGAAGACATTGTGACACAAAGGGTTAATTAGCTTGAGCAGTGTAGATGAGTGTGATGCCTGCTGACCCCCCCCCCCCAAACATCGTGGAAAAGTTCATGATATTATTTTCAAGCTTGTTTGTGTAGAAGACTCCGTCTCAACCTTGAGAACGAGAGTACAGGGAAAAGATGGAATGAAAACAAAGGCTGGAGAAGGGCAAAGCAGCCAAGTGCTGATAACATAGCTAGAAAATGCCAGAATGAGATAGAATCTAAGCTTCGAGTTATTTAAGCAGTGAAGTGTGAGTGAGGGATTTGAAGCTCGCAGATGGAGTTGTGAAAGCTGCCATGGCCCAGCGCTGCCTCCCTGTTTTGCTGACCGTGATGCTTGAGTGGGAGAGAGGTCCAAGCAGGCGGTAGAGGGCTTCCCAGCATTTCGTGGACTAAGTTAAGTTCCACACAGGGATGAAAGGCCTTTGTTTCTCTGCTCTATTATTATGATTGATTATTTATGCTTGCACTGTGTTTATAACCTGAAATATTCAGCTCGTTTATATTTTGCTTTCTAAACATCGTTGTGTGAGCCTGCAGCAGTAACTGAAACATGCATTTTGGTGTGCAGTAAATCAAAGCTTATCTGAAGTATTCAGCTCGTTTATATTTTGCTTCCTGAACATCGTAATGTGATGCATTTTGGTATACAGTTAATCAAAACTTATAACTGTCAATGAACTTTTTGCTCATACATATACATAGATGCTCTTTGTAGTGTACTTATATATAAATAGATGCTTTTCATTGCTATTCTTATTCTACTATTATTAATGTGCTAAATGCCTACATTTACCTGAAATTCTAGTAAAGCTAAATTGTATTTATAATTGGCGTGTGGTCCTTCATTGAGCCTCCTTATTGACTTATACCGAACAGGTGTCACCTGGATAAGACATTTGGTACCAGAAGAGGGGTATAAGTCAATAATGCCTCTTTGGGGGCGTATGAAAAGTGAGGCAGAGAGCGGACGGCAGCATGGGGCAGAAGCCAGATCCATTCCTGGGTGGTTAGCAACTGACCCGTTCTCTGGTGTGGCAGGACTCCTGAACCGGTGGGCAGCGCCGGTGTTATGGGAGGCATTAGATGAGAAAGTGACTCCTCTCTTAGTGGAAGATGCGGTTGAGAGTGTGAAGCTAAGAGGGGCAAAGCTGGAGCTGAAAGCAGCAGGGCAAGTGGGATGGCTTTTCCTGTCTGCGCTCCGTACGGTATACAGGAAAACATTAACACAAGATGCAGAGATAAGAAAACTGCGGGATGAGGTTGCAACCTTGCAGGAAAGGCAGTTACTTATGAAAGAGACCATAGAAAGTGCAGTGACTCGGGGTGATCAAATGGAGGCAAGGTGCACCGCATTAGCAGTATGAGTAGCAAAACATAAGAGTAGGCAGAAGCCTAAAATGCCCTCAACTGTGCAAGTGAGGGCACTGATCCGCAAACAGAAGAGTAGGCAGAAGCCTAAAATGCCCTCAACTGTGCAAGTGATGGCACTGGTACGCAGACAGAAGAGTAGGCAGAAGCCTAAAATACCCTCAACTGTGCAAGTGAGGGCATTGGTACGCAAAGAAAATTGGGATCCACATACTTGGGAGGATGAGGTGGAAGTACGTGTAACAGAACTAGGTGGAGTTGAAAGTGGAGAAGGACGTGTAGGTGAAATTGAAGATGAAAAGGGAGTGAATGGTGGGCAAATACAGAATTCTCGTTTGGTAAGAGATTATACGCAGACTGAGTTGTTGGAGAGAGCCCGTTTGTTTAGGCAGATGCCTGCAGAGCCTTTGTTTAAATGGTTGGTGAGATTGTGGGACACTGGAGTAAAAGATGCATTACAGAATCCTTTTACGTTAGGTCCCATCACAGAAGGAGACCCGTTTGAGCTGGAAATGATAGTACAGGATGATGTAGATGATGTAGTGATGTGGAGCCTATGGCAGAGGCAGGGAAAAAAGAGGGTGCCACAAGATTGGGTCTTAGTGGAAATAGAACGCATAGCTGATGATCGACCGGTCACCTTAAAAACATGGGTCCCCTTTCTAGGTTGGACAAGAGAAGGAGGGGTTGGCAATAAAGTAGGCAGAGCGCAGGAGTTTGCCATCATGAAGTGGAAATGGTATCTGCAGCAGAGGGCAAAACCGGGACCAGCAGGATTGTCGAAGTTACAAGAAGATAAGCTAGGGGCAGTGGACTTGCAGGCAATGGCCCCTGCGCCAGAGCCCTCTGAAATTGAATCCTCACCATTTAAGACAGCCCAGCCTTTTGAACAACTCACTGAAGAAGAACAGCAAAATGCATGGTTCACAGATGGTCCGCCCGGTACTACCAAGGAAAAAGACAATGGCAAACAGTTGCATTCCAGCCTGCTACAGAAACGATGTTGCTGCGAGAAGGGGATGATGAATCAAGCCAGCTTGCAGAACTGCAGGGGGTAGCAGCAGTGATCGAACAAGCCCCCATCGGAGAGAAAACATTTGTGTACACTGACAGTCGGGCCACTTACCAAGGACTAGTAAGCTGGGCCCCGACTTGCCGCAAGGATGGATGGAAAATCAAAGGCACCCCCATTTGGGGAGGCGAGCAGCTATGGGAAGAGATGTGGGAGAAAGGGAAAAAATGTCAAATCTATGTGGGACATGTGGATGCCCATTGCCCCTCGGACACCTCACTTGCATCTCTATTCGACAACACCGCAGATCAGATGGCCAAAACACGAACAGTGGTCATCAATGAGGAGGCTGAAGCTGCTCTAGCAAACTGGGCCCATGCAACATCTGGACATCTAGGAGAGAATGGCACTTATGCATGGGCACAGCAACGGCAGATTCCAGTTACTAAAGAACAGGTGCAACAAGCAGTAAAAGAGTGCCCCACATGCAACCAAATAATACAAATGCCCCTGCAAAAGAAGCCTAGCGGCAATATCAGAAGAGGAACCGTAGCTGCTACAGTGTGGCAATTGGACTATATCGGGCCGCTATCAAAGGAAGGAGGAAAAAGCTACGTATTGACCATGGTGGATACCTACTCTGACCTGATGTAGGGTATGCCCTGTAAGTCTGCAGACCAAAAGTCCACTTTGCGAGGGCTAAACTACCTGATAAAACATTATGGGGCACCTGTTGAGATCCAAACAGATAGGGGCACACACTTTTCAGGGAAAACAGTGCCGGGATGGGCGCAGGAACAGGAAACTCAGTGGATTTTACACCTTAGTTATTATCCACAAGCTGCAGGCATGATTGAGAGATATAATGGATTGTTGAAAGAACAGCTAAAAAAGTTATCATCACATCAGACTCTAAAAGGATGGAGTAGTAATTTAGATAAAGCCTTGTTCGAATTGAACAATAGACCAGTTGGGCAACAGACTCATTTCATTCGGATGACAGGGCATGATAAAGAAATCAGCCACACAATGATTGTCTGAAAAACAGACTTTTGAGCTCGATTACCTTTACAGGCTACTTCTGGCAGTATAGGACTGGACCTGTTTGCTCCAGAGGATTGAGAAATACCCGTAGGACAGGTGAAAACTGTTCCCTTAGGAATAGGAGTAAGAGTACCACCTGGAACATATGGTAGAATTGCCCCTCGATCCAGCATAGCCATCAAGGTAGTGTCGGTGCTAGGGGGAGTCCTTGACCCAGATTTTAGAGGAGAGGTTAAAGTAGTATTACTGAACCAAGGAAATGCTATTGTATCGTATCAAGCACATGACAGACTTGCTCAATTGATTTGTGAACAAGCGTACACCCCACACATTGAAGAAAGATCTGCCCCCCAGATAATACCCAGAGAGGTGAGGGAGGATTTGGAAGCACAGGAAGAAAAGTATGGGTGAACTATCCAGGAAAAAAGCCAGAGCCAGGAGAGATATTGAGTCAAGGAGTGCGGAGTACGTATATTGTACTTTTGAAGAACTCTAATGTACCTGTATTTGTACCTGCAGTGAGACTTACCCCACAGTTGTAAATAATGACATCTGTGTCTATGACGTGGTTCCTGTTTGCGGTCAGACCGAATGTAGCAGAGAATGCCGTTACGGACCTTCATGTCACTTGTGCACCTCAAGCCGCTAACGTAACTGATGACCAGGGAAATGTTTCACTTTGCAATGTGAAGGTACCTGGAGGCAAGTGGATGGCTGCCAAAGCTGTAACCTGGAAGTTAACTGCACAGCAAATCCGACATGCCTACGGACTGAACGAGTTACAGGGGATGCCAGCACCAGTACAGACATATCCGTGTAGACCTTATGATTGTTCTAACAAACAAGATATTTTACCAGGACATATGGTAGTTGTTACAATGACCAATGGAACTAAAGGAGTTCGATACTCCAAACTGCCCGCCTTTATGTTTTATGTAGCCGAAAGACGCATGGTTAGCAATTTAGGTAATGTTTCCATAGTTCGATATAGAATAGGATGTAAGCAAGCTTTGTATGCAAGCATAATTAACCATATTGTGTTACAGATAACTATTGCCAAGGGGAATGTTTCTAAGTATGATCCATTATGCACACCATGGACACTACAGTTATGGCCCTTGCTGAAGTTACTCATCAGAAGAGATCTAGGATCCTTGATAGTCGGGGCCACCGGAATTGGGGTAGGGGCCCTGAACTCTTTTGATATTGAAGCCCTCAGAAATAAGCTATCTTCTACAGGATATGGTACAGGGGAGGCCATAAAAGTAATTTCTCAATGGGGAGCCACACACTCACAAGAAGTATGGAAGGTTCTGCGTGGGTTGTATCGTGATTGGCAATGGCATAATTTCACTTATGAACAATTTGGAAAAAGCTTTCAAAGCACACAAACAGTGTCCAAAGGCATTCAGTGCATACTATGGCAAAGCATTGTTAATCAACAGTATGTAGACTTCAAAGCGGAATGGGGACAGCTTCAGGGTGAATATTGGAGACAACAATTGCATTTGCCTGAGGAAATATGGGTAAAGCCCATACAATTTCATTATGAGGGAGAGATGTGTTATGCTCATTTTGATATAGCTAGAAGTGATCTTCCACCTGAAATATGGTGCCCCTTTATATATTACTCCCTGTAGTAATAGGTGAAGAATGGTGGATACCTCACACTGACAAAAAAAATTAATTGATCAAACAAATCACACCGTAGATCCCACTAGATGTGCAGATTGGTCTAAGGGGTCGGTATGTACCCACACTGGACGGGTGCTAGATCCATGTCTTCACACAATACCGGGAGAATGTGAATGGTTACCTTATCCTATTAAATGGCACAGACTTATATCAGATAGGGACAGAGAGTATATGTTATGTCATTAATCATCCCTTACTTATTAACGGATTTATACAAACCACCGGAGAGCAAGTAATGTGTATGCACAATATTACCAGCATTATTGACATAAGCACTCGCATCTTGTACCGACCGACTAAGTTCACCATAACCATATTACAGATGCAAATGCGTGCGCAGTTAGAGTGGAACATCTCGCTTGTTGTTAAGCTACCCAGATTAGAGGCAATCAGGCACTACGCACAAGTTACCTTTGCTAAATTTGATATGGCAGCTAAATGCACCAAGGATACAGCCATACTGATGACCATAAACGCTAAACAGCATATAGTGTTACAACAGCTAATTTGGTTATTGATTGTTTGTGTTACGCTAATGACTATACTATGTAGACTATGGGGGTTATTCCAACTTTGGAGGAAGTGGTAATCCGTCCCAAAAGTGACGGTAAAGTGACGGATATACCACCAGCCGTATTACGAGTCCATTATATCCTATGGAACTCGTAATACGGCTGGTGGTAAATCTGTCACATTTGGGACGGATTACCACCTCCTCCAAAGTTGGAATAACCCCCTATATGTATGCACAAAACAGCTTTATACTAAAGATGCAGGCGCTTAGAATAACACTGACCAGTATTAGTAGCAACGTAGCTAGCGGAATGTCAAAGTAAATGATATCCGTTTCAGCATGCATCACGCTCATCTAAGGGGTGGAGTGATCAGTATAGGGAAAGGTGTGGAAGACATTGTGACACAAAGGGTTAATTAGCTTGAGCAGTGTAGATGAGTGTGATGCCTGCTGACCCCCCCCCCCCAAACATCGTGGAAAAGTTCATGATATTATTTTCAAGCTTGTTTGTGTAGAAGACTCCGTCTCAACCTTGAGAACGAGAGTACAGGGAAAAGATGGAATGAAAACAAAGGCTGGAGAAGGGCAAAGCAGCCAAGTGCTGATAACATAGCTAGAAAATGCCAGAATGAGATAGAATCTAAGCTTCGAGTTATTTAAGCAGTGAAGTGTGAGTGAGGGATTTGAAGCTCGCAGATGGAGTTGTGAAAGCTGCCATGGCCCAGCGCTGCCTCCCTGTTTTGCTGACCGTGATGCTTGAGTGGGAGAGAGGTCCAAGCAGGCGGTAGAGGGCTTCCCAGCATTTCGTGGACTAAGTTAAGTTCCACACAGGGATGAAAGGCCTTTGTTTCTCTGCTCTATTATTATGATTGATTATTTATGCTTGCACTGTGTTTATAACCTGAAATATTCAGCTCGTTTATATTTTGCTTTCTAAACATCGTTGTGTGAGCCTGCAGCAGTAACTGAAACATGCATTTTGGTGTGCAGTAAATCAAAGCTTATCTGAAGTATTCAGCTCGTTTATATTTTGCTTCCTGAACATCGTAATGTGATGCATTTTGGTATACAGTTAATCAAAACTTATAACTGTCAATGAACTTTTTGCTCATACATATACATAGATGCTCTTTGTAGTGTACTTATATATAAATAGATGCTTTTCATTGCTATTCTTATTCTACTATTATTAATGTGCTAAATGCCTACATTTACCTGAAATTCTAGTAAAGCTAAATTGTATTTATAATTGGCGTGTGGTCCTTCATTGAGCGTCCTTATTGACTTATACCGAACAGGTGTCAACCAGTCACCTGGATAAGAGTCTTATTTGCTAAATCTCTAAAAGTGCAATAACATGAATAGACTAATAAAAGCAGAAAAAGATTTGAAAAATCGCACTGGTTTTTCCGCCCTGATCAACAGTTTTACCAGATGGAAGATTAGATATAGTAGTTTCTATTTTGGGGCTAGAGATGGGTAAATCTAAAGAGCTATCATCACTTTTAGAGAATGAATCGAGACATAGAGGTTTATTATGTGAGTGGATATTTTCGTCCAGAGGAAACCAATGTTCTCTACTCAGTCTCATGAAACAGCTTTATACTGCTGTCAGTACATAGAATCAACTCTCCCAGTAAATTTGTTACTAAGTCTCTGTTATTTCTTGAAGCATTTTTTTACCTTAGCTGTGAGGATCTTACCCTACATTTTGCTATACCCATAAGCTTTTAAGCTATTAACCATACATTATCTGACTTACCTGTTATTATAGATTTTCTAACTCTCAGCTGTGGTGGCATCAAACTGCTCTTCGTGGGCCATTATAAAGAATTATCTGCATGTCGCTAAATTCTAATTTTTCTAGATATTAATATGCTTTTAGTACTTGGATTTGTTATAGGTTCTCCTTCCTTACTCAGGGGTCAAGTCACAAAGATACTCCGTAGTCGTGGCGGGGAGCTCACACTCGAGGCAGGACCTCCACAACGGGTAACTGCAGTACGGAGGACCCAACATGACTCCACCTTTAACAGCATCCCACAGAACAGGGTGCAGCGGTACCTGTATTATACTGTGTGAGTTCCACAAGCCATTCATGCATCTTTTGACTATAGTGAGAATCTAGCAGCAGAGACCTATCAAAGTTCGGTCTATCTAGTGTATGACCTCTACAGTTTCTCCATCTTGAGTTCAAGCATGAGATATTTATGATCTGATAAAAATTTCAGATATACTTTTATTTGCTTGATTAGCAATAGATCTTTGTCAATTAAAAATTCTCAGAAGGGAAATGAATGAATGAATATGCCATTTGTAAAGCACACAGCTGTCCGACAGATGTCTTGGCGCTGCTAACTGAGTACAAGAGTGTTTATAATGCCGAGACTATTAGCCCGACTCAAACAGCCATGTTTTCAAGAGTTTTTTAAATGAGAATTCATTTGGAGAACCACGAATATTGAATGGAAGAGCTTTTCTGAGTTTGGGGTCAAAAGAAAGAAGAGCTTTTCTGAGTCTGGGGACAAAAGAGAGAAAGAGTGTCTCCCAAGATGAGCACGACGCACTGTGGGTACCACCAGCAACATCTGATTGGAAGATCTAAACGAACGGGAAGGAAGTATTGCCTGAATTCTGTTTCTCAAATAGCTGGGACCCTTTGTTATGAAATGCCCCAAAAGTAAACAGGAATCATTTAAAAATGATACCCTGGCTTATAGGGAGCGAATATAAGGACTTTAAGTGTCCTGAAAAAGATTCCTGTGTGAGAATGTTCCACAAAACCTGAGAAGCAGTACTCTGAATCAAATGAAGATGCTGCAGCAAATAATTTGGAAGACCGAGATATAGACTATTTGCATAGTTCAGGCAAGAGGTAATCAGAGAGTGAACAATAGTTTTCCTAGTTCATTTCTGCAGTACTCTCAGAATTATTTTAATCCTTTTTAGAAGAGCAAAGCAGGAACCTGTGACAGCCTTCACCGGTGCCAGAAAGGAAAGATCTTTGTTGAATCTAACTCCAAGATTCCTAGTTTCCTCCACCGGGGAAGGAAGGGTCCAAGTTCTGAAGGCCACCAGGCACTTCACCAGATAGAAGGAGAACAGTGAAAGAGCAGAACTTCAATTTTAGGGGCATTGGGTTTTCACCAGATGCGCTTCATCTCTTCAGCCACTCTCATGATTGGAAATAGTGTTGGAGTGCACTGTTGGCCTCCGAGAAGGAGAACAATAGCTGAGTGTCATCAGCATATAACATAACATTAAATCTCAGCGAGGGGACCATGTAAACATTGAAGAGTGTGGGGCTCAGTGCTTAACCCTCTGGAACTCCAAGATTTAGTGGTTTGAGAGGAGACGAATAAGGAGGAAGATGGACTGATCAAAACCAAGCAGATAAAATTAATTAGGCTAATGAAGAGCAAGGCCACCAATGCCAGTTAGCTAAGCATTGTACCAATATAGGGTGAGAAAAAGTATGTAAGGCCACAATAAGATCTAATGAGACCACTATAGCCGTGCGCCGCTGATCAAGATTCAAGTTTATAAACTCTGTGACTTCAATCAGTGCAGATTTTGAAGTATGACAAGACCTGAATCCAGACTGGGAGTCATGGCCATGCATAAGATTGTTTGACTCAAGAGAACAGTTGAGCTGACCATTCACTATTTTCTCAAGTATTTTAGACAGATCTTCCAGGGCCTTCCTGATGATTCTGTGATCCTAGCTTCTGCACCACTTCTAGTGTGTTCATTCATGATATACAATTCCACCTCCTCTTGAATGTCTTGCATGACAGACTCCTGTCTTCTTCTGATTCCAGTAAAAGTGCTAGACAAGGCTAAGTACTTTACCCTGAGGTAGTTAGCACTATTCCTTAGTTTAGTAGAAAATTCCAAGACTGATTTTGATGAAGGCATGAGCACGTTTTCAGATATTGGAGACTGTTGGAGTATTAGCCCCTTAAGGCCCAGTGCTCAGGACTCTTCAAATTACAGTGCTCTGAACCTTATTGTACCCAAACTAAAAGGTTACTACTGTGTTTCTTGACAAGTTGTACCTAGTATTTTTGGAGAGCATGAAGACTCAAGTTTATAATTGAAATGCTTCCTGCTTGCTCTCATGCAGTATTTATGATGGAGTCTGTCAGTGTACATGATTGTGTAAACAATTGCTAAAATAGTCTGAGTTGAGAACTGGTGGGTAACATTGCTTCTTGTTGTTTCTACTGCCCCTCACCTGCATAAGGATAACTAAGTGCGCAAGACAAGTGAGCAGGTCCCCCTGTGTCGCAAGTTCATCTTTTCTTGTTTTATACCATCCCCCCAACCCCTCTGGGGCAGTTTTAGGAACCAGATAGTTGTTACTTGTTTCACTAAGCTGCCCCAGCTGGGTCTGGAGGTCCAGCATCGTCACTGTGGTTGGAACCAGGTGAGTGCGTGACAAGCAGGAAGCAGGGAAAGGGGACTGTAGTAGGAAAAAACCTTTCTGATGGCTTCTTTAGGAGAGTTACTAAGCATGCTGGTTTCCAGAGCTCCGGAACCACAGCCTGTGGAACTGAATTATTCAAGGGACAGACTTTGTGCCTGAGGTAGCAGGAGCTGCCAAACTACGGGATCCAGCCTTCATTGCCACGGGACAACCACACACATTGCCACAACGTGCCTGGAGGCGCAAGGATAACTTTGGCTTGGCGCTCCCACAGCACAAGACAGACATTGTGCCTGAGGCAACCCACCTTAAATAGTGCCGGTAATGAGTTAGCTGGTAATACTGAATTTGTCCAGTCAAAACAGCTCTCATGGTCGGCGCTCGGCATGGATTAAACCACAAATTCAGTCAACTCAGACTCGCTCCTACCCCCAGATTACTCAGCTCTCCTGGATACAAGCGCAAGATTTTCCTCTATTTTGACGGAGAAATTAAAACCCTTACTTGATTGCCTTGATCTCATTGAGCGCTTTGGTGGGGCCCGCGGAGAGAGAGACTCGTTCTAGTCTCTCCGCGGGCACATTCGGGAGGACAGGAAGTGGCGCAGGAGCGCCGGATTGGTTACAGGTAAGTGGGGGTGGGCTTTTAGGATGGGGTTTATGAAGGGGGTGGGAGGGAGGGTCGGCCTCTTTTCGCGCCGACCCTGTGAGGAGTAGCGTTTTTTTGACAGGCGAGTTTAGGGTGTAGGGATTAGGGTTTGTTGTTTAGCTGAGGCAGGCAGGTTTACAGCGCGGAACCGTTAATTAGGTGCAGTTTTTACATTTAGTTTAATGCGCGAGGCTCTGCGACCCGGTGTTGTTTTGGGGAGGGTTAGAGTGCAGCAGGCTTCGCAGCTCCGCCCGGACAGATTCATGGCAACCAGCCATGACGCTGAGGTGGTGAAGGCCGCGCTTCGCCTCTTGGCCGAAGCCGGCAGGTCAGGTCTGCTCCGGCCTGGGGTCCTAGACCAGGCCTGGGTAGGAATGACACGGCCGACACGGGCAGCGTCGAGCCGGGTAGCGGCAGCAGTTGGCGCGTGTGACTCCCTAGACTCGGAGGGAGATGGGGGGGGGGGCCACTGAAGAGGACACAAAAGCGCTAGTAGAGGCGCTAAGTGAGCATAGCCCAACAGACACCAGGCGAACAGCCACGGACAAGGAGGTGGCAGATACCGGGGCCTGGGGGGAGAATGAGCCAGATGAAGGAGGGAAAGGGCCCCCAGGGGCCAAAGGAGACACGGGGAGGGGCAGGGCCCCTGTAGTATAGTTAGAGGTGGGGGAGCAGCCCTTCCCGGGGACTAGTGGGGAGTGGGCACCTTTAGACCTGACATGCCCAAAAGGGGGGCCCAACAACGCTGGGGGCCATGGGGCCCCAGCAAAATAACGGGGAAAATATACTGGAAAAGCAAGGGGTGGGGATGGGCAGACCCAGAACCACCCGAGGCAGGTTAAGGCAGCAAAGGCCAAGGCAGACAGGGAGGCTGGGGCCCTCGGATCGCCGGGCCCCTCCGGTTATGGTGGCTGGGACAATGCGGAGGCTTTAGATCTGGAAGACAGGATTAGAGAGCAGTGGAGGGTTGTGGCTGAAACCGAGGCAAAGTGGGCCCAGTTGTGGAAAGACCGGGAGGCAGCAGAGGCATGAAGTGAGATATGCAAGAGGAGCAAGGAAGTTATAGACGCTAGGGGGCCACAGCCACCCAGTGCAGGGAGTTGGGTCTTGGTACCACATGCAGTAGTTGGACAGGGACAAGAGGCTGGTGCGGCTGAAGGGGTGGTCGGCGCGGTAAGTCCCAGTGGCGCACACAGCCACGTGGGAAGAAGTAAGTCAATGCCAGCAGCTGAGGCTGGCAGAAGAAGGGCTATGCCAGCCGGGCGCAACACGGCCCAAACACGTTGGTCCAAAGCAATAGAGGGTCTGCGGTGGCCTTCTCTACACCGCAGGAGCGAGGGTATCACAATGATGGTTTGCGCCATGTGGGTCAAGAGTCAACAGCTGCAATGACAACAAAGCCGCGGGGACGTGTGGAGAGCAGGTATGAGTGGGGAGGAGATGACGAGTTGGAATTGGATTATGACGAAGACGTGGATGATTGGGAAGACAGAGAGATTCGGGAAGAGGAGGTGAGCGGTGTCAAGAAGGGGGGGCGAGGGCGCAAGTGCGGCGCAACCTCTTCTTCTGTATTTGTTTTTCAGGACACCATGGTGGCTGAAGGGCCGTCAGGTATACGACAGGCGATGTCACGCGGTAGATCAACAAAGAGAGCGCCCCGCACTTTGGGGTAAATGGACGGAGGTAAGGGGAGATGGTGGTCAGTTTGGGCGGATGGGGGGGCGAGCGCTAAGCTTTCATACTCAAGCAGATCCATTGGTGTGGGGACGGGTCGGTTCTGGATACAACTGGGTTGATCTCAGGGCAGAAGGGAGATGCGAATAAGGACAAGGAGGCCACATCCTTAGCAGTTACAGCAACAGGTAGCCAGAAGACAGGGGAGGACACGGGGTAGAGGATAAAGAGGGGGGAGGCCATAGGAAACGGCTCCCGTACATGGGGCTGGCAATGCCCCTGGGGTCCTATGTGGCAGACAAAACAAAGGCGAAGATATGGAGGCACGAGTATGTAGACGTATTTAAGCTGTTGCATAGGGACATACAAGCGAAGGAGGGATCCAAAGAGGAGGAATGGGAATTAGCACGCAGGCCCAGGGTTCCTATCACAATGGATAATTGGACGTCAGCGTTCCTTATATTCGCCAGCATATATTGTGAGAAATATCCAGACAGGACTATAGCACTCCTAAAATACATGGACATCATAAGGAAAGCACAGATGCATTTTGGGGGCTTTGCATGGCTGAGTTATGATGAAGAGTTTAGGGCTCGGGTGAGTGTAAACCCGGAAAAGCCATGGGGTGATGTAGACCCAGAATTATGGATGCAATGGATTGCATCGGCACAGTCTTCGGCATCCACACATACGGCAAGTGGCTTGCTAGTAGTATATAAGCCTTTTCAGTCCCGTCCCGCCCAGGGAGGGACGGGTGTGGCTACCAAGTCCCCAGTGCCCACCACTGGGGCCTGTTGGAATTTCAACAAGGGTTTCTGTTCACGACAACAGTGTAGGTTCAAACACGACTGCACCAAGTGCGGGGGACGTCACCCAGTCACTCAATGTTTTTCCCTCTCCAGCCCAGCGGAGCAATGGAGGGCGTCCAGAAGTCGGGGGCACAGGGCGCTAGTGCGCCAAAGGGGTCCTACGCCAGTTAGACTGGAGGTTCTTCTGCCTTGGTTACACATTTATCCAGAAGTGGACAAGGCTTGCCAGTTGGAGTGGGAGTTTTGCGAAGGTTTCCGGGTGGGCTACCAAGGTCCTCGGAAGAGGAGGTGGGCAGACAATTTGCGGTCTGCAAAAGAACAGCCTCAGATAGTTCGTGACAAATTGGCGAAAGAGGTGGCACTGGGTAGAATAGCAGGGCCATTTTACAATTGGCCGAGCGAGCATCTGATGATATCCCCCTTGGGAGTGGTACCTAAAAAAGCACCGGGCGATTTCCGTTTGATACCCCATTTGTCCTGGCCTGAGGGAGCATCGGTCAATGATTTTATTGCACAAGAAGACACCAAAGTGGTCTATGCCTCGGTGGACGATGCCGTGAAATTAGTTTTGATGTGCGGGCGGAAGGCAGAAATGGCAAAATGTGACATACAATCTGCCTTTAGGTTATTACCCTTTCATCCAGCGGATTTTGACCTACTGGGTATGTAGCTGGATGGAGCTATATATGTCGACAGGGTGCTACCCATGGATTGTGCAATATCATGTGCGCTTTTTTAAACCTTCAGCACTTTCCTGCAGTGGGTTTTTGTCAGGAGGAGTGGCCACAGGACGGTGACTCACTACCTGGACGATTTCCTATTTGTAGGGACGGCTGAGACCGGGTCCTGGGGGCGGGCGCTGGCAGAGTTTCAAAGAATGGCTCAGCAGTCAGGAGTGCCGTTGGCCCCTGAAAAGACAGAGACCGCTATCAGTTTTGACCTTTTTGGGCATTGAATTAGATGCAAATCAACTAGTGGCCAGACTGCCAGTGACAAAAGTGGCAGATATACTTGATTTTTTTGTCAATGGTGCGGGTACTTCGCAAAATGGACTTGCGAACGGCTCAAAAATTGCTGGGATACCTTAATTTTGCATGCAGGGTGGTGAAAGGAGGAAGGACCTTTTGCAGGCGGTTGGGGTTATCCATGTCAGGAGCTGTATTACCACACCACAGGATAAGAGTTTCGCTGGCTTTGAGAGAGGACATCAGGGTATGGGAAACTTTTCTCAGGAAATTCAATGGGGTACCCATGTCTTTCAGTGATAATGATACGGTGTGGCAAGTTCAAATCTTTTCCGATGCAGCAGGCGCTTCCGGTTTTGGTATTTACTGGGATGGGAGGTGGTGCGCGGAGGAATGGCCGCCGCAATGGTTGTGACAGGGGAGGAGTATTGCTTTCCTTGAGTTCTTCCCACTTTTAGTGGCCCTGGCAGTCTGGGGCCAGGATCTGGCCAAACAGGACAGTGGTTTTCAAGGTGGGCAACATGACAGTAGTGGAGTTGGTCAACAGACAGCGGGCCAGGGATCTTAGAGTGTAGCGCTTATTGCGCCAGTATATGCTTAGATGTTTATCCCTAAATGTTATTTTCAAAGCTGCGCACATACCCGGCGTTTACAATGAGATTGCAGATTCCCTGTCTTGTTCACAGTGGCAGCGTTTTCGCGAGTTGGCGCCAGGAACGGAATGGAACAAGACTGCGGTCCCGGCAGACATTTGGGAGTGGGGGGCGTGATGATCACGGGGCTGGGGGAGATGTCTTTAGCGGTGTCCACGCGGCGGAGTTACAGGCTTGCATGGTTGGAGTTTCAATCTTTTGAGGTGTTTGTGTGAAATGTTTGGGCACAAGGGCCACAGGCCCTCGAGGCACGTGCTTTACATTTTGTGCTTTTTCTGATTGAGGAGGGCTTATCCCCCTCTACCATTGGGGGAAGCTGGCTGGGGTTTCCTTTTACGGAAAACTCTTTTTTGGTTCAGATCCAGCACGCAATGGCCTGTTAGGAAGGATGTTGAAAGGTTGGGGCAGGGTCAGGGCCAGTGCGGTCAAACCAGTGAGAGAACCCATTACGTTTGAAATACTGTTAGAACTGTTACATGTATTGCCAGTATGTTGTATGGATGATTATGAAGTGGGTTTATTTAGGTTGTGTATGATTTGGATGGTTTTTGGCGCCTTTCGAGTATCTGAATTGCTGGGAGTAGGGAAAGAGACAGGGGTGAAGGTTAGAGAGGTCTGCATGCATAGGGACAGGTTGGGTATTTGGCTCAGGCGCTCAAAGACGGATCAGTTAGGGAAAGGAAAATGGGTCTGGTTGGATAAAGGGGGAGACGAGTTGCCGTGCCTGGTAAGGGAATGGATGACGTTTAAGCAGAGAATACGCATGCCAGGAGAGAGTGGGGTGTTTGTACATGGGACAGGGAAGAAAGTCACTAGCTATCAGTTGTTGCAAGATTTGAGGATGGCTCTGGGGCGGACAGGTCGTTGTTCATTGGATTTTGGCATGCATTCATTAAGGATTGGCGCAGCTACAGCGGCAGCTCATCTAGGTTGGGACTGGGCTACAATTAAGGCCATAGGTAGATGGATATCAAGATGCTGCGAGCGCTATGTGAGGCCGTGAGGTGTTTAAGGGACTGGAGGAGAGTCTGACGCAAGGCGTAGGGGAAATGACAGCCTTTGCAGTGTTTTTTCTTTGCAGGTTGTGTGGCTGGGCCACAAAAAGAGAAGATGGTGACATGGCTGGTCGGCCGTTCGTTCCTCCACTGGGTGGCGAAGTTTGCAGAGAAACAAGTTTACTGCAGGGGTATCGGACTGCCTAGCCGAGGCCACGAAGTTTGTTGGTGGGGGAAGAGTGGCATGAGGTGGGGAAGTTTGCTTCCATTCATCACAGCTAGTTTGCTGCAATGGGGATGTCCAGATTTATTACTGATTCATCTGGGGGAAAATGACCTGGTAAAGCTATCAGGGCTCACATTGATACAACATATGCAGAGGGACTTGGAGCTTTTGAAACAGAAATTACGCGAAACATGTTTAGTGTGGACAGAATTTGTGCCCAGACGAGTGTGGAGAGGGGCAATTAATCATGGAGCTATTGAGCAGGCTCGCAAAAAACTGAACAGGGCCATGAGGGTATTTTGTTGGGCTCAGGGGATCAAGGTCCTGCGGCACGAGGACATCAAAGAGCATGAAGTGACATTGTTCAGAGCGGATGGGGTGCATTTGTCACAATTGGGAAATGCTTATTATTTGACAGAGTTGAGGTTGCTGCTGAAGGAGTTATGGGGGGAGAAACTGTGGGTTTGGGAGTAAAGCTGGGAGTTCAAAAAAAAAAAAAAGTAAATGTAAGGGGTGTAACTCTAAGGATTTCTTGATTTTCCTTGGGTGGGGCAGCAAAACGTCAAGAGGGTTTTGCTGGATGGCAGAAGATGGGGGAGGGTGGAGAGCCAGATGCGGGCTTGTCCACCCTTCCAAGGGGAAAAACAAGGAGGTGAAGGATCAGAGTAGGGGGGGGGGTTATGCTACAAGCAAGGAGGGCATGAGAGGAATAGGGGTGTGTCTAAGGGAGGAGAATCGAAGAGACGTTTTGGAAGAGGAAAAGAGGATCAAGGGAAGCGTTAAGAGTTGGGGCTTATAAATGGCGAATACAGTTTGAAGTTGATTGATGTTTATGTTAAAAATCCTGTCCTAAATAAATGACCTTTTACACTAATGATGGGTGTCACTGTATGTGTGTCCCGATATATCCCACATAGTTAACATTTCAATGTTGCAGGGCCAGACTGCTGTTAGTCCTTCCGGGGGCAGCAACGTGCGGGCGGAAATGAACTGTCCCCCTTTAAACAATGTGGCTACCTGTGACTCTTGTTTGGCCGGAGGAGAAAGGTTGAGGGGGTGTGCCCATGATGTCAGGACCCAGTAATTGCAGTGGACCAAACACTGCTGATGTTTCTACTAGCAATGTTCAGACAGGAAACACAAATAGACTTGCAAGTCCCTGGGGCAGGCGTCTGGCCCAATAGGGACATATAGAGCCTACCCCACCTGCCCCCCCTGCAGGTTGTCCCTATGTTTTAATATTAGCGGGTGTCCCTCCTCTTAGATCAGAGCTACAAGAGTCTTGGGTTCAGCTCTATAATAGATCTGCCCACTGGGTGGCCAAGCATCAAAATTTTGGTGCAACAAGCCTGCATGAGATCATCATGGGAAGGAGGGAGTGATCAATGGCACAGTAAAAAAAAAATATGGAGGGGTTTGCATTGTTATTAATTTTAGGAATCCTTCAAGTGTACGAAAGATACTGAGAGTGAAGGAAAGTAGTCACCTCCCTGAGCCCCAAATTGCTGCACTCCCTTTAGGTAATTTCTGAATACCAGCACCTGCCCACACATCTACACGGGTCACCCGAGCTCTGATGCCCTTTCTTTCCTGTTCAAATAGGTGTGTGCCATTGGGTAATTCAGATGGTGTTGAATGACCACATAGGGATACTGTAGCCTGCCAGGCAATAGGCATTAATACTGTAGATGTTCTGCCTGGCATAAGCACTGTAATTGTCGCCAGCGCCCCACCAGGCTCTGGATCTGCCCAAATGAAGCTGTTAAGATGTAATATGTCTGGGTTACGAGCAAAGGCAACTTTGCCTGATTGGCTTTCTTTCATCAAAGGGTGATATATCATTGTGTGTCAACAGACATGGCACATACTACCTACTGTGATAGATGGGTACCAATGCCTTAATGTCGCTGCCACCCTCTCATGCCACGGACAGGCTTCTGGAGGGTTAGCCGTTTGGGTTAGTGTAGCCATTGAAGGGCACGCTGGGATTTGGAGACGGCTAATAATAGTTTTCACGTTGTGTTTATAAAGAGCCAGTTGAATTTGTATTTGGTTAATTTGCAGCTTTGTTTAATTATATTAATTTGCTGATAGCATTATCCTCAAAGGGCAGGCTGCCTATCTTCTGGCAGGGGACTTTAATGTGAGACTCTTCCCTAGTTTTGCCATTCTCGCACAAGTGAGTCACTTTGTGCTGACACTGACCCCAGAAGCAAGGAGTTGATGTCTTACTTTGTAGCCCTAGATTTAGCTAATGTGATGGAGATAGTGGGCACTAGCGACCGCAGCCACCCCACTTTTAGGGGTAGAGGGAGCACCTTCGTTATTGACTGTATCTTCATTACGGATAATCTGGATGAGATACTTGTTTTTGGAGTACTTGTCCCTACCAACTTTGGTGATCACAATGTTATTGAGATTGCATTAGTAACACACTCAAGGAGGAAACCCAGGGTGGACAGAGGTGGAGCAATCTTTAGCAATCCGCGGCTAATTTAAGATTAGTGTGGAGAATGCAGGAACCAGAGCAGCTCTTTAGGTTGGTGCTAAAGGAGAACTTTGAGTTAGTGGTGAAGTGCCTAGTGGTGGAGGATGTCCATCATCAGGTGCTGGCAGCATTTGCTAGCTTATGTTCTAATCTTAAAAGAGCTCTTCCAATACCTTTTCGACCCATATGTGACACTCCTAGGTGGTTTAACAATGAGTGTACTATGGCCCGTCGTGCCTTACGGAGGTCTGTAGTCTCTAATCCCAGGGAACCCCTAGTAGTGGCAAATATTCGGAAGCACCATAAGGAGGTGAGATCGTCACACCGGAGGGAAACAGCTGCTCAATAGTGGGACATACTAGTACAAGCGTCCTTTTTAAAGGACAGCAGATCTTTTTGATTCACTATCACGGAAATGAGGTGTATAAATGAACCAGTATCTTTGATCTCTTGCCATATTGATATTAGGACTTGGGTGACCCATTTTGAAAAAAATTATGCTGCCCCTCTTTCTGATGCTGAATTTGTGATAAACAATAATGACCTGATTAGTGTTCAAACTATACTGGATGAGGTAGAGGGTGCTATAAATCAAAGTGCAGGTAGTAAGGCACTGGGCCCTGATGGCGTCCCAATTGATTTAATAAAACACAACACTGATTTTTGGGCCCCATTATTAACTAATGTTTTTAACAATATTGCACATTCTTCTGCTCCAGCTTCATGGTCATCACCGATTATAGTGCAAATATTTAAGAAAGGAGAGCGGTCTCAAAAGGAGAGGGGTGCTATAGACCTACCTCATTAATTGACACCACGGCTAAAATCCTTTGGAGGGTTTTATGTACAATAGGATTAAGGAGTTTACACAAGCTGAGCTGTCCTTTACCCCTGCTAGTATGGATTTAGAAGTAAAATAGGGACGGTTGAACAATGCCTGAATCTGAATCTGGTCCTCTGTAAATATACTATTGCCAAACAGACTCCCCTTTACTTGGCATTTATGGACCTGACATCAGCGTTCGATTGTGTGAATAGCTCCCCCTACGGCATATGCTCATTACCCATTGGCTGGATGAAGCTGTAGGAGGCTGGCGTGGTTTGTAGTGAGTACCTTTGGTTCTTACACCTCATACAAGGTCCAGTTATCCCTTATTAGTGAAGTAGTAGTGTTCTAGCAGCTTACGCTGATAAAGGTTGCTATAGCAGAGCAGCTTAGAGTGAACTAGGAGACATGCAAAGCTCATGCAAGACCACTTATAGTTACACAGTAATTATGCACAAGTAAAGACAATTCTCAGTGTTACCAAAAATAAAGGTATTTATTTGGGTAACACAAGGCCAAAAATATCTTAGAGCCAATACTTCTGGAGGTAAGTATTATACACTATATACACACTAGACACCAAAATAAGGTAAGTAATTAGACGTAGGATAGTGCAAACAATAGGACATGCAATAGAATTCAATGGGAGAAAATAGATCTAGGGGCAACACAAACCATATACTAAGAAAGTGGAATGCAAATCACAAATTCCCCTCTAGACAAGTGTAGTGTGTGCAGAATCGCTGGGAGAGTAAGAATAAGGTAACGGTAAGTAAATTACCCCAACCCAGATCCCAGAAAACCAGGAGTAAAGTACTGCAAGTTTCCTTAGGACACACTACACCTCGTGATTTGGATTATTGCAATAACCAGCCAAGTATGCAAACAACAACTGCTTGATTCCTGGACCTGAAGACCTGCAAAGAAGGGGACCAAGTCCAGAAGTCGAAAGAAGTTCCAATCTGCTTCTCCATAGAAGAAACCACTGAGGCAATTCGTTCATTAAAAACCGGGAAGGCTCCAGGACCTGATGGAATTCCAGGGGATCTATATAGATCGGAACCCTTAATATGGGCCTGGTACATAAATGCACTTTCCAATAAAATCTCTGAAGGGGGACAGATTCCTTTAACCTGGAAAGGCGCTGAGATCATACCCATCTATAAAAAGGGAAATGCCAATCTACCAGTAAACTACAGGCCAGTTAGCCTTTTAGATAATCTACAAAAGATTTTCGCCAAACAACTCCTTGGTAGACTAATACAATGGGTCAAGGAATTTAAGGTTTTATCTCCCCTCCAGGCAGGGTTTCGACCTAGAATCAGCACAGTGGACCAGGTCTTTAGGTTGTCAGTGCTGTATTGGAAATACACTGCCCTTGCCAATCAGCCTCTGTATGTTGCATTTGTAGATTTGAAATCTGCCTTCGACCTGGTCCCAAGTTGTGGGTGGTTTTAGCTAGAACTGGGGTCCCTGGCAATTTAATCTCCCTAATAAAGCTTCTATATGAGGAGAACTATGCGCGAGTTCGCTGGGGCTACCAAGGCGAACTGACGGATAAAATTCCTATAAATAGGGGCGTCCGACAAGGATGCGTGTTGGCACCACTCTTGTTTTCCTTATTTATCAACGAGGTAGTGCAATATATGATGAACTGCCAGAGTGACGCCCCCACTCTAGGGACCCATAAAACACCCATACTTCTCTTTGCTGATGATTCGCTTTTAATCTCAAAGACTCCCATGGGTTTGCAAATCCTCCTTGATAGATTTAGTGCATTTTGCCAGGAATATGGCTTGGAGTTAAACACAAAGAAAACTAAGCTAATGGTGTTGCGCTCAGTGAAACGGAAGAAATGCACCATCTCTCTCGATGGAGATCCCCTTGATAAGGTTAGTTTCTTCGATTATCTAGGAGTAAGGATAACCGATAATTTACGCTGGGAAGAACAGATCAATAAAAGCACTGGCCTTCTCATGCATAATGCAGCCTCCATCTTGCGCTTCTACAGGAGTACCTCTACAAAAGCGGTCTCCCCGGCCATCAAGATATATGCAGCAAAGGTGCAGGGAGCCGCTGTGTATGGCGCAGAAGTATGGGGCTATTCCAACACCAGCAGACTTACACTTGGGGAGAATACTTTTGCCAGGGCCCTCTGTGCATGTCCTCCCAGTACCCCACTGATCCCTCTTTTCCTGGACCTGGGTATAAAACGGATCGCTGACTTGATAAATCTAAGACCCCTGACATATTGGGTCAGGCTATGGACCGTTCCCGAACTAGATATATACAAAGTCTCACTTTTATACCTGTTAACATCTTCTAACTCAACTTCTATTCCGTGGGTCAAGCACGTATCCACCTGGTTCAGGACATTGGGATTAGGGGATTACTGGGAGTACCCCAATAAACTTGAGAAAGTCCATCTTAAAACACTGAAACGTGTCTATTGGTCCTATTTGAGGAATGCTGTTATTTCCCACAATTCATGTGGCCGTATAATCAACTCATTCATAGACATCAAATGGTACCCATGGTTTGAACCTTCTCTAGACGTTATACCTGATATGCTAGGCAAAAGCTTATACGCTAGATTTCGTTTTGGGACCTTACCATTGAAGACCGTGGAGTGTAGGTGGGACACAAATGCGTCCAATGACATCTGCCCTGCCTGTGGTACTAATTCTGAATCAGTGGTGCACTTCATGTTCTTCTGCCCTGCATATATGGTCCCTAGGAACAAATGGATCCGTGCCTTATGTCAAGAAATGGGAATTAGGAAATGTGCACTAGCACTAAGAATTCTAAAAAGTGATTCCACCAAAATGCTAATTGTTTCAGTCAGTAAATATTTACTTGCGGCATGGCGCATTAGGAGCTTTTACATCCTCAAGGATTAGTGAATTAAGCTTATTTTACTGTTTGGTGATGCTACCCTAAGGTTTTATGTGTTTTGGGATGGAACTGTATTTTTATATTTTTAAACTTTATATTTGTTTATGGTAAATATGATTAAGTATTTCTTTGATGATCTTCGATCGAATAAAGCTCTGCTGACTAACTAACTTACTGTCAGCAAGGCACATAAGGAACTTTTATATTACCAAAGGATCTGATGGATGAGTTTTTCCATTTTAGTTGGGTCAGTGGAGGCGGCCTTTTTACTTGGTATTATGATTTTAGGATAGATTTGTATTCTATACTCTCAGGTGGTGTTTTTATGTGGTATTATGATCTTAGGATGAAATTGTATTTTATATTTTATATTCTATGATGATATTGATTATGTACTGCTTTGATGATCACTGATCGAATAAAGCTTCTGTTTGACAGCAACAGGAGCCCCTGCCAACCCAGAAGAGGGTGCAAAAGAAGAGTCCCCAGTTGGACAAAGACTGCAGAAATGCACCCAAGGAGGATGCCACCGGGTTCCTGCATGATGCAATGGATGTCCCACGCTGTGAAGATGTATGCAGATATGATTTCGTGTTGGAAGTCTCCAACAAGCCTCAGTTACAACAAAGTCACGTTTTGCGTCAAAATGGCGCCGGCTGGACCCAGGAGGGACCTGGGGGCCTGAACTCTGTGTGAGGAGGAAGCGGGGCCTTCAGCATTTTAGAGAGCCCTCAGGACACCAGACAGCACCCATGGGAGTCCCAGGACACGGGGACAAAGGAGGTGCAAAATGTGGTTGGTGCAACACTGCAAAGGAGAGTCCCACGCCGTTGGACGTCAACTCAGTGAGTTGAGCGTCGCAGGATAGAGTGATGGGGTCCTGGGCCAGGCTGTGCATGAAGGAATTTTGCAAATAGTGCACAGACGCCTAAGGAGGTGAAGAAGACGCGGTGCACAGGGGTACTGTTGCCTTCGGGGGAAGGCAAGGTCTTACCTCCTTCAAATTGAGACAACAGGACCTCAGGACAGTCGGTGTTGATGGGGTCCAACCTCTGTGTTCCAAGGAGCACGCTTGTCGCTGTGAGAGGAGTCCAAGAGAACCGGTCGTCGACTTAGAAGGTGCCTGTGTGACCAGGGGAGTGACTCCGTCACCCCATGGAAATTTCTTCGGTCCTTCTGGTGCAGGGTGAAGACAGGGAGTCCTCAGAGTGTGCACACCATGGAAACTGTTGCAGTTGCTGGCTGGAGCTGAAGTTGCAGAAGAAAAGTATCCCTTGTGGATACTTTGTTTCTGTTACAGCGGGTCCTGGAGCAGGCTGCGGTTGATATGAGGTCAGAGGATGAAGTAGTAGTTGCAGAGGATTCCTGCTGGAAACTTGCAAGTAGAATCTGAAGAGAACCCTATGGAGAGACCCTAAATAGCCCTAAGAGGGGGATTGGCTACCTTATCAGGTAAGGACCTATCAGGAGGGGTCTCTGACCTAACCTGCTGGCACTAGGCCTCCAGAGTGTCCCTATAACTTGCAAAGCAAGATGGCTGAAGTCTGGGACACACCGGGGGAGCTCTGGGCACCATACCAAGGGTGGTGATGGACAGGGGAGTGGTCACTCCCCTTTCCTTTGTCCAGTTTTGTACCAGAGCAGGGGACAAGGGGTCCCTGAACTAGTGTAGACTGGCTTATGCAAGGAGGGCACCATCTGTGCCCTTAAAAGCATTTCCAGAGGCTGGGGGAGGCTACCCCTCCCCAGCCTGTAACACCTATTTCCAAAGGGAGATGGTGTAACACCCTGCTGTCAGAGGAAATGCTTTGTTCTGCCTTCCTGGGACTGAAATGCTCAGACCCTAGGAGGGCAGAACCCTGTCTGTGAGGTTGCAGCAGCTGTAGCTGCAGTGCAAGCCTCAGAGAGCTGGTTTGGCAGTACTGGGGGTCCATAGTGGAGACCCCAGGATGCATGAAATAGGCTCCCCAATACCAGATTTGGAATGGGGGGACAATTCCATGATCTTAGACACCTTACATGGCCATGTTCAGAGTTACCATTATGAAGCTACATATAGGTTTCCACCTATATGTAGTGCACACATGTAATGGCATCCCCGCACTCACAAAGTTCCGGGAAATGGCCCTGAACTATGTGCGAGCACCTTTGCTAGTGCAAGGGTGCCCTCACACTTAGTAACTTTGCACCTAACCTTCAGCAAGTGGAGGTTAGACATATAGGTGAATTATAAGCTACTTAAGTGCAGTGAAAATGGCAGCGAAATAGTGTGTGCACTATTTCACGCAGGCTGCAATGGCAGGCCTGTGGAAGGGTTTGTCTGAGCTCTTTATGAGTGGCAAAAGAAATGCTGCAGCCCATTAGGATCTCCTGGAATCCCAATGCCATGGGTACCTAGGTACCATATAATAGGGACTTATAAGGGGGGGGGGTCCAGTGTGCCAGTTGAAATTGGTAAATTAAGTCACTAGCCTACAATGACAAATTTAAAAGCAGAGAGCATAAGCACTGAGGTTCTGGTTAGCAGAGCCTCAGTGACACAGTCAAGCACTACTGACACCACACACATAAGGCCACAAACTATGAGCACTGTAGTCCTGGTTAGCAGGATCCCAGTGAGACAGGCGAAACACACTGACATAGGTTTTTATCTATGAGCACTGGGGTCCTGGCCAGCAGGATCCCAGTGACACAGTAAAAACACACTGACACACACTCACAAACAGGCCAAAAGTGGGAGTAACCATGCTACTTTCTCACAGAAGGACGTCTGCACTTTCTAGCATATTTGCACAAAGAAATAGAAGCCAGGGTAAGAATTAGCATACAGGACAAAGTATCTGGTGATATAGATATTCCCCGTGGGGTAAGGCAGGTTTGTGTGCTGGCCCCCTTTTGATGTATTTTATATATTAAAGAATTACACCCATTTTAAATTCAAGTCACTTCTGACGTACCAAACATCAAAGGCCTGCTGATACCTACACTCCTATATGCGGATGATGCAGTTCTCATGGAACTTACGCAGAGGGCCCTGCACCACCTATGTGGATTTTAAAGCTGCTCTGAATCTGCGCACAAACTTTACTAAATCACATATTATGGCTTATGGTCTACAGTGTAAGCAACTTACGACACTATTTGTTGGTTCCAATTTTCTGAGTACTACTAGTACCTTTCAATTTTTGGCGAGTACATATTCTGCCTCAAAGTCTTAAACCTCACATATTGCCCAAAGTAGGATGAAGCTGTCCGGGGCAATTGGTGCTTTATTTGCTCTTTCACAACCAATGGGAGCAGGTTCTCCCCTTGTCCTATTACAGATATACAAGTCACAGTGCATTTCCACTGCAAGATATAGGGCCGAGGTATAGGGTACCTCGAATTGTGAGGCTATGCAGCATGAAGAGAATCATTTCTGCAAGAATCTCCTTTCAGTCCCCATATCCTCTTCCCATCTAATCTGCCATGCAGAGCTGGGTCTCCTATATATTATTAAAGATATCATTAGATCCCGGACAGCCCTATTGTGGCTGTCAGTTTGGACTAATGAGGAAGCTACTTTAACAAGAGACATTGGAGGTCATTACAACCCTGGCGGAAGGCGGAGAACCGGCGGTAAGACTGCCAACAGGCTGGCGGTCTTACTTTGTGGCATTATGACCATTGCGGTAACCACCATGGTCATCCGCCGGTTCTCCGTTCTGCCCGCCAGGGTGGAGACGACCGCTGGGCTGGAGACCTGCGTCTCCAGCCCGGCGGCGGCCACTAGACCGCCGGCGGTATTCGGACCCGGCTTACCGCCGTGGATTTCCAGCGGTTTGAACCGCCATGAAATCCATGGCGGTAGGCACTATCAGTGCCAGGGAAATCCTTCCCTGGCACTGATAGGGGTCTCCACCACCCCCCACCCCCACCCCAACTCCCTCTCCTACCCCCCCACCACCCCTGCCACCCCCCAAAGGTGGCAGGGCCCCCCTCCCCACCCGACCCCCAACATCACATAACCCATACCCACATGACACGCATGCAGGCAAACATTCCTACATCCACACACACAGTCAGACACGCACACCCACATTCAAACATACACGCACACATCCATACAGACATACCCACAGACATACACGCACTCATTCCCATACACACAACACCCCCGCAAGCATACATGCACTCACACACCCCCTCTACATACACACACGCACACCCCCATGCACCCACACAACACCTCCCCACCCCCCTCCCCTCACGGACGATCGACTTACCTGCCAGACGATCCTCCGGGAGGGGACGGGAGCCATGGGGGCAGCTCAGCCGACACCACACTGCCAACAGAACACCGCCACGGCGAATCACAGGACGTGATTCGCTGGGCGGTGTTCTGTTGGCGTGGCAGTGGAGGTGGAGCAACCTCCACTTCCCCGCCTCCCGCCAGTATGGCTGTTGGCGGCTCTCCGTCCGTAAAAGGACAGAGAGCTGCCAACTGTCATAATAGGCCGAGTGGCAAACCGACCCCAGTGGCGGTGTTCCGCACGGCGATCGCTCGGCGGTCTTTCAAAAAGACCGCCGAGGTCAAAATGACCCCCATTATATTGGATTGTCTGTCAAGTGACAGTGGTCTCCAAATTCCCTGATTAGCATATGTTAAATCTGAATATGATCAATTTGGCCTTCATAGCGCCTTTACGGAGCCGGAGCCTTCCACTAATTTAACCAAAAGGCAGGTTTGGCAAGCTCTATATGATTACGTTCATTTACGTAGAACTAGCAAAGAGGCTGTGAAGCCCAGCTTGAGTAGTAACCTCTGTTTGCTCACAACAGACTGTTCCACTGATTATCTGTGGCATGCTCGATACGTTGGGAGCAGTCCCTGTCGGCATTTTAGAGAAGACATAATTAAATAGTTGTTGTGCTTCTGTGGGAGGCTGGCCTGGTTTGTAGTGCATACCTAAGGTACTTACACCTTACACCAGGTCCAGTCATCCCTTATTAGTGAAATGTAGGCAGTGTCTAGAAGCCAGGCTCTCTAGAGGTAGCTGTAGCTGAACAGCCAAGGCTGAACTAGGAGACATGCAAAGCTCATGCAATATTACTTAACTCACACAGCACTCACACACATGAAAAAAACAGTGTTACAAAAATAAAGGTACTTTATTTTGGTGACATAAATACCAAAAATACCATAGAGGCTGTACTCACTTAGAACAGTGGTTCCCAACCTTTTGATTTCTGTGGACCCCCACTTTAACATTAATGGAACCCAGGGACCCCCACTGAATCATCATGGGAATCCGGGGACCCCCGTCTGAGTCATTACTGGAAGCTGGGGACCTAATTTGTCAATATTTGTTAATATTTTTCAATTGTCTAGGCTCTCGCGGACCCCCTGAGAAGGCTTCGCGGACCCCCAGGGGTCCCCGGACCACAGGTTGGGAACCACTGACTTAGAATATATATACACACTAGTCTGCAGAAACAGGTGTAAAACAGTTAGAAAACTGTGCAAATAGTGAAAACCACAATAGTTAGAAATGGGCCAAGGGGGAACACAAACCATATACTAAAAAAGTGGAATTTGAAAGTCGGGTTCCCACCCAGGCAAGTGTAGTGTGTAGAGGGGTGCTGGGAGTATTAGAAAACACCAAAGATAAGTATCAGAACCCACCCCAGAGCCCAGCAAAGCAGAAGGAAATCACAGTAACTTTCCTAGACGACACAAGAACACAAGAAAGAAGATATTGCAAGACACCAACAGCGGATTCCTAGACCTGAAGACCTGTGGAAGAAGGGGACCAATTCCAAGAAGCACTGAAGAGTCCAGGAAGAACAGGAGGCCCTGCTGACCCAGATGAAGGTGCAAAAGGAGAACCACCTATGAGGAAGAAAAGTCAGTACTGCTCCCAAGAAGACGGATTTGGGTCCCTGGTTGGAGCAGATGATGCCCCACGCCAGATGGAAGATTGCAGTCTGGTTTGTGTCACTGGAGTCTGCCAACAAGCCCTGGCAAACGCAAAGCTCATGGTTGGAGGAAAATGGCGCTGCCCTGGACCTAGAAGGACCAGGTGGACTCTACCCAGGAGGGGGGGTTATAGGGGGCTCTCAGCGTCTCTGAGAGCCCAAAGAAGACCAGGCAGCGCGCCCTGGAGTCCCACAGCACGGGGACAAAGGAGGTGCAAAAGGAGACTCACGCAGCACTATAACAAAGGCTGCCACACCGCCAGAGAACCACTCAGGAAGATTGGTGTCGCAGGAAGGAGTGCTGGGGACTGGAGCTGCACAGTGCATGAAGAAGTTTGTGGAAGAATGCCAACAAGTCTTGGCAACTCAATCAATTTCAGGGACTCATCCAGCTAATATCTCACCATTGGTATATTTTACAATATATAGGCCCTCATTCTGACCCTGGCGGTCGGTGATAAAGCGGCGGCCAACCCGCCAACAGGCCGGCGGTCCACAATATGCAATTCTGACCCTGGCGGGAACCGCCAGCACAGCCCGCCGCATAAACACTCCGCCCGCCACGGCGGAACAAACAAACAGCGCGGTGGTCCCCGCCAACAGCCAGGCGGCAGACAATGTACCGCCCACCCTATCACGACCCACCAATCCGACACCTTTTCCGGGGCGGGAGCACCGCCGATAAAAACACGGCGGAAACAGACTACGAACGGGAAAACGCTCACCTCTACGCACTCCACGCGAGATTCCGGCAGTATGGAACCCGAGTTGCAGGTCATCCCCGCAAGATTACCGGCACACACCCACCCACCCACACCCACTACAACACACACATCAATGCATTCCCACAGATCACTGTCACAACCCACAAACCCCCCCTCCTAAATAATGCAAAGACCAAAAGAAGAGATCTTAAACGGGCAGATATATTGAAAAATGGACAGCAGTAATCCCAATAAATAAATAAACTATGTACAAAATATATACATCTACTAAATGTAGTCCAACCACTGTCCGTGGACCACAGGGGTCCTGAGCAAAGGGGCAAGGCCCAGTCCCACGACAAGAACTCCACGGAGAGAACACTGCAGGGGCATCAGAAAGAAAAAAGGACAGGCACCTCAGGGGGAAGGGAAGGGGGGGCACCTCAGCCACTTGAGTACACGACGCCAGATCCACGAGGGGACTCCATGACCACTGGCCCATCCTGGGGAGAGCAAAGCCACAGTCCAAACAGTCCATACAGTGGGTGGCCTGCCCACTGGGCCATCCTGGGGAGAGCAAAGCCACAGTCCATACAGTCCATACAGTGGGTGGCCTGCCCACTGGGCCATCCTGGGGAGAGCAAAGCCACAGTCCATACAGTCCATACAGTGGGTGGCCTGCCCACTGGGCCATCCTGGGGAGAGCAAAGCCACAGTCCATACAGTCCATACAGTGGGTGGCCTGCCCACTGGGCCATCCTGGGGAGAGCAAAGCCACAGTCCATACAGTCCATACAGTGGGTGGCCTGCCCACTGGGCCATCCTGGGGAGAGCAAAGCCACAGTCCAAACAGTCCATAACAGACTCCACTGCCACTGGAGGAGGCATGTTGGCCAGAGGACATCCTGCAGCCCTGCCCGAGACAGATCCTGCCCTGCCACGTCTGCCAAAGGGCCAGCGGTTCCTGCCTGGAAGGGACCAGTTCAGCGGTTCTTGCCTTGAAGGGCCCAGTTCAGCGGTTCTTGAGACGGCGGTCCCCAGCGGAGCGGTGCTGGAGACGGCGGGGCCCTGTTCAGCGCTTCTTGCCTTGAAGGGCCCAGTTCAGCGGTCATTGCCTTGAAGGGCCCAGTTCAGCGGTCCTTGCCTTGAAGGGCCCAGTTCAGCGCTTCTTGAGACGGCGGTCCCCAGCGGAGCGGTGCTGGAGACGGCGGGGCCCAGTTCAGCGCTTCTTGCCTTGAAGGGCCCAGTTCAGCGGTTCTTGAGACGGCGGTCCTCAGCGGAGCGGTGCTGGAGACGGCGGGGCCCAGTTCAGCGCTTCTTGCCTTGAAGGGCCCAGTTCAGCGGTTCTTGAGACGGCGGTCCCCAGCGGAGCGGTGCTGGAGACGGCGGGGCCCAGTTCAGCAGTTCTTGCCTTGAAGGGCCCAGTTCAGCGGTCCTTGCCTTGAAGGGCCCAGTTCAGCGGTCCTTGCCTTGAAGGGCCCAGTTCAGCGGTTCTTGAGACGGCGGTCCCCAGCGGAGCGGTGCTGGAGACGGCGGGGCCCAGTTCAGCGCTTCTTGCCTTGAAGGGCCCAGTTCAGCGGTTCTTGAGACGGCGGTCCCCAGCGGAGCGGTGCTGGAGACGGCGGGGCCCAGTTCAGCGGTTGTTGCCTTGAAGGGCCCAGTTCAGCGGTCCTTGCCTTGAAGGGCCCAGTTCAGCGCTTCTTGAGACGGCGGTCCCCAGCGGAGCGGTGCTGGAGACGGCGGGGCCCAGTTCAGCGCTTCTTGCCTTGAAGGGCCCAGTTCAGCGGTTCTTGAGACGGCGGTCCCCAGCGGAGCGGTGCTGGAGACGGCGGGGCCCAGTTCAGCGGTTCTTGCCTTCAAGGGCCCAGTTCAGCGGTCCTTGCCTTGAAGGGCCCAGTTCAGCGGTCCTTGCCTTGAAGGGCCCAGTTCAGCGCTTCTTGCCTTGAAGGGCCCAGTTCAGCGGTCCTTGCCTTGAAGGGCCCAGTTCAGCACTTCTTGCCTTGAAGGGCCCAGTTCAGCGCTTCTTGAGACGGCGGTCCCCAGCGGAGCGGTGCTGGAGACGGCGGACATTCTATGGCCAACTGCTCATTGCCTGGTGGTGCCCTCCTGGGCAGCGGGGATGGTGCTCCTTCAATGCCCACCTGGGCTGTGGGTGGTGGGGCCCTCCTGGCCAGCTGGGCTGGGTCCTCCCTGGGCAGCGGCTATGGGGGTGGTGGGCTCTCCCGGGGCAGCTGTGCCGGTTCCTCCCGGGGCAGCGGCTATGGGGGTTGCGGGCTCCTCCTGGGCAGCTGTGACGGGTCCTCCATGGGCAGCAGGCCTGCTGCCTGACTTCTCCGCCTTGCTGCCCTTGCCCTCCTTAGTCGGGAGTCTGTGGCCCTTTCCTCCCTTTGGAGCTGTGGCTGTTGACGGTGGCTGGCTAGTGTCCTGGGGGGATATAGAATCCGGGCTACGGCGGCGGCCCTTCCGCCTTCTGCTCCTCTTCCCAGGGGGTGGGCTGGCTGTCCCCTTGCTGCTGGGCGAAGATCCAGACCTGCGGGCTGGTGGGCTCCAATACCCCTGCACCCTTGTCAAGGGGGCTGCAGGGCTGGTGGTGGCTGAGGTGCTCTTCTTACCCCGACGAGAAGGAGGGGGGGGCTCAGGGTCAGGAAAGAAGGTAGCAGTAGAGAGATAGATTTTCTTGGGACAATGGATAGTGGTAGGTACAGTGGGTATGGGAGTGGAGGGAGAGGATGTGGTTGTAGGCGTGACCAGTTTGCTGTCTTTGGGTGCAGGTGCAGGAGCGGGAGGCTGTCGTGAGGTGGATGGCTGTTGGGTGGGTGGGTGGCTGCGTTTGTGTGGTGTGGAAGAGGGGGTGACGGACACAGTGGGAGAGAACACAGGGGACGTGTAAATGGCAGTGGGGGTGGTGACTGCACGTGTGCGGACTGGACTGGAGGGTGTGCTGGTGATGGAAAGACTGGCTGATGGTGAGGTGAATGAAGGTGTGAGTGTAGACGTCACAGGGAGGGAGGAGGGAGACGAGGAGGTGGGGGTCACAGAGGTGGTAGTGACTGTTGGCATGTCTGCATCGGAATGTTGCTTGTGTGAATGTCTGTGTGATCTGTGGTGCTTATGTTTGGATGAGCTGCTCTTGGGTGTTGAGGTGTGTGCAGGCTGGTCTGATGGTGTGGGTGGGACAGGCAGAGGAACAGGAGACTGGGAGGAGGGAGTTAGTAGAGGGAGGCAGGAGACAGGGACAATGGCTGCCGTCAGTGCTGAGGCCAGAGCCTGGAACGATCGCTGATGGGCAGCCTGACCCGAATGAATGCCCTCCAGGTACGCATTGCTGCGATGAACCTCCCTCTCCACCCCCTGGATGGCATTCAAAAGGGTAGTCTGCCCAACAATGAGCGTTCGGAGGAGGTCAATGACCTCCTCACTGAGGGCAGCGGGGGTAACAGGGGCAGGGCCTGAGGTGCCTGGGGCGAAGGAGATGCCCGGCTTCCTGGCAGAGCGGGCACGGGGCGAACGCTGAGGGGCTGCTGGGAGGGCGGAGATGGTGCGCTGGGTGGCGGCTGTACCTGTAATGGCGGGGGGCACGGATGGTGCCACCCCCGCAAGGGAGCTCCCTTCCGAGGACGTGTCCGTGTCGCTGCAGGGTCCAGTCGTCCCCGTTGTGGAGCTCCCCTCGCCCTCCGTCTCACTGGTCCAGTCAGACTCTGTGGCATGGCCCTCCTGGGCCATGTGAGATGCAGCTCCCTCCTGCCCCGATGCCACTTCTCCTCCGCCTGATGATGCTGATGCACACAAGCACAGAAAGACAAACAAAAAGGGGGGGGGAGAGAGAAATAAAGAGATTTTGAGTACATGGATCACCGGTACAGTTAGCAGACATGACAGACACAGATGCCCCCTGCACTAAGTTGCGCACTTGGGGTCCGCTACGCATTCAGTGGAACATGCCCTACACGCCTAGAGTTGACAACTGCACCCATGGATGACACGGCCCAGGGATGGCTCTATTGACACACTACTGAGGGTGGTGGCTGGGGACACAGGGGCTTACGGGGGTGCCCAGCCTACAGATATCGCCCTGGCCTAGGGGGACCCCCAGCCCTCCTCCCCCACCCAGACACCTCCACTGCGCGACAACAGAGTAGATAATGCTTGTACTCACCCCCTTGTGTCTGCTGTGCTGCCCTCACGCGCCCATCCAAATCAGGGTAGGCCACCGCCAGGATCCGGAACATCGGGGGGGTCAGTTGACGGCAGGCACCCCGCCTACGTTGGGAGGCCATCCCCAGCAGAGACTCGGCGGTCTTCTTGGTCCCGCGGCGGATGTCCTCCCACCTCTTGCGGCAGTGGGTGCCCCGTCGATGGTGGACCCCCAGGGTCCGGACTTCCTTGGCGATGGCACGCCAAATCCCGATCTTCTCATGGGCGCGGACCTATGTGACACGTACAGGGAGGGAGAAATACCACGTTCAAGTTTGTCTGCATTTTCGTTGCCAGTGGCCCAACGCCCCCCATCCCCGCCAGGCCCCCCGCCATGCCCCCGCCAGGCCCAACATGCCCCCCATCCCCGCCAGGCCCCCCGCCATGCCCCCCGCCAGGCCCAACATGCCCCCCATCCCCGCCAGGCCCCCCGCCATGCCCCCTGCCAGGCCCAACATGCCCCCCATCCCTGACAGGCCCCCCGCCAGGCCCCCCGCCAGGCCCAACATGCCCCCCATCCCCGCCAGGCCCCCCGCCAGGCCCCCCGCCAGGCCCAACATGCCCCCCATCCCCGCCAGGCCCCCCTCCAGGCCCCCCGCCATGCCCCCCGCCAGGCCCAACATGCCCCCCATCCCCGCCAGGCCCCCGGCCATGCCCCCCGCCAGGCCCAACATGCCCCCCATCCCCGCCAGGCCCCCCGCCATGCCCCCCGCCAGCCCCAACATGCCCCCCATCCCCGCCAGGCCCCCCGCCAGGCCCAACATGCCCCCCATCCCCGCCAAGCCCCCCGCCAGGCCCCCCGCCAGGCCCAACATGCCCCCCATCCCCGCCAGGCCCCCCTCCAGGCCCCCCGCCATGCCCCCCGCCAGGCCCAACATGCCCCCCATCTCCGCCAGGCCTCCCGCCATGCCCCCGCCAGGCCCAACATGCCCCCCATCCCCGCCAGGCCCCCCGCCATGCCCCCGCCAGCCCCAACATGCCCCCCATCCCCACCAGGCCCCCCTCCAGGCCCCCCGCCAGGCCCAACATGCCCCCCATCCCCGCCAGGCCCCCCGCCAGGCCCCCAAGCCAGCCAGTGGCCCCAAATCCATATTGAATTAAACTCACTTGTTGGTCTGGAGGACCGTAGAGTAGCGCATACTGGGGGAGGACCCCATCGACAAGTTTCTCCAACTCCTCTCCAGTGAAGGCAGGGGCCCTTTCCCCAGTCGCAGCAGCCATTGTCCATTCCAGACCGAGGTCACAGCAACACTTGCAGTATAGGTCCTCTCCTGTGAAAGTTCAAGTCGCAAGTGGATAAGTAGATAGAAAATGGCGGTCACGTCCGCGGCGGTGCGTCCCGCCACCGCCGGCGCCCTTCGCCATTGGCTCCTGAAACCCATAGGCTTCAATGGTAACCAATGCGGCTTCGCGCCGCGGTCTTCGACCGCCGACCGCCGCGGTGTGCCACGCCAGCGCATTGACCTCACATCCCATTGTCACACTTCACAGGTCAGGCAGCCGCCATTTCGAGGGTCCACATGGCTCAATTTCAACTGCGTCACACAGGCCTAGGCCTTGCATAGCCACTCAGACACGCCATTCACTGCATAGAGAATCGTTTACTGTGCTAGCTGTGAGTACGTACCTGTGGGTTGCTTGACTGTGTGCTCCATGTTGTCCTTCCTAGGCACCGTCCGCTGGGTTTGGCGAGGAGACGGATGAATCCTCGCGTGTACCGACCGCTGGTGGACCTGTCGACAATGGAAGAACGCCACATTATCCTGACCTACCGGCTTGACCGTGCCACTATACATGAACTGTGTGCCCAGTTGGAGCCCGACCTGATGTCCCCCATCCGCCAACCCACAGGGATTCCCCCTCTGGTGCAGGTCCTGTCAGAACTCCATTTCTTGGCAAGTGGGTCATTTCAGACAACAGTGGGAATTGCTTCTGGGATGTCTCAGCCCATGTTTTCGAAGGTGTTATCCAGAGTGTTGTCTGCCCTGATGAAATACGTGAGGAGCTACATCATTTTCCCTGAGGTGGGCGAATTGGCTACAGTGAAGGGTGATTTCTACGCCCTTGGACATATTCCCAACGTCATTGGTGCCATTGATGGGACCCATGTGGCTTTGGTTCCCCCAAGAGACAGGGAGCAGGTGTACAGGAACAGAAAAAGTTACCATTCCATGAACATCCAGGTGGTGTGTTTGGCTGACCAGTACATCTCGCATGTAAATGCCAAATTCCCAGGGTCAGTGCATGACGCCTACATCCTGAGGAATAGCAGCATCCCTTACGTGATGGAACAGCTAGAGAGACACCGTGTATGGCTATTGGGGGACTCTGGGTACCCCAACCTGTTGTGGCTACTGACCCCAGTAAGGAATCCCCGGACCAGGGCAGAGGAACGGTACAATGAGGCCCATGGGCGTACTAGGAGGGGGATCGAACGCACCTTTGGCCTCCTAAAGGCCAGGTTTAGGTGCCTGCATATGACAGGTGGATCCCTAATGTACTCACCTAAGAAGGTGTGTCACATCATCGTGGCCTGCTGCATGCTTCACAACCTGGCTTTGCGCCGCCAGGTGCCTTTCCTGCAGGAGGATGGTCGAGACAGTGGTGTTGTGGCAGCGGTGGAACCTGTGGAGAGTGACGAGGAGGAAGACGACGGGGCTGAAACAGACAACAGGGACAGAATCATTGAACAGTACTTCCAATAGGACACAGGTAACAATTCAAACATAATTTTGTAAATCTGAACTACTCTCCTGCATCTCTGCTGCCTGTCTATTTGCCCCAGTGTATGATGACTGAGTTGTGGCTTTTCCCTCCCTATTTCAGATCTGGGGTCCCCACTACGAGTCCTGTGCTTCGTTTCCCCATGGACTACAGCTTTGTGGCAGCTGTTTGTTGACTTCACTATGTACAAGGACATATTTGCACTGTCATGTCAATTACAATATTTTGAAATCACAGCCAGACTCCAGATAGTTTTGTGCAAAATAGGTGTTTATTTCAGTGCTCAAAATGGGATGGGTGGTTTCAAGTGGGTGGGGGCTATGGTGAAGGAATGTCCATGGCAGAGTCCAGAGTAACAGTCACACAGGTGCATTGTCCAGAGGCCTGTGGAGAGATGGAGCATGGGCAGTTCAAGGATGGACAGGGTCACAATGTGGGACAGTGGGATGACATCAGGTGGTATCCTTTGCTGGCGGGGGTCTTGACATCCTACTCTGTCTTCTTGCGAGATCTCAGGGCCCTCTTGCGGGGTGGTTCTTCTCCTGCAGGAGGTGGGGGTCTGGTGGGCTGCTGTTGTGCGGGGGCCTCCTGTCCACTAGCGCCGGCGGAGGTGGTTGGCTGCTCTTGGTCCAGGCTAGTGGCAGGGGCCCTTTGTTGTTGTTGAGTGTCCGTCCTGGTGTTGATGAGGTCCTGCAGCAGCCCTACCATGGTAACCAGGGTGGAGGTGAGGGCTCTGATGTCCTCCCTGTACCCCCGATAGTGTTCCTCCTGCAGTACCTGGATCTCCTGGAACCGGGCCAGTACCGTCGCCATCGTCTCCTGGGAGCGGTTGTATGCTCCCATGATGGTGGTGAGGGCCTCGTGGAGAGTGGGTTCCCTGGGCCCGTCCCCCCCCTGTCGCACAGCTGCCCTCCGAGTTGCCCTGTTTCCCTGGGCCTCTGCCCCCTGGCCGGTGTGCCCACTACCACTGCCCCCAGGTCCCTGTTGTTGTTGGGGTGGTGGGTTATCCTGGGTGCCCTGTAGTGGTAGACACACCGCAGATTGACGCGCCCTGGAGACAGAGGCATGGGCCCGCTGGGTGGGAGCTGTGCTGGTGTTCCCAGAGGGGTTTGGGTCTGTAGTGGCCTGTGCCTGTGTGAGGGGAACCGACTGTCCAGAGGTCCCCGATGGTCCGGGCTGGTCATCAGTGTCCAGGTCGACAGAGCTGCTGTCATCGCTGACGGCCTCTTGGGTGGGGGGTGTGGAGAATTCTGGGCCCTCCGTGGCGGTGTGTTGACAGTCGGGTCCTGCAGGGGTATAGAGGTATGGTTATAGTTTCAATGTGTGGCATATGGGTGTATCTGTGGGTTCCCATGTCCCCAAGTGCTGGCATTCGTGTGTGGGGGCTTTGGTGAGGGTGGCTTGTGGGGGGGATGTGTATATGCATTGGGCATGCTTTGGTGATGGGTGTCCATGCTTAGTGGACGCATGCAGGCCTAGGTTTTGGGATGTGTGGGTTGTGATGGTGAGACATTGGCAGGGAATAGGTGTGCTGGGGGTGGGGGTGAGGATGGTGCTGGGGGTGAGGATGGTGGTGGGGGTGAGGATGGTGGTGGGGGTGAGGGTGGGGGTGAGGATGGGGGTGGGGGTGAGGGTGGGGTTCGAGGATGGGGGTGAGGGTTGGGGTATGATTTGGCATGCAGGTGGGGAGGAAGCAGTAGTGAAGCTTCAACTTACCAGTATCCATTCCTCCGCCGACTCCTGCGAGGCCGTCAGGATGCAGGATGTTCAAGACTTCCTCCTCCCATGTTGTAAATTGTGGGGGTTGAGGTGGGGGTCCTCCGTCAGTCTTCTGCACGGCGATGTTGTGCCTGGATACCATGGAACGCACCTTCCCCCGTAGGTCGTTCCTTCGCTTCCTGATGTCTTCCCGATTTCTGGGGTGCTGTCCCACAGCGTTGACCCTGTCGACAATCCTCTGCCATAGCTCCGTCCTCCGGGCAATGCTGGTGTATTGGATCTGTGTGCCGAAGAGCTGGGGCTCTACCCGAACGATTTCCTCCACCATGACCCTGAGTTCTTCGTCTGAGAAGCGGGGGTGTCTTTGGGGTGCCATGGAGTGGTGTGTATGATGTGTGGGGTGGAGTATGTGTAGTTAAGTGTGTTGAGTGTGGTGGTGTGTGTTGTTTTGTGTGTGGATATTGTGTGGGTGATGGTGTAGTGTGCCTCTATGTGATGGTATTCTGTGATCGCTGATGTGTCTCTCAGTGCTTCTTTCTGAATTTTTGGTCGTAGGGGTTTGTGGGTGATGTGGGTGTGTGTTTTATATTGTATTGTGTGTGTGGGAGTGGTGTGTGTATGTGTATCAGGTGTGTGGAATTCAAATCGTCCAATGTGGCTGAGTTTTGTTCGTTTGTGTGTATTCTGACCGCGGCGGTGTGTACCGCCAATGGAAAACCGCGTTTGAAAGACCGCCGCGTGGATTCGTGGGTCGTAATGGCATGGGCGTATTTCTGTTGGCGTGACGGTGGAGGTTTGGTCACCTCAACTTTTCCGCCGACCGCTGGTCTGGCGGTCTGTTGTGGCTGTCGGATTTTCGGAGGTTTGGCTGCTGCGGGTCAGAATGACCGTGGCGGGTTACCGCGACCGCGGCGGAATTATGGAGGATTTCTGACCAGCGGTAGGCGCCTTTTACCGCCGAGGTCAGAATGACCACCATAGTCCTTATGTATTATAAACACTCATTAATTATTCACATATCTTCTGAAGTACATATTACAATATTTTAATATAGATATTTCCATTTGTGATGTCATCAGTAACTTCAATCCTGCTATGATTAATATTATTTGTCCTTTATTAATCCATACAAAACGACTGCATAGTGTTCACAATGATCCTTAGAGTTCCACGTGAATGTTCCTATAAATGTCCATCCAAATCACAATCCTATGAGTTCCGTGTCAATTGTTCAAAATATTTCACCTAATCTCAGCTGTTTTAGATGTCCACAATATCAACCATGAAACCAGCCAACACGTGTTTCGTCAGGGAAATCTCCCAATAGACTTCATCGGGGCCTTGTTACGTTTTCTTTGCTCATATTTTATTCCAGCAACATGACGTCTTTCTGTTTATATCTTCAGTTCACTATTTATCAGCCACAAGTGTGTTTATTTCTCCCTGTGAGTACGCACGGTCTTGGCAACTGCAAAACACGCGGTGCACAAGGGTACTGTCTTGCGTGGGGAGGCAGGTTCTTACCTCCACCAAAGTTGGACAGTAGGACATTATGATCATCGGGACCACTTCAGTCAACCACCAGAGATGCTAAATCCACGCACTTCATCAAGAGAGGAAACCCATGCCACCAGTCGTTGCTGCAGAGAGGTGCGTGCTGAAGCAGGGGAGTGACTCATTCACTCCAAGAGAGATTTCTTCAGTCTTCTGGTGCAGGCTGAAGACAGGCTGTCCTCTGAGAATGCAAGACCATGAAACAGTTGCAGTTGCTGGCAGGAGCTGAAGATACAATGTTGCAGAAGGCTTCTTTGCTTCTTTGTTGCAGTTTGTAGAGTTCCTGAAGGCCCAGTAGCAGTTTCATCGGTGAGAAGGTGAAGTAAAGGTTGCAGAGGTTTCCTGCTGGAGTCTTGCAATCCGAATCTGAAGAACCATCCAAGAGAGAGACCCTAAATAGCCCTGAAAGGTGGACTGTGTCAGCTAAACAGGTAAGGGGAGGGCTTTGACGTCACCTGCTGGCACTGGCCACTCAGATGCTCCCAGAGTTCCCGACACTTTGGATTTCAAGATGGCAAAACCCAGGGACCCTCTGGAGTAGCTCTGCCCACCACCCCTTGGGTGGTGATGGACAGGGGAGTGGTCACTCCCCTTTCCTTTGTCCAGTTTCGTGCCAGAGCAGGGACTGTGGGTCGCTGAGCCAGTGTAGACTGGTTTATGCAAGGAGAGCACCAAATGTGCCCTTCAAAGCATAGCCAGTTGCTTGGGGAGGCTACCCCTCCCAAGCCTATAATACCTATTTCCAAAGGGAGAGAGTGTAACACCCTTGTCCCAAATGAAATCCTTTGTTCTGACTTCCTGGGCTTGAGCTTCTCAAGCAACAGGAGGGCAGAAACATGTCTGAGAGGTGGCAGCAGCTGGGGCTGCCTGGAAAACCTCAGAAAGCTGGTATGGCAGTACTGGGGGCCCTCTAAGGAGCCCCCAGAGTGCATGGAATCATACAACCAATGCTTGCAAAAGCCTTGGGGTACGATTCCAACATGTTTGGTACAAAACATTCCTATGTTGGGAGTTACCATTACATAGCTGGATGACCTATGTCCAGTACATTTGTGAAATGGCGTCCTTGCACTCACGAAGTCTGGGAAAATTGACCTGGAGTTTGTGGGGGCACCTCTGCTAGTCAAGAGGTGCCCTCACACACAGGTACTTTGCACCCTGCCCTCAGGGCTGAAGGGCCTGCCATAGGAGTCAAATGGCAATGAAAGGGTGCTTGCACCATTTCATGCAGGCTGCAATGGCAGTCCTGTAGAAGCCTTTGCATGGGCTCCCTATGGGTGGCAAAATATATGCTGCAGCCCATTGGGATCCTCTGGAACCCTAATGCCCTGTGTACCTAGGCACCAGTATGCCAATTTTGGGCGAAATACTGGGTTACCAGTATGCAGTGACAAAATTCTGAGGCGAGACCGCATAATCACTGGGGTCCTGATTAGCAGGATCACCATAAACACAGTAAAGCAGACTGACATCAAGCAGAAAATGGGGGTAACCATGCCAAAAAGAAGGTACTTTCCTACAGCTTCCCGGTGGGTTACAACAAGAATTTATTTGACTCCCCCTGCCCAAGTGATGGGAAAACAGGACAAACGACGAGCTCCGCACTTTTCTGTAACTATATGAAAGGTACACCAAACAATTTTTATCCCACTATTTAAAAAGGAAACCTGTCATATTAGGCACTGTAGTAGTTAAAAAAAAATTACAGCAGTTATCTGCTGATGAAGCCATCTTGCATAATGGGTCCTTTTTTAGATCTGCTATGAGGATCGCAGTGAAATGCTCTTCTAGTGTTGCTATGCTGTGTAATGTTTTTCTTTGATGTAATATTCGATTGCTCTGTTTTATCTATGTTTTTATATTGTGTGATCTTTATTTTATATGTTACTTTTATATATGCTCATTGCTTCTGAATAAAGTTTTAATAAAGTAAAAAAAAAAGTAAAAGTATTGAAGAGTTCATTCATTAAGGGATTCATAATATGTAAGGCTTTGGATAGAATTACAGGGGGGAAGGAATGGAAGGTCATCCCGGATGGCAGTTCGAAATAATTTGGGCAGGGGCATCTAGGGAAAGGCACCTCAAAAGTACTTTGGCTGTCACCCGACAACTGTCAACGCTCAGCACTGACCCTCTACCCAACTACCAACATGACAAGAGTTTTAATGTGCAACCGTATTCTGAAACATGCTTCAGATCAAATCAAATCAAATCATTAACATTTATAAAGCGCGCTACTCACCCGTGCGGGTCTCAAGGCGCTAGGGGGAAGGGGTTACTGCTGCTCGAAGAGCCAGGTCTTGAGGAGTCTCCGGAATATGGAGTGGTCCTGGGTGCTCCTGAGGATGGTGGGGAGGGTGTTCCAAGTCTTGGCCGCCAGGTAGGAGAAGGACCTCCCACCCGCCGTGGAGCGGCGGATGCGAGGGACGGCGGCGAGAGCGAGGCTGGTGGAGCGGAGAAGACGGGTGGGAGCGTAGAAGCTGAGGCGGCGGTTGAGGTATTCTGGTCCCTTGTTGTGGAGGGCTTTGTGTGCGTGGGTGAGGAGTCGGAAGGTGATCCTTTTGCTGATGGGAAGCCAATGCAGGTGTCCCAGGTGAGCGGAGATGTGGCTGTTGCGGGGTATGTTGAGGATGAGGCGGGCGGAGGCGTTTTGAATTCGTTGCAGACGTTTCTGGAGTTTTGCGGTGGTCCCAGCATAAAGGGTGTTGCCGTAGTCCAGGCAGCTCGTGACGAGGGCGTGGGTCACGGTCTTTCTGGTGTCGGCGGGGATCCATCGGAAGATCTTCCGGAGCATGCGGAGGGTGAGGAAGCAGGAGGAGGACACAGCGTTGACTTGTTTGGTCATGGTGAGAAGTGGGTCCAAGATGAAGCCGAGGTTGCGAGCGTGGTCTGAGGGGGTCGGTGCGGTGCCAAGGGCCGTGGGCCACCAGGAGTCGTCCCAGGCGGTCGGGGTGTTACCGAGGATGAGGACTTCCGTTTTGTCTGAATTCAGTTTCAGACGGCTGAGTCTCATCCAATCTGCGACGTCCATCATTCCATCTTGCAGGTTGGTCTTTGCGCTGGTGGGGTCCTTGGTGAGGGAGAGTATCAGTTGAGTGTCGTCGGCGTAGGAGGTGATGATGATGCTGTGCTTGCGTACGATGTCGGCGAGGGGGCTCATGCAGACATTGAAGAGTGTCGGGCTGAGCGAGGAGCCTTGTGGGACGCCGCAGATGATCTCGGTGGGGTCTGAGCGAAAAGGTGGGAGGTAGACTCTTTGAGAGCGGTTGGAGAGGAAGGAGGCGATCCAGTCCAGGGCCTGGCCTTGGATCCCGGTGGAGCGGAGGCGGGTTATTAGGATGCAGTGACAGACGGTGTCAAAGGGAGCCGAGGAGGATGAGGGCGACTGTTTCACCGTTGTCCATCAGGGTTTTGATGTCGTCTGTGACTGAGATGAGGGCGGTTTCAGTGCTGTGGTTGGCTCGGAATCCGGATTGAGAGGGGTCGAGAAGGTTGTTGTCTTCAAGGAAGTTGGTAAGCTGCTTGTTGACGGTCTTCTCTATGACTTTGGCAGGGAAGGGGAGGAGCGAGATGGGGCGGAAGTTCTTCAGGTCGCTTGGGTCAGCCGTAGGTTTCTTCAGTAGGGCGTTGACTTCAGCGTGTTTCCAGCTTTCGGGGAAGGTAGCAGACGAAAACGAGGAGTTGATGATGGTCTGGAAGTGCGGGGCGATGATGTTGTCGGCTTTATTGAAGATGAAGTGTGGGCAGGGGTCTGAGGGGGCACCGGAGTGGATTGAGTTCATGGTGGTTTTGGTCTCTTCTGTGTTGATGTGGGTCCAGGCGTTGAGGGTGATGGCTGGGGGTGTGGGTTCAGTGTTGGTTGGCTGGGTCTGGTGTCCGAAGCTGTTGTGTAGGTCGGTGATCTTACAATGGAAGAAGGTGGCGAGGGAGTTGCACAGGTCTTGTGAGGGCGTGATGGCGTTGGCGTTGGGGTTGGAGAACTCTTTTACGATGCTGAAGAGTTCTCTGCTGTTGTGGCTGTTTTTGTCCAGTCTGTCTGTGAAGAAATTCCTTTTGGCTATACGGATCAGGTGGTGGTGTTCGCGGGTAGCGTTCTTGAGGGCGGTCATGTTGTCTGCGGTGTGGTCCTAAAAGAGATTCTAAAAACTCGATGTTTGTGAACCTTTGACAACTTTGTGTCTGGAGGAATGCCCCATGCTTTAAATCCTCAACAGGTTTGACCATCTGACAAAGTCACCTCTACCCTCCATAGTGGCGTGGCAAAAACAAGGTCTCAGAAAGATGAGTAGCCACAGGTCAGAACCTTTGCTTGCAGTCTGGCTCTTTCATAGACTTCTTGTTAGAGTAAAAAGTTACCAAAGAAAATCAATATTGCTTTTGAAGACAGCTTTTTTAGATGATCAGAAGAAATGTTATCTCTATCAGTCTAGACAGCGTAGTGACTCTGTTGATCTGTCATTCCCAGCCCTAGGCAACTAAGACTGGAAATGCAAATTTTTATCAAAAGACTCAGCGATTGCTTCAAAGGTGTTGTTTTTTAAAGGCTTTGAGTATCCATTGTATGTTAATCAGTTGACTTTCATGTCCTCCAGCTTGCTTAGTTACTTAGGTCTCATCGCAATGAGCCATGGTAAGTTAGTACAGTGTACTAAGTCTTGGGTTCTTCCTTTAAAGGCCTAAAGGTGGAATAGTTACATTGTGTCAGAGTCACCAGATCCTCGGGGTCTGTGCCTGTTCCCAACATGTCCACCACAAGACAGTTCCAATACTCTGACCAGAATGTCGCAGAGTCTAAGAGAGTCCAAGTGGGGAAAAGGGGATTAGGAAGGAAACTGCTGGGAAGGAGACCTGTAGGAAGCAAAAAGGTTAAAACACACAATATCAAGATTAGATCATATTAATCGTTACTAGGCTATGACTCTAAGCATTGTCATACTGGAAACATGGATAACTTAAGCATGGACTTAAATGTCTAGGCCTCAAGATGTCTGGGTACCTGTGAGGGAATCAAGAAAGATTAGTACAACTTTCCAATGAACCACTCAATGAAATGTTACACATGGATTAGAAGCATCAGAACCTTCTATCATTACACTTTCAAATTCAAGAATAGTCTTTTGCATGAGGACCAGGAAATAATCTGAAAGATTTCTATAACACCATATGAATTGTACTTGAGGGACTTATTATGCACATACAATATAACATCTAGAATTCTAACACTTTAGTTTTCTTAAAATGAAGGAACATGAATTGCGCACATTGCAGATTTCCAAAAAGGTTTGTAAATGCCATGAAATGATTGTGCACAATGAATACCATGAGTTAGGCACGAGAAATGAATCACGCGTCTTGCCGATTCGAAGGCCACCACGTGAATACCAAGAAATGGTAGCACACATTGAATATCATGAATTTAACACAAGGAATGAATCCTGCGTCTTGCCGATTCGCAGGCCACCATGTGAATGCCAAGAAATGGTAGCGCACACTGAATATCATGAATTAAGCAGAGGAAATGAATCACGCATCTTGCCGATTCGAAGGCCACCATGTGAATGCCAAGAAATGGTAGCGTACAATGAATAACATGAATTAAGCACAGGAAATGAATTGCGCGTTTTGCCGATTTGAATGCTACCTTGTAAGTGCCATAAAATGGTAGCGCACAATGAATATCAAGATTTCTACTCGAGTAAAGAATCGCGCGTCTAGCCGATTCGAATGCCAGCATGTAAATGCCATTAAACATCAAGCGCACATTCACACGCACAAGACCAAAATAGTTTTATCATGCTAATTAGGCCCAAGAACTCAAAATCCTTCGAGAACGGGATCAGGGGCCCACCCCGACCTCCGTCTTACCGCCCTGATCAAGAATCACCGAACAAAGTGAAAGGGCGAGGCCTGGAAGATCAAAGTAGGCCTCCGGAACAGGAACTCAGGAAGTTGCTGCTGCTCTGCACCGGGACCTCTGAATAGTGAGCACGTGGAGCTTGGCTGGCTCCCTTATATAGAGTCTTGGCCCAGCCCACAAACCACACCCAGGCATGCTGCAGGGAAAGCTTCTAGAAGGCCCTGGAAAGGGACCACACCCTGACACACTCTGAAAGCCTGCAGCAGTACATTTCAAATGAACAGTATTTATATGCACCTTGAACATAAGTCTTTAGGATTAAACTCTGCAATGCAAAAGGTTAAACAACAGCATATCAGCACAATGCATAAATTACGTTATCTGGAGAGTGCTGGGTTTTTGCATTCTAGTCGCCCGTAGAGCGTGCACTGCCCTGATGTTGACACATTGTATGGAAACGAGAAGATGGAGCCAAGGTAGCGTAGCTGCGAGGAACTCTCACCTACCACTCACCAGCCTTCAAGACACCTTCCGTGAATGAAGTGGATTTTGTGCAGCGGTATTTGGGGACACCAGGTATCGCAGCTTTATGGATCATCTGGATGGAACAATGCTTTATTGGATGCTGGTCTCTGCTTCTACTTCTTGACGTTTTCAGAGATTTCTGCAGCACTGCACTGTTCTCAGTGCAGCATGCAAATCACAGTGGTGCAAGAGCAGTAAAGCAAGCCAGCAATACAGCAGGGGTCCTTCAATTGTCTTGTGGGTTAGCTGCACCCTCTGGCTGCAGTGCGCTAGGAGGAGTCTTGATCTCTCCAACGTGGAGCAACGTCTTAGCTCCTGCAGGCCTTCATCACTTGAACTTCCAGTGTGACTGAGTCGACAGCTGTTTGGATTCAGCAGAATGAGAGCTCCAGGCAATGCCACTGCTTGAGACAGAATTGTTTTCTCACTTTTTTGTGATAAATAAGTGAACATATGGCCAGGTAAATATGCTGATAGAAGTAACATACGAGCAGAGATAGAGGCAAATAATGTAAAGAAAAGAGGTTAAAACACCAAAACCCAGGGGAATTCGGAGAACTGTAGCAAGACTTCCCATTTACAAGAGGTGAATCTTTACAAAAACTTAATAAAAACTGTGATCCCAGACACATAAGAACTTCACACAACTTATACATATGTAGAAAAGAAGAAAGTGACCTCTCTTTGTCTCACACTCCGGGGCATATTTACAATGAATTGGCATAGGGCAGCACCACAAGTCTTTTAGCTGCGCTGCCCTACGCCAATTCGAAAGGGCGGGAATGCACTGTATTTTTTAGATACTGTACATTCCTCTCCTTTCACAAGGTGCTGCCTAGCGCCAATGCAGAGACCCTTGCACCATGGTGCAAGGCAGGCAGATTTACAAGTTTTGGGCGCAGGGCACATTCACAAGGAATCTAGCTACACTGCCCTTCATCAAAAGAAAAGGGCAGGAATGCGCGGTATCCTATAGATAACAGTGCATCGTGCCCGTTTCTTTCCTTTGCAGGAAGGGACACCTTCCTGCACAAAAAAAAAATCAATGGAGGCATTTTCCTCTTTCTATGTGTGCTGCAGGATGCAGCACACATAGAGGAAAATACACGGAGAAAAAAAGATTTCTCCTTGTTGCGCCTCCCCTGGGCTGGTGTACAGTTTTGATGCATTCCAAGCTGTACATGTCCTTGTAAATCTGGGAGTACATCAAAATCCATGGGTGTTGCATGGGAAAACCCACCACAAAGCCCACGGAACCCCCCACCCAATACAGTGTAAGGCAACGCAGCGACTTGCGTAGCTTTCCCTTACACCATATCTACGAGGCCATGAAATGCCTCACAAAGTGGTTTGCATGCCCTCGTAGATATGGGTCTGCAGTAAGTGCCGCAGGAGCCTCATAAAAAGTGATGCGCCGGCGGCACAAGGAGCTTGTAAATAAGCCCCTCCATGTTTTACGTATCCGATGTTCATTAAAGGAGATGCAATCAAGCGTCATAACCACTCCTTGTAAAGGAGTGCACAACATAGCATCGACTGCAAGAACTAAAAATGGTGAGAAAGCTAGCATAACCGATACCACCACTAGCTACCTTACAGGGGTTAGGACTCCAACGGGCGAAGGCTCAGGGGCCAGAAAACACAGAACAATTTTTTTCTTTCTGATCTGATCTTTCGCCACAGATCTCTCTGAGAACGACAGCTCAGATAAGGAAGAATCTGATGCCGACTACGCATTTGATAAGGATAGTGATATCCCAGAAAATACCATGAGGTGAGCAAGAGAGGGGCTCTGGCTATTCAAATCAAAACAGTGGATGCAATGTCAGAATAATATTAATAACTTCCTTGTCTCTTTCAGCATAACCTGTACTTGAATGCCCCAATTTTGAGCACTAGAGGTGATAAAGGGTCATATTACTACATCTGCCTTTGAAAAGTAAGAAGCGGTGTGAACTACCACAGGCAAGCCTTGGTTTGCACTCAGGCATTCAGACATTGTTCATATCTTGAAATATAGATCCACTGCCAGATGTTACTTCAATATCATTTTCATACACAGAACCTGAAGCAGCACATGCTAGATCTCTGCTGAGGTGTGCATAGTTCTTCTGACATGCCACCTGTCCTGTTGTCAGTTCGAGTATAGGCACTGTTACATATATCACACAAACATTTTTTTAAATAGAAGAAATTTAAGTATAAATCTTCTTAATGTGGAACAGTTTTCTGCACTTTAGATTGATTTTATTTACAAATTGGCTGAATTTTCAGTTATAAATATGGCACAGTGTTCTAATGGTCACTGGGAGTGAGAACCCTGCTTTTGTAAAAGCAACACTTTGAAAAAAATGAGAAAATTAAAATTAAAAGTTAACTTATTTCTAACATAACTTTGCATTTTTCAGATTTAAAAGCATTGAGAAACATCATTTGTTCTTACCTCCAATACTGAGCTGACAAGGACTTTCATTTAAGAGTTAAAGACCTCAGTGGTTTAATTCTTCACCTCTGTGTCCTGGGTCATAAATCTGACTCCAGCACTGCTTCTTATCAGGGCCTGCTATCTGCAGCCTGATCATAATAATGTAAAATAAACACAGTCTTCCCTTCACTTTAAAAGAGAAAATGTGACCTTGTGCTTATTTAGAAATCATCTCCAGGCTCTGAGCTACTCTGAAGGGGTCTAGGAACTACTGGTAGCTCAAGGGTTGGAGACACCTGGTCTAAACCCTCTAAATAAAAAACATTAGGAAATATATACCATCATAGTGTAAGGACCAGGGTGTTTTGTAAGCAGTTTTTTCTCGCACGTGGCTCACCAACATTAAGTTAGCAAGAGAGAGTGATAAAAGTGCGTGCTAGACCTTCTCCTGGGGAGATTTCTTAACACGGGCAGTCGCTACAGGTCACTACCACTCGAGATGAGAAAGCTGCACCTCGCATTGAGAAAGGTGCTGCTTGAATAGAAAGTCTACTCGAGTTGCCGAAAGAAGCAGCACCCTCTGAAGCATTGCATGGTGCTCTTCGTGCTGATTTTACTGCACAGGACAAGCTCCCGGTGCTAAAAATCAGTGGAAGCAGTGCAATGTACTGAATTTTGCCATTCAAGGAACTCTGCAAAATCTCGCAGAGGTTTTGGGTCTTTGTGAAATTCCGCAGAGTGAAACCCTGCGAGTTATGCCCAGCCCTAGTAATTATCATCATAGGGCCTCATTAGAAACTGCCATGTAATTCGTTTTTTTTTTTTTTTTTTAAAGATGTTTTTTATTGAGTCAAATACAAGAACATTAGCTTAACATTGCCAGGACAGAGATATGCAGTTGTGAATATATTTGCATAAGAAATATTGTACTTATAAATGCATATTAAACATGTACATGAATTAGGCATATACATCAATACAGGTATAGTATCAAAGACTCCAAGTTTGAATAAAGAAAGAAGAAAGTGAGAGGGAGAGGGAGAAGAGCTATAGGGATAGAAAAAGGAATTAAGTGATAGCCATGTGGAGAGAGAGGTAATAGACATTAGTAACAGCGAATGTAAGATGAAATAAGTATATTTAAGAAGAAAAACAGGAAATATATTGACATTTTTTTTAAAAAGGAGGAGAAAAATCAATTTCCTTCGCAGTGCATGAGAGATAGTTACTTAATGGTTCCAGTTGGAAGTACTAATAGAGATTGCAATAGAAAGCAAAAGGTCCACCAATTTTCCAAGAGGCCTGAATGAACTCCAGATATCGTGTATGCCACCCAAAAACAGTAATTCATATGAAATTGGTAAGGAGATCTGAGCTATTGGTGAAATGCGAGACCATATTGAGGACCAAAAAGTAGATAGGGATGGACAGGAAAAAAACATGTGAAAGTCAGTACTCTGCTGAGTGTGGCAACAATTGTCATTTTGTGCAAGTTTGAGTTTGTAAAGGCGTACAGGAGTGTAGAAAAGTCTATTATAAAAAAAATATAGGGTCTGTGTGAGGCTTGCAGTGCGTGCAGTGGAATATATCTTATACCATATTCTATCCCATAAAGAAGTTGGCCAAACAACACCAAGATCTGATTCCCACAATGTCTTAATAGGTGATTTGAGTCTAGGTGAACCAGAAGTTCTTAAAAGTTTATAAATTCCAGCTGCCCTAGGATAATTAGAAGTTACAATCGGGTGTGGAGATGATGCAAGAGAAGAATGATTATGATGTATAAGTTTATTGAGGGCCTCTTGGACTAGAGTAGAAAGAATTATATATTGGGATTTCATGCGAATAGGGAGATTATAAATTGCTGAGAGAGTAGTAAAAGGGATGATAGAGTCTTTATGATATAATTGGGAAGCGAACTATTGTGCCATATAGGACTGTCAAAGAATTGATTAATGGGTGTAAGATGCGAAATAAAAAAAGGTTTCAGTAAGTTGACTGAATGGGAGATAGTGCTGGGCAACCAGAATTTTGGGGGGTTAGTCATAAATATAATGTGTTTATGGGAAAAGGGAGAAATAAATGTTTCTTCCAAAGAGAACCATAGCTTTTGAGGGGCATCATTGAGTATAGATAAATAGGATGTATTTGCTTAATGCCAAAAGATTTGTGATAAGTTATAAAGTCAGGGAAATTAACTCCACCTTGTACTTTAGGAAGTTTTAATTTCGAGAGAGAGATTCGGGATTGTTTACCGTTCCACAGGAACTTGGATAGAATTTTATCAGTTGAACAAAAAATTAGTTTAGGTATCTTAACAGGAAGCATCATAAGGAAGAAGTTAATGATAGGGAGAAGCATCATCTTAATGGTGTCCAAGCGGCCCCACCACATGAGATATATAACGGAGACCATTTCTGTGTGAGATCGACAAGCTTTGCGGATAAGATTTCTAAATTATTCCTTAATGTATCCTTGAGAGTAGTGCAGTGACATACCCCCAGGCATTTAATCTTAGAAGAATTCCAAGATAATCCTGCATCAAGGAATACAGAGCCAGTGCAATGAGCATTAAGTGGTAAGACCACTGTTTTGTCTATATTAAGTTTATAGCCAGATACATCAGAATATAAGTTGAGCTCATGCAGGAAGAGAAGTGTCAGGGTGAGACATGAACAAAAGAATATCTTCAGCATATGCCATAAATTTGATGTGTGCATTACTAATTTGAAACCCAGTAAATTGTTCAGACATTTTTAATTGGTATAGAAAAGGTTTGATAGCCAAAATAAATAGTAAAGGAGATAATGGGCATCCCTGACGAGTACCCCTTTTAAGAGGGAAAAAAGGAGATCGGATACTGTTTGTTATAACCGAGGAACATGGTGAGGAATAAAGAATGGATATAAAATGTCGGAATTTAGTACCTAGTCCATGCCATTCCAATGCTTTCGAAAAGAAACCCCAGTAGACCCTATCAAAGGCCTTTTCCGCATCCAATGATAAAGCTGCCAGAGGAATCTTAAGTTTAGATGCCTTGTTAATAATAATTAAAAAAGTATGGGAATTATCTGCTACATTTCTATTCGGGATAAAACCAGATTGATGAGAATCAATAAGGTCAGGTATATATGGGAGTAAACGGAGAGCTAAAACTTTGGCATAGAGTTTACAATCAGTATTAATTAAAGATATGGGTCTATAATTTTTACAACCAGTCGCATCCCGATCTTTTTTGGGAATAAGACAAATCATGGCCTCCATAAATGAGCCAGATGCAGAACCTGACATTATAAAGTGATTAAGTAATTGAAAGAGTTTAGGGAAAAGAGACTTAGCAAACTGAATAAAGAATTCTACTGTGAAGCCATCTGGGCCTGGAGCCTTACCCTTGGGGAGAGTTTGTAAAGCTATATATAGTTTGGTAAGTTGTAGGGGTTGGTTTAAAGATGAGAGGTCAATCTGCAATGGGTCTCTTGGTTTGAGATTAGAGAAATATTGGTTGAGAGATTCAACTGTTGGTATGTGTTCCTGAGTGTACAGGTCCTTATAGTAAGAAGCGAAACACAATGCTATATCTTTATCTCTAAAGTGTTTAACACCGTTGTTATCTGTGATAGATTTAATAGTTGTTTTTTCTTTTCTTTGTTTCAAATATCGAGCTAGAAGAGAACCAGCTTTATTGTTACCACCATAATAACTGGCATTTATTTTCAGTAGGGTGCTGCATGCTTGTTCAGTGGTATATTGGTTAAACTCCATTTTAGCTGAGACTAGTGCTTCAAGATGTGATTTACTAGTTTTGTGAGTATAGTATTCATGTTCTAGGGACTTTATATTTTCAAGGATGGAAGTCGATTTTTGTTGAGCAGACTTTTTTTTTGAGTGAGTGTAACTTAGGATGAAACCCCTGGAGGCTGCTTTGAATGCATCCCACACAAAATGAAATTATAGTTGATCACTATCGTTGATGTGAAAGTATTCTTCTATAAACTTACTGTAGGAAGCGATAAAAGTAGCATCTGAAAGTAGAGAGTTATTAAACCTCCATGAAGATGTTTTAGAACCATTAAGAAAAAGATCAAGGTCAGTAATCACAGGTGCGTGATCTGAGATCAAAATAGCACTGATTTCAGAGTCGACCATATGTTGCAATAAACCTTTACTCAGAAAGATATAATCAAGTCTAGAATGGGAATGGTGGGTAGGAGAATAAAAAGAGTATCCCAAGAGGTCGGGATTGCATACTCTCCGGGAATCAGAGAAAGAATGCAGTAAAATAAAGTTTCTAAAAGCTTTGTGGGAGGCATGTGGAATGAAACGTGACGTGGAACATCTGTCCAAAAATGGATCGAGAATTTGGTTGCAGTCACCACCTATTAGTAAATTGTTTGAGGAATGTTCACAGACAATATGTGAACGATTCTTCAAAAAATTTGGATCTGGATGTATGGGGCTGTATATATTTATTTAGGATAGTAAGAGAAATATTGTCAATTGTAAATGTAACAAGTACCCAGCGACCTTCTGTATCTTGATGCTGTGAAATTCTGGTAGGTTTGAGAGATTTATGACAGAGTATAATTACCCCATTTTTGTTTGTGATGGAAGGGGAGTAGAAAATGTCCTCCACCCATTGTTTTTTAAGCTTAATTGCCTCAGAGTCGTTGAGGTGAGTCTCTTGCAACAAAGCAATGTGGCATTTCAAACGAGCTAGGTGAGATAAGACACGCTGACGTTTAATGGGGTGTTTGAGCCCCTTAACATTCCAAGTAACAGTTCTAAGTTGCATAACAAGAAGTATTAATAAACAACTGCTGTAACAATGAAAAAACTAGGCATATCAATTTTGCAAAAGCAAAGAAATGAGAAAGAAACAAGATAGTAAAGAAAAAGAAAAGTAGGAAGACGACCTCCAGAAGTTGTATATACATGGATGTGGCAATACAGGGACTAAAGTCCACAAAAGCTAAAGACAACAAGATAGAAAGTGAATACCCCGAAAGGTAGAGGGACAGTGGAGAACCTGAAAAGACAGGCAAGAGTGGCTTCAGCACAACAAAAGTGATATTAGATATCAAAACATATGCAGGCGAGTTTCATGGAAGAAAAAAAACATACAAACAAAAAATGTACCTTCCAGGAGACCAAATAACGTAATAACTACAGTAAAGGACTATGACATGAAAAACAATAAAAATCAAAGCTTACCAGTGGAACATGTAGGAGAACAGTTTGGATGGTGAGAAAGTGATACTGTTGGGAAAGGAACATGAGGATTGCACAAAGAACACTATCTAAAAAAAAAAAAAGATATATCTATATACATATATATATATATATATATATATATATATATATATATATATATATATATATATATATATATATATATATATATATATAAGAAAATAAGAAGATGCAGAGAAGGAGAAACATAACCATTACTATTAAACTGTCCAGAAAAAAAAAAAAGGACATTAAAGACAAATTAAATTATATCTTCAAGTAATTGCAGATGCTCCTAGTTCCATTGCTTCTGTTTTGTGTTGGTTAATAAACGTTTGTAGTGCTGAAGGTTCTTCAAACGAGTAAGATTTGTCCTTGAATGTAATTTTGAAAAGGCAAGGGTGAAGAAGACCATATCGAACATTCAAGGATTTGAGTTGTGGACGTAAGTCCAAAAACTGTTTGCGACGTGCAGCTGTAGCAGGAGAGAAGTTTTGTGTGAAAAACACTTTATGACCTGACCATAGCAAAGAGCCCATCTTTTTGGCCTCCGAGAGTATTTGCATCAAGTCAGTAAATTGGAGAAAGAGAATAATAATTCCTCTAGGATGGCCAGAGGGCCAGTTGAAGTCTGTGGACCTAAACGATGTCCCCGTTGGATAGAGAGGGGAGAGGTAGGAGGCAAGCGAAGAATTGAAGGTATTGCTGTTTGAAGGAATGCAATCATGTTAGAGCCTTCCGAACCTTCTGGAATCCCAAAAAGGCGAAGATTATTTCTCCTATTTCTGTTTTCTAAGTTTTCAGTAAGCCTTTTAAGTTGAGCTATGTCATTAGAGATCTGAGGATTGACAGTGTTACAATCTTCAAGGTCACTGACTTGTGTCCATCATAAAGGGCTTTAGTGCACGCCATTCCTCCATGACATCATCTAGAGTAAGATTTGTAGGTGATTTTGAGGGAGAATCAAGGTCTTTTTTTGGGCGCTTGACGGAGGAGGTGTTAGATGTTTTTTTTGCAATTGCGCCAGCAGCATGTGATGAAGAGGCGCTATCCTTTAAAAAGACTGCAGCACTATCCATTGTTAAAGCTGATGGTAGAGAAGATTTAGTTATATGTGTGAGCACCACTCGAAGAGGATTATTAGACTTGGAGAAAGATGATGACTGGCAACTCTGAGAAGGTCTTGATGAAATTATATTATGATGAGAAGCTGCTGCCAGAAGTTTCCAAAAACAGAGCAAAATATAATAAAAAAATATATAAATAGAAAATCCTAAATTATTCTCTCATAACAGGCATGACAGAATACCACAAGAGCAAAGCACTTTACTGCACATAGTCAAACAATTGGTGACTAGTTTTAAGGGAACCTTCTGAAAAGGAAAAAAAAACCTCCGTCAAAGGAAAGCATTTACCATGTTATGAAGAGCAATTTGAAAGAGAATTGAATACTGAAAGTTGAAAACCTCAGTTAAATGTGCTTGAATAGAGAGGTCAAAAGTTCAGCTGGCTGTCAGAAGGTAATAAATATTCCATTGCAGAGGAAACTAGATTTGTAGAATCACATCCAGGCAAGCAGTTAAAAGTCAAATAGAAACATCTCTGTGAAAGTTTAGGTTTGTGCAGAGGCTTAAGGAGCAAATGCGGCAGATAAATAATTACCTCAGGCCCTCACATGAAGTCTCTGAAATGACTTCAAAACTTGATGTCTCTGTAAGATAAAGGCATATTTATGGGGCAGAGCTCCAGTGCTACAAAATGCTGAAGAAATTAATAATTTTGATGTGAAAGCATCTCCTTCTTTCCAGGAAGTGCTAAAGCCTCCCGGAGCTCTAAAGAGCAGCAGCTATCTTGCGTGACCCAGCCACACCCCGCCATGTAATTCTGATAGGGCTACTCCATGAGCACTACAAAAGCTGCAAAATTATGAGATCTGTTTTAATTCCACAGGCCTGCTGTCTTTCACCCATAGACTCTGTTTTGCTGTTATATGAACTCGCTAACATGTTCTGATGGCATTTTCCTGTCTTACTGTTTTTCCATCTCACTTCCATTCACACACCAGTCTACAATCAGCTCCAGGCTGTCCAAGTAGTAGGACGGATCCCGGTACTTGGTTCGTGACTGGCATGCCTCTGAAGGCAACTTGGCTACTCCATTCACATCACAGTTATGTGTACCATTTCTAACCGCTATCCTCCATCATCCACATATAAACATTGTAGTGACAAGCACTGAACTGATGTCCTATTGCTTGACAAACATAATTGCAACACCTGTATTCTGTTGGACCTGGCCGTTCTGCAGGGTTATCCCTGAACCTTTTGCCTTCTTCCTCCTATTTTTCTGACTTGTTTGGGTTTTCTGTGGGACTCTGGGCATTTTACCACTGCTAACCAGTGCTAAAGGGCATATGCTCTCTGTCTAACATGTATTGGTGATTGGTTTATCCATGATTGACATATCTGATTTACTAGTAAGCCCCTAGTAGAGTGCACCAGGTGTGCCCAGTGCCTGTAAATCAAATGCTACTGGTAGGCCTGCAACACTGATTGTGCCACCCATTTGAGTAGACCTGCAAACATGCCTCAGGCCTCCCATTGCAGTGCCTGTGTGTGAAGATTTACATTGCCATGTCGACCTGGCAAGTGCACCCACCTGCCAGCCCAAACCTTCCCTTTCACCACATGTAAGTCACCCCTAAGGTAGGCCCAAGGCAGCCCCATGGGCAGGGTGCAGTGTATTCAAAAGGTAGGACATGCACTGGTGTGTTGTACATGTCCTGATACTGAAATATTGCTAAATTCGGTTTTCACTATTGCTAGGCGTATCTCTCCCATAGAGTAGCATGGGAATGCCTTGAAATATCTTTTAGTTGTAATTTTCCATTGAGAGCAGATAGAGATATGGAGTTTGAGGTCACTAGGCTCACAACTTAAAAATACATCTTTTGGTGAAGTTGGTTTTTGAATTGTAAGTTTGAAAATGCCTCTTTTCTTGCTTGAACCATTCTGTGACTGAATACACATCTGGTTCAGAATGACAGTTGGGCTGTTTATGTATTCAATGTAGACAGTCACACAAAGGGAGCTGAGATGTGCCCTGCATATCCTGATGGCCGTTCACCATGCTGATGGGTCTTCCTGAGCTAGAGTGGTGGGAGGAGCAGACACTTGCACCTGAATAGAGCTGTGCCCGTCCTCGAACAAAGCAGTCTCCAACCCCCTCGAGTGTGTCTGGGGCAGGGCAGGGAAAGGCACGGTCTTGTGGACTAGGGTCTTGTGCACTACAAAGACTGCTCTTTGAAGTCTGCCTACTCCAAAGACACAAATAGGTATAACTACTGGACCTCTGACTACACACAGTTAGAACACTTCTAGACCAGGACCAGGAGAGCTGGATGCAGTAGGAGGGATTGCCACTCTGCCTGTTGCTGTGTTGTGCTGGCCTGCTGCTTCTGTCCTGAGAGTAAAAGGACTGAACTTTTCTTTCTACATCCTGCTTTCTAAGGTTCTTCAATGGCTTGGACTGAGCTTGCCGCCTGGTAAGAAGTCTCAGGGCCATCAAAGACTTCACTTGTCAGCACCTGGGCTCTCTTGCTTAGAGTCCTGAGTTGTCAAGTGGTGCCAAATCCAGTCCCTGGGCCCTTGGGAAAGAGTTCTGGTGCAAAAAGGAACAAAACTAATACATTGACTTCCAGAACAATTTCGAAACTGGTGCCATTCTCCAAGCTGTGGTCCCGCTTGAGTGCAATGACCGCAACCTACAACGCAGGCCCTGACCCTGCTGCAACACCTCCGAAGTCCTGCCACAGCGTGAGTCCAGAATGCAGTGACTCCCGACTCCGCCACAGCATCTGTGGCCCCGTGGTGTGATCTTGAGACCGCAAAGTCAACATCTCATGTCTTGAGCTAATGGATTCATTGACCCCGCCTTGTCGTAAGGAACCAATGCTTCGCTGCCAATTATCCCAATTTTCTCCAATGGGGAGCGCAAGGGCCCAGTTTACCAAATGCCTGCGGTCACATGTATCTCGAAGGGTGGAGGCTTGGTGGTTATTATTGGAATACAGAAGTCTGACTTCCCAGCACAGATCCTTACATGGCCTGAGTGCCAGACTGTATGTGAAACTGGTATCTTCACTTTTAGTGTGGCCTTGTAATGACACTAATCGACTGCCTAGGCCCAGTCTTGGTAACGCGAGGTTCAGAATCATGTGTGCTATCTGGCAAAATACACCCAACATGCGCTTATAACCGAGATGGGATTGCTGTCGATGTGTCAACTAGAGTGGTGGTGGCTGTATAACAAGGTTTGTGAAATATGAATTGACCTTTTTCTTGTGTCAAATGCAAGTGCAGATTACTGATCTCCTTGTGTAAAGTTCTGCTTTAGTATGAATCATGAGCATTGGGCTGACATTCTTTGTACACGTTGAGTGCATGTGTATATGGATGATGTATAGCACATGTGTGGTAATAAGACTCTGTGGGTCTTGGGCTCAATTCCCTTGGACCAGATCATTCTCACCTCAGTGCCTAATCTAATTAATGGGTCCCACTCTGTAACTCTGGGCAATACCTTGCTTAATCTCCACAATGGCCCTGACAGCGCTTGGATGCCTGGGGGTGCCCAGGAGTGGGCGCCTCACAGGGAAAAGCTAGGAGGGGTTCCACAGCGGTATGCGTACAGCGCCTTGAGACCCTAACGGGTGAGTAGTGCAATATACAAGTGTGAAGTTTACAGTTGACAGTTTTACAGTTTTGCCCCAGTTAATGATCATCAGCCAGGCATTGTCCTGATCTATTGACACTGTGCGCTTCGGAACCACATCTGGGCACGTAGGGCAACAAACTAAAGTATTCAAAAAAGTGATGGATGCAATGTTTGAATTAGTCTAAGCAATTGGTAATCACTCTGGCCTCATCCCACTTCTTCATTATTTTGCACACCACGCTACCATAGTTTGGACCCAGCCATATCCAAATCAATCTTGACCCTGCTCCAATGGGAACACTCCAGCCTGGAACGCCAAGTCAAGTTGTTTCTAAACAGGAACACAAGCAACCAGGGTTGGGTTCAACCAATTAGGGCTCATCAAGCAGGAATAGATTGGCTCTAGTGACACAGGATGCGTAGGACCCCTATCTAGATATACCTGTCCCACCTACAGTGACACATTAAAGCATATCAAAAAGTGATGGATGGAATGCTTGGATTAATCTCAGCTACTGGTAATCACTCGGGCTGCAACCTAGCCCATCATTATCTTTCACACCATACCACCTCAGTTTACACCCAGCCAAATGCAAATCAGTCTTGACCCTGCTCCAATTAGTACAGTCTAGCCCAATCTACCATTCTAGGTCCTCCCTGAACCGGAACACAAGGAACACAGAACCAGTTTGGCCTTAGTTAGGGCTCATTATCCCTAAGTAGTTTGGTTCCAGTGGCACAGTGTGCACTGGACCCACGTCTAGGCATGTATCCCACCTAGGGCGACACACTAAAGTATACAAAGAAAGTGATGGATGGCATTCTTGAATTAATCTCAGCCACTGGTAATCACTCAAGCCGCATCCCAATCCTTGGTTATTTTGCTCACAGTTTGGACCCAGTGACATGCATATCGGTTTCAACCCTATTTGAATGGGAACAAGATAGCTGAACTTGCCAAGGCAGGTCCTTTGTGAACTGGAAGGCAAGCATCCCATGACTGGTTTTGCACTAGTTAGGGCTCAACATTCAGGTATAGCCTGGTTCTAGTGACACAGGGTGCAGGGGACCCACTCTCCCAGAGTCCTAATGCCAACTAAAACTAGTTCAGCCAAAATCAGGGAGTAAAAGGGGAAGGTTTGGGGGGATACAATGCCAAAGATGTCAAGTCTAACACCAGCCCTTTTTATAGCCCGAGGCAGCACATGTGCATTCGTTCTCCTGGGACACTCTGTTCAGCTTTGCCCTGTCCCTCTAATACAATACCTCAACTGTGGCCGATTTATCAGACTGTTAAAGATAAACCTTGCTGAAATGATTGAGCTGAACATATAGGGGGTCATTCTGACTCCCGCCGGCCGCGGTAACCGCACGGCCGGCGGGAGCCGCCAGAAGACCGTACCGCGGTCAAATGACCGCGGCGGTCATTCTGACTTTCCCGCTGGGCAGGCGGGCGATGGCCAAAAGGCCGCCCGCCCGCCCAGCGGGAAAGCCCCAGCAACGAGGATGCCGGCTCCGAATGGAGCCGGCGGAGTTGCTGGTGTGCGACGGGTGCAGTGGCACCCGTCGCGATTTTCAGTGTCTGCTAGGCAGACACTGAAAATCAATATGGGGCCCTGTTAGGGGGCCCCTGCAGTGCCCATGCCAGTGCATGCACACTGCAGGGGCCCCCAGGGGCCCCACGACACCCGTTACCGCCAGCCTCTTCCTGGCGGTTTAAACCGCCAGGAACAGGCTGGCGGTAAGGGGGTCGGAATCCCCATGGCGGCGCTGCTTGCAGCGCCGCCATGAAGGATTCTTTTGGCCAGGGGAAAACCGGCGGGAAACCACCGGTTTCCCTTTTCTGACCGCGGCGTTACCGCCGCGGTCAGAATTGGCCTGGAAGCACCGCCAGCCTGTTGGCGGTGCTTCCGCAGCACTCTGCCCTGGCGGTAGAAAACCGCCAAGGTCAGAATGACCGCCATAATGTTGGAGGTCAGTGGCTGAAGCTGAGCAGTGCCCGTGAAGTTTCCAGACTAGAATTGCAAATATCCTGAAGAAGGGAATCTACTTGTCCCGAAATGTGTCAAGATTATATGGAACTTGGTTTTTGAAATATTCATTAATTCAAAATCAACATAAAATTTGTTTTGAAACAGAAAATAATTCCCATGAGTGTGTGCACGAGCAAGAATATTTCCTTGACAGGGCAGTTTCTATCAACAATTTTGCCATAAGTCCTGGGGTTGCAGAGGCCATCTATGTGGCTTTGTCAAGTGTCACCAGCTCCACACCTAAAAAATGAAATTCATAAACACATTGTTGGTGCTTGCATGCTAGATTTACTATGTAGATGATGTCTGGATGTGCTGAGGTTCAATACCGTACTCACAGCACCATGGTATGATTGTGTTACTAACACCTCTGCCGTGGGAGGGTCTCACACCAAGTGTGCTCAGTCTGATGGATGGATAGATACTTCCAGACCTATGTATACACATCCCCACTGTGGCACACACTCACAGAGATGTGTGCACTCACATACAGATGCACATTGTCTTGTACAAACTCACAGATTGCTATCCCTAGCCCATACATATTCAAATTCACACAAGCACACTCTCACAGACACACATACATGCGTACAGATGCATATATGGATTGATAAACTCATAGATTGATAATATCTGACCATACAAAACCAAACCCACAGACTCACACAACTGCACAAATGCAACACACATACATATTCACACTCACCTACAAACACACAGAAACATAGAGATACCTACACATGCATACTGTTCCAGATAACTCCAGAACCATGCATACAAAAACACATCCATTAGCACATTAACCATGAACATAAGTGTGCACACCCACACAAACACACATTCAGAGTAAGATGTGCATATAATCCCTAACACAGACCATGTAAATCTGTGAGTACTAACCTGAAGGTTTATAGAGTGCTTTTTGTTTTTTAAATTTTAGGAATAACTTTGGGTCGATTTCACTGGCCATAAAATCAAGGACAGTGACTCCAGTCAGTATATTTACGTGCCACCTGCTGGGGGCCACGACCGAGTGTATCACAGACTTCTGTGCATCTCAATCCTTGACAGGTCCACTCACAGCACAAGCACAGATATTTACAGACAGACAAGTACACATCACTCTCTTCTGCCACTCACCCTTATAGCTTTATACTGTTCCTCTTCCTTGACTTTAGACTTCAGCTTATATTCCTCCTCTTTCTTGAGATGATGCAGCCACTCTTGAAGTTTTACCTGCAGAGATGAGAGTGCAAGAAATAAGTGTAGATCAGTAGAGCACCAATGACAAAGGCTGAGACTGTCATACATCAATATTTTAAATACGGACCTAATGTGATGCTATTATAAGAACCAGTCATACATATCACGATTGTAAGTACAGGCTCCAAGTATACCAGACAAGGACATAGTCTAAGGTGTCACCTGCTCTGACCCGGAAGGACCTGGTGCCAGAATTCCTACTCCAGGTAAACTAGCATCACCACTGGCCCTTACTTCTGCTTGAGAGAGACACTGTGCAGCACTTTATGCCAGTATATGAACAAACTATGTCCAAGTAACACTATCAAATAATCCAGAACAACACATGAGCAAGTGAAAATATCTAATCTAACAGGTTTCTATTAAGTGGAATTACGGTGTTTGCTGCATCTGTACCAATAGATAACAGAACATATTTTGGAACTGTAAGCATAGAAATTGTGACACTTCATACTGTGGTTACATCATAGCATAACACTCAGTAGATCCTCATCAATGCACACTGTTTGGTAGCACATGCTCCAGACATCGCTAGCATCGCCACATAACACAACATAAATGTACTCTTCCTCACTGAAACCTGGCTCATGTTCTACTCACATCCCCACAGTTATAGCATTCACTACTCAAATTGTAAATTCAGGGGAGAGGCCTGCAGTCATATACAGGGTATCCTGGACCCGCAATCTTATCAACTCTACCATAACTTTTGAGCTCCTCTCCCACCAACCTCCTTTCTTCTGGGACAAGCACCATACACACTGTTAAAAATGGGGTCTCTGGTTGGCAGTCAGTTTGCACTCTGTCCAAGCAGGGGCCCTCAATCTAGTCAAGGTAAAGGAGATACACACCTAGGATAACCCCTGCTCACCCCCTTGCGAGCTTGGCACAAGCAGCCAGGCTTATCCCAAAGGCAATGTATAAAGTATCTGTACCAACACACAGTAATACAGTGAAAACACTACAAAATGGACACCACACAGGTTTAAAACAAGGCCAAAACGATAAAACTCTGACATATACAAGTAAAGATATGAATGCTGCAAGATTAAACACAAAAATAGTGCCTAGAAGCACAAATGCTGCTATTTGGTGTTATCACGGCATCGTGACAGAGTCGTTTCCCACAATGCAATGCCACTGGCACCGGTCACGGAGTGACAAGGACCCCCAGGTACAATACCTTATAAAAAAGTGAAGAAACAAGCCGGTGCACGGAGTCGGGAAGCGAGACGTCACTGGATCAGAGGCTGCCTCATTTCTGGTGCTGCAGAGCAGAGGAGTGGAGGCATCGGGTCCTTGCTGCGGAGCGGTGGAGGTGAGACGGCGTCAGTGCGAGGTGTCGGTCCCTTACAGTTCCGGCAGGGTGGATGTCCGGCAGGTCAAGATGCTGTGGGGCAACCTCACGAGGTTGAGATCACGCCACAGGGTCGCAAGCACTGCTACCGAGTCTGGTGTCACGAATGTCGGTGGTACGACACTCTGATCTCATGAGTGCTCTGGACGTCAGCGGCTGCGGCGAAGTTGGGCCTGCGTTGTCGGTCTGGTCATCGCACTTCAGCGAGGTCCATGGCTTCAGGTGCAGGCTTCTTCAAGGGTTTGGTGGATGGGCGTCCTTGCAAAGTGCTCGGAGTCATCCGAAGTTATTTTACTGGGATTTTCACCAGATTTCACTTCTGGGGGCCCAGGAACTGGTATGGCGAGCAAGAGTCCACAGCAGGTGAACTCAGAGACTGGTTGGTGAAGTCTTTGCTGTCCCTGAAACTTCAAAACAAGAGGCAAGCTCAGTCCAAGCCCTTGGAGATACATCTCAAGCATGAATACACCACAAAGTCCAGTCTTTCAGGCAGAATCAGCAACTGCAGGCCAACCCAGCAAAGCACAGTCACAGGCAAAGGAGGTGTATTCCACCTCAAGCTCTTGTCCTTGGCAGAGGTTCCTCTTGAATCTTGAAGTAATCTAAATGCCTGGGGGTTTGGGTCCACTACTTATACCCTTTCCTGCCTTTTGAAGTTGGCAAACTTCAAAGGAAAGTCTCTGTTGTTGGCAAGATCCTACCTTTCTCAGGCCTGGCTCCAGACTTATGGCAGGGGGCTGGAGACTGCATTGTGTGAGGGCAGGCACAGCCCTTTTGGGTGTAAGTAAACACTCCCCCTTCCAGCCTAGCCCAGTTGGCCCATCAAGATCTGCAGGCTACACCCCAGTTCCCTTTGTATCACTGTCTAGTAGAGATTCATAAACAGCCCAACTGTCAGTCTGACCTAGACAAGGAATACACAAGTAGGCAGAGTCACAGAATGGTTTAAGCAAAAAAATGCCCACTTTCTAAATGTGGCATTTTCAAACTGACAATTTAAAAACCAACTTTACCAAAAGATGTATTTTTAAATTGTGAGTTCAGAGACCTCAAACTCCATATCTCTATCTGCTCCCAAAGGAAAACTGCACTTAAAAGGTATTTAAAGGCAGTCCTCATGTTAACCTATGAGAGAGATAGCCTTGCAACAGTGAAAAACGAATTTGACAGCATTTCACTATCAGGACATGTAAAACACACCAGTACATGTCCTACCTTCAACATTCACTGCACCCAGCCCCTGAGACTACCCAGGGACTACACTACGGGTGCCTTACATTTATAAAAAGGGAAGGTTTGGGGCTGGCAAGTGGGTACACTTGCCATGTCAGATTGGCAGTTTAAAAACTGCACTCACAGACACTGCAGTGGCAGGTTTGAGCTATGTTTACAGGGCTACTAATGTGGGTGGCACAACCAGTGTTGCAGGCCCACTAGTAGAATTTGATTTACAGGCCCTGGGCAGTTCTAGGGCATTTTACCAGGGACTTACTAGTAGATCAAATGTGCCAATCATGGATATGCCAATGTACACATATAATTTATACAGGGAACACTTACACTTTAGCACTGGTCAGCAGTGGTAAAGTGCCCAGAGCAAACAAAACAGCAAAACCAGATTCCAGCACACAGAAACAACCTGAGCAGTAGGGGCAAAATGTTAGGGGAGACCATTCCAACGATGCCAAGTCTAACAGACACTTTCCAAAACTCAGCAACCTTGCATTATCTCTCAAAAATAATAAATATTGTCATCATGATACTTCTGTGAGTCCAGGGGGTGGCTTATATTCAGAGCCCTCATTGCCCTGAGCCCTGGGGCTTCAGAGAACGGCCCAGCAGAAAGCAGAATGGAGCAAAATCAATGCATGGGCTGAAAGAGATAGCCTAGAGAAGGGGGAGCTAAGTCGCTAGGTGAAGTCTAATCTTTATATTTACAAATGGACAGTGAAAGCTTCTTCACTTCCTCAAAGAGATGCCCTGAAAAAAGTACTGAGAAATGTAGACTCTACCATTAGTGCATCAGGTGTATGGGCACTGGGGCAGTGGTGTGAGGGGACCACTAGACCCCAATTACGGAAATGTTACTAGCAAAAAGGAGGGTGGTGAGCCATTTCCCTTGTTAGCATTTGGGTCCAAGACCTCTGGCTGCACAGGGAACAGGTCCCAAGCATCAGGGGGGTGAGATGTGGGACCGTTTCCTGTTTATTGACATAAAGGAGCAGAGCTACCTTTGAGCCTCAGGCGTAGGTGTGATGGCCCAGTAGTGTGGACAGAGTAGTAGTTATTATTGGTGCTGCAGGTGTAGTGCAGGGGCCCAGGGTTGTGAGGGCCCAACGCAACCTCTATCATGGCTGTTTTACCTTCATTCCATGCTTGCGTCAGGACTCAGTGCACCCTTGTTGTGCCAGTGTTACATTGGGCATGGAACCAATGGCCTAAGCGAGGAGAAGAATGAAGCAGAGAAGACACCTTAACTTGAGCCTCAGAGAGATGGCAGAAATTAAGGCAGGGGGTGGTTTTATAGGGGGCAGAGCAGACTTCCTGCTTCACAATGCTTTAGCTCTCATTAGTGAGGCAGGGGCGCGGGAGCCCAGGAATGTGAAGGGCCCACTGCATCACAATTATGACTGTCTTACATTACAATTGAGCCATGGTGGATAGCCTTAGGGCTGAGAGCATCCTTTCTACAAAGAGGCAGGCAACATTTGAAGGCTCATTTTGTCTGAAAAGGAGAGTCTGTTTCAAAATCGGAATGATGGCCATGCTTGGTGGGAAAATGGTGAAGGAGACAGAGGGGACACCCTCAGGGCTGTAGCTATCATTAAAGCAGAAAGTGCAGCTGTATTGTGTCCCAGGAGAGTGAGGGGTTCACAAGACCCCAAATAATGGGAGTAGTATTGCTTGTCCATTCCAGTTTTTTACATACTTTCTCATTTAGAAGTTTCACATTTAGTGTGGCTTGTGAGATACTGAAAAAGTACCTGAAAAATGATCTTATACCCAACCTCCTGCACCCAGCCCTGCCCCACAGCCCCCACGTCTTTTCATAAAGTGTTGGAGGGGGCCCTTTGTCAAAACACTTAGGGTGGGAGGGGCTCAGAGTAAAAAAGCTTGAAGACCCTGGCCTAGAGAGATTTTTGGATTGCTGCATTCCTGTGAGCTGTGAACACACTGGAGGAAGGGAGAGCCAGGCTCTTCAGTATACTTCAGAGGGTACTCTCTGATTCAGAGAGAGATCACTTGAAAGGGGTCTGGGCACATCTCAGGAAGGACATGGGGCTGATTAGATAACCATAAAAAGAACGACTGAGACCCTTGGGTTCACTTTTGATACACATTTAGCTGTGGCTGACACCCAGATCTGAAACTCTAGTCACTGCCGTGGCCTGTGCTGTGGGGCTATCGGATTTGGAGTTTCCCCTACCGTGACAGATGGCTTTCTGGAAGAATAGCAGGCAGAGGAGAATGCACTTAAAAGGAGTTAGAGGAGAGGGCAGTTAAAAGGAAGCAGACCCCCAACTACAAATTCTCAGCGCCTAAATCACATTTGGTGTCAGGAAATGGACTATAGAAAAGGGATATTGAGGCCCTCAAAATTGTCAACTGTTAAGAAGTCAGTCTGGCTGGGTGATGTTGGGAAGCTTGTGACTTGGACTGGGGCCAAGGCTTGCCACTCTCCCAGCTGGGTGAGGGGATATCACCCAGGGATTCTAAGACCACCTGTGACTGGAGCACCAGTACCTGTCTGTTAGCCAAGACCAGTATGCCCTGTGAGGCAAAGGAGAGCATTTGAGGGAGCAGGGCCCAGTGTGAGATTCTGGTGATTGGATCTCTGAAGTGAGGTGTGAGGACACAGCTTCTAAACCAGTTGGACTGTAGCCTGTGTGCAAAGGGAAGACAGGATCCCTGTAGGCCAGGTGGGGCTGTTGTGAAGATAACTTCTGTGGCGACTGGGCTGTAGCTCATGTGCAGACTCAAGTCGGCAACCCTGTATGCCAGGTGGGACCGCTGCAATGATTGCTGCCATGCCCATTGGGCTATAGCCCGTGTGCGGAGTGAGGACAGTGAGTCCATATGCAGGTGGGGATACCGAGAAAAGGCAAGCATGAATGTGGTTGAGACCACTGTTGAGAGGAAGAAATCACCATGGTAACTCACATGGGCCCAAGCCCTGACAGTGTATCTGCACCAGGAGTATCACATTCCCCCCACCCCACCTGTGAAGAGGATCCAAAGATACTTATCAACATCGGAGGAGCATTGAGGACAGCAGTGGCCTGTCTTTGAGGGCGGAGGGGCCACACTCCTGCACCTTTTGGGCATAAAAAGTGTCTGTCAGGTTGAGCAAAGGTTAGCCTCTCTTTTTTTTCAGGACAGGCAGCCAGGAGCGAGACATGAGCTAAATGCATAGGCTCCTGGCTGCCTGAGCTGAACTTTGCTGGGCTGAGAATGTCACAGCTCCTGTGGGTGTGACCTCTTCAGCCTAGCAAAGGTCCCCAGGGCCCTCCCTCTCCTGATGAAGGAGAGAATCAGTAATAGCTTCATACCTGGGCGCTTCGGGTTTAAGTCCTGAAGTGCCCAGGGGCAAGTGTCTATCACTGACACATTGTCATAGAGTTGGTGGGGTCAGCAATCTTTCTGATTCCATCCTACTCTGTGACAAGGTAGGTCAACCAATGATTCAATGCAAAGGTGCTTGTATAGGGCATGGCTTCCCAAACCAGGCTTCCCCACACTAGATGCAAAACAACCCTTTACAGGCCCACATTAAAATCCTGAAACTGAAGTTAAAAGAGGTGTATTTTTAACATTTTCCTAAAACTGGCTTCTGACGATTGCTTTCTGAGGAACAACGGGAGGTCATTCCAGAGCTTGGCTGTGAGAAAAGCAAAAGAACGACCTCCACTCCTTACTCTATTGATCTTTGGTACCACCAGAAGACCTTGGTCACTTGAGCACAGGGCTCTTCCTGGAACATAGGACTTGAAATGTGTCCAGATGATCGGGGACTTTCCCTTGAATGGCCCAATGTGCTATGCACAGGGCCTTCAAATAATTTTTGTTTTTGAACAGGGAGCCAATTTTTGGAATTTGATAAAGCGTTCTAGCCGCTACATTTTGCATTACTCGCAGCCTTTTAATTCTGTGTTTCGGACTTCCTAAATACAGGGTGTTTCCGTAAAGGCGAGAATTTATAAGACTCTGTACCACTATTTTTCTTGTGGGGAAAGGTAGCAAATGCAGGAATTTCACTATTAATCTTGGCATGCCAAAGCATTCCCCTGCCACTTTGTTAACTTGAGTGTCCATAGTAAGCTTGTCTTCTATCCAGACACCCAGGCTTTTTAATGCTTGGGATGGCTTTGGACTGTCACCCAGATACTCTGCCCATGAGAGTTTCTGCCACCTGGTCTTATCTTTGCGTACCACTAGGACCTCTGTGTTCTCGCCATTGAGCTTTAACCTGCTATTAGGCATCCAATCTGTAACTTCCCTGAGATAAGATTTTAATTTGTATGTGGTTTGAATGGTGCTAGGTATCAGGTACAAAATTACATGCGTGTCATCTGCATGTGACACTAAGGCCAACCTATGTGAATGAACAGTGTTGGCCAGTGGGAGTACATACAGATTAAATAATGTGGGGCTGAGTGAGGGAAAGCGACAGTCCCAACCCTCCTGGGACCACCGAGGCTTCTCTTCCAGAAAGATGCAGCAGGTAAGTATTGTTTTTTAATGACTGCTGCGTGTGTGTGTGTATGAATCTATGTGTATTTGTGAGGGAGTGTTGTGAATAAGTGTGTGTGCACGCATCTGCTTGTGAATGCATGGGTGTAAGTCAGTGTGCATGTGTGTGTGCGCCTCCCCACTCCTGCCCCCTCAAACTTGTACCTACCGGCTGCCACTGGTTGTGGATTCCCGGCCTTAGGCCCCGCAAGACTCCTTGCGAGGAACTCAAGGACAGTCGACCACTGCCCCTGCAGTCCACATGTGCGATACTCACCGGAGACAGCTGCTGTAGTGATCTTGGAGACTCCAGTTGCGCAGGTCCTGCTGGAATGGATAAGACTGATTGACAGGCTGGAAGGCCCTGGGGGAAATTACCTGCCATATAGTGCTTCGGTGCAGGGACACTTTTGACTTTAATTGGAGTTGGAGTGCGACTTCTGACCCCTGGGCACTTGGCTTAACCTGAATGTCGCCCACAGTGATTGGGAAATAACCACTACCTCTGGAGAGAGGGGAGTGGGACTCAGGAACCGCCTATTGAAACACTTCAGCACTGACCTCAGGAACTGTGTGTATTGTTTGTGATGCCATATTTTACTTTTTGTTGATATATAGATACTAATTTTTTCATAGACGCAAGTATTTGACTGGACAATAATTTTTGCTGCTATTGACATATTTTGAGTTGTGAGCCAGTGTTCACCTCCCGATGTCTACTCTGCGCCCTTCTGTCTACTGCCCCCCTGAGAAGCGTTTGACCATCGTCTCACACTACCAGTTAGAGTCAAGTGCTGAAGCAGTACTTGGCTGAGGTGCTTATGGTCCATAGTAGATTGGGCCCTGGGACATCAGGAGCAAAAAACCTTAACCCCCATGGTTTGCCCCAGTAGCTCCATCTTGCCTGTGGACCTCTGAATGGGGTTCTCACAGCAGGATAAATGCAGTCAGATTCAGACCATGAACAGTAGGTACGAAAGTCCTAGAGCAGAGTGACATCCTTCTCTGATTGTGTTAATATTCTGGCAGACCCCCAATATCTTCTTCTGCAGGAGACTCATACCACGAGTCTCTCTGTAAGTGCTTTATATTTTTATATGAATAATACAACAAAACGGAGAGGTAAAATGCTGCAATCAATTACATAAGAGTTACACAATTTTATTTTTTCCCCATAATTTGGAACAAAAAAGCTCCAGACGTCCTAACCATGTGTTATAAAAATCAATTCTTTATTGTATTGTTTACCTCTGTTTTTGGCAGTTCTGAAAGAGGACTCAGGACTATGTTTACAAACCGAACTGGAAGCAGAGTTTCCCACTGAGTGTATGTCCAGATTTCGCTATTCAGATAATACAGATGGATGACCACAGATTTGGGTGTTCGAAGCCCTGAAGAAGCTCATGATGTATGAGCAAAACACATTGGCTGTATTCTATGAAGAGAGTTGAAGGAACAATACAGAATTGTAACACCATTTCAAGACATCTGGAGCTTTTCTGATCCAACTTATTGAAACAATTTGGGTAACTCTTATGTAATTGACTGCAGGATGTTGCCGCTCTGTTTTTTTTTGTATTACTCATAGCTTTGGGTTGTTGGACAGCTAACCCAGAAGACATGGACAACTGATCAGTGAGGATTTGTAGGGAACTGACTGGTGGTGCGGTGAGCTACCCCCTAGCTGTCCAATATATTTGTTATATTTTGATGTATTGCTCGCCACCAGAGAGCAAGACTGCATTAGGATATAGAGGCTCAGCCATGGTGATATTCCTTTTAATGTTTCCCATGAAACTACTAGTGTTTGTGGCCCCTTGACGGGAGAATGTCTACTGGTGCTACCTTCTAAATCTGTGCAGGATGAAATATCTGGGTTCGTTCAATCGCCATTTCTATATGTTGGATAGGTGTTTTGACACAGACGTGTATAGCGCTGTATTGCAATTAGAATGGCCTCACAGTGCTGTCAGACTTGGGTACCTTCAGGCCCAGGTCTATGGGTTGCAGGGCTTGTGGGGTTCCCCTGTGCAGCGATGGGGCCTCAGTGTGTGGAATGTTTTCTGTTGTAGGGTGAATCAGATTCTGTAGTCAGTGCGTACAGTCCCCCTACTCTTTGTATCACCTTGACCCCCTCACTACTCCTTACACCCCCGGCCCTTCAGTAGAATGTTTTTAGGGCTGAGTACAACTGTCTGGGTTGAATATCTCTTCTGATGGAAGGAGAGACCATATGTGGTTCGCTCGCAAGTTCACTGGTTCCTCCCAAAAGTCTGGGGCTAACTATGAATCTGACTGGACAGTTGGATTGACGCCAACTATCAGCTGACCCCTGCAGGATATTCAATGTTCCCCTTTTACCTTTAAGGAGCACTGCACAGCAGTGAAGAGAAAGGCAAAGACCATGTGTAAGCGCTGTACTCCAGGCCTGAGGAAAAACTCTGGTGCTGCTGCTGAAGGACCCAAGAGGTGGACGGTCTACTTGGAGAGGACTTGTCCAGATCACCCAGAACATGGGTTCAGTGTTCAGCAACTTGAGGTAAGGTCAGAGACTCTGAGCTGCTCATGAGGAGCCTTTAATCACTGCACACCCCAACTTACAGTCATCCTGTGAGGGATCCACAGACCAGGCTTCGTCACGCAGCAAATGCTACAGTAGAACTTTACTTTGGGGCCCATGAAGATGTAAGTCTGACATGTCGTGACCCTGACTTATAACCTCGGAATACTTGCACACATAGCTGCTGTATGGCTGCCTCCTCAATGGGGCTTCCAGTGTTATCTTATGATCCCTCAATGCCCACAGACATACCTTGTACTCCTCTGCAGCCTCCTCTACAGGACTTGCTGAGTGAGTTTTATGCTCCTTGGACTCCCGGCAGACCCAGCATATCATCCTCTGATCCTCTGCACAGAACAACCTCAGTTTCTCTTCATGTTTCTCACACAGACTCTCCTCTGGGGGCTTCACGGGGGGCAGATGAAGCTGTTTTAACATTTCCACCATGTTCCCCAGTTGCCTGTTGGGTCGGAGGTTTTTCCCAGGAGATATTCCCCTGCACTGTGGACAGGGGAAGTTTCCATCTCCTCCCTCCCAGCTCTGAGTGATGCAGGAACGGCAGAAGTTGTGTCCACAATCAATAATCATCACCGGATCAGTAAAATACTCCAAACAGATGGAACAAGTGGCCTCTTCCTTGAGGCTCCCGAGCTGAGCTGCCGCCGCCATGATTCAGAAATGCAGGAGGTATCCTTAAGTTTCGATTCTCTGTTTCTGAAGTGGGTGTGTCTGTGTGTCTGGCCCTCTCTGCGTGTCTGCCCCTCTCTGTGTGACTGCCCCTCTCTGTGTGAAGTGGGTGTGTCTGTGTGTCTGCCCCCCTCTGTGTGAAGTGGGTGTGTCTGTGTGTCTGCCCCCCTCTGTGTGTCTGTCCCTCTCTGTGTGAAGTGGGTGTGTCTGTGTATCTGTCCCTCTCTGTGTGAAGTGGGTGTGTCTGTGTGTCTACCTTTCTCTGTGTGCGCTGGGACTTCCTGGTTCATGTTACAGTCACAGAGCAGGAGGAGGACTGACTCCTCTGCTGTCTGTGTTTTACCTCCAGGTTTGACAACATTTAGGGATCGTGTGGTTATTTTTTGATATTCTGTTAAGTACCGGGAGCTTTTCTGTAAAATGCTCTGTATTATTTTTAACATGCCAATTCTGCAGGTTCACTTTTATAATCATTTAGGAAACACATAAAAAGATCGAAAATACATTTGTAGTGTATTCAACATTTAAATTTTTGTGTTTCAAAGGCACAAAAAACATTTTTGCTGCGTTTCTCATTGTTTTTACTACCCTCACAATAGAAATACTGGTCAGGTCGTGGCTTATAGTGGGCACCTGATGGTACTTATACCTTGTGCCAGGCCCAGTTATCCCTGATTAGTAGTGTTCTAGCAGCTTAGGCTGATAGAGGTAGCTTTTGCACAGCAGCTTAGGCTGAACTAGGAGACATGCAAAGCTCCTACTATACCACTTATATCATATAGCACTATATCATAAGAATCACAATACTCAGAGTTACTAAAAATAAAGGTACTTTATTTTAGTGACAATGTGCCAAAAATATCTCAGAGGATATACTCCCTTAGGAGGTAAGTAAAATACACAAAATATACACACAAACCAAAATCAGGTTTGTACACAGTTAGAAAAGTAGTGCAAACACTGTAGAATACAATAGGATGCAATAGGCCTAGGGGCGACACAAACCATATACTCTAAAAGTGGAATGTGAACCACATATGGACCCCAGGCCTAGTGTAGTGTGTAGAGGGTCGTTGGGAGAGTAAGGGTGTCTAAGATACCCCACCCCAAGACCCTGGAAAGTAGGAGTAAAGTTACCCTACTACCCCAGAAACACTCTAAAGTAGTGATAGGAGATTCTGCAAAAGCAACAACTGACTGCAAAGCAATGACCTGAGCAATTCCTGGACCTGAGGACCTGCAAAGGAAGGGGACCAAGTTCAAGGGTCACGCAAGTGTAGGAGGCTGGCCTGGCTTGTAGTGGGTACCAGAGGTACTTTCACCTTGTGCCAGGTCCAGTTATCCCTTATTAGTGCAGAAGAGATGTTTCTAGCAGCTTAGGCTGATAGAAGGTAGCTATGGCAAAGCAGCTTAGGCTGAACTAGGAGACATGTAAAGCTCCTACTATACCACTGGTGTCATATGCACAATATCAAAAGAAAACACAATACACAGAGGTACTAAAAATAAAGGTACTTTATTTTTATGACAATATGGCAAAAGTATCTCAGTGAGTACCCTCAGTATGAGGATAAGATATATACACAAGATATATGTACACAAACCAAAATTATGCAGGTAATAGCAAGAAAAGTAATGCAAGCAGTGATAAGTTACAATAGATTGCAATAGGAGCACATAGGTATAGGGGCAACACAAACCATATACTCCAAAAGTAGAATGCGAACAAAGAATGGACCCCAAACCTATGTGAGCTTGTAGAGGGTCGCTGGGACTGTAAGAAAACAGTGAGGGTTAGAAAAATAGCCCACCCCAAGACCCTGAAAGGTAGGTGTAAAGTGCACCTACTACCCCCAGAGAGCACAGAAGTCGTGATAGGGGGATTCTGCAGGAAGAACAAACACCAGCAATGCAACAACAGTGGAGTTCCAGACCTGAGTACCTGTAAGACAAGGGTACCAAGTCCAATAGTCGCGACAGTGTCGAGAGTGGGCAGGAGCCCAGGAAATGCCAGCTGAGGGTGCAAGGAAGCTGCCACCTGTTGGAAGAAGTTTGGAGTTCTGCAAGAAAGAAGAGGACTAGGAACTTCCCCTTTGGAGGATGGATGTCACACGTCGCGATGAAGCTTGAAGAGGTGTTCCCACGCAGAAAGACTGCGAACAAGCCTTGCTAGCTGCAAGGGTTGCAGTGTAGGTTTTTGGGTGCTGCTGTGGTCCAGGAGGGACCAGGGTGTCGCCACTTGGAGGAGGAGATAGAGGGGGTGCCCAGCAACGTAGGGAGCCCGCAGAGAAGCAGGCAGCATCTGTAGAAGTACCTGAACAGGCACTTTGAAGAAAAGTGAACCGGAGTCCACCCGAAGTCACAAAAGGGAGTCCCACGACGCCGGTGGACAACTCAGAAGGTTGTGCACTGCAGGAAGTAGTGTCGGGGATCCAAGCTTGGCTGTGCACGAAGGAAATCCTGGGAGAGTGCACAGGAGCCGGAGCAGCTGCAAATCACACGGTACCCAGCAATGCAGTCTAGCGTGGGGAGGCAAGGACTTACCTCCACCAAACTTGGACTGAAAAGTCACTGGACTGTGGGAGTCATGCGGACAGAGTTGCTGAATTCCAGGGACCACGTTCATCGTGCTGAGAGGGGACCCAGAGGACCAGTGATGCAGTCTTTTGGTGCCTGCGGTTGCAGGGGGAAGATTCCGTCGACCCACAGGAGATTTCTTTAGAGCTCCTGGTGCACAGAGGAGGCAGGCTACCCCCAGAGCATGCACCACCTGGAAACAGTCGAGAAAGCTGGCAGGATGAAGCGATACAAGGTTGCTAGTAGTCATCTTGCTACTTTGTTGCGGTTTTGCAGGCGTCCTGAGCAGTCAGCGGTCTATCCTTTGGCAGAAGGTGAAGAGAGAGATGCAGTGGAACTCTGATGAGCTCTTGCATTCGTTATCTGAAGAATTCCCCAAAGCAGAGACCCTAAATAGCCAGAAAAGGAGGTTTGGCTACCTAGGAAGGAGGATTGGCTACCAAGAGAGGTAAGAGCCTATCTGGGACACACTGGAGGAGCTCTGGGCACCTCCCCTGGGAGGTGCAGGTCAGGGGAGTGGTCACTCCCCTTTCCTTTGTCCAGTTTCGTGCCAGAGCAGGGCTGGGGGATCCCTGAACCGGTGTAGACTGGCTTATGCAGAGATGGGAACCATCTGTGCCCATCAAAGCATTTCCAGAGGCTGGGGGAGGCTACTCCTCCCCAGCCCTCACACCTATTTTCAAAGGGAGAAGGTGTTACACCCTCTCTCAGAGAAAGTCCTTTGCTCTGCCTTCCTGGGCCAGGGCTGCCTGGACCCCAGGAGGGCAGAAACCTGTCTGAGGGGTTGGCAGCAGCTGCAGTGGAGACCCCGGAAAGGCAGTTTGGCAGTACCCGGGTACTGTGCTAGAGACCCGGGGGATCATGGAATTGTCCCCCCAATGCCAGAATGGCATTGGGGTGACAATTCCATGATCGTAGACATGTTACATGGCCATGTTCGGAGTTACCATTGTGACGCTGTACATAGGTAGTGACCTATGTACAGTGCAAGTGTGTAATAGTGTCCCCGCACTCACAAAGTCCGGGGAATTTGTCCTAAACAATGTTGGGGCACCTTGGCTAGAGCCATGGTGCACAAACACTAAGTAACTATGCACCCAACCTTCACCAGGTGAAGGTTAGACATATAGGTGACTTATAAGTTACTTAAGTGCAGTGGGAAATGGCTGTGAAATAACATGGACGTTATTTCACGCAGGCTGCAGTAGCAGGCCTGTGTAAGAATTGTCAGAGCTCCCTATGGGTGGCAAAAGAAATGCTGCAGCCCATAGAGATCTCCTGGAACCCCAATACACTGGGTACCTCAGTACCATATACTAGGGAATTATATGGGTGTACCAGTATGCCAATGTGAATTGGTAAATTTAGTCACTAGCCTGTTTGTGACAAATCTGGAAAGCAGAGAGAGCATAACCACTGAGGTTCTGGTTAGCAGAGCCTCAGTGAGACAGTTAGGCATCACACAGGGAACACATACAGGGCACATACTTATGAGCACTGGGGCCCTGCCTTGCAGGGTCCCAGTGACACATAGACTAAAACAACATATATACAGTGAAATATGGGGGTAACATGCCAGGCAAGATGGTACTTTCCTATAGCAAGTGTCCGGGGGGGGGGCAAGAGCCCACTAAACCCCAGATGAAGGTGCAAAAGGGCTGCCTCCGGGTGGAAGAAGCTGAAGATTCTGCAACAACGGAAGATGCCAGGAACTTTTCCGTTACACAGAAGATGTCCCACGGTGTGCTGGAGGATGCAGAGTTGTTTCCATGCAGAAAGACCGCTAACAAGCCTTGCTAGTTGAAAAGGTCGCGGTTGAAGAAAATGGGTGCTGCCCGGGCCAAGGAAGGACCAGGACATTGCCCCTTGGAGGAGGAGACAGAGGGGGCGCTCGGCAACACAGAGAGTTCATGCAGAAGCAGGCAGCACCCGCAGAAGCACTTGAACAGGCATTCAAGAAATCTGAGCACTGTGGTCATCTCAACACTTCAAAGGAGGGTCCCACGAAGCCGGTGGTCAACTCAGCGAGTTGAGAAATGCAGGACGGAGTGCTGGGGACCTGGGCTATGCTGCGCACAGAGGATTCCTTGAAAGAGTGCACAGAAGCCCTAGCAGCTGCAGTTCACGCAGTACACAGGATTACTGTCTGGAATGGGGAGGCAAGGACTTACCACCACCAAATTTGGACAGAAGGACCACTGGACTGTCGGAGTCACTTGGATCCAGCTCCTGTGTTCCAGGGACCAAGCTCGTCGAGATGAGGGGGGAACCCAGAGGACCGGTGAAGAAGAAGTTTGGTGCCTGCGTTAGCAGGGGCAAGATTCCGTCGACCCACAGGAGATTTCTTCTTGGCTTCCAGTGTAGGGTGAAGGCAGACAGCCCTCAGAGAATGCACCACCAGGAAACAGTCAAGAAGGCTGGCAGGATTAGGCACTACAATGTTGCTCGTAGTCGTCTTGCTATTTTGTTGCAGTTTTGTAGGCGTCCTGGAGCAGTCAGCGGTCGATCCTTGGCAGAAGTCGAAGAGGGAGATGCAGAGGATCTCTGGTGAGCTCTTGCATTTGTTATCTGACGAGAAACCCTCAGCAGAGACCCTAAATAGCCATCAGAGGAGGATTGGCTACCTAACCAGGTAAGCACCTATCAGGAGGGGTCTCTGACGTCACCTGCTGCCACTGGCCACTCAGAGGCTTCCATTGTGCCCTCACACCTCTGCATTCAAGATGGCAGTGGTCTGGGACACACTCGAGGAGCTCTGGGCACCACCCCTGGGGTGGTGATGGACAGAAGGAGTGGTCACTCCTCTTTCCATTGTCCAGTTTCGCGCCAGAGCAGGGGCTGGGGGATCCCTGAACAGGTGTAGACTGGCTTATGCAATGAGGGCACCATCTCTGCCCTTCAAAGCATTTCCAGAGGCCGGGGGAGGCTACTCCTCCCCAGCCTTTAACACCTGTTTACAAAGGGAAAGGGTGTAACACCCTCTCTCAGAGGAAATCCTTTGTTCTGCCTTCCTGGGACTGGGCTGCCCAGATCCCAGGAGGGCAGAAGCCTGTCTGTGGGTTGGCAGCAGCAGTAGCTGCAGTGAAAAACCCAGAGACCTAGTTTGGCAGTACTCGGGTCCATGCTGGAGACCCGGGGATGCATGGGATTGGCACCCCAATACCAGATTTGGCTTGGGGGGACAATTTCATGATCTTAGACATGTTACATGGCCATGTTCGGAGTTACCATTGTGACGCTGTACATAGGTAGTGACCTATGTACAGTGCACGTGTGTAATGGTGTCCCCGCACTCACAAAGTCCGGGGAATTTGCCCTAAACAATGTGGGGGCACCTTGGCTAGAGCCAGGGTGCCCACACACTAAGTAACTTTGCACCCAACCTTCACCAGGTGAAGGTTAGACATATAGGTGACTTATAAGTTACTTAAGTGCAGTGGTAAATGGCTGTGAAATAACGTGGACGTTATTTCACGCAGGCTGCAGTGGCAGGCCTGTGTAAGAATTGTCAGAGCTCCCTATGGGTGGCAAAAGAAATGCTGCAGCCCATAGGGATCTCCTGGAACCCCAATACACTGGGTGCCTCAGTACCATATACTAGGGAATTATATGGGTGTACCAGTATGCCAATGTGAATTGGTAAATTTAGTCACTAGCCTGTTAGTGACAAATCTAGAAAGCAGAGAGAGCATAACCACTGAGGTTCTGGTTAGCAGAGCCTCAGTGAGACAGTTAGGCATCACACAGGGAACACATACAGGGCACATACTTATAAGCACTGGGGCCCTGCCTGGCAGGGTCCCAGTGACACATAGACTAAAACAACATAGATACAGTGAAATATGGGGGTATCATGCCAGGCAAGATGGTACTTTCCTACAGCAAGTGTCCGGGGGGGGTGGAGGGGGGGCAAGAGCCCACTAAACCCCAGATGAAGATGCAAAAGGGCTGCCTCCGGGTGGAAGAAGCTGAAGATTCTGCAACAACGGAAGATGCCAGGAACTTCTCCTTTGCACAGAAGATGTCCCACGGTGTGCAGGAGGATGCAGAGTTGTTTCCATGCAGAAAGACCGCTAACAAGCCTTGCTAGCTGCAAAGGTCGCGGTTGAAGAAAATGGGTGCTGCCCGGACCAAGGAAGGACCAGGACATCGCCCCTTGGAGGAGGAGACAGAGGGACGCTCGGCAACACAGAGAGTTCATGCAGAAGCAGGCAGCACCCGCAGAAGCACTTGAACAGGCATTCAAGAAATCTGAGCACTGTGGTCATGTCAACACTACAAAGGAGGGTCCCACGAAGAATGGTCGTCAACTCAGCGAGTTGAGCAATGCAGGACGGAGTGCTGGGGACCTGGGCTATGCTGCGCACAGAGGATTCCTTGAAAGAGTGCACAGAAGCCCTAGCAGCTGCAGTTCACGCAGTACACAGGATTACTGTCTGGAATGGGGAGGCAAGGACTTACCACCACCATATTTGGACAGAAGGACCACTGGACTGTCGGAGTCACTTGGATCCAGCTCCTGTGTTCCAGGGACCAAGCTCGTCGAGATGAGGGGGGACCCAGAGGACCGGTGAAGAAGAAGTTTGGTGCCTGCGTTAGCAGGGTCAAGATTCCGTCGACCCACAGGAGATTTCTTCTTGGCTTCCAGTGCAGGGTGAAGGCAGACAGCCCTCAGAGAATGCACCACCAGGAAACAGTCAAGAAGGCTGGCAGGATTAGGCACTACAATGTTGCTCGTAGTCGTCTTGCTATTTTGTTGCAGTTTTGTAGACGTCCTGGAGCAGTCAGCGGTCGATCCTTGGCAGAAGTCGAAGAGGGAGATGCAGAGGATCTCTGGTGAGCTCTTGCATTTGTTATCTGGCGAGAAACCCTCAGGAGAGACCCTAAATAGCCATCAGAGGAGGATTGGCTACCTAACCAGGTAAGCACCTATCAGGAGGGGTCTCTGACGTCACCTGCTGCCACTGGCCACTCAGAGGCCTCCATTGTGCCCTCACACCTCTGCATTCAAGATGGCAGTGGTCTGGGACACACTGGAGGAGCTCTGGGCACCACCCCTGGGGTGGTGATGGACAGAAGGAGTGGTCACTCCCCTTTCCATTGACCAGTTTCGCGCCAGAGCAGGGGCTGGGGGATCCCTGAACAGGTGTAGACTGGCTTATGCAATGAGGGCACCATCTCTGCCCTTCAAAGCATTTCCAGAGGCCGGGGGAGGCTACTCCTCCCCAGCCTTTAACACCTGTTTCCAAAGGGAAAGGGTGTAACACCCTCTCTCAGAGGAAATCCTTTGTTCTGCCTTCCTGGGACTGGGCTGCCCAGATCCCAGGAGGGCAGAAGCCTGTCTGTGGGTTGGCAGCAGCAGTAGCTGCAGTGAAAACCCCAGAGACCTAGTTTGGCAGTACTCGGGTCCATGCTGGAGTCCTGGGGATGCATGGGATTGGCACCCCAATAGCAGATTTGGCTTGGGGGGACAATTTCATGATCTTAGACATGTTACATGGCCATGTTCGGAGTTACCATTGTGACGCTGTACATAGGTAGTGACCTATGTACAGTGCACGTGTGTAATGGCATCCCCGCACTCACAAAGTCCGGGGAATTTGCCCTAAACAATGTGGGGGCACCTTGGCTAGAGCCAGGGTGCCCACACACTAAGTAACTTTGCACCCAACCTTCACCAGGTGAAGGTTAGACATATAGGTGACTTATAAGTTACTTAAGTGCAGTGGTAAATGGCTGTGAAATAACGTGGACGTTATTTCACGCAGGCTGCAGTGGCAGGCCTGTGTAAGAATTGTCAGAGCTCCCTATGGGTGGCAAAAGAAATGCTGCAGCCCATAGGGATCTCCTGGAACCCCAATACACTGGGTACCTCAGTACCATATACTAGGGAATTATATGGGTGTACCAGTATGCCAATATGAATTGGCAAATTTAGTCACTAGCCTGTTAGTGACAAATCTGGAAAGCAGAGAGAGCATAACCACTGAGGTTCTGGTTAGCAGAGCCTCAGTGAGACAGTTAGGCATCACACAGGGAACACATACAGGGCACATACTTATGAGCACTGGGGCCCTGCCTGGCAGGGTCCCAGTGACACATAGACTAAAACAACATATATACAGTGAAATATGGGGGTATCATGCCAGGCAAGATGGTACTTTCCTACAGCAAGTGTCCGGGGGGGGGGGGGGTGGAGGGGGGCAAGAGCCCACTAAACCCCAAATGAAGATGCAAAAGGGCTGCCTCAGGGTGGAAGAAGCTGAAGATTCTGCAACAACGGAAGATGCCAGGAACTTCTAATTGGCACAGAAGATGTCCCACGGTGTGCAGGAGGATGCAGAGTTGTTTCCATGCAGAAAGACCGCTAACAAGCCTTGCTTGCTGCAAAGGTCGCGGTTGAAGAAAATGGGTGCTGCCCGGGCCAAGGAAGGACCACGACATCTCCCTTTGGAGGAGGAGACAGAGGGGGCGCTCTGCAACACAGAGTGTTCATACCGAAGCAGGCAGCACCCGCAGAAGCACTTGAACAGGCATTCAAGAAATCTGAGCACGGTGGTCAGCTCAACACTACAAAGGAGGGTCCCACGAAGCCGGTGGTCAACTCAGCGAGTTGAGCAATGCAGGACGGAGTGCTGGGGACCTGGGCTATGCTGCACACAGAGGATTCCTTGAAAGAGTGCACAGAAGCCCTAGCAGCTGCAGTTCACGCAGTCTGGAATGGGGAGGCAAGGACTTACCTCCACCAAATTTGGACAGAAGGACCACTGGACTGTCGGAGTCACTTGGATCCAGCTCCTGTGTTCCAGGGACCAAGCTCATCGAGATGAGGGGGGACCCAGAGGACCGGTGAAGAAGAAGTTTGGTGCCTGCGTTAGCAGGCGGAAGATTCCGTCGACCCACAGGAGATTTCTTCTTGGCTTTCAGTGCAGGGTGAAGGCAGACAGCTCTCAGAGAATGCACCACCAGGAAACAGTCAAGAAGGATGGCAGGATTAGGCACTACAATGTTGCTCTTAGTCGTCTTGCTATTTTGTTGCAGTTTTGTAGGCGTCCTGGAGCAGTCCTGGAGCAGTCAGCGGTCGATCCTTGGCAGAAGTCGAAGAGGGAGATGCAGAGGATCTCTGGTGAGCTCTTGCATTTGTTATCTGACGAGAAACCCTCAGGAGAGACCCTAAATAGCCATCAGAGGAGGATTGGCTACCTAACCAGGTAAGCACCTATCAGGAGGGGTCTCTGACGTCACCTGCTGCCACTGGCCACTCAGAGGCCTCCATTGTGCCCTCACACCTCTGCATTCAAGATGGCAGTGGTCTGGGACACACTGGAGGAGCTCTGGGCACCACCCCTGGGGTGGTGATGGACAAAAGGAGTGGTCACTCCCCTTTCCATTGTCCAGTTTCGCGCCAGAGCAGGGGCTGGGGGATCCCTGAACAGGTGTAGACTGGCTTATGCAATGAGGGCACCATCTGTGCCATTCAAAGCATTTCCAGAGGCAGGGGGAGGCTAATCCTCCCCAGCCTTTAACTCCTGTTTCTAAAGGGAAAGGGTGTAACAGCCTCTCTCAGAGGAAATCCTTTGTTCTGCCTTCCTGGGACTGGGCTGCCCAGATCCCAGGAGGTCAAAAGCCTGTCTGTGGGTTGGCAGCAGCAGTAGCTGCAGTGAAAACCCCGGAGACCTAGTTTGGCAGTACTCGGGGTCCTTGCTGGAGTCCCGGGGATGCATGGGATTGGCACCCCAATACCAGATTTGGCTTGGGGGGACAATTTCATGATCTTAGACATGTTACATGGCCATGTTCGGAGTTACCATTGTGACGCTGTACATAGGTAATGACCTATGTACAGTGCACATGTGTAATGGTGTCCCCTTGTAGGAGGCTGGACTGGCTTGTAGTGAGTACCAAGGGGTACTTACACCTTGCACCAGGCCCAGGTATCCCTTATTAGTGTATAGGGTGTCTAGCAGCTTAGGCTGATAGATAATGGTAACTTAGCAGAGCAGCTTAGGCTGAACTAGGAGACGAGTGAATCTCCTACAGTACCACTAGAGTCACTTGCACAATATCATAAGAAAACACAATACACAGATATACTAAAAATAAAGGTACTTTATTTTTTAGACAATATGCCAAAGTATCTCAGTGAGTACCCTCAGTATGAGGATAGCAAATATACACAAGATATATGTACACAATACCAAAAATATGCAGTATAGTCTTAGAAAACAGTGCAAACAATGTATAGTTACAATAGGATGCAATGGGGACACATAGGGATAGGGGCAACACAAACCATATACTCCAAAAGTGGAATGCGAACCACGAATGGACCCCAAACCAATGTGACCTTGTAGAGGGTCGCTGGGACTGTAAGAAAACAGTGAGGGTTATTAAAATAGCCCAACCTAAGACCCTGAAAAGTGAGTGCAAAGTGCACTAAAGTTCCCCAAAGGACACAGAAGTCGTGATAGGGGAATTCTGCAGGAAAGACACAAACCAGCAATGCAACAACGATGGATTTCCAAACAAGGGTACCTGTGGAACAAGGTGACCAAGTCCAAAAGTCACAAGCAAGTCGGAGATGGGCAGATGCCCAGGAAATGCCAGCTGTGGGTGCAAAGAAGCTGCTACTAGGCAGTAGAAGCTGAGGATTCTGCAGGAATGACAAGGGCTAGAAACTTTCCCTTTAGAGGATGGATGTCCCACGTCGTGAAGAGTCGTGCAGAAGTGTTTTCTTGCCGAAAGACCGCCAACAAGCCTTGCTAGCTGCAAATCGTGTGGTTAGGGTTTTTGGATGCTGCTGTGGCCCAGGAGGGACCAGGATGTTGCCAATTGCGTCAGGGGACAGAGGGGATACCCAGCAAGGCAAGGAGCCCTCTCAGAAGCAGGCAGCACCCGCAGAAGTGCCGAAACAGGCACTACAAAGAGGAGTGAAATGGTGCTCACCAAAAGTTGCACAATGGAGTCCCACGCCGCCGGAGGACAACTTAGAAAGTCATGCAATGCAGGTTAGAGTGCCGTGGACCCAGGCTTGGCTGTGCACAAAGGATTTCCGCCGGAAGTGCACAGAGGCCGGAGTAGCTGCAAAAGATGCGGTTCCCAGCAATGCAGTCTGGCGTGGGGAGGCAAGGACTTACCTCCACCAAACTTGGACTGAAGAGTCACTGGACTGTGGGAGTCACTTGGACAGCGTTGCTGGATTCAAGGGACCTCGCTTGTCATGCTGAGAGGAGGCCCAGGGGACCGGTGATGCAGTTCTTTGGTGCCTGCGGTAGCAGGGGGAAGATTCCGTCGACCCACGGGAGATTTCTTCGGAGCTTCTAGTGCAGAGAGGAGGCAGACTACCCCCACAGCATGCACCACCAGGAAAACAGTCGAGAAGGCGGCAGGATCAGTGTTACAGAGTTGCAGTAGTCGTCTTCGCTACTTTGTTGCAGTTTTGCAGGCTTCCAGCGCGGTCAGCAGTCGATTCCTTGGCAGAAGGTGAAGAGAGAGATGCAGAGAAACTCTGATGAGCTCTTGCATTCGTTCTCTAAGGAATTCCCCAAAGCAGAGACCCTAAATAGCCAGAAAAGAGGGTTTGGCTACTTAGGAGAGAGGATAGGCTAGCAACACCTGAAGGAGCCTATCAGAAGGAGTCTCTGACGTCACCTGCTGGCCCTGGCCACTCAGAGCAGTCCAGTGTGCCAGCAGCACCTCTGTTTCCAAGATGGCAGAGGTCTGGAGCACACTGGAGGAGCTCTGGGCACCTCCCAGGGGAGGTGCAGGTCAGGGGAGTGGCCACTCCCCTTTCCTTTGTCCAGTTTCGCGCCAGAGCAGGGCTGAGGGGTCCCTGAACAGGTGTAGACTGGCTTATGCAGAAATGGGCACCATCTGTGCCCATCAAAGCATTTCCAGAGGCTGGGGGAGGCTACTCCTCCCCTGCCTTAACACCTTTTTCCAAAGGGAGAGGGTGTAACACCCTCTCTCTGAGGAAGTCCTTTGTTCTGCCATCCTGGGCCAAGCCTGGCTGGACCCCAGGAGGGCAGAAACCTGTCTGAGGGGTTGGCAGCAGCAGCAGCTGCAGTGAAACCCCTGAAAAGGCAGTTTGGCAGTACCAGGGTCTGTGCTACAGACCTGTGGGATCATGGGATTGTGCCAAGTATGCCAGGATGGTATAGAGGGGGCAATTCCATGATCATAGACATGTTACATGGCCATATTCGGAGTTACCATTGTGAAGCTACACATAGGTAGTGACCTATGTGTAGTGCACGCGTGTAATGTTGTCCCCGCACTCACAAAGTCCGGGGAATTTGCCCTGAACAATGTGGGGGCACCTTGGCTAGTGCCAGGGTGCCCACACACTAAGTAACTTTGCACCTAACCTTTACCAGGTAAAGGATAGACATATAGGTGACTTATAAGTTACTTAAGTGCAGTGGTAAATGGCTGTGAAATAACGTGGACGTTATTTCACTCAGGCTGCAGTGGCAGGCCTGTGTAAGAATTGTCTGAGCTCCCTATGGGTGGTAAAAGAAATGCTGCAGCCCATAGGGATCTCCTGGAACCCCAATACCCTGGGTACCTCAGTACCATATACTAGGGAATTATAAGGGTGTTCCAGTATGCCAATGTGGGGGCACCTTGGCTAGTGCCAGGGTGCCCACACACTTAGTAACTTTGCACCTAACCTTCACTAAGTGAGGGTTAGACATATAGGTGACTCATAAGTTACTTAAGTGCACTGTAAAATGGCTGTGAAATAACGTGGACGTTATTTCACTCAGTCTGCAGAGGCAGTGCTGTGTAAGAATTGTCTGAGCTCCCTATGGGTGGCAAAAGAAATGCTGCAGCCCATAGGGATCTCCTGGAACCCCAATACCCTGGGTACCTCAGTACCATATACTAGGAAATTATAAGGGTGTTCCAGTATGCCACTGTGAATTGGTGAAATTGGTCACTAGCCTGTTAGTGACAATTTGGAAAGAAATGAGAGAGCATAACCACTGAGGTTCTGGATAGCAGAGCCTCAGTGAGACAGTTAGTCATAACACACGTAACACAATCAGGCACACTTATGAGCACTGGGGCCCTGGCTGGCAGGGTCCCAGTGACACATACAACTAAAACAACATATATACAGTGAAAAATGGGGGTAACATGCCAGGCAAGATGGTACTTTCCTACACCCCGCACTCACAAAGTCTGGGGAATTTGCCCTAAACAATGTGGGGGCACCTTGGCTAGAGCCAGGGTGCCCACACACTAAGTAAATGTGCACCCAACCGTCACCAGGTGAAGGTTAGACATATAGGTGACTTATAAGTTACTTAAGTGCAGTGGTAAATGGCTGTGAAATAACGTGGACGTTATTTCACGCAGGCTGCAGTGGCAGGCCTGTGTAAGAATTGTCAGAGCTCCCTATGGGTGGCAAAAGAAATGCTGCAGCCCATAGGGATCTCCTGGAACCCCAATACACTGGGTACCTCAGTACCCTATACTAGGGAATTATATGGGTGTACCAGTATGCCAATGTGAATTGGTAAATTTAGTCACTAGCCTGTTAGTGACAAATCTGGAAAGCAGAGAGAGCATAACCACTGAGGTTCTGGTTAGCAGAGCCTCAGTGAGACAGTTAGGCATCACACAGGGAACACATACAGGGCACATACTTATGAGCACTGGGGCCCTGCCTGGCAGGGTCCCAGTGACACATAGACTAAAACAACATATATACAGTGAAATATGGGGGTATCATGCCAGGCAAGATGGTACTTTCCTACAGCAAGTGTCCGGGGGGGTGGAGGGGGGGCAAGAGCCCACTAAACCCCAGATGAAGATGCAAAAGGGCTGCCTCCGGGTGGAAGAAGCTGAAGATTCTGCAACAACGGAAGATGCCAGGAACTTCTCCTTTGCACAGAAGATGTCCCACGGAGTGCAGGAGGATGCAGAGTTGTTTCCATGCAGAAAGACCGCTAACAAGCCTTGCTAGCTGCAAAGGTCGCGGTTGAAGAAAATGGGTGCTGCCCCGGCCAAGGAAGGACCAGGACATTGCCCCTTGGAGGAGGAGACAGAGGGGGCGGTCGGCAACACAGAGAGTTCATGCAGAAGCAGGCAGCACCCGCAGAAGCACTTGAACAGGCATTCAAGAAATCTGAGCACTGTGGTCATCTCAACACTACAAAGGAGGGTCCCACGAAGCCGGTGGTCAACTCAGCGAGTTGAGCAATGCAGGACGGAGTGCTGGGGACCTGGGCTATGCTGCGCACAGAGGATTCCTTGAAAGAGTGCACAGAAGCCCTAGCAGCTGCAGTTCACGCAGTACACAGGATTACTGTCTGGAATGGGGAGGCAAGGACTTACCACCATCAAATTTGGACAGAAGGACCACTGGACTGTCGGAGTCACTTGGATCCAGCTCCTGTGTTCCAGGGACCAAGCTCGTCGAGATGAGGGGGGACCCAGAGGACCGGTGAAGAAGAAGTTTGGTGCCTGCGTTAGCAGGGGCAAGATTCCGTCGACCCACAGGAGATTTCTTCTTGGCTTCCAGTGCAGGGTGAAGACAGACAGCCCTCAGAGAATGCACCACCAGGAAACAGTCAAGAAGGCTGGCAGGATTAGGCACTACAATGTTGCTCGTAGTCGTCTTGCTATTTTGTTGCAGTTTTGTAGGCGTTCTGGAGCAGTCAGCGGTCGATCCTTGGCAGAAGTCGAAGAGGGAGATGCAGAGGATCTCTGGTGAGCTCTTGCATTTGTTATCTGACGAGAAACCCTCAGCAGAGACCCTAAATAGCCATCAGAGGAGGATTGGCTACCTAACCAGGTAAGCACCTATCAGGAGGGGTCTCTGACGTCACCTGCTGCCACTGGCCACTCAGAGGCCTCCATTGTGCCCTCACACCTCTGCATTCAAGATGGCAGTGGTCTGGGACACACTCCAGGAGCTCTGGGCACCACCCCTGGGGTGGTGATGGACAAAAGGAGTGGTCACTCCCCTTTCCATTGTCCAGTTTCGCGCCAGAGCAGGGGCTGGGGGATCCCTGAACAGGTGTAGACTGGCTTATGCAATGAGGGCACCATCTCTGTCCTTCAAAGCATTTCCAGAGGCAGGGGGAGGCTACTCCTCCCCAGCCTTTAACACCTGTTTCCAAAGGGAAAGGGTGTAACACCCTCTCTCAGAGGAAATCCTTTGTTCTGCCTTCCTGGGACTGGGCTGCCCAGATCCCAGGAGGGCAGAAGCCTGTCTGTGGGTTGGCAGCAGCAGTAGCTGCAGTGAAAACCCCAGAGACCTAGTTTGGCAGTACTCGGGTCCATGCTGTAGTCCCGGGGATGCATGGGATTGGCACCCCAATACCAGATTTGGCTTGGGGGGACAATTTCATGATCTTAGACATGTTACATGGCCATGTTCGGAGTTACCATTGTGACGCTGTACATAGGTAGTGACCTATGTACAGTGCACGTGTGTAATGGTGTCCCCGCACTCACAAAGTCCTGGGAATTTGCCCTAAACAAGGTGGGGGGCACCTTGGCTAGAGCCAGGGTGCCCACACACTAAGTAACTTTGCACCCAACCTTCACCAGGTGAAGGTTAGACATATAAGTGACTTATAAGTTACTTAAGTGCAGTGGTAAATGGCTGTGAAATAACGTGGACGTTATTTCACGCAGGCTGCAGTGGCAGGCCTGTGTAAGAATTGTCAGAGCTCCCTATGGGTGGCAAAAGAAATGCTGCAGCCCATAGGGATCTCCTGGAACCCCAATACACTGGGTACCTCAGTACCATATACTAGGGAATTATATGGGTGTACCAGTATGCCAATGTGAATTGGTAAATTTAGTCACTAGCCTGTTAGTGACAAATCTGGAAAGCAGAGAGAGCATAACCACTGAGGTTCTGGTTAGCAGAGCCTCAGTGAGACAGTTAGGCATCACACAGGGAACACATACAGGGCACATACTTATGAGCACTGGGGCCCTGCCTGGCAGGGTCCCAGTGACACATAGACTAAAACAACATATATACAGTGAAATATGGGGGTATCATGCCAGGCATGATGGTACTTTCCTACAGCAAGTGTCCGGGGGGGATGAAGGGGGGGCAAGAGCCCACTAAACCCCAGATGAAGATGCAAAAGGGCTGCCTCCGGGTGGAAGAAGCTGAAGATTCTGCAACAACGGAAGATGCCAGGAACTTCTCCTTTGCACAGAAGATGTCCCACAGTGTGCAGGAGGATGCAGAGTTGTTTCCTTGCAGAAAGACCGCTAACAAGCCTTGCTTGCTGCAAAGGTCGCGGTTGAAGAAAATGGGTGCTGCCCGGGCCAAGGAAGGACCACGACATCTCCCCTTGGAGGAGGAGACAGAGGGGGCGCTCGGCAACACAAAGTGTTCATACCGAAGCAGGCAGCACCCGCAGAAGCACTTGAACAGGCATTCAAGAAATCTGAGCACGGTGGTCATCTCAACACTACAAAGGAGGGTCCCACGAAGCCGGTGGTCAACTCAGAGAGTTGAGCAATGCAGGACGGAGTGCTGGGGACCTGGGCTATGCTGCACACAGAGGATTCCTTGAAAGAGTGCACAGAAGCCCTAGCAGCTGCAGTTCACGCAGTACACAGGGTTACTGTCTGGAATGGGGAGGCAAGGACTTACCTCCACCAAATTTGTACAGAAGGACCACTGGACTGTCGGAGTCACTTGGATCCAGCTCCTGTGTTCCAGGGACCAAGCTCGTCGAGATGAGGGGGGACCCAGAGGACCGGTGAAGAAGAAGTTTGGTGCCTGCGTTAGCAGGGGGTAGATTCCGTCGACCCACAGGAGATTTCTTCTTGGCTTCCAGTGCAGGGTGAAGGCAGACAGCCCTCAGAGAATGCACCACCAGGAAACAGTCAAGAAGGATGGCAGGATTAGGCACTACAATGTTGCTCGTAGTCGTCTTGCTATTTTGTTGCAGTTTTGCAGGCGTCCTGGAGCAGTCAGCGGTCGATCCTTGGCAGAAGTCGAAGAGGGAGATGCAGAGGATCTCTGGTGAGCTCTTGCATTTGTTATCTGGCGAGAAACCCTCAGGAGAGACCCTAAATAGCCATCAGAGGAGGATTGGCTACCTAACCAGGTAAGCACCTATCAGGAGGGGTCTCTGACGTCACCTGCTGCCACTGGCCACTCAGAGGCCTCCATTGTGCCCTCACACCTCTGCATTCAAGATGGCAGTGGTCTGGGACACACTTGAGGAGCTCTGGGCACCACCCCTGGGGTGGTGATGGACAGAAGGAGTGGTCACTCCCCTTTCCATTGTCCAGTTTCGCGCCAGAGTAGGGGCTGGGGGATCCCTGAACAGGTGTAGACTGGCTTATGCAATGAGGGCACCATCTGTGCCATTCAAAGCATTTCCAGAGGCAGGGGGAGGCTACTCCTCCCCAGCCTTTAACACCTGTTTCCAAAGGGAAAGGGTGTAACACCCTCTCTCAGAGGAAATCCTTTGTTCTGCCTTCCTGGGACTGGGCTGCCCAGATCCCAGGAGGTCAGAAGCCTGTCTGTGGGTTGGCAGCAGCAGTAGCTGCAGTGAAAACCCCAGAGACCTAGTTTGGCAGTACTCGGGGTCCATGCTGGAGTCCCGGGGATGCATGGGATTGGCACCCCAATACCAGATTTGGCTTGGGAGGACAATGTCATGATCTTAGACATGTTACAGGGCAATGTTCGGAGTTACTATTGTGAAACTACATATAGGTATTGACCTATATGTAGTGCACAGGTGTAATGGTGTCCCCGCACTCACAAAGTCTGAGGAAAGTGCCCTGAACAATGTGGGGGCACCTTGGCTAGTGCCAGGGTGCCCTCACACTTACTAACTTTGCACCTAACCTTCACTAAGTGAGGGTTAGACATATAGGTGACTCATAAGTTACTTAAGTGCACTGTAAAATGGCTGTGAAATAACGTGGACGTTATTTCACTCAGGCTGCAGATGCAGTGCTGTGTAAGAATTGTCTGAGCTCCCTATGGGTGGCAAAAGAAATGCTGCAGCCCATAGGGATCTCCTGTAACCCCAATACCCTGGTTACCTAGGTACCATATACTAGGGAATTATAAGGGTGTTCCAGTGTGCCAATCAGAATGGTTAAAATGGTCACTAGCCTGCAGTGACAATTTTAAAAGCAGAGAGAGCATAAGCACTGAGATTCTGGTTAGCAGAGTCTCAGTGACACAGTTAGGCACCACACAGGGAACACATTTAGGCCACAACTATGAGCACTGGGGTCCTGGCTAGCAGGATCCCAGTGACACAGGCAAAAACAAACTGACACACAAGTAAAAAATGGGGGTAACATGCCAGGCAAGATGGTACTTTCCTACAGGTCCGTAAAAGAAAATGTTACTTACCCTGCAAGCATCTGAATGGGCCATGTAGTGCTGTAAATTCACATGCTCTGCATACTTCTGCCGTCTAATTTTGGGCTTAAACGTACACAACTTGTTTTGGTTCGAAGAAATCTTTCCAGTCACAAGGTATAGCTACTCCTTCTATGACCGCTAATGTGCATGGGCATCAGCTCCATTGTTAGATTCTTTTGTGCAAAGCAGCTAAGATTGGAATGGAGCAAAGAGATCAGAAAAAAATTACCATGCAAACAGTAATAACTGGGGATCTCTGCAACAAGCTGAGGCTTCTGGGAAGGAAGGGTGGGCACATGTGGATCTACAACATTACATCCCACAAACAGATGTTCATAGGTTAAGTAACATTATCAGTTTGTGGCATGTGTAGCTGTAGACACAAATTCTGTGCATAGACTGCAAAGCAATTCTTCCCTGAAGCAGTGGCTAGCCAGAGGGTGGTGCAGAGGACTGAAAAAGTGTGCATAGAACAGCCTGGCCAGTATTAGCTTGTTGGCGAGCAAAGAAACCCACAAAGTAATGTTTAGTGAAAGTGTGTTTGGTAGAACAAGTAACTGCCTTACACATGTCTGCTATTGGGGTGTTAGCCAAGAAAGCCATGGATGCTACCTCTTTGTGGGTAGAGTGAGGCCTGTGTGGTGCTGGGAATTGTCTCTTGCTTTGGTGTAACAGGTTTCAATGCATTTGACCAACCATCGGGCAATACCTGCTTTTGAGAGAGCATAGCCCTTGTGTGGTTTGGCAAAAGAGACACATAGCTATTGAGTCTTGAGAAAGGGTTTTGTTTTGTTAATGTGATACTTGAGGGCCTTGTTAACATCTAGTGTGTATGTTTTCTGCTACTAAATCTGATTGTTTGAAGAACTCAGGACGTTCGATGATCTCACTATGGTGGAATCAGGATACCACCTTAGGGGAAAATTTTGGGATTGTCTTAAGGTGAAACCTATCATTGCAGATCTCGAAAAAAGGGCACCTCCAAAGTGAAAGGTTGAAACTCATTGACTCAACTGAGAGTGGTTATAGCCATGAGGAAGGCCACCTCCTCAGATAGGAACTGCAGTGGGTACGACTAGAGGTGTTCGAAAGATGGGCCAACGAGACGAGTGAAAAACAATGTTGAGGGTCCATATAGGGGTGGGAGGTACGCTGGGTGGAATAACTAATTTAAGTCTTCCATGAAGACCTTGATGACAGGGACCCTGAGCAGTGAAGTATGTTCACCATGCTGAAGGTAGCTGGCCACTGCAGCTATGTCGAGTCAGATAGAAGTGTATGCAAGATCAGAAGTGTGCAAATACAGCAGGTAGCAGACTATGGGCCTGGTTTAGATCTTGACAGGAGTTCTGTCATCCCTCTGGGGTGGGGGTTCCAAGTACTCTGTCAAGCTGACGGAGTTCTGACCGCTGCATTTAGATGCACGGCCGCTGAACCTCCATCTGCATCGATAGAGTGTAGTCCGCTGCATAAGCAATTTCCCGTTGCCAATGTGACAGATTCCTATGTGGGCTAACAGTATTCTGTCAACGTGAGGATGGAGGGATTACGCTGAGCATCCCTCCGTCCTGATGGCGAGATTTAGATTTCACGGTTGTGCTGGCATTTTACTAGCAGCAGGTTAGTGACCGCAGGAGCCCATTGCGGGACCCGCTCAACATTGTACTAAAGTTGTGGCTATTGGAGGGATGCTAGGAGCACACACCTGACGCCTGTTGACTAATTGTGAGCACCTGCACACTGGACTATAAAACACACTCCATTTCAGACTATGATCCTTTGCCATTCCACTGCACAACACAATTGCGCTGCTGAATTTACTACAGAGAAGTCTGGTTATTTCCTTTTTTCTCCCTCTGTTAATTTTTCCCTTGTTTGATTCTTTCCTTTACTTGTGGGTCCTCTGTTACATCCAATTTTATTTACTTTTTATGGCCAGGAGGAGAAATCCCCATTTTATATAGGTTGAGTTGTCTGTCATGGTAGCTGCAATCATTAGAGTAGAGCCACAAATGTTTGGAGCTCAAGTAAAAAATACAACCTTATCTCAGAAAAGGCAAATGTGGTCCAGAACAATTGACAGAGTGAATGCTGTAGCTAACAATCTGTGCACACAGAAGGAAATTAGGAAGAGGTGGAATGACCAGCTGGGAGTGTGCATTCCCTGGCCTCCAGCGTCAACTGGAGGCTCAAAGAAGTGGTGGTGATTCTACCAGCCCCCCATTACAACTATTTCCCTGAGAGGAGAAGGTTTTGCAAATCCTATATCCTAAAGGCTTGACAGGAATCTGTGGTGGAGAGCAGACTGGTAAGGCAAGCTTACGTATGTCTCACAAAACATAAATGTAGTGTTTGCTCTTAAATTAGGTGTTCATAATGTGTTTTTCACCCTTATAAAACATACAAGCACAATTTTAAAAATCACAAATCTATTGTCATAATCAACTTAGTAGCATTATGGTGCCATCACCCCTTTTACTACTGAACAATATGTGTGTTCTGCATTGATCATTTCTTGTATTTGCTTGTTTGATTGTATTTTGGGGTAGGTAAGATAACAGGCTCAAAACCCCATTAATTATACCATGAGGTTATGATGCGGGTAAGGCATTTTTCTACCTTTCAACATATTTCAGACGTCACAATTTAGTAAATGTGTGTACGTCTTCACTGCATATATTTAACTAGGAATGTCCAACTTACAATTTTCTAAGTATTGGCAATGTCCAATTGAAAGGACTACAATTGTCATGATGGCTTGTTTTTGTATCCAGAAAAAATGTTTGGAACATGAATTTGGCCATTCTCCCTTTTCTTTCATATCTGCACATACGTAAAAATGTCAGGCATTCCTCAAACCCTATTTTATGCAATGTATAAATATTGGAATATATCATGTAATGTTGTAACTTTCTTGTCATTTATTTGAAGTGATTTAATTGGTTTCACACCTCAGAGTAAGTTGACTTAAAGAATTTATATCATGTTATGTTGTATGCAGAATATAAGTTGCAATGATAATAAATGTACTTAGCAAATTTCATGATGACCATTGCCATTAATCCTACTAAGTTGTATAATAGTCTGAATTGTAGTCTGCTAGGCCTTGGATTGGTTTACTTCTCATTTCTCCTCTATTCTGAGTTGAGTTGAATGTGTGGTATCATTTATGTACAATTCCTAAGTAAGCTTTTTCTTTTCAGGACATTTCTTCAAATGGCTTTTGTTAGACCTGGCATCCTTGACGTGGTCTTCCCTGTCTTTTTTGCCTCTGCTTCCCATGTTTTGACTGTGTGCTGGACTTCGTTTTTGCTGGTTTTTGATACTTTGGGCACTTTACCACGGCTGAACAGTAGTAAAGTGCAAGAGCTCCCTGTTTAAATTGTATGTGAAATTGGCTTTTCCATGATTGTCATATTTCATTTACTAGAGGCGCCCAGGGCCTGTAAATCAAATGCTACTAGTGGGCCTGCAGCACTGATTGTGTCACCAACATGAGTAGCCCTGTAAATATGGCTCAGAGCTGTCACTGCAGTGTCTGTGTGTGCAGCTTTAAACTGTGAATTGGACCTGGCAAGTGCACCCACTTGCAATGGCAAAACCTTCCCTTTTTCTACATGTAAGGCATCCCTAAGGTAGGCCCTAGGAAGCCCCATGGGCAGGGTGCAGTGTATGTTAAAGGTAGGACAAGTACTGGTGTGTTTTACATGTCCTAACTATGAAATACTGCCAAATTTGGTTTTCACTGTTGCAAGGCCTATCTCTCTCATAGGTTAATATGGGGGCTGCCTTTAAGTAACTTTTAAGTGTAGTTTCCCTTTGGGAGCAGATAGAGTATTGGAGTTTGGAGTCTCTGAATTCACAACTTAAAAAAACATCTTTTAGTAAAGTTGTTTTCTTAAATTGTCAGTTTGAAAATGCGACTTTTAGAAAGTAGGCATTTTTCTTGCTTAAACCATTCTGTGACTCTGCCTGCTTATGTATTCCCTGCCTGGGTCAGACTGACAGTTAGGCTGTTTGTGAATCTCCAGTAGACAGTGGCATAAAGTGTGCTGGGATGTAGCCTGCCTATCCTGATGGGCCATCTGGGCTAGAGTGGAAGGAGGAGTGGTCACTTACACCTGAAAGGGCTGTGTCTGCCCTTACACAATGCAGTCTCCAACCTCATGGTGTAAGTATGGAGCCAGGCCTGGGCAAGGCATTAATTTGTTAACAACAGAGACTTTCCTTTGAAGTTTGCCAATTTCAAAGGCAGAAAGGGGTATACGTAGTGGACCCAAAACCCCAAATTTCTCGATTACGTCTGGATTCAAGAGGAACCTCTGCCAAGGAGAAGAGCTGCAGAGGTGGAGGAGGAACACTGCCCCTTTGTCTGTGACTGTGCTTTGCTAGGTTGGCCTGCAGTTGCTGCTTCTGCCTGCAAGAGGACAAAGACTGGACTTTGTGGTATATTCCTGCTCGAGAAGTGTCTCCAAGGGTTTGGACTGTGCTTGCCTCCTGTTTTGTAATCTCAGGGACAACAAAGCCTTCACCAACCAGTCTCTGAGTTCACTTGCTGTGGACTCAAACTTGCCAGGTGGTGCCTATTCTACTTCCTGGACCCTTGGAAGTAAAAGCTACTGAAAAACCAAGTCAACTACATGTCGGATGACATTGTAAAGATGCCGCTGCCCGAAACCCGCGACGCCATCTGCACCTGAAGCTGTTGTCTTTGCTGCAACGCAATAACCCCACCGACATTGCAGGCCCAATGTCGCAGCAGCCGCTGATGTCCCATGATCTTGTGAGATCGGAGTGTCGTATCACTGATGTTCGTGACACCCGACTCTGCTGCAGTGCTTGCAGCCCTGTGGCGTGATCGTGACCCTGTGAGGTCTCCCCACAGTGTCTAGACGTGCCAGACATCGACACCGCCGGACGTGTAAGGGACCGATACCTCGCACCAACGCCTCCTCACCTCCACCGCTACTCATCAAGGATCCGACGCCTCCGCTCCTGCTCAGCAGCATTGGAACCAACATCACCTTGAATCCAGTGAAACCTCACTCCCTGACTCCATGCACCAGCTTATTTCCTCACATTTTCACAAGGCACTGTACCTGGTGTCCGTGTGACTCCATGACCGGCGCTATTGGTATCGCATTGTTGGAAACGACTCCGTCACAACGCTGTCATAACACCAAATTGCAGCATTTGTGATTCTAGACACTATTATTGAGTTTAATCTTTGAAAATTCATAACTTTACTTGTGTATGTAGGATTTTTGTCATTTTGGTCTTGTTTAAATTAGATAAATATTGACTATTTTTCTAAACAATGGCCATCATTACAACCCTGGCAGTCGGTGATAAAGTGGCGTTAATACCGCCAACAGGCCGGTGGTAATACATGCAGAATTATGACAGTGGCGGAAACAGCTCAGACAGACAGCCACTTTAACACACTGACCGCCAGGGCGGAATCAGCAGGCACCACGGCAGTAACCGCCAACAGCCAGGCCGAAGACAATGTTCCGCCCACTGTAATATGACACACCTATCCGCCACCTTTTCCGGGGCAGTACCAACGACATCATGAGCCTTGCGGAAACACTGCACAGAAGGGAAACGACTCATCTCTGGAGACTCAAGGAAGAACCACGCCACCATGGAGCCCGAGCTGCATGTATTCCCGATGTTGTTTTACGTCCTGCTCCACTACGAACACCAACGACGGCGAAGACGACCACAGTGAGTACAGCCGCCTAGCACACAGGGGAGGGGGGAAGGAAAAAGAGAGTGACACACACACGCAACACACACACACGCACCCCCAACACCATACACACAAGCAGATGCAGTTACATAACATATACACCCCGTACCCAACAGGAATTATGCAAGGACAATTACTATAGAGCAAAAAAAAGTGTAATAAGCGAAATATAGTAGAAATATGTGCATCCAAATCAAAAACTACATACATATTTACAATGCAAGGGACACTGTCCAGTCCTCCATGTCCGTGGGTCACAGGGCCACATCACAAAGTCCAAGGCCCGACCTCACACCTGCAACAACACGGAGAGAACACTGCAGGGGCATCAGGTCGAAAATAGCCAGGCACCTCAGGGAGACGGGGAACTGCAGGGGCACCTCAGCCGGAAGATGGTACAACACCACTGGTCCTGGAAGGGGCAACATGCCCTGTGCTTGGTCCTGGGGACTGCAAGGCCACAGTCTCTCAAGTGGGTGACTTGCCCACATGCTCTGGAGGGGGCAACATGCCCTGTGCTTGGTCCTGGGGAGTGCAAGGTGTAGGAGGCTGGCCTGGCTGATAGTGGGTACCTAATGGTACTTACACCTTGTGCCAGGTCCAGTTATCCCTTATTGGTAGATTAGTAGTGTTCTAGCAGCTTAGGCTGATAGAGGTAGCTATAGCAGAGCAGCTTAGGCTGAACTAGGAGACATGCAAAGCTCCTACTATACCACTTATATCATATAGCACTATATCATAAGAATCACAATACTCAGAGTTACTAAAAATAAAGGTACTTTATTTTAGTGACAATGGGCCAAACATATCTCAGAGGATTTACTCCCTTAGGAGGTAAGTAAAATACACAAAATATACACACAGACCAAAATCAGGTAAGTAAAGAGTTAGAAAAGTAGTGCAAACACTGTAGAATACAATACAATACCATAGGTCCCCTAAGGGCAACACAAACCATATACTAAGAAAGTGGAATGTAAACCACTTAGGGACCCCAGACCTAGTATAGTGTGTAGAGGACCACTGGGAGTGTTAGAAAACACTAAGGGTGTCCAAGTAGGAGTAAAGTTACCCTACTTTCCAAGAAACACACTAAAGTCGTGATAGGAGATTCTGCAAAGACAACAACTGACTGCAAAGCACTGACAACAGATTCCTGGACCTGAGGACCTGCAAAGGAAGGGGACCAAGTCCAAGAGTCACGAAAGTGTCCAGGGAGGGCAGGAGCGCACTAAGCCCCGGATGAAGGTGCAAAATGGCTGCCTCCGGGTGGAAGAAGCTGAAGATTTCGCAACAACGGAAGATGCCAGGAACTTCTCCTCTGCACAGAAGATGTCCCACGGCGTACTGGAGGATGCAGAGTTGTTTCCACGCAGAAAGACGACAAACAAGCCCGGCTAGCTGCAAAGGTTGTGGTTGAAGAAAGTGGGTGCTGCCCAGGCCCAGGAAGGACCAGGAGGTCACCCCTTGGAGGAGGAGACAGAGGGGCGCTCAGCAACACAGAAAGCTCATGCAGAAGTAGGCAGCACCCGCAGAAGCACTTGAACAGGGGTTCAAGAAATCTGAGCATGGCAGTCATCTCAACACTACAAAGGAGAGTCCCACGAAGCCGGTGGTCAACTGAACGGGTTGAGCAATGCAGGACAGAGTGCTATGGACCTGGGCTATGCTGTGCACAAAGGATTCCTTGCAAAGGTGCACAGAAGCCATAGCAGCCGCAGATCATGCAGTACACAGGATTACTGTCTGGCGTGGGGAGGCAAGGACTTACCTCCACCAAATTTGGAAAGAAGGACCACTGGACTGTCGGGGTCACTTGGATCCAGCTCCTGTGTTCCAGGGACCACGCTCGTCAAGATGAGAGGGGACCCAGAGGACCGGTGACGCAGAAGTTTGGTGCCTGTGTTAGTAGGAGGAAGATTCCATCAACCCACTGGAGATTTCTTCTTGGCTTCCAGTGCAGGGTGAAGGCAGACAGCCCTCAGAGCATGCACCACCAGGAAACAGTTGAGAAAGCAGGCAGGATTAGGTGCTACAATGTTGCTGGTAGTCGTCTTGCTACTTTGTTGCGGTTTTGCAGGTGTCCTGGAGCAGTCAGTAGTCGATCCTTGGCAGAAGTCGAAGAGGGAGATGCAGAGGAACTCTGGTGAGCTCTTGCATTTGTTATCTCCAGAGAAACCCACAGGAGAGACCCTAAATAGCCCTCAGAGGAGGATTGGCCACCTAACCAGGTAAGCACTCAGAGGCCTCCATTGCTCCCTCACACCTCTGCATTCAAGATGGCAGAGGTCTGGTACACACTGGAGGAGCTCTGGGCACCACCACTCCCCTTTCCTTTGTCCAGTTTCACACCAGAGCAGGGGCTGGGGGATCCTTGAACCAGTGTAGACTGGCTTATGCAAAGAGGGCACCATCTGTGCCCTTCAAAGCATTTCCAGAGGCTGGGGGAGGCTACTCCTCCCCAGCCCTTAACACCTATTTCCAAAGGGAGAGGGTGTAACACCCTCTCTCAGAGGAAATCCTTTGTTCTGCCTTCCTGGGACTGGGCTGCCCAGACCCCAGGAGGGCAGAAGCTTGTCTGTGGGTTGGTAGCAGTGGTAGCTGCCGTGCAAATCCCAGAGAGCTAGTTTTTCCAGTACTCGGGGTCCATGCTGGAGCCCCGGGGATGCATGGGATTGGCTCCCCAATACCAGATTTGGCATGGGGGGACAATTCCATGATCTTAGACATGTTACATGGCCATATTCGTAGTTACCATTGTGGAGCTACATATAGGTATTGACCTATATGTAGTGCACACGTGTAATGGTGTCCCCGCACTCACAAAGTCCAGGGAAATTGCCCTGAACCCACTGGTTCTGGAGGGGGCATCGTGCCCAGTGAGCTGCATCGTTGGGGAGGATGGGGTGAGTGGATGGTTTCTCCACTGGTTCTGGAGGGGGCATCGTGCCCAGTGAATGGGGTGAGTCTAAGGCTTCTCCACTGGTTCTGGAGGGAGCATTGTGCCCAGTGAGCTGCATCCTGGGGAGGATGGGGTGAGTGGAAGGCTTCTCCACTGGTTCTGGAGGGGGCTTCGTGCCCAGTGAGCTGCATCCTGTGGAGGATGAGGTGAGTGGATGGCTTCTCCACTGGTTCTGGAGTGGTCATCGTGCCCAGTAATGCAGAACTTGGGTAGTGCAAGGTCACAGTCTCTCAGCTGGGTGTCATACCTACACGATTCGCAGAGGCCAGGCCGCACAACAGCCCATGGATGCAGAACTACACACTGTCCGCCAGCGGTGACGGCTGTTCAGTGGTGGCAGTGGTGGTGCTGCTGCTGGCAGTGGGGGGGGGGGGGGAGGCTCCAGCCCATCCCCTGCAGCCTTGGAAGGCTGCCCACTGGGGCTGCTGCTGCTGGTGGCGGTGAGGGTGGCGGGGCTGGCAGTGGTGGGTGGAGGCTCCAGCGCATCCCCTGCAGCCTCGGACGGCTGCACTACCATGGTTGGTGGTGTGGGCTCCGACTGAGTCCTAGCACCAGGCCTCTTGTCCTTTCTGCCTGCTGGTGCAGGTCCCTTGCCCTTCCTGCCAGCAGCTGGGGATTGCTCCTTGCTCCTTGTGGCAGCAGCTGGGGATGGCTCCTTACTCCTTTTGGCAGCAGCTGGTGATTGTTCCTTGACCTTCCTTTCAGCAGCTGGGGATTGCTCCTTGCCTTTCCTTGCAGCAGCTGGGGATTGCTCCTTGCCCTTCCTTGCAGCAGCTGGGGGTGGCTCCTTGCCCTTCCTTGCAGCAGCTGGGGGTGGCTCCTTGCCCTTCCTTGCAACAGCTGGAGGTGCCTCCTTGCCCTTCCTTGCAGCAGCTGGGGGTGGCTCCTTGCCCTTCCTTGCAACAGCTGGAGGTGCCTCCTTGCCCTTCCTTGCAGCAGCTGGGGGTGCCTCCTTGCCCTTCCTTGCAGCACTTGGTGCAGGCACCCTTTCCGTGTGGCTGCCTGGTGCCCAGGATCCTCTCCCACATGGAGTAGCTGTGGACACTACTATGCCCTTGGACTGGGTGGCTGAGGTGCTTGCCTGGGTTTTCGTCACCCTGGCCTGACGTGAGGGACGGGGGAGGAGGGGTAGGGAAGAGGTCAATGGTGGAGAGGAAAAGCTTCTTAGGGACATTGGGGTGGGAAGAGGGAGAAGATTTGGGAGTGGAGGAAGAGGAAGTGGTTGTAGGAGGAGTCGGTCTGCTGTGTTTGGGTGCAGGTGTATGGGCTGGATGCTGGTGTGAGGTGGGTGGCTATTGAGTGTCTGAGTGCTTGTGTTTGTGTACTTTGGGAGGAGGGGGCACAGAGACAGTGGGTGAGGACACAGGGGACATGTGCATGGAAGTGGGGGGGTGACTGCCAGTGAGGGGTGTGCTCTGATAGGTGTGCTGGTGGTCGTGGATGAGGATGTAGTGCATGCAGGTGTGAGTGGAGACGCAAATGGGAGGGAGATGGAGGATGAGGAGGAGGGGGACACAGTGGAAATAGTGGATGTTGGTATGTCTGCATCTGGATGGTGTTTGTGTGAGTGCCTGTGGGTTGATGTGTAGTGCTTGTGTTTGCCATGACCACTCTTGTGTGTTGTCCTGTGTGCATGCTCGTCTGCCTGTGTGCTTGGGATAGGTTGGGGTTGAGGGGAATGGGATTGGGTAGAGGAAGTTGGAGGGGGGAGGGTGAAAACAGGGACAATGGCTGCCATCAGAGAGGAGGCCAGAGCCTGGATTGATCTCTGTTGGGCTGCCAAGCCAGTGTGAATGCCCTCCAGAAAAGTATTGGTCTGTTTGACTGTGGCATTTTGACTGCCAGCCCCTGGATGGCATTCACAATGGTTGACTGCCCAACAGAGATGGATCGCAGGAGGTCAATAGCCTCCTCACTCAGGGCAGCAGGGCTGACTGGGGCAGGGCCTGAGGTGCCTGCGGCGAAGGAGATGCCCACCCTCCTGGGTGAGCGGGCACGGGCATCTCGATGAGGGGCTGCCTGGAGGGCAGTGCTGGTATGGGTAGTGGCGGCTGTACCTGTAGCTGGGGTGGTCACAGAGGTGTCTGCCACCACCAGGAATCTTCCATCGGAGGAGGTATCCGTGTCCGAACTGTCCCCTTCCAGTATCTGCTGCGGTGCTCCCCTCCATCCCACTGGTGCCCTCAGCGTCGGTGGACTCGGCCTCTAAGGTCCTGTGGGATGCAGCTCCCTCTGCTGCTGGTGCCTCTGCTCCTCCGCCAGATGATGCTAATGCACATACGGATAGGGTGACAAAACAAAAAGGGGGTGGGGACAAAGGATACACTTGGTCAGTGGCTGCACCAACACCACCGTTGACGTACACAACACACTTACACACAGGGAACAGCCCTACGCATTAGGCAATGCACTACCAGTCACAATGTTATTCCCCAGCCCATGGATAGGGACACCTAACGCCAATTGCAGCATACCTGAGACCCACGGACCCGTGCCAGAAGTTGATGTCTACTAGCTTGGTTGGAGGACTTTCACATCAGAACCCTGCCCAACATGGGACCTACTCTGCAATGTCCGGCCTGGCCTAGGGGCACCCACAGGCACACATCCCCCACCCCACCCCACCAGGCGTAAGTAGTAATGAAGGACACTGTACTCACCCCCTTGCTGCTGCTGTGATGCCACCAAGCGCCCATCGAGCTCTGGATAGGCTACCGCCAGTATGCAGGCCATCAGGGGGGTCAGAATTAGACGGGCACCCCTTCCTCGTTGGGAGGCCATCCCCAGCTGGGCCTCCGCTGTCTTCCATGCCCAGAGTCTCAGGTCCTCCCACAGTTTCGGACAGTGGGTGCTCCACCTGCCGTAGACCCCCAGGGTCCGCACGTCCTTGGCGATGGCACGCCATATACCCTTCTTTTGATGGGCGCTGACCTGCAGAGGAAATATACACAGGGAAAGGTATTAGTCCAACTGTCCCACTCATTGCCCACCATGCCCCATCCCATCCCCATTATCACAGACATGGCCCAGCATACATGCTGGACGCTGCCCAGGGCCCATCCACCCACCCCCCCTACATGAGGCCTTCACACACAGCACTCCATGCATACACGCCCCATGCATCGTACTCACGGTGTACTCACCTGTTGCTCTGGAGGCCCATACAGCAGTCAGTACTGGGGTAGGACCCCATCCACCAGTCGCTCCAACTCCGCCAAGGTGAAGTCAGGGGCCCTTTCCCCAGTAACACGAGCCATAGTTGGTTCCAGACACAGGTCACAGCAGCACATGCAGTGTAGGTCCTCTCATGTTGAAGGTCAGGTAGCAAGTGAATAAACAGATAGAAAATGGCGGTCAGGTCTGCGGCGGTGCGTACCGTCACCACCAGCGTACATCACCATTGGCCACTGTACCCCAGAGGGCCCAATATAAACCAATGAGGAGTTGCACAGTGATTCTCAACCGCCTCCCGCAACGGCGCACAACATCAGCGGAATTACCTCATTTCCACATGTCCCTCCATACAGGACAGGTGGGCGCCATTTCGGGGGGGGCAGGCCATGGATCCTAACTGAGTCACAGTACACAAATACACATTATGGTCATATCCCACCACAATTTTGTAACAATCACAAAATGCATTGCACTGTAGTGGTTAGAATGTACAGATAATGCCCAACTACTCACTCTTTTGCCTCATAGTTTGCAACCGCTGTAGATGAATAGGAGATGGAGACATCCCCCAGTGTACAGACCCCTGGTGGACTTGGCAACAATGGAGGAGAGGCACATTATCCTCACCTATTGACTTGAAAGGGCCACAATCACAGAGCTGTGTGCCCAAATGGAGCCTGACCTGATATCTGGTATACGTCACTCCACTGGGATCCCCCCTCTTGTGCAAGTGCTATCTGTGCTCCATTTCCTGGCAACTGGTTTGTTCCAAGTGACAGTGGGCTTGGCAGCAGGAATGTCACAGCCAATATTCCCAATAGTGCTGACAAGAGTGTTGTCTGCCCTGATTAAACACGTGCAGCTACATCGTTTTCCCCAGGTGTGGGATTTGGCCACAGTGAAAGCTGACTTCTATGCAATGGGACATATCCCCAACATCATTGGGGAAATAGATGGGACACATATTGCATTTGTCCCCCTCGGCGAAATGAACAGGTCTTCAGAAATCGAAAGAGTTTTCACTTCATGAATGTCCAGATGGTGTGCCTGGCGGACCAGTACATCTCCCATGTCAATGCTAAATATCCTGAATCAGTGCATGATGCTTTTATCCTGCGGAATAGCAGCATCCCAAATGTGATGGCCCAACTCTAGAGGCACCGGGTGTGGTCAATAGGTGAGCCCTGGTTCCCCCCCAGTGGATGTTGGTGTATGGGTATGTTGTGGGCCCTAAGTGTAAGTGTGTGGCTAACAGTTGTCCCTTGATATTTGCAAGTGACTCTGGTTACCCCACCCTTTAATGGCTACTGACCTCTGTGAGGAATCCCAGGACAAGGGCAGAGGAACATTACAATGAGGCACATGGGCGAACAAGACGGATTATAGAAAGGACCTTCGGCCTCCATCTAACAGGTGGATCCCTGTACTACTCACCCAAGAAAGTCTGCCAGATCATCGTGGCATGCTGTATGTTCCACAACCTTGCCTTGCACCGCCATGTGCCTTTTCTGCAGGAGGAGGAGGATGGAGATGGCAGTGTAGCAGCAGTGGACCCTGTGGAAAGTGAAGATGAGGAGGCAGAGGATGAGGACAACAGAAGTGCAGTCATTTGTCAATACTTCCAATGAGATACAGGTAAGACAGTCTAACTTCACTTTCCATTAACAGTTTTTGGTTTCACATTGTCACTGTCAGGCTGTGAATTCCCACGTCTATGCCCACTCACTGTACCTTTTGGCATCTCTTTTTGCAGATGTTGGTGCCCCACTATAGCTCTTGGTGTGGTCAGTGCAGCCAACTACAGGTCTTTGCTATGTAAACATTACTGAACAGTTGAAATGCAATGTTTGAATCTTGTTAATCAAGTACATTTTGAAATGATTTGACATACACCATACATGTATTTTTTCAAAGGGTGTTTATTTAAGTGCTAAGGCCCTGGGGGGGGCAAGTGCATTGGGCTGGGGTGATGATGGAGGAAAGTCCAAGTTAGAGTCCAGTCTATTTGTAACACAGGTGCGGTGTCCAAGAGGGCAAAGACTGGACTTTGTGTGCCTTCCATCTTGTGAAGATCTCCAAGGGCTTGATTTAGAGCTTGCCTCCTGTTGTTTGAAGTCTCAGGGACAGCAAAGACTTCTCTTTGCCAGCACCTGGACTCTCTGGAGAGACTCCTACTCTGCCCTGTGGTGCCCATCCATTTCCTGGGACCCTGAAAGGAGAACTTGGCAGCCTAAGAGGAAGAAATCCACGCACAGGATGCCGTGCAGGGGAAAAACGATGCAACTCCGATCTGTGGCTGAAAAATCGATGCGCCAACAGCTTTGCGGCTGAAAATCGACACTCGCCTGCAACGCGACTGAAGAATCGGCGCACGGTGCAGGAGAAACGATGCGTAGCATCGCTGACGGAGGCTGGTGAGATCGCATCCCGCACTGCGTGGGTTTCGGATCATTATGTGGCTGGATTTTCGACGCAAGCACAGCTGGGCATGTAAAAACAATGCAAGGCCTGCCCGGACCTGAGAGTGCTGACAGGATCGATTCATTGCTCTCCTGCGGAGAGAAGAAATGACGCGCCCCAACCCGACGAAAGGAGAAACAACGCAAGGTCTCGATCATGAGTGAGATCGGCGCATCACAAGCCCTTTTGATGCATCCACGCCCGTGCGGGGTTATTTTTGACACACCCAAGGTACATTTTCACGCTAACAGTGTTAGTATGTGTTTAAAACTACATGAAGACTCTTTTTGTTTTTTAATTGATAACTTGACTTGTGTACTGTGGATTTTTGTCGTTTTGGTCTTGTTTTGTTTAGATACATATTCTCTATTTTCCTGAACCTGTGTTGTGTCATTTTGTGGTGTTTTCATTAAGTTACTGTGTGCATTGGTACAAATACTTTACACTTAGCACTCTGAAGTTAAACCTACTGCTTGTGCCAAGCTACCAAGGTGGTAAGCAGGGGTTAGCTGAGGGTGATTCTCTTTTACCCTGACTAGAGTGAGGGTCCTTGCTTGGACAGGGGGTAACCTGACTGCCAACCAAAGACCCCATTTATTTATATATATATATATATATATACACAAAAAGGGAAACCTTGGGCCTGGCAAAAGGGTTATTTTGCCAGTTTGACATGGCAGTGTAAAACTGTACACCTAGGCTCTGCAGTAGCAGGCCTGAGACATGGTTAAAAGGGCTACTTAATTGGGTGGCACAATCAGTGCTGCAGGCCCACTGGTAGCACTTAATTTATAGATCCTGGGTACAGATAGTGCCACACATTACTTCTAAGTAAATAAATTAAAGTACTTTAGCAGTAGTTAGCAGTGGTAAGGTCCACAGAGTCCTAATACCAGCAAAAACAAGGGCAGAAAAGTAGAGGAGGTAGACAAAATGTTTAGGGAAAGACCACCCCAAGGCTGTCAGGTCTAACAATAGCCCTATTAATTCAGCCATTATCTCTGTCGCTTGCTCCATCGTTCCTTCCGGCATTCTCTCTTGAATATCCTGAGCTCTTGTCCTCTTTAGAACCTACCTTGTAAACTTAAGGTTGCTCTGCAGAAACTGCACATAATTGTTTTACATCTTGAGACATGTATTCAAGCCTTTTTGCTGCATCTATGGCCCTTACTAGAGTAAAGTCCTCGTCAATAATAGTTTTTCTTGAGTTCTTTTGCAGGAAATAGTTTGTACTGATGTGATGAGGAAGATGTGAAGAAGCTCTGGATGTTTGCGGCCCTGAAGAGGCTTTGGGTGTCTGGAGAGAGGCTCCCCGTGTAGATTTCTGAAAAGACAAAGAATGAGCACAGTAGGGGCTTGGCCACCTAATAAGGATCCTGTCTGGAGGGAATGGGCTCTCAGTGAGGTCTTCTGCACAAGCAAAAAGGTGTGTAGTGCAGTAGGAGGGGCTTGGGTTTTTGGAGGGAGTGGGCTTTCCGTGAAGACTTCTGTGCACAGCGAAGGGTGTGACTCTGTAATGTCCTGAGCCCTTGTCCTCTTTAGACCCGGCTTGCACTTGAATCTAATTGATTTATGTCTTGAGGCATGGGTTCAAACCGTTTTGCTCTGTGTATGGCTGTTGCTATGAAAGGTTCTTTGTCATTAATAATTTACTTGTGTTTTTTTGTTAGCAGCTGTTTGTGTCAGGTGTCCCTTAACATTTCATCTTGTAATGGTTTGAACTGCAAGATGCCGCAATGGCCCTTACCTTTCATGTATAGAAATCTACTGGATCTCCACGCAATTGATCTGTTCCACGGACCGGTGCCTCTCTACCCCTTCACAATACCATATTTCACAATTTCTTCTTCATTTTCCTCTTGAGCATCCTCGTCCTCATTATCATCATCAATCAATGGAGGAGGAAGTTGTTTGAGGACATCCTGCCCTACACAATATTTTCATAATGGGAAGCTTCCTTTTTTTGTTTTGGAGAAGATGAAGAGAGTACTCCAAATTCCTACACACCCTTGTTTGGTCCAGTTTGCCTCACACTCAACAGACCATAGTGAAAAAAATTATGAACATTTTGAACAGCTGGTAACCGCTGGTAAACCCTAATTATGAACATTTCATACTCTGGCAAATAAGACAGAACCTTGATGGATCAGTGGATGAGTTTTATGTCTGGCTGAAAGAACTGGCCAGAACTGGCCAGTGTTCACGTTAACTGATGAAGTCGGCGACATCAGAGCTCAATTGATACAAGGTTGTGCATCTATGAAAAGTGCAGAGAATGAGAAAAAGTCAGTGCCTGATATTTTGACACTCAGGTGCTCCCTCAAACTCTAGCTTCGGGGCCTCCCATATGGAGGTGGCCCTCACCAAACTTTCAAATTAGAGCCTGGGATCATGATCAGATACAACACCAGCTCAACCCAAACAGGTTTCCAAACCAATCCAGAGCATCCCATGTAGGCATTGCGATGGATGTTTTCCCCAGTCAGGTGCTTGTCCAGCCCTGGGCAAGAAATGCGCAACCTACAGCAAATTAAGTTAAATAGTGAAAGTGTGTTGATAAACCCACCCAAACAAACAATCCAGAAGAACAAGCATTAAGGCAAATAAACCAACATCAGCAGACGTCCCACCAGTTAATGAAGGATAGAGAATGATCCGTGTGAAATATGCCATCAACCACAAACGATTGTGAGATGGAACCAGGCATGCCTTAACAACACGGTCGGAAACACGGCCACGTTGTTTCCAAGCATGCCTTTACCAAGCTTGCCTTTACAACGAATTTCATTGTAAAAGGATGCCTAGTAAAGGCATGTGTAGAAATGCATGCGAAACGGCATGCGTGGTTCTGTCATGCAACCACCTCCACCCACCCTCAGATCCAAAACTACCCCACCCCTAACACCTAAACTACCCTGGTCCCCCACCAGCCATGATCCCTAAAAAAAACTATCCCAACCCCCCACCCTATCTCCTATAAACTAAAATACCCCGACCACCCACCCACCCTGAACCCTTAAAAAAATGACTTGACCCCCCAAACCTCTGCCCTATAAAACTAAACTACCCTGACACACCGACCCACCCTGATCCCTAAGAAAAGAACTATCCTGACCCCGCCCCTAAAAAATAAAGTACCCCAATTTCCCCACCCGCCCTGACCCCTAAAAAAAAACTACCCACACCCCACCCTAAAAACTAAACTAATTCAAAACCCCCCCACCCTCCCTGAGCCCTAAACCTTTCCCCCCACTAAGTAAACTACCCAGACCTCCCCACCCACCTTAAGCCCTAAAAAAAAAGAAATATCCCGACCCCCCGCCCCACCCCTAAAAACTAAATTACCCCATCCACCCTCACCCTGAAAAAAAATAATACCTGACCCCCCACCGCTGCTCCTAAAAACTAAAAACTAAGGTATCCCTAAAAACTAAAGTACTCCAACACTCCTACCGACCCTAAGCCCTATATCCACCCCACCACTAAAAACTACGCAACAACCCGTCCCCAACCCCACTTACCTCACCTCGTCCTCTCCTGATCCTTCCTCCTCTTCTCTCCTCCTGCCCTTCCTTAAAACTTCCCCAACCCTTAGAAATAAACTACCTCATCCCCCACCCTAAGCCCTAAATAAAAATATACCCAAACCCCCCCCAGTCCCGCCACTAAAAAAAACAATAGCCCAACCCCCCTCCCTAAGCCCTTAAAAAAATACCCAAACCACCACCTCCGCCCTTTTAAAAAAAATAGCCTATCCCGGACCCTCCACACACCCCAATCCCTTGATTCACCCCTGACCCGACCTCACTTACCTAATCGCATCCTCTGGGTCCTCTCTCGAACAAAGCATGTCTTTTTCTGTGCCATAAACACACGCATATGCCTAGTTTAGCACATGCATAGTTAAGGCACAGAAAAAGCCATGCATTGTTCAGGCAAATGTGATTACGCTTGCGTGGTAAATGTCTGCGTCCTTACTAACACATTTTTAAGGACATTCCCCACCACAAACAACACCAGAAGTGTGCACATCCCCACTGCAATATTCTGGTAGGGAATCAACAGGTCCAAGCACTTATCAACACAGGTATGTCGATCAGTGTTATGTCAAAACAACCACTCAGCCAACACTATAACAAATGAAGTTAAAACTCTATACCTGCAGACATCCAAATCCATTACCTTTAGCAGCAGCAGTCTTCAAAGAGGAACTCACTCATGAGAAACAAGCAGTCAGGGCAAAGATGGACATTACCAAAGAGTGCAGGAATGCTCCTAAGCTGCCAGGGAGCCAAAAGTCTTCAGCTGATTCTGTTCGCCTACACTGATGAGCTAGACAGCCTTCTCAAGAAATACAACAGCCTGTGTCATGGTCTTTGCTATTTGAAATGAAAGACTGTGTATCTGCACATCGATCAATCTATTGACATCACCGAGTAGTGATACATCTTCAGGCAGAAGTAGAAAAAGAGCTATGAAGGATAGAAGAGGCTGACATCATAGAGCAAAATTATGGACCCACTCTCTAGGTTTCTGTTACTGTTGTCACCAGGAAGCCCAAACAGCCAGGAGAGGTGTGCCTGTGTGAGGACATGCATCTCCTGAATCAGGCAAACAAATGAACAGCATATCACGCCAACAGTGGTTGGTCTAATAAGTGAACTCAAAGGAGTTAGCTTGCTCTCCAAAATGGATCATAAGTCAGGGTACCGCCTGCTGATATTCAACCCCACTTTTTGATATATCACAACCTTCTCCAAACACCTGGGCCAGAGATGGTACAAAAAACTAATCTTCGGATCTCCACGGTAGTGGAGGTTTTTCAGAAAACCTTCCATGCATCAGTGTTGACATCTAGGTGCTGGCACACACCGTGACATTGATTATTGCCTCTGAAAAGTCCTAGAGTGCCTTCAAGACAGCAGCCACAGGCTAAACACTGTCAAGTGTGACTTCTAAAGCACAGCATCAGTTTCTTTGTACAGAAAGTTTCAATGGAAAGGGTCGCTCCAAATCCAACCAAGGTCAAAGACATCAAGGCCCTCATTCTGACCCTGGCGGTCCATGACCGCCAGGGCCGGGGACGGAGGAAGCACCGCCAACAGGCTGGCGGTGCTTCAGGGGCTATTCTGACCGCGGCGTTACAGCCGCGGTCAGAAAAGGGGAACCAGCGTTTTCCCGCCGGTTTCCCCCTGCCCCAGGGAATCCACCATGGCGGCGCTGCATGGGGATTCCGACCCCCTTACCGCCAGCCTGTTCCTGGCGGTGTAGGCTGGCGGTAACGGGTGTCGTGGGGCCCCTGGGGGCCCCTGCAGTGCCCATGCCACTGGCATGGGCACTGCAGGGGCCCCCTTACAGGGCCCCACAAAGATTTTCAGTGTCTGCATTGCAGAAACTGAAAATCGCGACGGGTGCCACTGCACCCGTCGCACGCCTTCAACTCCGCCGGCTCCATTTGGAGCCGGCTTCCTTGTTGAAGGCGCTTTCCCGCTGGGCCGGCGGGTGGCCTTCTGGCGGTCGCCCGCCAGCCCAGCGGGAGAGCCAGAATGCTGCCCGCGGTCATTTGACTGCAGTGCGGTCATTCGGCGGCACCCGCCGCTGGCGAGAGTCGGAATGACCCCCCAAATCTGCATCCCCACCAACTTTCATGACAGGAGCAAAACGTTTCCTAGGCGTGGTCACATAATGTGGTAAGTTCATAAAAAGAATGTGACAGGCTTTACCAGTCTCCTCCAGGTGCTTACACAGACTGATGTCAAGTGATGGTCATAGAGAGCAGAGAGTGTTTCAAAAGACCAAAGATGCCTTATTGGCTGAAACAACGTAACCCTATTTCGACCCAGCCAAAAATTCAGCAGAACATGGATGCTAGATCCACCTGCCGAAGGGCTATATTTTCACAAACAATTGAATGTGGAGAGTGGGCTCCATTGGTCAATGCCAGCAGAGCTTTGACAGACATGAAACAATTCTACTCTTAGAAGGAACAGGAGGCCATCGCTACCTATTGAGGATGCAGACATTCGCCATCTGCACTGATTATAAGCCACTTGAGCCATTGTTTCAGAGGTCAGCCTTCAAGCCTACCCCGAGGATCAACAAGCATTGGTAAATGCATTAGGTTTCATCTATGTGAATAATATATATTTTTTTGCTGTAAGTTTTAGCTTGGTAAGCTGTTGTGCCATATACGTTACTGAAACTCCATAAAAGTGTTATGACTTGTTTTTTTAAGAAAGCCAATATATTGTGCAGTAACTGGTGGTAATATAATGCATGTTTAGTATAGGCAACTTACTGAATTTTATGGCTATGTCACCTAACAGCTGTGAGTCAGCGGTGTCTGAGCTGTCCACGATATTGGTCACATCCTACAAACAGATCTGAGTCAGCTGTAAAACACATCAGTGGTATTTACACTTGTAGCACAAAACACTATTTATTGCACTACAACTGGCGACAATGCTAATGGCATTATCCTACTCTCTAACTCAGTATGTTGCCGGAGTGTAATCTTGTGCAGTTTGTTGGGTACTATCAGTACACATCAAGCTTCACCTTAGATGACAGCTCCACAGTTTGTCTGGCACTCACTCCCATACAGTGATTATCGGTTATTCTGCAGTTCATTCCAACGATGCGCTGAGTGTTTGCTGTTGTGCCACGACATAGATAGCAAACCATTGTGCAAAGACTGATACTTCTCTAAGCATAGTCTCCATTTGCAGGCGGTTTGGAGCCTGGCATTGCAGGGCACTATTGGCAGAATGTCTCCGTTTGTGGGGTTTACTCATTGCAGATGTAAGTACCCATGCACGCTGTATGGATCAGACCTCGACATAAAGGTTCAATAGAGTCCCCTGGCCTGTGAATATCTCACGCGCCACCTTCAAGCCTCTGCGGTGTGCTCTCTAAGTTCAGCTATTTCACCCACTAACAGACCACTCCATCAGACGAACAGCACACGGCGCCGGCATAACACGGATATGGTGGCTGACAACTAGCCAATGGACAAAGGCAGCATCAGGGGAGCACTGGGCTCAAAGAGGAACGATCTGCAGACAGGATTATTTCTACAAGACGGGTGCCGGATACTTATATATTATAATAATAATTGCAAAAATTATAGGAAACTAAAAATAATGTAATTCACAATTGAAACGCTTAGCACTGAGTGCATTGTTACACTGCGGGCTAGATCTAGAAAACAAGATCGATACAAAAAAAAAGATGGCCGGAGCCGCTTTGGAACGCATAATGGAAATGCATTTTAGTTGTGTGTTCCAAGGAGTACCAGCCATCTTATACGCTGAGCTTCTTGATCTGAGCAGAAAATGTAGCATAATGGCTAGAATGCTGACCTTGAAGCCGGGGACCAGGGTTTGAGTTGGGGAGGGAGGTTCAACATTCTATAATTCTGTGCAAATCACTTAATTCAACTGGTGTTCATGTAAAGCGCTCTGATACTTTTGTGCTATCTTAAATTAATAAAATAAAAGAACAAACAGTGGGAGGGGGTTGGGAACAATGTTCCATCTTATTTTTTTCCTCTCCGTGCGACAGTGCAAGATCTCTGTGTGCTGTGGCCAAGGCTGTGTGCACCAAGCACCCGACCGTAGCACCCAAGTATATACATCTGTGGCGTTTATCATTCAAAACCTTTGTTTACAATGAGAACGAACACAAGTGCATTTCACACATATAGTTTGAGGCAGTTTTGCAATGTAAATGCAGAACTGACTCATTGCCCCATGATGCATGCTGCAATAGGTGGAACAAAAATTTGAATGACTCAACAAAAGCCTAATAGAGGGCGCCTGGCTGAAAAGCTCCATAACTATGCAACACCCATAATTATAGTAAAATCAAAACATCATGGAGGACACCGGAGCTAAAAAAGCAAACAGCAAAAGCAAAAAAAGCCAATTGATCTGCTGTTGGCTACTATCCTCTTTGCTACTGCATTTTTTTAAATGTTTTTGTAAATTGAGATTTTCCTAGCCTTGGTGTCTGAAAGACTAGATTTTATTAAAGACATGGAGGTGTGTATTATGCATTTCTTTTCTTACTCTATTAAACAGCAGCCAAGAAATACAAATCCCTGAAACCCTGGGAGAAAAACTACCAGATAGCATCACAATGGGGTGACCAATCCAACATTGAGTATACACATAAACATCTTGACTGAGAGCAACAAGCTCAAAGCAAAGGTCAGCCTGACAGACACTCTTCACGTTCAGCTCAGGCAGCCAGGAGTAGACATGCGCGATTTGCACAGACTCCTGGCTGCCTGAGCTGAACTTTGCTGGGCTGAGGAGATCACAGCTCCTATGGTCGTGACCTCCTCAGACCAGCAAAGGTGCCTCGAGGCCCTCCCCTGGGTGACGAGGAAAGCGTCACCAATTGACACTCTCCCTTTGCGTTTCAGTTTAAGCCCTGAAGCGCCCAGGGCGAGTGTCAATCAGTGACACTTCGTCACAGAGTGGGGTGAGGTCAGCAGTCTCACTGACCGCATCCCACTCTGTGACGAGGCTGGGACTGCTGCCTTCCCTCATTAGTCAGCCAGTGAGGGAAGACAGCAGTCCCAACCCTCCTGGGACCGCCGAGGCTGAAGGTAAGTGTGTGTGTGTGTGTGTATGTGTGTTATGTTTTACATTGAATGTTTGGTGCACGCGTGCATGTTTGAGTGTTATGAGTGTTGGTAATGGATGTGCGTGCATGCGTGCGTGCGTGCGTGTGTGTGTGTGAAAGAATGAATGTGTGTGATCTTGTAAAATGAATGTTTGTGTCAGAGTCACCAGATCCTCGGGGTCCGTGCACGTTCCCAACACTTCCACCACAAGACAGCTCTAATACTCTGATTAGATTTATCACAGAGTCTAAGAGAATCCAAGTGGGGAAAAGGGGATTAGGACGGGAACATCTGGGAAGGAGACCTGTAGGAAGCAAAAGATTAAAACACAACATCAAAATGACATCTCATGAAATCAGTACCATGCTACAACTCTAAGCTTCGTCTTTTCCGAAAAACATGAACAACCCTAGAATAATCCTAAAACTGATTAGGCTTTAGATGACTGAATACCTGAGGAGGAAACAGGAAAAGTTAAATAGGACTTTCAGATTCAAGTACTTTCTTTAGCATGAGAATCAGGAAACACTCTGAGCAATTTCCAAACAACCATTTGAATCTCCTTTTAGGAATACATATCAGGAACACACAGAATTACCTCTAGAACTCTGGTATTGTGTTGTGTTCATCTCTGAAAAAACATTGGGAAGTAAATTGCGCACACTGCAGATTTTTATATGAGTATTAAACACCATAAAGGTTTGTGCACCATGAAATCACACAACGTAGATTCAAGGAATAAATCATGCGACGTGTCAACTTGAAATGCTACCAAGAAAATGTCTTAGAATGGTAGCGCACAGTAACTTACATTATTTATACATGAGGAAAGAATTGCGCGTCTTGCCGATTCAAATGCCACCATACAAAGCCAAGAAATGGTAGCGCACAATGAATAACATGAAAAAACACTCAAGGAAAGAATCGCGCGTGTTGCCGATTCGAATGCCACCATGTAAATGCCAGAAAATGGTAGCGCACAATGAACAGCATGAATTACACACGAGAAGTGAATCGCGCATTTCGCCGATTCGAATGCCACCATGTAAATGTCAAGCAAAGGTAGCGCGCAATGAACAACAAAGTTAAATGCTCATGAAAAGAGTTGCACGTCTTGCCAACTCGTAAAACATCATGTAAATGTCAAGAAATATCAGCGCGCAATGAACAATAATGTACTAACAAAGTCAAATCTTTATGGAATAAATTGCGCGTCCTCTCTATTTGCAAACCACCATTCAAATGTCAAAAAACGGCAGCGCACAAGTAATCTGTTATTCATTTAAGAATTAAAATCAAGAATATGAAGATTCTCAATTACGGTGTTGGGAAATGTCCAAACACCGTCTTACCGCCTGGAAACAGTGATCACCAATGAGAGATGAGTGCAGAAGACTAGAAAATCCAAATAGGCCGCCGGGACAGGAGCTCAGGAAGAAGCTGCTTCTCTGCACCGGGACCTCTGAATAGTGAGCACCGGAAGTTGGGCTGACTCTCTTTTATAGAGTCTTGGCCCAGCCTAGAACCACGCCCAGGCATGTTGCAGGGAAAGTCTCCAGAAGGCCCTGGAAAGGGACCACACCCTAACACACTCTGAATGTCTGCAGCAACACATTGTAAATGTACAGTATTTATAAGCCCCTTAAAAATGAATCTTTTGGATGGAATTCTGCAATGCAAAAGGTTAAACAATAACATATCATCACAATGCATAAATTACTTTATCTTGCGAGTGTTGGGTTTTTGCATTCTAGATGCCCGTAGAGCGCGCACTGTCCTGGTGTTGACAGTTTGGTGCGTGCGTGCATGTTTGAATGGAATGAATGTTGTTAATGGATGAGCGTGAATGCGTGCGTGTCTGTGTGTGAAAGAATGAGTCTGTGTGTGTGTGTGTGTGTGTGTTTGTGTGTGTGTGTGTGTGTGTGTGTGCCCCGCCCGCCCCCCTCCCAAAGCTGCCGGCCGCCACTGCTAGTAGAGTGCACTATATGTGCCTAGGGCCTGTAGATTAAATGCTACTAGTGGGCCTGCAGCACTGGTTGTGCCACCCACTTCAGTAGCCCCTTAACCTTGTCTCAGGCCTGCCATTGCAAGGCCTGTGTGTGCAGTTTCACAGCCACTTCGACTTGGCATTTAAAAGTACTTGCCAAGCCTAGAACCCCCCCTTTTTCTACATATAAGTCACCCCTAATGTGTGCCCTAGGTAACCCCTGGAGCACGGTGCTGTGGGGATAAAAGGCAGGACATGTACCTGTGTAGTTATATGTCCTGGTAGTGTAAAACTCCTAAATTCGTTTTTACACTACTGTGAGGCCTGCTCCCTTCATAGGCTAACATTGGGGCAGCCCTCATACATTGTTAAAGTGGCAGCTGCTGATCTGAAAGGAGCAGGAAGGTCATATTTAGTATGGCCAGAATGGTAATACAAAATCCTGCTGGCTGGTGAAGTCGGATTTAATATTACTATTCTAGAAATGCCACTTTTAGAAAGTGAGCATTTCTTTGCGCTTAAATCTTTCTGTGCCTTTCAATCCACGTCTGGCTAGGTTTAGTTGACAGCTCCTTGTGCATTCACTCAGACACACCCCAAACACAGGGTACTCAGCCTCACCTGCATACATCTGCATTTTGAATGGGTCTTCCTGGGCTGGGAGGGTGGAGGGCCTGTCCTCACACAAAGGACTGCCACACCCCCTACTGGGACCCTGGCAGACAGGATTGAACTGAAAGGGAACCTGGTGCATTTCTTAGACACTCTTTGAAGTCACCCCCACTTTAAAGGCACACTTTAGTATAAAACAGGGCCTCTGCCCTACCTCATCAGACACTTGCTGGAGAAGAAACCTGAACCAGAACCTGCATCCTGCCAAGAAGAACTGCCTGGCTGCCCAAAGGACTCACCTGCCTGCTTTCTACAAAGGACTGCTGCCTTGCTGTTGCCCTGCTGCCTTGCTGAACTCTTGTCTGGCTGTAAAAGTGCTCTCCAAGGGCTTGGATAGAGCTTGCCTCCTGTTCCCTGAAGTCTCAGGACCAAAAAGACTTCTCTTTTTCATTTGGACTCTTCGTGCGCCGAGAATTTCGACGCACAGCTTGCTGCGCGGCGAGAAAATCGCCGCACACCGACGCTGATCAACGCAACGCCTTTGGGTTGGGGAAAACGACACACGACTTCCCCGCGTGAAAAATAACGATGCAAGTCCGTGGGTGCTGGGGAGAAATCAACACACACACCATTTTTCCACGTATCTCTTCTTCTGCGGCCCTTTGCAGAGATTTTCCACTCCAAACCAGGTACTTTGTGCTTGAAAGAGACTTTGGTGGCCATTACAACCTCGGCGGTCTTTTTACAAGACCGCTGAGGGACCGCCGTACGGAAGACCGCCATTAGTGGCGGTTTGACGCTCTGCGTATTATGACTGTTGGCTGCTCTCCGTCCTTTTTCCGACGGAGAGCTGCCAACAGCTATACTGGCGGGTGGCGGGGAAGTGGATGTTGCTCCACCGCCACGCCAACAGAATACCGCCCACCGAATCACGTCCTGTGATTCGGTGTGGCGGTGTTCTGTTGGCGGTGTGGTGTCGGCGGAGCAGCCCCCATGGCTCCTGTCCCCTCCTGGATGATCGACGGAACAGGTAAGTCGATCGTCCGTTAGGGGAGGGGAGGTGGGGGGGTGTTGTGTGTTGTGTGGGTGCATGGGGGTGTGTGTCTGTGTATGTAGAGGGGGTGTGTGAGTGCGTGTATGCTTGCGGGGGTGTTGTGTGTTTTGGGAATGAGTGCGTGTATGTCTGTGGGTATGTCTGTATGGATGTGGGCGTGTATGTTTGTATGTGGGTGTGCGTGTCTGACTGTGTGTGTGCATGTAGGCATGTATGTCGGTGTGTGTGTGTGCGTGTGTGTGTTGGTGGTGCCTGCGTGCCTGTCGTGTGTGTGTGAGTTCTGTGATGTTGGGGGTCAGGGTTGGGAGGGGGGCCCTGCCACCTTTGGGGGGTGGCAGGGGTGGTGGGGGGTGTAGGTGAGGGAGTCGGGGTGGGGGAGACCCCTATCAGTGCCAGGGAAGGAATTCCCTGGCACTGATAGTGCTTATCGCCATGGATTTCATGGCGGTTTCAAAACCGCATGAAATCCATGGCGGTCAGCCGGGTCAAAATACCCCCAGCGGTATAGTGACGGCCGCCGGGCTAGAGACCCAGGTCGGAACAGAGAACCGGAAACCCTCACTGTTTTCTTACAGTCCCAGCGACCCTCTACAAGCTCACATAGGTTTGGGGTCCATTTGTGGTTCGCATTCCACTTTTGGAGTATATGGTTTGTGTTGCCCCTATACCTATGTGCTCCTATTGCAATCTATTGTGATTCTACACTGTTTGCATTACTTTTCTTGCTATTACTTACCTAATTTTGGTTTGTGTACATATAACGTGTGTATATATATTATCCTCATACTGAGGGTACTCACTGAGATACTTTTGGCATATTGTCATAAACATAAAGTACCTTTATTTTTAGTAACTCTGTGCATTGAGTTTTCTTTTGATATTGTGCATATGACACCAGTGGTATAGTAGGAGCTTTACATGTCTGCTAGTTCAGCCTAAGCTGCTTTGCCATAGCTACCTTCTATCAGCCTAAGCTGCTATAAACACCTCTTCTACACTAATAAGGGATAACTGGACCTAGCACAAGGTGTAAGTACCTCTGGTACCCACTACAAGCCAGGCCAGCCTCCTACATTGGTTGTGCAGAGGTGGGATAAATACTTGTAACTACTTACCACTTTGTCATTGTGTACTTTTCATAAGAGAATAATATACAAAACAGTTCAGTGTATGTACACCTAACCAAAATGTTTTGCTTTTCTCCTCTTAAACTTTTTACAAAGTTCTGAAAAGTTTTCTAAAACTTCTAAAAGTTTTCTAAAATTAGAAAAAGTTTTTTTCTCTGTTCTTTAAAAGGTTCTGAAACTTTTTCTTCCTTCTCACTGTCTCTAAACCTCCTGTTATCATGTTTGTGGTAGATTCTACTCTTAAAATGGTCAATACAACTTATGACAATTTGAATTACAAGAGCCTAAGGAGTCTCTGCCTAGATAAAGGTTTAGTGATAGGAAAGAACCCTACAAAAGAGTTTCTATTTAACATGCTTATTGTAAATGATGAGTCCCAAGCAGGCACATCAAATGAGAGGTTAATAGAAGGTTCCCATTCTGACTCAGGGGATCTCCTTGAAGGAGGTGGGGAGTGTTCTGAACAGGATCTGCCCCCTAGCAGGAAACCCAGTAATGTTGGTAGTAATGGAGGTTCCCATCACAGTATGGAATTCTTTATTCCTGTAGGCCAAGTTGTTAGGGTCCAGTCAGTTAGGGACAGATCCCCCTCTGTTGTTTCCTACCTGTCTTCTGTGTCCAAGCATTCCCAACCTACCCACCCTGAGGATAACTTGTTAGAAAGGGAACTCAAAAGGTTGAGGGTTGAAGAGACCAGACTGAAGCTTAAACAGCAACAGCTGGCCTTAGATAGGGAATCCCTAGACCTGGAGAAGGAAAGACAGAGATTGGGGTTTGGACCCCATGGTGGCAGCAGCAGTATTCCTGATAGTAATCCTGTTAGAGAGCATGATTCCAGGAATCTGCACAAGATAGTCCCATCTTATAAGGAGGGGGATGACATCAACAAGTGGTTTGCTGCACTTGAGAAGGCCTGTATGGTACAGGGGGTCCTTCAAAGGCAGTGGGCTCAGATCTGCCCTCTCCCCAAGAATTGGGAAAGAAGGCAGACAAATGGGTTAGAACAAGAGTGAATAGAAAAGTTCATACAGGGACAAGGATGGCAAGAAGAAGGATGGTAAGTCTTCTGACAAGGGTGGGGACAAAAGTAAAACTAAGTCTTCATCAGGCCCACGAAAATCCTCTGGTGGGGTGGTGGGTCCAAATCCTCTTCCAATAATCAACCTAAAAAGCCTTGGTGTTATTTGTGCAAAGTCAAAGGCCATTGGACAACTGATGCCAGTTGTCCAAAGAAAAACACCAAACCTCCCACTACCACAACCCCTACTGCAAATTCTAGTGCCCCTAGTAATAGCAGTGGGAGTGGGAGCAAACCTACAAACAGCCAATCCAAGGGAGTAGCTTGGCTCACTATTGGTAATGTAGTTGGGGTTCATCTTGTTAGGGAGACCACAGAGGCTGTGTTAGTCTCTGAAGGTACCATTGATTTGGCCACCTTGATTGCTTGTCCCCTTAATATGGATAAGTACAAGCAACTTCCCCTAATAAATAGTGTTGAGGTTCAGGCGTACAGGGACACAGGTGCCAGTGTTACCATGGTAATAGAGAAACTGGTCCACCCTGAACAACACCTACTTGGTCAGCAGTACCAAATGACAGATGCTAGCAACACTCTTAGCCACCCCATGGCTGTTTTGAATCTCAACTGGGTGGGGGTTACTGGTCCAAAGAAAGTTGTGGTTGCCTCAGATTTACCTGTAGACTGTCTACTAGGGAACGATTTAGAGACATCAGCTTGGGCAGAAGTGGAGTAGGAGGCTCATGCAGCAATGCTGGGCATTCCTGGGCATATTTTTGCTTTGACAAGGGCTCAGACCAAAAAGCAAAAAGGAAAGGGTAACTTGGATCCTGGAACAATGGACCAAGTGCTTCCTAAAGCTAGGGGTAGCAAGGGTAAATCCCTACCCACTATACCTCCCTCTACAGATGATTCTCCTTCTGAGGAAGAAGAATTTCCTCCCCGTGCAGAACCTTCACCAGATGAGCTGGCAGCAGACACTGCTGAGCTTTTGGGTGGAGGGGGGCCTGCCAGGGAAGAGCTGAGTGTGGCACAGCAAACCTGTCCCACATTAGAGGGTCTCAGACAGCAAGCTGTCAAACAGAAAAATGGGGATGTCAGTGACTCACATAGAGTTTACTGGGAGGACAACCTCTTGTACACCGAGGCAAGGTACCCAAAACCTGGAGCAGCCAGGAGATAGGCCATTCCCCTGCAGTACAGAGAGTTCCTCCTAACTCTTGCCCATGACATTCCTTTGGCTGGGCATTTGGGCCAGATCAAAACATGGGAAAGGCTTGTCCCCCTGTTTCACTGGCCTAGGATGTCAGAGGACAATAAAGATTTTTGCAAGTCTTGTGTGACTTGCCAAGCCAGTGGCAAGACTGGTGGCACCCCAAAGGCTCCCCTTATTCCACTACCTGTGGTTGGGGTTCCCTTTGAAAAGGTAGGGGTTGACATAGTTGGCCCCCTTGACCCTCCTACTGCTTCAGGCAATAGGTTTATCTTGGTGGTTGTGGACCATGCCACAAGATATCCTGAAGCAATTCCTCTAAGGACCACTACAGCTCCTGCAGTGGAAAAAGCCCTCCTGGGAATCTTTTCCAGGGTGGGTTTCCCAAAAGAGGTTGTATCAGACAGTGATAGCAACTTCATGTCTGCATACTTGAAAGCAATGTGGAAGGAATGTGGTGTAACCTACAAATTCACCACTCCTTATCATCCACAGACTAATGGACTGGTCGAGAGGTTTAATAAAACTCTCAAAGGTATGATAATGGGACTCCCTGAAAAACTCAGGAGGAGATGGGATGTCCTGTTACCTTGCCTCCTTTTTGCTTACAGAGAGGTACCCCAAAAAGGAGTGGGCTTCAGCCCCTTTGAACTTCTCTTTGGACATCCTGTAAGAGGTCCACTCACTCTTGTGAAGGAGGGTTGGGAACAACCTTTAAAAACTCCCAAACAGGACATAGTGGACTATGTACTTGGCCTAAGATCCAGAATGGCTGATGTAGGAAAGTACCATCTTGCCTGGCATGTTACCCCCATTTTTCACTGTATATATGTTGTTTTAGTTGTATGTGTCACTGGGACCCTGCCAGCCAGGGCCCCAGTGCTCATAAGTGTGCCTGAATGTGTTACCTGTGTTATGACTAACTGTCTCACTGAAGCTCTGCTATCCAGAACCTCAGTGGTTATGCTCTCTCATTTCTTTCCAAATTGTCACTAACAGGCTAGTGATCAATTTCACCAATTCACATTGGCATACTGGAACACCCTTATAATTCCCTTTTATATGGTACTGAGGTACCCAGGGTATTGGGGTTCCAGGAGACCCCTATGGGCTGCAGCATTTCTTTTGCCACCCATAGGGAGCTCTGACAATTCTTACACAGGCCTGCCACTGCAGCCTGAGTGAAATAACGTCCACGTTATTTCACAGCCATTTACCACTGCACTTAAGTAACTTATAAGTCACCTATATGTCTTACCTTTACCTGGTAAAGGTTAGGTGCAAAGTTACTTAGTGTGTGGGCACCTTGGCACTAGCCAAGGTGCCCCCACATTGTTCAGGGCAAATTCCCCGGACTTTGTGAGTGCGGGGACACCGTTACACTCGTGCACTACACATAGGTCACTACCTATGTGTAGCTTCACAATGGTAACTCCGAATATGGCCATGTAACATGTCTAAGATCATGGAATTGCCCCCTCTATGCCATCCTGGCATTGTTGGCACAATCCCATGATCCCACGGGTCTCTAGCACAGACCCGGGTACTGCCAAACTGCCTTTTCAGGGGTTTCACTGCAGATGCTGCTGCTGCCAACACCTCAGACAGGTTTCTGCCCTCCTGGGGTCCAGCCAGGCTTGGCCCAGGAAGTCAGAACAAAGGACTTCCTCAGAGAAAGGGTGTTACACCCTCTCCCTTTGGAAAGAGGTGTTAAGGCAGGGGAGGAGTAGCCTCCCCCAGCCTCTGGAAATGCTTTCATGGGCACAGATGGTGGCCATTTCCTCATAAGCCAGTCTACACCGGTTCAGGGACCCCTCAGCCCTGCTCTGGCGCGAAACTGGACAGAGGGAAGGGGAGTGACCACTCCCCTGACCTGCACCTCCCCTGGGAGGTGCCCAGAGCTCCTCCAGTGTGCTCCAGACCTCTGCCATCTTGGAAACAGAGGTGCTGCTGGCACACTGGACTGCTATGAGTGGCCAGGGCCAGCAGGTGACGTCAGAGACTCCTTCTGATAGGCTCCTTCAGGTGTTGCTAGCCTATCCTCTCTCCTAAGTAGCCAAACCCTCTTTTCTGGCTATTTAGGGTCTCTGCTTTGGGGGATTCCTTAGATAATGAATGCAAGAGCTCATCAGAGTTCCTCTGCATCTCTCTCTTCACCTTCTGCCAAGGAATCGACTGCTGACCGCGCTGGAAGCCTGCAAAACTGCAACAAAGTAGCAAAGACGACTACTGCAACTCTGTAACGCTGATCCTGCCGCCTTCTCAACTGTTTTCCTGGTGGTGCATGCTGTGGGGGTAGTCTGCCTCCTCTCTGCACTAGAAGCTACGAAGAAATCTCCAGTGGGTCGACGGAATCTTCCCCCTGCTACCGCAGGCACCAAAAAACTGCATCACTGGTCCCCTGGGTTTCCTCTCAGCACGACGAGCGAGGTCCCTTGAATCCAGCAACTCTGTCCAAGTGACTCCCACAGTCCAGTGACTCTTCAGTCCAAGTTTGGTAGAGGTAAGTCCTTGCCACCCCATGCCAGACTGCATTGCTGGGAACAGCGTCTTTTGCAGCTACTCCGGCCTCTGTGCACTTCCGGCAGAAGTCCTTTGTGCACAGCCAAGCCTGGGTCCACAGCACTCTAACCTGCATTGCACGACTTTCTAAGTTGTCCTCCGGCGGCGTGGGACTCCTTTGTGCAACTTCGGGTGAGCACCGTTTCACTCCTCTGCGTAGTGCCTGTTCCGGTACTTCTGCTGGTGCTGCCTGCTTCTGAGAGGGCTTCTTGTCTTGCTGGGCACCCCCTCTGTCCCCTGACGCAATTGGCGACATCCTGGTCCCTCCTGGGCCACAGCAGCATCCAAAAACCCCAACCGCACGATTTGCAGCTAGCAAGGTTTGTTGGCAGTCTTTTGGCGGGAAAACAATTCTGCACAACTCTTCACTATGTGGGACATCCATCGTCCAAAGGGGAAGTTTCTAGCCCTTGTCTTTCCTGCAGAATCCTCAGCTTCTACTGCCTAGTAGCAGCTTCTTTGCACCCACAGCTGGCATTTCCTGGGCATCTGCCCATCTCCGACTTGCTTGTGACTTTTGGACTTGGTCCCCTTGTTCCACAGGTACCCCCGTTTGGAAATCCATCGTTGTTGCATTGCTGGTTTGTGTCTTTCCTGCAGAATTCCCCTATCACGACTTCTGTGCTCTTTGGGGAACTTTAGTGCACTTTGCACTCACTTTTCAGGGTCTTGGGGTGGGCTATTTTTCTAACCCTCACTGTTTTCTTACAGTCCCAGCGACCCTCTACAAGGTCACATAGGTTTGGGGTCTATTCGTGGTTCGCATTCCACTTTTGGAGTATATGGTTTGTGTTGCCCCTATCCCTATGTGTCCCCATTGCATCCTATTGTAACTATACATTGTTTGCACTGTTTTCTAAGACTATACTGCATATTTTTGGTATTGTGTACATATATCTTGTGTATATTTGCTATCCTCATACTGAGGGTACTCACTGAGATACTTTGGCATATTGTCATAAAAATAAAGTACCTTTATTTTTAGTATATCTGTGTATTGTGTTTTCTTATGATATTGTGCAAGTGACACTAGTGGTACTGTAGGAGCTTCACTCGTCTCCTAGTTCAGCCTAAGCTGCTCTGCTAAGCTTCCATTATCTATCAGCCTAAGCTGCTAGACACCCTATACACTAATAAGGGCTACCTGGGCCTGGTGCAAGGTGTAAGTACCCCTTGGTACTCACTACAAGCCAGTCCAGCCTCCTACATTGGTTGTGCAGTGGTGGGATAAGTGCTTTGTAACTACTTACCACCTTTGTCATTGTACTTTTCATAAGAGAAAAATATACAAAACAAGTTCAGTGTATGTACACCTAACCAAAACATTTTGCTTTTCTCCTTTCACTTCTTTTCTAAGTGCTGAAAAGTACCTCTAAACTTTCTAAAAGTTCTTAAAAAGTTTAAAAAGTTTTTTTCTGTCTTTCCAAAAGTTCTGAAAAACTTTTTTCTCACTTTTTCTATCACTTAAACACTTTTAAAATGTCTGGCACAGGCCAAACTGTTGATCTGTCCAAACTTGCTTATGATCACCTTAGCTGGAAAGGAGCAAGGAGTCTCTGCATTAAAAGAGGTTTAAGTGTAGGGAAGAATCCCCCTAGAGAACTGTTGGTAAATATGCTTGTTGAACAGGATGAGGCCAAAGGTGGCACTTCTGTTGAAAAGTTAGCTGATGGTTCCCAATCTGATCCTGGGGCACCCCTAGCAAAAGATTTAGAAGGGAAACTTCCTAGCCTGCCCATTAGCAGACAACCTAGCATAGCTGGTACTGATGTAGAGTCACACCATACAGATAGTGTGGTCTCTCATCACAGTAAGAGTATCCCTTCTCATCATAGTAGAAGTGCTGTTTCTGTTAACCAAGCTGTTAGGGTGCCATCTGTTAGGGCCAGGTCTCCTTCTGTCCATTCTCACCATACTTCTGTTTCTAGGCATATCCCTCCCACCCACCCTGATGACTGAGTGTTAGAAAGGGAGCTCAATAGATTGAGAGTGGAGGAATCCAGGCTGAAGCTCAAGAAGCAACAGCTGGATTTAGATAGACAGTCCTTAGAAATTGAAAGAGAAAGACAGAAAATTGGGTTAGAAACCCATCGTGGCAGCAGCAGTATTCCCCATAGTCATCCTGCAAGAGAGCATGATTCTAGGAATCTGCACAAGATAGTTCCCCCTTATAAGGAGGGGGGTGACATTAACAAGTGGTTTGCTGCACTTGAGAGGGCCTGTGTTGTACAGGATGTCCCTCAAAGGCAGTGGGCTGCTATCCTATGGCTATCATTTAGTGGAAAGGTTAGGGATAGGCTCCCTACTGTGAAAGAAAGTGATGCCAATAATTTTACAGTTCTTAAGAAGGCACTCCTGGATGGTTATGGCTTAACCACTGAACAGTACAGGATGAAGTTCAGAGAGACCAAAAAGGAGTCTTCACAAGACTGGGTAGACTTTGTTGACCATTCAGTGAAGGCCTTGGAGGGGTGGTTACATGGCAGTAAAGTTACTGATTATGAAAGCCTGTATAACTTGATCCTGAGAGAGCATATTTTTAATAATTGTATGTCTGATTTGTTGCACCAGTACTTGGTGGACTCTGATCTGACCTCTCCCCAAGAATTGGGAAAGAAGGCAGACAACTGGGTCAGAACAAGGGTGAACAGAAAAGTTCATACAGGGGGTGACAAAGATGGCAAGAAGAAGGATGGTAAGTCTTCTGACAAGGGTGGGGACAAATCTAAAAATGAGTCTTCATCAGGCCCACAAAAACACTCTGGTGGGGGTGGTGGGCCCAAATCCTCTTCTAATCAAAATAAAGAAAGTAAACCATGGTGCTATTTATGTAAAATAAAAGGCCATTGGACAACAGATCCCAGTTGTCCAAAGAAAAGCACCTAGCCTCCTACCACTACAACCCCTACTGCTACACCTAGTGTCCCTACTAATAGCAGTGGTGGTGGGAGCAAACCTAGTAATAGCCAATCCAAGGGAGTAGCTGGGCTCACCTTTGGTAACTTAGTTGGGGTTGGTCTGATTAGGGAGACGACAGAGGCTGTGTTAGTCTCTGAGGGGGCTATTGATTTAGCCACCTTGGTTGCTTGTCCCTTAACATGGATAAGTACAAGCAACTACCCCTAATAAATGGTGTTGAGGTTCAGGCCTACAGGGACACAGGTGCCAGTGTTACAATGGTAATAGAGAAACTGGTCCACCCTGAACAACACCTACTTGGTCACCAGTACCAAGTAACCGATGCTCATAACAACACCCTTAGCCACCCCATGGCTGTTGTGAATCTCAACTGGGGGGGGGGGGGTTACTGGCCCAAAGAAAGTTGTGGTTGCCTCAGATTTACCTGTAGACTGTCTATTAGAAAACTGATTTAGAGACATCAGCTTGGGCAGAAGTGGAGTTGGAGGCTCATGCAGCAATGCTGGGCATTCCAGGGCATATTTTTGCTTTGACCAGGGCTCAGGCCAAAAAGCAAAAAGGACAGGGTGACTTGGATCCTGGAAGAATGGACCAAGTGCTCCCTAAAGCTAGGGTTAGTAAAGGTAAATCACTACCTACTATCCCTCCCTCTACAGTGGATTCTTATTCTGAGGAAGAAGACTTTCCACCCTGTGCAGAACCTACACCAGAGGAGCTGGAAGCAGACACTGCTGAGCTTTTGGGTGAAGGGGGGCCTGCCAGGGAGGAGCTGAGTGTGGCACAGCAGACCTGTCCCACACTAGAGGGTCTAAGACAGCAAGCTGTCAAACAAGCAAATGGGGATGTCAGTGACTCTCACAGAGTTTACTGGGAGGACAACCTCTTGTACACTGAAGCAAGGGATCCAAAACCTGGAGCTTCGAGGAGATTGGTGATTCCTCAGGAGTACAGAAAGTTCCTCCTAACTCTTGCTCACAACATTCCCTTAGCTGGACATTTGGGGCAAATGAAAACTTGGGACAGGCTTGTTCCCCTGTTTCATTGGCCTAGAATGTCAGAGGACACAAAGGAATTTTGTAAGTCCTGTGAAACCTGTCAAGCCAGTAGCAAGACAGGTGGCACTCCAAAGGCACCCCTTATTCCACTGTTTGTGGTTGGGGTTCCCTTTGAAAGGGTAGGGGTTGACATAGTTGGCCCCCTTGACCCTCCGACTGCTTCAGGCAATAGGTTTATCTTGGTGGTAGTGGACCATGCCACCAGATATCCTGAAGCAATTCCTCTAAGGACCACTACAGCTCCTGCAGTGGCAAATGCCCTCCTGGGAATCTTTTCCAGGGTGGGCTTCCCAAAAGAGGTGGTATCAGACAGGGGAATCAATTTCATGTCTGCTTACTTAAAGGCCATGTGGAAGGAGTGTGGTGTTACATACAAGTTCACCACACCCTATCATCCACAAACAAATGGACTGGTGGAGAGATTTAACAAAACTCTCAAAGGCATGATTATGTGACTCCCTGAAAAACTCAGCAGGAGATGGGATATCCTTTTACCATGCCTCCTTTTTGCTTACAGGGAGGTACCCCAGAAAGGAGTGGGCTTCAGCCCCTTTGAACTCCTATTTGGTCACCCTGTGAGAGGTCCTCTAACACTTTTTAAGGGGGGTTGGGAACAACCTTTAAAAGCTCCAAAGCAAGACATGGTGGACTATGTACTTGGCCTCAGATCAAGGATGGCTGAGTACATGAAAAAGGCCAGAAAAAACCTTCAGGCCAGCCAAGAGCTCCAGAAGCAATGGCATGACCAAAAGGCTGTTTTGGGTCAGTACCAACCAGGGCAGAAAGTGTGGGTCTTGGAGCCTGTGGCCCCAAGAGCACTCCAAGACAAATGGTGTAGACCCCACACAATTGTTGAGAAAAAGGGTGAAGTCACCTACTTAGTTGACTTAGGCACTGCCAGGAGTCCCCTTAGGGTGCTCCATGTCAATCGCCTGAAACCCTACTATGACAGGGCTGATCTCACCCTGCTCATGGCAACTGATGAGGGACAGGAAGAAGAGAGTGAACCTTTGCCTGATCTCTTCTCTTCCACAGAACAAGATGCTCTAGTGGAAGGTGTTGTACTGGCAGATTGTCTTACTGCTGAGCAGAAAGACCACTGCATAAATCTCCTGGGTCAGTTTTCTGAACTCTTCTCTACTGTGCCAGGTACCACTTCTTGTTGTGAGAACACTATAGATACTGGAGACAGCTTGCCTGTCAAAAGTAAAATCTATAGGCAGCCTGACCATGTCAGAGACTGCATAAAGCAAGAGGTGCAGAAAATTTTAGAACTAGGAGTGGTTGAGCACTCTGAAAGTCCATGGGCTTCTCCTGTAGTATTTGTACCAAAACCTCATTCCAAGGATGGAAAGAAGGAAATGCGGTTTTGTGTAGACTACAGAGGTCTCAACCAGGTAACCAAAACTGTTGCTCACCCTATACCCAGGGCAGATGACCTCATAGATACACTGGCATCTGCCAAGTATCTAAGCACTTTTGACTTGACTGCAGGGTATTGGCAGATCAAATTATCAGAAGATGCAAAAGCAAAAACTGCATTTTCAACCATTGGAGGCCATTACCAATTCACAGTAATGCCTTTTGGATTGAAAAATGCACCTGCCACTTTTCAGAGGTTGGTGAACACAGTCCTGCAAGGGCTGGAAGCTTTTAGTGCAGCATATCTAGATGATATAGCTGTCTTTAGCTCCAGCTGGGATGATCACGTGGTCCACCTATGGAAAGTTTTAGAGGCCCTGCAGAAGGCAGGCCTCACTATCAAGGCTTCAAAGTGCCAGATAGGGCAGGGGAAGGTGGTTTATCTGGGACACCTGGTTGGTGGAGAACAGATTGCACCACTTCAGGGGAAAATCCAAACTATTATAGATTGGGTTCCCCCTACTACTCAGATTCAGGTGAGAGCCTTTTTTTAGGCCTCACTGGGTACTATAGGAGGTTCATAAAGAACTATGGCTCCATTGCAGCCCCTCTTAATGACCTCACTTCAAAGAAAATGCCTAAGAAGGTATTATGGACAGCAAACTGTCAGAAAGCTCTTGAGGAGCTGAAGCAGGCCATGTGCTCTGCACCTGTCCTGAAAAGCCCCTGTTACTCCAAGAAATTCATTGTCCAGACTAATGCATCTGAATTAGGGGTAGGGGCAATCTTATCACAACTTAATTCTGAGGGCCAGGATCAACCTGTTGCTTTTATCAGCAGGAGGTTGACCCCTAGAGAAAAGCGTTGGTCTGCCATAGAGAGGGATGCCTTTGCTGTGGTCTGGGCACTGAAGAAGTTGAGGCCATACCTGTTTGGCACTCACTTCATTGTTCAGACAGACCACAAACCTCTACTTTGGCTAAAACAAATGAAAGGTGAAAACCCTAAATTGTTGAGGTGGTCCATATCCCTATAGGGAATGGACAATACAGTGGAACATAGACCTGGGAGTACCCACTCCAATGCAGATGGACTCTCCAGATATTTCCACTTAGACAATGAAGACCCATCAGGTAATGACTAGTCTTATTGTCCTTCGTTTGGGGGGGGGGGTTGTGTAGGAAAGTATCATCTTGCCTGGCATGTTACCCCCATTTTTCACTGTATATATGTTGTTTTAGTTGTATGTGTCACTGGGACCCTGCCAGCCAGGGCCCCAGTGCTCATAAGTGTGCCTGAATGTGTTACCTGTGTTATGACTAACTGTCTCACTGAAGCTCTGCTATCCAGAACCTCAGTGGTTATGCTCTCTCATTTCTTTCCAAATTGTCACTAACTGGCTAGTGACCAATTTCACCAATTCACATTGGCATACTGGAACAGCCTTATAATTCCCTAGTATATGGTACTGAGGTACCCAGGGTATTTGGGTTCCAGGAGACCCCTATGGGCTGCAGCATTTCTTTTGCCACCCATAGGGAGCTCTGACAATTCTTACACAGGCCTGCCACTGCAGCCTGAGTGAAATAACTTCCACGTTATTTCACAGCCATTTACCACTGCACTTAAGTAACTTATAAGTCACCTATATCTCTAACCTTTACCTGGTAAAGGTTAGGTGCAAAGTTACTTAGTGTGTGGGCACCCTGGCACTAGCCAAGGTGCCCCCACATTGTTCAGGGCAAATTCCCCGGACTTTGTGAGTGCGGGGACACCATTACACGCGTGCACTACACATAGGTCACTACCTATGTGTAGCTTCACAATGGTAACTCCGAATATGGCCATGTAACATGTCTAAGATCATTGAATTGCCCCCTCTATGCCATCCTGGCATTGTTGGCACAATCCCATGATCCCACGGGTCTCTAGCACAGACCCGGGTACTGCCAAACTGCCTTTTCAGGGGTTTCATTGCAGCTGTTGCTGCTGCCAACCCCTCAGACAGGTTTCTGCCCTCCTGGGGTCCAGCCAGGCTTGGCCCAGGAAGGCAGAACAAAGGACTTCCTCAGAGAGAGGGTGTTACACCCTCTCCCTTTGGAAAGAGGTGTTAAGGCAGGGGAGGAGTAGCCTCCCCCAGCCTCTGGAAATGCTTTCATGGGCACAGATGGTGCCCATTTCTGCATAAGCCAGTCTACACCAGTTCAGGGACCCCTCAGCCCTGCTCTGGCGCGAAACTGGACAAAGGGAAGGGGAGTGACCACTCTCCTTACCTGCACCTCCCCTGGGAGGTGCCCAGAGCTCCTCCAGTGTGCTCCAGACCTCTGCCATCTTAGAAACAGAGGTGCTGCTGGCACACTGGACTGCTCTGAGTGGCCAGTGCCAGCAGGTGATATCAGAGGCTCCTTCTGATACCTCTCTTGGTAGCCAATCCTCCTAACCTGGTAGCCAAACTCCTTTTCTGGCTATTTAGGGTATCTGCTGTGGGGAATTCTTCAGATTACGAATGCAAGAGCTCACCAGAGTTCCTCTGCATCTCCCTCTTCACCTTCTACCAAAGGATCGACCGCTGACTGCTCAGGACGCCTGCAAAACCGCAACAAAGTAGTAAGACGACTACCAGCAACATTGTAGCGTCTCATCCTGCCGGCTTTCTCAACTGTTTCCAGGTGGTGCATTCTCTGGGGGTAGCCTGCCTTCACCCTGCACCAGTAGCTCTGAAGAAATCTGTGGGTCGACGGAATCTTCCCCCCTGCTAACGCAGGCACCAAAAGACTGCAACATTGGTCCTCTGGGTCCCCTCTCATCCTGACGAGCCTGGTCTCTGGAACTCAGCAACTCTGTCCAAGTGATTCCCACCGTCCAGTGACTCTTCAGTCCAAGTTTGGTGGAGGTAAGTCCTTTCCTCCCCACGCTAGACTGCATTGCTGGGTACCGCGTTATTTGCAGCTGCTCCGGATCCTGTGCACTCTTCCAGGATTTCCTTTGTGCACAGCCAAGCCTGGGTCCCCGGCACTCGTTCCTGCAGTGCCCAATCTTCTGAGTTGTCCTCTGGCGTTGTGGGACTCCCTTTTGTGACTATGCATGGACTCCGGTTTACTTTCCTTCCAAGTGCCTGTTAAGGTACTTTTGCGGGTGCTGCCTGCTTCTGTGAGGGCTCTCTGCGTTGCTGGGCACCTCCTCTGTCTCCTCCTCCAAGTGGCGACATCCTGGTCTCTCCTGGGCCACAGCAGGCACCCAAAAACCTCTACCGCGATCCTTGCAGCTAGCAAGGCTTGTTTGCGGTCTTTCTGCGTGGGAACACCTCTGCAAGCTTCATTGTGACGTGGGACATCCATCCTCCAAAGGAGAAGTTCCTAGTCCTCTTCTTTCTTGCAGAACTCCAAGCTTCTTCCAACAGGTGGCAGCTTCTTTGCACACTCAGCTGGCATTTCCTGTGCTCCTGCCCACTCTTGACACTGTCACGACTATTGGACTTGGTCCCCTTGTCTTACAGGTACTCAGGTCCAGAAATCCACTGTTGTTGCTTTGCTGGTGTTTGTTCTTTCTGCAGAATCCCCCTTTCACGACTTCTGTGCTCTCTGGGGGTAGTAGGTACACTTTACACCTACCTATCAGGGGCTTGGGGTGGGCTATTTTTCTAACCCTTTTTTTTTCTTACAGTCCCAGCGACCCTCTACAAGCTCACATAGGTTTGGGATCCATTCGTGGTTCGCATTCCACTTTTGGAGTATATGGTTTGTGTTACCCCTATACCTATGTGCTCCTATTGCAATCTATTGTGATTCTAAACTGTTTGCATTACTTTTCTTGCTATTACTTACCTAATTTTGGTTTGTGTACATATAACTTGTGTATATATCTTATCCTCATACTGAGGGTACTCACTGAGATACTTTTGGCATATTGTCATAAAAATAAAGTACCTTTATTTTTAGTAACTCTGTGTATTGTGTTTTCTTATGATATTGTGCATATGACACCAGTGGTATAGTAGGAGCTTTACATGTCTCCTAGTTCAGCCTAAGCTGCTTTGCCATAGCTACCTTCTATCAGCCTAAGCTGCTAGAAACACCTCTTCTACACTAATAAGGGATAACTGGACCTGGCACAAGGTGTAAGTACCTCTGGTACCCACTACAAGCCAGGCCAGCCTCCTACAGTAGAGCTGAGAAGAAATCCTTAAAGAAGTCCATCAGGAGCTGAGGAGGAAGAACTGATGATCCAGAACTTTGATACGGAGGCATCAGACAAGGAGAAACTGGATGTGGATCAGCCGGATGCAGCAGAGCTTGTTGAAGGCATGGCGACTGCAGAAGAAGGAACAGGGAGGGTTAAAACAAATGCGGTGGGATAATACTCACCTCCGTATCTTTAATAAAATCTAGCCTTTCAGACACCAAGGCTAGGAAAATCTCAATTTTATTACAAGACTGGAGGCTCTTTTTATGCTTGTTTAAAGCAACGAAATAAGAGTGTCCAATGGATGATCTACAGGTGTACAATAAAAAGTTCTAAACGTACTAACGTTTGACCATTGTGCAGATCTGAGATTGTCCTGCCCAAAAGGCCCGAGAGGCCACAGCTCCTGTCACCGAATGAGCGCCATAAGAAAGGGTAGAGACACCAGCCAGGGACAGGAGCCACCTAACCCAATGAGCTAAGGTGGGAGTTGAGACTGAGTTGTGGGGTTTCTGAAAGGAAATAAGCAATTGGGAAGAGGAGGAAGTTCTGAGATCTACAGTTCGAGAAACGTATGTTTTCAAACAATTACCAACACACAATTTAGGTTGAGAGGGAAAAAAAAGGGGTAATGTACAGTAGATAAGTTGGTTTTGGTACGCCTACTGACTTGAAAATAAATACCTACAGAGGAATAACGGAAGGAGGAAACATCCAGGGTCTTAACCTCTGACACCCGTTTAATAGAGACTAAACACAAGAGCATAGTCAATTTGGCAGACAAATGTTTCAGCGATAAATCAGCATTTTCTGGCCAAGCAAGAAATAACCAAAGCACTGAGTCAACATCCCACATAACATTGTATTTAGGAACAGGAGGTTTAGCAAAACATACTCCCTTTAAAAGTCGACAAACCAATGGATGTTCTCCAACAGGACTTCCATCCACCCTGACATGTTCTGAAGAGATCGCAGACCTGTAAGTTTTGACGGTACGATAAGTCTTACCTTGTGAAGCCAAAGATGCCAGAAAATTCACCACCAAGGTTACATCTACTGAAAAGGGATTTGAATCCCTCTCCAAACTCCAGCTACTTTAAACCAACCAGGCGAATTTGTAAACCCTTGTTGTACCCGGAGCCCAGGATTGCTGGGTGAACTGGAGAATTTTGTTCGAAATTCCTGGAGTTCTCCAGGAAGCTTCAAAATTCTCCATGCTATGAGATGCCGGGAGCCTTCTAAGACTAGACTGTGAGGAAGACTCTGGGGGTTCAAGAGCAGATCGTGAAATGGAAGGATCAATATTGGAAGATCTGAAGAAAGCTCCATCAGGGTTGATCAGAGCAAGGGATGCGTGTTGCCTGCGGGCTTGAGCTAGCACCCGAGCAATGAAGAGAAAGGGGGGAAAGGCATAGAGGAGAGAAGAAGAGGGCCATGGCTAAAGGAAAGCATCCGTAGCAATAGCTGAGTACAGTGTGTGTGACCTTCATCATATGTTACCTGACATGGGATTTGGGTGCAGGGATCTAGTCAGCGGATGCCCCAAAATGGCAGTTTAGACATTGCTGCCTGGTCCAGCATAGGTATGTTGGGTGTTATGTTTATTTTTAATTGCTAGATAGCTGGCCTTCCATGGCAGACAGGGCTTTGATGTTTCCAGTAGGTGTGCAGATGGCAGTGTTTGGCTCCTACCTGCTGTAGTACCTAGCCAGTGGTATGCTAGTGGGGCCCATACTGCCCATTCTTAGTCCCAGTGAGCGATCGTAAAGTGTATACCATCTATGCTGTTTGCGCTGTAATTGACCCTGAGCTCCCTTTCTTACCCCCCCTCTCCTTTTGTCATCCTGTTCATGTGTGCATTAGCATCAAATGGCGAATGAGCAGGGGCATGGGTGAGTGAGGGAGCTGTGGCCCACGGGACCCAGGAGGCAAAGTCCACCAATGCCGAGTGGACCAGTGGGACAGAAGGGGAGGGGAGCACCACGGGGGGACAGGAGCGGATTCTTCTGACTCTGATTCCTCCTCCGATGGGAGCTCCCTCGTGGTGGCGGACAACTCTGGGACCAACCCAGCTACTTCATCTTCCGCCACCCCCGTACCAGCACCGCCCTCCCAGTAGCCCTGCACCCAATTGCCTGTGCCCGCTCACCCAGGAGGGTGGGCATCTCCTTCGCCCCATGCACCTCAGGCACAGCCCCAGTCAGCCCTGCTGCCCTCAGTGAGGAGGCCATTGACCTCCTGAGATCCATCTCTGTAGGGCAGTTAACGATAGTGAATGCAACGTAATGCCTTCCTGAAGGGCATCCACGGTGGGTTGGCGGACGTACATAGATCGTTTCAGGCTCCGGCCTCCTCTCTGATGGCAGCCAGTGTCCCTGTTTATTCCGTCTCCCCTCCTACTACCTCTTCCCAATCACTGTCTCCTCTTCCCCAACCCATCCCACGTACACATTCTGACAAAAATGCACCCAAAACAACAGACAAGACTTGCACAGACAAAGACAGGCACCACACTTCAGTCCACAAGCACACACACAGCCAACACACAGATGCACACACAACATCAGCCACTGCCTCCACTGTCTCCCCCTCCTCCTCCTCCTCCCTTACAGTCACATCAGCACTCACACCTGCATGCACAGCATCAACAGTCCCAGATCCTGCCACCTGCACAGCCTTGCCCACAGTCACCATGACAGCAGACCCGCAGATAAGGACCCCACACACCACATTGCGCAGTCACCACCACCTCATGCAGCACACCCGCCTCACTTGCAGACACCACGGCAACATTCATCCACACATCCTGTTTGACCTGCCCCACCCTGTCTGCCCCCCTCCAAAGACACACAAACACTCCCAATCAAACAGCCATCCACCTCACACACACACGCACACACTGTCCATGCACCTTTACCCAAGTCCAGCACACCTCCTCCTCCTACAACCACTCCCTCGACCACCACTCCCATCCCTCCTCCCACACCCTGCCCCACTGGTCCTAAGAAGCTTTTCAAATCCCACCTTAACCTCTTCCATCCCCCTGCCCCATCCAGCCCATACGAGAAAAGTCCCACCATCCCAGCCCAGTACCTTCAGCACCATATCTAGCCCTGTTCCTCCCCCTGAGACATCAGCTGCCACTAAGGGGCATAAGAGTGGCACTCAGGCCCCCTGCCCCAAGGCCACTCCTCTGCCCGCTAAACAGAAGAATAAAGACCGGCCCCCTCGTAAACCCAAGCCCAAGGACCCCCACTTCCAAAAAGCCCCTTCTCCCTGAGGTGCCTGCCTATTTCTGACACGATGCCCCTGCCCAGTGGAGTCCCACTGCTGCCATGAGTCAAGCTGGGTCTTGAACGTTCCCCAGTGGCAGATGGATGACTTTGGACTGGCCAATGGCCCCTTGTATATTGCTGCCTCAAATGCTGTGGGCGCAGGTCCAGCGAAAAACTGAGGTTGGACCTAAAGGTATGTGCCCTGGCTTTCTTTCTTCTGGATGATGTTGCTGTTGTTCACTTTGCATATTGTTCTGGGTATGTGGTGTGTGTGTCTGGTGTGTGTTGTGTGTGTGTCACGCTCTCCTCTTCCCTCCCTTGTGTGCTAGGCGGCTGTACTCACTGTTGTTGTCTTCATTGGCGTTGGTACTCCTGATAGGCCATGGCGTGGTACAGCATCGGGAAGACTTACAGTTCTGGTTTCATGGCAGCCGCGGACTCCTCTGTGTCCCTGGAGGTGAGTGTCTCCTTTTATATAATGTGTTTCCGCCAGGCGTTTGGTGACGTTGCTAACGCCCCAGAAATCCTGGCGGTCTGCTATGTCATAATATGGTGGGCTGATCCTTGTCTTCTGCCTGCCTGAAGGTGGCTACCATCGTGGTCAGTGGCCATCCCGCACTGGCGGTTGGGGTGGTGCAGTAGCTGTCTATGGGAGTGATCACCGACATGGTCATAATTTGGCAGTCATTACTGCCAGCATGGCGATAGTACTACCGCCATCGCCGGCGTGGCAGGCACCCAACTGCCAATGTTATAATGACCACCATAGTGCTTTGGGGCATTTCCTTTTGCAGGCACTAGGCCTACCCACACAAGTGAGGTGCCATTTTCATCGGGAGATCTTGGGGAATGGTGGGTAGATGGAAGTTTGTGGCTCCCCTCAGATTCCAGAACTTTGCAGCACTGAAATGTGAGGAAAAGGTGTTATTTTTTGCCAAATTTTGAAGTTTGCTAAGGTTTCTGGGTAACACAACCTGGTGAGCGCACCACAAGTTACCCCATCCTAGGTTCCCCTAGGTGTCTAGTTTTCTGAAATGTCCTGGTTTGCTAGGTTTTCCTAAGTGCCGGCTGAGCTAGAGGCCAAAATCCACAACTAGGCACTTTGCAAAAAACAGGTCAGTTTTCTTTTGGAAAATGTGATGTGTCCACGTTGTGTTTTGGTGCATTCCAGTCACGGGAACTAGGCCTACCCACACAATGTGGTACAATTTTTATCGGGAGATTTGGGGGAATGCTGCGTGGAAGGAAATTTGTGGCTCCTCTTAGATTCCAGAACCTTCTATCACCGAAATGTGAGGAAAAAGTGTTTTTTTGTCAAATTTTGAGGTTTGCAAAGGATTCTGGGTAGCAGAACCTAGTGAGATCCCCACATGTCACCCCATTCTGAATTTCCCTAGGTGTCTAGTATTAAAAAATGTATAGTTTTGCTAGGTTTCCCTAGGTGCCGGCTGAGCTAGAGGCCAAAATCCACAGCTAGGCACTTTCCAAAAAACAGGTACGTTTTCTTCGGGAAAATGTGATGTGTACATGTTGTGTTTCCTCTCGCGGGCATTAGGCCTACCCACACAAGTGAGGTACCATTTTTATCGGGAGATTTGGGGGAACACAGAATAGCAGAACAAGTGTTATTGCCCCTTGTCATTGTCCACATTTTTTCCCTTCCAAATGTAAGCCAGTGTGTAAAAAAGACGTCTATTTGAGAAATGCCCTGTAATTCACATGCTGTTAGGACTTGCACTCACACACACACATGCTTCTTGCTGCTCCCTCACAAAATAAATCAGTATGTATGAAAAAAGATGAAACATGTCATGAATGTGTTTACAGCACAGCACTTTCCTGTAACTTGTGAGGAAAATTATCTTCCGTCGGAAAACCAAATATTACATTGCATGTTCGTTTATATTGATAAAAGCAAGTGTTGTCCGATTTGTGAACTCTGTGCCAAGCGGTTTATGGAGACATCGAATTCCTTCCTATGAATCATCAGAAGTGTTTGATGACTCATCAACAGCATGTGTCGATGACTCATCACCAGCACAGCATCCACACCCCTCAAGATTGATAACTCATCACCAGCATTTGTCTAAGGTGTTTCTTGTGCTTGGCTTCGAGTCTTCCTTTGCTCACAGGTGTTTCCGGTTCACCTGGTGTTCCGTGATTCTTTCAGGAGTCATCTTTTCAGTGCGAGGCATCATTGGAGCTTCCTTCTCTAGAGCGGATTACTTTCGCAGCGGCTGGAGAATTTACAAGCAGTATTGCATCTTCCTCAAAACTGAAACATTCCAGGAGAAGTCAGTTGTGAGTAATTTCCCCCTTGGTTAGTGACCTTTTGGTGCATTATGAAAGACATTTGTTGATGCTGAGAAAACCGTGATACAAGAGTATTTTCCAAAGACAGCTTGAGAAGTTTTTTTGAAAGCAGCATTCAAGTTAAGAGTTGTGAACTCCTGAAAGCATTGCTCAATATCTTTGCGAACGTAAACATTTATTCAGATTGTTTTGGAGCGAGTCTATTGTGTGAAAACAGATAACAAATGACAAATTCATAAGTTTGATTTCATAACGATTTTGTTGTGAGCTACAAAAGCATGCTTAATAGTTGAGCAATCAAGCACTAATAATTATTGTGACTTTGCTGAAAGACTCGGTGACTGCCCAATCGAATCGAAAGACTCTGGCCCTCATTAAAACATTGGTTGTAAGTGCCGCCGCCGCGACGGCCTCCAAAAGACCATCGCCGCAGCTAACATCCGTCCGCTATGCTATGACCACAGCCGGATTTCTGCCACAAGAAGGGCGGAAATCCGGATGTGGCCATACTGGTGGATGGTGTTAAGGTGGTGCTGCTACCACCAGCATCGCCAGGCCAGTAGACCGCTGGCGGTGTTCTGCTGGTGAGCGCTGCTGGCGGTAACAGCGTCCCATCCCCTGGATGCAGGTAAGTGGGTTTCCGACAGAGGAGAGGGATTGGGGGTGTTGTGTGTGTGTGTGTGTGTGTGGAGGTGTGTGCATAACTGTGTGAGTGTGTGCATGCATGCGCATAAGTGTGTAGTGTTGCATGCATGTGTGTGTGCATTTTGTGAGAATGCGTGAATGAATGGAAAAGTGAATGCATGTCTGCGTGTACGTTTGGATGTGTGTACGGATGTGTGTGTGAATGAATGGATGCATGTGTGTATGAATTGTGTATGCCTGTGTGAGTGAGTGTGTGAATGCCTGGTGTGTACGTGCGTGTGTGTATAGGGGGTAGATTGGAAGGGGGGAGCGCGGATGGGTTGGGTTGGGGGTTGCATGGGGAGTATTAGGGGGGCCTCCTACCAGTGACAGGGAAGGGATTCCCTGTCACTGGTAGGGCCTACCGACATAGTTTTTGTGGCGTTACGAACGCCACGAAAACCATGGCGATAGGCAGGGTTGTAATGCTGCAGGCGGCTCAGTAGCGGCCACCGGGTTGGAGATTGTTATCTCCAGCCCGGCAGCTGCTACCGCCATGGCGGTCAGTGTGGTACATGGGCGGGTTGGCTTCAGCCAACCCGCCAGTGTCATAATGTGGCGGTATGTACCGGCAGCCTGTTGGCGGTACTACCGCCACATTATCACCGACCACCAGGGTCATAATGACCCCCTCTGTGATATTTGTATTTCTTTTGTTTTTTATTTGTTTTTGGTCTTAGAATTCCTGCACTGAGGAAACGTTCTAAGAATAACAGTGATGCTCTTTCGTGAACCAGTGTTTTGTTTCTCTTCCCTTCCCAAATCCCTGTTCCCTGTCCCTTTCCCCCGCAGGCTATTTGCTTGTTCCCTCTTCATTTCATATACGAGAGAATAGTGTTTAAAAGTGTAAACTTGTATAGCACACTACTCATCTGCTAGGGTCTGAAGGTGCTGTACGCATACCGCTGTGGAACCCCTCCTGGCTTTTCCCTCTGAGGCGCTCACTCCTGGACATCCCCAGGGTGAAGCCAGGCATCCAAGCGCTGTGAGGGCCATTGTGGAGATTAAGCAAGCTATTTCCCAGAGTTACAGAGTGGGACCCATTAATTAGATTAGGCACCAATGCGAGAATTATCTGGTCCAAGGGAATTGAGCCCAAGACCCACCAAGGTGGGAATTGAACCCTGGTCCTTGCCCACATCTCTGCATCAGGGTCTGCCGCTATAACCATTGTGCCACACTTCTGCACAGGGGGGATGTGGACATGGTCTTGTCACATGCTAGTATGGGGACCCCGGAATTCAGAGATGTGCAAATAACCACTGCTTCTCAACACCTTATCTTGTGCCAATGTTGGAAATACAAAGGTTTCCTTCCACCGAAAATACCTATTTTTCACTCTTTATATTTCACCAAATGAATTGGTGTATACCCAGTATACAATGAAAACCCATTGCAAGGTGTAGCTCCTTTATTGGCTCTGGGTACATGGGGTTCTTGATGAACCTACAAGCCCTATATATCCCCGCAACCAAAAGAGTCCAGCAAACGTAACTGTATATTGCTTTTGAAAAAAAGACATCGCAGGAAAAAGTTACAGAGTAAAACGTGGAGAAAAGTGTCTGTTTTTTTCACCTCAATTTCAATATTTTTTTATTTCAGCTGTTATTTTCTGTAGGAAAACCTTGTAGGATGTACACAAATGACCCCCTGCTGAATTCAGAACTTTGTCTATGTTTTAGAAATGTTTAGCTCTTAGTTAAAATACAGGGGACATCTTTAAGATGCCCTCTGTGTGCATTTTACAACAAATCCGACACTGGCATCAATGTGGGTTTATTATACTGAGAAGGCTTTCCAGTCTTCATTGAAAGTATCATGTAGCTGTGGAGTTCGTAATGACAAACTCCCAGCCCATGTACTCAATATGGCCACACTGCAGTTACAATGTTTAAGAATGGACTTAGACTCTGTAGGGGCATATTGCTCATGCAGCTAAGCCCTCACCTGTGGTACAGTGCACCCTGCCTTACGGCTGTAAGGCCTGCTACAGGGTGACTTGCCTATTGTTATACCTGACAGCCTTAGGGTGGTCACCCCTTACTTTCTTCCTGCCTCCCTCCCCTTGTTAGATCCTGTTTTTGCTGGTTTTAAGACTCTGCACACTTTACCACTGCTTACCAGTGCTAAAGTGCATATGCTCTCTCCCTTTTAAACATGGTAACATTGAATCATACCCAATTGGACTGTTTAATTTACTTATACGTCCCTAGAAGAGTGCACTATATGTGCCCAGGGCCTGTAGATTAAATGCTACTAGTAGGCCTGCAGCTCTGATTGTGCCACCCACTTAAGTAGCTCCTTAACCTTGTCTCAGGCCTGCAATTGCAAGGCCTGTGTGTGCAGTTTCACTGCCAATATGACTTGGCATTTTAAAGTATTTGCCAAGCCTAAAACTCCCCTTTTTCTACATATAAGTCACCCGTAAGGTATGCCCTAGGTAACCCATAGGGCAGGGTGCTGTGTAGGCAAAAGGCGGGACATGTACCTCTGTAGTTTAAATGTCTGGGAGTGTAAAACTTCTAAATTCGTTTTTACACTGCTGTGCGGCCTGCTCCCTTCATAGGCTAACATTGGGGCTACCCTCATATACTGTTTGAATGTTAGCTGCTGATCTGAAAGGAGTAGAAAGGTCTTATTAAGTGTGGCCAGAATGGAGATACAAAATCCTGTTGACTGGTGATGTTGGATTTAATATTACTATTTTAAAAATGCCACTTTTAGAAAGTGAGCATTTCTCTGCACTTAAATCCTTCTGTGCCTTACAATTCACATCTTTCTGGGTTCAGTTGACAGCTCCCTTGTGCATTCACTCAAACACACCCCAAATACAGGATACTCAACCTCACTTGCATATATCTGCATTTTGAATGGGTCTTCCCAGGCTGGGAGGGTGGAGGTCCTGACAATTACATGTCAAAGGACAATAGCCTGCCCTCACACAAAGGACTGCCACACCCCCTACTGGGACCCTGGCAAACAGGATTAAACTGAAAGGGGACCTTGTGCACTCCAAGTCACTCTTTGAAGCCTCCCCCACTTCAAAGGCACATTTGGGTATTTAAACAGGGCCTCTGCCCCTACCAACTCAGACACTTCCTGGAGAAGAGAACCTGGACCAGAACCTGCATCCAGCCAAGAACTGCCTGGCTGCCCAAAGGACTCACATGACTGCTTTCTGTGAAGGACTGCTGCCTTGCTGTTGCCCTGCTGCCTTGCTGCTCTCTGGCTGTGGTGATAAGTGCTCTCCAAGGGCTTGTAGAGCTTGCCTCCTGTTCCCTGAAGTCTCAGGACCAAAAAGACTTAGGGGGTCATTCCGATGGCCACGGAAGCACCGCCAACAGGCTGGCGGTGCTTCCTTTGGGATTCCGACTGCGGCTGTAAAGCCGCGTCGCCCAGCCGGGTCCGGCGGTTTCCCGCCGGATTTACCCCAGCTGGGAGAATCCTTCCGACCCCCTTCCCGCCAGCCTGTTTCTGGCGGTTTTTCCCGCCAGGAACAGGATGGCGGGAACGGGTGTCCTGGGGCCCCTGGGGGCCCCTGCACTGCCCATGCCACTGGCATGGGCAGTGCAGGAGCCCCCTAACAGGGCCCCAGCATGATTTTCACTGTCTGCATAGTAGACAGTGAAAATCGCGACGGGTGCAACTGCACCCGTCGCACCCCTGCAACACCGCCGGCTCCATTCGGAGCCGGCTTCTGTGTTGCAGGGCCTTTCCCGCTGGGCCGGCGGGCGCTCCCTTGGCGGGCGCCCGCCGGCCCAGCGGGAAAGTCTGAATGGCCCCCGCGGTCTTCTGACCGCAGAGCGGTCATTTGACAGGGTGAGTTTGGCGGGCGGCAACCGCCGCCTGCCAAACTTGGAATGACCCCCTTAATCTCTACAAGAAGGACTCCTTGTGCGGCGAAAATAGACGCACAGCCTGCCAGAAACTATGCACAGCCTACACCGTGGTGAAAAATTCACCGCATGCCGAACCGGAACGACGCAGCCCTACTTTGCAACGAGAATATCGACGCAGCGCCAGAGTACCAACCGGAAATTCGACACACGGCCCAATGGATTGATGCACAGCTGAGCCAGAACGACGCACCCCGACTTCTAGAGAGGATGCAATGCAGCGCCTGCCATGCAGTAGAAATTTCCAAGCAACGCCCGCCGGATTGATGGAGCCCCTGTGACTTCGTACTGTCAGCGCTGGAAATCCATGCATCGTCCCTGGGGCATCCGGAAACCCCCCAACCTGAAGGGGATCCACGACTGAGTACCGGAAATCGATGCACAGCCGTCCCTGTGTGAAAATGAAACGCTGCATCACCGTGTACGGCCCTAGGAATCGACGCACACCCCCTTGTTTTCCACGCAACTCCTCCTCTGTGGTTCTTTGTGGAGATTTTCAACGCGAGCCAGGTACTTTGTGCTTGAAAGAGACATTTATTGCTTTTAAAAGACACTTTATATCACTTTTTACAGTGATATCACAACATATACTTATTGCATTTTAATCATTTTTACCTGCATTTTATCAGATAAATATTATATACTTTTCTAAACACTGTGTGGTGTATTTTTGTGGTGCTATACTGAGTTATTGCTTGATTTATTGCACAAACACTTTACACATTGCCTTCTAAGTTAAGCCTGACTGCTCAGTGCCAAGCTACCAGAGGGTGGTCACAGGATAATTTGGATTGTGTGTGACTTACCCTCACTAGAATAAGGGTCCTTGCTTGGACAGGGGGTAACCTGACTGCCAACCAAAGACCCCATTTCTAACACCTATGCCACGGGCAGTGGTTTGTGAGCATGGCACCCAGAGAGGGCCGCCATGTTGACTTTAACGTTTTCTCTCCACCAATACACACAATCTGCAATGGCAGTGTGCATGTGTTTGGTGAGGAGTCCCTTAGGGTGGCACAATACATGCTGCAGCTCTTAGAGACCCTCCCTGGTCACAAATTCCTTGGTACCACTGGTACCTTTTAAATAGGACTTAGCTGTGTGCCAGGGGTGTGCCAATTGTGGAAAAAATGGTACCGTTTAGGGGAAGAACACTGGTGCTGGGGCCTGGTTACCAGGATCCCAGCAGGCACTCAGTCAAGTTAGCATAAGATATCAGGCAAAAAGTGGGAGTACTGCAAGCAAGGGGCCAGTTTTCTACAAACATTATTGTTGTGGTGATTAGAAAAGTAAAAAAGAGGAAAAGCCCCACCATACTAACACAATAATGATTCTAAAATCCTTACCTGCACTACTAAGATTCTGTATGAAGACAAAAGCAGTGTTAGCCCTAATCTGCCCATCTAGTCCCTAGAAGGAATCCCATCCCCTATACCTGTGCTATAGGTAGAGAAGAGGTCTGCTGGTCTGCTGAGAGTCCTCCCACGTGGATGAAAAGAAGATGTAGAGTTTCAGCAGAACCTGCGACAACAGCATGCAGCTTAAGATGGCTGTCTGGAATGTCCCCTCTAATGTGGTGGGGGCAGTGTGGTGTTTTTATAATAAAACACATGTAGTTCTAAGAACTGCCCTGATTTGACAACATGTATTCTTCTGTGCATCTGTGTAGGGTACACACTGTGGTCTTTGGACCGGCAATACCCGGTAGCCTTGGGTTGAGCACAGGATGAAAATGCAGTGCAAAGAAATGAATAACAAGTTATGAATGGAAAGGCAACTGATAAAGAATAATAAAACATATCCACTAAAATGAAGCCTTGCTCAGATTCTAAAAGAAATAATAACAACATGTAAATGGGTGACAGGGCAGGGGACTCAGGCCCAGATCTAGACTAATGTGCCTGTGTAAATGCTAAAATAACTTCACAACAGTGCAAGCTTCTCACACACAGGTACATCCGGGCATCAGCAGTGCAAGCTTCACTCACTCTTAGAACAGGCATATCAGAACAGCAGCAATTTAGGCATCCCTCTCACAGAAAAATTACATCAGGGCATCAGCAGCGCAAGTGTCCCTCTCACGGAACAGGTGCATCAGGGCATCAGCAGTGCAAGCTTCCTTCATACACAGGACAGGTACATCAGGGCATCAGCAGTGCAAGCGTCCCTCACGCAAACAGCCGGAACATCAGTGCATCAGCAGTGCAGGCTTCCCTCACTCACAAAACAGGGACATCAGGGCATAAGAAGTACAAGCTCACCTCACTTGCAGAAAAGTTACATCAAGGGATCAGCAGTGCAAGCTTCCCTCACTCACAAAACAGGTACATCAGGACATCACCAGGGTAAGCTTCCCTCACTCACAGAACAGGTACATCAGGGCATTAGCAGTGGAAACTTCCCTCACTCACAGAACAGGTAAATCAGGGCATCATCAGGGCAGGCTTCCCTTACTCACAGAACAGTTACATTGGGACATCAGCAGTGCAAGCTTACCTCATAGAAAAGATACATCAGGACATCAGCAGTGCAAGCTTCCCTCACAGAACAGGTACATCAGGGCATCAGCAGTGTAAGTTTCGCAAACTCACAGAACAGGTATACCATGGCATCAGCAGGGCAAGTTTTCCATTCACAAAATAGGTACAGCAGGACATCAGCAGTGCACGCTTCCCTCTCAAAGAACAAGTACACCAGGTCACCAGCAGTTCAAGATTCCTTCATTCACAGAACAGGGACATCAAGATATAAGCAGTTCAAGATTCCCTCACATGCAGAACAGGTACGCCAGGGCTATAGCACTGCAATCTTCCCTCACTGACGGAACACGTGCATCAGGGCATCAGCAGTGCAAGCTTCCCTCACATGCTGAACAGGTACATCAGGGTTTCAGCTGTGCAAGCTTCCCTCAGTCACAGAACAGTTACATCAGGCCATCAGCAGTGCTAGCTTCCCTCACTCACAAGAAAAGGTACATCAGGGCATTAGCAGTGCAAGATTCCCTCTCACAGAACAGATCTATCAGGTCATCAGCAATGCAAGGTTCCCTCACTCACAGAATAGGTGCTTCAGGGCATCAGAAGCCCAAGCTTCCCCCTCACATAATGGGTACTTTGAGGCATCATAAGTGCAGGCTTCCCTCTCACAGAACAGGTACATCGGAGCCTCAGCAGTGCAAACCTCCCTTCTACACGGAACAGGTACATCGGAGCCTCAGCAGTGCAAGCTTCCCTCCTACACAGAACAGGTACATCAGGACATCAGCAGTGCAAGCTTCCATCACAGAACAGGGACATCAGGGCATCAGCAGTGCAAGCTTCCCTCACATGCAGAACAGGTACATCAGGACATCAGCAATGCATGCTTCTCTCTCACAGAACAGGTACATCACGATATAAGTAGTTCAAGATTCCCTCACATGCAGAACAGGTATGCTGTTGCTGTAGCACTGCAATCTTCCCTTACTCACAGAACATGTACATGGGGACATCAGCAGTGCAAGCTTCCCTCACATGCAGAACGGGTACATCAGTACATCAGCAGTGCATGTTTCCCTCACTCACAGAACAGGTACATCAGGGCATTAGCAGTGCAAGATTCCCTCTCACAGAACAGATCTATCTGGGCATCAGCAGTGCAAGGTTCCCTCACTCACAGAATAGGTGCATCAATGCACCGGCAGCCCAAGCTTCCCCCTCACAGAACTGGTACTTCGAGGCATCAGAAGTACAGGCTTCCCTCTTACAGAACAGATACACTGGAGCCTCAGCAGTGCAAGCTTCACTCCAACACGGAACAGGTACACCAGTGCATCAATAGTTCAGCTTCCCTCTCACAGAACTGGTACATCAGGATCTCAGCAATGCAAGCTTCCCTCACAGAACACGTACATCAGGGCAGCAGCAGTGCAAGCTTCCCTCACATGCAGAACAGGTACATCAGGACATCAGTAATGCAAGCTTCCCTCTCACAAAACAGGTACATCTGGTCATCAGCAGTGGACGCTTCCCTCTCACAAAACAGGTAATAACAGACAGCAACATATTCTTCCCTAACCTACAAACCTGCTGGTTTACCTGATTGACTGTTATGGTTATGGTAAGGCCAGTAAAAACATTGTGAAGTGTAACAAAAGTTGGTAATTTTTAGCATTTGAAACACAAAATTAAAATAGCAAATACAGGAAGAAAACACTTTAGATAGGATTTTGGAACTGCTTATGCGATTCCTAAACATTTAAAAAGCGAACTTGCAGAATCAACATGTTAAAAATAACACAGGATTTTACAGAAAACAGAAAATCATATTCAAGCTCCAGTTCCTGCACTTAGAGAATCTCGAAATAGAACCACATGACGTGTACATGGTGTGAAACCTGGAGGTAAAACACACACAGCAGAGGAGTCTGTCCTCCTCCTGTTCTGTGACTGTAACATGAACCCGGAAGTCCCAGCGCACACAGAGAGAGGCAGACACACAGACACACCCACTTCACACAGAGAGGGGCAGACACACAGACACACCCACTTCACACAGAGAGGGGCAGACACAGGGAGGGGCAGACACACAGACACACCCACTTCACATACAGAGGGGCAGACACACAAACACACCCACTTCAACTTCATACAGAGGGGCAGAGACACAGACACACCCACTTCACACAGAGATGGGCAGACTGTAGGAGTCTGGCCTGGCTTATAGTGGGTACCTTGTGGTACTTACACCCTGTGCCACGTCCAGTTATCCCTTATTAGTAGAATTGAGGTGTTTCTAGCAGCTTAGGCTGAGAGGTAGCTATGGCAAAGCAGCTTAGGCTGAACTAGGAGACATACAAAGCTCCTACTATACCACTTATATCATATGCACAATATCATAAGAAAACACAATACACAGAGTTACTAAAAATAAAGGTACTATATTTTAGTGACAATATGCCAAAAGTATCTCAGAGGATACTCTCACTTAGGAGGTAAGTAATATACACAAATTATACGTACACAAACCCAAAACAGGTAAGTAACAGTAAGAAAAGTAGTGCAAACAATGTAGAATCACAATAGGATGCAACAGGTAGACATAGGTCTAGGGGCAACACAAGCCGTATACTCCAAAAGTGGAATGCGAATCACGAATGGACCCCAGACCTATGGGAAGTTGTAGAGGGTCGCTGGGACTGTAAGAAAACAGTAAGGGTGTCCAAAATACCACACCCCAAGACCCTGAAAAGTAGGAGTAAATTTACCCTACTACCCCAGAAAGACAGAATAGTCATGATAGGAGATTCTGCAAGAACCACAAGCACCATCAAAACATTGAAGACGGATTCCTGGACTTGAGGACCTGCAAAGGAAGGGGACCAAGTCCAAGAGTCCAGAAAGAGTCTAGGGGGGCAGGATCCCAGAAAACCCTGGATGAAGGTGCAAGAGGGCTGCCTCTGGGTGGAAGAAGCTGACGATTCTGCAACAACGAAAAGGGCTAGGAACTTCTCCTTTGGATGGAAGATGTCCCACTGCGTGCTGGAGGTGGCATAACTGTTTCCAGGCAGAAATACGGCAAACAAGCTTTGCTAGCTGCAAGAGTCGCGGTTGAGGATTTTGGGTGCTGCTGGGGACCAGGAAGGACCAGGATGTCGCCCATTGGAGGAGGAGACAGAGGGACGCTCAGCAAAAGAGCCCCCGCTGAAGCAGGCAGCACCCGCAGAAGTACCAGAGCAGGCACTTGGAAGATCTGAGGACAGCGGTTGACCCAGAGTCACAAAGGAGGGTCCCATGACGTCGGAGTCCAACTCAGCGAGTTGGGCAATGCAGGACGGAGTGCTGGGGACCCAGGCTAGGCTGTGCACAAAGGAATCCTTGGGAAAGTGCACAGAAGCCGGAGTAGCTGCAGATCACACAGTACACAGGATTACTGTCTGGCGGGGGGAGGCAAGGACTTACCTCCACCAAATTTGGACAGAATGGACACTGGACTGTGGGAGACACTTGGGCCCAGCTCCTGTGTTCCAGGGACCACGCTCGTCAGGATGAGAGGGGACCCAGAGGACTGGTGATGCAGAGGTTTGGTGCCTACGTTAGCAGGGGGAAGATTCCGTCGATCAACGGGAGATTTCTTCTTGCCTTCCAGTGCAGGGTGAAGGCAGACAGCCCTCACAGCATGCACCACCAGGAAACAGTCGAGAAAGCTAGCAGAATGAGGCGCTACAATGTTGCTGGTAGTCGTCTTGCTACTTTGTTGCGGTTTTGCAGGCGTCCTTGAGCAGTCAGCGGTCGATCCTTGGCAGAAGTCGAAGAGGGAAGTGCAGAGGAACTCTGGTGAGCTCTTGCATTCATTATCTGAGGAATAGCCCGGAGGAGAGACCATAAATACCCAGAAAAGGAGGTATGGTTACTAAGGAAGGAGGCTTGGCTACTGAAAGAGGTAAGCACCTATCAGGAGGGGTCTCTGACGTCACCTGCTGGCACTGGCCACTCAAAGCAGTCCAGTGTGCCCCCAATACTTCTGAATCCAAGATGGCAGAGGCCTGGGACACAATGGAGGAGCTCTGTGCACCTCCCCTGGGAGGTACTGGTCAGGTGAGTGGTCACTCCCCTTTCCTTTGTCCAGTTTCGCACCAGAGCAGGGCTGGGAGATCCCTGAACCGGTGTAGACTGGCTTATGCAGAGATGGGCACCATCTGTGCCCATCAAAGCATTTCCAGAGGCTGGGATAGGCTACTCCTCCCCAGCCCTTCACACCTATTTCCAAAGGGAGAGGGTGTAACACCCTCTCTCAGAGGAAATCCTTTGTTCTGCCTTCCTGGGCCTGGGCTGGCCAGACCCCAGGAGGGCACAATCCTGTCTCAGGGGTTGGCAGCAGCAGCAGCTTCAGTGGAAACCCCGGAAAGGCAGTTTGGCAGTACCCGGGTTCTGTGCTAGAGACCCGGGGGATCATGGAATTGTCCCCCCCCCCCCAATACCAGAATGGTATTGGGGTAACAATTCCATGATTTTAGACATGTTACATGGCCATGTTCGGAGTTACCATTGTGACGCTACACATAGGTAGTGACCTATGTGCAGTGCACGTGTGTAATGGTGTCCCCGCACTCACAAAGTTCGGGGAATTTACCCTGAACAATGTGGGGGCACCTTGGCTAGTGCCAGGGTGCCCAAACACTAAGTAACTTGGCACCTAACCTTCACCAAGTGAGGGTTAGACATATAGGTGACTTATAAGTTACCTGTGTGCAGTGAAAAATGGCTTTGAAATAACGTGGACATTATTTCACTCAGCCTGCAGTTGCAGGCCTATGTAAGAACTGTTTGAGCTCCCTATGGGTGGCAAAAGAAATGCTGCAGCCCATAGGGATCTCTTGGAACCCCAATACCCTGGGTACCTAGATACCACATACAAGGGAATTATATGGGTGTTCCAGTGTGCCAATGAGAATTGGTAAAATTAGTCACTAGCCTGCAGTGACAATTTTAGAAAGCAGAGAGAGCATAAACACTGAGGTTCTGGTTAGCAGAGCCTCAGTGATACAGATAGGCACCACACAGGGAACACATACAGGGCAAACATTATGAGCACTGGGGTCCTGCCTAGTAGGATCCCAGTGACACATGGGCAAAAGCAAACATACATACAGTGAAAATGGGGGTAACATGCCAGGCAAGATGGTACTTTCCTACACAACCACCCCCCAAACAAAGGACAATAAGGCTAACCTTGCCCAGATGAGTCTTGATTGTCTAAGTGGAAATATCTGGAGAGTCCATCTGCATAGGAGTGGGTAGTCCCAGGTCTATGTTCCACTGTATAGTCCATTACCTGTAGGGATATGAACCACCTCAACAATTTAGGGTTTTCACATTTCATTTGTTTTAGCCAAAGTAGAGGTTTGTGGTCTGTCTGAACAATAAAGTGAGTACCAAACAGGTATGGTCTCAACTTTTTCAGTGCCCAGACCACAGCAAAGGCCTCCCTCTCTATGGCAGACCAACACTTTTCTCTAGGGGTCAACCTTCTGCGGATAAAAGCAACTGGTTGATCCTGGTCCTCAGAATTCAGTTGTGATAGTACTGCCCCTACCCCTAATTCAGATGCATCAGTTTGAACAATGAATTTCTTGGAGTAACAAGGGCTTTTTAGGACAGGTGCAGAGCACATGCCCTGTTTGAGCTCCTCAAAAGCTTTCTGACAGCTGGCTGTCCATAATACCTTCTTAGGCATTTTTTGCTAGTGAGATCATTAAGAGGGGCTGCTATGGAGTCATAATTCTTTATGAATCTCCTATAGTACCCCGTGAGGCCTAAAAAGGCTCTCACCTGGGTTTGAGTTGTAGGGGGAACAGCGAGATCAGTCCTGTCATAGTAGGGTTTTAGACGGTTGACATGAATCACCCTAAGGGGACTCCTGGCAGTGTCCAAGTCTACCAAGTAGGTAACCTCACCCTTCTTTAAAACAATTAGATGGGGACCACTCCATTTGTCTTGGAGTGCTCTTGGGACCACAGGCTCCAATACCCACACCTTCTGTCCTGTGCAGTACTGAGTCAGGACAGCATTCTGGTCACGCCATTGCTTTTGCAGCTCCTGTCTGGCCTGAAGGTTTTTACTGGCCTTTTTCATATACTCAGCCATTCTGGGTCTTAGGCCAAGCACATAGTCTACTATGTCCTGTTTAGGAGCTTTTAAAGGTTGTTCCCAACCCTCCTTCACAAGAGCAAGTGGACCTCTTACAGGGTGCCCAAAGAGGAGTTCAAAGGGGCTGAAGCCCACTCCTTTTTGGGGTACCTCCCTGTAAGCAAAAAGGAGGCAAGGTAACAGGACATCCCATCTCCTTCTGAGTTTTTAAGGGAGTTCCATTATCATACTTTGAGAGTTTTATTAAACCTTTTAACCAGACCATGTGTTTGTGGATGGTAAGGGGTGGTGAACTTGTAGGTTACCCCACACTCCTTCCACATTGCTTTTAGGTATGCAGACATGAAGTTGCTACCTCTGTCTTACACCACTTTCTTAGGAAAACCCACCCTGGAAAAGATTCCCAGGAGTGCCTTTGCCACTGCAGGAGCTGTAGTGGTCCTTAAGGGTATGGCTTCAGGATATCATGTGGCATGGTCCACTACCACCAAGATAAATCTACTGCATGAAACTGTTGGAGGGTCAAAGGGGCCAACTATGTCAGCCCCTACCCTTTCAAATGGCACCCCAACCACTGGAAGTGGAATTAAGGGGGCCTTTGGAGTGCCACCAGTCTTGCCACTGGCTTGACAGATCACACAAGAGCGACAAAACTCTTTTGTGTCCTCTGACATATGAGGCCAGTGAAACAAGGGGACAAGTCTTTCCCAAGTTTTCGTCTGGCCAAATGCACAGCCAAAGGAATGTCATGTGCTAGGGTGAGAAGAAACTCCCTGTACTGCAAGGGAATTACGAATCTCCTGGCAGCTCCAGGTTTTGGGTCCCTTGACTCTGTGTACAAGAGGTTATCTTCCCAGTACACCCTATGGCTATCACTGACATCCCCATTCTGCTGTTTGACAGCTTGCTGTCTTAAACCCTCTAATGTGGGATAGGTCTGCTGTGCCACACTCAGCTCTTCCCTGGCAGCCCCCCTGCACCCAAAAGCTCAGCAGTGTCTGCTGCCAGCTCCTCTGGTGTAGGTTCTGCACAGGGAAAGGATTCTTCTTCCTCAAAAGGGGAATCATCTGTAGAGGGAGGGATAGTGGGAAGGAATTTACCCTTTCTACCCCTAGTTTTTTGGGAGCACTTGGTCCATTGTTCCAGGATCCAAGTTTCCCTGTCCTTTTTGCTTCTTGGCCTGAGCCCTTGTCAAAGCAAAAATATGCCCAGGAATGCCCAGCATTGCCGCATGAGCCTCCAACTCCACTTCTGCCCAAGATGATGTTTCCAAATAATTGCCCAGTAGGCAATCTACAGGTAATTCAGTGGCTACCACAACTTTCTTTGGACCAGTAACCCCCCCCCCCCCAAGTTGAGATTCACAACAGCCATGGGGTGGCTAAGAGTGTTGTTATGAGCATCAGTCACTTGGTACTGCTGACCAAGTAGGTGTTGATCAGGGTGGACCAGTTTTTCTATCACCAAAGTTACACTGGCTCCTGTGTCCCTGTAGGCCTCAACCTCAATACCGTTGATTAGGGGTAGTTGCTTGTACTTACCCATATTAAGGGGACAAGCAACCAAGGTGGCAAAGTCAATGCCACCATCAGAGACTAAAACAGCCTCTGTCGTCTCCCTAACAAAACCAACCCCAACTACATTGCCAATAGTGAGCCCAGCTACACCCTTGGATTGGCTATTAGTAGTAGCCTTCCCACCACCACTGCTATTACTAGGGGCACTAGAGGTTGCAGTTGGGGTTGTGGTGGTGGGATGTTTGGTGTTTTTCTTTGGACAAGTGGAATCACTTGCCCAATGACCTTTGGCTTTACACAAATAACACCAAGGCATTTTCTGATTGTTTGAAGAGGATTTGGACCCACCACCCCCAGAGGATTTTTGTGGGCCTGATGAAGACTCAGAATGTTTACTTTTGTCCCCACCCTTGTCAGAAGACTTACCATCCTTCTTCTTGCCATCCTTGTCACCCCTTGTATGAACTTTTCTGTTCACCCTTGTTCTGACCATTTGTCTGCCTTCTTTCCCAATTATTGGGGAGAGGTCAGATCAGAGTCTACTAGGTATTGGTGCAACAAGTCAGATACACAATTGTTAAGAATATGCTCTCTCAGAATAAGATTATACAGGCTTTCATAGTCAGAAACTTTACTGCCATGCAACCAACCTTCCAAGGCCTTCACTGAACAGTCCACAAAATCTGTCCAGTCTTGAGAGGACTCTTTTCTGGTGTCTCTGAACTCAATCCTGAATTGTTCAGTGGTTAAGCCAAATCCATCCAAGAGTACATCCTTCAAAACTTTGTAATTATTGACATCGCTTTCTCTGACAGGAAGGAGCCTATTCCTACCCTTTCCAGTGAATGATAGGCACAAGATAGCAGACCACTGCCTTTGAGGGACCAACTGTACCATACAGGCCCTCTCAAGTGCAGCAAACCACTTATTAATGTCATCCCCCTCCTTGTAAGGGGGGACTATCTTATGCAGATTCCTGGAACTTGCTCTCTAACAGGATTACTATCTGAAACACTGCTGCTGCCACCATGGGGAACTAACCCCAATCTCTGGCTTTCCCTCTCTGTGTCTAGGGATTCCATGTCTAAGGCCAGCTGCTGCTGTTTAAGCTTCAGTCTGGTCTCTTCCATCCTCAGCTTTCTGAGTTCCCTTTCCATTAGGTTATCCTCAGGGTGGGAGGCTTGGGAATGTTTGGAACCAGAGGAGATTTGGGATTTTGCAGAGAGAGACCTGTCCCTAACTGTCTGGACCCTAGTAACCTGGCCTTTAGGAGTGAAAGATGCCCTACTGATGTGAGACCCTCTAACACTACCAGTGTCACTAGGTGGCCTGCTAGGGGGCAGGACTTTGTAAGAACCCTCCCCAGCATCTTCAGGGAACTCCTCTGAGTCTGACTGGGAAGCCTCCCCTTTTTCTACCCTCTCCTGAGTTGGGCCAGATTGGTTCTGGTCATCATCTATGAGCAGGTTAAAGAGAAACTCTTTTGTTGGATTCTTACCTATACTTAAACCTCTAACCAGGCAGAGACCCCTCAAACTTTTATAGTTTAAACTCTCATATGTTGCATTAACAGTTTGGGAGTGGGCTCTACTGAAGACATGATAGAAAAGGTTTAAGAACAGTGAGAGAAAAAGTTTTAGAACTTTAGAAAGCACAGAGAAAAAAAACATTTTCAAAAATTTGGAAAGTTTTTTGAAGTTTTGGTTAAATGTACACATACTGAACTATTTGGTATATGATTTTCTTATGAAAAGCACCAAGTGACAAAGTGGTAAAGCAGTTTACAAGTACTTATCCCACCGCTGCACCACCAATGTAGGAGGCTGACCTGGCTTATAGTGGGTACCTTGTGGTACTTACACCCTGTGCCAGGTCCAGTTATCCCTTATTAGTAGAATAGAGGTCTTTCTAGCAGCTTAGGCTGATAGAAGGTAGTTATGGCAAAGCAGCTTAGGCTGAACTAGGAGACATGCAAAGCTCCTACTATACCACTTATATCATATAGCACAATATCATAAGAAAACACAATACTCAGAGGGGGTTATTACAACTTTGGAGGAGGTGTTAATCCGTCCCAAATGTGACGGATATACCACCAGCCGTATTACGAGTTCCATAGATATAATGGACTCGTAATACGGCTTGTGGTATATCCGTCACTTTACCGTCACTTTTGGGACAGATTACCACCTCCTCCAAAGTTGTAATATCCCCCCAGAGTTACTAAAAATAAAGGTAATTTATTTTAGTGACAATATGCCAAAAGTATCTCAGAGGATACCCTCACTTAGGAGGTAAGTAATATACACAAATTATATCTACACAAACCCAAAACAGGTAAGTAACAGTAAGAAAAGTAGTGCAAACAATGTAGAATCACAATAGGATGCAATAGGTAGACATAGGTCTGGGGCAACACAAACCATATAGTCCGAAAGCGGAATGCGAATCACAAATGGACCCCAAACCTATGGGAAGTTGTAGAGGGTCGCTGGGACTGTAAGAAAACAGTAAGGGTGTCCACAATACCCCACCCCAAGACCCTGAAATGTAGGAGTAAAGTTACTCTACTACACCAGAAAGACAGAATAGTCGTGATAGGGGATTCTGCAAGAACCACAAGCACCCGCAAAACACTGGAGATGGATTCCTGGACCTGAGGACCTGTAAAGGAAGGGGACCAAGTCCAAGAGTCACGAAAGTGTCCAGGGGGGGCAGGAGCCCAGAAAACCCCGGATGAAGGTGCAAGAGGGCTGCCTCCGGGTGGAAGAAGCCAATGATTCTGCAACAACGAAAAGGGCTAGGAACTTCTCCTTTGGATGGAAGATGTCCCACGGCGTGCTGGAGGTTGCAGAAGTGTTTCCAGGCAGAAATACCGCATACAAGCCTTGCTAGCTGCAAGAGTCGCAGTTGAGTATTTTGGGTGCTGCTGGGGAGCAGGAAGGACCAGGATGTCGCCCCTTGGAGGAGGAGACAGAGGGGGCGCTCAGCAACTCAGAGAGCCCCTGCAGAAGCAGGCAGCACCCGCAGAAGTACTGGAGCAGGCACTTGGAAGATCTGAGGACAGCGGTCGACTCAGAGTCACAAAGGAGGGTCCCACGACGTCGGAGTCCAACTCAGCGAGTTTGGCAATGCAGGATGGAGTGCTGGGGACCCAGGATAGGCTGTGCACAAAGGAATCCTTGGGAAAGTGCACAGAAGCCGGAGTAGCTGCAGATCACGCAGGACACAGGATCACTGTCTGGCGGGGGGAGGCAAGGACTTACCTCCACCAAATTTGGGCAGAAGGGCCCCTGGACTGTGGGAGACACTTGGACTCAGCTCCTGTGTTCCAGGGACCACGCTCGTCAGGATGAGAGGGGACCCAGAGGACGGGTGATGCAGAGGTTTGGTGCCTGCATTAGCAGGGGGAAGTTTCCGTTGACCCACAGGAGATTTCTTCTTGGCTTCCAGTGCAGGGTGAAGGCAGACAGCCCTCAGAGCATGCACCACCAAGAAACAGTTGAGAAAGCCGGCAGGATTAGGCGCTACAATGTTGCTGGTAGTTGTCTTGCTACTTTGTTGCGGTTTTGCAGGCGTCCTAGAGCAGTCAGCAGTCAATCCTTGGCAGAAGTCGAAGAGGGAAGTGCAGAGGAATTCTGGTGAGCTCTTGCATTCATTATCTGAGGAATAGCCCAGAGGAGAGACCCTAAATAGCCAGAAAAGGAGGTTTGGCTACTAAGAAAGGAGGCTTGGCTACTGAAAGAGGTAAGCACCTATCAGGAGGGGTCTCTGATGTCACCTGCTGGCACTGGCCACTCAGAGCAGTCCAGTGTGCCCCCAATACCTCTGAGTCCAAGATGGCAAAGGTCTGGGACACAATGGAGGAGCTCGGGGCACCTCCCCTGGGAGGTACTAGTCAGGGGAGTGGCCACTCCCCTTTCCTTTGTCCAGTTTCGCGCCAGAGCAAGGCTGGGGGATCCCTGAACCGGTGAAGACTGGCTTATGCAGAGATGGGCACCATCTGTGCCCATCAAAGCATTTCCAGAGGCTGGGGGAGGCTACTCTTCCCCAGCCCTTCGCACCTATTTCCAAAGGGAGAGGGTGTAACACCCTCTCTCAGAGGAAATCATTTGTTCTACCTTCCTGGGCCTGGGCTGCCCAGACCCCAGATGGGCAGAATGCTGTCCGAGGGGTTGGCAGCAGAAGCTGCTGCAGGGGAAACCCCAGGAAGGCAGTTTGGCAGTACCCGGGTTCTGTGCTAGAGACCCGGGGGATCATGGAATTGTCCCCCCAATACCAGAATGGTATTGGGGTGACAATTCAATGATCCTAGACATGTTACATGGCCATGTTCGGAGTTACCATTGTCACGCTACACATAGGTAGTGACCTATGTGCAGTGCACGCGTGTAATGGTGTCCCCGCACTCACAAAGTTCGGGGAATTTGCCCTGAAAAATGTGGGGACACCTTGGCTAGTGCCAGGGTGCCCACACACTAAGTAACTTGGCACCTAACCTTCACCAAGTGAGGGTTAGACATATAGGTGACTTATAAGTTACTTATGTGCAGTGAAAAATAGCTGTGAAATAACGTGGATGTTATTTCACTCAGGCTGCAATGGCAGGCCTGTGTAAGAATTGTCTGGGCTCCCTATGGGTGGCAAAAAAATTGCTGCAGCCCATAGGGATCTCTTGGAACCCCAATACCCTGGGTACCTAGGTACCATATACAAGGGAATTATATGGGTGTTCCAGTGTGCCTATGAGAATTGGTAAAATTAGTCACTAGCCTGCAGTGACAATTTTAGAAAGCAGAGAGATTATAAACACTGAGGTTCTGGTTAGCAGAGCCTCAGTGATACAGTTAGGCACCACACAGGGAACACATACAGGGCATACATTATGAGCACTGGGGTCCTGCCCAGCAGGATCCCAGTTACACAGTCAAAAACAAACATACATACAGAAAAAATGGGGGCAACATGCCAGGCAAGATGGTACTTTCCTACACAGACACACAGACATACCCACTTCACACAGAGAGGGGCAGACACACAGACACACCCACTTCACACAGAGAGGGGCAGACACACAGAGAGGGGCAGACACACAGACACACCCACTTCACACACAGAGCAGCACACAGAGAGAGGCAGACACACAGGCACACCCACTTCACACAGAGAGAGGCAGACACACAGACACACCCACTTCACGGGGGAGGGGCAGACATGCAGAGAGGCAGACACACAGACACACCTACTTCACACAGAGAGGGGCAGACACACAGACACACTCACTTCATGCAGCGAGAGGCAGACACAAAGGGACACCCACTTCACACAGAGAGGGGCAGACACAGAGAGGGGCAGACACAGAGACACACTCACTTCACACAGAGAGGGGCAGACACGCAGAGAGGGGCAGACACACAGACACACCCACTTCACACAGAGAGAGGCAGACACACCCACTTCACACAGAGAGGGGCGGACACACAGACACACCCACTTCACACAGAGAGGGGCAGACAGACACACGCACTTCACACAGAGAGGGGCAGACAAACAGACACACCCACTTAACACAGAGAGGGGCAGACACACAGACACATCCACTTCACACAGAGAGGGGCACACACGCAGACACACCCACTTCACACAGTGAGAGGCAGACACACCAGCTTCACGCAGAGAGGGGCAGACACACGGCACACCCACTTCACACAGAGAGGGGCAGACACACGGAGAGGGGCAGACACACAGGCGTACCCACTTCACACAGAGAGGGGCAGACACGCAGAGAGAGGCAGACACACAGACACACCCACTTCACGCAGAGAGGGGCAGTCACACGGCACACCCACTTCACACAGAGAGGGACAGACACACAGAGAGGGGCAGACACACAGAGAGGGGAGGACACACAGGCACACCCACTTCACACAGAGAGGGGCGGACACAAAGAGAGGGCAGACACACAGGCACACCCACTTCACACAGAGAGGGGCCGACACACAGAGAGGGGCAGACACACAGGCACACCCACTTCACACAGAGAGGGGCACACACACAGGAGATTGAGACACACCGACTTCACACAGAGAGGGCGGACACACAGACACACCCACTTTACACAGAGAGGGGCGGATACACAGGCACACCCACTTCACACAGAGAGGGGCAGACACACAGAGACGGGCAGACACACAGACACACCCACTTCACACAGAGAGGGGCAGACACAGAGAGGGGCAGACACACCCACTTCACACAGAGAGGGGCAGACACACAGGAGATTGAGACACACCCACTTCACACAGAGAGGGGAGGACACACACGGACACACCCACTTCACACAGAGAGGGGAGACACACAGAGAGGGGCGGACACACAGACATGCCCACTTCACACAGAGAGGGGCGGACACACAAACATGCCCACCTCACACAGAGAGAGAAACTGAAACTTAAGTTTACTTTCTGCGTTTCTGAATCATGGCGGCAGCTCAGCTGGAGATCCTCAAGGAAGAGGCCACTTGTCCCATCTGTTTGGAGTATTTTACTGATCCGGTGATGATTATTGATTGTGGACACAACTTCTGCCCCTCCTGCATCACTCAGAGCTGGGAGGGAAGAGATGGAAACTTCCCCTGTCCACAGTGCAGGGAAACATATCCTGGGAGAAACCTCCGGCCCAACAGGCAACTGGGAAACGTGGCCGAAATTGCAAAACAGCTTCATCTGCCCCCAGTGAAGCCCCCGGAGGAGAATCTGTGTGAGGAACATGAAGAGAAACTGGGCTGTTCTGTGCAGAGGATCAGAGGATGATATGCTGGGTCTGCCGGGAGTCCAAGGAGCATAAAACTCACTCAGCAAGTCCTGTAGAGGAGGCTGCAGAGGAGTACAAGGTATGTCTGTGATCATTGAAGGATCACAGTTCACTCTGTGGGTCCCCATGGGTCCCCCCTAGAAAAGGGTACGTTTGTGAGTTGTAAGTGAATGTCAAAGTTAGACCTATGTAAGAAACTGCCAAAGATCACACTGGGTGTCTGTCAGTGTCCTGAAATCATAGATTGTGCACATTGCACCACATAAGTGTGAGAAGGTAGCCTCTTTCTAGCCTTGTTACCCCCACTTTTGGCCTGTTTGTGAGTGTATGTCAGGGTGTTTGTCACTGTTTTCACTGTCTCACTGGGATCCTGATAGCCAGGCCTCAGTGCTCATAGTGAAAACACCATGTTTTCAGTATGGTTGTTATGTGTCACTGGGATCCTGCTAGTCAGGACCCCAGTGCTCATAGGTTTGTGGCCTATATGTATGTGTCACTGGGACCCTGTCACACAGGGCCCCAGTGCTCATAGGTGTGCATGTATATGTTCCCTGTGTGGTGCCTAACTGTCTCACTGAGGCTCTGCTAACCAGAACCTCAGTGGTTATGCTCTCTCATTACTTTCAAATTGTCACTAACAGGCTAGTGACCAATTTTACCAATTTACATTGGCTTACTGGAACACCCTTATAATTCCCTAGTATATGGTACTGATGTACCCAGGGTATTGGGGTTCCAGGAGATCCCTATGGGCTGCAGCATTTCTTTTGCCACCCATAGGGAGCTCTGACAATTCTTACACAGGCCTGCCACTGCAGTCTGAGTGAAATAACGTCCACGTTATTTCACAGCCATTTTACACTGCACTTAAGTAACTTATAAGTCACCTATATGTCTAACCTTTACCTGGTAAAGGTTAGGTGCAAAGTTACTTAGTGTGAGGGCACCCTGGCACTAGCCAAGGTGCCCCCACATCGTTCAGAGCCAATTCCCTGAACTTTGTGAGTGCGGGGACACCATTACACGCGTGCACTACATATAGGTCACTACCTATATGTAGCTTCACCATGGTAACTCCGAATATGGCCATGTAACATGTCTATGATCATGGAATTGCCCCCTCTATGCCATCCTGGCATTGTTGGTACAATTCCATGATCCCAGTGGTCTGTAGCACAGACCCTGGTACTGCCAGACTGCCCTTCCTGGGGTTTCACTGCAGCTGCTGCTGCTGCCAACCCCTCAGACAGGCAGCTGCCCTCCTGGGGTCCAGCCAGGCCTGGCCCAGGATGGCAGAACAAAGAACTTCCTCTGAGAGAGGGTGTGACACCCTCTCCCTTTGGAAAATGGTGTGAAGGCAGGGGAGGAGTAGCCTCCCCCAGCCTCTGGAAATGCTTTGTTGGGCACAGATGTGCCCAATTCTGCATAAGCCAGTCTACACCGGTTCAGGGACCCCTTAGCCCCTGCTCTGGCGCGAAACTGGACAAAGGAAAGGGGAGTGACCACTCCCCTGACCTGCACCTCCCCTGGGAGGTGTCCAGAGCTCCTCCAGTGTGCTCCAGACCTCTGCCATCTTGGAAACAGAGGTGCTGCTGGCACACTGGACTGCTCTGAGTGGCCAGTGCCACCAGGTGACGTCAGAGACTCCTGCTGATAGGCTCCTTCAGGTGTTAGTAGCCTTTCCTCTCTCCTAGGTAGCCAAACCCTCTTTTCTGGCTATTTAGGGTCTCTGTCTCTGGGGAAACTTTAGATAGCGAATGCATGAGCTCAGCCGAGTTCCTCTGCATCTCTCTCTTCACCTTCTGATAAGGAATCGACCGCTGACCGCGCTGGAAGCCTGCAAACCTGCAACATAGTAGCAAAGACGACTACTGCAACTCTGTAACGCTGATCCTGCCGCCTTCTCGACTCTTTTCCTGCTTGTGCATGCTGTGGGGGTAGTCTGCCTCCTCTCTGCACCAGAAGCTCCGAAGAAATCTCCCGTGGTTCGACGGAATCTTCCCCCTGCAACCGCAGGCACCAAAAAGCTGCATTACTGGTCCCTTGGGTCTCCTCTCAGCACGACGAGCGAGGTCCCTCGAATCCAGCGACACTGTCCAAGTGACCCCCACAGTCCAGTGACTCTGCAGCCCAAGTTTGGTGGAGGTAAGTCCTTGCCTCACCTCGCTGGGCTGCATTGCTGGGAACCGCGACTTTGCAAGCTACTCCGGCCCCTGTGCACTTCCGGCGGAAATCCTTCGTGCACAGCCAAGCCTGGGTCCACGGCACTCTAACCTGCATTGCACGACTTTCTAAGTTGGTCTCCGGCGACGTGGGACTCCTTTGTGCAACTTCGGCGAGCACCATTTCACGCATCCTTGTAGTGCCTGTTTCTGGCACTTCTCCGGGTGCTACCTGCTTCAGTGAGGGCTCTTTGTCTTGCTCGACGTCCCCTCTCTCTGCAGGTCCAATTTGCGACCTCCTGGTCCCTCCTGGGCCCCAGCAGCGTCCAAAAACGCCAAACGCACGACTTGCGTGTAGCAAGGCTTGTTGGCATCCTTCCGGCGGGAAAACACTTCTGCACGACTCTCCAAGGCGAGAGGGATCCGTCCACCAAAAGGGAAGTCTCTAGCCCTTTTCGTTCCTGCAGAAACCTCAGCTTCTTTTGTCCAGTCGAAGCTTCTTTGCACCCGCAGCTGGCATTTCCTGGGTATCTGCCCATCTCCGACTTGCTTGTGACTTTTGGACTTGGTCCCCTTGTTCCACAGGTACCCTAGATTGGAAATCCACAGTTGTTGCATTGCTGGTTTGTGTCTTTCCTGCATTATTCCTCTAACACGACTCTTTTGTCCTTAGGGGAACTTTAGTGCACTTTGCACTCACTTTTCAGGGTCTTGGGGAGGGTTATTTTTCTAACTCTCACTATTTTCTAATAGTCCCAGCGACCCTCTACAAGGTCACATAGGTTTGGGGTCCATTCGTGGTTCGCATTCCACTTCTGGAGTATATGGTTTGTGTTGCCCCTATCCCTATGTTTCCCCATTGCATCCTATTGTAACTATACATTGTTTGCACTGTTTTCTAAGACTATACTGCATATTTTTGCTATTGTGTATATATATCTTGTGTATATTTCCTATCCTCTCACTGAGGGTACACTCTAAGATACTTTGGCATATTGTCATAAAAATAAAGTACCTTTATTTTTAGTATAACTGTGTATTGTGTTTTCTTATGATATTGTGCATATGACACTAAGTGGTACTGTAGTAGCTTCACACGTCTCCTAGTTCAGCCTAAGCTGCTCTGCTAAGCTACCATTATCTATCAGCCTAAGCTGCTAGACACCCTATACACTAATAAGGGATAACTGGGCCTGGTGCAAGGTGCAAGTACCCCTTGGTACTCACTACAAGCCAGTCCAGCCTCCTACATTGGTTGTGCAGTGGTGGGATAAGTGCTTGAGACTACTTACCACTCTTGTCATTGTACTTTTCATAAGAGAAAAATATACAAAACAAGGTCAGTGTATATACACATAGCCAAAAAGTTTTGCATTTCCTCTTTTCACTCTTTTCTAAGTGCTGAAAAGTACTCCTAAACTTTCAAAAAGTTCTTAAAAGTTTAAAAAGTTTTTTTCTGTCTTTCCAAAAAGTTCTGAAAACTTTTTTCTCTTTTTCTATCACTTTAACTCTCTCTAAAAATGTCTGGCACAGGAAAAAATGTTGAACTGTCCAAACTTGCATATGATCACCTTAGCTGGAAAGGAGCAAGGAGTCTCTGCATAGAGAGAGGTTTGAGTGTAGGGAAGAATCCTTCCTTAGAACTGTTAATTAATATGCTTAGAGTACAGGATAAGGCCATAAGTGCCCAATCTGTAGAAAAAGTAGCTAATGGTTCTCAATCTGATCCAGGGACTCCCCCAGGAAAAGGTTCAGGAAAGAAACTTCTCAGCCTGCCCATTACTAGACAGTCTAGCATAGTTGGTACAGAGGTTGAATCACACCATACTAATGGTGTGCTCTCACATTATACTGGTAGCCAAGCTGTTAGGGTGCCCTCTGTAAGGGACAGGTCTCCTTCTGTTCATTCCCATCATACCTCTGTTTCTAGAAATGTCCCTCCCACCCACCCTGATGACAGATTGTTAGAAAGGGAGCTCAATAGATTGAGAGTGGAACAAACCAGACTGAAGCTCAAGAAGCAACAGCTGGATTTGGATAGACAGTCTTTAGAAGTAGAGAGGGAAAGACAGAAGTTGGGTTTAGAAACCCATGGTGGCAGCAGCAGTATTCCCCATAGTCATCCTGCAAAAGAGCATGATTCCAGGAATCTGCACAAGATAGTTCCCCCTTATAAGGAGGGGGATGACATTAACAAGTGGTTTGCTGCACTTGAGAGGGCCTGTGCTGTACAGGATGTCCCTCAAAAGCAGTGGGCTGCTATCCTATGGCTATCATTTAGTGGAAAAGGTAGGGATAGGCTCCTTACTGTGAAAGAAAATGATGCCAATAATTTTACAGTTCTTAAGAATGCACTCCTGGATGGTTATGGCTTAACCACTGAACAGTACAGGATAAAGTTCAGAGAGACCAAAAAGGAGTCTTCACAAGACTGGGTTGATTTCATTGACCAGGCAGTGAAGGCCTTGGAGGGGTGGTTACATGGCAGTAAAGTTACTGATTATGAAAGCCTGTATAACACAATCCTGAGAGAGCATATACTTAATAATTGTGTGTCTGATTTGTTGCACCAGTACCTGGTAGACTCTGATCTGACCTCTCCCCAAGAATTGGGAAAGAAGGCAGACAAATGGGTCAGAACAAGGGTGAACAGAAAAGTTCATACAGGGGGTGACAAAGATGGCAATAAGAAGAAAGATGGTGAAAAATCTCAAGATAAGCATGGGGATAAGGGTAAAACCAAAGATCCCACTTCAAATCTTAAACACTCTTCAGAGGGTGGGGATAAAACTAATTCTTCCTCTTCTTCTCAACCTGCACACATTAAAAAGCCTTGGTGCTTTGTGTGTAAAAACAGAGGCCATAGGCCAGGGGATAAGTCCTGTCCAGGTAAACCCCCTGAGCCTACCACCACTAATACATCAAGCTCTAGTGCCCCTAGCAGTAGTGGTACTAGTGGTGGGACTGCTGGCAACAGTCAAGCAAAGGGTGTAGTTGGGTTCACTTATGGGTCCATAGTGAAAACTGATGTCATCAGTCCCAAGACAGTTTCTGTCACACCTAGTGCCATTGGCCTTGCCACACTGGCTGCTTGTCCCCTTACAATGGATAAGTACAGGCAGACAGTTTCAATAAATGGTGTTGAGGCCTTGGCCTACAGGGACACAGGTGCCAGTTTCACTTTGGTGACTGAAAACCTAGTGCCTCCTGAACAACACATCATTGGACAACAGTATAAGATTATTGATGTCCATAACTCCACTAAGTTTCTTCCCTTAGCTATAATTCAGTTTAGTTGGGGTGGAGTTACTGGCCCTAAGCAGGTGGTGGTATCACCTAGCTTACCGGTAGACTGTCTCTTAGGTAATGACCTAGAGGCCTCAGGTTGGGCTGATGTAGAGTTTTATGCCCATGCAGCCATGCTGGGCATCCCTGAGGAATTGTTCCCTCTCATTTCAAGTGAAATGAAAAAGCAAAGGAGAGAAGGCCTGAAAACTCAGGATCCCTCTCCATCAACAGGTAAAAAGGGTATCACAGTATCCCCTAACCACCCTACCATTCAGGATACTATTCCTGTGGTGGGAGAAACCTCTCCTGGGGTGGCACCTGTTCCAAGGGAATCATCAGCTGGCAAAGCTGGACTCCCTGAGGTGGAAGTACCTCTCTGTGGGATAACTAACATTGGTGAGAAAAACAGCACCATTTTAGTTAACATGGAGCATCCCTCCAACCCTCCCAGAGAAACTTTAGTGCAGAAACCCTGCACTACCTCACAACACTTAGGACAGCATCCCTGCCCTAGTGTGGAGCTCATAGGACAGCATCCCTGCCCTGCTCCAACTCAAGAGAAACAGCATCCCTGTTCTCTCTTCCAGCCAGATGGACAAAGTTTTTGCCCAGCTATGGCTTTTCTGAGACAGCATCCCTGTCTGGCATTTCCATCACTACAAATAGGTTCAGTGGACAATTCCCACTGCTCTAAACTAAAACTTACTGATAGAAACTCTGAAAATACATCTTCACATTGTTGCTTAGCTAAAAAACTTCAAACAGGGTGGTTTACATCCCCACAGGGAAGTAACCATATAGTGGATGATAAAGGGAGTAACCAGTCTATTGCAGAGCTACTCTCTACTTATCACCACTTAGACAATAAAGTCTCAACTGGCCAAGGTTAGCCTTATTGTCCTTCGTTTGGGGGGGGGTTGTGTGAGAAGGTAGCCTCTTTCTAGCCTTGTTACCCCCACTTTTGGCCTGTTTGTGAGTGTATGTCAGGGTGTTTGTCACTGTTTTCACTGTCTCACTGGGATCCTGATAGCCAGGCCTCAGTGCTCATAGTGAAAACACCATGTTTTCAGTATGGTTGTTATGTGTCACTGGGATCCTGCTAGTCAGGACCCCAGTGCTCATAGGTTTGTGGCCTATATGTATGTGTCACTGGGACCCTGTCACACAGGGCCCCAGTGCTCATAGGTGTGCATGTATATGTTCCCTGTGTGGTGCCTAACTGTCTCACTGAGGCTCTGCTAACCAGAACCTCAGTGGTTATGCTCTCTCATTACTTTCAAATTGTCACTAACAGGCTAGTGACCAATTTTACCAATTTACATTGGCTTACTGGAACACCCTTATAATTCCCTAGTATATGGTACTGAGGTACCCAGGGTATTGGGGTTCCAGGAGATCCCTATGGGCTGCAGCATTTATTTTGCCACCCATAGGGAGCTCTGACAATTCTTACACAGGCCTGCCACTGCAGCCTGAGTGAAATAACGTCCACGTTATTTCACAGCCATTTTACACTGCACTTAAGTAACTTATAAGTCACCTATATGTCTAACCTTTACCTGGTAAAGGTTAGGTGCAAAGTTACTTAGTGTGAGGGCACCCTGGCACTAGCCAAGGTGCCCCCACATCGTTCAGAGCCAATTCCCTGAACTTTGTGAGTGCGGGGACACCATTACACGCGTGCACTACATATAGGTCACTACCTATATGTAGCTTCACCATGGTAACTCCGAATATGGCCATGTAACATGTCTATGATCATGGAATTGCCCCCTCTATGCCATCCTGGCATTGTTGGTACAATTCCATGATCCCAGTGGTCTGTAGCACAGACCCTGGTACTGCCAGACTGCCCTTCCTTCCTGGGGTTTCACTGCAGCTGCTGCTGCTGCCAACCCCTCAGACAGGCAGCTGCCCTCCTGGGGTCCAGCCAGGCCTGGCCCAGGATGGCAGAACAAAGAACTTCCTCTGAGAGAGGGTGTGACACCCTCTCCCTTTGGAAAATGGTGTGAAGGCAGGGGAGGAGTAGCCTCCCCCAGCCTCTGGAAATGCTTTGTTGGGCACAGATGTGCCCAATTCTGCATAAGCCAGTCTACACCGGTTCAGGGACCCCTTAGCCCCTGCTCTGGCGCGAAACTGGACAAAGGAAAGGGGAGTGACCACTCCCCTGACCTGCACCTCCCCTGGGAGGTGTCCAGAGCTCCTCCAGTGTGCTCCAGACCTCTGCCATCTTGGAAACAGAGGTGCTGCTGGCACACTGGACTGCTCTGAGTGGCCAGTGCCACCAGGTGACGTCAGAGACTCCTGCTGATAGGCTCCTTCAGGTGTTAGTAGCCTTTCCTCTCTCCTAGGTAGCCAAACCCTCTTTTCTGGCTATTTAGGGTCTCTGTCTCTGGGGAAACTTTAGATAACGAATGCATGAGCTCAGCCGAGTTCCTCTGCATCTCTCTCTTCACCTTCTGATAAGGAATCGACCGCTGACCGCGCTGGAAGCCTGCAAACCTGCAACATAGTAGCAAAGACGACTACTGCAACTCTGTAACGCTGTTCCTGCCGCCTTCTCGACTGTTTTCCTGCTTGTGCATGCTGTGGGGGTAGTCTGCCTCCTCTCTGCACCAGAAGCTCCGAAGAAATCTCCCGTGGGTCGACGGAATCTTCCCCCTGCAACCGCAGGCACCAAAAAGCTGCATTACCGGTCCCTTGGGTCTCCTCTCAGCACGACGAGCGAGGTCCCTCGAATCCAGCGACGCTGTCCAAGTGACCCCCACAGTCCAGTGACTCTTCAGCCCAAGTTTGGTGGAGGTAAGTCCTTGCCTCACCTCGCTGGGCTGCATTGCTGGGAACCGCGACTTTGCAAGCTACTCCGGCCCCTGTGCACTTCCGGCGGAAATCCTTCGTGCACAGCCAAGCCTGGGTCCACGGCACTCTAACCTGCATTGCACGACTTTCTAAGTTGGTCTCCGGCGACATGGGACTCCTTTGTGCAACTTCGGCGAGCACCGTTTTACGCATCCTCGTAGTGCCTGTTTCTGGCACTTCTCCGGGTGCTACCTGCTTCAGTGAGGGCTCTTTGTCTTGCTAGACGTCCCCTCTCTCTGCAGGTCCAATTTGCGACCTCCTGGTCCCTCCTGGGCCCCAGCAGCGTCCAAAAACGCCAAACGCACGACTTGCGTGTAGCAAGGCTTGTTAGCGTCCTTCCGGCGGGAAAACACTTCTGCACGACTCTCCAAGGCGAGAGGGATCCGTCCACCAAAGGGGAAGTCTCTAGCCCTTTTCGTTCCTGCAGAAACCTCAGCTTCTTCTGTCCAGTCGAAGCTTCTTTGCACCCGCAGCTGGCATTTCCTGGGCATCTGCCCATCTCCGACTTGCTTGTGACTTTTGGACTTGGTCCCCTTGTTCCACAGGTACCCTAGATTGGAAATCCACAGTTGTTGCATTGCTGGTTTGTGTCTTTCCTGCATTATTCCTCTAACACGACTCTTTTGTCCTTAGGGGAACTTTAGTGCACTTTGCACTCACTTTTCAGGGTCTTGGGGAGGGTTATTTTTCTAACTCTCACTATTTTCTAATAGTCCCAGCGACCCTCTACAAGGTCACATAGGTTTGGGGTCCATTCGTGGTTCGCATTCCACTTCTGGAGTATATGGTTTGTGTTGCCCCTATCCCTATGTTTCCCCATTGCATCCTATTGTAACTATACATTGTTTGCACTGTTTTCTAAGACTATACTGCATATTTTTGCTATTGTGTATATATATCTTGTGTATATTTCCTATCCTCTCACTGAGGGTACACTCTAAGATACTTTGGCATATTGTCATAAAAATAAAGTACCTTTATTTTTAGTATAACTGTGTATTGTGTTTTCTTATGATATTGTGCATATGACACTAAGTGGTACTGTAGTAGCTTCACACGTCTCCTAGTTCAGCCTAAGCTGCTCTGCTAAGCTACCATTATCTATCAGCCTAAGCTGCTAGACACCCTATACACTAATAAGGGATAACTGGGCCTGGTGCAAGGTGCAAGTACCCCTTGGTACTCACTACAAGCCAGTCCAGCCTCCTACAATAAGCAGTTGCAGAGGATCAGAAGTCATATGTTTGTCCATGTTTTGGAGTACCAAGACCTACTCAAAGGGTTTAATGTGGTCGAGAAGTGTGTAGAACCCGGGCTGTCACATTTGTTGGTGTTAAAAGACAATGTGACAATGCAGGGTTAACTTAGGAGCTGATATGGTTATGGTGCACTGCAGGAGACGTGGAGCAGTACAGGGTGTGGCACACACCGCCTCATGGTGATGGTACACAGCAGAAGAGGTGCAGTAATGCAGGGTGTGGCACATGGGCTCACATGGTGATGGTACACAGCAGAAGAGGTGCAGTAATGCAGGGTGTGGCACACACCCTCTCATGGTGATGGTACACAGCAGATGAGGTGCAGTAATGCAGGGTGTAACACAAGGGCTCACGTGGTGACGGTACACAGCAGAAGAGGTGCAGTAATGCAGGGTGTAACACAAGGGCTCACGTGGTGACGGTACACAGCAGAAGAGGTGCAGTAATGCAGGGCGAAACACAAGAGCTCACGTGGTGACGGCACACAGCAGAAGAGGTGCAGTAATGCAGGGTGTAACACAAGAGCTCACGTGGTGACGGTACACAGCAGAAGAGGTGCAGTAATGCAGGGCGTAACACAAGGGCTCACGTGGTGACGGTACACAGCAGAAGAGGTGCAGTAATGCAGGGTGTAACACAAGGGCTCCCGTGGTGACGGTACACAACAGAAGAGGTGCAGTAATGCAGGGTTTAACACAAGGGCTCCCGTGGTGACGGTGCACAGCAGAAGAGGTGCAGTAATGCTGGGTGTAACACAAGGACTCATGTGGTGATGGTACACAGCAGAAGAGGTGCAGATGCAGTGGTGCAGTAATGCAGGGTGTAACACAAGGGCTCACGTGGTGATGGTACACAACAGAAGAGGTGCAGTAACGCAGGGTGTAACACAAGGGTTCACGTGGTGATGGTACACAACAGAAGAGGTGCAGTAATGCAGGGTGTAACACAAGGGCTCACGTGGTGATGGTACACAACAGAAGAGGTGCAGTAACGCAGGGTGTAACACAAGGGTTCACGTGGTGATGGTACACAACAGAAGAGGTGCAGTAATGCAGGGTGTAACACAAGGGCTCACGTGGTGATGGTACACAACAGAAGAGGTGCAGTAATGCAGGGTGTAATACAAGGACTCGCGTGGTGATGGTACACAGATGAAGAGGTGCAGTAATGCAGGGTGTAACAAAAGGGTTCACGTGGTGATGGTACACAGCAGAAGAGGTGCAGTAATGCTGGGTGTAACACAAGGACTCACGTGGTGATGGTACACAGATGAAGAGGTGCAGTAATGCAGGGTGTAACACAAGGGCTCACGTGGTGATGGTACACAGCAGAAGAGGTGGAGATGCAGTGGTGCAGTAATGCAGGGAGTAACACAAGGGCTCACGTGGTGATGACACACAGCAGAAGAGGTGCAGAGGTACAGTAATGCAGGGTGTAACACAAGGGCTCACGTGGTGATGGTACACAGCAGAAGAGGTGCAGAGGTGGAGTAATGCAGGGTGTAACACAAGGGCTCACGTGGTGATGGCACACAGCAGAAGAGGTGCAGTAATGCAGGGTGTAATACAAGGACTTGCGTGGTGATGGTACACAGATGAAGAGGTGCAGTAATGCAGGGTGTAACAAAAGGGTTCACGTGGTGATGGTACACAGCAGAAGAGGTGCAGTAATGCAGGGTGTAACACAAGGACTCACGTGGTGATGGTACACAGATGAAGAGGTGCAGTAATGCAGGGTGTAACACAAGGGCTCACGTGGTGATGGTACACAGCAGAAGAGGTGCACTATTGCAGGGTGTAACACAAGGACTCACATGGTGATGGTACACAGCAGAAGAGATGCAGCGTTGCAGTAATGCAGGGTGTAACACAAGGGCTCACGTGGTGATGGTACACAGCAGAAGAGGTGCAGTAATGCAGGGTGTAACACAAGGGCTCACATGGTGATGGTACACAGCAGAAGAGGTGCAGATGAAGAGGTGCAGTAATGCAGGGTGTAACACAAGGGCTCATGTGGTGATGGTACACAGCAGAAGAGGTGCAGTAATGCAGGGTGTAACATATGGGCTCACATGGTCATGGTACACACCGGTGTGACACCGGTGCCTGCTCTCTCGCTGTTACTGTCTTCTCTCAGAGACCCTGTGTGAGGCCAGTGCCTGCTGTCTCCCTGTGACTGTCTGTTCTCTGTCACAGAACCTGTGTGAGGCTGGTGTCTGTTCTCTGTCACAGACCCTGTGTGAGGCTTGTGCCTGTTCTCTCACTTTGGGTGTCTATTCTCTGTGGTAGACATGCATGGGACTGGCTCCTATATTCTTGCTGTTAAGGGGATCTGGACATAACATTTTCTAGACCAATATGATGGTGTGAGGCCTGAATTTACAATCTGGACATCATTTATTTTTAAATAAAAAAATCAATTGTATTAATATATATCAACACCCAATGTCCCATCATGAATGGACATGACTGTATCCCTTAGCAGCTGATTGGAGTCCCCCCTAGGCAGGAGGCGATGGGTGAGTACCGACCACCATCAGACAGTACCTCTGATAAGTTCAGTACATTCCATCTGCTTGTCAGCGGTGGGGGGGACCCGAGGGCGGCAATATGTTTGAGGTCTGGTGTGATGATGTGGCCAATGGGTCCCACCAGAGAAGGTCTCTGGGACGCAGCGGTTTCCTATATAAGACTCTAGTGTTCTCTCCTACTTTCCCAAACTTTCTGTGGCAACCCCTGGCTGTGTTTACCACCCTTTCCGCCTCCTTACAGGGGTCCTTGTGCAGTATCCACGTCTTGCTCTGTCTTGCACCCCTGATTTCTGCTCCAGGAACTGGGGCCGCCACATGTGACCCCAATTTGTAGGTAATAGAACCCTTTGGTCATGAGCTTTATATTCAGTGGGATCGGGTGGGATCGCCTCAGTCCACTCTCTCAGGCAGCACAAGATCGATTTGTCGCAGTTGATTTTACAGCCTGTAGGTCGTTCAAAATTTTAAAGATTGGCAGTACGCCCGCAGTGACGTCATGGGATCAGTCAGTATGTCGTCACCATACACTGACACTTTCTCTGGTTCACCCACCACCTATAGGAAACCAACTATATCTCCGTCTATGCGCACCCAGGACGCCAATGGGTCCGTAGAGGGAGCAAACAGCAGGAGGGCGGAGGGCGCCCATGTGGAGTCCCCCCCTCCAGGGGCAGGAGTCCCCCCCTCCAGGGGCAATGCTCGCGTCATCGTGCCATTCACTTTCACCGTCATCATCGGGCTCTTGTAGAGTAACAACAGCTGGTGACAGTAAACGGCGTGACATCACAGCCTCCTCAGGACCTGGAAGAGAAGCGCCCAGTCTGTGAGTCAAACGCCTTCTTGGCACCTCGGCCAGGACAGCCCTCGGCTCAGGTCTGTTTCTCACGGTGTCTAGCCAGTGAAGTAGCTGGGGAGAGTTTGTTGTGTCGTGGGTTGGGCATGAAGCCCACCTTGTCTTGGTGTATCGGGAGGTGGGTGTGATGACCAGCTGTGGGACTCCTGGAGCTTTACTTCGTGGTATTCCACAGAGTTACATAAAAAGACCACAGGACTCTGCAGAGTTCCGCCAACGGGGAGAGAATATGCAGCCGGCGCTGGAATTTAGCGCTGGGAGCCTGAGCAGCGCTGAATATAAATCAGTGCCATGGCACCATGCGTGGCACAAGAGGTCACTGCCAATCTACTCAACAGCAGCTAATGTCTCGGATGTCACCCCCAGACCGGAAGCGCCCGCATTAGAAAATCACAATAGAGAAGCCAAATCTCACTTGTGCTCACATTTTCTGAAGCCATGCAGGAGAAAAATTCCGCCAAGTGGCGATTGGCGGAATTTGCCTTGAAATCCGCATTAAAGAATAACATGGAATGACCAAAATTCCGCCAATTCCACCAGTGGAATGAAGCATTCCGCCCACCCCTAGTAATGACCCTCGGCGAGCGGAGCAGCAGCACCTGTGCCAGGATCTTGACTTCCGTCGTTAACAGTGAGATCCGCCTGTAGGAGGCGCACGTGGTACCAGGTTTCCTTGGTTTGGGAATGACTATTATTGTTTCATGCCTTCAGTCTGGTGGTTCTCCTTTGCTCGTGGATTGACAGGATGCGTTTGTAGAATTGCACTGATATCCCGTTGGTGCCCGGGGTCTTTCCTGTGTACCTCAGCCGCAGCTCTTCAGAGATCTTCTCTAGGGAGAGCTCCTGGTGGAGGTAGATCCGACTGTCAGTCAAGATGGAGGAGTGCCAGCTCCTCCAGGAAGGGCACAATGTCTGCTAAGTGTGGGCAACCAAACCAGAGAGGGCACTGTAAGTGTCTGGAGGTGAAGGGTCATCACCCGGAGTGGTGTAACAGGGCACCCGCTGTCCTGTGAAATCCCCCCTGCCCACTCCATAGAGTAGTCCTGCCCAGTGTGGTACTCACCGTGGCATCAAACGAGGAATAGCCCCAACAGTCGGGGGCCACGTGGCAGCAGAGGCCCCGCTAAATGCCAGAAAGTCTGTTCGGTGCCACCCAGCACAGCCTGCAGGCCGGACGTGTGCCCTGGTACGGCAGCTGGCATCACTCTGCCAGGGTCGGAGTATTATACAAGAGGATAGTCCGAAGCAGCATCCGCGGCGGGGTCCGGCAAGGAGAAGACACAATAGTGGAAGGCAGGGTGCCATGTGGCAGTAGGGGCACCCCCAGAGCCCCCATAGGATCCACACTGGACTGCCTGGACCAGCGTGCGGGGGTGGGGGCACTGTCATACATGCCAGTATTTTACAAGAATAATGTGGGAGAGTTTTAAAAAGTAATCGGGAGAATGTATTTCTCCCATTGTCTTCTATTGGGGTCTGAATCAGGTCTATTGTCATGTAGGGAATTTGCAAGTCTGCTGCTACAGGACTGGACATCATAAATGCAAATATAGATTTTTTTCATTACCTTTCAGAAGCACAGGGAAAGCACTATGGCAGGCAGAGAGTAGAGCATGACACAAATGTGCAGTGGCTTGCAGGAGCAGGCTACTGGCAGTGCACACTCAGAGTCACACAAGACCAGTCCCTGTCTGCAGAAGCCTGCCAAGGAACTGGGTTTTTACATGCAGGAATCAGGAGGCAGGAGACTAGCCTTGAAACCGGTAGTCTCTGGCCTGAATCGGGAGGGTTGGCATGGATGCACTGTCCTCTGGTATGCGGCACCCACCATCATGGACAGTTCACTTGCCCACTGCTGCTCCACTGATCTAGCCCACGATGGCCCCGGTGAAGCCCTAGTGCACCCATGGGCCCTCAGCAGGTGCGGCCTCAGGCACTCAGCAGGTGCGGCCTCAGGCCCTCAGCAGGTGTGCCATGGGCCCTCAGCAGGTGCAGTCACAGGCCCTCTGCAGGTGCGGCCTCAGGCCCTCAGCAGGTGCGGTCATGGGCACTCAGCAGGTGCTGTCTCCGAGCCTCAGCAGGTGCAGCCACAGGCCCTCAGCTGGTGCAGCACAAGGAGTCCCCTCCGGGGTGGGATGGATGGAGGCAGGAAAGAGCAGTGGCGGCCCCGGTGAGGCCTCAGTCTGGCCATGGGACCTCAGCAGGTGCGGTCAATGGCCCTAAGCAGATGCGGCCACAGGTCCTCAGCAGGGGTGGCCTCAGGCCCTCAGCAGGTGCGGTCATGGGCACTCAGCAGGTGCGGCCCGAGGCCATCAGCAGGTGATGTCTCCGACCCTCAGCAAGTGCACCACGATCCCTCAGTAGATGTGGCCTGAGGAGTCCTCTCCGGGGTGAGATGGATGCAGGTAGGAAAGAGCAGTGGTGGCCCCAGTGAGGCCCCAGTGTGGCCACGGGCCCTCAGCAGGTGTGGCCCAAGGGGTCCCCTCTGGAATGAGCTGAATGCAAGCAGGAAAGAGAAGTGGCAGTCCTGGTGAAGCCCCAGTGCGGTCATGGGTCCTCAGCAGGTGCGGCCCAGGTTCTCACCAGGTTTGGCTACAGACCCTCAGCAGGTGAGGCCCTAAGCCCTCAGCAGGTGCGGCCTCAGGACCTCAGCAGGTGCGGCCTCTGGCCCTCAGGAGGTGCAGCCTCGGGCCCTCAGCAGGTGCGGCCTCAGGACCTCAGCAGGTGCGGCCTCTGGCCCTCAGCAGGTGCGGCTTCAGGCCCTCAGCAGGTGCGGCCTCGATCCCTCAGCAGGTGTGGCCCAAAGAGTCCCCTCTGGGGTGAGATGGATGCAGGCAGGAAAGAGCAGTGGCCGCCCCTGTGAAGCTCCAGTGCGGCCTCAGGCCCCCAGCAGGTGCAGCCTCAGGCCCTCACAAGGTGCGGCCACAGGCCCTTAGCAGGTGCAGCCTCAGGCCATCAGCAGGTGCAGCCTCAGGCCATCAGCAGGTGCAGTCACAGGTCCTCAGCAGGTGCGGTCTGAGGGCCTCAGCAGGTGCGACCTTGGGCCCTTAGCAGGTGCGGCCTCAGGCCTTCAGTAGGTGCAGTCACAGGCCCTCAGCAGGTGCGGCCAAACAAGTCCACTCCGGGTGAGATGGATGCCGGCAGGAAACAGAAGTGGCAGCCCCGGTGAAGCTCCAGTGCGGCCTCAGGCCCTCAGGAGGTGCGGCCTCAGGCCCTCAGGAGGTGCTGTCATGGACACTGAGAAGATGCGGCCACAGGCCCTCAGCAGGTGCAGCCTCGGGCCCTCAGCAGGTGCAGCCTCGGGCCCTCAGCAGGTGCAGCCTCAGGCCATCAGTAGGTGCAGTCCAAGAATTCCCCTCCCGGGTGAGATGGATGAAGAAAGAGCAGTGGCAGCCCGTGACGGGAGGAGCTCTGATAAGAGCCCTCCCCCCCCCAATAAACCCTAATTACACATAATAAAAACACTGTTTCACTGGGTTCTGTGTTGTTCTGGATTATTTGATAGTGTTACTCGGACAGTTTGTTCATTAAAGTAGTGCCATGCCTAAATATTGGCATAAAGTGCTGCACAGTGTCTTCAAGTAGAAGTAAGTGTCAGTGGTGATGCTGGTTTAGCTGGAGTAGGAATTCTGGCCCCAGGTCCTTCCGGGTCAGAGCAGGTGACACCTTAGACTGTGTCCTTGTCTGTAATACTTGGAGCCGGTACTTACAATCGTGATATGTATGACTGGTACTTGTAATAGGATCACATTTGGTCCATATTTAAAGTATTGATGTCTGAGCCTTTGTCGCTGGTTCCTTACTGATTCCATCTTTGGAAGTAAAGACCACACTCTACTGAGCTACACTTATTTCTTGCACTCTCATCTCTGCAGGTAAAACTTCATGAGTGGCTGCGTCCTCTGAAGAAAGAGAAGGAATATAAGCTGGAGTCTAAAGTCAAGGAAGAGGAACAATATAAAGCCATGAGGGTGAGTGGCAGAAGAGAGTGGTGTGTACTTGTCTGTAAATATCTGTGCTTGTGCTGTGAGTGACCTGTCAAGGTCTGAGATGCACAGAAGTCCACGAGTCACCGGGTACACCAGGTCGTGGCCCCCAGCAGGTGGCGCGTAAATATTCTGGTTGGAGTCACTCCCTTGGGTATAGACAGTAAAATCGACCCAGGATTATTCCTGAAATTTAAAAAAAAAAAAAAAGTACTGTGTAGACTTTTAGGGTAGCACTCGCAGACTTACATGGTCTGTGTTAGTGTTTATATGCACGGTGTGGTATCTTGTTCTTGTGAGTGTGTGTGTGAGTGTTCTGGAGTCATCTGGGAGCGTTTGCATGTGTATGTATCTCTTTGTAGTGGGTGTGTGTGTGCTGGATGTGTGCATTCGTGTGAGTCTGTGGGTGTGGTTATGTATGGTCTGACATTATCCATCTATGAGTTTATCAATGCATACATGCATCTGTGTGTATGTATGTGCGTCTGTGAGAGTGTGCATGTGTGGCTTCGGTTATGTATGGTCTGACATTATCCATCTATGAGTTTATCAATGCATATATGCATCTGTGTGCATGTATGTGCGTCTGTGAGAGTGTGCATGTGTGGGTTTGGTTATGACATTATGCATCTATGAGTTTATCAATGCATATATGCATCTGTGTGCATGTCTTAGAGGTAAAAGGCACAGCTACAGCTGAACAGAATGCCCTAGGAGCACATGGCCCTTCCTCAGGCTCTAAAAAAGGCAGAAGTTAGAACTGACATCCATGGGGTGGTACTCCCTCAAACTCTTTGCCGTCACTCCCTGATTTTGGCTAATTTTTTGTTGGCCTTAGGACTCTGTGTACATAGGTCCCATGCACACTGTGTCACTGGAACCAATCTGTACCTGGGTGATGAGCCTTTTCATGGATTGCTTTTGTTCCGGTTCAGGGAGGACCTGGCTTGCCAGCTGGGGGCTTCTCACTGGAGCAGGGTGGAGACCGATTTCCATATGGTGGAGCCCAAACTGAGGTGGCATGGTGTGTAAAATAATGATGGATTGGTATGTGGTTGAGTGAATACCAGTGGCTGAGATTAATTCAAGCATTCCATCCATCACTTTTTTATATACTCAAGTGTGTCGCCCTGGGTGGGATGAGTATGCTCAGATGAGGGTCTTGTGCTCTGTCACTGGAACAAGTTACTCATGGCTGATGAGCCCACACTGGGGCAAAACTGGTCCTGGGTTGCTTTCCATTCATCACTTTTTTGTATTCTTTTGTTGGGATCAGTGCTGCAGGCCTGCACAGCGACACTCCCCTTTGAAGGTTGCAGCCTCCGAGGCAGGTTGCACATGCTTAGTCACAACAGTTGCATCGTCATGGTTGAGTCTTCAGCAGATCGTCTTCTTTGTCAGCTTTGACCGCTAAGGCTGGATCAATCATTTCGCATTGTTGATGACGGTTCTTTTAGGGCAGTTCTGATGTCAGATTTCCATGCGCATATCAGGGCACTGACAACATGATGTTTATTCTCACTTGAATGGCGTTCCACAGTACAGACCCTACACAGTAACGTTCATGTCAGGCTTTGCTCTGTCAGTCAGCTTTCTGTGGTGTTCTTCATGCTGGGAACACACTTGGTTTCTCTCCTGGACAGTTTCTTCTCCTGCAGCACCTGACACCCTCCTCCCCTCTCTCAACAGGCAGGCAGGTTTTTAGGTGCTAGGCAGACCGTAAGCTCTTCCAACAAGTAGTACAGACTTCAGATCATGTCCTTTCACGTCTGAGAGGCTGGCTGTCATGCAGACCCTAATTCTGAGCACACAGCCTTCTTTGAATTTGTTACACTTGACAGCTTTAGGGTGGTCTTCCCCCAAATCTTTGCCTGCCTCTCTCCATTTTTATTGACCTTGTACTTGCTAGCTTTAGAACCCTACGCACTTTCCCACTGCTAAACAGTGCTAAAGGACTGTCCTCTCCCCCTTAAACATGGTAATATTGGTTCATCCCCAATTGACATATTTGATTTACTTATACGCCCTTAGAAAAGTGCACTTCGTGTGTCCTGGGTCTGTAAATGAAATGCTACTAGTCGGCTTGCAGCACTGATTGTTCCATCCAAATTTAACGATGTCTCAGGCCCGGCACTGCAGGCTTCTGTGTGCAGTTTACTGCTGCTTCGACTTGGCATTTAAAACTACGTACCAAACCTTAAAACTCCCCTTTTCTAACACATAGGTCACCCCTAAGGGCAGGGTGCTGAGTAAGTTAAAGTTAGAACATGTACTTTGGTGGTTTACATGTCCTGGTAGATACAAACAGCTAAATGTGTTTTTTACTTGTGTAAGGCTTGTTCCTCTCATACGTTAACATTGGGAATTCTTTAATATACTTTTAAGTTGCAATTCCTGGTTAGAAAGGAGTGACTATTTCATGTTTTACATCTTTGGAATGGTATTGATAAATCCTCCTTATTGGTGAAGTTGGATTTAACAATATTGTTTTAGAAATGCCACTTTTAGATAGTGGACATTTCTCTGCACTTATAGATGTGTGTTTCTTGTACTATGTCATCAATAAACATCTGAGGTGGGTTACAGCTACACTATGGCCATTTCTTCAAGACAGCCACAAACAAAGAAGACTAGGTGCATCTGAGTACCCATCTACATGCATCTGCATTCTGAGGAGTCTTCCTGGGCAGGAGGGAAGGAAGGAGCTGACACACTTCGATAGGTAGTGTGCTGTCCCCACACAAAGCACTGATTTACCCCTTCCCATAGCTAGTTTGGAGACAAGGCTGGGTTGAAAGGATACTTGTGCACTTCAAAGACCACTCTTTGAAGTCTCCCCCACTTCAAAGGCACATTTGGGTATAAGTACTGGGTCTCTGACCCTACCAAGACAGTACACTTCTGGACCTGTGACAACTTTACCAGGAAGAAGAGCTGTTGTGCCGTTAAAAGGACTGCTGCGCTGTCAGACCGCTGCTTTGCTGAACTGTGTCTTGCTGTGCTCTTGCCATGCTGAGCCGCCCTGCTGCCTGCTGTTGGTCTAATTGGGTCAGATGGAATGGACCCACACTACTTGAACACAGAGTGACTCCAAGGGCTTGCTTACTGTTCCTAAGCCTCAGGGATATCAAAGACTTGAACCACCTGCTTCTGCGCTTGGACACCACTCCTTGGGAGTCTGCCTTACCAAGTGGTGCTATCCCAGTCGTGGGCCCTTTGAAGTAAAGCCTTAAGGTGTTCGAACTCCTGAGCTCACACTTCCTCTTCGGCATATCTCTGCCGCAGAGTTGGTTGGAACCTGCACACTCACTGTTGCGTTTAGTGGCCTCGGCGTATCACTGCAGCTACGTGGGAGACCCCCATGCATCTCGTCCACAGCATTATCCATGCAGCCTCGTAACAACAACATCGCCCAGCGAAAGGTACTTTTGTTCAGGGGACCCAAGGAGGTTCTTGCTGCCGGCCTGTGCTCCCTCGTGGATGGCCTGAACTCTTGACCTTATCCTGAACTAGTGCAGCCCAATAACTCATTTAAGACTATTGCTTCTGAGCACTCTTCTGACTTTTTGATTTCATATAACTTCATACTTTAATCTCTACGGAAAACGATTCTTATAATTTTTTGCCTAGTTTTATTCACAAAATCGTACTTTGTTTTATAAACTGTTGTCGAGTCTTTTTGAGGTGTTTTCACTGTTTTACTGTTACGTGTTACACACATACTTTACACATTGACTCTTATGTTAACCCTGACTGCTCTGTGCCAAGTTACCAGAGGGTGAGCACAGGATAATGTAGGTTGTGTAGTGAATTACACTGACTAGGATTGTGGTTCCTGTTTGTTCAGGGTGCATACCTCTGCCAACCAGAAACCCCATTACTAGCAGAAGTATTTTACAGACCATTCTTTTTCATGGTCCAGAAGAACTTGGAATTCAAACATAGTGTTGTGGTTTGGGCCCCAGTTTTAACTCAATCCCCATAAAAGGGATTCAGATCCAATGTCTAAACCTTTGAAAAAGGTTTGGGGTAATTCTCTTTCCAATGTCATTTTCTAGTGTAGCATCTGTACAGGGTGATGGCACCCACGGCAGGTAGCAAAGGAAATGGCTTCAAGCAGGAGTATCCTAAACATGTGCACAACGATGAGAGATCTCTTCCCCTGGCTGTGATCATCCTTCCTGAATTAGTAGGGAGGGACAGGTAAAAGGGAAGGCCCTGCTTAGAGACCTCACCTCCTAACAAAGGAAACTGCTGTCTACCTCTCACCCTTCATCCCTATCATCTACCAAATGGTAGTGTTTAGGAAAAACTAATCAGCAGTCTAAAGCTAAAAAACACGATTAATATCTAAGGGTAACATCTTTCCTCACTTCAGTGTCTGTGTCTCCACCGTCAAGCCACAGGAATGCAGGCAATACACTTCCACTGCCTTGAGAATCTGTATCTACCCTCCATCTTATGCCATGCTGCACGAGGAGCCTTCCAAAGTGTTTCCATTGGTCCAAATATGGAGACTCTAACCACACACCGTCATTACCACACATGTGCAACACCTACTCCATAGAGACATGCACTCAACATGTACACAGAATGTCAGCACAAGGAATGGGACTCATACCAAAGCAGAACTTTACAAGAGCGAGATCAGTAGTCTGCGCTTTCATCTGACACTAGAAAAAAGTCAGCTCATAACTCAGATTTCACAAAACTTGTGATGCAGCCACTACTACTCTAGGTGACTAACTCACAACATTGATAGCAATCCCACTTCTGTAATGAGTGCATTCTTGGTGGTCTCTGAACACACAGTAGATTAGTGTCATTACAAGGCCACACTAAACCTGAGGATACGGTTTCACATACAGTCTTGAACTCAGGCCATGGGGTGGTAAATACACCAACACATCATAGAGCGGTTCACACCTCTGCAGAGGCCACTCTTCTCTCTACACTAGGGCGGTATATACACCAGTACATCATAGAACAGTTCACTCCTGGATAGAGATCACTCTGCTCTCTACACTAGGGTGGTATGTACACAGCACGTCATGTAATGCGTCATATAACAGTTCACTCTGTTGTGGGTTCCTTATAGTACCTAGGTTGAGCACCCTTATTTTAGCACCAGGCCCGTAGCTTGTGCCTTTTTCATATATACACGTTTCTATTAACTTCAGCAGCTTTTCTGAGAAGGCATAGTTGCTTGTGTTTGCACATTTTGACAGCCCCTTGTATGCATCTCACTCTGTGCCATGATCAAGGCTGTCATCTGCTGTACACAATATTATTGCTGGTATTGCTGCTCCAGTAGTTACAGGGTCGAACCTCAATTTTAGGCACTTTATCACACCAGACCTGTTCCTAGAACACAACATGTTTTGTTGTATAAACACCATGTAGGCCTAAGGAGGGTTGAGGGCATTTCAGCCATGGCCGTTCTGCGACGTGTGACATTCCATTGACAGCTTCGCTGATCCTGGTGCTGCCAACGAGGGGATTGCCATCCAGGCAACAGGCAGGCTCTTACCTTCCTCCTCAGGTGTGGGTTTAGGATCCTTCTCTTAGACTGTGACAAGCAGAAGGGTTACTACCGCTATGGTCTCAGACTTTAGACATAGGGTATAAGTAGGAATATTCAGGGTTCTAATGAACATAGAAAACGGTAGGAGTGTTTATCTGTTTTACAACGATGGTGACTATGATCTCTGTAGTATGATTCATCAGTTTGATAATCTCATCCCGTGCTTTTTGCCATAGAATGCAATTGCTTCAATAAACGCATTGAACTTTAGCTTGTATCTATTATTTTGCCTTAGTGTATGTGAGTCTCCAAATCACTGAACGCAAAGGGTATGATCTGTTTACCACAACTTCCCTGAGTGTCGTGCTCTAGGTTGTCACAAATCACCTTTTTTCTCTTCTAGGTGAGGCACTGCAGGCTAGTTCGGACTTAGAACGACGGGCTCCAGATGGTGTGGGACTGACTCAGTCACCCACACGTGGTGGTGCTGCCTCCCTAAAAACACCTGCAGTATCACTGTAATAATAGGGACCGCACGACAACTCCTGGATGGAGATCCATCTGACTCTCTACACTAGTGTGGTACATACACCAACACATCAAATAACGGTTCAATCCTGGGCAGAGATCATTAACTCTTCACATTAGGGCAGTTTGTACCCCAACACATCACGAGCGATTCACTAATGGGGAGAGCTCACTCTGACTCTCCACACTAGGGCTGTATATACACCAACACATCACCGAGCGATTCACTCTTGGTGAGAGCTCACTCTGACTCTCCACACTAGGGCGGTATATACACCAACACATCAGTACACTTTACACTAGAGTGGCATATACACCAATACATCAGTACAGTTTACCCTGGAGTGGCATACACACCGACACATCAGTACACTTTATACTTAAGTGGCATATACACCAACACATCACTGCACTTTACACTTAAGTGGCATTTCCACCAACACATTAATACACTTTACACTTCAGTGGCATATACACCAACACATCAGTACTTCACACTTAAATGGTATATACACCAACACATCAGTGCATTTTACACTGGAGTGGCTTGTACACCAACACATAAGTACACTTTACACTTAAGTGGCATATACACCAACACATCAGTACACTTTACACTTAAGTGGTATATACACCAACAAATCAGTACACTTTACACTTAAGTGGTATATAGACCACCACATCAGTACATTTTACACTTAAGTGGCATATACAGCAACACATCAGTACACTTCACCCTGGAGTGTTATATACACTAACACATCATAGTAAAGTCCCCACCTGCTTAGATAATACCCTACTCTTTACACTAAGATGGAGTACAGTAGGATGTTTTACACTGCTACACGTCTCCTTTTGTCTAAGGCAGAGTAACAATGATGTGTTGTGGCTCCTCACAGTATGTGTGAGATAGATGGCCATTCGTGCCATTAAAGTAATGGTAATCAAGTTTGCAGAGCCACACAAATCAGTTATGGTCTCTTTTCTACCAGTCACAGATTTCCATTAGTCATTTCAGAAATGTTTAAAGGAGCAGAATATGACCAAGGCACTATGCAACTTGCTACATATTTAATATCATTTGCATGTCACCAGCATGTGGGATTGAAATAACAGAAGTTTAAGTTATTAAACTGAGAATCATATAGTGCACCAACACTCTGATTATTTACAGTTTCTGTAAAAAACACCCCTTGTTTGTTTTTCATGTAATGAAGGGACTCGTGGACTTGCACCAAATTAAACAAAAAGGTAGTCATTCCAACCCTGGCGGTCGGTGTTAAAGCGGCGGCAAAACCGCCAACAGGCTGGCGGGAATAAATATGGAATTCCGACCCTGGCAGAAACCGCCAACAGAGACCGCCACATCAACACACCGCCCGCCACGGCGGTACAAATAAACAGCGCGGCGGTCACCGCCAACAGACAGGCGGGAGAAAATGTACCGCCCACTGTATCACAACCTACCAATCCGCCACCTTTTCCGGGGTGGTAGCCCCGCCGATAAAAACGTGGCGGAAACAGCCATTTCGTAGGGAAAACGCTCACCTCCATACACCCCACGAGGAATCCGGACAGCATGGAACCCGAACTCCACATCCTCCCAGCGATAGTCTTCCTGCTCCTCTACCAGGAGCACGAATGCTGGCGCATAAGACAACGGTGAGTACTGCACCTACAACACAGGGGAGGGTGGAGGGGAAAATATTATTGGTACACACATACGCGACACACCCACCCTCACCCTCACCCACTACAACACACACATCAATGCATAGCAACACATCAGAGTGACACCCCCCAAACCCCCTGGAAGAATGCAAATACAAAAGGAAATGATTCTAAACATTGGAATATATTGTATTACTGCCAAAAAATATATATACACATCAAAAACTCTTATATACATAAATGTACAAGTCCGAGCATTGTAGCAGGCATTGTTTGAGGACCACTGGGCCCAAATCACATGGGCAAAGCCCACACAGGATACCTGACTCCAACGGAGAGAGCACTGCAGGGGCATCAGATAGCAAAACTACAGGCACCTCAGGGGGAAGGGAAGGGGGGGCACCTCAGCCAGATAAGCGCACAACGCCAGATCCACGAGGGGCCTCCATGGCCACTGTTCAATCCTGGGGAGTGCAAAGCCACAGTCTCTCAAGTCCAGACAGTGGGTGGGCTGCCCACTGTTACATCCTGGGGAGTGCAAAGCCACAGTTTCACAAGTCCAGACAGTGGGTGGGCTGCCCACTGTTACATCCTGGGAGTGCAAAGCCACAGTCTCACAAGTCCAGACAGTGGGTGGGCTGCACACTGTTACATCGTGGGGAGTGCAAAGCAACAGTCTCTCAAGTGGATAACAGTCTCCACTGGTTCTGGAGGGGGCCTGGTGCCCAGAGTGCCTCGTGCAGCCCTGCCCGACACAGATGCGGGCCAGCCCCTGCCCCTCATGGGCCAGCGGTGCTTGAGATGAAGGGCCCAGTGCAGCGGTGCTTGAGATGAAGGGCCCAGTGCAGCGGTGCTTGAGACGGCGGTGCCCAGTTCAGCGGTGCTTGAGACGGCGGTGCCCAGTGCAGCGGTGCTTGAGATGAAGGGCCCAGTTCAGCGGTGCTTGAGACGGCGGTGCCCAGTGCAGCAGTGCTTGAGATAAAGCGCCCAGTTCAGCGGTTCTGGCCATGGCGGGGAGGTCATTTGCCACCTGTCCTGTGGCTGGCGGGGCCCTCCTGGCCGTCTGTCCTGTGGCTGGCGGGGCCCTCCTGGGCAGCTGTGCCGGGCCTGTTGGTGGCCTCCTGCCCACCTGGGATGGGGCTGGCGGGGCCCTCCTGGACAGCTGGGCTGATGGCGGTGTTGTCTGGCGTGTTGCCCTTCCCAGCCTTCCATGGTCGCCTGTGGCCCTTCCCCACCTTGGGCGGTGTGCTAGCTGTCTCTACACTTCCTGCCGGAGCCATGGTAGGGGTTTTAGTCCCTGGTGTTTTCACCCTCTCGCGCCGGCCACTGCCTATCTTGGGATGTTTCTCCGGGGGTAGGCTGCCCGTGCCTTGGCTTCGCACCAAACTGGCTGCCCTGGAGGGTGGGGCACTCCACAGTCCATGGCAGACTGTGATGACAGGGGCCGGTTTTGTCGTGGCTGAGGTGCTGACTGTAGTCCTATGACATGGACGGCGTGGGGGAGTTGGTGGAAAGAGGTTGAGTTTAGACAGGAAAAGCTTTTTAGGAGCAGTGGGACGGGTAGGTGTAGTGGGTATGGGAGTGGAGGAAGAGGTTGTGGTTGTAGGAGTGGCAAGTCTGGTGTCTTTGGGTGCAGGTGCTTGGGCTGGAGGCTGTTGTGAGGTGGATGGCTGTTGGGAGGGTGGCTGCCTGCGTTTGTGTATCTTGGAAGAGGGGGTCACAGACACACTGGGAGAGGACACAGGGGACGTGTAAATGGCAGTGGGGGTGGTGACTGCACGTGTGCGGGGGTTCTGGTGTGTGTGTTGCTGAGGGACGTAGTGGCTGAAGATGTTGTGCATGCAGGTGTGAGTGGAGACGTGACAGGGAGGGAGGAGGAAGACGAGGAGGAGGGGGACACAGTGGAGGCAGTGGGTGTTGGTATGTCTGTATGTGGATGTTGCTTGTGTGAATGCCTGTGTGATGTGTGGTGCTTATGTCTGGCTGAGCTTCCCTTGGGTGTTGAGGTGTGTGCAGGCTGGTCTGATGGTGTGTCTGGGATAGGCAGAGGTACAGGTGATAGGGTATGGGTAGAGGAAGTTGGAGGGGGGAGGCTAGAGACAGGGACAATGGCTGCCATCAGTGCTGAGGCCAGAGTCTGGAACGATCGCTGAAGGGCAGCCTGACCTGAATGAATGCCCTCCAGGTATGCGTTACTCTGGTGCACCTCCCTTTCTACACCCTGGATGGCATTCAAAATGGTAGACTGCCCAACAGTGAGCGTCCTCAGGAGGTCAATGACCTCCTCACTGAGGGCAGCAGGGGTGACTGGGGCAGGGCCTGAGGTGCCTGGGGCGAAGGAGATGCCCACCTTCCTGGGTGAGCGGGCACGGGCCAAACGCTGAGGGGCTGCTGGGAGGGCGGTGCTGGTGCGGTGGGTGGCAGCTGTACCTATTGTTGCGGGGGGCACAGATGTTGAAGCTCCCTTCAGAGGACGAGTCGGTGTCACTGATGTCTGCCCGAGTCCCCGCTGTGGAGCTCCCCTCGCCCTCCGTCCCACTGGTGAGTCCGTTGCGTGGCCCTCCATGGCCATGTGGGATGCAGCTCCCTCGTGCTCCGATGCCACTTCTCCTCCGCCTGATGATGCTAATGCACACATGAACAGGAAGACCACAAAAAAGGGGGGGGGGAGAATAAAGACATGTTGAGTGCATGCATTGGCGACACCGTTGGCGGACAGGACAGACACAGAAGCCCCCTGCACTACGCCGCGCACTTGGGGTCGACTACTCAATCCATGGGACATGGCCTACAAGCCTATGGACGACATCTGCACACATAGATGATACAGGGCCATGAATAACTGTACTTGGCACCCTACAGAGGTGGGGGCGGGGCACAGGGCCATGCCTTACAGAGGGGCCCAGCCTACAGAAATCGCCCTGGCCTAGGGATACCCACAGCCCTCCTCCCCCACCCAGACACCTCCACTGCGCGCAAAGTCAACAGAATGAGAGTGTACTCACCCCCTTGTGTCTGCTGTGATGTCCTCACGCGCCCATCCAAATCGGGGTAGGCCACCGCCAGGATCCGGGACATCAGGGGGGTCAAAGTCCGACTGGCACCCCTCCCACATTGGGAGGCCATCCCCAGCTGAGCCTCCGCCGTCTTCCTGCTCCAGCGGCGGATGTCCTCCCATCTCTTCCGGCAGTGGGTGCCCCGTCTGTGGTGGACCCCCAGGGTCCGGACGTCCTTGGCGATGGCACGCCAAATATCGATCTTCTGGTGGGCGCTGACCTATGTGAAATGTACAGAGGGAGAAGGATAGTCATCACCTTCTGCACCCTCAATGTGAGTGGCCCCCCATCCCTACCCTTGCCATGTGGCACATGCTCTCACCGTCGTTTGATGCATGCCTCAATCGCTCCCCTCCCCACCATCTTTCATCCACCCCACTCAACACAGGCATTGCCCATAAAGCATGCTCCCAGTGTATTTACCTGTTTGTCTGGAGGACCGTAGAGTAGCGCGTACTGGGGGAGGACCCCATCCAAAAGTTTATCCAACTCCTGAGCAGTGAAGGCAGGGGCCCTTTCCCCAGTCGCATGAGCCATTGTCTCTTCCAGACCGAGGTCACAGCAGCACTTGCAGTGTAGGTCCTCTCCTGTCGAAGATCAGGTATCGAGTGATTAAGCAGATAGAAAATGGCGGTCACGCCCGCGGCGGTGCGTACCGCGACCGCCGGCGCACATGGTCATTGGCTCCTGAGACCCATAGGGTTCAATGTTAACCAATGCTGCTTTGCGCCGCGGTCTTTGACCGCCTACCGCCACGGTGTGCCATGCCAGCGCATTTACCGCACATCCCATTGTCGCACTTCACAGGTCAGGCAGCTGCCATTTCAGGGGCCCACATGGCTTACTTTTTACTGCGTCACACATACCTAGGCCTTGCATCAACACCCATACAAACCATTCAATGGATTGAGAATCGTGTTATGTGCAAGCTGTGGTTACGTACCTGTGGGTTGATTGACTCTGTGCTCGCTGTTGTCCTTCATAGGCACCGTCTGCTGGGACATGCAAGGAGATGGAGGAATCCTCCGGTGTACAGACCGCTGGTGGACCTGTCGACAATGGAGGAAAGACATGTCATACTGACATACAGGCTTGACCGAGCCACTATTCATGAACTGTGTGCCCAGCTGGAGCCAGACCTGATGTCACCAATCCGCCAACCCACAGGGATCCCCCCTCTAGTGCAGGTGCTGTCAGTGCTCCATTTCCTAGCAAGTGGGTCAATTTAAACAACAGTGGCCATATCATCAGGGATGTCCCAGCCTATGTTTTCCAAGGTGTTGTCCAGAGTGTTGTCTGCCCTGCTGAAACACATGCGCAGCTACATCGTTTTCCCTGAGGTGGGGGATTTGCCTACAGTGAAGGGTGATTTCTATGCCCTTGGACATATCCCCAACATCATAGGTGCCATTGATGGGACCCATGTGGCTTTGGTTCCCCCCCCACAGGAGTGAACAGGTGTACAGAAACAGGAAGAGTTATCATTCGATGAATGTGCAGATGGTGTGTTTGGCAGACCAGTACATCTCCCATGTTAATGCCAAGTTCCCTGGCTCAGTGCATGACGCGTACATCATGCGGAATAGCAGCATCCCTTACGTGATGGCTCAACTCCAGAGGCACCGTGTGTGGCTAATTGGTGACTCTGGTTACCCCAACCTGTCATGGCTACTGACCCCAGTGAGGAATCCCAGGACAAGGGCAGAGGAACTGTACAATGAGGCCCATGGGCGAACTAGGAGGGTGATCGAGCGGACCTTCGGTCTCCTGAAGGCCAGGTTCCGCTGCCTCCATATGACAGGTGGATCCCTATTCTACTCACCAAAGAAGGTGTGCCAGATCATCGTGGCCTGCTGTATGCTTCACAACCTGGCTTTGAGACGACAGGTGCCTTTTCTGCAGGAGGATGGTCCAGATGGTGGTGTTGTAGCAGCTGTGGAGCCTGTGGAGAGTGAAGACGAGGAAGCCGAAGAAGACGACATAGACAACAGGAACACAGTAATACAGCAGTATTTCCAATGACACACAGGTAAGAATACACACCAGCATATTACATATACTTAAACACTACTACCTCTCTACTGTCTGTCCTTTTCACCCAGTGTATGGTAACTGAGTTGTGTCTTTCCCTTCCGATTTCAGAGATGTGGGCCCCACTGTGTGACATCTGCTTTGTTTCCCCATGGACTAAAGCTGTGTGACATTGGTATGTTGGCATCACAATGTAAATCAGCATTTTGGCACGGTAATGTCTAATACATTTGTTCAAAATCACAGCCAGACTCCTGATTGTTTTGTGCAATGACTGTGTTTATTACAGTGCTCTATATTGGTGGTGGTTGCAAATCGGTGAGGGGTGATGGTGGAGAAATGTCCTTGGCAGAGTCCAGACTATTTGTATCACAGGTGCATTGTCCAAATGCCTGTGGAAAGTGGAGCAGGGGCAGTTTAAGGATGGACAGGGTGACAATGTGGGACAGTGGGATGACAATCAGGGAGGTATCCTTTCCTGGCGGGGGTCTTGGCATCTTACTCTGTCTTCTTCCTGGATCTCAGGGACCGCTTGCGGGGTGGTTCTCCTTCTGCAGGGGGTGGGGTGCTGGTGGCCTGTTGGTCCTGTGGCGGGGCCTCCTGTCCACTAGCGCCGGCAGAGGTGGTAGGCAGTTCTTGGTCCATGCTAGTGTCAGGGGCCCTTTGTGGTGCCACAGTGTCCCGCAATGTGGTGACTACCAGATTCAGAGCCCCTACAATGGTGCCCAGGGCGGAACTGATGGTTCGTAGTTCCTCCCTGAACCCCAAATACTGTTCCTCTTGCAGGAGCTGGATCTCCTGAAACCTGGCCAGTATCGTCGCCATCCTCTCCTGGGAATGATGGTAGGCTCCCATGATGGAGGAGAGGGCCTCGTGGAGAGTGGGTTCCCTGGGCCTGTCCCCCCCCCTGTCGCACAGCAGCCCTCCCAGTTCCCCTGTTTCCCTGGGCCTCTGTCCCCTGGACCGTGTGCCCACTACCACTGCCCCCAGGTCCCTGTTGTTGTTGGGGTGGTGGGTTAACCTGGGTGCCCTGTAGTGGTGGACACACCGCTGATTGACGTGTCCTGGGGACAGAGGGATAAGCCCGCTGGGTGGGTGCTGTGCTGGTGTTCCCAGAGGGGGGAAGGTCTGCTGTGGCCTGTGGCTGTCTGAGGGGAACCGACTGTCCCGAGGTCCCCGATGGGCCGGGCTGGTCATCTAGATCCAGGTCGACAGAGGTGCTGTCATCACTGTGGGCCTCTTCTGGGGGTGGAGTGGACATTTGTGGACCCTCCTGAGCGGTGCCGTGGCGTTCGGGTCCTGCAGGGGTATAAAACCATGATATTTGCATTTGTGTGTGCCATAGTGTGCAATGGGCGGGTGCCCGTGTACCCCAGTGCTTGCATTCCTGTGTGGGGGCTTTTGTGACGGTGGTTTGGGGGGGATGGGGATGTGCAGTGGGCATGCTTTGGTGATGGGTGTCCATGCTTTGTGGTCGCATGCAGGGCTTGGGGTTGGGATGGGTGGGTTGTGATGGTGAGACATTTGCAAGGAGTAGGTGTGATGGGGGTGAGGGTGGGGGTATGAGTTGGCATGCTGGTGGGTTGGGGGGGATGAAGTAGTGAAGATGAGACTTACCACAGTCCATTCCTCCAGATACTCCTGCGAGGCCCTCAGGATGCAGGATCGCCAAGACCTGCTCCTCCCATGTTGTAAATTCTGGGGGAGTAGGTGGGGGTCCGCCGCCAGTCCGCTGAACCGCGATGTTGTACCTGGATACCGTTGAACGCACCTTCCCCCGTAGGTCGTTCCACCGCTTCCTGATGTCATCCCTATTTCTTGGGTGCTGTCCCACCGCGTTGACCCTGTCGACTATTCTGCTCTATAGCTCTATCTTCCTGGCAATGGAGATGTGCTGCACCTGTGTTCCGAAGAGCTGTGGCTCTACCCGTACGATTTCCTCCACCATGACCCTGAGTTCATCCTCAGAAAACCTGGGGTGTCTTTGCGGTGCCATGGGGTGGTGTGGGTGATGTGTGGGGTGGATTGTGTGGTGCTAAGTGTGGTGATGTGTATTGGTGTGTTGTGTGAAGTGCGTGGTAATATTGCTGGGTGATGATAATATGCGCGTCTGGGTGCTCGGATCTCTATTTTTCTGTGCGTGGTCCCGATTCTCTAGGAGTGGAGGTTTGTGGGTGATGTGGGTGTGTGTTTTATATTTAATTGGGTGTGTGGGAGTGGTGTTTGAATGTGTATCAGGTGTGTGTATTTTGAATTGTCCAATGTGGCTGTGTTTGTAAATGTGTGTGTATTTTGAGCGCAGAGGTGTGTACCGCCAATAGAATACCGCGGTTGAAAGACCGCCACGTGGATTCGTGTGTCGTGATAGTGTGGGCGTATTTCTGTTGGCGTGACGGTGTTGGTTTGGTTATCGCCAGTTTCTCGCTGGCCTTTGGTGTGGCGGACTTTTGTGGATGTCTGTATTTTGGTGGTTTGCGTGTTGTGGGTCAGAATGACCGTGGCGGTTTACTGCGGCCGCGGCGGTATGTTGGCGGTCTTCTGACAGCGGTATCCGCCTTTTAACGCCAAGGTTGGAATGACCCCCAAAGTCTCTTGTGAGATCAGGGCTGAGCTTTGTTGCTTCTCCAGAGCTTCCTGTGAGGACAGCATGAGTTATCAAACCTATGCTTTACTGAATGAGAGTATTTAAAGGAAACTCTTTTCATAGTCACCTTTGAACTCAGTGTCCTCCTCCATGTGGTCAAGGCTGTACATGTTGACGCTGTGAACACATCGGGCTCTTCATCAGGACATGGTTCCTAGTTTCATGGACCTATTAACATTGTGAAACACTGGGGGGGGGCAGTGGGGGGTTGCTTGTACTCGAACTGACAACAGGACAGGTGGCATGTCAGAAGAACTATGCACACCTCAGCAGAGATCTCGCATGTGCTGCTTCAGGTTGTGTGTATGAAAATTATATTGAAGTAACATCTGGCAGTGGATCTGTACTTCAAGATGTGAACAATGTCTGAATGCCTGAGAGCAAACCAATGCTTGCCTGTGGTAGTTCACACCTTTTCTTACTTTTCAAAGGCAGATGTAGTAATATGACTCGTTATCACCTCTAGTGCTCAAAATTGGGGCATTCAAATACACGTTACACTGAAAGGGACAGGGTTTTTTTTTTTGTATTCTCATATAGTTCAAAAGTTTTTATGTTTTACAAGCTTCTGACCACGGTTATACCTTTACGGGATGATCACATCTTTCCTCGAATTCAGCCATGGATACGGAATGAATAAATAGCACTTAACTGAGACCCTTTAATACAACCGGTGAAAAGGGGTTTTAAAAGATTTGTCTTATTAGAAGATGTAATACTGTTAAAATGTTAATTTTACCAAAATTCTTCTGTTTATTCACAGTTTTCTTTAAGCTATTAACAGTTTTTTCAGAAGAGCACTGAAGTGTTTTAGAATTCCAATAGAGAAAGATGGCTGGACTGTCCCTAATTTTAGGTTTATTATTTCGCTGCAATTCTGAAACATATGGGCTTTCTTATAAATGGTTCTTGTGATACAATCTCATGCAATGCTGGACTTCTACGTATATGTAAGTTAATCCTAGGAAATCAAGCAGAGGAATTGTTAATACAATTTGTAGAGCTGAACTGTTACCAAATGTTTACTCAGCGATTGGTGTCAGGAAGATTAGTGTACGGTTGATGGGTATTGTTGCATAACCATTTCTGAGTTTTATCACTGAAACTCACAGTAATTCAGGTTTGCATGCAACATACATGCCAATGATATTAAACCTGCAGAAAAAGAAGTTGCATATTGTATTGGTTATGGTGTGCTCCTTTAAATATTAATAATAACTAATGCAAAACTTGTATTGTTAGCCAACGAGTCTGTGTTTCTCTAGAATTTGAATTAAGACCACATTGTTGGCGCTGGTGGTCATCTCTCTTGTACATCTCCTTTTGGTCACTTCACATCATGTATGAAAAGTCAGAAGAACCAGCCCTTCTCCAGGAATTTACACTAAACCTCCTCATGCTGAATGCGCATCTGCCAGGCACCCTGAGGCTTCTGCCATATATTGCAAATACACTTTTACAAAATAAATAAACACAAATAAACACCAGTCCCAGCTGGACTTCAGGGAGCTATGACATTACAGTTTCACAGAACAGAGGGATAGGCTTCAAGGCTCAAGAGGGCAGGATACATTCTCCCGAATGTCCTCCTCTTCCACTCAGTGTGCACGGATTACAAGAATGGGTAGTGGGCTTCTTCTGTATTAGTAGGACAAGGGTGTAGGTGACCACCCGTCCATCTGCTTGCTCTCCCTGAATGTTACAAAGGTCCCAGCAGCCTCATACGTGTGACCAAATGGCCAGTCTCAGCTGTCGATGTGGTGGAAAGCTATGCCAAGACCCCAAGCCAGACCTACGGTAGGCCTTGCCAGAGGTTTATGTGCTGGAGCTATATGTGTTGCAGAGTAACTGGGGAGGGATCCCCTGGTTCTCCAGGTTGAAAAGAACCACCAGGGACCCATGTTAGTGCTCTAGCAGGCCCCAACTTAGGACCCTCAGGACCTGGGGTCCATGTGCAGGCCTGCTGTGTCTGCTGCAGGCCTGGGAAGGGCTAGTCTGCTTGAATCGGTTGAGAAGGTCAGAGTTTGGGCTGGCCCAGAGGTGGAGACCGATGGCCCTGGGCTCCATTCTTCAACTTGATGTGTCACAAAGTGAACTAGAAAGTGTTCCTCATGCTTCACGAGGGCTCCCTTGCTTGGCGGGGTTAAGAAGCTCTTACAGAGCCCAAAGTCAGAGTCTACAGGTGGCCTGGGGGTTGAAGCCTCCACCCCTGGGATCCATTCTCCAGATCGCTATGCCACTTAGAGCCCAGGATGGGATTCTGCTTGCCCAAGTTTAGAAAATCTGTCCGAGCCCACACGTCAGCGCTTCAGTTGGCTTAGAAGCTCCCTGCCCTGGGCTCAGTTCTTCAGCCTGCCATGTCACAAAGTGCCCGGGGCGGGATCCTGCAGGCACAGGAATGTCCCCCCGGCTTGTTCTGGTTAGGAAGCTTTAACTGGACCCCGGAGCTCCAGCTAGCACTTGGGTGGAAATCTAGGACCCTGGGCCCAATTTTAGAGCCCGCCATTTATCCAGGACAGGGTCTCGCTGGCCCAGAAGGCCTCCCCTGATTGGCCGGGCTTAGAAGTTGTGACCAAGCCCTGGGTCATACCTCCAGAGGGCCCAGGGGTGGAGGCCCCTGGCGTTCAGTTCCATTCTCTGGCTAAATGTGTCTTAAGTCTAAAGTGCCTGGGACGGATCCCACATGCTCCATGAGATTTCCTCTACTTTGCCAGGGAGGAAAGTTGCTTCCTGGACTTGGTTAAGAGCTCTGTGAGGCCCCCACAGGCCTATACCCGTGGCCCAGGTTGGACTCCTAGAGTTAGATTTGCTGAGTCAATCAGCACCAGGCTGGCCCCTCCAGGGTTAAGTAGAATCTGTTTCATAAGACATTGTGTGACCAGATGGCTGTCCTTTTAGCCAGGCCACCTGATCGCTCTTTTACCATACATCTGGTCACGCATACCATAGGAGTGCATAGCGCCCAGATTGCTGGGCTGGCCTAGAAGTCTCAGTGATGGATCATTTGACCCTTTGAAGCCAGCCAGGGGCTCCAAAAGGTTGGATACATACGCTCGAGTATCTACCTCTGTCACTCAGTGTGCACAGATTACAAGAAATGGGAAAACCTGGCTCTTCTCCACCAGTGCCTCCCCCGAGGGCAGGCAATGCTGCAGCCTGCTGGCATGGCTCAGGCCAGTTGCCTATGCTGAGGACGTTTGGCGGCTGGGATTGAGCTCTGGCTTCCACCAGCCCCAGCATGGTGGACTGCCAGTGTGAAGTTGGGGCTACCCTCACTCATTACCAGGCACCTGGTTTCCAAGTCATGTGTGGGCGAGTTGAGGTCTGAATACTCATGCAGTCCTGTCCAGCAAGACTGGTGGTGGAGCTGCCTGCCTCATCTGCCGTGGGAGACACCTGGTGTGGTGCCTGTTTTTGGCTCTGGGATAGAGTGACTGATATACCGTTTGAATCATCGCGAAGGCCAATTCCCAGAAGGGAAACCAGATAGAGCGGCAGATGAACATTTTTGCCTTCCTATTGCCTCTCCTGCTCCCACATCTGGGCAAACATTGAGAAAGGTGCCTGTAAGTTTTCACAGTAGGTCACTGGACTCCCATATTAAAGAAGAATGCAGCTAGCTGTGAGAATTAGAGTGACACAGGACACCTGTCTGAGGGTCAGTTGCCCTGGGACTTTCCCGTGGTGTGGTTTGGGCTGTCAAAGAGGGCTCTGACCCCTTCGTCCTACCAAGGTCAGACCCTTATTACCTTTTGTAGGCCCTCCAGGTCCTGACTTGGATGTACACTGTCAGTGCAACTGACATTCCCCACCTTGGTGGGGCAGACGAGTGGCCACTCCTCCCCGATTGTGAAAAACGAGGGGTGCTTGGCTGCGTTCATCATGTGATGTCACATGCCTGCCAACGTGACCCACCTTGAGCACCTACTTCTGGAACAGCTCCTACCTGGCCGCTGAGGCTGATTTTAACGCTGACCTCCGCTGGCTTCAGTCTCCATTCCGGAAAACGGTGTGCTGCTGAGACCTTCCCCATCTGAAATAGGAGTCCCACTTCTACAGCCCAGGGATCAGTCTGGCTTCCCCATGCTTTGGCATCTGACTACAACCTTAGATCCAACGTGGCAATCCACTGACTTTAAGCATACTACTACATGGAGGAAAAGACACTAACTAGGATTCCGTCACTAACTTTGATGGCAGGTGAAAAGCCGAGCTCCGAATTCCCACCCAGAAGCAGGAGAAGGAAGGTGCATACAGGTGACTATCTCCCCGGCAACGCTCAGAGGGCCAAGTCCTTGTGATCAAGGCTCATCCTGTGGACAAGGTGTGGCTGGTAGTGGCCTCCAGTGTACCAGGACTGGATCTTCTTGGAGTTGGGTTTCTTGAAAATGCAGTCCAGAATGAGTGATAAACTTTATCAAAAGGCTAAATATGAGTGCAAGACTCATATTTAAAAGAACTTTGAAGAGAGAGTCCATCTTCTCTACCCGATGCAGGGTGGGGTTGGACTGTGAGTCTGGGGCTCCTGTGGGCTGAACGGTTCCAGTAATCCCCAGTGAGAAGCGAACAAAGCCATAGCTTTTGTCTCGGAGGCCGATCCAGCCGACTGACAAGTATGGGTGTGCCAACTCAATGAGCCACATCACCAGCCAAGCAGGCCTTATTTCAATTTTGCACAGTCCTACCAGGACACGTAACACAACACAGTAGCAAATCTGTGTACCAGGAATATTGATACAGTTGGTAGAAGAAAGAATTACAACCCTCTACCTATATACTAGTGCCACATCACAGGAGCATAACCCTCTACCTATATACTAGTGACACATCACAGGAGCATAACCCTCTACCTGTATACTAGTGAAAAATCACAGGAGCACAACCCTCTACCTGTATATTAGTGACACATCACAGGAGCATAACCCTCTACCTGTATACTAGTGACAAATCACAGGAGCACAACCCTCTACCTGTATACTAGTGACAAATCACAGGAGCACAACCCTCTACCTGTATATTAGTGACAAATCACAGGAGCACAGCCCTCTACCTGTATACTAGTGATACAGACAGGAGCACAACCCTCTACCTGTATATTAGTGACACATCACAGGAGCATAACCCTCTACCTGTATACTAGTGAAAAATCACAGGAGCACAACCCTCTACCTGTATATTAGTGACACATCACAGGAGCATAACCCTCTACCTGTATACTAGTGACAAATCACAGGAGCACAACCCTCTACCTGTATACTAGTGACAAATCACAGGAGCACAACCCTCTACCTGTATACTAGTGACAAATCACAGGAGCACAACCCTCTACCTGTATACTAGTGACAAATCACAGGAGCACAACTCTCTACTTGTATATTAGTGACAAATCACAGGAGCACAACCCTCTACCTGTATATTAGTGACACATCTCAGGAGCACAACCCTCCACCTGTATACTAGTGACACATCACAGGAGCACAACCTTCAACCTGTATACTGGTGACACACATAGGAGCACAACCCTCTACCTATATAATAGTGACACACCACAAGAGCACAACCCTCTACCTGTATACTAGCGACACAGACAGGACCACAACCCTCTACCTCTATACTAGTGACACAGCACAGGAGCACAACCCTCTACCTCTGTACTACTGACAAATCACAGGAGCACAACCTTCTACCTGTGTACTAGTGACACATCACAGGAGCACAACCCTCTACCTGTATACTGGTGACACATCACAGGAGCACAACCCCCTACCTGCTAGTGACACAGCACAGGAGCACAAACCTCTACCTGTATACTAGTGACACATCGCAAGAGCACAACTTTCTACTTGTAAACCAGAGACACAGCACAGGAGCACAACCATCTACCTGTATACTAGTGACACATCACAGGAGCACAACCCTCTACCTGTATTCTAGTGACACATCTCAGGAGCACAACCCCAGACCAGTATACTAGTGACAGCACAGGAGCACAACCCCCTACCTGTATACTAGTGACATATCACAGGAGCACAACCCTCTACCTGTATACTAGTGACATATCACAGGAGCACAACCCCCTACCTGTATACTAGTGACGCAGCACAGGAGCACAACCTTCTACCTGTATACTAGTGACACAGCACAGGAGGACAACCCTCTGCCTGTATACTAGTGACACAGACAGGAATACAGCCCTCTACCTGTATACTAGTGACACAGCACAGGAACACAACCCCCTACCTGTATACTAGTGACACAGACAGGAGCACAAACCTCTACCTGTATACTAGTGACACATCACAGGAGCACATCCCTCTACCTGTATACTAGCGACACAGACAGGAGCACAACCCTCTACCTGTATACTAGTGACAAATCACAGGAGCACAGCCCTCTACCTGTATACTAGTGATACAGACAGGAGCACAACCCTCTACCTGTATATTAGTGACACATCACAGGAGCATAACCCTCTACCTGTATACTAGTGAAAAATCACAGGAGCACAACCCTCTACCTGTATATTAGTGACACATCACAGGAGCATAACCCTCTACCTGTATACTAGTGACAAATCACAGGAGCACAACCCTCTACCTGTATACTAGTGACAAATCACAGGAGCACAACCCTCTACCTGTATACTAGTGACAAATCACAGGAGCACAACCCTCTACCTGTATACTAGTGACAAATCACAGGAGCACAACTCTCTACTTGTATATTAGTGACAAATCACAGGAGCACAACCCTCTACCTGTATATTAGTGACACATCTCAGGAGCACAACCCTCCACCTGTATACTAGTGACACATCACAGGAGCACAACCTTCAACCTGTATACTGGTGACACACATAGGAGCACAACCCTCTACCTATATAATAGTGACACACCACAAGAGCACAACCCTCTACCTGTATACTAGCGACACAGACAGGACCACAACCCTCTACCTCTATACTAGTGACACAGCACAGGAGCACAACCCTCTACCTCTGTACTACTGACAAATCACAGGAGCACAACCTTCTACCTGTGTACTAGTGACACATCACAGGAGCACAACCCTCTACCTGTATACTGGTGACACATCACAGGAGCACAACCCCCTACCTGCTAGTGACACAGCACAGGAGCACAAACCTCTACCTGTATACTAGTGACACATCGCAAGAGCACAACTTTCTACTTGTAAACCAGAGACACAGCACAGGAGCACAACCATCTACCTGTATACTAGTGACACATCACAGGAGCACAACCCTCTACCTGTATACTAGTGACACATCTCAGGAGCACAACCCCAGACCAGTATACTAGTGACAGCACAGGAGCACAACCCCCTACCTGTATACTAGTGACATATCACAGGAGCACAACCCTCTACCTGTATACTAGTGACATATCACAGGAGCACAACCCCCTACCTGTATACTAGTGACGCAGCACAGGAGCACAACCTTCTACCTGTATACTAGTGACACAGCACAGGAGGACAACCCTCTGCCTGTATACTAGTGACACAGACAGGAATACAGCCCTCTACCTGTATACTAGTGACACAGCACAGGAACACAACCCCCTACCTGTATACTAGTGACACAGACAGGAGCACAAACCTCTACCTGTATACTAGTGACACATCACAGTAGCACATCCCTCTACCTGTATACTAGCGACACAGACAGGAGCACAACCCTCTACCTGTATACTAGTGACACAGCACAGGAGCACAACCCTCTACCTGTATACTAGTGACACATCACAGAAGCACAAACCCCTACCTGTATACTAGTGACAGCACAGGAACACAACCCCCTACCTGTATACTAGCGACACAGACAGGAGCACAACCCTCTACTTGTATACTAGCGACACAGACAGGAGCACAACCCTCTACCTGTATACTAGTGACACATCACAGGAGCACAACCTTTCTAGGAATATTGATACAAATGCCGAACACAGGAACACAACCTTCCCCACAATAGTTGACACAGCATAGGAGCCTAGCTATCACAACTGAAGGCGTAACTGAGTCAAGTCCTTCTTGGTGAGGCTGGGGAGAGACATTGGTGAGGGTAGGGCGAGACATACCCCTCAAAAGATTAAACCCTCCTATTGCAGGCTTTAGTGAGACATACCTCACCTGTTAACTCACAGTCTCCTATTCCAGGATAGGATGAGACATACCTCACCTGGTGATTCCCTGTTCCATGTTGGGGTGAGGCATACCTCACCTGTTAACTCATAGGGCCTGATTACAACTTTGGAGGAAGGTGTTAATCCGTCCCAAAAGTGACGGATACACCACCAGCCGTATTACGAGTCCATTATATCCTATGGAACTCGTAATACGGCTGGTGGTATATCCGTCACATTTGGGACGGATTAACACCTCCTCCAAAATTGTAATCAGGCCCATAGTCTCCTATTCCAGGATAGGGTGAGACATAACTCACCTGATAACTCAACCCGTCCTATTCTAGGCTGGGCTGAGACATCCCTCACCTGATAACCCACACCATCCTGTTCCAACCTGGGGTGATATACAACACCTGAAAGCTCACCGCCTACTAGTCAAGGCTTGGTTGAGAAATACCACTCCTGATAACTCACACTCTACTATTCCAACCTGGGATGAGGCATACCACACCTGTTAATGCACACCTTCTTATTCCAGGCTAGGGTGAGGCCTACCTCACCTGATAACTCACACCCTACTATTCCAGTCTGGGGTGTGGCATACCTTGCCTCATAATTCACACCCTCCCGTTCCAGGCTGAGGTGAGACGTCCCTCACCTGATAACTCACACCCACCTATTCCAGCTGGGGTGAGAAACCCTCACCTGATAATTCACACCCTCCCATTCCATGCAGGGGATATATATATCTCACCTGGTAACTGACAGCCTCCTGTTCTGGGGTAGGACAACACTTGTCTAACCAACCTCCTCGATCATCCATTCCACAGCGGAGTAAAATGTTGAGTGTGAAATTGCGCATCAGCAATACTCCATCACTGGTGGGCCGATGTAGGTTGCTCCCACAGTGTCTCCTTCCCAGGGGACAGATCTAGGGTCCCAGCAACATGGTAGCAGCCCAGCTCTCCAGAATTCATCTGCCTTTTATCTCACTTGCTGGAACTTCCTGTCTACACCACTTTTGCGTTCTCAACTGTCAATCACACCCACTCACAAGTGACTTCAGCCAGTCTCTCCACTAAGCCTCACTTTGGGTCTTTGACTGTCTCTGCAAGAGGTGGGTTCTCTCCTGTTAGACTTGACCCTCTCTGCAGAGCCATCCACAAACTTATTTCCTTCACCCTCCTATTTCCGGAGCCCGTTTATGTTGGATTTCAGGACTCTGTGCACTTCACCACTGCTCACCACTGCTAAAGTGCTTGTGCTCTCTCTTTTAAACATCATCAGTAAAATTGGCTTGTACCCAACTGGCACATTTAATTTACTTGTAAGTCCCTAGTAAACTGGTACTGTGTCTACACAGGGCCTGTACACTAAACACTACCAGTGGGCCTGCAGCACTAATTGTGCCACTCCGTTAAGTAGCCCTTTAAACATGTCATTCCTGTAATTGCAGCTTGTGTGTGCTATTTTAAACTGCCAATTCGACCTGGCAAAATAATTCTGTTGACAGACCTAAACCTTCCTGTTTAATACATATGTCACCCCCGGGTAGGCCCCAAACAGAACAAAGGCCAGGGTGGACGTGTACTTTCAAGTTTTACATACCCTGGTAGTACTGCAAGGCCTCCCTCTCCCATGGGAGAGATACTTCTGATTGGTGAAAATCATCATGAGATACTGAAGGCCCTGCGACTCGTACCGTGTTACCAGACACCCCCACGACAGCTTCATTCACTTTATGCATAATGTCAATACATCCAGATACGATGGTCTGAACAAAATACTTTCGCCAGGGGCACTATGGCCGGGCTGCCATGTGTGCAAGTGAGAGTGTGGTCATTTGGGATGTATGAACATGTGTGCATATGAATCGGATGTATGTGTATGGGAGAGCCTGTGTTGTATGTACTTGTGGCACAGGACATACCTTTCGCCATATGTGGCACCGTTCCGAGTATAACACAAACACATAACCATGTTTTTAAAAGGGAGGAATTTAAAATGCAGAAAAATGTTCTGCAAAAATGTTCGTAATATGGAACATTTTCCTGCACTTTAAATTTCTCCCACTTAGAAGAGTCTGCACTTTCAGTTATAAATATGACACTTGTCTACCAGCCACTGGGAACAAGATGCCTGCTGTGTTTAAATGCAACACTTTGAAATGCTGCCCTGCTGCTTGAAGCCTGCCCTCCATGTCTTGCTCAGAAGGAAGGCTGAACCTGTTCCCATTGTAGGTTTAGTGACTCCAAGGGTCAGCTGACTGGTTTGAGCTACAGGGACATAAACTCCAAAGGCCTCCCTGCATCTGCCCAGCTGACGTGCTGTCTGGACCTTAACTAGACCTGCAACTAGATCTGGAAGTGGAACTGCCTGAGCCCTTCTGGCCTCTGCAAGAGTGAGTCCCTGATCCTCAAGAGGTGCCTTCCCAGGTCCTAGACACTTGGGAGGCAGCAACATGAACTCCTCTCACTCAAAAAGGAGAAATCCTGAAGTTTTGGTTCTTGGTGACCCTGGATGGGCCTGTTTGCTCCAAGATCCTACTGTCTTCTCTGACTGCTAATGCCAAGCTCCAGTGAACCCAATTCTTTGCTCTACTGGCAGCGACAACCAGCAATTTGAGATCTGCATTTCACTCTAGAGCATTACCAGCCCATGGAGAGATTACCAACTTGAATCTCCAGCAATAGACAGTCCTCGTTGCCCAACAGGATCCTCATGCTATAGCGATGACCATCTGCAACACTTAGCCTGCTCTTTGCACTAAAGCGACGACCATCCACAACGCTTTGCCTACTCCTCCCGCCCTCCTCCATCGTGAACAGAACTCTTCGCGCTGGTCTTTAGAAGTTAACTTTTTCAATTGAACTAACCTGGTCCCTGTTTCTGGCCCACGTTCCATCATGGTCAGCCTAAACTGGAGATTTTCACCCAGTCTTGCACAACCAGATGCCTGTGAGTGGCGCTATGTGCTTTTAGGTGCTATATTTAATTTAAATCTCTGAAATTGCATATTTCTGATTCTACTGATTGGAATTTTGTCATTTTGATGTCAAAGTAATTTCTAAAATTTTACTCTAAGTTTATAACTTGGTGTGGAATGTTTCTTGTGTTGTGCTTTCACTTTATTATAGTTTGAATTCTGCATAAATACTTTACACATTGCCTGTTAGTTAAGCCTGACGGCTTTGGTGCCGAGCTGCCAGAGGGTTAAGAACAGGTTAATTTAGTGACTCTTGTGGTCACCCTGATAAGGATTGCGGCTGCTGCTTGAGATGGGTTCACAACCCCTCAACCAACAACCCAATTTCTCACTTCTCTATGGTGCTTTATCCAAGAATCTAGCTTCAGTGCAACTTTACAAATTCTGAGCTTGTGGTTTGTGAGGTGTCTGAAGGAAGGGAGGCAGGAGTGTGGGAAGGACAGAAGATGGTTGAAGGCAAGGTAGTAAGAGGCTGCAGTTCAGAAATGAGACCGAGCACGCTAGTGTTCTGTGTTTTAAAAGAAACTATCAACTCCTCCACCCTCCGTCCGGACTCCGACCCTAAGGACGGCAGCGCTTGTAGGAAGCTTCACAACATCTAACCAGCTTTTCTTTGCTTCTTACAGGACAAGTTAAGAAATGAGAAGAAGAAACTTGAATCTGAGTTTGAGAAACTGCAGCAACTCCTGAAAGAAAATGAGCAAACACTGCATGAAAAACTGGAGAAGATGGAGAAGAAAATTAATATGGTAGAAAATGCAAATATCACCAAACTGACCAATCAAATCACCTCTCTCAATGCCCTGATAACAGAGATAGAAAAGAAGTGCGAGGCGTCGGCGTGGGAACTCCTGAAGGTGAGACAGTGTTTGGTAAATTCAACACAAGAAGAAAGGGGAAAATTCATACAGTGTGTGCAGTGCTACATGTATAAGGGAAACATGCGTGATCTCCTAACATTATCAATGCACAGTGGCCCCAGGCACTTTCACAGAAACACACAATATACAGAAACCAGTAACTTACATTGCCCCCTTTTTACGCTGTCAGCCAATACAACATACAAACTGAGGCATTTACAGTCACCTCTAACAGTATCAGATGTCAATAACCCATCTCAATGTAGGGCCTAGATATTTTTTATTTCTGTATTTTTTTGTATTTGAGCTTTAGCGACACACCAGGCAGTTCCAGTACAAGGATTAACATAATGGATGCCAGAAACAAAATGTGAAAAGGCAAGATAGGAATAGCATCATGAGAGACACCATCTGAGAGTATTGGGGGTCATGGCGCACGAATACCAAAACATAGGGCCAAAGTACGTCATGAATAAACTTAGCGCATGTTCTTTTGTGTCCTCATAGTCTCCTTCTTGATACACTTAAGGGCTCAGTCCCCTTGCCAAGAATATAGGCTTTCTATATGCCACTTGGATATGAGATCGTCTGGCATTGTTGGTGGCAAGAACATTTATTTTCTCTGAACTTGAAGGGGTGAAATGAATATGATTATCCGGGCACCCAGCATCTTGTCCTCATCCAGTGATCTCAGACAGACATGTAAAGATCTTATTCCAAGAGCCTTCAACTTCTTCATGGAAAAAAGATATGAAGCAGCCCATACACATGGTCAAACATTCAAATTCAACAGGAGACGCTGGTTTTTCTAATACCTATTTGGTGATGATTTGATCCAAAATATCTGGGTGAGTTACTGATACCGATTCAAAATTCTGACGCGACATCAATATTGCGGCAGTTTTTGATCACGTTAAGTCGATATGTAGTTAGAGAAATGCTTAAATCAATGTTTTTCTTTTGTAAAGTTGGTATACAGCTAGAGAAATGTGTAAACTAATGTTTTTCTTTTCAGAAGTAATGTATTGCTGTTGACTTTTGATCGCTTTAGGTCTTTATGGGAAGTTGATGAATTTAATTATTTTTTTGATGGCATGTAATGACTAGAAGTTTAAGCTATTTGATGCGAGTATAATAAATAATACATTTTTTCTTTCCTTGACATTAGATCTGGACTTCTATTTTCGATATTATATACGTTTGGAGCACATATTCATTTAGGTAATTTGTATTACCGCTTGATACGGAATTGTTATGGACAATTAAGGTATTTTACCATAGTTTTTATTTTGGGTGCCCACTTTGCACTGTGGGCTGCATCTGGGTCTTTTTCTTGGTTTTTACTGGTTGTGGTTGGTCACTTAATTGCTTAGCATGTTGTGGGCTTGTGTGTGCCTATCTTTATTAGGTGTTTCATTGATGGTGTTATTTATTAGGTGTATTTTAGTAGTGACTTTCCTGTCACGTAATTTAGATGATAGAATAGGTATATTTAACTTCCTTATTGGGTGTTTACACATTTAATGTAAACTTGGTGTTTGAGCATGTTGGTTTTAACTCGTACATTATGTTTATGATTTCTAGCCCTGAAGAAGTCGTAGGGGATGTAATATTTCCCAAGACGAAACACGTGTTGGCTGGAATTGCAATTGTCTTTGGATCTCTGACTATTTGATGTGAAGATACATTTCGAATACATTTTAGACTCATCGGATGATTTTACAACCTATTTGGTGTGATATGGACTGATTTATAAAAATTGTTATTCATAAGACTTGCATATTTAATATATAATCTTTTTATATCTACAAGAGGGGAACCTCAGTGTGTGTTTTCTCAGTTTTTGAGGTTTTCTATACCTCTAAGGGTTGTGTGTTTCCCTTGTGGGGTTACCCCGTTATACTACATAGGTTGGATTGGCTTCCTGAGCGCCATATTCCCTCATTTCACACCCCATTCTATTATATCCAAACATTCCAACAGGCCCACCAGGCACGAAGCGGTGGAAGTTGTCTTTCCAACATGTAAATCCTGCGTGAAACCATTTTCTCCATTTTATATATCATGATGTTCAAAAAATGTTTGATCTGGGCAATTACTATTTTCCTAATGCAGATGACCACAGACTTTCTCCGTTGACAAGATTGCCTCTTGTAAGGTGTCTGGGGTGCTAATAAGTTAGATATCAGGGCCTGGTTGACAAAGGTAAAGTTAGACCAAAAGTCTACCTTTAAACCTGAAGTCTGAGTTTAGACCTGAAGTCTAACTTTACATCTGAAATCTAAGTTTAGACCTGAAGTCTAAGTTTATAGCAAAAGCCTAACTTAGACCAAAATTCTAACCTTACTACTTTTCAGTATTCACAGAGGTAAGTTACTAGTAGTAACTTTCCTACTAGTAATTTTACTAGTAGTAAAGTTCCTAATAGTAACTTACTTTAGTGAATACCGAAAAGTAGTAAAGGTAGACTGTGCACACATTATATTAGTGTGTTACAGGGCCAAGCAAAATGTCAGTGTATCAGTTTCACATGCAGTTGGACACTCAAGGCAGGGGCACCATGGCCATTCCATCAAAGCAAAACACAAATGATGGATGGAATGCGGAACCAATCAAACATTCACCCCCAGTCACAGATCTGGGTTTAATCCATCGTTCTTTTGCTCACCATGCCACCCCAGTTTAGACCCAGCCATATGCAAATCAGTCTCAACCCTATTCCTCATGGGAACAGTCCAGCCCGAACTGCCAGGCCAGGTCCTCCCTGGACCGGAAACAAGCATCCTGGGACTGGTTTCAGGGTTTCACCCTTCATCAGACAGGCTAGCTTGAATCTAGTGGCATAGTGAGCCCGGGACCCACGTCTGGGCATATCCGGCGCACTTATGGCAGCAAAAGCAAAGCAAAAATGATGGATGAAATGCAGAACCAATCAAACATTCACCCCCAGTCACAGATCTGGGTTTAATCCATCGTTCTTCTGCTCACCTTGCCACCCCAGTTTAGAACCAGCCGTATGCAAATCAGTCTTCACCCTATTCCTCATGGGAACAGTCCAGCCTGAACTGCCAGGCCAGGTCCTCCCTGGACCGGAAACAAGCATCCTGGGACCAGTTTCAGGGTTTTACCCTTCATCAGTCAGGCTAGCTAGAATCCAGTGGCATAGTGAGCCCGGGACCCACGTCTGGGCATACCTGGCGCACTTATGGCGGCAAAAGCAAAGCAAAACACAAATGATAGACGGAATGCGGAACTAATCAACCATTCACCCCCAGTCACAGATCTGAGTTTAATCCATCGTTCTTTTGCTCACCGTGCCACCCCAGTTTAGACCCAGCCATATGCATTCCGGTTCCATCACCCTACGAAGCAACAAAACTATAGCCAGATGCAAGATACCTTGTTATGGTAGTCATGTTCCCTAAGCAACTCTATTTTTGTTTACACAGTTGCCTGGAAACCCTTTAGGACCCTCCACACATGGGTCACCTTCCTCCAGGGCCTTAACAAAGGTTAGACCCACAAGGACGGTGTTTACACAGGTCGCCTGATCCTCCTCGGCATCTGCCTTTTCCCTTCTGGTATATGCATTTGAGGGAACTTCTCCTTGACACAGGGTGGTCTGGAACATTCGGGTACCTCTTTACCTCTGCCCTGGGTGATTGGTGCAGGCGTCCCGGTCTCTTGCAGTCACTGCAGGAAATTGGCAAGAATCTGAATCAGAGCCTCCAAAAGTCTGTATCTCCACCAGCGCTGCACCCAGTGTAATGTGCTTTTGGAGCATCCAGCTGCACGAGAAGCCCCTACCTTAGAGGTGGCCATGTTCTGTGTTCTTCCTGGATAGCTGCACTCTCCTTGCCCAGACAGATGTTTCCTGCAAGGCGCACTTCATGTACCTCGTGTGCTTGTATCTCCACCTTCAGGGCACTCTGCAAGAACCCTTGCTTCTCATACCTCCTCATGCAGAGCGCTCTTCTCATTCCCCTTCTGCTTGTACCTCCTCAATTAGGGCACTTCTCTCATACCCCATCTGCTCATACCTCCTCATGTGGGGCAGACTTCTTGTACCCCATCTACTTGTACTGTCTCATTTAGGGCACTCCTCTTGTACCCCATCTGCTTGTACCTCCTCATGCAGAGCACTCCTCTTGTACCCCATCTGCTTGTACCGCCTAATTTAGAGTACTCCACTCATACCCCATCTAATCATACGTCCTAATGCAGGGTCCTCTTCTCATACCCCTTCTGGTTGTACCTCCTCAATTGGGGCACTCCTCTCATACCCCATCTGCTAATACCTCCTCATGCGGGACAGACTTCTCGTACCCCATCTACTTGTACTGTCTCATTTAGGGCACTCCTCTTGTACCCCATCTGCTTGTACCTCCTCATGCAGAGCACTCCTCTCGTACCCCATCTGCTTGTACCGCCTCATTTAGAGTACTCCACTTATACCCCATCTAATCATACGTCCTAATTTAGGGTCCTTTTCTCATACCCCTTCTGCTTGTACCTCCTTCTCCTGCAGGGCACTGTTCTAGTACCCCTTCTGCCAGTACCTCGTCTTGCAGGACACTCTTCTCCTACCCTCATCTGCTTGTACCTCCTCAATCAGGGCGCTCTTCTCGTACCCCTTCTGCTTGTACCTCCTCAATCAGGGCGCTCCTCTCGTACCCCTTCTGCTTGTACCTCCTCCTGCAGGGCACTCCTCTCGTACCCTGTCTGCTTGTACCTCCTCTTGCAGGGCACTCCTCTCGTACTCCTCATGCAGAGCACTTCTCTTGTTCCCCATCTGTTTGTACCTCCTCATGCACAGCACTTCTCCCATAACCTGTATGCTTGTACCTCCTCCTGCAGGGCACTCATCTCATACTCCTTCTGCTTGCACATCCTCATGCAGGGACCATCTCTCGTACCCCTTCTGCTTGTACCTCCTAATGCAGGGCACACTTGTTGTACCCCGTCTGCTTGTACCTCCTCATGCAGGGCACTCCTCTCGTACCCCATCTGCTTGTACCTCCTCACGCAGGGCACTCCTCTCGTACTCCTCCTGCAAGGCACTCTTCTTGTACTCATCTACTCAGTGAGTCAGACCGCTGTACCGATGGAGAGCTCACAAAGCAGGTTTCTGGGGTAATGCTGTCCACCTGCCCCCTATGTCCAGCAGGCAGACCCTGCTCTCTCTAGGCAGTCTACAGCTCTCCTCGCCGGGTTCCTGCCCATGAAGTCACAATCAGGCGTCCTGGCTCTGAAGCTGCAGTATTACTTCTCAGCAGTCTTTATGGTCCCGACAATGGTCAAAGCAAAGCCTGGCGCACGGATCTGGGTTTCTAACTAGTTTTTATCCACGGTTTGCAGACGTGGATGTGGGCTCCAGAGATCCATCTTAGGAGCTCCTGATAATGTATTCAGTTGCCCAGAATGGTCAGGCCAAAGTTTTTGTTCCCTCAAGCGTGGCAGAGAGTGGGAGTGGAGGAGGGTGCACCTTGATGGAATCTGAGACAAAGGCACAAAAGAGGGAGAGACCCTGCAACTCAGCAGCTGCACAAACCTGTCCACAACAACTATTCTGGGGAGAATGAGCAGGAAGTGGTCATGGACTCTCCCAGCACTCCTAAGTGGCACCTGCCTCCCTCCTTCCTTTCAGAGGAGCCTGGTCAGCCTCAAAGTGCTTTAATACACCCATAACCCACCTCCCTGTTTGGCAGACTCTTTCCATCTTTCCATCCTCTGTCTTGGGTCGCACTGACAACCAACAGATACAAAATTCTGTCCCCTTAGGTTAAAGCACGACAGAAATGCTCCACGCTCACTCTAATCCACACATGCAGCGCTCACAGTGCAGAGACAGACTTTACATGTCTCCTGCAGCACTCACAGCGCAGACGCACTCTTTATACATGTCTTCTGCAGCACTCACAGCGCAGACACACTCTTTATACATGTCTTCTGCAGCACTCACAGTGCAGACACACCTTATACATGTCTTCTGCAGCAGTCACAGTGCAGACACACTTTATACATGTCTTCTGCAGCACTCACAGTGCAGACACACTTTATAAATGTCTCCTGCAGCGCTCACAGTGCAGACGCACTCTTTATACATGTCTTCTGCAGCAGTCACAGTGCAGACACACTCTTTATACATGTCTCCTGTGGCACTCACAGTGCAGACACACTCTTTATACATGTCTTCTGCAACACTCACAGTGCAGAGACACTCTTTATACATGTCTCCTGCAGCACTCACAGTGCAGACACACTCTTTATACATGTCTCCTGCAGCACTCACAGCGCAGACAGCGCAGACGCACTCTTTATACATGTCTTCTGCAGCACTCACAGTGCAGACACACTTTATACATGTCTTCTGCAACACTCACAGCGCAGACACACTCTTTATACATGTCTTCTGCAACACTCACAGCGCAGACGCACTGTTTATACATGTCTTCTGCAGCACTCACGGTGCAGACACACTTTATACATGTCTTCTGCAACACTCACAGCGCAGACACACTCTTTATACATGTCTTCTGCAGCACTCACAGCGCAGACACACTCTTTATACATGTCTCCTGTGACACTCACAGTGCAGCAACACTCTTTATAGGTGTCTTCTGCAGCACACACAGCGCAGACGCACTGTTTATACATGTCTTCTGCAGCACTCACGGTGCAGACACTCTTTATACATGTCTTCTGCAACACTCACAGCGCAGACGCACTGTTTATACATGTCTTCTGCAGCACTCACGGTGCAGACACACTTTATACATGTCTTCTGCAACACTCACAGCGCAGACACACTCTTTATACATGTCTTCTGCAGCACTCACAGCGCAGACACACTCTTTATACATGTCTCCTGTGACACTCACAGTGCAGCAACACTCTTTATAGGTGTCTTCTGCAGCACACACAGCGCAGACGCACTCTTTATACATGTCTTCTGCAGCACTCACAGCGCAGATACACTCTTTATACGTCTTCTGCGACACTCACAGCGCAGACGCACTCTTTATGCATGTCTTCTGCAGCACTCACAGCGCAGACACACTCCTTATACATGTGTCCTGCTGCGCTCACAGCGCAGACACACTCTTTATACATGTCTCCTGCTGCGCTCACAGTGCAGACACACTCTTTATACGTCTTCTGCAGCACTCACAGCGCAGACACACTCTTTATACGTCTTCTGCGACACTCACAGCGCAGACGCACTCTTTATACATGTCTACTGCAGCACTCACAGCGCAGACGCACTCTTTATACATGTCTACTGCAGCACTCACAGCGCAGATACACTCTTCATACGTCTTCTGCGGCACTCACAGTGCAGACACACTCTTTATACATGTCTTCTGCAGCACTCACAGGGCAGACACAGTCTTTATACATGTCTTCTGCAGCGGTCACAGCGCAGACACACTCTTTATACATGTCTCCTGCAGCGCTCACAGTGCAGACACACTCTTTATACATGTCTTCTGCAGCACTCACAGGGCAGACACAGTCTTTATACATGTCTTCTGCAGCGGTCACAGCGCAGACACACTCTTTATACATGTCTTCTGCAGCACTCACAGCGCAGACACACTCTTTATACATGTCTTCTGCAGCACTCACAGTGCAGACACACCTTATACATGTCTTCTGCAGCACTCACAGTGCAGAGACAGTCTTTATACATGTCTTCTGCGGCACTCACAGCGCAGAGACACTCTTTATACATGTCACCTGCAGCGCTCACAGTGCAGACACACTCTTCATACATGTCTTCTGCAGCACTCACAGCACAGATACACTCTTTATACATGTCTTCTGAAGCACTCACAGCACGGAGACACTCTTTACACATGTCTTCTGCAGCACTCACAGTGCAGAGAAACTCTACACGTCTTCTGCGGCAGTCACAGCGCAGAGACACTCTTTACACATGTCTTCTGCAGCGCTCACAGCGCAGAGACGCTCTTTATACATGTCTTCTGCAGCGCTCACAGCGCAGAGACGCTCTTTATACATGTCTCCTGCAGCGCTCACATCGCAGACGCACTCTTTATACATGTCTTCTGCAACACTCACAGTGCAGACACACTTTATACATGTCTTCTGCAGCACTCACGGCGCAGACACACTCTTTATACATGTCTCCTGCAGCGCTCACTGCGCAGACGCACTCTTTATACATGTCTTCTGCAGCACTCACAGCGCAGAGACACTCTTTATACATGTCTCCTACAGCACTCACAGGGCAGACACAGTCTTTATACATGTCTTCTGCAGCGCTCACAGCACAGACAAACTCCTTATACATGTCTCCTGCAGCACTCACAGCACAGACACACTCTTTATACATGTCTCCTACAGCACTCACAGCGCAGGCACTCTTTATAAGTCTTCTGCAGAATTGACAGCGCAGACACACTCTTTATACATGTTTTCTGCAGTGCTCACAGTGAAGACACCGTCTTCATACATGTCTCCTGCAGCACTCACAGTGCAGACACACTCTTTATACATGTCTTCTGCGGCAGTCACAGTGCAGACACACTCTTTATACATGTCTTCTGCAGCACTCACAGCGCAGACACACTCTTTATACATGTCTTTTGCAGCACTCACAGCACAGAGACACTCTTTATACATGTCTTCTGCAGCGCTCACAGCGCAGACACACTCTTTATACATGTCTTTTGCAGCACTCACAGCGCAGAGACACTCTTCATACATGTCTCCTACAGCACTCACAGTGCAGACACACTCCTTATACAGGTCTTCTGCAGCACTCACAGCGCAGACACACTCTTTATACATGTCTTCTGCAGCACTCACAGTGCAGACACACTCTTTATACATGTCTCTTGCAGCACTCACAGCGCAGACACACTCTTTATACATGTCTTCAGCAGCACTCACAGCGCAGACACACTCCTTATACATGTTTTCTACAGCACTCTCAGCGCAGACGCACTCTTTATACGTCTTCTGCAGCACTCACAGCGTAGACACACTCTTTATACATGTCTTCTGCAGCGCTCACAGTACAGAGACAGTCTTCATACATGTCTCCTGTAGCACTCACAGTGCAGAGACACTCCTTATACATGTCTTCTGTGGCACTCACAGCGCAGACACACTCTTTATACATGTCTTCTGCGGCAGTCACAGTGTAGACACACTCTTTATACATGTCTTCTGCAGCACTCACAGCACAGAGACACTCTTTATACATGTCTTCTGCAGCACTCACAGTGCAGACACACTCTTTATACATGTCTTCTGCAGCACTCACAGCGCAGACACACTACTTATACATGTTTTCTGCAGAACTCTCAGCGCAGACACACTCTTTATACATGTCTTCTGCAGCACTCACAGTGCAGACACACTCTTTATACATGTCTCCTGCAGCACTCACAGTGCAGACGCACTCTTTATACATGTCTCCTGCAGCACTCACAGCGCAGACACACTCTTTATACATGTCTTCTGCAGCACTCACAGCGCAGACGCACTGTTTATACATGTCTTCTGCAGCACTCACGGTGCAGACACACTTTATACATGTCTTCTGCAACACTCACAGCGCAGACACACTCTTTATACATGTCTTCTGCAGCACTCACAGCGCAGACACACTCTTTATACATGTCTCCTGTGACACTCACAGTGCAGCAACACTCTTTATAGGTGTCTTCTGCAGCACACACAGCGCAGACGCACTCTTTATACATGTCTTCTGCAGCACTCACAGCGCAGATACACTCTTTATACGTCTTCTGCGACACTCACAGCGCAGACGCACTCTTTATGCATGTCTTCTGCAGCACTCACAGCGCAGACACACTCCTTATACATGTGTCCTGCTGCGCTCACAGCGCAGACACACTCTTTATACATGTCTCCTGCTGCGCTCACAGTGCAGACACACTCTTTATACGTCTTCTGCAGCACTCACAGCGCAGACACACTCTTTATACGTCTTCTGCGACACTCACAGCGCAGACGCACTCTTTATACATGTCTACTGCAGCACTCACAGCGCAGACGCACTCTTTATACATGTCTACTGCAGCACTCACAGCGCAGATACACTCTTCATACGTCTTCTGCGGCACTCACAGTGCAGACACACTCTTTATACATGTCTTCTGCAGCACTCACAGGGCAGACACAGTCTTTATACATGTCTTCTGCAGCGGTCACAGCGCAGACACACTCTTTATACATGTCTCCTGCAGCGCTCACAGTGCAGACACACTCTTTATACATGTCTGCTGCAGCACTCACAGGGCAGACACAGGCCCTCATTCCGAGCCTGGCGGGCGGCGGAGGCCGCCCGCCAGGCTTCCCCCCTCCGAAATACCGCTCCGCGGTCGTTAGACCGCGGAGGGTATTCCGAGTTTTCCCCTGGGCTGGCGGGCGGTCTTCACAAGACCGCCCGCCAGCCCAGGGGAAAACTCCCTTCCCACGATGACGCCGGCTCGTAATAGAGCCGGCGGAGTGGGAAGGTGCGACGGGTGCAGTTGCACCCGTCGCGTATTTCAGTGTCTGCTTTGCAGACACTGAAATACTTTTAGGGGCCCTCTTACGGGGGCCCCTGCCGTGCCCATGCCATAGGCATGGGCACGGCAGGGGCCCCCAGGGGCCCCGCGACTCCCCCTCCCGCCATCCGGTTCCCGGCGGGAGAACCGCCAGGAACTGGATGGCGGGAGGGGGAGTCGGAATCCCCATGCCGGCGCAGCATGCTGCGCCGGCTTGGAGGATTCCTTTGGGGCAGCGGGAAACCGGCGGGAGACCGCCGGTTTCCCTTCTCTGACCGCGGCTGCATGTCTTCTGCAGCGGTCACAGCGCAGACACACTCTTTATACATGTCTTCTGCAGCACTCACAGCGCAGACACACTCTTTATACATGTCTTCTGCAGCACTCACAGTGCAGACACACCTTATACATGTCTTCTGCAGCACTCACAGTGCAGAGACAGTCTTTATACATGTCTTCTGCGGCACTCACAGCGCAGAGACACTCTTTATACATGTCACCTGCAGCGCTCACAGTGCAGACACACTCTTCATACATGTCTTCTGCAGCACTCACAGCACAGATACACTCTTTATACATGTCTTCTGCAGCACTCACAGCATGGAGACACTCTTTACACATGTCTTCTGCAGCACTCACAGTGCAGAGAAACTCTACACGTCTTCTGCGGCAGTCACAGCGCAGAGACACTCTTTACACATGTCTTCTGCAGCGCTTACAGCGCAGAGACGCTCTTTATACATGTCTTCTGCAGCGCTCACAGCGCAGAGACGCTCTTTATACATGTCTCCTGCAGCGCTCACATCGCAGACGCACTCTTTATACATGTCTTCTGCAACACTCACAGTGCAGACACACTTTATACATGTCTTCTGCAGCACTCACGGCGCAGACACACTCTTTATACATGTCTCCTGCAGCGCTCACTGCGCAGACGCACTCTTTATACATGTCTTCTGCAGCACTCACAGCGCAGAGACACTCTTTATACATGTCTCCTACAGCACTCACAGGGCAGACACAGTCTTTATACATGTCTTCTGCAGCGCTCACAGCACAGACAAACTCCTTATACATGTCTCCTGCAGCACTCACAGCACAGACACACTCTTTATACATGTCTCCTACAGCACTCACAGCGCAGGCACTCTTTATAAGTCTTCTGCAGAATTGACAGCGCAGACACACTCTTTATACATGTTTTCTGCAGTGCTCACAGTGAAGACACCGTCTTCATACATGTCTCCTGCAGCACTCACAGTGCAGACACACTCTTTATACATGTCTTCTGCGGCAGTCACAGTGCAGACACACTCTTTATACATGTCTTCTGCAGCACTCACAGCGCAGACACACTCTTTATACATGTCTTTTGCAGCACTCACAGCACAGAGACACTCTTTATACATGTCTTCTGCAGCGCTCACAGCGCAGACACACTCTTTATACATGTCTTTTGCAGCACTCACAGCGCAGAGACACTCTTCATACATGTCTCCTACAGCACTCACAGCGCAGACACACTCCTTATACAGGTCTTCTGCAGCACTCACAGCGCAGACACACTCTTTATACATGTCTTCTGCAGCACTCACAGTGCAGACACACTCTTTATACATGTCTCTTGCAGCACTCACAGCGCAGACACACTCTTTATAGATGTCTTCAGCAGCACTCACAGCGCAGACACACTCCTTATACATGTTTTCTGCAGCACTCTCAGCGCAGACGCACTCTTTATACGTCTTCTGCAGCACTCACAGCGTAGACACACTCTTTATACATGTCTTCTGCAGCGCTCACAGTACAGAGACAGTCTTCATACATGTCTCCTGTAGCACTCACAGTGCAGAGACACTCCTTATACATGTCTTCTGTGGCACTCACAGCGCAGACACACTCTTTATACATGTCTTCTGCGGCAGTCACAGTGTAGACACACTCTTTATACATGTCTTCTGCAGCACTCACAGCACAGAGACACTCTTTATACATGTCTTCTGCAGCACTCACAGTGCAGACACACTCTTTATACATGTCTTCTGCAGCACTCACAGCGCAGACACACTACTTATACATGTTTTCTGCAGCACTCTCAGCGCAGACACACTCTTTATACATGTCTTCTGCAGCGCTCACAGTGCAGACACACTCTTTATACATGTCTCCTGCAGCACTCACAGTGCAGACGCACTCTTTATACATGTCTCCTGCAGCACTCACAGCGCAGACACACTCTTTATACATGTCTTCTGCAGCACTCACAGCGCAGACACACTCTTTATACGTCTTCTGCAGCACTCACAGCGCAGACGCACTCTTTATACATGTCTTCTGCAGCACTCACAGTACAGAGACAGTCTTCATACGTCTCCTGCAGCACTCACAGTGCAGAGACACTCTTTATACATGTCTTCTGCAGCACTCACAGCACAGACACACTCTTTATACATGTCTACTGCAGCACTCACAGCGCAGACGCACTCTTTATACATGTCTACTGCAGCACTCACAGCGCAGATACACTCTTCATACGTCTTCTGCGGCACTCACAGTGCAGACACACTCTTTATACATGTCTTCTGCAGCACTCACAGGGCAGACACAGTCTTTATACATGTCTTCTGCAGCGCTCACAGCACAGACAAACTCCTTATACATGTCTCCTGCAGCACTCACAGCACAGACACACTCTTTATACATGTCTCCTACAGCACTCACAGCGCAGGCACTCTTTATAAGTCTTCTGCAGAATTGACAGCGCAGACACACTCTTTATACATGTTTTCTGCAGTGCTCACAGTGAAGACACCGTCTTCATACATGTCTCCTGCAGCACTCACAGTGCAGACACACTCTTTATACATGTCTTCTGCGGCAGTCACAGTGCAGACACACTCTTTATACATGTCTTCTGCAGCACTCACAGCGCAGACACACTCTTTATACATGTCTTTTGCAGCACTCACAGCACAGAGACACTCTTTATACATGTCTTCTGCAGCGCTCACAGCGCAGACACACTCTTTATACATGTCTTTTGCAGCACTCACAGCGCAGAGACACTCTTCATACATGTCTCCTACAGCACTCACAGCGCAGACACACTCCTGATACAGGTCTTCTGCAGCACTCACAGCGCAGACACACTCTTTATACATGTCTTCTGCAGCACTCACAGTGCAGACACACTCTTTATACATGTCTCTTGCAGCACTCACAGCGCAGACACACTCTTTATACATGTCTTCAGCAGCACTCACAGCGCAGACACACTCCTTATACATGTTTTCTGCAGCACTCTCAGCGCAGACGCACTCTTTATACGTCTTCTGCAGCACTCACAGCGTAGACACACTCTTTATACATGTCTTCTGCAGCGCTCACAGTACAGAGACAGTCTTCATACATGTCTCCTGTAGCACTCACAGTGCAGAGACACTCCTTATACATGTCTTCTGTGGCACTCACAGCGCAGACACACTCTTTATACATGTCTTCTGCGGCAGTCACAGTGTAGACACACTCTTTATACATGTCTTCTGCAGCACTCACAGCACAGAGACACTCTTTATACATGTCTTCTGCAGCACTCACAGTGCAGACACACTCTTTATACATGTCTTCTGCAGCACTCACAGCGCAGACACACTACTTATACATGTTTTCTGCAGCACTCTCAGCGCAGACACACTCTTTATACATGTCTTCTGCAGCGCTCACAGTGCAGACACACTCTTTATACATGTCTCCTGCAGCACTCACAGTGCAGACGCACTCTTTATACATGTCTCCTGCAGCACTCACAGCGCAGACACACTCTTTATACATGTCTTCTGCAGCACTCACAGCGCAGACACACTCTTTATACGTCTTCTGCAGCACTCACAGCGCAGACGCACTCTTTATACATGTCTTCTGCAGCACTCACAGTACAGAGACAGTCTTCATACGTCTCCTGCAGCACTCACAGTGCAGAGACACTCTTTATACATGTCTTCTGCAGCACTCACAGCACAGACACACTCTTTATACATGTCTACTGCAGCACTCACAGCGCAGACGCACTCTTTATACATGTCTACTGCAGCACTCACAGCGCAGATACACTCTTCATACGTCTTCTGCGGCACTCACAGTGCAGACACACTCTTTATACATGTCTTCTGCAGCACTCACAGGGCAGACACAGTCTTTATACATGTCTTCTGCAGCGGTCACAGCGCAGACACACTCTTTATACATGTCTCCTGCAGCGCTCACAGTGCAGACACACTCTTTATACATGTCTTCTGCAGCACTCACAGGGCAGACACAGGCCCTCATTCCGAGCCTGGCGGGCGACGGAGGCCGCCCGCCAGGCTTCCCCCCTCCGAAATACCGCTCCGCGGTCGTAAGACCGCGGAGGGTATTCCGAGTTTTCCCCTGGGCTGGCGGGCGGTCTTCACAAGACCGCCCGCCAGCCCAGGGGAAAACTCCCTTCCCACGATGACGCCGGCTCGTAATAGAGCCGGCGGAGTGGGAAGGTGCGACGGGTGCAGTTGCACCCGTCGCGTATTTCAGTGTCTGCTTTGCAGACACTGAAATACTTTTAGGGGCCCTCTTACGGGGGCCCCTGCCGTGCCCATGCCATAGGCATGGGCACGGCAGGGGCCCCCAGGGGCCCCGCGACTCCCCCTCCCGCCATCCGGTTCCCGGCGGGAGAACCGCCAGGAACTGGATGGCGGGAGGGGGAGTCGGAATCCCCATGCCGGCGCAGCATGCTGCGCCGGCTTGGAGGATTCCTTTGGGGCAGCGGGAAACCGGCGGGAGACCGCCGGTTTCCCTTCTCTGACCGCGGCTGCATGTCTTCTGCAGCGGTCACAGCGCAGACACACTCTTTATACATGTCTTCTGCAGCACTCACAGCGCAGACACACTCTTTATACATGTCTTCTGCAGCACTCACAGTGCAGACACACCTTATACATGTCTTCTGCAGCACTCACAGTGCAGAGACAGTCTTTATACATGTCTTCTGCGGCACTCACAGCGCAGAGACACTCTTTATACATGTCACCTGCAGCGCTCACAGTGCAGACACACTCTTCATACATGTCTTCTGCAGCACTCACAGCACAGATACACTCTTTATACATGTCTTCTGCAGCACTCACAGCACGGAGACACTCTTTACACATGTCTTCTGCAGCACTCACAGTGCAGAGAAACTCTACACGTCTTCTGCGGCAGTCACAGCGCAGAGACACTCTTTACACATGTCTTCTGCAGCGCTCACAGCGCAGAGACGCTCTTTATACATGTCTTCTGCAGCGCTCACAGCGCAGAGACGCTCTTTATGCATGTCTCCTGCAGCGCTCACATCGCAGACGCACTCTTTATACATGTCTTCTGCAACACTCACAGTGCAGACACACTTTATACATGTCTTCTGCAGCACTCACGGCGCAGACACACTCTTTATACATGTCTCCTGCAGCGCTCACTGCGCAGACGCACTCTTTATACATGTCTTCTGCAGCACTCACAGCGCAGAGACACTCTTTATACATGTCTCCTACAGCACTCACAGGGCAGACACAGTCTTTATACATGTCTTCTGCAGCGCTCACAGCACAGACAAACTCCTTATACATGTCTCCTGCAGCACTCACAGCACAGACACACTCTTTATACATGTCTCCTACAGCACTCACAGCGCAGGCACTCTTTATAAGTCTTCTGCAGAATTGACAGCGCAGACACACTCTTTATACATGTTTTCTGCAGTGCTCACAGTGAAGACACCGTCTTCATACATGTCTCCTGCAGCACTCACAGTGCAGACACACTCTTTATACATGTCTTCTGCGGCAGTCACAGTGCAGACACACTCTTTATACATGTCTTCTGCAGCACTCACAGCGCAGACACACTCTTTATACATGTCTTTTGCAGCACTCACAGCACAGAGACACTCTTTATACATGTCTTCTGCAGCGCTCACAGCGCAGACACACTCTTTATACATGTCTTTTGCAGCACTCACAGCGCAGAGACACTCTTCATACATGTCTCCTACAGCACTCACAGCGCAGACACACTCCTTATACAGGTCTTCTGCAGCACTCACAGCGCAGACACACTCTTTATACATGTCTCTTGCAGCACTCACAGCGCAGACACACTCTTTATACATGTCTTCAGCAGCACTCACAGCGCAGACACACTCCTTATACATGTTTTCTGCAGCACTCTCAGCGCAGACGCACTCTTTATACGTCTTCTGCAGCACTCACAGCGTAGACACACTCTTTATACATGTCTTCTGCAGCGCTCACAGTACAGAGACAGTCTTCATACATGTCTCCTGTAGCACTCACAGTGCAGAGACACTCCTTATACATGTCTTCTGTGGCACTCACAGCGCAGACACACTCTTTATACATGTCTTCTGCGGCAGTCACAGTGTAGACACACTCTTTATACATGTCTTCTGCAGCACTCACAGCACAGAGACACTCTTTATACATGTCTTCTGCAGCACTCACAGTGCAGACACACTCTTTATACATGTCTTCTGCAGCACTCACAGCGCAGACACACTACTTATACATGTTTTCTGCAGCACTCTCAGCGCAGACACACTCTTTATACATGTCTTCTGCAGCGCTCACAGTGCAGACACACTCTTTATACATGTCTCCTGCAGCACTCACAGTGCAGACGCACTCTTTATACATGTCTCCTGCAGCACTCACAGCGCAGACACACTCTTTATACATGTCTTCTGCAGCACTCACAGCGCAGACACACTCTTTATACGTCTTCTGCAGCACTCACAGCGCAGACGCACTCTTTATACATGTCTTCTGCAGCACTCACAGTACAGAGACAGTCTTCATACGTCTCCTGCAGCACTCACAGTGCAGAGACACTCTTTATACATGTCTTCTGCAGCACTCACAGCACAGACACACTCTTTATACATGTCTACTGCAGCACTCACAGCGCAGACGCACTCTTTATACATGTCTACTGCAGCACTCACAGCGCAGATACACTCTTCATACGTCTTCTGCGGCACTCACAGTGCAGACACACTCTTTATACATGTCTTCTGCAGCACTCACAGGGCAGACACAGTCTTTATACATGTCTTCTGCAGCGGTCACAGCGCAGACACACTCTTTATACATGTCTCCTGCAGCGCTCACAGTGCAGACACACTCTTTATACATGTCTTCTGCAGCACTCACAGGGCAGACACAGGCCCTCATTCCGAGCCTGGCGGGCGGCGGAGGCCGCCCGCCAGGCTTCCCCCCTCCGAAATACCGCTCCGCGGTCGTAAGACCGCGGAGGGTATTCCGAGTTTTCCCCTGGGCTGGCGGGCGGTCTTCACAAGACCGCCCGCCAGCCCAGGGGAAAACTCCCTTCCCACGATGACGCCGGCTCGTAATAGAGCCGGCGGAGTGGGAAGGTGCGACGGGTGCAGTTGCACCCGTCGCGTATTTCAGTGTCTGCTTTGCAGACACTGAAATACTTTTAGGGGCCCTCTTACGGGGGCCCCTGCCGTGCCCATGCCATAGGCATGGGCACGGCAGGGGCCCCCAGGGGCCCGCGACTCCCCCTCCCGCCATCCGGTTCCCGGCGGGAGAACCGCCAGGAACTGGATGGCGGGAGGGGGAGTCGGAATCCCCATGCCGGCGCAGCATGCTGCGCCGGCTTGGAGGATTCCTTTGGGGCAGCGGGAAACCGGCGGGAGACCGCCGGTTTCCCTTCTCTGACCGCGGCTGCATGTCTTCTGCAGCGGTCACAGCGCAGACACACTCTTTATACATGTCTTCTGCAGCACTCACAGCGCAGACACACTCTTTATACATGTCTTCTGCAGCACTCACAGTGCAGACACACCTTATACATGTCTTCTGCAGCACTCACAGTGCAGAGACAGTCTTTATACATGTCTTCTGCGGCACTCACAGCGCAGAGACACTCTTTATACATGTCACCTGCAGCGCTCACAGTGCAGACACACTCTTCATACATGTCTTCTGCAGCACTCACAGCACAGATACACTCTTTATACATGTCTTCTGCAGCACTCACAGCACGGAGACACTCTTTACACATGTCTTCTGCAGCACTCACAGTGCAGAGAAACTCTACACGTCTTCTGCGGCAGTCACAGCGCAGAGACACTCTTTACACATGTCTTCTGCAGCGCTCACAGCGCAGAGACGCTCTTTATACATGTCTTCTGCAGCGCTCACAGCGCAGAGACGCTCTTTATGCATGTCTCCTGCAGCGCTCACATCGCAGACGCACTCTTTATACATGTCTTCTGCAACACTCACAGTGCAGACACACTTTATACATGTCTTCTGCAGCACTCACGGCGCAGACACACTCTTTATACATGTCTCCTGCAGCGCTCACTGCGCAGACGCACTCTTTATACATGTCTTCTGCAGCACTCACAGCGCAGAGACACTCTTTATACATGTCTCCTACAGCACTCACAGGGCAGACACAGTCTTTATACATGTCTTCTGCAGCGCTCACAGCACAGACAAACTCCTTATACATGTCTCCTGCAGCACTCACAGCACAGACACACTCTTTATACATGTCTCCTACAGCACTCACAGCGCAGGCACTCTTTATAAGTCTTCTGCAGAATTGACAGCGCAGACACACTCTTTATACATGTTTTCTGCAGTGCTCACAGTGAAGACACCGTCTTCATACATGTCTCCTGCAGCACTCACAGTGCAGACACACTCTTTATACATGTCTTCTGCGGCAGTCACAGTGCAGACACACTCTTTATACATGTCTTCTGCAGCACTCACAGCGCAGACACACTCTTTATACATGTCTTTTGCAGCACTCACAGCACAGAGACACTCTTTATACATGTCTTCTGCAGCGCTCACAGCGCAGACACACTCTTTATACATGTCTTTTGCAGCACTCACAGCGCAGAGACACTCTTCATACATGTCTCCTACAGCACTCACAGCGCAGACACACTCCTTATACAGGTCTTCTGCAGCACTCACAGCGCAGACACACTCTTTATACATGTCTTCTGCAGCACTCACAGTGCAGACACACTCTTTATACATGTCTCTTGCAGCACTCACAGCGCAGACACACTCTTTATACATGTCTTCAGCAGCACTCACAGCGCAGACACACTCCTTATACATGTTTTCTGCAGCACTCTCAGCGCAGACGCACTCTTTATACGTCTTCTGCAGCACTCACAGCGTAGACACACTCTTTATACATGTCTTCTGCAGCGCTCACAGTACAGAGACAGTCTTCATACATGTCTCCTGTAGCACTCACAGTGCAGAGACACTCCTTATACATGTCTTCTGTGGCACTCACAGCGCAGACACACTCTTTATACATGTCTTCTGCGGCAGTCACAGTGTAGACACACTCTTTATACATGTCTTCTGCAGCACTCACAGCACAGAGACACTCTTTATACATGTCTTCTGCAGCACTCACAGTGCAGACACACTCTTTATACATGTCTTCTGCAGCACTCACAGCGCAGACACACTACTTATACATGTTTTCTGCAGCACTCTCAGCGCAGACACACTCTTTATACATGTCTTCTGCAGCGCTCACAGTGCAGACACACTCTTTATACATGTCTCCTGCAGCACTCACAGTGCAGACGCACTCTTTATACATGTCTCCTGCAGCACTCACAGCGCAGACACACTCTTTATACATGTCTTCTGCAGCACTCACAGCGCAGACACACTCTTTATACGTCTTCTGCAGCACTCACAGCGCAGACGCACTCTTTATACATGTCTTCTGCAGCACTCACAGTACAGAGACAGTCTTCATACGTCTCCTGCAGCACTCACAGTGCAGAGACACTCTTTATACATGTCTTCTGCAGCACTCACAGCACAGACACACTCTTTATACATGTCTTCTGCAACACTCACAACACAGATACACTTTATACATGTCTTCTGCAGCACTCACAGTGCAGAGACACTCTTTATACATGTCTCCTGCAGCACTCACAGTACAGAGACAGTCTTCATACATGTCTCCTGCAGCACTCACAGTGCAGAGACACTCTTTATACATGTCTTCTGCAGCACTCACAGCACAGACACACTCTTTATACATGTCTTCTGCAACACTCACAGCACAGATACACTTTATACATGTCTTCTGCAGCACTCACAGTGCAGAGACACTCTTTATACATGTCTCCTGCAGCACTCACAGCGCAGACACACTCTTTATACATGTCTTCTGCAACACTCACAGCACAGATACACTTTATACATGTCTGCTGCAGCACTCACAGCGCAGAGGCTCTCTTTATACATGTCTCCTGCAGCACTCACTGTGCAGAGACACTCTTTATACATGTCTTCTACAGCACACACAGCGCAGAGACACTCTTTATACATCTTCTGCAGCACTCACAGCGCAGACGCACTCTTTATACATGTCTTCTGCACTTCTCACAGTGCAGAGACACTGTTTATACATGTCTCCTGCAGCACTCACAGTACAGAGACAGTCTTCATTCATGTCTCCTGCAGCACTCACAGTGCAGAGACACTCTTTATACATGTCTTCTGCAGCACTCACAGCACAGACACACTCTTTATACATGTCTTCTGCAACACTCACAGCACAGATACACTTTATACATGTCTTCTGCAGCACTCACAGCGCAGAGGCTCTCTTTATACATGTCTCCTGCAGCACTCACTGTGCAGAGACACTCTTTATACATGTCTCCTGCAGCACTCACAGCGCAGACACACTCTTTATGCATGTCTTCTACAGCACACACAGCGCAGACACACTCTTTATACATGTCCTCTACAGCACACACAGCGCAGAGACACTCTTTATACATGTCTTCTGCAGCACTCACAGCGCAGACACACTCTTTATACATGTCTTCTACAGCACACACAGCGCAGAGACACTCTTTATACATCTTCTGCAGCACTCACAGCGCAGACACCTTCTTTATACGTCTTGTGCAGCACTCACAGCGCAGACACACTCTTTATACATGTCTCCTGCAGTGCTCACAGTGCAGATACATTCTTTCTACATCTTCTGCAGCACTCACTGCGCACACTCTTTATACATGTCTTCTGGAGCACTCACAGTGCAGAGACACTCTTTATACATATCTTCTGCAGCACTCATGGCGCAGATGCACTCTTTATACATGTCTTCTGCAACACTCACAGCACAGACACACTCTTTATACATGTCTTCTGCAGCACTCACAGCGCAGAGACACTCTTTATACATGTCTTCTGCAGCACTCACAGCGCAGACACACTCTTTATACATGTCTTCTGCAGCACTCACAGTGCAGACACACTCTTTATATATGTCTCCTGCGGCACTCACAGTGCAGACACACTCTTTATACATGTCTCCTGCAGCACTCACAGTGCAGACACACTCTTTAGACATGTCTCCTACAGCGCTCACAGTGCAGAGACACTCTTTATACGTCTTCTACAGCACTCACAGTGCAGACACACTCTTTATACATGTATTCTGCAGCACTCACAGTGCAGAGACACTCTTTATACATGTCTTCTGCAGCGCTCACGGTACAGACACACTCTTTATACATGTCTCCTACAGCACTCACAGCGCAGACACTCTTTATACATGTCTTCTGCAGCGCTCACAGCGCAGACACACTCTTTATACATGTCTTCTGCAGCACTCACAGCGCAGAGACACTCTTTATACATGTCTTCTGCAGCACTCACAGCGCAGACTCACTCTTTATACATGTCTCCTGCAGCACTCACAGTGCAGACACACTCTTTATACATGTCTCCTGCGGCACTCACAGTGCAGACGCACTCTTTATACATGTCTCCTGCAGCACTCATAGTGCAGACACACTCTTTATACATGTCTTCTGCAGCACTCGCAGGCCAGAGACACTCTATACATGTCGTCTGCAGCACTCACAGCGCAGAGACACTCTTTATACATGTCGTCTGCAGCGCTCACGGTACAGACACACTCTTTATACATGTCTCCTACAGCACTCACAGCGCAGACACTCTTTATACATGTCTTCTGCAGCGCTCACAGCGCAGACACACTCTTTATACATGTCTCCTGCAGCACTCACAGCGCAGAGACAGTCTTTATACATCTTCTGCAGCACTCACAGCGAAGACACACTCTTTATACATGTCGTCTGCAGCACTCACAGCGCAGACTCACTCTTTATACATGTCTCCTGCAGCACTCACAGCGCAGACTCACTCTTTATACATGTCTCCTGCAGCCTACCCAGAGCCCCTTACCCTAACCGTTCAAGTGTAGCTGGCCATATATTAAAAAGCTGGTTTCATAGGGTGCAGCTCATAATTCCATTTAAACAGCAATTACATTGGGTGAGAGGCCTTTAAAGAGGATTACAGCATAGGAGAGGTGCAAGCACCAGTGGTGGAAAAGTGAAATTCCTGGAGTTTTCAGGGATAGAGACCCTTTTTAAATTACTGCTGGAGATGGACTTTTAGCTTGTGTGTTATCACCTGTGGGTGGAGGTCATTTATCATTTGTAATATTATGCGGAATTCACCATGTGCTGAGTCATGTGATACTGAACAGAACATAACAAACAATGAAGTGTCATGTGACCTTATTCAGCATATCACAGATTGTTCTGGTTCATATAATTCTATTCAGAATATTGCAGGACTATGTCTTATGATTTTTTTAGACTCCCAGACTGTGTAATGTGAACTCATTCACAGCATCACAGCCTGTTGTGTCATGAGATCTTGTTTAGAATATCACACAATATGTTTTGTGAACCCAATCTGAATATCAGAATGTGCTATGTCATATGATTCCCATTCGGAATATCACAGTTTCTGCTGCATCATGTGACCCCATTCAGAATATTACAGATTGTGCCGTGTCATGTGACCCCATTCAAGAACGTTAGAGATTGTGCTGTGTCATGTGACCCCATGTGACCCCATTCAGAGTATCACAGATTGTGCTGTGTCATGGGATTTCCATTCAGGATATCACAGCCTGTGTTGACGGAATATCAGACTTGGTACGAGGACGTGGAGGCATCTCTCAATGTCTACTAACTATCAATCAGTCAATCAATCAGTGTGTACTTTATTGGGTTTAAAATTACAAACCATAAGAGTCAATTACAATAACACCAGACAATACACAGAGAATCATACAGACTGATACCAGAGCACAAGCAACACATAAATATTAATAGTCTGAATACGAAAGAAAACAAAAGAAATGGTACATTTTATGAAAGAAACAGGTACCCACAAAGTCCTAAAGGTTTACAGAGGATTCTGAATACACACACAATATTCGACAACGCAAAAGATTAAGGGGGTCATTACAACCCTGGCGGTCCAAGACCGCCAGGGCAGTTATGACGGAAGCAACGCCAACAGGCTTCCCAGGTCATTACGACCGCCGGGGCCGGCAGTTTCCCATCACAATGGCCCCGGCGGTTGTAATCCGCCAGGGCAGCGCTGCTAGCAGCGCTGCCCAGGGGATTACGAGTCCCGCTACTGCCAGCCTTTTCCTGGCAGTTGGAACCGCCAGGAAAAGGCTGGCAGTATGGGGAGTCGCAGGGCCCCACTGGCATGGGCAGTGCAGGGGCCCCCTGACAGGGCCCCGTGCAGCTTTTCACTGTCTGCTAGGCAGACAGTGAAAAGCACGACGGGTGCAACTGCACCCATCGCACGGCCACAACACTGCCGGCTCCATTTGGAGCCGGCTCTTGTGTTGCGGCTGAGATCCCCGCTGGGCCGGCAGGTGGAAACCAGGTTTCCGCCCGGTGGCCCAGCGGGGATCTCCAAATGGCCGCGGCGGGGGTGCGGCCACATTGGCGGCCGTCCGGCGGTCCGATCTTGGCGGGCGGCTTCAGCTGCCCGCCAAGGTCGTAATGAGGGCCTAATTGTTTTCTTAAATTCTAAACGTTTTCCCTGTCGTCCTAAGTCTAAAAGCTCAATTTAAAAAACAGGCAACAGACCAACAAGCAAGAGCATCACTTAGTAGCTGTAAAAAGAACAGAGCAGCCCTGGCCTGTTTTGAGTGTCTTCTAACTAGAGATAGTCAGGAGTGTTCAATGAAAGTTAGATTTCCGACCACATTTCACTCCTAAAGTGAAGCCAAAATGTACCATCGTCTGTGGAAACTGATTTCTCTGTGTTTCTTTCTTTGCTTTGCAGGATGTCGGAAGCACCCTGAGCAGGTAAGGCTGGTTTACTATCCTCTTCTCAGTGTGTAAGGAGCAGGTCTTGCTGCTGCAGTGTGTAAAGGCCACAGCTGAGCTCACACAAATCACTATCCTGCCAAAGAAATATGTCAAAGGACCCCGAATTATACAAAATACAACCCACCTATGGTCCTCAGAAACTCAGGCCCAGTACTTTAAAAGACCCAAACCGTACCAGCACTACTCTCCTCGGTCTCAGAACCCACAGTATATTCACACGTTCTTTCAAATCCTTCATGGTGTTGTAAGAAATCTTCAGATCCTCATAAAACTTCATTGAGATCTCAGAAATCTCTGCTGAATCCCCTGAAAACATCCCTGAGTCCTGTGAATACTCTGGAAACTCGTTTGACTGCTGAAGTAATTTAATGAATCCTCCACAAATGAATGTCTATCTTTATACAACTTCTTTAAAGTTTGTTACCGACCACAGGTCCTAGAAAAAGTGCCAACAGCCCACACAAAATGTCATTGTATTCCTGGAAAGCGCCCCCAAGGTTTATATCCGGTTTAGGGGTTGTGCACAGCTGGTCTTCGATGCCAATCCCAAAGGTCTCATCACATAGAGCTGAGAGGCCTTTGGATAACAGTGTCCAAGGATATTCTCACATGGGAAGAGAGGGGATAGGGAGAGATGAAGATGTGCCCGGGACTCTGTTGGTCTCAGAGGGTGAGTGTCACAACCAGAGAGCTCTGAGGAATGGTCGGGCGCAGAGTCAAAGATGGAAAAGGAATCACACTGCAGACCGAGAGCTGTGAAACGGACCAGAACATAGGATTAACTCCAGACCAGCCCCTCCCACCTCAAAGGATAAAGGAGCCAGTGTTAGGCCCCAGCTGCTTATCACACGGGAGGAGATCTTGGGGCCGAGAGGGACAGGGATACAGGGACAGGGATACAGGGATACAGGGACAGGGATACAGGGACAGTTATACAGTGATACAGAGATACAAGGATACAGGGATACAGGGGCAGAGATACAGGCACAGGGATACAGTGACAGGGATACAGGGGCAGGGATACAGGGACAGGGATACAGGGATACAGGGACAGGGATACAGGGACAGAGATACAGTCACAGGGATACAAGGGCAGGGATAGAGGGACGGGGGGCAGGGATACAGGGATACAGGGACGGGGATACAGGGACAGGGATACAGGGACAGGAATGCAAGGATACAGTGACAGGGATACAGGGGCAGGGATACAGGGATACAGTCACAGGGATACAGGGACAGGGATACAAGGATATAGTGACAGCGATACCGGGATACAGTGATACAGGGACAGAGATACAGGGATACAGGGACAGGGATACAGGGACAGAGATACAGGGATACAGGGACAGGGATACAGGGACAGAGATACAGGGATAGGGATACAGGGACAGTGACAGGGATAGGGATGTGGTGATGGAAACAATGCAGTCTCCCGAAAGCCTTTACGGAGACAGGCAGAGAGGGACTGAGAAGGAGACTGAGAGAGAGGGTGATGGACGCACCAGGAGACAGGCAGAGAGAAGGACTGAGAAGGAGACTGAGAGAGAGAGTGATGGAAGCACCAAGAGACAGGCAGAGAGGGACTGAGAAGGAGACTGAGAGAGAGGGTGATGGAAGCACCAGGAGACAGACAGAGAGAGGGACTGAGAAGGAGACTGAGAGAGGGTGGTTGAAGCACCATGAGACAGGGAGAGAGGGACTGGGAAGGAGATTGAGACAGGGTGATGGAAGCACCAGGAGACAGGCAGAGAGGGACTGAGAAGGAGACTGAGAGAGAGGGTGATGGAAGCACCAGGAGACAGGGAGAAAGGGACTGATAAGGAGACCGAGAGAGAGGGTGATGGAAGGACCAGGAGACAGGGAGAGAGGGACTGAGAAGGAGACTGAGAGAGGGTGATGAAAGCACCAGGAGACAGATAGAGAAGGGCGGAGAAGGAGACTGAGAGAGAGGGTGATGGAAGCACCAGGAGACAGGGAGGGAAGGGCGGAGAAGGAGACTGAGAGAGAGGGTGATGGAAGCACCAGGAGACAGGGACAGAGGGACAAAGAAGGAGACTGAGAGAGAGAGTGATGGAAGCACCAGGAGACAGGCAGAGAGGGACTGAGAAGGAGACTGAGAGAGAGGGACAGGCAGAGAGGGACTGAGAAGGAGACTAAGAGAGAGGGTGATGGAAGCACCAGGAGACAGGAAGAGAGGGACTGAGAAGGAGACTGAGAAAGAGGGTGATGGAAGCACCAAGAGACAGGGAGAGAGGGACTGCGAAGGAGACTGAGAGAGAGGGTGATGGAAGCACCAGGAGAGAGGGAGAGAGGGACGGAGAAGGAGACTGAGAGAGAGAGAGGGTGATGGAAGCACCAGGAGACAGGCAGAGAGGGACTGAGAAGGAGACTGAGAGAGAGGGTGATGGAAGCACCAGGAGACAGGCCGAGAGGGACTGAGAAGGAGACTGAGAGACAGGGTGATGGAAGCAACAGGAGACAGGCAGAGAGGGACTGAGAAGGAGACTGAGACAGAGGGTGATGGAAGCACCAGGAGACAGGGAGAGAGTGAGGGACTGGGAAGGAGACTGAGAGAGGGTAATGGAAGCACCGGGAGACAGGCAGAGAGGGACTGAGAAGGAGACTGAGAGAGGGTGGTGGAAGCTCCAGGAGACCGGGAGATAGGGACTGAGAAGGAGACTGGGAGAGAGGGTGATGGAAGCACCAGGAGACAGGCAGAGAGGGGCGGAGAAGGAGACTGAGAGAGAGGGTGATGGAAGCACCAGGAGAGAGGGAGAGAGGGACGGAGAAGGAGACTGAGAGAGGGTGATGGAAGCACCAGGAGACAGGCAGAGAAGGACTGAGAAGGAGACTGAGAGAGGGTCATGGAAGCACCAGGAGACAGGGAGAGAGGGGCTGAGAAGGAGACTGAGAGAGAGTGTGATGGAAGCACCGGGAGGCAGGGAGAGAGGGACTGAGAAGGAGACTGAGAGGGAGGGTGATGGAAGCACCAGGAGACAGGCAGAGAGGGACTGAGAAGGAGACTGAGAGAGAGGGTGATGGAAGCACCAGGAGACAGGGAGAGAGTGAGGGACCGGGAAGGAGACAGAGAGAGGGTAATGGAAGCACCAGGAGACAGGCAGAGAGGGGCGGAGAAGGAGACTGAGAGAGAGGGTGATGGAAGCACCAGGAGAGAGGGAGAGAGGGACGGAGAAGGAGACTGAGAGGGTGATGGAAGCACCAGGAGACAGGCAGAGAGGGACTGAGAAGGAGACTGAGAGAGGGTCATGGAAGCACCAGGAGACAGGGAGAGAGGGGCTGAGAAGGAGACTGAGAGAGAGGGTGATGGAAGCACCGGGAGGCAGGGAGAGAGGGACTGAGAAGGAGACTGAGAGAGAGGGTGATGGAAGCACCAGGAGACAGGCAGAGAGGGACTGAGAAGGAGAGTGAGAGAGAGGGCGATGGAAGCACCAGGAGACAGGAAGAGAGGGACTGAGAAGGAGACTGAGAGAGAAGGTGATGGAAGCTCCAGGCGACAGAGAGTGAGGGGCAGAGAAGGAGACTGACAAAGAGTGATGGAAGGACCAGCAGACAGGGAAAGAGAAGGAGACTGAGAGAGAGGGTGATGGAAGCAGCAGGAGACAGGGAGAGAGAGACTGAGAAGGGGACTGAGAGAGGGTGATGGAAGCACCAGGAGACAGGGACTGAAAAGGAGACTGAGAGAGAGGGTGATGGAAGCACCAGGAGACAGGCAGAGAGGGACTGAGAAGGAGAGTGAGAGAGGGTGATGGAAGCACCAGGAGACAGGGAGAGAAGGACTGAGGAGACTGAGACAGAGGGTGAGGGAAGCACCAGGAGACAGGGAGAGACTGAGAGAGAGGGTGATGGAAGCACCAGAAGAAAGGGAGAGAAGGGCTGAGAAGGAGACTAAGAGAGAGGGTGATGGAAGCACCAAGAGACAGGGAGAGAGGGACTGAGAAGGAGACTGAGAGAGGGTGATGGAAGCACCAAGAGACAGGGAGTGAGGGGCAGAGAAGGAGACTGAGTGAGAGGATGATGGAAGCACCAGGAGACAGGCAGAGAGGGATTGAGAAGGAGACTGAGAGAGGATGATGGAAGCACCAAGAGACAGGGAGAGAGGGACTGAGGAGGAGACTGAGAGAGTCTGATGAGAGAGGGTGATGGAAGCACCAGGAGACAGGGAGAGAGGGACTGAGGAGACTGAGAGAGAGGGTGATGGAAGCAGCAGGAGACAGGCAGAGAGGGACTGAGAAGGAGACTGAGAGAGAGTGTGATGGAAGCACCAGGAGGCAGGCAGAGAGGAACTGAGAAGGAGACTGAGAGAGAGGGTGATGGAAGCACCAGGAGACAGGGAGAGAGTGAGGGACTGGGAAGGAGACTGAGAGAGAGGGTGATGGAAGCACTAGGAGACAGGCAGAGAGGGACTGGAAAGGAGACTGAGCGAGAGGGTGATGGAAGTACCAGGAGACAGGGAGAGAGGGACTGGGAAGGAGACTAAGAGAGAGGGTGATGGAAGCAGCAGGAGACAGGCAGAGAGGGACTGCGAAGGAGACTGAGAGAGAGAGTGATGGAAGCACCAGGAGACAGGGAGAGAGGGACTGGGAAGGAGACTGAGAGAGGGTGATGGAAGCACCAGGAGACAGGCAGAGAGGGACTGAGAAGGAGAGTGAGAGAGAGGGCGATGGAAGCACCAGGAGACAGGAAGAGAGGGACTGAGAAGGAGACTGAGAGAGAAGGTGATGGAAGCTCCAGGCGACAGGGAGTGAGGGGCAGAGAAGGAGACTGACAAAGAGTGATGGAAGGACCAGCAGACAGGGAAAGAGAAGGAGACTGAGAGAGAGGGTGATGGAAGCAGCAGGAGACAGGGAGAGAGAGACTGAGAAGGGGACTGAGAGAGGGTGATGGAAGCACCAGGAGACAGGGACTGAGAAGGAGACTGAGAGAGAGGGTGATGGAAGCACCAGGAGACAGGCAGAGAGGGACTGAGAAGGAGAGTGAGAGAGGGTGATGGAAGCACCAGGAGACAGGGAGAGAAGGACTGAGGAGACTGAGACAGAGGGTGAGGGAAGCACCAGGAGACATGGAGAGACTGAGAGAGAGGGTGATGGAAGCACCAGAAGACAGGGAGAGAAGGGCTGAGAAGGAGACTGAGAGAGAGGGTGATGGAAGCACCAAGAGACAGGGAGAGAGGGACTGAGAAGGAGACTGAGAGAGGGTGATGGAAGCACCAAGAGACAGGGAGTGAGGGGCAGAGAAGGAGACTGAGTGAGAGGATGATGGAAGCACCAGGAGACAGGCAGAGAGGGATTGAGAAGGAGACTGAGAGAGGATGATGGAAGCACCAAGAGACAGGGAGAGAGGGACTGAGGAGGAGACTGAGAGAGTCTGATGAGAGAGGGTGATGGAAGCACCAGGAGACAGGGAGAGAGGGACTGAGGAGACTGAGAGAGAGGGTGATGGAAGCAGCAGGAGACAGGCAGAGAGGGACTGAGAAGGAGACTGAGAGAGAGTGTGATGGAAGCACCAGGAGGCAGGCAGAGAGGAACTGAGAAGGAGACTGAGAGAGAGGGTGATGGAAGCACCAGGAGACAGGGAGAGAGTGAGGGACTGGGAAGGAGACTGAGAGAGAGGGTGATGGAAGCACTAGGAGACAGGCAGAGAGGGACTGGAAAGGAGACTGAGCGAGACGGTGATGGAAGTACCAGGAGACAGGGAGAGAGGGACTGGGAAGGAGACTAAGAGAGAGGGTGATGGAAGCAGCAGGAGACAGGCAGAGAGGGACTGCGAAGGAGACTGAGAGAGAGAGTGATGGAAGCACCAGGAGACAGGGAGAGAGGGACTGGGAAGGAGACTGAGAGAGGGTGATGGAAGCACCAGGAGACAGGAAGAGAGGGACTGAGAAGGAGACTGAGAGAGAAGGTGATGGAAGCTCCAGGTGACAGGGAGTGAGGGGCAGAGAAGGAGACTGAGAGAGGGTGATGGAAGCTCCAGCAGACAGGGAAAGAGAGACTGAGAAGGGGACTGAGAGAGGGTGATGGAAACACCAGGAGACAGGGAGTGAGGGACGGGGAAGGAGACTGAGAGAGGGTGATGGAAGCACCAGGAGACAGGGAGTGAGGGACTGGGAAGGAGACTGAGAGAGGGCGATGGAAGCACCAGGAGACAGGCAGAGAGGGACTGAGAAGGAGACTGAGAGAGAGGGGGATGGAAGCACCAGGAGACAGGGAGAGAGGGACTGAGAAGGAGACTGAGAGAGGGTGATGGAAGCACCAGGAGACAGGGAGAGAGGGACTGAGAAGGAGATTGAGAGAGGGTGATGGAAGCACCAGGAGACAGGGAGAGAAGGACTGAGGAGACTGAGACAGAGGGTGAGGGAAGCACCAGGAGACAGGTAGAGACTGAGAGAGATGGTGATGGAAGCACCAGGAGACAGGCAGGGAAGGGCTGAGAAGGAGACTGAGAGAGAGGGTGATGGAAGCACCAAGAGACAGGGAGAGAGGGACTGAGAAGGAGACTGAGAGAGGGTGATGGAAGCACCAAGAGACAGGGAGTGAGGGACAGAGAAGGAGACTGAGTGAGAGGTTGATGGAAGCACAAGGAGACAGGCAGAGAGGGACTGAGAAGGCGACTGAGAGAGGATGATGGAAGCACCAAGAGACAGGGAGAGAGGGACTGAGGAGGAGACTGAGAGAGAGGGTGATGGAAGCACCAGGAGACAGGAGAGAGAGGGACTGAAAAGGAGACTGAGCGAGTCTGATGAGAGAGGGTGATGGAAGCACCTGGAGTCAGGGAAAGAGAGACTGAGAAGGGGACTGAGAGAGGGTGATGGAAACACCAGGAGACAGGGAGAGAGGGACTGAGAAGGAGACTGAGCGAGAGGGTGATGGAAGCACCAGGAGACAGGTAGTGAGGGACGGAGAAGGAGACTGAGAGAGAGGGTGATGGAAGCACCAGGAGACAGGCAGAGTGGGACTGAGAAGGAGACTGAGAGAGAGGGTGATGGAAGCACCAGGGGAGAGGGACAGGGAAGGAGACTGAGAGAGAGGGCGATGGAAGCACCAGGAGACAGGGAGAGAGGGAGGGACTGGGAAGGAGACTGAGAGAGAGGATGATGGAAGCACCAGGAGACAGGGAGAGAGGGACTGAGAAGGAGACGGAGAGAGGGGGTGATGGAAGCACCAGGGGACAGGGAGAGAGGGACTGAGAAAGAGACTGAGAGAGGGGGATGGAAGCACCAGGAGACAGGGAGAGAGGGACTGAGAAGGAGACTGAGCGAGAGGGTGATGGAATCACCAGGAGACAGGCAGAGAGGGACTGAGAAGGAGACTGAGAGATAGGGTGAGCGAAGCACCAGGAGACAGGGAATCAGGGACTGGGAAGGAGACTGAGAGAGGGTGACGGAAGCACCAGGAGACAGGCAGAGAGGGACCGAGAAGGAGACTGAGAGAAGGTGATGGAAGCACCAGGAGACAGGGACTGAGAAGGAGACTGAGGGAGAGGGTGATGGAATCACCAGGAGACAGGAAGAGAGGGGCGGAGAAGGAGACTGAGAGAGAGGGTGATGGAAGCACCGGGAGACAGGGAGAGAGGGACTGAGAAGGAGACTGAGAGAGGGTGATGGAAGCACCAGGAGACAGAAGGAGAGGGACTGAGAAGGAGACTGAGAGAGAGGGTGATGGAAGCACCAGGAGACAGGCAGAGAGGGACTGAGAAGGAGACCGAGAGAGAGGGTGATGGAAGCACCAGGAGACAGGGAGAGAGGGTCTGGGAAGGAGACTGAGAGAGAGGGTGATGGAAGCACCAGGAGACAGGCAGAGAGCGACTGAGAAGGAGACTGAGAGAGGGTGATGGAAGCACCAGGAGACGGGAAGAGAGGGACTGAGAAGGATACAGAGAGAGAGGGTGATGGAAGCACTGGGAGACAGGGAGAGAGGGACTGAGAAGGAGACTGAGAGAGAGGGTGATGGAAGCACCAGGAGACAGGCAGAGAGGGACTGAGAAGGAGACTGAGAGAGGGCGATGGAAGCACCAGGAGACAGGCAGAGAGGGACTGAGAAGGAGACTGAGAGAGGGTGATGGAAGCACCAGGAGACAGGCAGAGAGGGGCAGAGAAGGAGACTGAGAGAGAGGGTGATGGAAGCACCAGGAGACAGGGAGAGAGGGACTGGGAAGGAGACTGAGAGAGAGGGTGATGGAAGCACCAGGAGACAGGCAGAGAGGGACTGAGAAGGAGACTGAGAGAGGGCGATGGAAGCACCAGGAGACAGGCAGAGAGGGACTTAGCCAGACAGGAATACAGAAAGTGAGAGTGGAGAGAGAGAGAAATAAAGATCAAGGGACAGAGAGTGAAATAGAGAATGAGATGAAGAGAAATCAGAGAGAAAGCAAAAGAGAGAGGGAAGTGACGAGGAAAGACAAAGATGGATAGAAAGAGAGGAGGGGAGTAAGAAGGAGTCAGCAAAGTGGCGAGAGGGATGGGTGATACCTAAAGGGCCAAAGAGAGAGGAAGGAGAAACTGAGGAGAGGTAGAGAGTGAGGGAAAAAGAGAGAAATGGAAAGGGTGGGGCAGAATTTATTTGAGAAGGAAATAGGGGCGGTGAGATGCAGAGACAGAGAGAAAGACAGGGCAAGAGCTGAGAGGGAGGGAGGAAGAGAAGGAAAGAGGGAGGCAGAGTGACAGAGAGAGAGAGAGAAGGAGATTGACACAGGGGTAGGAGAAGGAGGAAGGTACAGCAAGCGAGACAATGAGAGATGTAGAGAGATATCAAGAGTAAGATTGAGAGAGAGATACAGAGAAGGAGGGAATGAGATATATTCTCTTTTGTGTGGGCCTGTAGTTGAGTGGATATCTGCATGTTGTTTGAGAGTCACCTGGAACCAGATGCAGGTTACAGCAGAGGGGTCACCTACCCATGTTACTTCATAGAAAGAAAGTCAAGTAAGTATTGGATTGAAGTGTTAGACAAAGTAGCAAGAAAGTAAGATCCACACAAACGTACACAACTTGCAATACAAATAACCATAAAAAATATTTATTACTCAGCAGTGAAATTAGGACTGAGAAATGCAGAGATTTCACCAAGCACAACCACATGGATTCCAGGTGCAGAACCTTAGATATTCTGTGTTATAGGGCTTCAGAGGTTCCAAGGTGCAGGAAAACATAGATTTCAAGGTTCATCACTATACTGATTGTAGGGAGCAGGACCCCAGAGATTACAGGATGCAGCTCACTAGAAAATCCAATATACCGAACACTAGAGATTACAAGATGCAGGATATCAGAGTTTCCATTCTCTACAGCCTCAGAAATTCCAAGTTCCAGAGCACTAGAAATACAAAAGCACAGGACCTCCAAGACTCAAAAGTGCAGGAACTGAGAAAGTAGAAGGCACAGAACATCACCTATCCCAAGCCTCAGAGATTGCGAACCCAGAGGCTCAGGACTTCCGAATTTGTAAGGTGCCTGACTTCGGAGCTTCCAAGGTACAGGCTGTCAGAGATTCCAAAGTGCAGGGCTATGGAGATTCAAAGGTAATGCAACAAATGAAGAGGCAACGTCCCACAGTCAATTCAGAGTTTCACAAAAATGCAATAAACCCAAAATGAAAGGTTCATACATCTTGAGAAGATGTTGTTAAAATTGAATTATTTATTAATCTTCTAATTCTCTTCATAAAATACATCCAACAGCCAACACGTTTCGCTCATATGCCACAAGCTTCATCAGGACTGGAAATTACAAAATTACAAACCATTAAAATCACAGAATAATTACACATTAAAACCAAAGTAGGAAAACTGACTGCAACAAAACTACAAACTCTATCTAACGGGTCTGAAGAAAGACTGGCTAACAGGACGTAAAGAATGAAAATCTAATATATCATGCACAGAGAAGAAATTATATTTGTTTGTCATTTAATGCATATGGAACAGCTTGGATCTGAAAGTGCTAACAAAAGCAGTTGAGTTATCACATTTACAGTTTCTAAGGCCCGTAATGTTGACAATGTATTTCTTGGTACTCACATGGGAAGAGTCAGGTCATTGTTGCAGAATGGGCCATTTTCTATATTCCACCACCTCTCGTGGTTATTGTACCTCAAGGGTTCTAACTCTCAAAAACCTTATCCACACAGTAATGAGATTTCAGCACCCTCGGTGTAGCATGCTGGTGTTCCACACACACTAGATAAAAGAATTACCTTATGGCATGTGAAAGGCATCCAAATAACTGTGTCCTTCCGCATTTGAAATTATGATCTAAATGCCAACTCTGCGCAATCTCAATGGAATGTCCATCATCCTAGTACACGTAAATGCTGTAATTACAAATGCATGACAAAGAAAGTAAGAATGAAACATAAGTACCTAAGTATTTGCATCTTTTCATTACCCAGACCATTACCATGTGATACGCATTCCCTGTTTTACACACAGAGCCTCACGCTAGTGCACTGCATCCTAAGGAGCAACGTTTCAAAATGTCACCACGAGTCCCAGGTAGACTAAATTATACATAAGTCAGTCCAAACTTGAGAAGTATTTTGTACTTGTATTAACAGGATGTTCTTCAAATATATTCTAATTCACATTTACGTTGAAAATACCAAGGTGTAGAGTAAACTATTTCTCATCCACATAGGATTTCAACAAGAAACATATGACGTACCATTATTCCACAATAGGCCACAACCAAGGATATTAATTTATGTGAGATCACTTCCTGTTATCCAGGATAGGAGCATTCTGATTGATGCTGTACCTGTTGATGCCAACTTAGACAAGGTCTGAGACTTTAATCTAAACCGCACTGCTCACAGTTCACCTCTGTCGGCTATATCAAACGTGTAAATACATCCCTGACCTCTACGGCTATCAGAGCTATCCTGAAAAATTAGTTCCACGCTCTTACTTTTATTGTCATACAAGTGTAATTACAGCATTTCCATGTACTAGGATGATGGACATTCCATTGAGATTGCGTGGAGTTGACACTGGTATCATGGTTTGATATGCGGATGACCAGAAACAGTTGTTTTGGATGCCTTTCACATGCCGTAAGGTGTGTAGAACAACAGGCATGCCATACCAAGAGTGTTGGAATCGCATTAATATGTGGATAAGGTTTGCTGAGAGTTATAACCCTTGAGGTACAATAACTAAGAGAGACAGTAGACTATAAAAATAGCCCATTTTACAACAATGAACTGGCTCCTGCCAAGTGAGTCCTGAGATATGCATTATCAACAGTACCCCAATTAGAAATTGTAAATGTGATAAATTAACTTATTTTGTTATCGCTTTCAGGCCCAAGCTCTTCAATATGCATTAAACGACGAGCAAATGTGATTTCTTCTCTGTGCCTCATACACATATATGTGAATTTTTTCATTGTTTGCGTCCTGTTAGCCAGTCTGTGTTCAGACCCGTTAGATAGGGTTTGTAGTGTCATAGTTGGTTTTCCTACTTTGGTGTTAATATGTAATTAATCTGTGATTTTAACAGTTTGTCATTTTGTAAATTGCAGTCCCGATCAAGGGCGTGATTGGTTGTTTGTCAGTATTTCATGAAGAGAATTGGAAGAACAATAAAGAATTGAATTTTAACAGCATCTTCTCAAGACATCTGAAGCTTTGCTTCTGGGCTAATTGAATTATTTGAGAAATGTTCACTCGACTGTGGAACGTCGCCTCTCCACATGTTGCAGAATTTCAAGGATTAGGGGATTGTACTGATGACTCAGGGAGGGGGGCAACTTGTTAATCCAAACAGAAAGGGGATTTAGACGTAGTGCTGGGGAGCAGTCCTTAGCTGTCCAGGAGATTCAGAGGTGCAGGGCTCCAGAGATGTGCAGCTTTGCTGACATTCCAAGGTGTAGGAACTTGGAGATTGCAAGGTGGCTACCTTCAGATATTTGAGGGTGCACAATGTCACGGACTTCTAAGTGCATAAGCTCCTAAGTTTCAAAGAGCAGGTTGGACTTTACAGACTCCAAGATGCAGGGCATTGGAAGTTCACCAGAGCAGGACCGAAACTTCAAGGTATGGGTGAAGGAACTCCCGGTTTTGAGATGGCTATCTTCAGATCTACTAAGGGACCAGACCTCCAATATTCCAAAGTGCAGAACTGGAAAGATTCTAAGCTGAAGAGCCCGAAAGATTCCAAGGTAATCTGTTCAGAGAGTCCATGTAGCTGGAATTCTTTGGCTCAAATAGTCAGGGCTTGAGAGACTCCAAGGTGTAGGATTATATATTTTACAGTGGAAGGACTCCAAAGAATCAAAGGTGCATGGCCCCATAAACTCAAAAACCACACGATCCCAAGGCTTACGTCTCCAGAGATTCCCAGGTGTCTGACCACAGAGATTCCAATGTGCATGACTTGAAAGACGTCATAGATTTCAAACTGCAAGGCTTCAGAAATTGCAAGTTGGAGAACTGGACATTGTTTCATGAAGCCTTCCAGTGCACTGAGGCAACCTTCTCTCTGCCTCAGACTAGTATGTTTGTACTGAAGGACATTGACACCTCATACTCAGAAAGTCAGCTATGTTTCATGGCATCTTGGGTATTGTAGGGAGTTCCCTGTATATACCCTGTTTATTTTAGGTGGGGTCAGAGTTCATGTGGCGATAATTGAATTAGATCAGTTTTAATTTAGCGTTTCCGAAAATTATTTTTACCCATTGAAAGGCTTTGTTGGCCACCAGTCTGTGGCCCTTCATCATTGCAAGTAGCGTGGCCTGGTTTGTGTGGTTTCTTGCACTTTTAGTGGGGTTGTCACCTGTTATCCTCTCCCAGCCACTGCACAGCAGGTTGTAACTGGGTTGTCATGTGTCATTGGAGCTGTGATTGTTGTGTGTGACTAGTAACACACACTGTGCACTGGTCCACAGGGGCGCCTGTGATTACAGTATTATATTTCTAATAACAGGGTGTATGTGGGGTTCCTTATCTTATCCTTTAACAGTCTTTGTTCTGTAACACCAGGATGGTTTATGTCCTCTTTCAGGTGTAATAATGTGAAGATTCAGTGCCCAGAGGTGGTGAAGAGTTATAAAGGTAAATACAATTGGGTTTATTAGGCATGTTTGATTCTGTTTATGAAAATAACCTAGTTTGTTATAGTTTTATGATTGATATAGTGCACACGCCTGCCAAAGCAGCAACACATCTAACTATAAACACAGCCCAAGAAAAACTATTAATCCGTCCAACTCAAGAGAGCAGAAGCTAAATAAATTAGAAGTTATTTTTTTAATGACAATATGACAGGATCTCAAATCAGAGTCCAGTTGTTTGATTCGTATCTTAACCTTCTAACTTTTCCGTTTTCAGAAGTTTTAAAAGACTTTTTGGGATTGCATGACTTTTAAATATTTTGGTTTTTTTTAACATCTGCACAGTTGATAGATCTATTGACCTATTTTCTGTATGAATCTTGCTTCCACCCCTTGGATCTTAAGATATTGTATTGTGGTAATGTTGCTCTTGGCAATACTAATACCGTGGAGAATGGTAATTTCAGGCTACGCAATTACTGCAGTATTCTGAGATGTTCCCCATGAAAGGGAAAATTTAACTCAAAAATTGTTGTTTTGGAGGGAATAATCACGGACACCTTGTTGTTGAGGTTATATTGCATGTGTTAATGCTGCGTGAGGTAATACTACACATGGTCATACTGCATGTGGTTATATTGAATATGGTATCCTGCATGTGGTGATAATGTATGTGTTTATACTGCATGTGGTAATACTGCATGTGGTAATGCTGCATGTGGTTATACTGCATGCGGTAATACTGGATGTGGATATACTGCACATGGGCATATTGCATGTGGTAATACTGCATGTAGATATAGTGCATGTTGTTATATTGCATGTGGTATCTACATGTGGTCATACTGTATGTGAATATACTGCATGCGGTAATACTGGATGTAGTTAAATATCATGTGGTTATACTGCATGCGGTCATACTCCATGTGGTTATACTGCATGTGGTTATACTGCATGTATATATGCATGTGGTAATACTGCATATGGTAATGCTGTATGTAGTAAAACTGCATATGGTAATACTTCATGTGATAATGCTGCATGTGGTAATACTGCTTCTTATACTACCTGTGATGATACTGCATGTGGTAATAATACATGTGGTAATACTGCATATGGTAATATTGCATGTGGTAACACTGCATGTTATACTACAAGAGATAATAGGGCATGTGGTCATGCTGCCTCTGGTAATACTGCATGTGGGTATACTGTATGTGGTTATACTTCATGTGGTAATACTGCATGTGGTATTACTGCATGTGGTAATAATGCATGTAGTAAAAGTGGTTATACTTAATGTGCTAATACTGCATGTGGTTATACTCCCTGTAGTAATACTGCATGTGTAATTATGCACGCGGTTATACTGCATGAATGTGGTAATATTGTATGTAGCAATACTTCATGTTGTAATACTGTATGTAGTAATACTATACTTCATCTGGTAATCCTGCATGTGGTAATACTGTGTCACTTGGAATACCAGTTGGGCAGAAACTCCAATTTGTAGTCAAATTGGTGTTTACACAAAATTTGAAATAGGAATCTTTGGACTGTGGCTTTCTGACAGACGGTGGAGATATTCTGACTCAGTCCCTGTGGTGTTTCTACAGGATACCTGGGCCTGAAGCTGTTTGTAAATAACCAGAGACCCAAATTGCTACCTTCTAGTAGTTATTTTATTCTCTACCATTTAATGGAGTGTACTGACTAGTATGGTTTCCTTCTAGTAGCTCTGTCACTCTGTACCATCTAACACAGTGTACTGGCTAGTACAGTATGCCTTCTTGTAGCTCTGTCCCATCTAATGCAATGTACTGACTAGTACTGTTTACCTTGGAGTAACTCTTTTACTCTGTACCATCTAATTCAGTGCACTGACTAGTACTGTGTTCTGACTAGCACAGTATTCCTTCTAGTAGCGTTGTCACTCTGTACCATCTAATTCAGTGTACTGACTAGTACAGTATACATTGTAGTAGGTTTGTCGCTCTGCACCATCTAATGCAGTGTACTGACTAGTACAGTACACCTTCCAGTAACGCTGTCACTCTGTGCCATCTAACACAGTGTACTGACTTGTAATGTATACATTCTAGTACCTGTCACTCTGAACTGTCTACGTCTATCACTCTATACCGTCTAATGCAGTGTACTGACAAATACCGAACATCCTGTAGAAGCTCTTTCACTCTGTACTATCTAATGGAGTACACTGATTGGTACAGTATACCTTCGAGTAGCCCTGTCACTCTGTACTATCTAAGGCAGTGTACGGACTAGTACAGTACACCTTCTAGTAACTCTGTCACACTGTGCCATCTAACCCTGTCACTCTGTACTATGTAATGCAGTGTACTGACAAATACAATACACCTTCTAGTAGCTCTGACAATCTGTACCATCTAATGCAGTTCAATGACTGGTACAGCAGAACTTTGACTACCTCAGTCACTCTTAACTGTCTACGCCTATCACTCTGGACCATCTAAGGCAGTGTACTGACTAGTACAGTACACCTTCTAGTAACTCTGTCACTCTGTACCATCTAACCCTATCACTCTGTACATCTAATGCAGTGTACTGACAACTACAGTACACCTTCTAGAAGCTCTTTCACTCCGTGCCATCTAACACAGTGTACTGACTTGTAATGTATACATTCTAGTAGCGCTGTCACTCGGTACCGTCTAATACACTCTAATGAGTAGTACTGTGTACCTTCTAGTATCTGTCACTGTGTACCCTCTAATACGGTGTACTGAATAGTTCAGTATACCTACTAGTAGCACTGTCACTCTGTACCATCTAATCCTATCACTGTACCATCTAATGCTGTGTACTGGCAAATACACTATACCTTCTAGTACCTAAGTCTGAACCATATAATACAGTGTACTGACTAGTGCAATATACCTTCTAGTACCTAAGTCTGACCCATCTATAATATTGTACTGACTAATGCAATATGCTTTCTAGAAGCTCAGTTACACTGTACCATCTAATGCAATGTACTGACTGGTACAGTATACCTTCTAGTAGCTCTGTCAGTCTGTACCATCTAGTGCACTTGACTGACTAGTACAGTATACCTTTTACTAGCCCTGTCACTTTGTACCATCTAATGCAGTGTACTGACTAGTACAGTATCCCTTCTTGAAGCTCTGTTACTGTATACCATCAAATGCAATGTACTGACTAGTACAGTATACTTTCTAGTAGCTGTCAGTCTCTACAATCTAATGCAGTGTACTGACTAGTACTGTATTCCTTCTAGTAGCTATCAGTCTGTATCATCTAATGCAGTGTACTGACTAGTACTGTATACCTTCTAATAGCTTTGTTACTCTACCATCTAATGTAGCATACTGACTAGTACAGTATACCTTCTAGTAGCTGTCACTCTGTTCCATCTAATGTAGCTTACTGACTAGTACAGCATACCTTCTAGTAGCTCTCTCACTCTGTACCATCTAATGCAGCGTACTGACTAGTACAGTATACCTTCTAGGAGCTGTTACTCTGTTCCATCTAATGCAGAGTACTGACTAGTACTGTATTCCTTCTAGTAGCTATCAGTCTGTACCATCTAATGCAGTGTACTGACTAGTACTGTATACCTTCTAATAGCTTTGTTACTCTACTATCTAATGTAGCGTACTGACTAGTACAGTATACCTTCTAGGAGCTGTTACTCTGTTCCATCTAATGTAGAGTACTGACTAGTACAGTATACCTTCTAGTAGCTGTCACTCTGTACCATTTAGTGCAGTGTACTGACTAGTACAGTATGCCTTCTGGCAGCTCTGTCACTCTGTAACATCTAATTGTGTACTGACTAGTACCACATAATCTCTAGCAGCTCTGTCACTCTGCACCATCTACTGCAGTGTACTAACTAGTACTTTATACCTTCCAGTTGCTCTGTTACTCCTTACAGTCTAGTACAGTATACAATCTAGTAGCTCTGTCACTCTATACCATCTAATACAGTGTACCGACTAGTACAGTATACCTTCTAGTAGCTGCCACTCTGTACCATCTAGTCCAGTGTAGTGACTAGTTCAGTGCCCTATCTGCTGCAGTGTTTGGTGTCGTACAGTGTGCGGTCTAGCACTGTGTGGTGTAGAGCAGTATGCTTCATGTTTGTTAGTGTGTTGTAGCGTAATATGTGTCATGTATGGTAGTGTAGTGTGACATGTAGTGTAGCATGTTGTAGTATAGTTTCTCATGTGTTGTGTAGTGTAGTATGTCTCATCTGTGATGTAGTGTAGTATGCTGCATGGCACAGTGTAGTGTGTAGTAGAATGTCCTCTCTGTGTAGTGCAGTGTGATGCTTGGTGATCTGTAATGTGTAGGAGTATGTCCTGTATTTGAAGTGCTGTGCTGTTTTCTGCTGTGTAGGGTGCAGTTGAATATCCTCTCTCAATAGTGCAGTGTGTGGTTTGCTGCAGTGTAGTGTGTAGTCAAATGTCCTGTCTTTGTAGTGCTGTGTGCAGTTTTGTTTTGTGTAGTGTACAGTAGAAGGTCCGCCCTGTGTATTACAATGTGCTGTTTGGTTCAGTGTAGTGTGTAGTAGAATGTCCTGTCTGTGTAGTACAGTGTGCTGTTTGGTGCACTGCAGTTTGTAGTAGAATGTCCTCTCTATGTAGTGCAATGTGCTGTTTGGTGCCATGTAGTGTGTAGTAGAATGTCCTCTCTGTGGAGTGCTGTGTGCTGTTTGGTGCAGTGCAGTTTGTAGTAGAATGTCCTCTCTATGTAGTGCAGTGTGCTGTTTGGTGCTGTGTAGTGTGTAGTTGAATGTCCTCTCTAGTGCAATGTGCTGTTTGATGTCATGTAGTGTGTAGTAGAATGTCCTCTTTGTGTAGTGCTGTGTGCGGTTTGGTGCAGTGCAATGCGTAGTTGAATGCCCTGTCTATGTAGTGCCATGTGCTCTTTTCTGCAGTGCAGTGTGTGGTAGAATGTCCTGTCTGCGTAGGGCTGTGTGTTGTTTGGTGCAGCGTAGCGTGTAGTAGAATGCCCTCTCTGTGTAGTGCAGTTTGGTGCATGTAGTGTGTAGTGTGTAGTAAAATGCCTTCTCTTTGTAGTGTCATGTGCTGTTTGGTGCAGTGCAATGTGTAGTGGAATTTCCTGTCTATATAGTGCTGTGTGCTATTTGGTGCAGTGTAGTGTGCAGTAGAACGATCTGTCTATGGAGCACAGTGTGCTGTGTGGTGCAGTGTAGTGTATAGTAGAATGTCCTTTTTATGTAGTGCAGTGTTCTGTTTGGTGCAGTGTGTAGAAAACAGTTATGTCTGTGTAGTGTGCTGTTTGATGCAGTGTAGTGTGTAGTACATTGTTCTATGCAGTACCACATGCTGTTTGTTGCATGGTAGTGTGTGGTAGAATGTCCTCACTCTGTAAGTGCTGTTTGGTGTAGTGCAGTGTGTAGTAGAATATCCTGTCTATGTAGTGCTGTGTGCTGTTTGGTGCAATCTATTGTGTAGTAGAATTTCCTGTCTATATAGCACAGTGTGATGTTTGATGCAGTGTAGTGTGCAGTAGAATGTCCTCTTGTAGTAGTTCCAGGTGCTGTTTGCTGCTGTGTAATGTGTAATAGAATGTCTTGTATTTGTAGTGATGTGCTTTTTTGTGCTGTATAGTGTGCAGTGGAAGTTCCTTGCCATGTGCTGCCATGCCCTGTTTGGTGCAGTGTAGTGTGTAGTCGAATGTCCTGTCTATGTAGTGCTGTGTTCTTTTTGGTGCAGTGTATTGTGCAGTAGAATGTCCTGTCAATGGAGCGCAGTGTGCTGTTTGCTGCAGTGTAGTGTGCAGTATACTGTCCTGTTGATGGAGCACAGTGTGCTATTTGGTGAAGTGTGGTGTGTAGTAGAATGTCCTGTCAATATAGTGCTGTGTACTGTTTGGTGCAGTGTAATGTGTAGTAGAATATCCTGTCTATGTAGTGCAGTGTGCTGTTTTGTGCATTATTTTAGGATGTCCTGTCTATGTAGTGCTGTGTGCTGTTTGGTGCTGTGTAGTGGAATGTCCTCTCCGTGTAGTGCTGTGTGCTGCTTGGTGCTGTGTAGTTTGCAGTAGAATATCCTCTATGTAGTACTGTTTGGTGCAGTTTAGTGTGTAGTAGAATGTCCTGTCTGTGGAGTGCAGTCTGCTGTTTGGTGTAGTGTAGTGTGCAGTAGAATGTCCTCTCTATGTAGGGTCATGTGCTGTTTGGTGCAGTGCAATATGTAGTGGAATTTCTTGTCTGTATAGTGCTGGGTGCTATTTGGTGCAGTGTAGTGTGCAGTAGAATGTTCTGTCTATGGAGCATAGTGTGCTGTTTAGTGCAGTGTTGTGTATAGTAGAATGTCCTGTGTAGTGCCGCATGCTGTTTGGTGAATGGCTGTGTGTGGTAGAACGTCCTCTCTCTGTAGTGCTGTGTGCTGTTTGGGCAGTGTAGTGTGTAGTAGAATGTCCTGTCTATTGGTGCTGTGTGCTGTTTAGTGCAGTGGAGTGTGTAGTAGATTGTCCTCTCTCTATAGTGGAGTGTGCTGTTTGGTGCAGTGTAGTGTGTAGTAGATTGTCCTCTCCCTGTAGTGCTGTTTTGTGCAGTGTGTGCTCTAGATGAATGCACTCTTTGGTGCAGTGATCAGTCTAGTGCTGTGGGCTCTCTGGCACAGCTGCTCCTTCCAGATGTGGTGTAAATTAATCATATAAAACATGAAGCAGTAATTACAGCCTTTATTTGTGTCATTAAATCTCTAATTGTGAATCTCTTCTCTGCAGTGATGGTGACTCTGGATCCTGACACAGCTCATCCACAGCTCCTCCTGTCTGTGGGGGGGACACGTGTGAGAGGGACACACAAAGCACAGCGCCTGCCGGACACACCCAAGAGATTCACCATCTACACCTGTGTGCTGGGGAGCGAGGGGTTCACCTCCGGCAGACATTACTGGGAGGTGCAGCTGCTGCAGGAGGGGGGAGGGTGGCATGTGGGGGTCGCAGCAGAGTCTGTGGAGAGGAAGAGAAGCTTCCCATGGTCACCTGAGGGGGGAGTCTGGGCTTAATCAAACACAACAGGTTTTTTTAGCACTGGTATTCTAAACTCACAGATGTGAAGGTGATTTTATATGCGACAGTGAAATAAATGGAGGATCGGCAAAGTCAACTATTTGCCTAAAATCACACAATTTGGTTAAGTGGGGAAGCCGCGATTAATCGAGGTTTTCTAGTCTCACTTTGTACAAATCAGCCACTAAATGGTTTCTATCTGACTCTCTTTTTCACCTTAAATGTTGATACTTTTGTGTTCCATCACCAGTGAATTATGCTGATATTTCTTTGCCAGCGTTTAAAACTTCTTTTCTTGCACAGTGTTTTTGTAACATGTGAACATGGCGGGACCAGTGAAGATATATCACAATACAGAACCATGGACCGGATTTAAGAGGGCCTAGCGCCTCCTTGCGATACACTTTAGGGTCATTTTTTTTACGCTGATGTGGCTAAAAAATCACCGTTAGAAAAAGATGTCAAGGTAAAACGTAAAACTAAAATGGAGACTCAGAGTGGGCCCTGTTGTTTCACAACAAAGGCACAACATTTGGTGCATTTTTTGTGATATTTGATCAGGTTGAGCAAGAAATAAAGTTATTGTTGATGAAATCTGCAAATTATGAAGCAGATGAAGGCTTATTTGCCAAGGGTGTTATATGCATAATTGTGCAGGAAACAAAGCCATACATAATTGCATAAATCCTGTGGTTGTGCTTATACATAGGATGAATACCAACTTACAAGATTCATTAAATTATTATTATTTTTTTTTTTTTTTTTTTATTGTCCTCATACACCTCTGGCTCCTAATCAACTCCATAATCTTTTACCAAAACTTCTCATAATCGGAGATAATCAATGCCAGGGAGCTCGAGCCTCTCTCAGTTAACCTTTGACACACATGATTTGCATCCAAGGCAGGAGAGTAAACAAGCTCCTGATCATAGGACACAAACACCCATCCTAAATTACTCTCCCTTAAATCTTCCTTCAAACAACCGTGACCATGCATTTACTTTCTTTTCCTTATGAAATTTATCCACCTCAATATCCAATTTTGATATAGCAATCAAAGCATCCAACCAATCTGCATAAGAAGGAGGGAACAGAGATACCCATTTCCGACAGATTTTCCTCCTAGCCAAAGTATTGCGTAAAACAACACTGTCTTTACTACTCTAGTACTCTCTTCCCCTTGCTCCACAATACCAAAAATAACTAAAGGAAGAGACGGCGTAATGTGTTGTAATAAAAGACTTGAAATCCTTTCACATATTTTCCCCCAGAAACAATAAACTACTGAACATTCTAAAAACATGTGAGTATCAGATGACTTCGGTAAACCACATTTAGCACAACTAACTTCCTCTCCCCCTCTTCTCTTGATTAATTTCCCTGAGGAAAAAAAATACCCTATGCAGCGTAAAAAGATGATTTCGCCTTAAAGATGCCGGTTTAATGGCCCTAAATACCCTTCGCATAGATGACCCCCACCATGCTTGTAATTGATCCAAAGGCATCTCTCTCCCCAAAAGGAGACAGGCAGTTTAAAGTCCCCATCTGCAATATCGCTCATACTCCAATACCAACTTGAAACCTTCTTTAATCCCCAATGCTTCTTAATTAAATCACCCTCTCACTGGTTAACAGACCCCAACCTACCTGTGACCCCTTGTGTCCAATCCCTTAATTGAATATACTTAAATCTTGAGATTCCCTCCTGTCCACTCCGTAAGTTCTTCCTAGGACAACAGAAGACCATCTCTAACTAAATCTCTCCAAAATTCAATCCCGGACTTTTTAAGGGGTAAGGCCAACACATCTGTTAAACACTTGGGGTTCCCAGAGAATCCCAAATCAGAGCCCATTGGCTGTGATAGTCTATTTTTGCCAGTTGCCGCAACTGAACCCAAGCCCTAGCTGCATCTTGTAGTATTTTCAATCTTACTTTCTTAAAGAATTTCTGGTCACTGAACTTAAATAGGAAATATTTTGCTGAGCCTTTCTCTGTAGCTACCATAGAGCTAAACGTTTCTTGAATCGCTGAACGATCCGGGGAAGAAAATAACAATCTAACATTCTTAAGGTGAAACGCCCATGTGTAGTAATGAACGTCAGGAAGAGTAAGGCCCCCCTTCTCCTTTCTCCTAAGCAATTTCTTCTATGCTATTCCGGGGCCCTTTTGTGCCCAAATAAAGGAGTTTATTTTCTGTGGAAGAATGGCCAAAAGTTTCTTATATTTTTGTAGTGGAACAGAATTATAAAGAAAGTTCAATTTAGGCAAAATTATCATCTTGACCAAATTGACCCTCCCTGTTATTGTGAGGGGAAGGTGTTGCCAGCCTAACATTAACTTACTGCAGTCTGTTACCACAGTCCTCATATTAACCACTGGTATTAGTTCCAAATCCTGCACAACGTCTATCCCTAAATACCTCATTGAATAAGTAGTACGCCAATTGTCGGGGTTCAAATTCCATACCACTGTCTCCGTTTTTTCAGGATTACTGTGATAGCCAAAAATCTTTCCAAATTTCTCTGTAATATCTAATAGAGTGGGTAAAGCAGTGGATAAGTTCGAAGTATAGACTAAAGATCATCGGCAAACAGAGCAACTTTCTTCACCCACCCCCTACTATTAAAGGGAGAAATTCTAGAATCTTGCCTAATCCTCCTAGCCAAGGGCTCTATACACAAATCAAACAACAGGGGAGAAAGGGGACAACCCTGTCTGGTACCCCTAGTGACCCTAAAAGTATTAGTTAACTTCCCATTTACCAGGATCCGTGCCAATGGCGCCTGATAAATTTGTTGAATTGCTTTACAAAATTTAGTACCCAAATTGTTACCTTCAAGAATCATATTCAAATAGGTCCAATTGACTCTATCAAAAGCTTTCATTGCATCAATCGCAATGACTGCCAAAGGTTCTCGATATGCAGTGGCTAAGTCAATAGACCCTATTAAATTGAAAGTTTGTTTGTGCAAGAATCTATTCCGAATAAAACCTTTCTGGTCTGGGTGGATCAAATCCCTCATCACCCCACTTAGCCTATTTGCCAATATTTTAGCATACAACTTATAGTCACAATTCAAAAATGATATTGGACGGTATGACTCACATTTGAATGGAGATTTTCCTGGTTTTAAAATCTGAGAAATAGTTGCCTCATACCAAGAGGCAGGCAGAGGGGCTTCTTCCTCAAAAATCTCTGAAAATAATTGAAGAATTGACGGAACTATAGAGTCACCCAATGCCCTAAAGAACTCTACAGGAATACCATCCGGTCCTGGCGCTTTCCCTCTCTTGCACTCTTTTAAAACTGTTCTTATTTCGCCCTCGGTAATTGGTCTAGTCAGGTAAGTCTTTTTTACTCTCAATAAGACGAGAGAACATATCTATATCTAACCATTCACCAGCTTCCTCATCCCGCACTTCCCTTTCCTCAGTGTAGAGCACAGACAAAAACTTATAAAAGGCCTCTTCTATAGCCTCCGGGGCAATGAGACTAACCCCGACTGGCTATCCACTAGCTCCTTAATACAATTCCTTGCCTGATCTTTCTTAGCCTTCCAGGCTAGTAATTTCCCCATATTTTCTCCGTATTCAAATTGGGCTAGTTTATTTGCCTCCCAACGCTTTGCGATTCTTACTTGCAATAGGGATTCCATCTGCGACTTCAACTGCCTTCTCCTATCATCCAAATCCTTTTTATCATCTCCCTCTACACATTGAGTGTTGCATAACAAAATATCCTGTTCTATCTCCACCAACTCCTCCCTATAGAGCCTTCTTTTATAACTAGCTAAACTTATAATGCTTCCCCTCATCACCGCCTTAAAGGTGTCCCATACTACTTTTTTAGAAGCCATCCCCTGATTCGTATTAAAGAAGGCCCCTGTCTCCTTGCGAAGATAACTAACGACCTCCTCCTCTAATAACAGAGCCCGATCCAAGGTCCATCTCATCCCACCTCGCTCTTGGGGACATCTCATTTTTAAAATCACCGCAGCGTGGTCTGATAAGTGGGCCGGTGAATACACAATGTCATCAACTAGATCACACACCAAATAATCAACTAAGAAATAGTCAATCCAAGAAGCATGCCCATACTTCCTATTTTAAAAGAGAATTCCTGCTTCTGGCCTTATCTCAACCTCCACCTATCACCTAATCGAAAATCTTTCATCATTAACTTAAGATATTGTTGAGACTTCGGAGTACCCACTGACCTACATTTTGCTGACCTATCAAGTGTATTGTCCAAAACTACGTTAAAATCCCCAGTCATAATAAGTGGATCTGAAAAATTCAAGAGGTGGGAAAAGACCATTCGGAGAGATTCTAAATCATCACAATTCGGCCCATGAAAACCTACCAATGTAAATTTCCTATCCCCCAGCTGCAATCTAAGTATGATCCACCTACCTAATTTATCCGTCATCACCCCAAATAAACCTGCATCCACCTGATTTGTGACCAGAATTACAACCTCCTTAGTATTAAAGTCATGCTCAGTAGTAACAAAGTATTGTACCCACTTCTGAGATTTAAACATTATTGTACATTCCTCTTTAGTTAAATGTGTTTCCTGAAAAACAATTATATGAGCTGGAGAGTCCTTAAGAAACTGCATGATTTTCCTTGTCCTTCCCTTCCACTTGTAGACCATTAATATTCCAAGACATTATTTGTATTAGCCCCTTTCCATCCCCCTGGAGTCCTTTAACCTCACTGTTAGAAATGGGGTATTTGGTTGGCAGTCAAGTTACCCCCTGTCCAAGCAAGGACCCTCACTCTAGTCAGGGTAAATCACACACAATCCAAATTGTCCTGTGCCCACCCTCTAGTACCTTGGCACTGAGCAGTTAGGCTTAACTTAGAAGGCAATGTGTAAAGTACTTGTGCAATAAGTCATACAAAAACACAATATAGCACCACAAAAATACACCACACAGTATTTAGAAAAATATATAATATTTATCTGAATATTTGCAGGTCAAAACGAGAAAAGATGCAATATGAAAATGTAAAGATATCACTGGAAAGTGTCTTAAGTCTTTAAAAAGCAAACAAAGTCTCCTTCAAGCACAAAGTACCTAGTTGGAGTGAAAAATCTCCGCAAAGGGCCGCCGAGGAGGAGATGCGTGGAAAATGGTGTGTGCGTCGGTTTCGCTCCTTCACACACGGACTTGCGTCGTTATTTTTCACGTGGTTAAGACGTTGCATCGATTTCCGGCGCGCGGACAGGTCTCCTCTTTGGGTCGTGGGGTTTTCAGACGCCCCGGGGTCTGTGCGTGGAATCCTGGGCTTGTTGACCGGCTACGCGTCGTTCCGGTGGGCAATGCATGGAATTTTCTCCCTCACAGCAGGCGCTGCGGCGATTTCCCCTCTGGAAGTCGGGCGGCGTTGTCCAGGCGGGCCGTGCGTCGAAGTTCCGATCTCACCGCAGGCGCTGCGTCGATCTTTTCCACGCGAAGTCGAGCGGCGTCTTTCCGGTTCAGCGTTCAGTGAATTCTTCACCGTGGAACAAGCTGTGCGTCGAATTTTTCGCCGCACAAGGAGACCAGTTGCAAGAGAGAAGTTTTTTTTGGTCCTGAAACTTCAGGGAACAGGAGGCAAGCTCTATCCAAGCCCTTGGAGAGCACTTCTGCAGCAAGGCAAGAGATCAGCAAGACAGCAGGGCAACAGCAAGGCAATATGTTCACCAAGATCTTCTGCGGCTTCTTATTATTAGGATTTCACCTAAATGGATCCCTATGAATCCTCTGGATATCCTTCATAATCTCAACCTCAGTCTCATCCAGGTCCATTGCCCTCTTTATAAGAGAAACCACGTATTTCTTCAAATCTGCTGCTTCCACTCCTTCTGGAACATTTAAGAGTCTTAAATTATTTCTTCTAGAGTTATTTTCTAAATGTTCCAGCTTCTCCTGAAAATCACGCTCATTCTCCTTTACGAGTTGTATTTCTTCCTTGTTCCTGCTCATCTCCCCCTTAGTAGTTTCACTGATTCCTCTTGAGCTTGTGTTCTAATACCCAGGAGATCTATTTTTTTTCCAGTGATTCACAAGCAAGCCTGATTTCCCGTTGGTTAGCTTCCGAAATTGTGAAACCTTTATTGATCTCATCAGTAAGTGAGGCGAGCATGTTCCCCAATGTGTTAGGCCCTAATGCCTCAGCCTGAGCTTGATCATCTAAGGAAACAGAGGATTCCCTATTCTCTAAAGGTCTAGATGAATTAGAAGTCTCATGAGTCTCCAGAATATCTTGATTTATAATTTGAGATACCTCAAGAGATGATTCCACCGGGGGGGGGGATAAAAAAAACACGTCTCAGGCTCCAATACTTCCATGGGTCCGGAACCCTCACCCAGTGCTTGTTCCTTCAGAATGCCAAGGGTATTAACAGTCACTAGCGGCAAAGCCCTGTAATAAGCCTGTAAAGATGGGATAACTTTAGTGCTAACACTTCCAATTTTCTGTTTGGTTTTACTCTTCTTAGGGTCCCACACCTCCTCTTTTCTCTGGGAGCTTCTCAGCCTCTCCAACGACCCTCCACCTCCTCTCCAGCCTCTAAGCCCAAGGCTGAGTCTGAACATGAATTTGATTTAAAAGAAGAAGAAATCATTTTACCTCTCTTAGGGGTCCCCCTTTGTTTTCCTGTGGGGCCCCTTACCGTCCAAGGTGGTCCCCTTACCCACGGGCTTCCTTCCCCCTCCAGCTGCCTTCCCTGACTCCAGTGTCTCCGTCATCGGGGCTGCAGCACAACCAGTGCTGACCCTGCCCCTTGCTCCCCTGGAGGGCAACATGGGATATTACTCGGTGGCTCCTATGGACCTCCAGGGCAGAATGAATCCAGCTTGCCATCCCGCCGACACTGTTTTTAATTAAAGAAGCCCCCGCGCACATCCAGCCTCTCGAACACTGCTCCGAAGCTCGAGGGAGAAAGAAAATCTCGGCGCTCGACCGGGGAGCTCAGGTGAGCGCACAGCGCGCGCCGTACTGCCGCGCACCATGTTCTCCCCTCAGCACTTTTGCAAGATTCATTAAATTATTGCAGTATCATGAAAAACACAAAAGATGAATGGTTCAGTTATTATAAAACAAAAACCTCCAAGCTGTGGTCAGAAAGTGAACCATGTTCTCCTGCACTGACATACATCCATTACTGCAAGGACTGGGAATACCACGGTGTGAATGGAACAGGGCTATCAAAACTAGCAGGACCTCGAACAGGAGGGCCAGCAGGAATAGGAAGGACTAGAAAGTGCACGCCAGTGGGATCAGCATCAGAAGGTCAGTGACAATCAGACTCAGCAAGACCATAAAACAGGTTAAGAAGGAATAGATGGACTAGAGTGACCTGAAGGAGGACCAAGGTAGGGGGTAAGGACTACAAACATCAGACCCAGGAGGACCAAGACAGGGAGACCAGAGGCAGAGGGACAAGAACAAGCGAGGGGGGCCGGGAACAGGAAAATGGGGCAGGAGGACTAGAATGTGGCAGAAGGACCAGAGAGACTAGGAGGGCTAGGGAATCCAGGACCAGTGAGGCGAGCAGCAGAAGACTAGATCCAGGAAGAAGGAGAGATAGAGGTACCATAACTAGGAAGACCAGGACTACATGTACTGGAGGGACCAGCAGAACAAAAGGAACAGGCAAACCATGGGGTCTAGGTGAGGCAAAGGAGCAGGTTGACAGAGGACCAGAATTAGGGTGAGAAGGATAAAAAGGGCCATGACTGTGAAACATAAGGACCAGAAGACCAGGGGCAGGAACCTGGAAATAATCGCGAGAAGGTCTAGGACTTTGAAGGCAGTGCAAGGAATGATCAAGGCTAGCATAAAGAGGAGGTTCTGGACCATCAGAACTAGGAAAGGCAAGAATTATCATTAATAGGCCAGAATGATTTATTGCAGAACCTTGAAGACAAGGAGTGAGAGGACTAGGAGAACTAGAGACAATAGAATCAGGAGAAGATTGCGGAGGCCTAGAAAGACTGGGATAATTGTGGCCACAAGGACCAGAAACCAGGGTGAGCAGGACAGGGATAAAGAAGACTAGTGGGACCAGGACCTAGGGCTCCAGGTAGAACCAAGGCCAAGAGGTTGAGGACCAGAGTAAGGAGAACTAGAACCAAGATGTAGGAGGCTGGCCCTCTATGTAGTGTGCAAAATTAGGCACACTATGCAGGGGGTCTAGGCAACCACATGTTGGTTTCCTGAGGTAAAAATTAGACCATCTAATGCTCCAAGTTTTAAGGTAGCTGGTCAAGCAGTTAGGCTAATCTAGGAGACGTGCTAAGTATTTGCTGTTCTCAGAAATCCAATCATGCACCACACACACTCAATGAATAACTCAAGAACAGAATTTACAAACACACTTCTGATTTGTATATACATTTTAAGACCAAGATCTTTAAGATACGTTAAGTACTTTTTGAGATATGACTTTTCAAAGTTTTAATAAAGTTAGTCTTTCTGTGCGAAATCACGCACCATAGGAATCAATAGGCAGTCCCTTTTAAAAATGCATTAAAAATCGTACAGTTGGGTTACCAGTCTCTTCTTTTGCAGGAGGGTCGCATCAGTCAGTTTGCACCTTGTGCCAGCTGGAGAGTCTCGGGTGGCTCCCGGTTCCGGCGGGAGCAGTGTTGGAAAGTCTCTTGGCAAAGGCACAGGGCCACCTGGCGGGGCCACTTGGAAAAGGAGCTGGATTGCAGATTTAAAGGTGGTGCCTTGGGGTCCCCTTGGGCTGTTTAGGCCGCAAGGGGTTGGGGACCTGGGACACACAGCAGATCCCGCAATGCAGGGCACATGGTGGCCAGATGCAGGGCATTTTGAAGGTCTTGGATGATGTGCGCAAAGGGACCCTTTGGAGCTGTAGGTAAGTCTTCTTCTGTGGGCCTTGCAGGACGTCGCTGGTGCTCTGGTGGGAGGTCCGGGGAAGTCCCTCGACTGGTCCTGTTGCAGCTGTTTTTGGTAGTGTCTGACGTGCACTGACCAGCACCTGGGTATTGGTACAACTCGGCTAGGGGAGGGTGCTGTGCCACCAAACGTTGCACACTTGCAGGTCTCATCTGGGCTGTCGTTGGTGTGTCGTTGGGTCTGGCTGCAAATTCCGGTTACGGAGATATCATCTGGTCGGTGAAGTGTCCCTCACTGGTTTGCAGGTTCCTTGCAGATTCCTTTGGTTTCTTGAGTGGTGTCTCCACTCAGTAGCGAGATCTCGGGCTATTTGTAGAGCCTGGAGGTCCTCGGGTCTTTGGAGGTTGTTCCAGTGGTCAACTCCTCCACAGAGGTGATTGTCGGGACTCTGTTGCAGCAAGCAGGAGTCTTGGAGCCTCTTCTGGTACAGCAGGTCCTCTGTTCTTGTTGTGTTGGGTTCTTTGGTGCCGTCTTCTTTTCTTCCAGATGAATATAATTTCTTGGTCTAGGGGAGCCCACTAAATACTGAATTTCGTGGCCCTTTAAGGGGGAACCTGGTAGTGTAGAATGGGTCACTTCCCTAAACCTCATTGGCTATTTTCCTGCCATCCAACATGGAGGAAAATGAAATGGAGGGTCCTGCAAGCCCCTCGAGGTCGTGAATGCTCAGTGAGGTCACTCCTCCTACCCTTTGTCTCGTTTCCAACCTTTGCTCCCGCCATAAGTAGGGGGGTTTTGCAAATTGGAAAGCCATCTTTGGCTAGCAGCAGGCCTGGAGGTGCGAGTTTCAGGGGCAGTAGCCCTTTGAAGCACACCGCCAGGGTGTTGCACATTCCTGAGTGAGGGGGTGTTAGCTCCTCCACCCAGGAAGGGCATTGTTTTACAAACCAGAGAGCCATGGCTCTCTCCCAGGTTTGTATATTGGCTGTCTGGAAGTGGCAGGCTGGTTGGAACTAGTCAGCAACTATGCTAGTTAAGTTAGATTTTGCAAGGGGCACCTCTAAGGTGACCCCTGGGTACTTTTGGGGTTAAATCCAGTACTGGTACCAGTTTGGATTTATCATCTTGAGCTGTTTCATACCAAACAACCCAGGGTGCAGACTGGCCATCATGTAGCTGGGGAACTTGTGCTTGACCAGTGTCCAGTACTTAAAATGGCTGCTCTGTTCACTCACCATGTCCCAGGTTTGGCAAGGACACAGTGGGGGCATATTGCTTATGCAATTATTCCCTCACATATAGTATGGTGCACCCTGCCTTAGGGCCATAAGACCTACCATAGGGGTGACTTACCCATCAGTGTAGGGGGGACAGGGCACACAGGGAGTATGCCATGTCGAGTTTGCCTTTTTAGGATTGCCCCAGTACACTCAGCCTGCACTGCCAGTGCTGGGTGCATCTCGGTGCAGGGCCCTAAGGGTGGCACAATCTGTGCTGCTGCCCTCAGGGGCCTACTCATACTATCCCATGGGCACTGGGGTACCCATCTACTAGGGTCTTACAGTGTTATGTAGGAGTGTATCCAATTGTTCCAAGTATCACAACAGGTTTAGTGAAAGAGCACTGGCCAGGGAACCTGGTAAGCAGGGGCCCTGGGCACTACAACTTCTAGGACACATCAACATCAGGCAGAAGGTGGGGACTAAACATCCAAAAAGAGGCCTCCTCTCACACAAGGGGACCATGGTCTGGAGTACCAAGTGAAGAATATGCACCAGTATCTGGGATAGCAGGACGAGGAAAAGGAGGATGAGATGAAACAAGGCCCACTATCAGAACGAAGAAGACCAAGGAGACTGGGGACAGGCTTAGGAGGATCCAAGCAAAGATAACCAGGACAATGAGGGCTAGTATCAGCCAAAAACACAGGGGCAGGGATAGCAGGGCAATGATGATCCAGTCAAGGAAAACAAGGACTAATATGGTCAAGATTAGGAGGACCAGGACATGAGAAGCCAGGTTGACCAAAGAGGGCAGCAGGACTAGGACGTGTGGTAGGAGTGATGAGATGAACAGGGTAAGGCGGATTAGGAGAACCAGGACTAGGGGACTAGGGTCAACCAGGACTAGGAAAGTACCCTCTTTCTTGGCATGGTTACCCCCTTTTTCTGCCTGATATCAGTGTGTTTGACTGTGTTAACTGGGATCCTGCTGACCAGGACCCCAGTGATTATGGCCTCTCTTCCAAAACTCAGTATTTCATCCCACAATTGGCATACTGGTGCCCCATTATAAGTCCCTACTATATGGTACCTAGGTACCCAGGGCATTGTTGTTGCGGGGGATCCCTATTTGCTTTAACATATATTTTGCCCAAGCAAAGGCTTATACAGGGCTGCCATTGCAGCCTGCGTGAAGAGGTGCAATCACCCTTTCACTGCCACATTTCACTGCACCTAGTCACTTATAACTCACCCCTATGGCAGGCCTTCTAGCCCAGAGGGCAGGGTGCAAAGTACCTGTGTGTGAGGGCATCGCTGCACTAGCAGAGGTGTACCCACGATCTCCAGGACCATTTTCCTGGACTTCGTGAGTGTGGGGACACCATTTTATGTGTGTACTGGACATAGGTCAGTACCTATGTCCAGCTACATAATGGCAACTCCGAACATAGGCATGTTTAGTATAAAACATGTTGGAATCATACCCCAGTGCTTTTCCAAGCATTGGTTGTATGATTCCATGTACTCTGGGGGCTCCTTAGAGGAACCCCAGTACTGCCATTACAGCCTTCTGAGGGTTTCCAGGCGGCCCAAGCTGCTGCCACCTTCCAGACAGGTTTCTGTCCTCCTGCTGCTTGAGAAGCTCAAGCCCAGGAAGACAGAACAAAGGATTTCCTTTGTGAGAGGGATGTTACATTCTCTCCCTTTGGAAATGGGTGTTACAGGCTTGGGAGGGGTAGCCTCCCCATTCCACGGGCAATGGTTTGAAGGGCACCTTTGTTGCACTGCTTGCATAAGGCAGCCTACACTGGTTCAGGGACCCCCAGCCCTGCTCTGGTACGAAACTGGACAAAGGAAACGGGAGTGACCACTCCCCTGTCCATCACCATCCCAGGAGTGGTACTCAGAGCTCCTCCAGAGGGTCCCTGGGTTTTGCCATCTTGGATTCAAGGTTGGCAGGGAACTCTGGGAGCATCTGAGTGGCCAGTGCCAGCAGGTGACATCAGAACTCCCTCCTAATAGGTGGTCACCCAGCTAGGTGACCAATCCCCCTTTCAGGGCCATTTAGGGTCTCTCTCTTGGGTGGTTCCTCAGATTCAGATTGCAAGACTCCAGCAGGATTCCTCTGCAACCTCCACTTCGGCTTCTGACCAAAGAAACTGCATCTGGATGCTCCAGGACCCAACAAGCTGCAACAAAGAAGCAAACCACCTCCTGCAGCATTGTATTCATGGCTCCATCCAGAATCTGAAATATTTCCCCAGTTGTGCACCCTCTGAGGACAACCTGTCTTCAGTCTGCATCAGAAGAAAGAAGGAATCTCCCTTGGAGTGAAGGAATCACTCCCCTGCTTTTCTAGGCACCGACTGCAATGACGACCGACTGTGTGGATCCCCTCTCCTGCTGAGTTGAGTGGATCCTGCATCATGGGTTGTGGATTGAAGTTGTCCCGACGGTCCTCTCTTCCAACTGTCTAACTTGGGTGGAGATAAACCCTTGCCTGCCTATGCAGGACAGTACCCTGATGCACCACATATTTTGTAGCTGCCAAGGCTTGTTGGCATCTTTTCCATGAGGTCTTCAGGCAACCTGAAGTTCCAGCCCCCAGCAGTCCACCCTTTGACCCACAGCTCCACGAGTGGGTCTCCGGTGGCGTGGGAGCCTTTTTCGTAGTGCTTTGTGAGCCTCTCCCTAGACTTTCGTGTCCCTGTCCTGTGGGACTCCTGTGGGTGCTGCCTGGACTTCTGTGGGATCTCTGTGGTGCTGATGGCCTCCTCTGACTCCACCACCTAGGTAGACTCCACCTGGTCCTTCCTGGTCCCCGGCAGCTCCACTTTCTGCTAACTGTGAGTTTTGTGTGTGCCAAAGCTTGTCGGCGGAATCCGAAGATGCAAACCCGACTGCACTCCACCTTCTGGCGTGGGACATCACCTGCATCCTCCAGGAACTCAACTTCGTCTTCTTGGGTGCAGTTCTGACTCTCCTTCTTCACAATTGACTCACCTCTTGCAACTTCAGTCTGGAGGGTGGGGGCTCCTGCTGTACTTCTTGGACTTGGTCCCCTTCTTCCACAGGTCCTCTCGTCTAGGAATCCACTGTTGTTGTCTTGCAGTCTCTTCTGGGTTTTTCATTATTATTCTTTTCTTCTAAGTGGGTGTTCTGGGGAATTTACAGTGATTTATTCCAGCTTTCCTGGTTGCTGGGGTGGGTTCTGGTACTTACCTTTGGGCTTTCCTGGTATTTCCAACTCCCCTCTACACACTCCACTTACCTAGGTGAGGGCCAGACTTTTGCATTCCACTTTCTTAGTATATGGTTTGTGCCCCTCTACGGCTATATCTCTCCATTGTGATTTTCACTAATTGAACTGTTTTCTAAGTGTTGGTATGCCTGTTTCTGCATACTAGTGTGTATAATTTGTGTACTCCTTTCCTCCTAAGGGAGCATAGTCTCTATGGTAGTTTTGGTATTTGTGTCACCAAAATAAAATACCTTTATTTTTGTAACACTGAGGCGGTCATTACAACATTGGTGGTAAAAGCCGCTTACCTTCGTGCAGAAGACCGCCAACACACCGCCGCAGCAGCGGAAATCCACCACAGCTATTATGACCCACAGCACGGAATCTGACAAAATTCAGACACCCACACAAGTCCGCCACACCAAAGGTCAGTGATAAACTGGCGAAAACAAATCCTCCACCGTCACGCCAACAGAAATACGCCCAAACTATCACGACCCACGAATCCACGCGGCGTTCTTTCAACCGCGGTAATCCATTGGCGATACACACCGCCGCGCTCAAAATACACGCACATTTACAAAACACAACCACATTGGGCAATTCAAAATACACACATCTGATACACATACACACACCACTCCCACACACCCAATACAATACAAAACACACACCCACATCACCCACAAACCCCTACGACCACAATTACTGAGAGAAGGCCAGAGAGAGACATCACCATCAACAATACTAGCATCCACAGACACACAACACCACCACCCACATAAATTCTACACACCTCACACTACACACCACTACATATCAGCACACTTATCACTCCACACACCACCCCACACTTCACCTACACCACCCCATGGTACGGCAAATACACCCCAGGTTCTCTGAGGAGGAGCTCGGGCCATGGTGGAGGAAATCGTCCGGGTAGAGCCACAGCTATTCAGAGCACAGGTGCAGCACACCTCCATAGCTAGGAAGATGGAGCTATGGCGAAGAATAGTGGACAGGGTCAACGCAGTGGGACAGCACCCAAGAAATCGGGAGGACATCAGGAAGAGGTGGAGCGACCTACAGGGGAAGGTGCGTTCCGTGGTCTCAAGACACCACCTTGCAGTTCAGCCGACTGGCGGCAGACTCCCACCTCCTTCCCCACAACTAACAACATGGGAGGAGCAGGTCTTGGCGATTCTGCCTCCTGAGGGCCTCGCAGGAGTAGGTGGAGGAATGGACTCTGGTAAGTCAAATCTTAACTAATACATCCCCCACCCTACCTGCATGCCAGCACATACCCCAACCCTCACCCTCACCCCCATTACTCTAACGCCTCACAAATGTCCCAACATCACAAACCACGCATCCTAACATCAAGCCCTGCATGCAACAACAAAGCATGGACGCACATCACTAAAGCATGCCCACTGCACATACCCATACACCCCCCTAAACCATCATCACACAAGGTCCCACATAGGAATGCAAGCACTGGGGTACACGGTCACCCACCTATTGCACACCATGGCACACACAGATGTAATAAACATCCTTTTATACCCCTGCAGGACCCCTACCCAACGTCACCGGACAGGAGGGTCCACACATGTCCACACCACCAACAGAAGAGGCCCACAGTGATGACAGCACCTCTGTCCAACTGGATCTAGATGGCCAGCCCGGCCCATCGGGGACCTCTGGACAGTCGGTTCCCCTCACCCAGTCACAGGCCACTACAGACCTTCCCCCCTCTGGAAACACCAGCACAGCACCCACCCAGCGGGCCTATACCTCCGTCCCCAGGACACGTCAATCAGCAGTGTGTCCACCACTACAGGGAACCCAGGCTAACCCACCACCCCAACAACAACAGGGACCTGGGGGCAGTGGTAGTGGGCACATGGTCCAGGGGGCGGAGGCCCAGGAACACAGGGGAACTGGGAGGGCTGCTGTGCGACAGGGGGCGGACAGGCCCAGAGAACCCACTCTCCACGAGGCCCTCTCCAACATCATGGGAGCCTACCACCACTCCCAGGAGACGATGGCAATGGTACTGGCCAAGTTTCAGGAGACCCAGCGCCTGCAGGAGGAACAGTATTCGGGCTTCAGGGAGGAACTCAGAGCCATCAATTCCACCCTGGGCACCATCGTAGGGGTGCTGAAGGAAGTAGTCAACACCAGGAGGGACACTGTGGCACTACAAGGGGCCCCTGACACTAGCATGGACGATGAACTGCCCACCACCTCCGCCGGTGCTAGTGGACAGGAGGCACCGCCAAAGGACCACCACACCAGCACCCCACCCCCTGCAGAGGGAGAACCACCTCGCAAATGGTCCATGAGATCCAGGACAAAGACAGAGAACGATGCCAAGACCCCCGCCAAGAAATGAGACCACCCTGAATGTCATCCTACTGTCCCACTTTGTCACCCTGTCCATCCTTAAACTGCCCCAGCTCCACTTCCTATGCCCATTAGGGCAATGCACCTGTGAGACTAAAAGACTGGACTCTGCCATGGACATTCCTCCGCCATCACCCCTCACCATTTTGTTACCCCCTCCAATATTGAGCACTTAAATAAACACCCTTAAAGCACAAAACAATCTGGAGTCAGTCTGTGATTTCGGAATAGTGTATTAGCAATTACTGTGGCAAAAAGCTCTTTCATTTGTTATGTCAACATACCTATGTCAGACAGCTCTAGTCCATGAGGAATCAAAGCAGATGTCACACATTGGGACCCACATCTGTGAAATCGTAAGGGAAAGTGACAACTCAGTGACCATACACTGTGTGAAAATGACAGACAGTAAAGAGGTAGTGGTGTTTAAGTACATGTAGTAGGCAGGTTTGTATTCTTACCTGTGTTTCACTGGAAATATTGCTGGATCACTGAGTCCCTGTTGTCCATGTCTTCTTCTTCTGCTTCCTTGTCTTCACTGTCCACAGGCTCCACAGCTGCAACAACACCGCCATCTGGACCATCCTCCTGCAGAAAAGGCACCTGTCGTCGCAAAGCCAAGTTGTGAAGCATACAGCAGGCCATGATGATCTGGCACACCTTCTTTGGTGAGTAGAATAGGGATCCACCTGTCATATGGAGGCACCTGAACCTGGCCTTCAGGAGGCCAAAGGTCCACTCGATCACCCTCCTAGTTCGCCCATGGGCCTCATTGTAGCGTTCCTCTGCCTTTGTTCTGGGATTCCTCACTGGGGTCAGTAGCCATGACAGGTTGGGGTAACCAGAGTCACCTGCAAATGGCGAGGGACAACTGTTAGACACACACTAACCTGTAGGGATATACCCAGACAACCATTCCCACTGTCTTGCTTCCAGGTGCTCACCTATTAGCCACACACGGTGCCTCTGGAGTTGACCCATCACATAAGGGATGCTGCTATTCCACAGGGTGTAGGCGTCATGCACTGAGCCAGGGAACTTGGCATTCACATGGGAGATGTACTGGTCTGCCAAACACACCATCTGTACATTCATCAAATGATAACTCTTCCGGTTTCTGTACACCTGTTCACTCCTGTGGGGGGGAACCAAAGCCACATGTGTCCCATCAATGGCACCTATGATGTTTGGGATATGTCCCAGGGCATAGAAATCACCTTTCACTGTAGGCAAATCCTCCACCTGAGGGAAAACGATGTAGCTCTGCATGTGTTTCAGCAGGGCAGACAACACTCTGGACAACACGTTGGAAAACATAGGCTGGGACATCCCTGATGCTATGGCCACTGTTGTTTGAAATGACCCACTTGCAAGGAAATGGAGCACTGACAGCACCTGCACTTGAGGGGGGATTCCTGTGGGATGGCGGATAGCTGACATCAGGTCTGGCTCCAACTGGGTACACAGTTCCTTGATTGTGGCACGGTCAAGCCTGTATGTGATGATCACATGTCTTTCCTCCATTGTCGACAGGTCCACCAACGGTCGGTACACCGGAGGATGCCGCCATCTCCTCACATGTCCCAGCGGACGGTGCATATGAAGGACAACAGCAAGCACAGAGTCAAACAACTCAGAGGTACCACAGCTCACACAGAACACCAATCATAATCTAAAAAGTGGCCTGTATGTGTGTTGAGTCTAGGCCTAGGTATGTGTGACGCAGTTATAAATGAAGCCATGTGGGCCCCTGAAATAGCGGCTGCCTGACCTCTAAAGTGGGACAATTGGATGTGAGGTAACTGCGCTGGCGTTGTACACCGTCGCGGCAGGCGGTCGAAGACCGCGGCGCAATGCTGCATTGGTTAACATTGGACCCTATGGGTCCCAGGAGCCAATGACGATGTACGCCGGCGGTGACGGTACGCACTGCCGCGGACATGATCTTCGACAGGAGAGGACCTACACTGCAAGTGCTGCTGTGACCTCGGCCTGGAAGAGACAATGGCTCGAGTGTCTGGTGAAAGGGCCCCTGCCTTCACATCGGAGGAGTTGGAGAAACTCGTGGATGGGGTCCTCCCCCAGTACACGCTACTCTACGGTCCTCCAGACAAACAGGTAAGTACACTGGGAGCATGCTGTATGGGCTATGCCTGTGTGGAGAGGGGTGGATCTAAGAAGGAAGGGGGGAGAGTGCGGCGTGCATGAAACGACGGTGAGTGCATGTGCCACATGCCAAGGGTAGGGACTGGGGCCAATGACTTTGACGGTCCAGTTGGTAATCAATTTCTCTTCCCCCTGTACAAATCATGTAGGTCAGCACCCACCAGAAAAAATATATTTGGCGTGCCATCGCCAAGGACGTCCACAGATGGAGCACCCACTGTCGGAAAAGATGGGAGAACATTTGCCGCTGGAGCAAGAAGATGGTGGAGGCTCAGTTGGGGATGGCCTCCCAATGTGGGAGGGGTGCCCGTCGCACCAGGACCACCCTGATGTTCAGGATCCTGGCGGTGGGGTACCCGGAGTTGGATGGGTGCTTGAGGGCATCACAGCAGCCACAAGGGGGTGAGTACACTCTCATCCTGTTGATTTTGCGCGCAGTGGAGGGGTCTGGGTGGGGGAGGTGGGCTGTGGGTTTCCCTAGGCCAGGGTGAGTTCCGCAGGCAATGCGGCACCCCACCGCACCTCTGTAGAGTGCCAAGTACACCTAGTCATGCCCCTGTGTCATCCATGTGTGCAGATGTCGTCCATAGCCTAGTAGGCCATTTCCCAGGAATTGAACAGTGGAGCCCAAGGGCGCGGCGTAGTGCAGGGGGTTTGTGTGTCTGTCGTGTCTGCCAACGGTAGCGGTAATGCATGCACTCAACATGTCTTTCTTCTGTCGTCCCCCCCTTTTTGTGGTCTCCCTGTTCTTGTGTGCATTAGCATCATCAGGTGGAGGAGCAGTGGCACCGGAGCACGAGGGGGCTGCATCCCACATGGCCATGGAGGGCCACACTACGGAATCGGACTTCACCAGTGGGATGGAGGGCGAGGGGAGCTCCACGGCTGGGACAGGAGCTGAAACCAGCGACAACGACTCATCCTCTGATGGGAGCTCCCTTGTGGTGGCGGCAACATCTGTGCCCCCCAATCTACAGGTACAGCCGCCACCCCTCCTTCCAGCACCGCCCTCCCAGCAGCCCCTTAGCCTTTGCCCCGTGCCCGCCCACCCGCAAGGGTGGGCATCACCTTCGCCCCAGGCACCTCAGCCCCTGCCCCAGTCACCCCTGCTCCCCTCAGTGAGGAGGTCATTGACCTCCTCAGGTCCCTCGCTGTTGGGCAGTCTACCATTTTGAATGCCATCCAGGGTGTCGAAAGGCAGTTGCAACAAATCAATGCATTTCTGGAGGGCATTCATTCTGGTCAGGCGGCCCTTCAGCGAGCTTTTCAGACTCTTGCCTCAGCACTGATTGCAGCCATTGTCCCTGTGTCTAGCCTCCCCCCTCAAACTTCCTCCGCCCAGACCCAATCCCCTGTACCCCAGCCTATCCCAAGCACACCTCTAGACCATCATGCACACACCTCAACACACAAGGGAACCTCTGGCAAACATAAGCACCACACATCCCACAGGCACTCACGCAAGCATCACACACATGCAGACACACCATCATCCACTGCCTCCACTGTGTCCCCCTCCTCCTCATCTCCCTCCTCCCTCCCTGTCTCATCTACACTCACACCTGCATGCACTACCTCTACAGCCACTACTGTCATCACCAGCACACCCACCAGCACACCCCGCTCACGTGCAGTCACCACCCCCCACTACCATTCACACGTCTCCTGTGTCCTCTCCCAATGTGTCTGTGACGCCACCTCCCAAGATACACAAACGCAGGCACACACTCACCCAACAGCCATCCACCTCACGACAGCCTCCAGCGCATGCACCTTCACCCAAAGTCAGCAGACGAACACCTCCTACAACCACAACCTCTTCCTCCACTCCCAAACCCCGTCCAGCTACCCATCCCAGTGTCTCCCAAAAACTTTTCCTGTCCAACCTTGAACTCTTTCCCACACCTCCCCCACCCCGTCCGTCTCCTAGGTCCCAAACTAGCACCTCAGCCACAACATCTCCGGGACCAGTGGTGCCTGTAGTCACCGGAATCTGAAGTGCACCGGCCACCAGGGCAGCCAGTGTGGCACGGAGCCACAGCACAGACAGTCCCCCACCTGTGAAGCATCAGAAGTTGGCCAGTGCCCGGCGGGAGAGGAGGAAGACTCCAGCCACCAAAGCCGCTCCCAGGGGTCCCGTTGGGAGTGTGGAGTCAGCTGCAACACCTTCCAAGGTGGGGAAGGGCCACAAGAAACCAGGAAAGTCTGGGAAGAGCAGCACGGCGGAGGAGACCGCCATCATCCCCGCTGCCCAGGAGGCCACAGCCATCATCCCCGCTGGGACAGAGAGGACCGCCAGCACAAACCCCGCTGGGCTAGAGAGGACCGCCAGCACAAGCCCGGCTGGGACAGAGAGGACCGCCAGCACAAGCCCTGCTGGGCTAGAGAGGACCGCCATCATAAGCCCCGCTGGTACAGAGAGGACCGCCAGCACAAGCCCCGCTGGGCTAGAGAGGACAGCCAGCACAAGCCCCGCTGGGACAGAGAAGACCGCCAGCACAAGCCCCGCTGGGCCATGAAGGACCGCCAGCACAAGCCCCACTGGGACAGAGAAGACCGCCAGCACAAGCCCCGCTGGGCTAGAGAGTACCGCCAGCACAAGCCCCGCTGGGACAGAGAAGACCGCCAGCACAAGCCCCGCAGGGCCATGAAGGACCGCCAGCACAAGCCCCGCTGGGCCATGAAGGACCGCCAGCAGCTGAGCCACTGCAAAGGATCCCGCCGCTCCAACCATCGCTGAACAGGGCACTGCCGTCTCAAGCACCGCTGAAGAGGGCACCGCCGTCTCAAGCACTGCTGAACAGGGCACCGCCGTCTCAAGCACCGCTGAACAGGGCACCGCCGTCTCACGCACCACTGAACAGGGCACCGCCGCCTTAAGCAACGCTGGCCCATGAGCGCCAAGGACACTGACTCTACTGAGTCCGTCACGGGCAGAATGAAGCACTCTGGGCACCATGCCCCCTCCAGAACCAGTAGAGAGATACATCCACTACCTCTGTCCTTAGCAGGATGAAGCACTCTGGGCACAAGGCCCCCTCCAGAACCAGCGGAGAGATACATCCACTACCTCTGTCCTTAGCAGGATGAGGCACTCTGGGCACAAGGCCCCCTCCAGAACCAGCGGAGAGATACATCCACTACCTCTGTCCTTAGCAGGATGAGGCACTCTGGGCACAATGCCCCCTCCAGAACCAGCGGAGAGATACATCCACTACCTCTGTCCTTAGCAGGATGAAGCACTCTGGACACAATGCACCCACCAGAACCAGCGGAGAGATACATCCACTACCTCTGTCCTTAGCAGGATGAGGAACTCTGGGCACAATGCCCCCTCCAGAACCAGCGGAGAGATACATCCACTACCTCTGTCCTTAGCAGGATGAGGCACGCTGGGCACAATGCCCCCTCCAGAACCAGCGGAGAGATACATCCACTACCTCTGTCCTTAGCAGGATGAGGCACTCTGGGCACAAGGCTCCCTCCAGAACCAGCGGAGAGATACATCCACTACCTCTGTCCTTAGCAGGATGAAGCACTCTGGGCACCAAGCCCCCTCCAGAACCAGTGGAGACTGTTATCCACTTGAGAGACTGTGGCTTTGCACTCCCCAGGATGGAACGGTGGGCAACCCACCCACTGTAGAGACTTGAGAGACTGTGGCTTTGCACTCCCCAGGATGGAACAATGGGCAACCCACCCACTGTAGAGACTTGAGAGACTGTGGCTTTGCACTCCCCAGGATTGAACAGTGGGCAACCCACCCACTGTAGAGACTTGAGAGCCTGTTACTTTGCACTCCTCAAGATTGAACAGTGGTCAACCCACCCACTGTATAGACTTGAGAGACTGTGGCTTTGCACTCCCCAGGATTGAACAGTGGCCATGTGGCCCTCTCATGGATTTGGCATTGTGCACACAACCGGCTGAGGTCCCCCCCCTTTCCCTCCCCTGAAGTGCCTGTTTTCTTGCTCTCTGATGCCCCTGCAGTGTTCTCTCCGTCATGGTCGGGGATCTTGTGTGGGCCTCACCCATACCGTGTGGGCCCAGTGTTCCACGGACTTAATTGGAGCACTACCTGGACTACTATGCTTGGTGTATATTTTGTTAATGGTGTATATATGTATATTTTTGCATACTTGCTTTTAATATATTACAATGGTTACACTAATTTCCTTTAGTCTTTACATTCTTCCGGGGGGCTTGGGGGGTGTAACTGTAATGTGTCATGCTGTATTAGTGTGTGTGTTGTAGTGGTGGTGTTTCGTGTGTGCGTCCCTGTTTTTTGCCTCCCCCCTCCCCTGTGTCGTAGGTGCAGTACTCACAGTGGTCTTCGCCGCCGGCGTTCGTGCTCCTGGTAGAGGAGCAGGAAGACTATCGCAGGGAGAATTTGGAGTTCTGGCTCCATGGTGTCCTAGTTTCTCGTGGGGTGTGTAGAGGTGAGCGTTTTCCCTTTGGATACCTGTTTCCGCCGTGTTTTTATCCGCGGTGAATCCGCCCCAGAAAAGGTGGCGGATTGGTAGGTTGTGATACTGTAGGTGGTACTTTGTCCTCCGTCTGTCTGTTGGCGGTGACCGCCGCGCTGTTTGTTTGTACCGCCGTGGCGGTCAGAGTGTTAAAGTGGCTGTCTTTGTTGGTGGTTTCTGCCACGGTCGTAATTGCAAAATTTTTACCGCTGGCCTGTTGGCGGTCTTACCGCCGCTTTAACACCGACCGCCAGGGTTGTAATGACCACCTGAGTGTTTTCTTTCATGTGTATAGGTACTGAGTGTGAGTTGTGAGAAAGTAGCCTCTTTCTAGCGTGGTTACCCCCATTTTTGGTCTGTCTGTCAGTGTGTTTTGACTGTGGCACTGGGATCCTGCTAGTCAGGAGCCCAGTGCTTCTGGTTTGTGCCCTACATGTCAGTCTGTTTAAATGTTTTTGTCAGTAGGGTTGACTGTGCCACTGGAGTCCTGCTAATCAGAACTCCAGTGCTAATGCTCTCTCTGGTTCCAACTTTGTACTTACATAGTGGTAACCCAGTATTCCACTCTAAATTGGCATACTGGACCCCCCTTATAAGTCTCTAGTATATTGTACCGAGGTACCCAGGGCATTGGGGTTCCAGGAGATCCTTATGGGCTGCAGCATGTCTTTTGCCACCCTTAAAGAGCTCATACAAACACTTCTTCAGGACTGCCATTGCAGCCTGAGTGAAACTGTGTAAGCGCTATTTTACAGCCATTTTCACTGCGCCAGGTCACTTATAACTCACCTAAATGTCTAACCTTCAGACCCTGAAAGCTAGGTGCAAAGTAACTGTGTGTGAGGGCACCCGTGAACTAGCAGAGATCCCCCCACATTGTCCAGTCCCATTTTCCCGGACTTCGTGAGTGCAGGGACGCAATTATGTGTGCACTACATATAGGTCTATACATATATGTAGCTTCACAATGGTAACCCCGAATACGGCCATGTGAGGTGTCTAACAATTAGAAATTGTACCCCAATACTGATTCTGGTTTTGGGGGGCCAATTCCATGCACCCTGGGGTCTCCACCATGGACCCCAGTACTGCCATACCAGTCGTTTGAGGTTTTCACTGCAGCCACAGCTGCTGCCACCTCACAGACATGCTTCTGCCCTCTTGGGGCTGCGGCGGGCCAATCCCTGGAAGGCAGAACAATGCATTTCCTTTGGGACAGGGGTGTTACACCCTCTCCCTTTGGAAATATGTGTTACAGGCATGGGAGGGGTAGGGAAATGTTTTGAAGGGCATAGATGGTGCCCTCCTTGCATAATCCAGTCTACACCGGTTCAGGGACCCCCAGTCCCTGCTCTGGTGCAAAAATGGACAAAGGAAAGAGGTGTGACCACTCCCCTGTCCATCACCACCCCCGGGTTGGTGCCCAGAGCTTCTCCAGAGTGTCCCTGGCTTTTGCCATCTTGGATATCAAGGTGTTGGGATACTCTGGGTGCATCTGAGTGGCCAGTGCCAACAGGTGACGTCAGAGACCCCTCCTGAGAGGTCCTTACATGATAAGGTAGCCAATCCCCCTCTCAGGGCTATTTAGGGTCTCTCTGTAGGAGGCTGGACTGGCTTGTAGTGAGTACCAAGGGGTACTTACACCTTGCACCAGGCCCAGTTATCCCTTATTAGTGTATAGGGTGTCTAGCAGCTTAGGCTGATAGATAATGGTAGCTTAGCAGAGCAGCTTAGGCTGAACTAGGAGACAAGTGAAGCTCCTACAGTACCACTAGTGTCACTTGCACAATATCATAAGAAAACACAATACACAGATATACTAAAAATAAAGGTACTTTATTTTTATGACAATATGCCAAAGTATCTCAGTGAGTACCCTCAGTAGGAGGATAGCAAATATGCACAAGATATATATACACAATACCAAAAATATGCAGTATAGTCTTAGAAAACAGTGCAAACAATGTATAGTTACAATAGGATGCAATGGGGACACATAGGGATAGGGGCAACACAAACCATATACTCCAAAAGTGGAATGCGAACCACGAATGGACCCCAAACCTATGTGAACTTGTAGAGGGTCGCTGGGACTATTAGAAAATAGTAAGGGTTAGAAAAATAGCCCACCCCAAGACCCTGAAAAGTGAGTGCAAAGTGCACTAAAGTTCCCCAAAGGACATAGAAGTCGTGATAGGGGAATTCTGCAGGAAACACACAAACCAGCAATGCAACAACGATGGATTTCCAGTCGAGGGTACCTGTGGAACAAGGGGACTAAGGGCCTGATTCTAACTTTGGAGGACGGTGTTAAACCGTCCCAAAAGTGGCGGATATACCACCTACCGTATTACGAGTCCATTATATCCTATGGAACTCGTAATACGGTAGGTGGTATATCCGCCACTTTTGGGACGGTTTAACACCGTCCTCCAAAGTTAGAATCAGGCCCTAAGTCCAAAAGTCACAAGCAAGTCGGAGATGGGCAGATGCCCAGGAAATGCCAGCTGTGGGTGCAAAGAAGCTTCTACTGGACAGAAGAAGCTGAGGATTCTGCAGGAACGACAAGGGCTAGAGTCTTTCCCTTTGGAGGATGGATCCCCCACACCGTGGAGAGTCGTGCAAAAGTGTTTTCCCGCCGAAAGACCGCCAACAAGCCTTGCTAGCTGCAAATCGTGCGGCTAGGGTTTTTGGATGCTGCTGTGGCCCAGGAGGGACCAGGATGTCGCCAATTGCGTCTAGGGACAGAGGGGGCGTCAAGCAAGACAAGGAGCCCTCTCAGAAGCAGGCAGCACCCGCAGAAGTGCCAGAACAGGCACTACGAAGAAGCGTGAAACGGTGCTCGCCCGAAGTTGCACAAAGGAGTCCCACGTCACCGGAGACCAACTTAGAAAGTCGTGCAATGCAGGTTAGAGTGCCGTGGACCCAGGCTTGGCTGTGCACAAAGGATTTCCACCAGAAGTGCACAGAGGCCGGAGTAGCTGCAAAAGTCGCGGTTCCCAGCAATGCAGTCTGGCATGGGGAGGCAAGGACTTACCTCCACCAAACTTGGACTGAAGAGTCACTGGACTGTGGGGGTCACTTGGACAGAGTTGCTGGATTCAAGAGACCTCGCTCGTCGTGCTGAGAGGAGACCCAAGGGACCGGTGATGCAGTTCTTTGGTGCCTGCGGTTGCAGGGGGACGATTCCATCGACCCACGGGAGATTTCTTCGCTGCTTCTAGTGCAGAGAGGAGGCAGACTACCCCCACAGCATGCACCACCAGGAAAACAGTCGAGAAGGTGGCAGGATCAGCGTTACAAGGTCGCAGTAGTCATCTTTGCTACTTTGTTGCAGTTTTGCAGGCTTCCAGCGCGGTCAGCAGTCGATTCCTTGGCAGAAGGTGAAGAGAGAGATGCAGAGGAACTCTGATGAGCTCTTGCATTCGTTATCTAAGGAATTCCCCAAAGCAGAGACCCTAAATAGCCAGAAAAGAGGGTTTGGCTACTTAGGAGAGAGGATAGGCTAGCAACACCTGAAGGAGCCTATCAGAAGGACTCTCTGACGTCACCTGCTGGCCCTGGCCACTCAGAGCAGTCCAGTGTGCCAGCAGCACCTCTGTTTCCAAGATGGCAGAGGTCTGGAGCACAATGGAGGAGCTCTGGGCACCTCCCAGGGGAGTTGCAGGTCAGGGGAGTGGTCACTCCCCTTTCCTTTGTCCAGTTTCGCGCCTAAGCAGGGCTGAGGGGTCCCTGAACCGGTGTAGACTGGCTTATGCAAAAATGGGCAGCATCTGTGCCCATGAAAGCATTTCCAGAGGCTGGGGGAGGCTACTCCTCCCCTGCCTTAACACCTTTTTCCAAAGGGAGAGGGTGTAACACCCTCTCTCTGAGGAAGTCCTTTGTTCTGCCATCCTGGGCCAAGCCTGGCTGGACCCCAGGAGGGCAGAAACCTGTCTGAGGGGTTGGCAGCAGCAGCAGCTGCAGTGAAACCCCTGAAAAGGCAGTTTGGCAGTACCAGGGTCGGTGCTACAGACCACTGGGATCATGGGATTGTGCCAACTATGCCAGGATGGCATAGAGGGGGCAATTCCATGATCATAGACATGTTACATGGCCATATTCGGAGTTACCATTGTGAAGCTACACATAGGTAGTGACCTATGTGTAGTGCACGCGTGTAATGGTGTCCCCGCACTCACAAAGTCCAGGGAATTTGCCCTGAACAATGTGGGGGCAACTTGGCTAGTGCCAGGGTGCCCACACACTAAGTAACTCTGCACCTAACCTTTACCAGGTAAAGGATAGACATATAGGTGACTTATAAGTTACTTAAGTGCAGTGAAAATGGCTGTGAAATAATATGTGCATTATTTCACTCAGGCTGCAGTGGCAGGCCTGTGTAGTATTTGCCAGAGCTCCCTATGGGTGGCAAAAGAAATGCTGCACCCCATAAGGATCTCCTGGAACCCCAATACCCTGGGTACCTCAGTACCATATACTAGGGAATTATAAGGGTGTTCCAGTAAGCCAATGTGAATTGGTAAATTTAGTCACTAGCCTGTTAGTGATAAATATGGAAAGCAGAGAGAGCATAACCACTGAGGTTCTGGTTAGCAGAGCCTCAGTGAGACAGTTAGGCATCACACAGGGAACACATATAGGCCACAAACCTATGAGCATTGGTAAAATTGGTCACTAGCCTGTTAGTGACAATTTGGAAAGAAATGAGAGAGCATAACCACTGAGGTTCTGGATAGCAGAGCCTCAGTGAGACAGTTAGTCATAACACAGGTAACACAGTCAGGCACACTTATGAGCACTGGGGCCCTGGCTGGCAGGGTCCCAGTGACACATACAACTAAAACAACATATATACAGTGAAAAATGGGGGTAACATGCCAGGCAAGATGGTACTTCCCTACACTGTCCTCTGGGTGTTTCTTTAGATTTGGATTGCAAGACTCCAGCAGGACTCTTCTGCATCCTCTGCTTCAGCTTCTACTGTCGGATCAACCACAGAACTGCTCTAGGAACTCTACAACTTGCAACAAAGTATCCAATGTGACCTCAGCTCCAGCCAGCAACTGCAACAGTTTCCAGGTTGTGTATCCTCAAAAGGCTCCATGACTTCAGCCTGCACACAATAATTTGTCCACTTGTCAGCCAGAAGAGAAGCCTTGAAGGCCATTATGGGAGAGAGTTCTGAGTGATGACATAGAAGGTCTGTGTGACAGCAGACTTCGTTTGATGCTGGTAGAGGCCTGAGGGTGAATCAGAGTGGCTGGAGGGTGGGACTGAAACTTGTCAGAGGGACCAAAAGGTGGATGGGTGAAAAGAGCTGTGGTTTGTGAAGGATGGCAGAAGGATTTGAGACAGTCTGAGGACCACAAATGTGTAATGGCTAATAAATGGGGTTCAGATGGATGTCAGGATCAGCTAAGGGGAACGCAGGATCAGGCTCAAGCTCAGGATCTGACAAATGGAAGAAGGGGTCAGAGAAAGAATGAAGGGGCCAGAGAAGCAACAGATAGAGAGGCAGACTATGCTTTACAAGGGGCTGGGAGTGCCAGTTGTGTCAGCCCTGAGAATCAAGGTCAGCAGTGGTGACCTGAGCACAGAGGAGGGGTCTACAAAGCTCTGTAGTGAATGTGAAGGGTGTTTGAGATATGTATAAGACAGACATATTTGGAGGGCTGGCAAAGAGGCTCGGGGTGTCAAGGCTAATAGAGTATTCTGCGAAACTGTTGGCTGTCCAAGAAACAGATACAGAGGTTTTAAGGCTGAACAAAGGGCTGGAAGGGCTCTGATGCCAGGAGAGATCATGCAGAAGAGGTCTGGGGCTGACAGGTGGTTTATTGAGGAAAACAATTCAGAAAGCGAAGTGAGGTATTCTAAAAACATTATTGAAGCCGTGATAGCCGCAGCCTCTGAGGGTTGGCAAATGAATGCACAGACTTTTGAGGGGCATTAGCGACAGAGGTGACAGGGGGGAATGAAAGCTGGCAAAAGTAAGTGCTTGAGTGCTGGCAGGGCAATGTGAACTCCGACAGGGTGCTGCAGTGAGGTATGAATGCCAAGATCAGCAAAGGTGATCAGGGGATTTTCCGACAGAGAGTTGAGGGGCTCAGAGAGCCAGAAGAGGTGGCACTGAATAGATCAATGGGGGAGGTGGTCTGAGCACTGGTAATGCGGTTCTGAATGTAGGAGGCTGGCCTGGCTTGTAGTGGGTGCCAGAGGTACTTACACCTTGTGCCAGGTCCAGTTATCCCTTATTAGTGTAGAAGAGGTGTTTCTAGCAGCTTAGGCCGATAGAAGGTAGCTATAGCAGAGCAGCTTAGGCTGAACTAGGAGACATGTAAAGCTCCTACAATACCACTGGTGTCATATGCACAATCTCATAAGAAAACACAAGACACAGAAGTACTAAAAATAAAGGTACTTTATTTTTATGACAATATGCCAAAAGTATCTCAGTGAGTACCCTCAGTATGAGGATAAGATATATACCAAAGATATATGTACACAAACCAAAATTATGCATGTAATAGCCAGAAAAGTAATGCAAGCAGTGTAAAATTACAGTAGATTGCAATAGGAGCACATCGGTATAGGGGCAACACAAACCATGTACTCCAAAAGTGGAATGCGAACCACGAATGGACCCCAAACCTATGTGAGCTTGTAGAGGGTCGCTGGGACTGTAAGAAAACAGTGAGCGTTAGAAAAATAGCCCACACCAAGACCCTGTAAGGTAGGTGTAAAGTGCACCTACTACCCCCAGAGAGGACAGAAGTCGTGATAGGGGGATTCTGCAGGAAGAACAAACACCAGCAATTCAACAACAGTGGATTTCCGGACCTGAGTACCTGTAAGACAAGGGGACCAAGTCCAATAGTTGCGACAGTGTCGAGAGTGGGCAGGAGCCCAGGAAATGCCAGCTGAGGGTGCAAGGAAGCTGCCACCTGTTGGAAGAAGCTTGGAGTTCTGCAAGAAAGAAGAGGACTAGGAACTTCCCCTTTGGATGATGGATGTCCCACATCGCGATGAAGCTTGCAGAGGTCTTCCCACGCAGAAAGACCGCAAACAAGCCTTGCTAGCTGCAAGGGTCGTGGTAGAGGTTTTTGGGTGCTGATGTAGCCCAGGAGGGACCAGGATCTCGCCACTTGGAGGAGGAGACAGGGGGGGCGCCCAGCAAGTCAGGGAGCCCTCACAAAAGCAGGCAGCACCCACAGAAGTACCTGAACAGGCACTTGGAAGAAGAGTGAACCGGAGTCCACGTGAAGTCACAAAAGGGAGTCCCACAACGCTGGAGGACAACTCAGAAGGTTGTGCACTGCAGGTTAGAGTGTCAGGGACCCAGGCTTGGCTGTGCACAAAGGAATTCCTGGAAGAGTGCACAGGAGCCGGAGCAGCTGCAAATCACGCGGTACCCAGCAATGCAGTCTAGCATGGGGAGGCAAGGACTTACCTCCACCAAACTTGGACTGAAGAGTAACTGGACTGTGGGAGTCACTTGGACAGAGTTGCTGAGTTCCAGGCACCACGCTCGTCGTGCTGAGAGGGGACCCAGAGGACCAGTGATGCAGTCTTTTGGTGCCTGCGGTTACAGGGGGAAGATTCCGTCGACCCACTGGAGATTTCTTCAGAGCTCCTGGTGCAGAGAGGAGGCAGGCTACCCCCAGAGCATGCACCACCTGGAAACAGTTGAGAAAGCCGGCAGGATGAAGCGATACAAGGTTGCTAGTAGTCGTCTTGCTACTTTGTTGCGGTTTTGCAGGCGTCCTCAGCAGTCAGCGGTCTATCCTTTGGCAGGAGGTGAAGAGGGAGATGCAGAGGAACTCTGATGAGCTCTTGCGTTCGTTATCTGAAGAATTCCCCAAAGCAGAGACCCTAAATAGCCAGAAAAGGAGGTTTGGCTACCTAGGAAGGTAAGAGCCTATCAGAAGGAGCCTCGGATGTCACCTGCTGGCACTGGCCACTCAGAGAAGTCCAGTGTGCCACAGACACCTCTGTTTCCAAGATGGCAGAGGTCTGGGACACACTGGAGGAGCTCTGGGCACCTCCCCTGGGAGGTGCAGGTCAGGGGAGTGGTCACTCCCCTTTCCTTTGTCCAGTTTCGCACCAGAGCAGGGCTGGGGGATCCCATAACCTTTGTAGACTGGCTTATGCAGAGATGGGCACCATCTGTGCCCATCAAAGCATTTCCAGAGGCTGGGGGAGGCTACTCCTCCCCAGCCTTCACACCTATTTCCAAAGGGAGAGGGTGTTACATCCTCTCTCAGAGGAAGTCCTTTGTTCTGCCTTCCTAGGCCAGGGCTGCCTGGACCCCAGGAGGGCAGAAACCTGTCTGAGGGGTTGGCAGCAGCTGCAGTGGAGACCCCGGAAAGGCAGTTTGGCAGTACCCGGGTTCTGTGCTAGAGACTCGGGGGATCATGGAATTGTCCCCCCAATGCCAGAATGGCATTGGGGTGACAATTCCATGATCTTAGACATGTTACATGGCCATGTTCGGAGTTACCATTGTGACGCTGTACATAGGTAGTGACCTATGTGCAGTGCACGCGTGTAATGGTGTCCCCGCACTCACAAAGTGGAATTTGCCCTGAACGATGTGGGGGCACCTTGGCTAGTGCCAGAGTGCCCACACACTAAGTAACTTTGCACCCAACCTTCACCAGGTGAAGGTTAGACATATAGGTGACTTATAAGTTACTTAAGTGCAGTGGTAAATGGCTGTGAAATTACGTGGACGTTATTTTACGCTGGCTGCAGTGGCAGGCCTGTGTAAGAATTGTCAGAGCTCCCTATGGTTGGCAAAAGAAATGCTGCAGCCCATAGGGATCTCCTGGAACCCCAATACCCTGGGTACCTCAGTACCATATACTAGGGAATTATATGGGTGTACCAGTATGCCAATGTGAATTGGTAAATTTAGTCACTAGCCTGTTAGTGATAAATATGGAAAGCAGAGAGAGCATAACCACTGAGGTTCTGGTTAGCAGAGCCTCAGTGAGACAGTTAGGCATCACACAGGGAACATATATAGGCCACAAACCTATGAGCACTGGGGTCCTGGCTAGCAGGGTCCCAGTGACACATAACAAACATACTGACAACATAGGGTTTTCACTATGAGCACTGGGCCCTGGCTAGCAGGATCCCAGTGAGACAGTGAAAACACCCTGACACATACTCACATACAGGCCAAAAGTGGGGGTCACAAGGCTAGAAAGAGGCTACTTTCTCACACTGACTGCTAACAAAAAGAGGGTGTCTGAAGTTTTGAGGTCCGTCCTAACTGTTATATTGCTTCTAGAGGGCTGGACGAGCTCTTATGTTGACATAGGTGAAATCAGCATTTGCAGAGTGTAGCATGTAGGTTCTTAGAGGTGAGGCAGGCAGAAATTAACTGAAGGTCTGACTTTTGTCTGGGGGTCAGGTGGGGGCTGTAAAATCTCATGAAGAGTGAGGTTTTCGAGCTAGAAAAGGAAGGGTCACTTTTTGTGACGCAGCATCGGCTTACACCACCAAATCATACTTATGAAGCCACACAAAGTCACTTTGTGTGGCTTTGAATGGCCTCATAAATATGGAGTAAATCGCTGTGTTGCCTTACTCTGCACTGTGGAGGTGTCCAAGGGTATTGTTGTGGTTGTTCCCACACAACACCCATGGATTCTGATGGATTTTGATGTATCCCCAGATTACAAGACCTTGTAAAACTGGGGATGCACCAAAATCCTATCCCTCCTCAGGGGAGGTGCCACAAGGAGAAATATCTTTACTTCTCCTCGTGTTTTCCTCTTGCTATGTGTGCTGCATTCAAGAAGCCCCTTCCTGCACAAAACCAATCCTGTCTGCAACGCAGGCACCCTTGCACCATGCTGCAAGAATGCCTGGTCTGGTGCTAGGCTGCCAAAACGGCACCCGTGCAGTTGGATAGTACAGAACGTGCCATAGTGCTTAAATATGAGGCATTCCTACCCTTTCCCTTTAATGCAGGGCAGCGCTGCAAGGCGACTTGCTGCGCTGGCCTGCGCCAAAATCTCTTTGATTTGGCCCGAAGAGTCTGGAGAATACTGATGGCCTATCTGGACCGACCGGCAATGGGATCAGAAGCCCAGTGGAATAGGGTTAGGGCCTGTGGACTGAGAAGTGGACTCCAAGAGCCAATTACATAAGCCTTCAAGCTCCGGGAGTTAGTGGAAGTAGTCACAGACATGGTGAGGTCACTGAGTGTTGATGGTGGGGCTGCGAGCAACAGAAAGGACAAGTGTTCTGGGCACAGCGGGCATCAGAGTAGATCAAAGTGTCTTGGTGGTAGTGGGAGATAGGAAAGCCATGCTGGGTAATGGTCTGAAGGCTAGCAGCAGAGGGGGGTGCTGGAAGAAGCCATACAATGTAGTCTCAGAACTGTAATATGGCTATCTCTTGTTGAGGTGGTATGAGAGTTGATGGCCATCCGAGAAGGAGATGGTAAGAGCGTGCCTGGGAGGTTTGAGGGCCATCTGACAGGGTAGGGGCTGACAGAATAGACAGGATGGGCTATGAGGCTTGGCAGAGGAGGTCTGACGGCTAGCCAGAGGAGATCATAGCATCAGAAGGATGGTGTGAATTCCAGAGTGTAGATATAAGAGGGATGGATATTGAAGAAAGAGGCATAGAGGAGTTTGTGATGGAGTTGTGAAAGTAGGATACGCATGGATGAGGGTAGTTTGCAAGTGTGCTGTGTGTAATAAAGGAATGTAGAGTAGGGCAGTGCAGAGGGTGTTCTTCAGTTTGTTTTGTGCTACAACATGCCACATATCATCTTAAAATACTATTATACAAAAACACTATGTGCGGTCTTGGGTGTAAATAACCTACTAGACTGATGTTCTACAGGGCGAGCACAGAGAATCTGTTCTTAAAGTGGTCACATTCTCCATCCTAAATGCTCTGACCCAGCCTACCTCCTCTCGTCTTCCCCTCCCCTCACTTTCCACTCTGGAGATTGTAATGGACCTAGCCCTGTCACTGTAGCCCTGGTGTTAAGCCATGCCCTGAACTCTTTGTGAAAGGGAACATATACACAGGTGGTTTAACAAGAGAGTGAAGCCAATTCAATGGATTGTCGACTCACAGGTAGATACTAAAGACTAAGAGAAAGAGTTGACAATATGATCCAGATTTCGATTTATGTGATAAATTCAAAAGTTGTCTTTTCTCTGTGCTACTTAGAGTCGTGAAGCCCTGTTCAGGATTAAAGATGCACTTCAACAAACTACATTATAATATTAGCACATGTAACTTTTATTCTTTATCCTTGGATAAAACATTTGTTTTCAAAACAAAGCCACTTACTATAAATTCACAATAAACGTTGGGGTGTTCTCTCCAGTTTCTCTTCTGGGAAAACCTCTTACTCCTGCATTCGACAGGAGCATATTTTGTGTATTTCCTGGCTTCAGCAATCCCATCTGACGTTGATGCCAGGGCTGAAAAAAGCACAAGCCTTTCCTGGGAGCACTGGGAAAGAGATCCCAAACACCATCTACTCATATGTGAAGCCAACAGAGCCTGAAGACATCTGAATCTGTGTCACCTCTTGTTGGGGACCTGGGGCCGTTAGTGTTTAGTGGGCAGTTTACTGTGCTGATACAGGTGTTTACCTCTGGTGTCTCAAGACCCATCATACTATTTTAGAAACTAAGATACGGTATGAACGTTAAATAGCACTGAATAACACTATCATGGATGTAGAATTCCTATAGCCCGACGCCCAGGACATATTGTTTGGGGTTTTCATATTTATTTTGTCCTTGGGACATATAAACCCAACCCCCTGCAGCAGAAACCCCTTTTCTGCCAATTTAGAGTACCATATTATGGATCAGGGAAGAACATTGTCTACAGTAAAGCTAAAACTTGAATCTGTATGTTAATGCTGTTCGACTTGTATTTATGGTTCATTAATGCAAAGCCTTTATTATTAGGGTGAGTAGACTAAGGGAATGCTGTGAGCTCGGACTGCGCTGCTGAGAGTAGTTCCAGTATAAAAAAGTATACACACCTTTGCAAAGTTTAACAATATGAGTCTGCGTATAATACTCCCAGAATGCTCTTTAATTATATGCAAATATCTGCAGAAGCAATATTGAGGATTCCGTGCTTTCAAAATCAAGACATTCATTAAAAAGCTGCAACTAGGAAAGAAAAGTTTAGCCAAACTTAGGCGAAACGTTAGGTATCATTTCTCATTTAGTAAAATGTGTTGATACATGCTAGTATTTCCCAAACATATTTCCATAATGGATAAATCAGTGTAACCAGTTTCAACAAGATTTTGGGAACTATGAAAATAAACAAGCATTGGTAAACCCAGTAGGTTTAACCTTTGTTGTCAGCCTTTTGGTTTTGTCAATGCATGTTTTATTTTGAGATAGTTTTTGTAAAACGTTAATGTTGTGGAAGGTGCTGGGCCCTCACTATTATAACAAACACTAGCAAAAAGCTAAACTATTTATGGTCCCAAAAAGCACACATTGCCACACTAGTTACTGGCATTGAACAAAACTGCTTTGTGTGCCAATATGCTCCTTGTGAAACAGCCCAAAGCTGTCATTCACAGTGAATCCAGCCAATAGACAGAGAGAGACAGAATTGTAATAAACATAAAGGGTCTTGGTTAATGTCAGGCATAATTAGGGGCTCAATTCTTAAATAAAAGGAAGTCAGAAAAGTGCACTCATGGTATATATTCTTGTATTAGTGCAGATTTACAGAAGTAGGCCAGGAAATGGAAATTTCTAGAAATTATTTGTGTACTATAATTTAGCACAAGCAAATATGTATGTGTAGAATTGCTCATGCGAAAATCTGTTGAGCTTGTACAAGTTCACTTTCCCTCCAATTACTTTTCTCCCAATTGTTAGGAATACATATCCAAGCTTTCTCAGTATGGGAAAAGATTAAAGAAGAGCTATCAAAAGGTCATTCCAACCCTGAAACTATTGCTTACTGCTACCTTTAGCCCCAGTATGTACATTTCTGGAAATGTGGCAAAATAAGGAATTTTCTAGTATTCAAACACTACTATCGTATGCACCCACACATAATCCGAAAGGCTATTATCAGAGCCCTTATACAATGAGAGTTCTGCCATAATTTGTTGCTGCACTGCATGGCACCAAAGGGACAAGTAGATTTTGTTACAGGACAAGTAGATTTATAAAGCAACTTGTCCCATGGACAAGTAGATATCTTAATAAATTCCACATCCCTGTGCAGTCAAGAAGGAAAGCACTGCGCCAACATAGGTTCACTCCTGCTGATAAATATGCACAGTGCTGGTGTTGCAGAAGGTCCTTGGTGTACAGGCTATCTACAAAATACTGGTTCTTTCTCTGGTTGCAAGGGGATGACAGTAGCACTCTATTTTTTAACTGGCTCTCCATTCCTCCCCTTCCTGTTCTCACCACCCACCCTTTTCCTCTACTCACAATCTAACAAGCTATACTCCATCCTCATGAACACAAAATTAGTAAACAAAAAATGGCTGTATTTCAACAACTTGATTTCTGACTAGACACCATCTCTTCATCATTAAAACATGGCATGGGGATGTTGTAGCCCCCAGACTTCACAACTCCACCCCACCTATCTACTTAATCCTCATAAGAAAGCAGCCTACTAAGAACACCAATGGAGCAAAACTCCTTAATAATCAACAGCTTTCAAGCATTTTTAGCATAAGTTTGCAAACATTTACTTTTCTGATCCTCCCTTTTTCCTAAAAACTTAGGGCATCTTCTAAGTTTTGGTGGGTAGACAGGGCGGGGGGAACTTTACATCTACCACCCTTCCTTTACTCTGCCTGTCAAACTGAAAGATGTTTGCCAGCCCTGCGGATATGTCTATACTTTTGGAAGGAACTGCCATCAAGGCAGGTCCTCTCAAAGATGGAAATGTTTGATGGAAGACTCTGTCAAACATAGCAGCCGGACGTCAAACTTTTCCAAGGTTTTATATTTTTCCAAAACAAACTCCCAAAGCGGGAGTTTGTTTTTGACAAATGTAAAATTAATGGCGTCTACTCTATGGAGTTTTTCTCCCATGATGTGGGAATCATATCTATTTTTACTGTCCCTCTTCTCAAGGTTTTACCTGGAGGTGTTGGAACAGCAAACAAAAAGCCATCCAAACACCTACTCTAATTTGGGAAGAAGGTAATGTGTCTTACCTCTGACAGCACATACTCTGCCTGACCATCAAAGGAGTATGTAGGTGACTGAGACAGAGTAGGCTCTGTTGTCTACATACTGTTGATCTGCCCTGCAATAAAACAGGCTGGGCGAACCGAGAGTTTGACGGAGGAAGTACTCCATCACCATTGCCATTGAGTTCCCACTCTGCCAAACTCTAAATTGGGCCCTTAATTTCTATTGATCAGCAGATTTCCCTGAACATGCTATCCTTCTCAGATACCAGCCATGAGCCCCTTGCCGACATCACTATCACCCACTCCAACCTCTTAATTTCTTGTGAAGTAATTTAATTTGATAGCACAAACAACATGAGTCTCAAACCAAATTCTTTCTAGAAGTGATGAGCTTGCTCCAGTTGTCTCTCATCATATTCATAGTAGAAGATATAACCTCCACATATGTGATCATCATCGGAACAGGCCACTTTCTGTCAGCAAATCCATTGTGTATGACCACTACAAGCTTGGTACTAATTCACTTTGGTCTAACTGGCCACCTCCAATTCTACCACATTGCTAACAGCAATCAACACTGCTCTCTTCAGACCGTAAAATAAACTGAACTGCATCACTCTCCATTAACTACTGATTAATACATTAGAAAACACCACATAAGAAAAGTTGTCTATCAGATCAGAAATATAGCTGCCTTTTAACCTCCACATGCCATCTAATCCTTTTCATGCAAGCCAGACTACAAACCCACAACAAACCAAACACGGACTTGCCTCAAAAAGATCGTAAGTATTTGGAAATGAATCTCTGTTGCTTTTAAAACTCTTTTCTACACTCCTTGAACAAGTACAACACAGATTTGCTATGAAAGGGGTATACTCCTGACCCTAATGAATAATTCCCAATCTTTCCATAATACACCACACAGTCACCCCATGGATGACAAAAAGGGCCAAGTGTTTTAGGACTTTATCAGAGTTATGAAATACTACACAAATCCTGCAATACAAACTAGTACAAGTAGAACTGCTTCTTCAGTTTGTACTCCAATGCTTACAGGATTCTGAAACCAAGAGTCACTGGTCAGATCAGTGTTAACTGGACAAGGGTGTTTTGTTGATTCTAGGCCAGACACCCCTCTCCATCTGTTCCCATTGCCTCGGAGGCCAGCAGCAAGAGTGTAAGGGGTTATAAGTGGGATTCACCAGAGCAGGGGGAACCATTTTATGAAAAAGGGAACGCGCTGGCAGCTTTCATCCCATCCTCCTGTTACAATAGGTTTTAGTGAGGGGGAACAGCATGTGAAAGCTAGCATGTCTTCTACGGATTGAGAGCCTACTGAAGGAGGGACGCCAACTTGTGCAGAACACACCATGTTTCAAATATACTGCATCACTAACCCAGCATAATTAAATCATGCACATACTGGGCATCCATACATGAGGAAGTCAACAGTCCACAGTTTAGACACTGCACATCCAATAGTCAATCTCCTCACAGTGTCCCATGTAAAAGGTCTTGTGCTCTTGCTATATTAATCTGCTGCTACTAGGGCTGAGCACTGCACAGCCTATTTGACAGGCCAGTAACCAATCTTACTCAGCATTGGTATAATCTGGATGTCATCCATCATCAGATCCCCATCGAACAGAAGAGGAAAATGATACAACACCTCCAGTGGACTTGAATGATTGTCAGGTTCACCAAGGAAAGGACAGATATAGCCAGAACAACTGACAGTAGATGATGGGCCAGCTTTCCCAAGCCACGCAGAGGACTTTTATCCCATTAAGTTAGCTCATGTGCATGTGTCGAACTAATGATAGCTCTTCACACAGTCCGAGATGGCCACTTTTCCTTTTGGACAGTTTTTCATCATATTTAAGAACATAAAGTTCTCAAGATGATTATTCTGAGAACTTTTCAAATCTTTCTATATCTTTTGTTAATACATTTTATGTTAATATCAGGGGTGCCACATTACTGGCAGAAAAAGAAGAATCCATTCATTAACGGGCTATGAAACATGCAAAGTGTCCTGTTGAAAGATTGAGAGCATCCTATTTACGTGCCGAAAATCCAAGAGGTGCTCAGACACAGCTGTAGCACATCTGGGGAGTGTTCTCAGTGACTCTATAGTCTTTAATGGCTGCACGATATCAGTAAAAACTATTTGTAAAAAAACTATAAAGTATGTGATGAGAAGATGATCAATACCCACACGTGTGGAAGATGATCTGCAAAAGGTCTATAAATCCAATGCATAGGGACTGCCTTTTAAGCATCACCTATTTAGAAACTGGTTTACACAGGTTACACCTTTGATCCACTGTCACAGATGCTTCTTTTTAATTGAATTAGACGGGAATGACAAAGTTATTACCAACCAAGCAGTCATCTAGTCTAGGCAATTTGTAATTGCCAGCATTGCTATTAAAGCCAACTGACAAAGAAATTGACTGACCATTACTCATACATAGATCCTAACTTTCTAATCATAACTAGTTTACTTAGTTCAGACATGCGATTGGAATGAAGACCCTCAGTGATACCACCTTGATGATTTAAAAAGGAAGCTCTAGGCAACCGGTTCTGTTTTTAAAAAGATCAACCAGATGAGAAATGCTTAGGGTTATGAGATAGCACAATGCCACTGGGATACAACATTTCCAGTTCTACCCCTTGCTTTTACAAATATTTGTTTTATAGTATCTTACTCTGATTTGTTTAATAGAACTGAACCAAAATGATAAATTCTGTAACTGATTTGTTTCATGAAAACTCATGGCAAACAATGGGCCTTGTGATACACGCAGCCATTAGGTAACCTTATATCTGACCCAGGGGCATCCCCATGATCTGTGAGTCAGACTGAGCACATAGCTGCAGAACAGTAAACTGCTTGACCTAGTCTTCCAAATGACCATCATCTTTATCACCTCTTTAGATAAACGTAAAGAAGCAGAAGCACTGTGGAGTAGGAGACGGCTCCATCACGGGCCTCCCAAGTCACTGTGATTCGTCCCTTGGTATAATGGAGTGGCATTCATTACCACCTTTGACAAATTAACTTGGAAACATTCAAATTTTGTCTTTGATAGTTATAGGGACCTTTTAAGGTGCAAATTGCATTTCAGCCACTTATAGCACTTGCTTAGGGACAATTGCGTTAACTCCTTGTTTGTGGTTCAACTTGGTGGTCAATGCCTGTTGAAATATGCATGAGGCAAAATAATATGTATGTCCACTGTTAGATAGCAGCCAGGCAAATAATGCTTTTTCTAAGCTAAATGCACAGCAATTGGTCAAATTGTGGATACTGTTTTCTATTTAGACAATGGGCAGATAAGTAATTACCTTTCTTTGCTATTTGTACAGTTAGCGGCTAAATTCTAGATAACATAGTCTATTTAACCAGCAATCAGGTAAATAGTAAAGCAAATCAGGTTTTTGCCCAAACTTTATCTCCCACCTTCCATCCAAAACTCTTCACAAGGTTTGTGTCATCATGCTAGTCCTTATAAGGTCTTTGATACATCTCCCCTCTTCTAACACTGTTCCTATTTCCAGTCATCTAGTTTTCTCCTTTCTTCCTCATGCATCCACGCTGGTTTTAGTTTGGATGATGGAATTCTCCCTTTCAATCCAAAGAAAAGTTACTTCAATGTCACCAAATTAGGTGTATTGTGATGTTCAATTCAATAAACATACTGCTGAGAAACTCTTGCATTTCTTCAGACACGAACTGCACTCCGTTGTCTGTTCTTATCACTCTCTGAATTCCTTCACAATGAAATTCATCCCTGAGGAGGTCAATCAAAGTACGGGTGTTCACAACGTTCACTCATCTGGTGACCACCCATTTGGACGTATAACCTACAAGCAACAGTAAATACCTTTCGCCCTGAGATAACAATTCTAGAGGGCCTATGAAGTCCAAACCTAAATTTGTCCAAGGTTTAGGCTGAACCTCTGTTTGAGATAAATGCACATTGCATGTAGTTTTACTCTTCTGCACACTGCCAGCAATCCTTAACAACCCTTTCCTCCCGACTATCAACTTTTGGCCACCAATACAGTTCTTGTATCCCTGCTTTCATCGAGTTTCTTCCCAGGTGTCCTTTGTGTGCCAAATTGATGACTCTCTCTCAGATCATTAGGTTACACTAACCGCGCCCCTGAATAGGTCACCATCAATTACACTCAGTTCCTCTCTTACGTTCCAGTACCCCTTGGCAGCATCAGAAATCTCTTCATCACAGGGCCATCCATTGACTACATAGTCCCATCATTTGTTTAAGCTCATCATCACTGTTCTTCACTCGCACTCAATACTCCTCAGATATCGCCTTCTCTCTTACCCACATCACTGGTGTGACAGGCTTTGAAATTCTTTCATTATACTCAATCATCAGCCTTAAAAGACAGTCCGCTGCATAATCCAAACCCCAGGTAAATATTCTACCTGAGAATTGTATTCAATCCATCTTTTAATCCTTGGGGAAAAACTTGCATTTTATCGCAAGTAACTATCTGCACCAGTGGTTGATGATCAGACCTAACTATGAAGAGCAGACACTACAAATATAATCTAAAAGGCTGTAGTGCCCAAGCTACCGCTAAAGCCTCTCGTTCTATGATGGAGTAACGCTCCTCCGCTCCGCCGCTCCTTTCAAAGCCCACAAAGCAAATGTCACTACTTCTTCTTCTCCATCTACCATTTGGGGCAACATAGACCCAAGACTTTTAAGACTAGCATCTGTGGTCACAATAGTTTAAAAAAAAAAAAAAACATTACCCAATGTTCTTAATTTAGCTATGGATGTTTTAATTGAATAAAACGTTGAATCACAATCTTCTGACCGAAGGAATACAGTTCCTTTCTTGATAGCTCTTAATAGCTGGACTTCAGTAGCAAGCTATGTATGAATTTTGTACACATTCCTGCAAACCCTGAGAATAATTTCACCTGATCATGATCTTTTGATGTTGATGCATTCTTGATGCTTTTTGCCAATTTCAATTTCAGACTTATTCCATCCATAGAGATTGTGTGGCCCAAATAGGTGACAATAGTAATCTAGATTTACACTTGTCCCTTCTTAAGTTCAGGTCATGAGATTGTAACCAACTAAGTACATTTCTTATGACCTTGTCATGATCTTCCCGATCTTTGACTCTATCTCTTCTGTGATCCCTAGTTTAAGGAGCCTCGGAAGCTTAGCTTTGATTGGATCTATCGTTAGATTTGGCAAACTTTTGACTTGATGAACACAAGGCACAGCATCCCTCTTTAATACAGTCTTGTGTTTGAATCCTTTCAGGATACCCAACTCTCTCAAATATTTCAGGAAATTAATTTGGAATGTTGTACCCATCCTCGCCCTAGGATACTAGTAAAATTGGTTCTGAGTGTCTAGGTCTAACTGTGATGCCCATTTCTCCTCTGTGATGCCACCCAAGCAATCCGTCTCCTTGTTTGGCAACATAAACTTTGCCAAGCATCTCCTTATCTTGAAATTGAATTCTGATCACACCACAACCCAACACATCACTTCTCGCTCCATCATGCCCCACCGGATTGATATCAGAGTTAATATTTCAATGTTATCGACACCAAAACATTTGTTCCAATTTTGATCCCAGACCATCGTGTACAGTGAGGCAGAATCCATCGAGACCATTCTTCCCCCCAACAGCACTTCACAATCAGGCATTGTCAAGGGACTACTGTCAATCCCTGCTTTCTCTTTGATCGTCAACACTACCTTCTTCCTGGCAGATGTCACCTCAACTATTATTTGTATCTTTCCACTCCTGCACTCCTTTGTATAAGGGTCTGTCTTTCCACATTTTTTACAAATAGCATTTCCAGCGTAACATCCAGGATTATTGGGCGGATAATTATTGGTCTATTACTTCAGAATCACTTTCTTTACCACCAGCACAATGTGTTTGTGAATTCTTAATCTATTTTTTCACTTTTTTAATTACTACCGCATTGCATCCTTGACTAAAGTCTCTTCCAATCAATCCACAGATTTCCTATTGTCATTATTTTGATTGTCACGAAATTCTCTGACCCAGGTCGAGGTATTTTCCATCACATCTACTGTCATAATTGTCTTCTTGAGATCAGGACTTTCAGTAGCACTTTGGATTGTTGGTGCATCTCACAAGTTGACCCCTCATTAAAGAATTGGTCAGTTCACCAAAACACATGTACGAGTGAGCCTACATTCTCATTTTTTTCACTGGGATCTTGAAAAGAATTCATGGCGTTCTAGCATAATGTTTGTTTTAAAACCAAAATATTTTCAAGCATCTGCACAGCTTCCTCAAATATATCTGTAGGTTCACCATCATCAGGACCAACCGTTATTTCATCCACACTTTCATATATGTTAATTCCTTCTAAACCCAGATTATGCATAAGCACTGCCTGTTTCCTTAGTGCTAAATATTTCTCCCATCCCCCCCAGTGACCACCAGATCGGAGATGAATATTTTTTCCATTGTTTCGAAGGAAGTAATGGGTTCCCCTTGATAGGCAAGAAGGCAGGTGCTGTGACACCTTTACTGCAGCATAACAATAGTAATGCTGTATAATGCCCAAAAATGAAAAAATATATATATTCCCAATATTAGACATTGTAGAGATGTTGAATCTCGAAATGAGCCTGAAGTTTTCAATCGAGTTGCACATGAATATTCATACATTGTTTTGTTAACAAATATTTCGACAGTACTGTTATAGTGTTCAGTGTTGACTACTAGTCCCACTAGTTGTGCCAAAGATTCACAAACCATATCACAATACTGGCAGAAAGGAAACTAATGAGTGACCAGAAGCCAATATCCAAAGTTTTGCAGCATCTCCTCTCCGCTACCAGTTCTCGATTAAAAATGTCAGTCAATTGAATTGTCACCTGTAATGACGTAGTGGCATTGTGATGCAGAAGAGTTTTGGTTCAAGGATGTAGAGAGCAAGTCCATTCCTTCTCACTGCAGGGCAGAAGCAGCAGGCCATCACAGCAGAGCAAACAGCAAAGTGGCAGTCTCTCCGACAGAACACAGTAGCAGTAGGCGAACACAGCAATGCAGTTGCAAACCGGCAGTCTCTCCTGCCAGCACAGCAGTCCTTCTTCCCTTGGTTTCAGTAGCGATCTGATTAGGTGGGGTTTGGGGTCCAGCATGTATACTGTGGTGCTCTGGTTCTGGGATGTGGGAGAAACATGCAAGCATTCCTTAGATGTCCACAAGGTTCCTGACCTGACCTGCCCTTCCTGGCTCTAGACACTCTACAGGGGGGTATGCAGCCCTTTGTGTGGGGAGAGGCAGAGCCCTATTCAAGTGTAAGTGAGGCAGTGCTAAGCTCTGCCCCTCCCCCCATGCAAGCCAGTTAATGGGCCATTAAGGCCCATCGAGTCACACTTAAGCTCCTATTGTGTGGTTGTCTAGAGGGAATGCACAAAGCCCAGATGTCACCCACCCCTGGTATGTATTCAGAGACGGGCAGAGGCAAAGAATTGTTGAAATAACAAAATGCCAAATTTCTAAAAGTCTCACTTAAAAATGCTCCTAGAGGAATTATTTAGCTATAGTATGCGTACATATTATCCAGTCTTCAATTAATGAATAAGGCAACTCCGTACTGTTAAAATCCAATATATTACTGAATAAGATTCAGGAAGTTAAAAAAATGTACAACAAATACAACGAACGTCCATTTCATAAACAACAACACTGTATATAACACCTCTAGATCATAAGATTGAATCCCAACTGCAGATCCAGGAAGGGGTTATAACCCTCCTCATGACACAGGTCTGCACAATAATTGCCTGGTTTTCAGTCCCAGTTCAAGCAATATCATGGACTTTCAATTCAGCTTGTCAATCAGAGCAGAGTGCAGTAGCAGCAGCGGTAGGGCCCCGCTGAAACTTTCCACTCGCTACCGGTGTACTCCCCCCAGTACTGGTGGCAGGATCGGGATCCTGCCCGTAGCAGCCACCGGTGTGCCCACAGCAGTCTGCCTGGCATCCCCTCCCCTCTGCGGACCCCCGCAGAAGCGGCCCGATCACGGGTTGCGGCTTGCGGGGGCATAGGAGGTTGCAATTTATGGTTGCAAAGAAAGGAGGTACTCCCTTCAAGGATGGCACACCGGGCGCAAGGCCAGGCTGCAGGGCATCAGCTACCGGCCCTCTACTCCAGGTGCTGCCTGTGACGGGACCCCCAGCACCAGCAAGAGGCAAGTGAGCAGCAGAGGGCTAAAGGGCTAAGGGGGGGCAGGAAGGGCAACAAGGCGGGGGAAAGCTGGTCCAGGTTCTGGTGCTGCCCGGTTCCACTGCCAGGACGTGCAGCACCCCTCGCTCCCACCCACCCTGGTAGACCCACCAGGTAGTCTGTGGCCTCAACACCCCCCCCCCTTGCCCCTGCCCCTCCCCCACCCTTTCACCTTGCCCAGGGTTCCCACAGGCCTGGGTAGCCCGGGCAGGAGCAGGAGGGACCAACAAGGACCGTCACGGTCTGGCAATTCCAGACTCTCTGTGCCCCCCAGGACCCAGGCCCCCAAAAGCTCCAGGTTCCCCCTGAGGGTTACCTTCATTGCACCCTCAGAAATCAACGTACGTTAAAGTTTCTTCTTGGAGGACGGCACCCTTAACTGCCCCAAAATAATAAAAGGCACAACAAGGCACAACAAGGCCTATCTCCCCCACACCAACAGCCCGCCCAAAATCACCTCGCTGTAAGGCAGCAAAACTTACCGACCATGAGATCAGGCAAAGCACGAAGCAATATTATCAACCGTCCTGCAAAACAAGGAAAGAGAAAAAGGAAAGGAGACCTGGCTCTGGATAAAGCAACCCCAAAAAGGAGAGCAAGCAGCGAACAGGATCTCCCCCTCCCATGCAGGAGGCAAAATCGAACAAATGGCACACGCGGAGGAGGCGACCAAAACTCCAGCATGGAAGAAATGAACTGGGGAGAGCCCGGCTTTTGGAAATCGGTGACCCCGCCGGAGGGGTTTCCAGAGTCCGCAGTCTCTCCCAAGCATCGCAAGATAACCGATTATTTCACTACTGCTGGAACCTACGCCGCCAGAAAAAGGATCGACTCCCTGGCTCCAACCCAAACAAGTTTTGGGGAAATAACCTCATCCAGCCAAGACCAGCAACAGCAAGGAAGCAGCGAAAAGAAACTCAGAATGAATCCGCCTCCTCCCCTCCCCCTATCGCCAACAGTAGTGATCAGGAAAAGTCACCCTACGAAAGTAGACGCATCAAGTACAGTCCAGGAAGATGCGGTACTAGCTACTCCTACACCAGTATCCCTCTACAATCCTAGGCAAGACTTAATTCTATGTAATAAAATCCCTAGATGCCACTAAGTACCAATGGACATCCAGTCCAGCTAAACTACCCATCCTGGACTCAGAACTGGTAGCAATCGCAGAACATTTTGAACAAGAATCTCAAAAAAGGTGACCCATTCTGTCAAAGTCCGAAACTCCACTCATTTCCAGTGTATGACTGTGAAAAAGAAGAACAGGACCTCTGTGGTATAGAACAGGTCATCACAAATGGGCCAGTAAAAACAGAAATAGTGACAGCTGCACAGAAAGTCCCCCATAAAACAACAATAAATAATGTATTATCAAGTGGTAACCAAGAGCCCGACTTAAAGATACAAGCCCCAGTGGCAGTCAGGTCAGAAGAAATGTGGGCTGCAATCCTAAATTCAATGCAAGCAACGGTCATGGCGCTGCAATTTCACTCAAATAAAATGGACATTCAAGTTGACTTGCTAAACACCCTGGCAGTGTTTGTCTCTGGGATTGGCAGTAAGTTGGAAAAATTCAACGCACTTATAACAAGGGCGCAAGTCAATCACTCTAATGACTTTACAATCTGTTCCTGTAAGGAGGTAATAGAAAAGATATCTCAACTGCTGCAAATCCTAGAGGAAAAACTTCAAGAAATCTGCTCCACCCGGAAGGATGAACATACATGCACTAAACCGCTCGCCACCAAGCTAAAATCTACACCGAGGGAGCAGAAACAAGAGTAGCAGCAGCCCCTTTCCTCCCTAGCGCCCGTTTCATCGATTATAAGTGAGGAGAGAATATCAGCTGACAGCCACCAACTAGCAAGTGCTAGTATTGAACCCATGGAGAATCATCCTCCGCTACAGTCCATCAATAAGCCCAGGCACCCTGATTTCCCATAACCCGGACCCTTTAAAAAAGAGAACGAAAGCGGGCAAGGAAGTGAAGGAAGTCCGCACAACTTCATCAACAAATTGCCATAAAAAGCACTGATACTAGCCTAAAGAAACCACCTAAAGACCATGCAACGTCAAATGGAGGGTATAATAGAGACATTACTACCCACATAAGTACAAGCTCTAACACAATAGTAGATGTGATGACACTCCCCGCCTCAGCAGACAATACCCAGTCAACAAAGTCCCCCCTGAGGCCACCCGCAGCAATTGGCACAACAACAAACTTAAGACCAAGCCCCACAAGGGGCCAGCAGAGTGCAAAACCAAAACCCATCACGCCTGCGCTGGCCCCCCAACTAACACTGGTCAATGTGGGCAGCAAGGGACACAAGCCTGCCACTGGTCAGTGGGAAGATGGTTATAAGGAGCAAAAACGGCACATAGAGCAAAATCATTCACTTATAACAGACACGAATACCCAGGAGTCCATCCTCCAGTTACTCTGGATTCCAGAATTCACCTCCAGGTCCCCCACAGATGTTCTTAATCGTTCTTCTATCTTAAGAATCATAAAAGCCTTACTGGATCTTCAGTTTGTAGCCTCAAGGGACCTCGCAGCAATAAAATTTATCCGAGCAAGAGGCACCCAACACACAGATCCAACACTCACCATCTTCTCGGCCCCAGATATCCCAAAGCGGATCATGAAAAGAAAGGACCTATTGAAAGCCTCTGGCATTGAGGTGACCATCTACAAAGGAGACCGCTATCCAACTCCGTTACCAGCCTCACAATACCTGGGAACTCCCAAAGGCACATGGTCGGTTCTGAAAGGAGTACATCAGGCCAGCAGACCCATTGAAGAAAGGTCCAGTGAGAAAAGTCCACCTAGGCACCCGCTGACAGTCCAAGTATGGAGAGAAGAAGGGAGGGAAAGAGTGGTCTTCGGTCAACAAATGTATCCAGAAAGGGAATTTGCGGCACGGCTTTACCCCCAAGACCGATGGGCAACAATTGAATAGGTAAGGATCAACCTGCACACAGCATATCATCCATTTGCTCCTGGAACATCGGTGGCCTACAGGCAAAACTGGAGGATCCTGCAGTAATACATTTTTTCAGTTCCTTCGACATTTTACTCCTACAGGAATTCTAGGCAATGGAATCAATACCGATAATCGGATTAATGGAATATCTTAGCAGAGCAACGAAAACAAATAGGCCTGGTAGGCGGAAGGGAGGCCTAGCCATCTGCGTTAGTACAAGCCTTTTGGTAAAAATCTCTGAGCATAAGGAGGAAGACCAACCCTTTCAATTACTCCGGCTGGACGATTGAGGGAAAAACACACAGGAGCCATTGATTCTGGTTAACACATACATCAATCCAAAAAGTAAAAAAACTGAAGCAAACAAATTGTTAACTCAACTGTGAAGGATAAAAAGCACAGTAAAATCGGCATTCTGGCTAATGTCGGGCGATTTCAATCTCAGCTTATTCCACAACCCCAGTGAGGACCACATTCAAACAGTGGCAAGAATGCCCAGCCAAACTCTCCCCAAAAAACTCAGGAAAGACAAAATAGGGGAAAGTTTTATACGCACTTGTGAATCAGTAGGCCTCTTTGTGCTAAACGGACAGAAGTACCCCGATATTCCAACGGCATGGACAAGATTCTCCAGGAAATCGGTCTCCTATCTAGACTACACTTTGGTGTCCCCTGCTTTATATAAGTTAGTAAACACCTTTACCATCATGGACCGCACGGAAGTGATCATAAGCCACAGGTATTTAGGATCTGTGCATCACCACAAAAATTGGAGAAAGTGGTAGCCCTAAACGGGGCATTGGGCACCGAAAATCTAAAGCGACTCAAATGGTCCTCTGACACCATTGAAAGTCAGGCAGAAGAGGCCCTACGAAAGCTAGAATCAATGACCACAAGTGGGGCAAAGTTGGCAACAGTTTGGGAGAATTTTGCCATCGACCTCATAAAAAAGATTCCTTAAGTAACACGAGAAAGGGAGCACAATTGAATCACCTCCAAAGTTCACTTTTACCGCTACCAGTGCGCAAAAGGAAGGCAGCTGTAGGTAAATTGTTAAGGTCACTGCGTAAATGTCCAGATAATGGATCAATATTGACCGCTCTGAAAGAGCAAAGGAAATTGTATAAAAGAGATCTATGGACCTTTAAAAAAGGCCAACAGGAGGTCCTGTGGGCCAAACTACATTTTGCGACCAAAACATCTGACTCCAAAAGATTTTGGAAAATCATCAATACAATAGACAATGGTGCAAAAGCAGGCAATATTGCAAACATAACAGAGGAAGTATAGGTATCCCATTTAAAGTCCCATCTAAAAGAACTGACCATCGAAGAAGGCCCTCAAATTCAGGGGCATATGATTGGCTGGGAACGAAACTTCCCTGAAGCTTTGAAATTTACGGTACCAGAACTATTAAAAATCATTGGAAAGTCACAAACGGGCTGTGCCCCCGGCCCTAATGGCTTACCACAAGCATTATTCAAACAAGAAACGGAAAGATGGGCCAGTTTCCTGGCTGCAATGTTTAATGATGTGCTCACAACAGGCAACGTCCTGGCATCCTGGAAAGGCTCAATAATCCAACCCATATATGAGTGTGGGAGCGTGCTCTCCCCAAGCAACTATAGACTAATCGCTCTCTTAGAAGTTGACCTCAAGTACTTTTCCTGCTGTGTGCTAAAACATCTAGAAGCCTGGATTACAGATAACAATATTCCACCCTTTAATCAAACCGGCTTCACCAAGCACCAAGGAACATTAACAAATCTTATGGGGCTAGGTCTGATCATAAACAGAGCAAAAGCAAAGGGGACTCCAACTTACTTATGTTTTGTTGACTTTAAAGCTGCTTTTGACTGTGTCTCCCGCGGCAAATTGTGGGCCAAATTACTACTGTGGGGGCTGCCACATTCTATTTTAATTGCCATCAAAATGATATACACTGATACTTGGGTGAAGGTTAAATTGGAGGAAGGTTCTCACCTATCTAGGGCAGTCAAAACAACAGTGGGTGTGAAGCAAATCTGTGTATTGGCCTCAACACTCTTCAACCTGTACATAGCAGATCTCCCCGCCAAGTTAAATGGTCATTCATCCCACTCTCCATCACTGGGCGGTCAACAAGTATCCAACCTACTATATGCAGATGACCTACTACTAATCAGTAATACCAGAATAGGCGTGCAGAAATTGATAAAGGCATTAGAAGAATACTCAGGATCTAATGATTTAGAAATCAATCATAAAAAATCTAAAATGATTACCTTAAACTGCAGGCCAACCAGCCAATGTAAATGGCATATGAATGGGAAAACCCTAGAGGAGGTAACATCATACAGACACCTAGGATTGGTGGTGGACGCAAGAGGTAATTACACGCCACAAAAAGAAGCAATAAAAAACAAGACGCAGGCGATCACTTACGCCTTTTGTAAGCTAGCAAACTCAATCTGCGGTCAGGCTCTGAACACATTAACAGCTGTAATGAGAGCAAAATTACTTCCAACTATCACCCATGGGACCGAAATAATGAGGGGGCTGGAAGTAGGTCTTCTGGATAAGCTTCTGATAAAGACCTATAAGAGCGTTTTTCGGCTCCCGGGCGTCCATCGCCAGCCCAGGTCAGACTGGAATTCACGCTGGTCAAACAGTCGTTAGCCCGACCCGCGGCATACGTTAAATGCTGCTACAAACTGAGCCGCGCTCTAAAAGGGTCTTTAGCCAATCTAGTCTGGTAGGAAATTATCCTAGAAAGAGGGAACTGCAACTACATACGGTATCTAGAAAAAAGTAAGTCTTTTGAACTTAGATGAGGTATGGGATCGTACCCATCCCCGTTTTCAATAAAGCAGTGAATAAAGCGAGTAAACTACAGAGCTGGCTAGAAGATAGGGTCTCATTGACCAAAATGGAGCATAGTTGGTTGATCCTTAACTCCTACACAACATTTAAAGAATCACTACTGATGGCTGGCTCCTACTCACGGAAAATCAAGCAATCCTTTTTCAGACTTAGGCTGGGTGAAGACCCAACGTTAGACCTCTTGCCAAAATGGAAGAAGGAGCGGCAAGTAGGCTCCTGAGAGTGCTGTCTTTGTCATCTAGCAGAAGAAAACTTGGTGCGTGTGGTCTCCATTTGTCCAGCTTTGGCGGTTGAAAGGAGACTCTTACTGAAAAAAGAATTAAACGGTTTAAGAATAAGATCCTGCAGACAAGCATTGATTGCAGCTTTTAACCCTCGAAATACAATATTGAACATTAGGTTGGTTCAATTTTTGGGAATTTTCTCTCTCAAAATCACAGTCTCTCGAAATAACCAAGTCATAGGGAGGGCGGAAATGATAACAAAATCCCTATAACCCACTCTAAACATCTTAAAGAAGGGAAGGCTTTTAGGTAGTTTATTTGGGTTGCTTAGCATGTGTTGTAATAAAGTCTGGTACTAACAATCAGACTTAAGTAGGGGTAAATAAAATCAATAGAAGGTCTCTTCCCACTTTGTCCTATTTTTACTAATGCCTCATTGGTCTATTACTGTTCTCTTTTAAATTTCTATGTGGAGGGAAATTTCATATATCATTTCATTTTAAACACAGAACTTTTTTTGCGCTGTATTTCCCTTACCTACACTAAGATTGTTCTGTTGCCCTATTATTATTAATGCCTTATAGCACTAATAAGTTTTTTTTTTTTTATTTTATTTTTTTTATGTGGAAGGAAATTTTATATACCATTTCATTCTAAGCTTAAGATCTGTAATTGCCTTATTACACTAAAATTGCTCGGTTAAATTTTTACGTGGAAGGAAAAGTTTTATGGTTTGAATTAACTAATAAAAACTTGTGTTTTACCTAGCTTGTCAAATGAGAAGGTAATGTTGACGTTTCGGCCTGTAGTGGCAGTCAGAGGTCCTTCAGACCATCATCAGGACTCTGTGTTGTTAAATAATACAACAAGATGCAAAAATAGGCTCTGTAGCAACACACCAGGGACTTCAACCTACAAGCCCAAGTAAACAAATCTTTAAAATATGGGACCGCTAGCGTCTGTCTCCATCCACATCCGCTCAACACATGCGAGTCAGAATCTGTTTGATAATTGTATTATTTAAACTGCGTTTCTTTGACGGATATGCATGGCATGTTTCTAAAGATCTACGTTGGGCCCAGAGGCTTCTGGGACATTTTCAAACAGAAATCCGGGATTACACCGCTTGCAACACCCAAGGTTTGATAACATCGGAAGCACCTGATTAAAGACATGAAGGGAAACCGCTGCAGGCAAAGGGCTACCATGGCCAACAAGTAAGCAAGTAAGAACACATCAAGGATTCTTCAGTGTACAGGCCCACGCCTGCTTAGTTTCACTATTAGTTGCATGGCGTTCTTCACAAAGGATGAGTTCTGCTGGGCAGCAATTGCTTTCTGACCAATTATCTCAAAAGCGTCAGACTCGTATATATAAAACTGTTCTTCAGAAAGTTGTGTATTATAACTGTTGACTGTGGATTGAGAGACCAGAGGTTTACTTCTGACTGGGCCACACGTGATTTTGGACTAGTCGGATCATCTCTCTGTGAAAATATATGCAAGAATTGGGGATACTTGAAGACAAGTACACAATGACCATTTAGAATTCTATATAGTTTCCTCAATGTAAGCAGTGAGCCTGTTGCTATGATCTTCTCAATTTTAGCAGCTAGAGACACTGGGATATAGAAAAATAATTTAAATAGCCCAGGACCAAATGATTCGGTCGAAAGGAAACTCCTTGCCATAACCAGGGTCACTGCTGTTATGCAGCAGGGGAGGGCCAAATTATGCAGCAGGGTTGAGTAAATTATGCAGCAAGAAAAGTCGATTCTGCAGCACATTTGGTGATGCATTACTTCATTATTTTGTCGTTTTTACACGTGTTAGCACTGTCTGGGCATTGGTTGCACCTCTTTAGTGCCAGTTTAGCACCCAAGTACAGCAATAAGCAACAGATATGGACCAGTCCAGCTTTACAAAGGGCCTTCCACTGCGCAGCAACATCCGTCACTGTGTTTTTAGTAACTTTACAACCGTCTGAAGTAGAAACTTTTTTTGTTAATCTGCAATAATCTGGATTATGGAGCAAATCTATAATTATGCCAAAATACTCTGTGGACGCACAATTCCATCACTCCAGTGGCCCTGGTTATATTACTCCTTCTCCATAGTCACAGCCACAGTTTAGCCACCGGACTACACCGCCTGCACATGTGTAGTTTACAGTCTTGCTTCTCAGAAAGGTTTCGTCCACCTTCTTCTTTGATCTCTGACAGCAGCCTCCTGTCAGCAAGCTTTATGTAATGCACATGAACAGAGAGCACCAGAATAGTTGTGATTTGTGAAAGAAATGCATGTGTTGGTCACCGCCCCTCCCCTCCTTAGACCACCACGAGCCAAAGGTGTGAGCAGGGATGACCTTTAACATTGCATATCTTGATGCCTGAGAGGCCTGGCAATGTGGCAATGCTTTTCACTCAGCACAAAAAATAAAATAATAAGCATGGGTGAATTTGGGGAATTTCCCATAAGGGTTTTAATGTGAAATTCCCAAAATGACACAATCACACCACTTTGTATAATTACGCAACATTAGTTGTATAACATTTACTGACATTAGCAGTGTAAATGTACTGCGAACGCACATGAACTACAGTAGGCGAGTGGTTGATGTTTGCTGTGTTTTTCTTTAAATGTGTCCTTGTGCTAAACATTTACAACTTTTCAAGTTTTTAAGTATCATTTTGATGTAATTTCGAGTAATTACATGAAAGCAAATTGTGCATGTTTCACACACCTCTTGTCTACATATACTTGTCATTATTGTCAAGAAAACAACTTCATGGTCGTCCACGCCCCTCCAGTCCACACCTTTCCCTCATAGTCACTGAATAGAATCATTCATGTCTGGAGCAGGGGCCACAAACCTACCGATGTGGCTGAGGCAAAGTCCCAGCATCTAGTACTGGGGCTACCTCACTGGTCCCAGAGGCCTCAAGCCTCCCATCTTGATGCCTCGGTGAATAGTCCAGTCCAGGATTTCTCCTTTGCATTCCGAGCCTTGCAGTCCTGATTATCCCATTAAATCAGGAATACTAAGCAACAATCTGGGCTACTCAAGATACTTCAGGCATGGACCTAGGAAACTTGAGAGCTCTGCTGACTACCGTGGGATAGGGAGCCCAGCAAGCAGATGCGTCAGCAAAATGTGAATGAACTTTAGTGGGGAGGAGGGGCAACGAGTCAGAGACCATCTCCACATTCCTGCAATCCAAAGCAAAGCCCTCGCAAAAAAGGTACATTTATTTCAAGATGGTTCAATGTCTCGCCTCAAGGAACATAAGAGCCTTGCTGGTCCCGTAAGGACCCCTTAAGCCAGCCTTTTCTCTGTAACAAAGCTCTTGGCTGGCCAGGGTTTTTAGGCCCCACGTCTCAGAATGCAAAGCGTGGTTCTCCACAAAATGAACGTTGATGATGGGGCTACTGGGTAGCCAGGATGCCACCTTCTCTAGTTCTTAAAGATGGCATGCATTTATTCCGCATGCCAGGAAACAAACTGCGAGAGGGGCATTTGTTCCTGTTGTGTTAATGACTGAAAGTTCACTGGAGTAGAACTCGAGACAGCTACACACAGAAAGGGGCTGGGTAAGCATTCTCCCAGCAATCACCGTTTACTAAGGCATCGTTTGTGAGGCCTACTACAACACAAAAAGAGAGTATTGGGAGTGTATCAACCGCACACAATCTCCCGTACCCAAGAAACTCTAACACGACGGGTGTTGGGGATGTTAAGGACAGATCTCTCTGGCCTGTTCCCAAAAAGGGTAAGTCGCCGGTTAGGCGGTGTACTTCATAGACATGGAAACCGGCAAAAGTGCAATTATCCATGTAACCGACAAAAGTGCAATTATCCATGTAAACGATAAAAGTGCAATTATCCATGTAACCGGCAAAAGTAGAATTATCCATGTAACCGACAAAAGTAGAATTATCCATGTAACCAACCAAAGTGCAATTATCCATGTAACCAGCAAAAGTGCAAGTATCTACGTAACCGGCAAAAGTGCAATTATCCATGTAACCGGCAAAAGTAGAATTATCCATGGAATCGGCAAAAATGCACTTATCTATGTAACCGGCAAAAGTGCAATTATCCATGTAACCGGCAAAAGTAGAATTATCCATGGAATCGGCAAAAATGCACTTATCTATGTAACCGGCAAAAGTGCAATTATCCATGTAACCGGCAAAAGTAGAATTATCCATGGAATCGGCAAAAATGCACTTATCTATGTAACCGGCAAAAGTGCATCTATCCATGTAACCGGCAAAAGTAGAATTATCCATGGAATCGGCAAAAATGCACTTATCTATGTAACCGGCAAAAGTGCAATTATCCATGTAACCAGCAAAAGTGCAATTATCCATGTAACCGGCAAAAGTGCACTTATCTATGTAACCGGCAAAAGTGCAATTATCCATGTAACCAGCAAAAGTGCAATTATCCATGTAACCGGCAAAAGTGCACTTATCTATGTAACCAGCAAAAGTGCAATTATCCATGTAACCGGCAAAAGTGCAATTATCTATGGAATCGGCAAAAGTGCACTTATCTATGTAACCGGCAAAAGCGCAATTATCCATGTAACCGGCAAAAGTAGAATTATCCATGGAATCAGCAAAAATTCACTTATCTATGTAACCGGCAAAAGTGCAATTATCAATGTAAACGACAAAAGTGCAATTATCCATGTACCCGGCAAAAGTAGAATTATCCATGTAAACGATAAAAGTAGAATTATCCATGTAACCAACCAAAGTGCAATTATCCATGTAACCAGCAAAAGTGCAAGTATCTACGTAACCGGCAAAAGTGCAATTATCCATGTAACCGGCAAAAGTAGAATTATCCATGGAATCGGCAAAAATGCACTTATCTATGTAACCGGCAAAAGTGCAATTATCCATGTAACCGGCAAAAGTAGAATTATCCATGGAATCGGCAAAAATGCACTTATCTATGTAACCGGCAAAAGTGCAATTATCCATGTAACCGGCAAAAGTAGAATTATCCATGGAATCGGCAAAAATGCACTTATCTATGTAACCGGCAAAAGTGCATCTATCCATGTAACCGGCAAAAGTAGAATTATCCATGGAATCGGCAAAAATGCACTTATCTATGTAACCGGCAAAAGTGCAATTATCCATGTAACCAGCAAAAGTGCAATTATCCATGTAACCGGCAAAAGTGCACTTATCTATGTAACCGGCAAAAGTGCAATTATCCATGTAACCAGCAAAAGTGCAATTATCCATGTAACCGGCAAAAGTGCACTTATCTATGTAACCGGCAAAAGTGCAATTATCCATGTAACCAGCAAAAGTGCAATTATCCATGTAACCGGCAAAAGTGCACTTATCTATGTAACCAGCAAAAGTGCAATTATCCATGTAACCGGCAAAAGTGCAATTATCTATGGAATCGGCAAAAGTGCACTTATCTATGTAACCGGCAAAAGCGCAATTATCCATGTAACCGGCAAAAGTAGAATTATCCATGGAATCAGCAAAAATTCACTTATCTATGTAACCGGCAAAAGTGCAATTATCAATGTAAACGACAAAAGTGCAATTATCCATGTACCCGGCAAAAGTAGAATTATCCATGTAAACGATAAAAGTAGAATTATCCATGTAACTGACAAAAGTAGAATTATCCATGTAACCGACCAAAGTGCAATTATCCATGTTACCAGCAAAAGTGCAATTATCCATGTAACCAGCAAAAGTGCAAGTATCTATGTAACCGGGAAAAGTGCAATTATCCATGTAACAGGGTCGAAGTCATGCAAAGTGCCCTGGTAGAGTTTGGTGATGAAGGTATTATAGACCTTGTCCAGCTCTTTCTGCTGGTGCTCATACTCCTCCTTCTCTGCCAGCTGGTTGTTCTCCAGCCAGGAGATGGTCTGATTACATTTGTCCACTGTCTTCTTCTGGCCATCTTCCCTGATCTTGTCTTTAAGTTTGTCATCCTACACTGTGCTCTTCATGTTGAAAGTGTAGGACTCCAGTGAGTTCTTGGCAGAGACCTTCTCTCTCTGGGCTTCATCATCTGCTTTGTACCTCTCAGCCTCCGGCGTCATCCTCTCGATCTCCTCTTTGCTCAGCCGGCCCCAGACGTTAGTGATGGTGATCTGTCTGCCTGAACTCTTGTCCTCAGCAGAGACAATCAGGATGCCATTTGCATCTATTTCAAGCGTCACCTCAATCTGTGGCACACCACGAGGGCCTCGTGGGATTCCACTCAGATCAAATTTCCCCAGAACTTTGTTGGTCCTTGGTGATGGCTCTTTCACCCTCATACACTTGGATTAGGACACCAGGATGCTTAACAGAGTAGGTGGAGAAGATCTGGGTTTGCTTGTTTGGGATTGTGAAGTTGCATTTGATGAAAACAGTCATCACACCACCTGCTATCTCAAGCCCGAGTGAGAGAGATGCCAGATCAGGAGGAGCAGGTCCAGCACATTCTCAGACTTGTGACCCATCAGGATGGCTGCTTGCACTGCTATACTGTAGGCCACAGCCTCATCTTGGTTGATGCTTTCGTTCAGTTCTCTGCCATTGAAAAAAGTCCTGCAGCAATTTCTGGATTTTGGAGATGCAGGTTGTTAGAAATGGGGCCTCTAGGTGGCAGAAGTATACACCCTTATCCAAGTAGGGTCCACAATCGTAGTAAGGGTAAGTCACACACAATCCAAATTATCCTGTGCACACCCTTTGGTAGCTTGGCACTGAGCAGTCAGGCATAACTTAGAGGACAATGTGTGAAGTATTTGTAAACTAAATCAGATAGTAACACAGTGAAGACACCACAAAAATACACCACACCGGTTTAGAAAAATCTAAGATATTTATCTGGTTAAATTAAGGTCAAAATGATAAAGATTCAATAAGCACAAGTTGATATATAATTTTTGCAATATTAAAAAGAGTCTTAAATCTTAGAAATCAAAAGTTGTTTCTTGTTAGCACATAGTACCTGGTTGGCGTAAAAAATAACATGCACGGAGACCGCAGAGGAGGCGGTGCATGGAAAAATAGGGTCTGCTTCGGATTTTCCAGTGCGTCACAGGCAATGCGTTGTTTCTTTCCACGCTGCTAGGGGCTTTGCGTCGATTTCTGGTGTGAAGGCTTGGTTCCTCACTGAGATATGGGGATCTTTTTGATGCCCAGGAATGATGCATGGAAATTCTGGACGTGCAGGAGGAAGTCACAGGCATTGCGTTGATTGGGTATGGCGATGCATCGAACTTTCGGTCGCACAGCAGGCGCTGCGTTGATTCTTCACCCTGGAAGTTGGCCTGCGTCGTTCCGGTAGGGCCGTGTGTCGATCCGGTAGGGCCCTGCGTTGAATTTCCGGCCACAAGGCAGGTGCTGCGTCGATTCTTCACTCATGAGTCAGGCTGCATCATTCCAGTTCGGCTGTGCGACGATTTTCTTGTAGCAAGATGGGCTGTGCATCATTTCCGGCAGGCACAAGGAGTTCCTTGAAGAGATTGAGGGCCTCATTTTAAAGTGGCGTTCGTGCCGCCAACAGGCTGGTTTACCACCATAGCGGTCCCGGCGGTCGCAATCTGCAAGGGCAGCGCTGCAAGCAGCGCAGCCCTGGGGATTTTGACTCCCCTTACCGCCAGCCTGTCCATTGCGGTAGACACCGCCATGGAAAGGCTGGTGGTAAGGGGACTCACGGGGCCCCTGCACTGCCCATGGGCAGTGCAGGGGCCCCCAGGCACAGCCCCATCGCAATTTCCACTGTGTGCTTGGCAGACAGTGGAAAGCGCAACGGGTGCTGCTGCACCCGCCGCACCGCCACTTTGCCGCCGGCTCCATTAGGAGCCGGCTGCAATGTTACGGCCCACATCCCAGTTGGGCCAGCAGGCGGAGACTCTGTTTCCGCCCGCCGGGCCAGTGGGGATGTTGAAAAGTGGCCAGTGGGTTTGCGGCCGCATAGGCGGCCATTTAACAGTTCAACCTTGGCGGGCGGCGTTGAAATGAGGGCATAAGTCTTTTTGGCCTGAGACTTCAGAAAACAGGAGGCAAACTCAGTCCAAGCCCTTGGAGAGCACTTCTCAGCAAAGTCAGAGGGCAGCAGGGAAACAGCAGGGTGGCATTCCTTCACAGCAAAGCAGTCCAGATGAGTCCTTTGAGCAGCCGGGCAGTTCCTCTTGACAGATTGTAGGTTCAGGTCCAGACGTGTCTGATTTGGTGGGGTCAGAGGCCCAGTTTATATACCCAAAGATGTCTCTGAATAGGGGGAGACTTCAAAGAGTGGTTAAGAAGTGCAAAGGTTCCGCTTTTCAGTACAGTCCTGTCTGCCAGGGTCCCAGTAGGGGGTTTAGCAGTCAGTTGTGTGAGGGCAGGCCACTAGCCTTTCAAATGTAAGTGTCAGGCCCTAGTATGCAGATGTGTGCAGGTGTGACTGAGTATCCTCTGTTTGTAGTTGTGTCGGTGGAATGCACAAGGAAGCTGTCAACCAGCCCAGATGTTGATTGGAGGCAGGCTGTAAAGCACAGATGGATTTTAAGTGCAGAGAAATGCTCACTGTCACAATAGTAATATAAAGCCGACCTCACCAATAAGCAGGATTTTCTATCACCATTCTGGCCATACTAAATATGACCTGGTTACCCCTTTCTGATCAGAATCTACCACTCAAACAGTATATGAGGGTCGCCCTAACGCTGTCTTATGGAAGGAGCGGGCCTCACAGTAGCGGAAAACAAATGTAGGGGTTTTCCACTACCAGGACATATAAAACACACATGTACATGTCCTGCCTTTAATCTACATACCACCCGGCCCTATGGGTTACCTAGGGCCTACCTTAGGGGCGACTTATATGTAGAAAAGGTTTAAGGTTTGGCAAGTACGTTTAAATGCCAAGTCGAAGTGGGAGTGAAACTGCACACACAGGCCTGAGACATTGTTACGGGGCTACTGATGTGGTTGGCACAACCAGTGCTGCAGGCCCACTAGTAGCATTTACTCTACAGGCCCGAGGCACATGTAGTGCAGTTTATCAGGGTGTTATAAGTAAATTAAATATGCCAATTTGGGTATTACCATATTCAAGGGAGAGAGCATTTGCACTATAGCACTGGTTGGCAGTGGTAAAGTGCGCAGAGTCCTAAAACCAGCAAAACAGAGTCAGAAAAATGGAGGGAGGCAGGCAAAACATTGAGGGATGATCACACTAAGGCTGTCAGGTCTAACATTTTCATAAAGCCCACACAGAGAGGTAGGAATTATCAACAGTGCCACTTGTCGAAAAGATATACGGTGCAAGAGCAACACAACTCAAACATGAGGTTAATGAAGCCACGCAAGGCCACCTTGTGTGGTCCTGGGTGGCTCAATAAATCTTGAGTAAACCAACGCAGCACAAATCGCTTCACCGCCTTACACTGCGCTATGGAGGTGTTTCATGGGCATTGCATGGGTGCTCTCACGCAACTCCCATTGTTTCTGATACATTCCCAAATTTACCAACAACTGGTAAACCTGGGAATGTGGCAAAATCAAGCGCCTTCCCAGGAGAGGCGTAAAGAGGAGGAATATCTCCATTTCTCTTTGTTACATTCTGCAGCACACGTAGATAGGAAGTATGCCTCAGGGGTTGTTTTGGCGGAGGAAGGTGCCCCTTCCTGCACATAAACAATGCTGCACGGGGCGTTGGCACCCTTGCACCATGGTTGGCGCCAGGCAGCCAAAAGAACGCCAGCGCAGTGAAAAAGGCATGAGTGCGCCGTATGCCGTGGATGTGGAGCATTCCTGCTCTTCCCCTGTCACGCATCGCAGCGAGGTGACTTGCTACATTGCGCTGCATGACATTCTCGTAAATATACCCAAATGTGGAAGAGTGAGTAGCAACCTGAAAAGTAAGACCTGGAGTATAGTGATAAAAGAGGGGAGAGAGGAAACAAGGACACTAGAGAGGCACAGTAGTCGTGGAGGACAGAAAAACAGAACATTAAACGGGGAAGGGGGAAAGGTCAGAATAAAGATGTCTACTGTTTTTCATACTTTCTGTGAAATCTTGGGATTACTTTAGTTGCACCTGAAAGGAATGTGTGCTTCTGAGGTAGGTTACCCAGGCCCACCATGTATGAGAAGAAACATGATTAGCATTTTCCAATCAAGAAGGACAACCTTGACTTCTGTTGTCAATCAGTATTCCAGGAGCGCCGAGTCATTATCAGAAAGGGGAGGCGGTTTCTGGGCTCCACGCAGGCCACGCATAATTGTGGGAAAGTCTAGTGTAATAGTGGTAGTGAGAATGTCGCTCAACTGATTCACGGTTTGGGCCCAGTAATGGGTGACAACCTGCAACCAAGAAATATGTGTTCAGGATCTCTGCTCATTCATTGACAGGACCAATGTTTTAAATTTAAATAATTTATCCGAGATGCAATAGAAGATGTGACGCAGATATTTAAGTCTGAAATAAAGAAGAAATCAGTTTATTCTGGATAGCGTGAGAGCAGATCTTCCCCCACATATCTGGTGAGGGAGGATTCAGTCTATGTGAAGGAAGTATACACTGTTGAGACTGAATAAAACAGGGGGTGCTTGGTTTGGAGCACATGGAGCCACATAAGTTTATGATGCTGTATATCCCGACGATTGACATTGACCAAGAATAGTTATCAAAGCGGACGGTGGGAGAGGGAGCAACTTAGAGATCTTCCCTTAAATTCCCTTTAGGAAACAATAGGAATCCATCTTAGACAGGGAGGGAAATTTTGTTTTGCAGATAAACAAAGGATAGTGATTCTAAATTTGAGATCAGATCAGCAATCATATGAATGCCTTTAGCCGCCCCAATCGGCCCAATGGTCTTGGAGATTATGGCATCTGTTTTTGTTCTTCCAGAGGGACATGTGGTTAGAGTTAAAGAAGTAACCCAACAGGCGTTTGTCCAACACTCGCAAGGCGTTCCTGGTGTCCATCATGATTCAAGTAGAGTGAGCAACCTCCACAGAGGACATAGTTTAGATGGTTTCAGTGGAAGAGGGAAGGCACAGGGAGCTTTCAATCTGTAACTAAGACAGCAGATTGATGGATTCTCAAGAAAGCCAGCGCGCTCTTGAGAAGCCAAGAACGTCAAATCCTGGACCCAGTCCTTGCTTCTCTGCAACCAGTCTTAATTTTGTGTAAGAAGACTATGTCACCCCTAAGTTTGCTGCAGTAATGAGAGAACTTTCTTCATTTCACAGAATGGTTCAGACCTTTAGAACAAAGGGAGGTTACTTACAAGAGGGTCATGGCAGTAAAGAGCCCCCATTAGTATGACAATAGGTCGAATGTAAGATGTTGAGACCAAAGAGCAACCCATGTAGTGAGCCAGGGCCCATGACTACCAAACAATAGGAAGAGCAAGTAAGAGGAAAAGAGGACTAAAGAACTAAGGTGAAAATATATATAGAGAATAAAATAGAAACCAAATATATATGAGCAGTAGCCCCCCCCGCACCACAGCTAGAGCGGCACGTCCCAAAGAGACAAGGGTATTGGATGGGACGGCGGAGGACCCAAGAGGGAGGAGCTCCTTCACGACACAATGATATAACGAATCAAGAGTACCCAAGAGGCTCAAATAATCACTCATAACCAGGGCCACCAGAATTATGCGGTAGGAGAGCACTAAATTATGCAGCAGGCTTGACTAAATTATGTGGCATGAAATGTCAAATTGTGCAGCATAATGCGTCACATTATATGATAATATTACTTTATTAGTTCGTAATTTTTATACATGGTAATACTGTCTGGGCAAAGATTTCACCCTATGTTTACTAGTTTAACAACCAAATACATAAATAAGCAACTGAAAGATGACCAGTTAACTTCTGCAAAGGGGCTTCCAGCGCGTAGTAACACACAACGCCACATTTGAGTACCTTTTGATCCGTTTGAGCTACAAACAAATTTCATTTTAATAAAAAAAGCAGATTATGCAGCAGATGATGGATTATGTGGCAAACGAGGCAAATCTTTGACGCATAAAAAAGCTGCAGCCGCAGAATCGCATAACTCCAGTGGCCCTGCTCATAACAATGCATATTAACTAGCACCGGTGATTTAGGCCAACGGACAGCCTCCATGAACAGGCGATAAAAAAGAACATTGTCACCAAACACTGTACGCAAGCAAAGTAATACATGCAGGAGTAAAAAGGAGCTATAGTACGTAAACAGAGAGCACATGTGAATATTACTCTTGTACAGTAACGTCTTCTTACATAACCCAGGGTGAAGCATGGTGCAAACATTAAAGATTAAAACTTCACAAATACCAGGATGCAGAGCGAATCAGCATGATAATAGCACATATATTGGCAACACCATAAAAGAACAAGATTCTAACATCAGAAGACAGAAGAATGGCATTGAGAGGATGTCTAATTATACCCACCCCTACACCATCTCTGGAGCTAGGGATCACCTAACAGATCTGTATAATCTACACCTACCATTCTACCAACTAAGGAGCTAGGGATCACCCTACAGAACTGTATAATCTATCCCACCCCTGTACCATCTCCTCAGCTATGGATCAGACTACAGAACAGTATAATCTATACCCACCCCTGTACCATCTCCGGGGCTAGGGATCACCGTACAGAAATGTATAATCTATACCTACCCCACACCATCTCCGGAGCTAGGGATCACCCTACAGAACTGTATAATCCATACCCACCCTGGTACAATCTCCGGAACTAGGGATCAGCCTAAAGAACTGTATAATCTAATCCCACCCCTGTACCATCTCTGGACCTAAGGATCACCCTACAGAACTGTATAATTTATACCCACCCCTACACCATCTTTAGAGCTAGGGGTCAACCTAAACAACTTTATAATTAATACTGACCCCTACACTATCTCCAGAGCTAGAGATCACCCTACACATCTCTATAATCTATATCCACCCCTAACCATCTCCGGAGCTAGGGATCTCCCTACAGAACTCCACCAACCCTTGTACCATCTAAGCAGCTAGGGATCAGTCTACAGAACTGTATAATCTATACCTACCTTTATACCATCTCCAGAACTACGGATCACCCTACCGAACTGTGTAATTTATATCCACCCCTACAAAATATCCGGAGCTAGGAATCAGCCTACAGAACTGTATAATCTTTACCCACCCCTGTACCATATCCAGAGCTAGGGATCACGCTACAGAACTCCACCCACCCCAGCACCATCTCCAGAGCTAGGGATCAGACTACAGAACTGTATAATCTGTACCCACCCCTACTCCATCTCTAGAGCTAGGGATAAACCTAGAGAACTGTATAATCTATGCCCACCCTTACACCATCTCCGAAGCTAGGCATCACCTTTCAAAACTGTATAATCTCTACCCACCTCTACACCATCTCCTGAGCTAGAGATCACTTTACAGAACTGTATAATCCATACCCACCCCTACACTATCTCTGTATTTAGGGATCACCCTACAGAACTGTATAATCTACACCCACCCCTGTATCATCTCCGGAGCTAGGGATCACCCTACAGAACTTTATAATCTATACCCACCCCTGCACTATCTCCAGGGCTAGGGCTCAGCCTACAGAACTGTGTAATCTATACCCACCCCTACACTATCTCTAGAGCTAGGGGTCACCCTACAGAGCTGTATATTCTATACCCACCCCTACACTATCTCCGTAGCTAGAGATCAGACTACAGAACTGTACAATCTATACCTACAGCTGTACCATCTCCAGAAGGCTGGAATGGCAATAATGGGGGTCCGCTAAGGAGTCCCCAGAGTGCATGGAACTATACAACCAATGCTTGCAAAAGCATGGGGTATGATTCCTACATGCAACACAAAAGACTGAGTGTCAGCACTCCATTCGTCATCCTTTTGTGTTGCTAAAGTTGCCCTAAGTGGGAAGGGTATGCCCAGACATAGGTACCGTGCTCACTGTGCCACTGAATTCAAGCTAGCCTGGCTGATGAAGGGTGATACCCTGAAACCGGTCCCAGGGTGCTTGTTTCCGGTCCATGGAGGACCTGGCTTGGCAGTTCTGGCTGGACTGTTCCCATGAGGAGCAGGGTCAAGACTGATTTGCATATGGCTGGGTCAAAGCTGGGGTGGCATGGTGAGCAACGGAACGATGGATTAAACCCAGATCTGTGACTGGGGGTGAGTGTTTGCATTGTTCAGCACTCCGTCCATCATCCTTTTGTGTTGCTATAGTTTTGCACACTACATAGAGGGCCAGCCTCCTACACTCACATACAGAACGGGCACATTGCAGGATCACACAGGTACAGGCATATCAAGCATCCATTACACACAGGTTGGGTGCAGCAGCACCAGTGTAGACTTCCTTTATGCATGGAACAGTAAGGACACAACCATACTGGCCCATGTTTAGGAACACTCAAGAGGCAGATTTGGAAGCACAAGGTGTATTAAATCTGTCCACAGCTTGTATCTGATACCATGCAGGAGAAGAAAGGTAAACAAATTTCACTGCCTTGAGTGAAAGCTCCCTCACACTCATAGAACATAAGTACTAAACAGGCAATAGCAGTTCAAGCCTTGCTCATATACATAAGGAGTGGCTGGTCTGGTGTCTCAGTGTACTAATGCACCACTACATGAACTTGTGTTTTGTCTCATTGCCACACAGTCGACTCCTGGTGGGCCAACTCAGCCTGTCATCTTCCTCAGGCCGATAACACAAGTACCAATGAGTTGGGTAACAATAAACACCTTTTATTCCGACCCTGCATGCCTCAAGAGATGAAACTGTGCCATACAAATACCTCAATTGTGGAACTGATACAGCACAGACAACAGCAGCTCCAGATTTCCCTCATACACAGAAAAGGTGCAACATACATACCAGCAGTGCAAGCGTCTTTTCCTTACAGAACAGGTACATCAGGACATCAGCAGTGCAACTTCCCTCACACGTGGAACAGGTACATCGGGCATCAGCAGTGCAAGCTTCCCTCACACGCAGAACATGAATATCACCTCATCAGCAGTGCAAGCTTCCCTCACATGCGGAACAGGTACATCAGGGCATCAACAGTGCAAGCGTCCCTTACATGCGGAACAGGTACATCAGGGCATCAGCAGTGCAAGCTTTCCTCACACAGAAGAGGAGCAGCACAGACAACAGCAGTACAAGCTTCTCTCATGCAGAAGAGGTGCAGCTATTGAAGTTTCCCTCATACAGCACAGGCATGAGTGTGAGCCTTCCTCACACACAGAGGAGGTACATTAGGGCAGCAGCACTGCAAGCTTCCCTCACACGTGGAACAGGTACATCGGGGCATCAGCACTGCAAGCTTCCCTCACACAGAACAGGTGGTCACAGAGAGGAGCAGTACAATCTTCACTGGCACACACTCCTGCTACTGTAATGACGTCAGCAACTGATCCTTTCCTTTACTCAGTCCAGTCAGGGTTGCCACGAGTCCAGTATTTTACCAGCCTGGCCAGTATTTGCCCGCGAGGACAGTAAAAACATTTAGAAAAGTAGCAAAAGGTGGTATATTGCAGCCTTTGACAAATGAAGTTAAAACAGCAAAGTGCTTAAAAATAATTTCGGAGCTCTCTGTACAAATCCTACACGATTATTATAACAACCAGATGCAGAGTTACCACTTTTAAAGTAATGCAAAGGGATTTACATACAATCGTGTCACGTGGCAGCTCCTGGCATTTACAGAATCTGAGAACAGAACCAAGTATCCGGGATTTTAGCTGAAAACGTATCAAACTTGGAGGTAAATCACAGGCAGCGGAGGAGCCAGTTCCCTCCTTCTCTGTGATGTAACATGAACCCCGAAGTCCCAGCGCACACAGGGAGGGGCAGATACACAGGGAGGGACAGACACACAGACACACCCACTTCACACAGAGAGGGGAGGACACACAGACACACCCACTTCACACAGAGTGGGGCAGACACACAGGGAGAGGCAGACACACAGACACACCCACTCCACACAGAGAGGGGAGGACACACAGACACACCCACTTCACACAGAGTGGGGCAGACACACAGGGAGAGGCAGACACACCCACTTCACACAGAGTGGGGCAGACACACAGGGAGGGACAGACACACAGACACACCCACTTCACACAGACAGGGACGGACACACAGACACACCCACTTCACACAGAGAGAGGCAGACACACAGAGAGAGGCAGACATACAGACACACCCTCTTCACATAGAGGCAGCCACACAGGCACACCCACTTCACATAGAGGCAGTCACACAGAGAGGGGCAGACACACAGACACACCTACTTCACACAAAGAGGAGCAGACACACAGAGAGGGGCAGACACACCCACTTCACACAGAGAGGGGCAGACACACAGGGAGGGACAGACACACCCACTTCACATAGAGGCAGACACACAGGGAGGTGCGGACACCCAGACACACCCAGACACACAGAGAGGGGCAGACACACAGAGAGAGGCAGACACACAGACACACCCACTTCCCACAGAGAGGGGCAGACACACAGACACACCCACTTCACAGAGAGAGAGGCAGACACCCAGGGAGGGACAGACACACAGACACACCCACTCCACGGGGGGAGGAGCAAACACACAGGCACACTCACTTCACACAGAGAGGGACAGACACACAGACACACAGAGAGGGGCAGACACACAGACACACCCACTTCACTCAGAGAGGGGCAACCAGACAGAGAGGGGCGGACACACAGACACACCCACTTTACACACAGAGGGGCAGACAGACAGAGAGGGGCGGACACACAGACACACCCACTTCACAGAGAGAGAGAAACTGAAACTTAAGGTTACTTCCTGCATTTCTGAATCATGGCGGCAGCTCAGCTCGGGAGCCTCAAGGAAGAGGCCACTTGTTCCATCTGTTTGGAGTATTTTACTGATCCTGTGTCCATAGAGTGTGGACACAACTTCTGCCGCTCATGCATCACGCAGAGCTGGGAGGGAAGAGATGGAAACTTCCCCTGTCCACAGTGCAGGGAGATATCTCCTGGGAAAAACCTCCGACCCAACAGGCAACTGGGAAACATGGTGGAAATGTTAAAACAGCTTCATCTGCCCCCAGTGAAGCCCCAGGGGGAGAATCTGTGTGAGAAACATGAAGAGAAACTGAGGCTGTTCTGTGCAGAGGATCAGAAAATGATATGCTGGGTCTGCCGGGAGTCCAAGGAGCATAAAACTCACTCAGCAAGTCCTGTAGAGGAGGCTGCAGAGGAGTACAAGGTATGTCTGAACATTCAGGGACCATAATGCCACACTGTGAGCTCGATTGAAGAACCTGCACAGGAGCACAAGGTGTGTGAGTGGGTGTTCTGGGATGAGAAGAGCACAGGGTAGCTCTGAAAATCCAGGGGTCACAAAGTCACCTGGTGAGCCACACCAAGGGGTAGCCGGAGAACACAAGCCATCCATATGAGTGGGTGTTCAGAGGTCACAGGTCACCCTATAGGCCCCATATAGGAGGCTCCAGAAGAGAACAAGGAATCTTTGCCGATTTCGAGGGACCACAAGGCACCCCTTGGCTCCATATAGGAGGCTGCTGAAGAGCATTAGGTATGTGTGTGGCTTTCTACCCATCATAAGGCACCCTGTGCCTGAAAGAGAAGGCTGTAGAAGGTATATGTGTTCCACAGAGGAAGAATCTGCAGAGGAGCACAAGGTGTGTGTGTGGGTGTTCACAAGGGAAGATACACCTTTAGTCTTTGAGAGGATACAAAGTATGGGTTCGGGTTTTAAGGGACTCATATTTCACCCTGCAGGTCTCACAGAGAAGGGTGCCCAGGAGCACACAGTATGTATGTGGGTGGTCAGGATTCACATGTGAGTCCCACAGAAGAACTCAAAGTATATAATTCAGCTTTCAGGGATCACAGGTTGTACACTGTGGGTGTCATAGAAAGGGCTGCAGGAGGGCACAGGGTGAGGCATCACAATGCACCTGTGAGAAGTCCGCCCCAAAGCACAAGGTATGTGGGAGGGTATTTTGGAAATACACTCTATGAGGCCTATAGAAGAAGCTGCAGAAGTTCACAAAGTGTGTCTGGCAGAGAGCTGAGATCACAAGCCTTATTCCTTGAGCCACAGAAGTGGCTGCAGAAGATCAGAAGGGCAGGTGTGTGGGTGTTTTGTGATCTCAAGCTGTACTGAAAGAATTCAGCCTGGCAGTGCAGTGTGTCGTGCACAGGCTCACACATTCGTGTTAGAAGAGGTGCAGCCATGCAGGGTGTAGGACATGGACTCACATGTTTATTGCATGTAGCAGAAGAGGTGCAGCCATGCAGGGTGGAGGACATGGACGCACATGGTCACCGCATGTAGTAGAAGAGGTGCAGCCATGCAGGGTGTAGGACATGGACTCACGTGGTCATCGCATGCAGCAGAAGAGGTGCAGCCATGCAGGGTGTAGGACATGGGCTCACATGGTCATCAGGGTGTGGCACGTGGACTCACCTGGTCATCACATGTAGCAGGAGAGGAGCAGCCATGCAGGGTGTAGGCCATGGACTCACCAGGTCATCGCATGTAGCAGAAGAGGTGCAGCCATGCAGGGTGTAGGACATGAGCTCACGTGGTCATCGAATGCAGCAGAAGAGGTGCAGCCATGCACGGTGTAGGACATGGACTCACGTGGTCATCGCATGTAGCAGAAGAGGTGCAGCCATGCAGGGTGTAGGACATGGGCTCACGTGGTCATCGCATGCAGCAGAAGAGGTGCAGCCATGCAGGGTGTAGGACATGGACTCACGTGGTCATCGCATGTAGCAGAAGAGGTGCAGCCATGCAGGGTGTAGGACATGGGCTCACGTGGTCATCGCATGCAGCAGAAGAGGTGCAGCCATGCAGGGTGTAGGACATGGACTCACGTGGTCATCGCATGTAGCAGAAGAGGTGCAGCCATGCAGGGTGTAGGACATGGACTCACGTGGTCATCGCATGTAGCAGAAGAGGTGCAGGGTGTGGCACGTGGACTCACATGGTCATCGCATGCAGCAGAAGAGGTGCAGCCATGTAGGGTGTGGCACGTGGACTCACCTGGTCATGGAACACCACATTAGACCTGCAGACGAAGGGGTGCAGCAATCAGCGGTGTAGCACTTGGACACAGCAGGGGACAGGTAGCAACGAAGGGTGTGGCACACGCAGTCATGTGGTTATGGTACACAGCAGAAGAGGTGCAGCCATGCAGGGTGTAGTACGCAGGTTCATATGGTCCCTGGTTACAGCAGCAAATGTGTAGTAAATGTACTGTGCAGTACACAAGCTCTGATGGCCATCGGACGCAGCAGAAGCGGTGCAGCCAAAGAGGTGCAGCAATGCATTGTGCAGCACACAGGCTCACGAGTGCTTTGGTGCAGATGACTCTCCAGCAATGCATTGTCAGCACACAGGCTCGCGAGGGCTTTGGTGCAGCCAGAGAGGTGCAGCAATGCATTGTGCAGCACACAGGCTCACGAGGGCTTTGGTGTAGATGACTCTCCAGCAATACATTGTGCAGCACACAGGCTCACGAGGGCTTTGGTGCAGATGACTCTCCAGCAATGCATTGCGCAGCACACAGGCTCATGAGGGCTTTGGTGCAGATGACTCACCAGGAATGCAATGTGCAGCACACAGGCTCGCGAGGGCTTTGGTGCAGATGACTCACCAGCAATGCATTGTGCAGCGCACAGGCTCACGAGGGCTTTGGTGCAGCCAGAGAGGTGCAGCAATGCATTGTGCAGCATACAGGCTCACAAGGGCTTTGGTGCCGATGGCTCTCCAGCAATGCATTGTGCAGCACACAGGCTCACAAGGGCTTTGGTGCAGATGACTCTCCAGCAATGCATTGTGCAGCTCACAGGCTCACGAGGGCTTTGGTGCAGCCAGAGAGGTGCAGCAATGCATTGTGCCGCTCACAGGCTCACAAGGGCTTTGGTGCAGATGACTCTCCAGCAATGCATTGTGCAGCACAACAGGCTCACAAGGGCTTTGGTGCAGCCAGAGAGGTGCAGCAATTCATTGTGCAGCGCACAGGCTCACAAGGGCTTTGGTGCAGATGACTCTCCAGCAATGCATTGTGCAGCGCACAGGCTCACGAGGGCTTTGGTGCAGCCAGAGAGGTGCAGCAATGCATTGTGCAGCTCACAGGCTCACGAGGGCTTTGGTGCAGCCAGAGAGGTGCAGCAATGCATTGTGCAGCACACAGGCTCACAAGGGCTTTGGTGCAGATGACGCACCAGCAATGCAGGGTTCATCAGACACAAAGGGAGGTGCAGGGTCCAGGCGCCAGACTTACATCTTCATTGGGTACAGAGTGAAGTTCTCCTGTAGTTTTGAAGTTGCCTAACTTTGTGGATCCCTCACAGGATGAATGAGCGTCAGGCAGGGCTGTGATTACAACTCCTGGTCTTGAGAAGCTCAGTCTCCAACCTCCTCACATTAGGTTGTTGAACACTGGACTTGGGCTCTGAGTGATCAGCAAAAGTCCTCTCCTCTCAGTCCGTCCACCTCCTGGGTCCTTCAGCAGCAGGACTGAGATTCCTTCTCAGTCCTTGGGGTGCAGTGATTACCTATAGAAGTGAGACAGCCAAGATTCCTGTCTCCGGTCTTTGCCTTTCTCTCCAGTGGTGGGCAGAGCTTCTGCGAGTTAAAGGAGCTCTGCATGTGCGCAGGATTCAGCCAATGTCCACTGCAAAGTTAGTTGACTTCAGCCCAACTGTCCAGTCAGAATAATAGTTAGCCCCAGACCTATGGAGGGAACCAATGAACTTTCTGGTGAGCGACAAATAATCTCTCCTTTCATCAGGATAGATATCCGCAACAGACAGTTGTACATGGCCCCAAAAACATCCCAACGAGAGGAGGGAATGAGTATAGCAGTGAAGGCAGCGTGCAAAGAGAAGGGGATTCACATTTACTGAGGCACCACCAGCTCTCACGGGAGCCTCACCTCGCATGTTCTGAGGCACCACCAGCACACACGGGAACCTCACCTCACATGTTCTGAGGCATCACCAGCACACGCAGGAGCCTACCTCACATGTTCCGAGGCACCACCAGCACACACAGGAGCCTCACATCGCATGTTCTGAGGCACCACCAGCACACGAGGGAGCCTCACCTCGCGTGTTCCGAGGCACCACCAGCACACACCGAAACCTCACCTCACATGTTCCCAAGCACAGAATCCAATAGCCCTGTGCCTGAAGGCACCTGAGCCTCATAGCACTGCGAGGGCAAGCTATTGGCAATGCAGCGCTATACAAATCTCTGTCAAAAACAGATGTGCTGGGCATTCAGCCAGAGGAAGCCAAGATTTGACATTTTACGCTGATTTAGAAGATAGTGTCGGTCACGCTGCCCTCTGGGTTTCAGGTAACAGCTACCCCACTACTACAGTCAGCCTCCTCGGTTAGTAGTGTCATGAGATGGTCATGTTGAAAGGAGTACCACTCTGGGTGGATCTCAGTCTGAGAGCATATTCTTGCACTCTGCTGGGACACAACCCACCATATGTAAAGCACTTGCCAGGAGACTTGTGATACGAGCCTCCGGCACAACATGATGCTCCGGTCCTGCCAGAATAGTAAAATGCGAAGTCTGACACAGATTCACCCAGATCTTTTGACCCTACTCATGCTGGTCTCAGCCTGACGGCTGCTCCCCTGTCATTGATGCTGCTTGGGGTCGGTACCTGCTCCCCTGTCATTGTTGCTGCTTGGGGTCGGTACCTGATCCCCTGTCATTGATGCTGATTGGGGTCGGTACCTGCTTCCCTGTCATTGATCCTGCTTGGGGTCGGTACCTGCTCCCCTATCATTGATGCTGCTTGGGGTCGGTACCTGCTCCCCTGTCATTGATGTTGCCTGGGGTCGGTACCTGCTCCCCTGTCATTGATGCTGCTTGAGGTCTGTACCTGCTCCCCTGTCATTGATGCTGCTTGGGGTGGTACCTGCTCCCCTGTCATTGATGCTGCTTGAGGTCTGTACCTGCTCCCCTGTCATTGATGCTGCTTGGGGTCAGTACCTGCTCCCCTGTCATTGATGTTGCTTGGGATCGGTACCTGCTCCCCTGTGATTGATGCTGTTTGGGATCGGTACCTGCTCCCCTGTGATTGATGCTGCTTGGGGCCGGTACCTGCTCCCCTGTCATTGATGCTGCTTGGGGTCGGTACCTGCTCCCCTGTCATTGATGCTGCTTGGGGGTCGGTACCTGCTTCCCTGTCATTGATGCTGCTTGGGGTCGGTACCTGCTCCCCTGTCATTGATGTTGCTTGGGGGTCGGTACCTGCTCCACTGTCATTGATCCTGCTTGGGGTCGGTACCTGCTCCCCTGTCATTGATGGTGCTTGGGGGTCGGTACCTGCTCCCCCGTCATTGATCCTGCTTGGGGTCGGTACCTGCTACCCTGTCATTGATCCTGCTAGGGGTCGGTACCTGCTCCCCTGTCATCAATGCTGCTTAGGGTCGGTAAATGCTCCCCTGTCATTGATCCTGGTTGGGGTCGGTACCTGCTCCCCTATCATTGATGCTGCTTGGGGTCGGTACCTGTTCCCCTGTCATTGATGTTGCTTGGGGGTCGGTACCTGCTCCCCTGTCATTGATGCTGCTTGGGGGTCGGTACCTGCTCCCCTGTCATTGATCCTGTTTGGGGTCGGTACCTGCTCCCCTGTGATTGATGCTGCTTAGGGTCGGTACCTGCTCCCCTGTCATTGATCCTGCTTGCGGTCGGTACCTGCTCCCCTGTCATTGATGGTGCTTGGGGGTCGGTACCTGCTCCCCTGTCATTGATGTTGCTTGGGGGTCGGTACCTGCTCCCCTGTCATTGATCCTGCTTGGGGTCGGTACCTGCTCCCCTGTCATCAATGCTGTTTAGGGTCGGTACATGCTCCCCTGTCATTGATCCTGCTTGGGGTCGGTACCTGCTCCCCTGTCATTGATGGTGCTTGGGGTCGGTACCTGCTCCCCTGTCATTGATGCCGCTTGGGGTCGGTACCTGCTCCCTTGTCATTGATCCTGCTTGGGTCGGTACCTGCTCCCCTGTCATTGATGCTGCTTGTGGTTGGTACCTGCTCCCCTGTCCCTGATGCTGTTTGGGGTCGGTACCTGCTCCCCTGTCATTGATCCTGCTTGGGGTTAGTACCTGCTCCCCTGTCATTGATGTTGCTTGGGGGTCGGTACCTGCTCCCCTGTCATTGATCCTGCTTGAGGTCTGTACCTGCTCCCCTGTCATTGATCCTGCTTGGGTTCGTACCTGCTCCTCTGTCATTGATGCTGCTTGGGGTCGGTACCTGCTCTCCTGTCATTGATGCTGCTTGGGGTCGGTACCTGCTCCCTTTTCAATGATGCTGCTGAGGTTCGGTTCCTGCTCCCCTGTCATTGTTCCTGCTTGAGATCGGTACCTGCTCCCCTGTCATTGATGCTGCTTGAGCTCGGTACCTGCTCCCCTTTCAATGATGCTGCTTGAGGTCGGTACCTGCTCCCCTGCCATTGATGCTGTTTGTCCCCATCCGCAGTGGACGGTTGGCCGCTTTGGCCATGCATAACGCGAGATTGAGCAGAGAGCCTGGTCCACAGCGAAGCCCTGTGCCCAGATCCCATGTGCAACCCCCTCCCCATGCGCAGGGCCTTCAGACATGTGTGCGTGAGGTTGGGGCCAGGGTTTGGCCACTGCGCATGGCCTTCTACCAACCCTCCGCCTTTGGCCGTGCAGAGCATGGGGTTTGCTGCATAATGTGGCCGCACCCTGTGCCCAAAACTCCAGGGAATCCCCTTTACCCCTACCAGCCCCTCAAACATTATCTCCTTTACCTCTACGAGGCCCTGGAACCATAATAACACCTTACCTCCCTGTGCCCCTACTCACCCCTGACCATGTGTGAGTGAGCTCCTGCTGTCTTGGTTCTTTGTTCTCTGTGGCAGACCCTGTATAGATCTGAATCCTGCTCTCTTGCTGTGGCTGTCTGTCTTCTGTGGCAGACCCTGTATAGATCTGGCTCCTGCTCTCTTGTTGTCTGTTTTCTGTGGCAGACCCTGTATAGATCTGGCTCCTGCTCTCTTGTTGTCTGTTCTCTGTGTCAGACCCTGTATGGATCTGGCTCCTGCTCTCTTGTCTGTTCTCTGTGGCAGACCCTGTATAGATCTGGCTCCTGCTCTCTTGTCTGTTCTCTGTGGCACACCCTGTATAGATCTGGCTCCTGCTCTCTTGTCTGTTCTCTGTGGCAGACCCTGTATAGTTCTGGCTCCTGCTTTCTTGTCTGTTCTCTGTGGCAGACCCTGTATAGATCTGGCTCTTGCTCTCTCGTCTGTTCTCTGTGTCAGACCCTGTATAGATCTGGCTCCTGCTCTCTTGTCTGTTCTCTGTGGCAGACCCTGTATAGATCTGGCTCCTGCTCTCTTCTTGTCTGTTCTCTGTGGCAGACCCTGTATTGATCTGGCTATGACTCTCTTGTGTCTGTTCTTTGTGGCAGACCCTGTATTGATCTGGCTCTGGCTCTGGCTCTTGCTCTCTTGTCTGTTCTCTGTGGCAGACCCTGTATAGATCTGGCTCCTGCTCTCTCGTGGTCTGTTCTCTGTGGCAGACCCTGTATTGATCTGGCTCCTGCTCTCTCGTTGTCTGTTCTCCGTGGCAGACCCTGTATAGATCTGGCTCCTGCTCTCTTGCTGTGGCTGTCTGTTATCTGTGGCAGACCCTGTATAGCTCTGGCTCTGGCTCTCTCGCTATCTGTTCTCTGTGGCAGACCCTGTATAGATCTGGCTCCTGCTCTCTTGTCTGTTCTCTGTGGCAGAACCTGGATAGATCTGGCTCTGGATCTTTTGCTGTCTGTTTTCCGTGGCAGACCCTGTATAGATCTGGCTCTGGCTCTCTTGCTCTCTGTTCTCTGTGTCGGACCCTGTATAGATCTGGCTCCTGCTCTATTGTCTGTTCTCTGTGGCAGACCCTGTATAGATCTGGCTCCTGCTCTCTTGTTGTCTGTTCTCTGTGTCAGACCCTGTATAGTTCTGGTTCCTGCTCTCTCGTTGTCTGTGCCACAGTCTCTGCTGGGACTGAAGCCGTGTATCTTTCTGTGTCTGTTTTCTGTCACAGACTCTGATCACGGCTAGTACCTGCTCTTGATGTTTGGTTGTCTGTTCTCTGTCACAGACCCAACATGTGGCTGGCACCTGTAGAGTGCATGGTCCAGATATGGTTAGTGTGTCATGGGATGCATATGTAACATATTCCAGAACAATATGGATATGTGTGGCCAGAATTTACAATCTGAATATGTGTTTTTGGTACTTACAATTTTAATATATATGGGCTGTACTTACTGTCTGGACACAGACCACTAAACTGGGGACGTGGCCCCAGGGAAGATACAGTTGTTGGTGGAAGGTCCAGGGTGTGCTGGCGGGTTAGTGCTCCTTAAGGAGGTGGATCTTCAGAATTGCTCTGAATTGTAGGAGAGTTTGAGCTGATGTCCTATGGATAGGGAGGCTGTGACAGATTATGGGAGCATGAATAGAGAAGGCTTGTCTTCTGGGTTTTTTATTCTTAACTTTTCGTCTCCAAGTTGGTGATCTCTTTCCTCCTAGTCTGACATTGTTCCTTATAGTTGCCTAGTTTGTTTCCCAGGTAAGCTGGCGACTTGTTGTTGGGCGCTTCATAACTGATGCAGTTGGTCTTGAAGATGATCCTGGCTGAAAGGGGGAGCCAGTGTAAGTCTTTAAATGTGGAGGTGATATGATGGAATTTCTTTAAGAACTTGATGAGTTGTGACGTTTCATGTATGCTCCTTTTAATTGGTGCTTGGGTGGTGTTGGGGCGACCGCTGAGCAGGGCCTTGCCTCCAACCCCAGGGAAGAGGACTTCTACGGTTCTTATGAAGTCATTTTCCATGAACAACTACTTCACTTCCTTCAAGAGAGAGCTGAAACCCAGCATCCTCAGTCTTTTCAATGTGCTCCTTGAATGAGAGGTTGGGGGGGGTTGGTAAAGCCTGGCAGCTTTAAGATGGAGAGACAATCTTGTAATGTGGCTGAGCTGTTGGCATACAGGAAGAATCCAGTCTTTACGGGGTTTAGCTTTCGTACGTTAGGGTTAGTGGGGTTGGTGCTTACAATCTGGATATGTACGATCTGTATGTGTGTGGCTGACACGTAGGCTGGACATGTGTGTTCGGTGCTGTAACAGTGCTGTTTTGTAAGTAAGGCCGCACTCTGTGGATCTATACTTATTTCTTGAAATCTCATCTCTGCAGGTAAAACTTCAAGAGTGGCTGCTTCTTCTGAAGAAACAGGAGGAATATATTCTGGAGGCTCAAGTCAAGGAAGAGAAACAACATGAAGCCATGAGAGTGAGTGGCAGCAGAGAGTGATGTGTCTCTGTGTGTCTGTGTGTGTCTGTGCCCATGTCTTTGTGTGTACATCTTAAAGTTCAAGATACACAGAAGCGAATGAGACACCCTACAGACTGGGACGTGGTCCTAAACAGAAAAATGTACTGAGCAGAGTCACTGCTGTTGGACATTGGGGCTGAAATCATCCAAGGGTGTGTCTTACTATAAACAAAAATAAAAAATTACTCTGCTCGCCGTAAGGTAATACCTACATACTTACATAGTGTGCATTAGTGTATGTATGTACATGTGTGGCATTATCTGGCAGTGCATATTCACACATGTGTGTTACAGTATGTGTTCATGAATGGATAGTTCTGCAGTTATCTGTGGGAGTGGATGCATGTCTGTGTATCTCTATAGTTGTATATTTTTGTGGGCATGGTTGACTGTCTCTGCCTGCGGTTGGTTCTCTCCCTTGTGCCTTCTCCATGGATCGCATTTCCTGCAGCTTTACAAATTCTGACCTCTCTGTGGTTTGTAAGGGGCTGTGGGGAGAGGGAAGGAGCGTGAGGAGGACGTAAGATGGTAGAAGGAAAGGTTCTTGGAGAGACTGCCATTCAGAAATCAGGAAAAGAGGGTTAGTGTCCTGAAGTTTGGAAGAACCTCAGCCCTCCAAGACTCCCACCCAAGGGATGGCAGCGCTTGTAGGAAGCTTCCTAATATCTAACCAGAGTTTCTTTGCTTCTGACAGGACAAGCTAAGAACTGAGAAGCAGAAAATTGAATCAGAGTTTGAAAAGCTGCGGCAGCTGCTGAAAGAAAATGAGCAAACACTGCACAGAAGACTGGAGGAGATGGAGAAACAAATTACCATGGTAGAAAATGCAAATATCACCAAACTGTCCAATCAAATCACCTCTCTCAAAGCCCTGATAACGGAGATAGAAGACAAGTGTGAGGGGCCGGCGTGGGAACTCCTGAAGGTGAGACACAGTTTAATAAATACAAGGAGAAGAAATATTCATACTTTGCGTGCCGAGTTAAATGTGTGAGGGTGCACAATGACTGCATCTGCCCAAAACATACAGATGGATTATATTCAGTGTCCCCCTTTGAGCAGTGTGCCCAATACGACATACAGGCAGGGGAGTTTAATATGACTTTCTACAGTGGGTGGGCTCTGTCCCGGATCTTCTAAGTGGCACCTGTCTCCCTCCTTCCTCTCAGAGGAGTCTGGGCAGCTTCAAAGATACGTAATAGACCCATAACTTACTTTCTTGTTTGGCAGACTCTTTCCCTCATCCTTCTTGGGCTGCACTGACACACAACAGATATGAAATTCTGTCCCCTTAGCTTAAAGCATGACAGAAACAATACACGCTCACCCTGATCCACACATGCAACACTCATAGTGCAGAGACACACTTTATACATGTCGTCTGCAGCGCCCACAGTGCGGACACACTCTATATACATGTCTTCTGCAGCACTCACAGCGCAGACACACTCTTTATACATGTATTCTGCAGCACTCACAGTGCAGACACACTACATACATGTCTCCTACAGCACTCACAGCACAGACACACTCTTTATACATGTCTTCTGCGGCACTCACAGTGCAGACGCACTCTTTATACATGTCTTCTGCAACACTCACAGCGCAGACACACTCCTTATACATGTCTTCTGCAGCACTCACAGTGCAGACACACTCTCTATACATGTCTTCTGCAATGCTCACTGCGCAGAGACACTCTATACATGTCTCCTGCAGCACTCACAGCGCAGAGACACTCTTTATACATGTCTCCTGCAGCACTCACAGCGCAGACACACTCTTTATACATGTCTCCTACAGCACTCGCAGCGCAGACACTCTTTATGCATGTCTTCTGCAACACTCACAGCGCAGAGACACTCTCTATACATGTCTTCTGCAGCACTCACAGCGCAGAGACACTCTTTATACATGTCTCCTGCAGCACTCACAGCGCAGACACACTCTTTATACATGTCTCCTACAGCACTTGCAGCGCAGACACTCTTTATACATGTCTTCTGCAGCACTCACAGCGCAGGCACACTCTTTATACATGTCTCCTGCAGCACTCACAGCGCAGAGACACTCTATACATGTCTTCTGCGGCGCTCACAGTACAGACACCCTCTTTATACATGTCTTCTGCAGCACTCACAGTGCAGAGACACTCTTTATACATGTCTCCTGCAGCACTCACAGCGCAGAGACACTCTTTATACATGTCTCCTGCAGCACTCACAGCGCAGAGACACTCTTTATACATGTCTTCTGCAGCACTCACAGTGCAGACACACTCTTTATACATGTCTCCTGCGGCACTCACAGTGCAGACGCACTCTTTATACATGTCTTCTGCAACACTCACAGTGCAGACACACTCTTTATACATGTCTCCTGCAGCGCTCACAGCGCAGAGACACTCTTTATACATGTCTTCTGCAGCACTCACAGTGCAGATACACTCTTTATACATGTCGTCTGCAGCTCTCACAGTGCAGAGACACTCTTTATACATGTTGTCTGCATCACTCACAGCGCAGAGACACTCTTTATACATGTCGTCTGCAGCCTACCCAGAGCCCCTTACCCTAATCGTTCAAGTGCAGCTGGCCATATATTGAAAGGCAGGATCTATAGGGTGCAGCTCATAATGCCATTTTAACAGCAATTACAGTGGGTAAGAGGTGCAAGTACCAGTGTGGAAAAGTGAAAACCTTGGAGTTTTCAGGGGTTAGAGACCCTTTTTAAATTACTTCTGGATCTGTGCTCTTTCCTTGTGTGTTATCACCTGTTGGGTCTTGTACAACGGCGCATTTATGGGTGGAGGTTATTTGTAATTTGGAATATTATGTAGATTCACCATGAGCTGAGTCATGTGATACTGAATAGAATATAACAAACAATGCAGTGTCATGTGACCCCTTTCAAAATATTACAGAATTATCATGTGACATCTTTCAGAATATCACAGATTGTGTCATACAACCATATCAGAATATCACAGACTCGGCTGCTCCATATAATCCCATTCAGAATATTGCAGGACTAAGTCATGTGACTATCAGACTCTTTAATGTAAACTCATTCATAGCATCACAGACTGTTGTAGGATGAGACCTATTTCAGAATATCGCACAATATGTTTTGTGAACCCATTCAGAATATCAGAATGTGCTATGTCGTATGATTCCCATTCAGAATATTACAGATTGTGCTGTGTCATGTGACCCCATTCAGAATATTACAGATTGTGCTGTGTCATGTGACCCCATTCAGAATATTACCGATTGTGCTGTGTCATGGGATATCCATTCAGGATATCACAGCCTGTGTCAGACTTGGTACGAGGTTGTTGGGGCATCTCTCAATGTCTACTAACTATCAATCAGTCAATTAATCAGTGTGCACTTTATTGGGTTTAAAATTACAAACCATAAGAGTCAATTACAATAACACCAGATAATACACAGAGAATCATACAGTGTGATACCAGAGCACAAGCAACACATAAATATTAATAATCTGAATCCAGAAGTAAACAAAAGAAATGATCCATTTATTAAAGAAACAGGTACCCACAAAGTCCCAAAGTATTACAGAGGATTTTGAATACACACACACTATTTGACAAAGAAAAGGATTCATTGTTTCCATAAATTCTAAATGTTTTTCCTGCATTCCTAAGTCTAAAAACACAATTTAAAACACAACCAACAGACCACAAACAAAAGCATCAAAAACGAATAGAGCAGGGCTAGCCTTCTTTTGAGTGTCTTCTAACTAAAGATAGTTAGAAGTGTTCAATGAAGGTTAGATTTCCAAACACATTTCACTCCTAAAGTGAAGCCAAAATGTACCATCTTCTGTGGAAACTGACTTCTCTGTGTTTCTTTCTTTGTTTTGCAGGATGTCGGAAGCACCCTGAGCAGGTAAGGCTGGTTTACTATCCTCTTCTCAGTGTGTAAGGAGCAGGTCTTGCTGCTGCAGTGTGTAAAGGCCACAGCTGAGCTCACACAAATTACTATCCTTCCAAAGAAATATGTCAAAGGACCCCGAATTATACAAAATACAACCCTCCTGTGGTCCTCAGAAACTCAGGTCCAGTACTTTAAAAGGCCCAAACCGTACCAGCACTATTCTCCTCGGTCTCAGAACCCACAGTATATTCACAATTTTGTAAGAAATCTTCAGATTCTCATAAAACTTCATTGAGATCTCAGGAATCTCTGCTGAGTCCCCTGAAAACATACCTGAGTCCTGGGAATACTGTGAAACTCGTTTGACTGCTGAAGTAATTGAATGAATCCTCCACAAATGAATGTCTATCTTTATACAACTTCTTTAAAGTTTGTTAGCGACCACAGATCCTAGAAAAAGTGCCGCGAGCCCACAGAAAACTTAATTGTATTCCTGGAAAGCGCCCTCAAGGTTGATATCAGGTTTAGGGGTTGTGCAGAGCTGGTCTTCGATGCCAATCCCAAACGTCCCATCACATAGAGCTCAGAGGCCTTTGGATAACAGTGTCCAAGGATATTCTCACATGGGAAGAGAGGGGATAGGGTGGAGAGATGAAGATGTGCCCGGACTCTGTTGGTCTCAGAGGTGAGTGTCACAACCAGAGAGTTCTGATGAATGGTCGGGCGCAGAGTCAAAGATGGAAAAGGAATCACACTGCAGAGCGAGTGCTGTGAAACGGACCAGCACCTTCAGGTCCTCAGTGACTTCCTTTCAGTGCATCCTCCTGGGTCCTTAGAAGGCCCATTTCAGTCCTCAACCCCCTGCCCAGGTCACTGACACTCATTCCAGGCAGCAAACGCCTCTTCAAGTCCCTGGTGACTTCCTTTCATTTCATCCCTCTGCACCCTGCGGTGTCTTCAGAGGCCTCTTTGCAATCCTATAAATAGATATCCAAGTCCCCCTCAAACAGAAGACATAAGCATATTACCTGCTGGTTTACTGACTAGTCTGGCTGAATTAACACTAAAAGAGCTTAATGAGACATCATACTTCTCACTGATGTCCTCTGTTGTGATGAACAAAATGCAGTCTCCCAAAAGCAATCAATCAATCAATCAATCAATCACATTTATAAAGCGCGCTACTCACCCATAAGGGTCTCAAGGCGCTGGGGGGGAGGGGGTCAGTGTTCGAAGAGCCAGGTCTTGAGCTGCCTTCTGAAGGGGAGGAGTTCGGGTATGGCGCGAAGGTGACTGGGCAGGGAGTTCCAGGTCTTCGCTGCCAGAAAAGAGAAGGATTTTCCTCCGGCGGTGGTTTTGCGGATGCGGGGAACGGCTGCCAAGGCCTGACCGGTGGAGCGCAGAGTGCGCGGAGGAGTGTAGAAGGAGACGCGGGAGTTGATGAGTTTGGGTCCGAGGTTGTAGAGGGCTTTGTGTGCGTGGGTGAGGAGTCTGAAGGTGATCCTCTTGTTGACCGGGAGCCAATGGAGTTTTCTCAGGTGTCCGGAGATGTGGTGGTGGCGAGGTATGTCCAGGATGAGTCGTGCTGCGGCGTTCTGGATCCGTTGAAGTTTCCTCTGCAGCTTGGTGGTGATGCCGGCGTACAGAGTGTTCCCGTAGTCCAGGCGGCTGGTGACGAGGGCGTGGGTGACGGTCTTCCTGGTGTCGATGGGGATCCAGCGGAAGATCTTGCGGAGCATGCGGAGGGTGTTGAAGCACGCTGAGGTCACTGAGTTGACCTGTCTGGTCATCGAGAGGGAGGAGTCCAGGATGAAGCCGAGGTTGCGTGCGTGGTTGGTCGGTTGGGGAGTGCTGCCTAGGGCGGGGGGCCACCAGGAGTCGTCCCATGCGGAGGGGGTAGGGCCGAGGATGAGGACCTCCGTTTTATCTGTGTTCAGTTTCAGTCGGCTGTCTGTCATCCAGGTCGCTACTTCCTTCATGCCGTCGTGCAGTCTGGTCCTTGCTGATGTGGGGTTGTTGGTGAGGGATAAGATGAGCTGGGTGTCGTCGGCGTAGGATATGATGTTGAGTCCGTGTTTGCGTGCGATGTTTGCCAGGGGGGTCATGTAGACGTTGAATAGGGTGGGGCTGAGGGAGGATCCTTGGGGTACGCCGCAGATGATCTCCGTGGCTGCGGATCTGAAGGGGGGGAGGCGGACTCTCTGGGTCCTTCCGGAGAGGAAGGAGATGACCCATTCTAGGGCCTTGCCTCTGATGCCGGCGCTGCAGAGGCGGTCTATCAGGGTGCGGTGGCAGACCGTGTCGAAGGCTGCAGAGAGATCCAGGAGAATGAGGGCCACGGTTTCACCCTTGTCGGTCAGGGCTCGGATGTCGTCCGTGGCTGCGATGAGGGCGGTTTCGGTGCTGTGGTTGGCCCTGAATCCGAACTGAGTGGAGTCGAGGGAGTCGGAGGTTTCCAGGGCGGCGGTGAGTTGAGCGTTGACGATTTTCTCAATCACTTTGGCGGGGAACGGTAGGAGGGAGATAGGCCGGAAGTTTTTGAGTTCGGTGGGGTCTGCTGTAGGTTTCTTTAAGAGGGCGTTGAGTTCTGCGTGTTTCCAGCTTTCAGGGAAGGTAGCAGTGGTGAGGGAGGCGTTGATGACGTCTCGGAGGTGGGGTGCGATGATGTTGTCGGCCTTGTTGTAAATGTGGTGAGGACAGGGGTCGGAGGGTGATCCCGAGTGGATCGAGTTCATGACGCGGGTGGTTTCCTCGGTGGTGGTAGGGTTCCAGGCGAGGATGGTGGAGATGTCGTTTGCGGCTTCCGGGGGCGGGTTCATGTTGGTGGTCGTGAAGCTGTTGTAGATGTCGGCGATCTTACGGTGGAAGAAGGTCGCGAGGGAGTCGCAGAGGTCCTGTGAGGGAGGGATGGGGTTGGTTTCTGCGTCCGGGTTGGAGAGCTCTTTGACGATGCCAAATAGTTCCTTGCTGTTGTGGGCGTTGTTGTCAAGTCTGTTCTGGTAGACTGTTTTTCGTGCGGTGCGGAGGCGTTGGTGGTGTTGGCGGGTGGTGTCCTTGAGAGCTGTCAGGTTTTCCTCTGTCGGGTTGAGGCGCCATGTCTTCTCGCGGAGGCGGCATTCTTTCTTGGAGTTTTTGAGTTCGGTGGTGAACCAGGAGTTTTTCTTGTGGTTGTTGGTGTTGGTTTGGGTCTTCAGAGGGGCCAGGAGGTTGGCGCAGTCGGAGATCCAGTTGGTGAGGTTGTTGGCGGCCTCGTTGGGGTTGCTGGTGCTGGTGGGTTGGTTCAGGGAGAGCGTTGCTGCGAGTTGTTCGGTGGTGATTCGGTTCCAGTGTCTTTTTGGTGGTTGCCGGGTGTGGTGATGCACAGTGGTTTTCTTGAAGCTGAAGTGGACGCAGCTGTGGTCCGACCATGTGAGTTCGGTGGTGTGGCTGAAGGTGGTTTGTTTGCTTGAGGAGAAGATGGGGTCGAGCGTGTGTCCGGCGTAGTGGGTGGGGGTGTTGACCAGTTGTTTCAGTCCCAGGTTGGCGAGGTTGTCTAGAACGGCGGTGGTGTTGTTGTCGGTGTGGTTCTCCAGGTGAAATTTGAGGTCTCCTAGGAGGATGTAGTCGGTGGATGAGAGTGCGTGGGGGTTGACGAAGTCTGCGATGTCTTCGCTGAACTTGGTGCGGGGTCCTGGTGGTCTGTACATGAGGGTGCCTCTTAGGGTTGTCTTGGGGTCGATGTGGATCGCGAAGTGGAGGTGTTCGGCGTCGGGAAGTGAGTTGTCGGTGTGGGTCGAGATGCTGATGGAGCTTTTGTGTGCGATGGCGATGCCTCCTCCGGTGCGGTTGAAGCGGTCTCTCCGGATGATTTTGTAGCCGTCGGGGATGGCTATGGCGATGTCGGGTGCCGAGGAGGGGTTCATCCAGGTCTCGGTGAGGAAGGCGATGTCTGGGTTCGTTGAGTTGATGAGGTTCCACAGTTCGATGGCGTGCCTGTGGACGGAGCGGGTGTTGACCAGGATGCATTCGAGGTTGCTTCCGGGGGCGTCGTTCTTGGTGGTGGCGGTGTGGGTCCGTAGGCAGGTGAAGCGGCAGTTGCTGCAGGTGAAGGGTCCGTGGGTTCGTTTGGGGGTGGCGCGGTAGCAGCCCGGCGCGCGGCCGGGGTTGAGGTTGGCGAGGGTGGCGGAGTCATAGGTCAAGCGGGGGGCACGGGGGCCAGGGGTTCGGGCGCTGGGCGCAGTCCAGGCGCGGACGGGCGCAGACGGGCTTGCCTTAGACGCGCCTTCGGCACGCCAGCGGCGCGCCCGCTGCGCGCGGCCGCCATTTAAGGGGTAGGTGGGGAGGCGGGGTCAGCTGGGAGGCGGGAGGTGGGCGGGCAGGGGAGCTGGAAGCGGGAAAAAAGAGCGGCAAAAAAAGAGCGGCAAAAAACGGCGGGAAAAGCGCGGTAGGAGCGGCGGGAAAAAGCGGCAAGACGGCGAAAAGGGAACAAGAGCCTACTAAAATCTACTAAAAAGGAGGGGCTGAGAGGGGAGGACGGCGCACGGCACTCGGGGGCACACGCACGGGATACAAGGAGAGAAAAGGGAATTTCAGTCACTCGGGGGCACACGCACGGGATACAAGGAGAGAAAAGGGATTTTTAGTCAGCACCAGCACAAGCACAAGCACTCGGGGTACACGGGCAAGAAGGGGGGAGCACACTCACAGGAGAGGAAGGCAGTCAGGGACTGGAGGCGCTGCGTGAGCAGGGGAGCGACCTACCCGAGGGTCAGTGGTCGCTACATCTGCCTCGCAGCGGCCGCCATTTAAGGGGTAGGTGGGGAGGCGGGGTCAGCTGGGAGGCGGGAGGTGGGCGGGCAGGGGAGCTGGAAGCGGGAAAAAAGAGCGGCAAAAAACGGCGGGAAAAGCGCGGTAGGAGCGGCGGGAAAAAGCGGCAAGACGGCGAAAAGGGAACAAGAGCCTACTAAAATCTACTAAAAAGGAGGGGCTGAGAGGGGAGGACGGCGCACGGCACTCGGGGGCACACGCACGGGATACAAGGAGAGAAAAGGGAATTTCAGTCACTCGGGGCACACGCACGGGATACAAGGAGAGAAAAGGGATTTTTAGTCAGCACCAGCACAAGCACAAGCACTCGGGGTACACGGGCAAGAAGGGGGGAGCACACTCACAGGAGAGGAAGGCAGTCAGGGACTGGAGGCGCTGCGTGAGCAGGGGAGCGACCTACCCGAGGGTCAGTGGTCGCTACCTCTGCCTCGCAGCGGCCGCCATTTAAGGGGTAGGTGGGGAGGCGGGGTCAGCTGGGAGGCGGGAGGTGGGCGGGCAGGGGAGCTGGAAGCGGGAATAAAGAGCGTCAAAAAAGAGCGGCAAAAAACGGCGGGAAAAGCGCGGTAGGAGCGGCGGGAAAAAGCGGCAAGACGGCGAAAAGGGAACAAGAGCCTACTAAAATCTACTAAAAAGGAGGGGCTGAGAGGGGAGGACGGCGCACGGCACTCGGGGGCACACGCACGGGATACAAGGAGAGAAAAGGGAATTTCAGTCACTTGGGGGCACACGCACGGGATACAAGCAGAGAAAAGGGATTGTTAGTCAGCACAAGCACAAGCACTCGGGGTACACGGGCAAGAAGGGGGGAGCACACTCACAGGAGAGGAAGGCAGTCAGGGACTGGAGGCGCTGCGTGAGCAGGGGAGCGACCTACCCGAGGGTCAGTGGTCGCTACCTCTGCCTCGCAGCGGCCGCCATTTAAGGGGTAGGTGGGGAGGCGGGGTCAGCTGGGAGGCGGGAGGTGGGCGGGCAGGGGAGCTGGAAGCGGGAAAAAAGAGCGGGAAAAAAGAGCGGAAAAAAACGGCGGGAAAAGTGCGGTAGGAGCGGCGGGAAAAAGCGGCAAGACGGCGAAAAGGGAACAAGAGCCTACTAAAAGCCAAAAGCCTTTACGGATACGCGACCTCTGTATCGCGTCACAAAATAATTCTAACTGGCGACAACCACACCATCACAGGGATCGCGTCACAGGGAGAGAGGGACTGAGAAGGAGACAGAGAGAGAGGGTGATGGAAGCACCAGGAGACAGGCAGAGAGGGACTGACAAGGAGACTGAGAGAGAGAGGGTGATGGAAGCACCCGGAGACAGGAGGAGAGGGACTGAGAAGGAGACTGAGAGAGGGTGATGGAAGCACCAGGAGACAGGCAGAGAGGGACTGAGAAGGAGACTGAGAGAGAGGGTGATGGAAGCACCAGGAGACAGGCAGAGAGGGACTGAGAAGGAGACTGAGAGAGAGGGTGATGGAAGGACCAGGAGACAGGCAGAGAGAGACTGAGAAGGAGACTGAGAGAGAGGGTGATGGAAGCACCAGGAGACAGGCAGAGAGGGACTGAGAAGGAGACTGAGAGAGAGGGTGATGGAAGCACCAGGAGACAGGCAGAGAGGGACTGAGAAGGAGACTGAGAGAGAGAGGGTGATGGAAGCACCAGAAGACAGGAGGAGAGGGACTGAGAAGGAGACTGAGAGAGGGTGATGGAAGCACCAGGAGACAGGCAGAGAGGGACTGAGAAGGAGACTGAGAGAGAGGGTGATGGAAGGACCAAGAGACAGGCAGAGAGAGACTGAGAAGGAGACTGAGAGAGAGGGTGATGGAAGCACCAGGAGACAGGCAGAGAGGGACTGAGAAGGAGACTGAGAGAGAGGGTGATGGAAGCACCAGGAGACAGGAGGAGAGGGACTGAGAAGGAGACTGAGAGAGAGGGTGATGGAAGCACCAGGAGACAGGCAGAGAGGGACTGAGAAGGAGAGTGAGAGAAGGTGATGGAAGCTCCAGGAGACAGGCAGAGAGGGACTGAGAAGGAGACTGAGAGAAGGTGATGGAAGCAGCAGGAGACAGGGAGAGAGGGACTAGGAATGAGACTGAGAGGGTGATGGGAGCACCAGGAGACAGGCAGAGAAGGGCAGAGAAGGAGACTGAGGGAGAGGGCAATGGAAGCACCAGGAGGCAGGGAGAGAGGGACTGAGAAGGAGACTGAGAGAGAGGGTGATGGAAGCTCCAGGCGACAGGCACAGAGGGACGGAGAAGGAGACTGAGAGAGGGCGATGGAAGCACCAGGAGACAGGGAGAGAGGGAGGGAGAAGGAGACTGAGAGGGAGGGTGATGGAAGCACCAGGAGACAGGGAGAGAGGGACTGGGAAGGAGACTGAGAGAGAGGATGATGGAAGCACCAGGAGACAGGCAGAGAGGGACTGAGAAGGAGGATGAGAGAGGGAGAGAGGGACTGAGAAGGAGACTGAGAGAGAGGGACAGGCAGAGAGGGACTGAGAAGGAGACTGAGGCAGAGAGGGACTGAGGAGGAGACTGAGAGAGAGGGTGATGGAAGCACAGGGAGACAGGCAGAGAGGGACTGAGAAGGAGACTGAGAGAGAGGATGATGGAAGCACCAGGAGACAGGCAGAGAGGGACTTAGCCAGACAGGAATATAGAAAGTGAGAGTGGAGAGAGAGAAACAAAGATAAAGGGACAGAGAGTGAAATAGAGAATGAGATGAAGAGAAATCAGAGAGAAAGCAAAAGAGAGAGGGAAGTGACCGGGAAAGACAAAGATGGATAGAAAGAGAAAGGGGAGTAAGACGGAGTTAGCAAAGTGGAGAGAGGGATGGGTGATACCTAAAGGGCCAAAGAGAGAGGAAGGAGAAACTGAGGAGAGGTAGAGAGTGAGGGGAAAAGAGAGAAATGGAAAGGGTGGGGCAGAGGTAAAGGGAGAAGGAAATAAGGAGGGTGAGATAGAGGGACAGAGAGAAAGACAGGGCTAGAGCTGAGAGGGAGGGAGGAAGAGAAGGAAAGAGGGAGGCAGAGTGACAAAGAGAGAGAGAAGGAGATTGACACAGGGGTAGGAGAAGGAGGAAGGTACAGCGAGCGAGACAATGAGAGATGTAGAGAGATATCAAGAGTAAGATTGAGAGAGAGATACAGAGAAGGAGGGAATGAGATATATTCTCTTTTGTGTGGGCCTGTAGTTGAGTGGATATCTGCATGTTGTTTGAGAGTCACCTGGAACCAGATGCAGGTTACAGCAGAGGGGTCACCTACCCATGTTACTTCATAGAAAGAAAGTCAAGTAAGTATTGGATTAAAGTGTTAGACAAAGTAGCAAGAAAGGAAGATCCACGCAAACGTACACAACTTGCAATACAAATAACCATAAAAAATATTTATTACTCAGCAGTGAAATTAGGACTGAGAAATGCAGAGATTTCACCAAGCACAACCACATGGATTCCAGGTCCAGAACCTTAGATATTCTGTGTTATAGGGCTTCAGAGATTGCAAGGTGCAGGAAAACATAGATTTCAAGATTCAACACTATACTGATTGCAGGGAGCAGGACCCCAGAGATTACAGGATGCAGCTCACTAGAAAATCCAATATACCAGACACTAAATGTTACAAGATGCAGGATATCAGAGTTTCCATTCTCTACAGCCTCAGAAATTCCAAGTTCCAGAGCACTAGAAATACAAAAGCACAGGACCTCCAAGACTCAAAAGTGCAGGAACTGAGAAAGTAGAAGGCACAGAACATCACCTATCCCAAGCCTCAGAGATTGCGAACCCAGAGGCTCAGGACTTCCGAATTTGTAAGGTGCCGGACTTCGGAGCTTCCAGGGTACAGGCTGTCAGAGATTCCAAAGTGCAGGGCTATGGAGATTCAAAGGTAATGCAACAAATGAAGAGGCAACGTCCCACAGTCAATTCAAAGTTTCACAAAAATGCAATAAACCCAAAATGAAGGGTTCATACATCTTGAGAAGATGTTGTTAAAATTGAATTATTTATTAATCTTCTAATTCTCTTCATAAAATACATCCAACAGCCAACACGTTTCGCTCATATTCCACAAGCTTCATCAGGACTGGAAATTACAAAATTACAAACCATTAAAATCACAGAATAATTACACATTAAAACCAAAGTAGGAAAACTGACTGCAACAAAACTACAAACTCTATCTAACGGGTCTGAAGAAACACTGGCTAACAGGCGGTAAAGAATAAAAAATTGATATATCATGCAGAGAGAAGAAACTATATTTGTTTGTCATTTAATGCATACGGAACAGCTTGGGTCTGAAAGTGCTAACAAAAGCAGTTGATTTATCACATTTACAGTGCCTAAGTGCCGTAATGTTGGCAATGTATTTCTTGGTACTCACATGGGAAGAGTCAGTTCATTGTTGCAGAATGGGCCATTTTCTATATTCCACCACCTCTCGTGGTTATTGTACCTCAAGGGTTCTAACTCTCAAAAACCTTATCCACACAGTAATGAGATTTCAGCACCCTTGGTGTAGCATGCTGGTGTTCCACACACACTAGATAACAGAATTACCTTCTAGCACGTGAAAGGCATCCAAATAACTGTTTGTGGTCTTCCTCATTTGAAATCATGATCTAAATGCCAACTCTACGCAATCTCAATGGAATGTCCATCATCCTCGTACACATAAATGCTGTAATTACAAATGTATGACAAAGAAGGTAAGAATGAAACATAAGTACCTAAGTATTTGCATCTTTTCATTACCCAAACCATTACCATGTGATACGCATTCCCTGTTTTACACACAGAGCCTCACGCTAGTACACTGCATCCTAAGGAGCATCGTTTCAAAATGTCACCACAGGTCCCAGTTAGACTAAATTATACATAAGTCAGTCCAAACTTGAGAAGTATTTTGTACTTGTATTAACAGGATGTTCTTCAAATATATTCTAATTCACATTTATGTTGAAAATACCAAGGTGTAGAGTAAACTATTTCCCATCCACATAGGATTTCAACAAGAAACATATGACGTACCATTATTCCACAATAGGCCACAACCAAGGATATTAATTTATGTGAGATCACTTCCTGTTATCCAGGAGAGGAGCATTCTGATTGATGCTGTACCTGTTGATGCCAACTTAGACAAGGTCTGAGACTTTAATCTAAACCGCACTGCTCACAGTTCACCTCTGTCGGCTATATCAAACGTGTAAATACATCCCTGACCTCTACGGCTATCAGAGCTATCCTGAAAAATTAGTTCCACGCTCTTACTTTTATTGTCATACATTTGTAATTACAGCATTTCCATGTACTAGGATGATGGACATTCCATTGAGATTGAGTAGGATTGACACTTGTATCATGATGTGATATGCGGATGACAAGAAACAGTTGTTTTGGATGCCTTTCACATGCCATAAGGTGTGTAGAACAACAGGCGTGCCATACCAAGAGGGTTGGAATCGCATTAATATGTGGATAAGGTTTGTTGAGAGTTATAACCTTTGACGTACAATAACTAAGAGAGACAGTAGACTATACAAATAGCCCATTTTACAACAATGAACTGGCTCCTGCCAAGTGAGTCCTGAGATACACATTATCAACATTACCCCAATCAGAAATTGTAAATGTGATAAATTAACTTAATTCAGGCCCAAGCTCTTCAATATGCATTAAACGATGAGCAAATGGGATTTCTTCTCTGTACATTATATGTGAATTTTTTCATTGTTTGCGTTCTGTTAGCCAGTCTGTGTTCAGACCCGTTAGATAGGGTTTGTAGTGTCATAGGTGGTTTCCTACTTTGGTGTTAATATGTAATTAATCTGTGATTTTAACAGTTTGTCATTTTGTAAATTGCAGTCCTGATGAAGCGCGTGATTGGTTGTTTGGCAGTATTTCATGAAGAGAATTGGAAGAACAATAAAGTATTGAATTTTAACATCATCTTCTCAAGACATCTGAAGCCTTGCTTCTGGGCTTATTGAATTATTTGAGAAATGTTCACTCGACTGTGGAACGTCGCCTCTCCACATGTTGCAGAATTTCAAGGATTAGGGTATTGTACTGCTGACTCAGGGAGGGGGGCAATTTGTTAATCCAAACAGAAAGGGGATTTAGACGTAGTGCTGGGGAGCAGTCCTTAGCTGTCCAGGAGATTCAGAGGTGCAGGGCTCCAGAGATGTGCAGCTTTGCTGAAATTCCAAGGTGTAGGAACTTGGAGATTGCAAGGTGGCTACCTTCAGATATTTGAGGGTGCACAATGTCACAGACTTCTAAGTGCATAAGCTCCTAAGTTTCAAAGAGCAGGTTGGACTTTACAGACTCCAAGATGCAGGGCACTGGAAGTTCACTTGAGCAGGACCGAAACTTCAAGGTATGGGTGAAGGAACTCCCGGTTTTGAGATGGCCATCTTCAGATTTACTAAGGGACCAGACCTCCAATATTCCAAAGTGCAGAACTGGAAAGATTCTAAGCTGAAGAGCCCAAAAGATTCCAAGGTAATCTGTTCAGAGAGTCCATGTAGCTGGAATTCTTTGGCTCAAATAGTCAGGGCTTCAGAGACTCCAAGGTGTAGGATTATATATTTTACAGTGGAAGGACTCCAAAGAATCAAAGGTGCATGGCCCCATAAACTCAAAAACCACAGGATCCTAAGGTTTAGGTGTCCAGAGATTCCCAGGTGTGTGACCACAGAGATTCCAATGTGCATGACTTGAAAGACGACATTGATTTCAAGCTGCAAGGCTTCAGAAATTGCAAGTTGGAGAACTGGACATTGTTTCATGAAGCCTTCCAGTGCACTGAGGCAACCTTCTCTCTGCCTCAGACTAGTATGTTTGTACTGAAGGACATTGACACCTCATACTCAGAAAGTCAGCTATGTTTCATGGCATCTTGGGTATTGTAGAGAGCTCCCTGTATAAACCCTGTTTATTTTAGGTGGGGTCAGAGTTCATGTGGCGATAATTGAATTAGATCAGTTTGAATTTAGCGTTTCCGAAAAGTCTTTTTACCCATTGACTGGCTTTGTTGTCCACCAGTCTATGGCCCTTCATCATTGCAAGTAGCGTGGCCTGGTTTGTGTGGTTTCTTGCACTTTTAGTGGGGTTGTCACCTGTTATCCTGTCCCAGCCACTGCACAGCAGGTTGTAACTGGGTTGTCATGTGTCACTGGAGCTGTGATTATTGTGTGTGACTAGTAACACACACTGTGCACTGTCCACAGGAGCGCCTGTGATTACAGTATTATATTTCTAATAACGGGGTGTATGTGGGGTTCCTTATCTTATCCTGTAAACAGTCTTTGTTCTGTAACACCAGGATGGTTTATGTCCTCTTTCAGGTGTAATAATGTGAAGCTTCAGTGCCTAGAGGTGGTGAAGAGTTATAAAGGTAAATACAATCAGGTTTATTATGCATGTTTGATGCTGTTTATGAAAATAACCTAGTTTGTTATAGTTTAATGATTGTTATAGTGCACACACCCGCCAAAGCAGCAAAACATTTCACTATACACACAGCCCAAGAAAAACTATTAATCCGTCAACTCAAGAGAGCAGAAGCAAAATAAATTAGAAGTTATTTTTTTAATGACAATAGGACAGGATCTCAAATCAGAGTCCAGTTGTTTGATTCGTATCTCTACCTTCTAACTTTTCCTTTTTAAAAAGTTTTAAAAGATTTTTTGGGATTGCATGACTTTTAAATATTTTGTTTTTTTTAACATCTCCACAGTTGATAGATCTATTGACCTATTTGCTGTATGAATCTTGCTTCCAGCCCTTGGATCTTAAGATATTGTACTGTGGTAATGTTGCTCTTGGCAATACTAATAGCGTGGAGAAAGGTAATTTCAGGCTACACAATTACTGCAGTATTCTGAGATGTTCCCCATGAAAGGGAAAATTTAACTCAAAAATTGTTGTTTTGGAGGGAATAATCACGGACACCTTGTTGTTGTGGTTATATTGCATGTGTTAGTGCTGCATGAGGTAATACTACACGTGGTCATACTGCATGTGGTTATATTGAATGTGGTATCCTGCATGTGGTGATAATGTATATGCTTATACTGCATGTGGTAATACTGCATGTGGTAATGCTGCATGTGGTTATAATGCATGCGGTAATACTGTATGTGGATATAATGCACATGGTCATACTGCATGTGGTAATACTGCATGTGGATATAGTGCATGTTGTTATATTGCATGTGGTATCTACATGTGGTCATACTGTATGTGAATATACTGCATGCGGTAATACTGTATGTAGTTAAATATCATGTGGTTATACTGCATGCGGTCATACTCCATGTGGTTATACTGCATGTAGATATGCATGTGGTAATACTGCATATGGTAATGCTGTATGTAGTAAAATTGCATATGGTTATACTTCATGTGATAATGCTGCATGTGGTAATACTGCTTCTTATACTACCTGTGATGATACTGCATGTGGTAATAATACATGTGGTAATACTGCATATGGTAATATTGCATGTAGTAACACTGCATGTTATAGCACAAGAGATAATAGGGCATGTGGTAATGCTGCCTCTGGTAATACTGCATGTGGGTATACTGTATGTGGTTATACTTCATGTGGTAATACTGCATGTGGTATTACTGCATGTGGTTATACTGCATGCAGTATTACTGCATGTGGGTATACTGCATATACTGCATGTGGTAATAATGCATTTAGTAATACTGTAAGTGGTTATACTTCATGTGCTAATACTGCATGTGGTTATACTCCCTGTAGTAATACTGCATGTGTAATTCTGCATGTGGTTATACTGCATGAATGTGGTAATATTGTATGTAGCAATACTTCATGTTATAATAATGTATGTAGTAATACTATACTTCATCTGGTAATCCTGCATGTGATAATACTGTGTCACTTGGAATACCAGTTGGGCAGAAAGTCCACTTTTTGTCAAATTGGTGTTTACACAAAATTTGAAATAGGAATCTTTGGACTGTGGCTTTCTGACAGGCAGTGGAGATATTCTGACTCAGTCCCTGTGGTGTTTCTACAGGATACCTGGGCCTGAAACTGTTTGTAAATAACAAGACACCCAAATTGCTACATTCTAGTAGTTATTTTATTCTGTACCATTTAATTGAGTGTACTGACTAGTATGGTTTCCTTCTAGTAGCTCTGTCACTCTGTACCATCTAACACAGTGTACTGGCTAGTACAGTATGACTTCTTGTAGCTCTGTCCCATCTAATGCAATGTACTGACTAGTACTGTTTACCTTGGAGTAACTCTTTTACTCTGTACCATCTAACACAGTGCACTGACTAGTACTGTGTTCTGACTAGCACAGTATACTTTCTAGTATCGTTGTCACTCTGTACCATCTAATGCAGTGTACTGACTAGAATAGTATACATTGTAGTAGGTTTGTCACTCTGCACCATTTAATGCAGTGTACTGACTAGTACAGTATCCCTTCTAGTAGTTTTGTCACTCTGTACCAACCAGTGCAGTATACTGACTAGTACAATATTCCTTCTAGTAGCTCTGTCACTTGGTATCATCTAATGAAGTGTACTGACTAGTTCAGTATAACTTGGAGTAGCTCTGTTACTCTGTACAATCTAATATAGTTTACTGACCAGTACAGTACACCTTTCAGTAGCTCAGTCATTCTGTATCATCCATTGCATTGTACTGAATACTACTGTATACATTCTAGTAGCTCTGTCACTCCCTACCATCTGATATAGTGTACTGACTAGTACAGTAATCACAGGAGTAGCTCTGTCACTCTATACTATCTGATAGAGTGCACTGACTAGTACAGTAAACACAGGAGTAGCTCTGTCACTCCCTACCCTCTGATAGAGTGTACTGACTAGTACAGTAAACACAGGAGTAGCTCTGTCACTCCCTACCCTCTGATAGTGTACTGACTAGTACAGTAAACACAGGAGTAGCACTGTCACTCCGTACCATCTGATGGAGTGTACTGACTAGTACAGTAAACACAGGAGTAGCTCTGTCACTCCCTACCCTCTGATAGAGTGTATTGACTAGTACAGTAAACACAGGAGTAGCTCTGTCACACCGTACCATCTAATGCAGAGGACTGACTAGTACTGTGTACTTTCTATTATCTTTGTTACTCTGCACCATCTAATGCAGTATACTGACTAGTACAGTATACATTCAAGTACAGGTAACTCTCTCCCTCTGTACCATCTAACCCTGTCACTCTGTACTATGTAATGCAGTGTACTGACAAATACAGTACACCTTCTAGTAGCTGTTTCAATCTGCACCATCTAATGCAGAGGACTGACTAGTACTGTAGTGCTGTGTGCAGTTTTGTTTTGTGTAGTGTACAGTAGAAGGTCTGCCCTGTGTATTACAATGTGCTGTTTGGTTCAGTGTAGTGTGTAGTAGAATGTCCTGTCTGTGTAGTACAATGTGCTGTTTGGTGCACTGCAGTTTGTAGTAGAATGTCCTCTCTATGTAGTGCAATGTGCTGTTTGGTGCCATGTAGTGTGTAGTAGAATGTCCTCTCTGTGGATTGCTGTGTGCTGTTTGGTGCAGTGCAGTTTGTAGTAGAATGTCCTCTCTATGTAGTGCAGTGTGCTGTTTGGTGCTGTGTAGTGTGTAGTTGAATGTCCTCTCTAGTGCAATGTGCTGTTTGGTGTCATGTAGTGTGTAATAGAATGTCCTCTTTGTGTAGTGCTGTGTGCTGTTTGGTGCAGTGAAATGCGTAGTTGAATGCCCTGTCTATGTAGTGCCATGTGCTCTTTTCTGCAGTGCAGTGTGTGGTAGAATGTCCTGTCTGCGTAGGGCTGTGTGTTGTTTGGTGCAGCGTAGCGTGTAGTAGAATGCCCTCTCTGTGTAGTGCAGTTTGGTGCATGTAGTGTGTAGTAAAATGCCTTCTCTTTGTAGTGTCATGTGCTGTTTGGTGCAGTGCAATGTGTAGTGGAATTTCCTGTCTACATAGTGCTGTGTGCTATTTGGTGCAGTGTAGTGTGCAGTAGAACGATCTGTCTATGGAGCACAGTGTGCTGTGTGGTGCAGTGTAGTGTATAGTAGAATGTCCTTTTTATGTAGTGCAGTGTTCTGTTTGCTGCAGTGTGTAGAAAACAGTTATGTCTGTGCAGTGTGCTGTTTGATGCAGTGTAGTGTGTAGTACATTGTCCTATGCAGTACCACATGCTGTTTGATGCATGGTAGTGTGTGGTAGAATGTCCTCACTCTGTAAGTGCTGTTTGGTGTAGTGCAGTGTGTAGTAGAATGTCCTGTCTATGTAGTGCTGTGTGCTGTTTGGTGCAGTCTATTGTGTAGTAGAATTTCCTGTCTATATAGCGCAGTGTGACGTTTGATGCAGTGTAGTGTGCAGTAGAATGTCCTCTTGTAGTAGTTCCAGGTGCTGTTTTCTGCTGTGTAATGTGTAATAGAATGTCTTGTATTTGTAGTGCTGTGCTTTTTTGTGCTGTATAATGTGCAGTGGAAGGTCCTCTCTATGTACTGCCATGTCCTGTTTGGTGCAGTGTAGTGTGTAGTAGAATGTCATCTCTGTGTAGTGCTGTATGCTGTTTGGTGCAGTGAAATGTGTAGTTGAATGTCCTGTCTATGTAGTGCTATGTCCTGTTTGGTGCAGTGTATTGTGCAGTAGAATGTCCTGTCAATGGAGCGCAGTGTGCTGTTTGCTGCAGTGTAGTGTGCAGTATACTGTCCTGTTGATGGAGCACAGTGTGCTATTTGGTGAAGTGTAGTGTGTAGTAGAATTTCCTGTCAATATAGTGCTGTGTACTGTTTGGTGCAGTGTAATGTGTAGTAGAATATCCTGTCTATGTAGTGCAGTGTGCTGTTTTGTGCATTATTTTAGGATGTCCTGTCTATGTAGTGCTGTGTGCTGTTTGGTGCTGTGTAGTAGAATGTCCTCTCTCTGTAGTACTGAGTGCTGCTTGGTGCTGTGTAGTGTGCAGTAGAATATCTCCTATGTAGTACTATGTGCTGTTTGGTGCAGTGCAGTGTGTATTAGAATGTCCTGTCTGTGTAGTGCAGTCAGTATTGTACTGTTTTGTGCTGTGTAGGGTGCAATAGAATATCTTCTCTATGTAGTGTCATGTGCTGTTTGGTGCAGTGTAGTGTGTAGGAAAATGTACTGTCTGTGTAGTGGTGTGTGTGCTGTTTTGTTCTGTGTAGTGTGCCGTAGAATGTCCTGTCTGTGTAGTGCTCTGTGCTGTTTGGTGCAGTGTAGTGTGTATTAGAAAGCTCTCTCTATGTAGTGCTGTGTGTTTTTTTGTTCTGTGTAGTGTGCAGTAGAATTGTCTCTCTGTGTAGTGCTGTGAGCTGTTTGGTGCAGTCTAGCTAAAAAACATTTAAAAATTAGTTAAAAGATAGTAAAAATATGAGCTAAAAATACATACAGAGAATGTTAATGCCAACCATGAAAAGCACAGCAGGCCAAAGTAAAGGCAATTTGAATGCATACTTTCAATCGGGAATGGCAAGCCAATTATTTGCTATAGTCATGATCTCAAAGAGTGTCATCGAAGTCACCAACCAAGGACCTAAAAAATGAGCCCACATCATCAGATGTTAAATCGATCACCGGGCGGGCAAACGGATCCACAGAGCAGTAGTGTGTGTCAGTCTCTTGTGCAGGTCCATCTGCAGCAGTGCCATTGTCCACGGTAGATATTAGAACGGAAGGCTCATAAGTGGCCATGCGGAGCAGCCTTAGACTCAAGGGGCATGACCGTGAATGAACCCTCATGGGGGACATCAGCAGTTCTTGGTCCACAGGAGATTCCGGTGCAACAGCACGACTCTTCTTAATATAGCTACCGCCTAGTTGCTCGAACCTGCCCACTGCAAGATGTTTCAAGCAATTCGAGAAACGAAAGGTCGAAATGGGCAAGTTAATTATGCCATGTAACAACCAAATAGTTGAAGGACTCTCTGCTACCGTGAAGGGCAACTTATCTAACTTCTCAATGTGAAGCATGGTGAAACTAGCTTCCCTTTTAGCCATTGTCTGCTGTTCCACAGAAAGATTAAAAGCAGTGAACAATTCACTACCGTTAATATACTTCAATGGAATGCGGCCATTTTTAAGTGTCCGTAATGTCCAACCTAGCTGCATGATGGAACATAGCTGAGTTTGTCCGTGATATAACCGAGACAAGTCTGTCTGAGTAATATCAATAGCAGACGACACAATGTTTGATAGTGAATAAATCCTGTTGGACAGAGTGTTCATGCCGTTGTCGACAACCGCTAAAGCCTTCTCTAAGTTTTCCTTATCTAATTGCCTCAAACATGCAGCAGCTTCTATATGTGAAAGTTTCCAGATCTCATTATACATAGCATACAGGAACCTTTTAGAGCGCTGTTTCCTAGGACCTAGCAGAAAATCCTGCAAGTCTACATCTTCAGAAAGAGTGTTAAGAAGTTTCTTAACTGCGGCTAACATGTTAGTCTGTACCTTCTGTTGGCACAGTTTTCCCACACTGTATATTGTAATTATACCTGTATGTTTATCCGATACAAAGCGAGGGACTGGCCTGTTAATTGTAAAACCCCCTGAAGAGTTCAAGAAACGTGCCTGACACCTATTGGTGTCAGATGGCCATATTAACCACCCGCCGGGATTGGAAAGTGAAGAATTATAGGTACCAGCCTTAACCATTGCATCTAGCGTTTCCTCGGTGATATTAAGGAAATATTGCCAATCATTAAACTTTGCCGGTGTGGGGATACTTGGCGTGTTCATGTCTTTAATTTTTGCTAACCCTAGACAGGATGTCTGTTGAATGGTGTCATTTAAAAAAATCATTTGCACAGGAATCAGGCATGCTCGAAATAAAGCTTGCCTACCCTGTATTTGCCAATCTTGTGTTCTCCATACACTTTTCAAGTCAATAGTGCCCTGCCAGTATTTGTAACCTTCAACTGCGAGCCGGGAAACAAAGGGATTTGAATAAATCAGTTTAGTGTTAGTTAGCAAAATGTTCCTAATTTGTGAAGGAGGTAACTTGAAATAATCTGACTCCGCATTTTTCGTGTCATGCCCAGTGAAGTATGTAAATTTATCTGAATAGTGCTTTGGGCTCCCCACTGGTGGTGTTGAACAGTGTTCCCACTGTGTGTAGTTCAATACTGACCTGTTTTTAGTGGCACGATGTAGGTAGTAATGTCCCCAATTGTTGTAACAGAACATTTCCCCATAATTCCTTGTATGTTCATCTACATCATCACTTTCAAATACGGAATAGTCCTTCATTTCAGTTAGCATGGAAACAACTGTTTGGACATCCCAATCGTCAGCTACAACATCAGGTGTAATCACATCTGTCATAGATATTTTGAACACATATGGAATTTGAATGACCTCAGTAGGCCCGTATATATCAAAGTGAACGTTGTCCCATACAATCCCATCAGGAATCGGTATTGCTGAAATGTTCACAAGGGACAAGTCTCTTCGGAACTTATGTGAGGAATGATATGGAGTTAAGGATTCACCCACAGGCTCAACAGAGGAGCGTTCAGGAATGTAATGACCATTTATGAGCAAAAAGAAAACAGTCACAAAGCCAACCCAACAAAATAATGTAAAAAATGTCAAACAGAACCATAAATAGTTCCATGGGTAGATTACATAGTTCTTTTTAAGCCATTGACACAGCTTACGTGTTTTCGAAACATTGTCTATCACAATAGTGGATGAGTCGGAAGAAAAATAGTCAATGTCTATGAAATAGCCAGAGGCAGTCTCTGCAAATACTGGAGCCGGTGCATTTCTTGTACATTGGTCCACTTCACGTGGGGGCTCATGATCGACGTGTCATCAATCTGTGAAATGTTTGTGTAAAAAAACAGCCAAATCTTGGACAGGTGTTGTCACTGAAGTGGTAACTGAAACTAGCAAGAGTTCGTTTTCCGCCCTTCCCATGGTCGAGGAGGTATCCGTAACAGCGTTGGACATTGTTGCATAGTCCGTAGTAGTGCTGTTCATCCTACTATGTAGAGGTATGTCCTGTTGGGTAGTGAGAGGGGATTGGGAACTACCCAAGGGACCTCTTGGTCTACTGTGAAGGATCGGCCACATGGTGTAGTTTGATGTCATCAATGGAAAGGAATCTGTTCATTCTGGAACCAGACAATGGTGGTAAGATGACAGTTCTGGTACCTTGAATTCCCAAGACCGGGACAGGTGCTCTGTATGACGGACCGAATTCCTTCTTCACAGCGATCTTCTCAAAAACCAGATCCCCTACTTTAGGAATCCAGCCAGTCGAAGTTTTCGCTAAATCTCTTATTCCTAAGGTGGCAGCACTGATAGATGATTTATCATCACGAAATTGCTGAAGCTCCCGTAAGACAATGAGGCGTTAATTTATGTCAAACGGTGTTTATGCTGCCACCAAAACAGAATCTGGGACATACATAGGTATCCCAAAGAGAACCTCATAAGGAGTGCGTCCCCCCAAGGACCATCTTGGCAGATTTAGTGCTCTCTGGACCCCACATAGGTGATGAAGCCAACTGTGGCCTGAACCTAATACCTGAGCTGTTAAGGACTGTTTTAGATCACTGTTCTGCCTCTCCACAACCAAATTTTCCTTGGGATGGTATGGTGAGGAGTAATGGAGTAATGGATTTCAACACGCATCATCCCCATGGTGTCCCTGAATGCCTTAGAGGCAAATGCAGGGCCCTGGTCCGAATGGAATGCTGCAACTGCATATGTACTGAAAAAGATCAGCAAGTCTTTTATAACAGTTTGAGCGTCAGCCGACCGCTGCGGCCATACCCACAGGAATCTAGAACAAGAATCTACAGCGACTAAGATGTATTTGTATGCACCATCAGGTTGGAGTGGGCCGCAATGATCCAGGTACACACATTGTAGTGGCCTGCTGGACACTAAGAGGGATGTGTACGGTGGGCGTTTGATATTGGAGCCCTCTATTTGCTGGACATATTTCTTTGTCCACCTGCATAGACAAGGCCACCAGAAACGTTTCTGTAAGAGTGTTATCGTGGCCGAAATACCAGCATGTGCAGAGGTGACACCCTCATGCGCTGCTTTTAGTAGATCTAATCTCTGGTCTTTGTTGGGGATCCCTCGATCTCCAACCCCAGGAATTGTTGCATAGGCAACATTCTGTGCACTGATATGATAAGAATAATTTGTAGAGTATCCCTTCGGGAGAGACTTGCCTGCAGCCGCAGCTTTCAAGGCAGTCAGTATTTCATTATCCAATCTCATCTGTGAACGAGTCACTGCAGCCACAGAAGCCGTAGCCACTGCAGATTTGGCTGCTTCATCAGCCAAAGTGTTGCGGTAACGTGTACTCCTACACGTTGATGGCCCAATGTATGTACTACATGGACACATGGTAGCTTATCCTTAAGATCAGCCACCCTCCCCCACAATGTCTTGTGTTTAATGGTATTCCCCTTAGAATCTCTAAACCCATTCAGCTTCCAATGATTGAGATAATCATTGTATGACTGAACGCAGTAGTATGAGTCACAGACTATTAAAGTCACGCATTCTGGCTCTGTGTGTTCTAGCGCTAATATAAGAGCTTTAAGTTCAGCCAACTGAGCTGTGCAGTCCCCTATGGTCTGCGTGTAGGTATTGTGAGGGTGGAAAACTCCATCTTCCATCACTCCGCTCACGGCTGCGCAAGCTGCGTAGTATTGATGTTTAGTACCTACAGCTGGTTGTGCTGAACCATCAGTGTATATGACAGTATGGTAGCTGTCCAGTGGAAAGATATTTAGAGGAGCGGGGTACTCCTGTTCGTACTGGAGAAACCCTTGTGCCTGAAGTTTTGGATCAAAGATGTAATCAACATCAGTGGCGGTCAGGGAGGTTGCCCACTGAATCCAACATGGGTGTAAAGCTTTAGCGTTGGGAACGCTTGCTTTGGTGACAGCCTCTAAGGCCGGCACTGGGGAAACTACAATAATGAGTCTCCCCTGGGCAAGTGGCCTCTCCTTGATGACAGCCATCTGAACTGAATATTTTCTGTAGGTGCAAAACGTTGTTCTGCGTTTGAGTATAAATGTGATTTATATGCTATAGGTACTGTGTCGCCTTCGTTGAAGGTGACATAAGTAAATCCAATGGCACCAGCAATTATTCTGATGACCAAATTCGTTTTATTGTCACATGTGTGGAAGTGTTTAGCTTCTAGCATGTCCTGTTGCAATTCCCTAAGGATGCGTGTGTGTTCAACTGTCCAGTGTCTGATAGAAAAATTTGGGTGTACCAAGTCATAAAGTGGCTTGATACGTTGTGCATAGTCTGGAATATATGTTCTGACAAAAGTTGAAGAAACCTAGTAAAGACTGTGGTTTCTTCAGAGTGTTAGGGGGATGCAATTGTATACATTTGTCTAGAAAGTGCGGGGCTAGGCTCTTCCCCTCGTTTGATAGCTCGTATCCCAGAAACAATACACTGAGAAAGGCAATCTTACTTTTCTTAAAGTTGAATTAGTAACCGATATCTGCAAATCCCAAAATGATCCGATCGAACCTTACAAGATGAATGTTGAGGTCGTCATCCAGGAGATATATATCATCCACGTAGGATAACGCCTCGGGGCCAATATCATGTAATATTGATGTTACACGGGCTGAAAATAGCCCTGGGCTGTTCTTATAGCCTTGGGGTAAACGACAAAAGCATTTCTGTGAGCCAAATGAGAATGCACTCAGGTCCCGACTTTCATGTGCTAAATTCTGGCAGAAAAAGCCAAGAGAAATATCTAATGTTGTTTTATATTTTTTACACACTATATTGTTTATTAGTGCCGTGCTATGTGAGTTTTGTATAGCATATGTACGTGTATGACTGTTAAAATGTCTGTAATCAATGACTATTCTGTAAGAATGGTCTGGCTTTGCAATGTGCAGGGCTCTATTACTCCCTGATACTAGAGCTGAGTGAGAATCTCCCTCACTGGAGCTTTTGCTTCATGTTTAACAGGATATTGTGGCTGCAGTTTGGGGGGTAGACCTAATGGGAATAACATGACAAGGAGCCTCCTTCTCCCAACCTACATGATTTGGGTATAATGCAGGTGCCTGCGCTGAAGCCCATTCAGTGGCATAGGCTTGTTTTTCTGCTTCCGGAACAAGATTAGAGAAAGAAGGCAAAATGACATCTTCCCCATGTGGGAGCTTACGGACATGCTCAGGTTGCCAATATCTTTCGGCCAATAGGATGTCACTAGTGAGTTCATCCCAGAATATCACACCAATGGTGTGCTCCACGTCTCCCTCTATTTGAATTTTTAAATCATAAACCCTGTCGGGTGGGAGAACGCGGCCGTCCGCAGTCTCAACTGCAATAAAATCGCCAGTTGCTGTCGCATCCAGATGATCTTTCAGACTCTGGCGATATATAATGACCTCTGCTGCGCTGTCTAACAGTGTCACCGCCCACGTCTTGTTCCTCAACAGTGTTCTCAAGTGTACTGGCATTTTTAGCTGACATTGCTGCCACCTTTTTATTTTTAAACTGTGGCTTTTGCTGAGGAGTCTTTTCTTCTTTTTTAATTGTAGACTGCGGCAAGTCTTTCTTTTGTTTCACGTATTCAGGACGTCGATCAGACCGGCCCCCTCTCTCGCTACGTCTATCCGGTGCGTCCTGAAAGGAACGAGAGGGATGTGAATCAGTATATCTGTCAGGAGTTTTGATGTTCTCCCTATTTCTGAGATTGTATCTTCTTTCGGAGTTCTCCGGGTGTGGAGAATCAGCTCTCTTATTTTGTCTATCCTTAAATTCTTTTTGTTTTTCCCAGCGCTTTTTAGAGCTCTCTTGTGCCTGCTTCGTACCTTCCTTAAGGGTTGTACTTTGTAATTCCATTTTCTTTGGCTTGGCTCCCAAACTATCCCGCCCTATACTAGTATAGGTGTCAGAAATTATTTTTGGTAGCTGTCTCTACTGTTCCAATTGTGGAGTTTCTTGGAGACGCTGGCATATTGCCAGTGCTACTGCTTCCCCTTTAATGTTACTGAGTATTATTGAGGAAACTGCGTCAAAGTTACGCATTAACTTCATCCCCAAATCTAGGGCAGGTGCTGCCCCATGCTCATTCTGTATTTGTTTCAACACTTCCGGTAAATTGGCAAGTGTCGGGGTACCATGTGTGGTAGTATATATACCAGCGAAGACTGTACCCCATGTGGCGCAGTCATCCACCGAGGGAACCATCCCAAAGGGCAAGCACATTGTGAGGAGTCTATGCTTTTCCTGTGGTACCGTATGGGGAAACACAGCTTCCAGCTGGTTTGTTTCTGGGCTATCCAGAATGGTATTTTCTCTTGTTCTGTGGGTATTTTACCCATGATAGCATGCACTGTTTGTGGGTTAATCCCAGTAGCCAATTGGTATCCACCAGGTGCTGGTGGAGCGGGACGCGCTGGTGTAGTGTTCAAAGTTTGCATTACGAACTGGACTAGTCATCTATATAGTGTCACTAATTCATTATATAAATTTCGCAGATCTGCTATTTGCATATTTGGTATGCCTGGGTGAGGTGTATGTGGCAAACAAAGGCCACGTTGGTCCATCATTACTTAAAGGGCCTAGTCTCACTCTTTGTATCACATATGGTAGGGCGCCTTCAAACCAGTTCTGATGCTCTTGGTATGTGAGCGGTATTTCAAGATACTGGTATGCTTGGTACCGTTGAGGTACGTTTGCAATTTTGTATGTGTGGAATGTATGTGTTCTTTGCTCTACCTCAGGAAAGGTGACCCAACAGTAAAATGTTTCTGTTTGGTATGCTTCATTAGCTTCTCTTATGAGTGTAACATCCCCGCCCTCTTCTGTAAGGCCATGCACTAGTAGGTGTTGTGTTAGTGCTTGTCTAGCATTCCCAGGAATTTCTATGGCGTTAGCCATATTTCTTTAGAGAAATGGAACACCAAAATGGGGAGTACAGTCCTTTTATGAGTTCGAGCTCGAACAACCTACAGCCTAATCAGCTATTACCTTTTTAGCTGAGGAGGGTCTTCCCAAAGACCACAGACGTCTACTTAGGGTACCCGTTGTCTGTGAGACAGTGATAGTCAGGCTATCCGTAAATTAATGCCTAAACACCATCGTTGGTGGCGCCATGTCGTAGTTTGGACTCTTGCTCTAGGCAAGACTGCTGGTTTAAGGATGACAGTACTTATGTTTGTAGGTGACTATGCCTATCCTACAACAAGTCTCAACTGTAGCCCCAACCCTTCTGGCTCAGTAGCAGCACCTCACCAAAAACCCAAATAGTAAAAGGTGATTTGTGTCAGCCTTTACGCATGGACTCAAGAGTATGACATCTCAGGGAGTGTTGTGGTTATACGGAGATTACCCCTTTCTCACAGATACATCATGTCTCAACCAAATACAGGCAATAGCGAAGATGCAGTAAAGTTTCAATGGTTTTTATTTAACACAACTGCAATCTGCGATAAGTTGCATAGGCTGCAATGATTAGGATAATGAACAGTGCAAGAAACAGAATTGTAAAGACAAGAGTCATTATTACAAAGACCCCCGCCATCTGGCAATAACATGAAAAGACATAAGGTGTGTAATATGTCCTAATACCCTATCATGATAGGCCTAACCTCCTACCTAAAGGAGAGCTGGGTATGTTAAACCTAATCTGCCAATGCCATGTCCATGCGAGGACCCCCCAACCCTCGTTACCTTGGAATGAGGTCTCTATCTCAGACTCTGTAGGGACACGAAGACCGGGTCAGCATCAAGACGACGTGCAGCATCGATATCAGTGATGGTGGCGATGCCCTGTGGTCGGAATCCCTCTGATTATCTGTCTAAAGTGTGATGTATTTATACAGATCTACTTGGACCCCTGACATTCCCAAACAATGCGGTGGCACTGATAATGCAAATCATAACAAGTGGCCTAACTATAAACAAGGCAGCCATCTTAGCGGAATTAAATAATTAAATGGGCAAGCTAAGTAGGTTAAAAGTCACAAGGTGACGGGGGCACGAGTCTGCAAGCCAAAGGCTAAGCTAACTCCTGTTATCCCATTAAAACAAACTAGGATTCACTACACTGTTTGGTGCAGTGCAATGTGTAGTAGAATGCCCTATTTAGTGCTGCACGTTGTTTTGTGCAGTGTAATGTTTAGTAGAATGCCCTGTCTATATAGTGCTGTGTGCTATTTTTTTTGCAGTGTAGTGTGCAGTAGAATGTTTTGTCTATGGAGCAAAGCGTGATGTGTGGTGCCATGTAGTGTATAGTAAAATGTCCTGTCCATGTAGTGCAGTGTGCTATTTGGCGCAGTGTGTAGTAGACAGTTCTGTCTATGTAGTGCTGTGTGCTGAGTGGTAGAATGTCCTCTCTCTGTAGTGCTGTTTGCTGTTTGGTGTAGTGTATTAGAATGTCCTGTCTATGGAGCGCAGTGTGCTGTTTGGTGCAGTGTAGAGTATTGAAGAATGTCCTGTGTAGTGCTGCATGCTAATTGGTGCATGGTAGTGTGTGGTAGAATGTCCTTTATCTGTAGTGCTGTGTGCAGTTTGGTGCAGTGTAGTGTGTAGTAGAATGTCCTGTCTACAGAGTGCAGTGTGACGTTTGGTGCAGTGTAGTGTGCAGTAGTATGGCCTCTCTCTGTAGTTCCATGTGCTGTTTGATGCTGTGTAATGTGTAATAGAATGTCCTCTATGTGTAGTGCTGTGCTGTTTTGTGCTGTGTAGTGTGCAGTAGAAGGTCCTTGCCATGTGCTGCCATGTCCTGTTTGGTGAAGTGTAGTGTGTAGTAGAATGTCCTCTCTGTGTAGTGCTATGTGCTGTTTGGTGCAGTGAAATGTGTAGTTGAATGTCCTGTCTATGTATTGCTGTGTGCTGCTTGGTGCAGTGTATTACAATGTCCTGTCTATGGAGCACAGTGTGCTGTTTGGTGCAGTGTAGTGTGCCGTAGAATGCCCTTCGATGGAGTGCAGCGTGCTGTTTGGTGCAGTGTAGTGTGCAGTAGAATGTCCTGTCTGTGTAGTGTGCTCTTTTGTGCAGTGTAGTAGTATGCACTGTTTGTGTAGTGCAGTTTACTGTTTGATGCAGTATAGTAGGAAGTCCTGTCTATGAAGTGCTGTGTGCCTTTTGGTGCTGTGTAGTAGAATGTCCTTTCTCTATATTGCAGTGTGCTGTTTGATGCAGTGCAATGTGTAGTAGAATGTCCTGTCTATGTAATACAATGTGGTATTTGGTGCGGTGTAGTGTGCAGTAGAATGTCCTTTGTGTAGTGCAGTTTGGTGCAGTGTAGTGGAATGTCCTCTCCGTGTAGTGCTGTGTGCTGCTTGGTGCTGTGTAGTGTGCAGTAGAATATCCTCTATGTAGTACTGTTTGCTGTTTGGTGCAGTTTAGTGTGTAGTAGAATGTCCTGTCTGTGGAGTGCAGTCTGCTGTTTGGTGTAGTGTAGTGTGCAGTAGAATGTCCTCTCTATGTAGGGTCATGTGCTGTTTAGTGCAGTGCAATATGTAGTGGAATTTCTTGTCTGTATAGTGCTGTGTGCTATTTGGTGCAGTGTAGTGTGCAGTAGAATGTTCTGTCTATGGAGCACAGTATGCTGTATAGTGCAGTGTTGTGTATAGTAGAATGTCCTGTGTAGTGCTGCATGCTGTTTGGTGAATGGTTGTGTGTGGTAGAATGTCCTCTCTCTGTAGTGCTGTGTGCTGTTCGGTGTAGTGCACTGTGTAGTAGAATGTCCTGTCTATGTAGTGCTGTGTGCAGTTTGGTGCAGTGTAGTGTGTAGTAGAATTTTTTCTGTACAGAGCGCAGTGTGACGTTTGGTGCAGTGTAGTGTGCAGTAGAATGTCCTCTCTATGTAGTTCTATGTGCTGTTTGCTGCTGTGTAATGTGTAATAGAATGTCCTCTATGTGTAGTGCTGTGCTGTTTTGTGCTGAGTAGTGTGCAGTAGAAGGTCATCTCCATGTGCTGCCATGTCCTGTTTGGTGCAGTGTAGTGTGTAGTAGAATGTCCTCTCTGTGTAGTGCTGTGTGCTGTGTGGTGCAATGAAATGTGTAGTTGAATGCCCTGTCTATGTAGTGCTGTATGCTGTTTGGTGCTGTGTAGAAGAATGCCCTCTCCGTAGTGCAGTGTGCTGTTTGGTGCAGTGTAGTGTGTAGTAGAATGTCCTGTCTATACACTGCAGTATGCTCTTTTGTGGAATGTAGTAATATGCCCTGACTGTGTAGTGCAGTCTATTGTTTGGTGCAGTAAGATATCCTTTCTATGAAGTGTTGTGTGCTGTTTGGTGCTGTGTAGTAGAATGTCCTTTCTCTGTATTGCAGTGTGCTGTTTGATGCAGTGCAATGTGTAGTGGAATGCCCTTTCTATGTAGTGCAATGTGGTATTTGGTGCAGTGTAGTGTGCAGTCGAATGTCGTCTGTGTAGTGCAGTTTGCTGTTTGGTGCAGTGTAGTGGAATGTCCTCTGTGTAGTGCTGTGTGCTGCTTTGTGATGTGTATTTTGCAGTAGAATATCCTCTATGTAGTACTATGTGCTGTTTGGTGCAGTGTATTATGTAGTAGAACGTCCTATCTGTGGCGAGCAGTCTGCTGTTTCTTGTAGTGTAGTGTGCGGTAGAATGTCCTCTCTATGTAGTTCTTTGTGCTGTTTGGTGCTGTGTAATGTATAGTAGAATGTCCTGTCTTTGTAGTGCTGTACTGTTTTGTGTTGTGTAGAGTGCAATAGAACATCCTCTCTATGTAGTGCCAAGTGCTGTTTGGTGCAGGGTAGTGTGCAGTACAATGTCCTCTCTCTGTAGTGCAGTGTGCTATTTGATGCAGTGTAGTGTGTAGGAAAATGTTCTGTCTGTGTAGTGCTGTCTGCTGTTTTGGTCTTTGTAGTGTGCCGTAGAATGTCCTCTCTGTGTATTGCAATCTGCTTTTTGGTGCACTGTTGTGTGTAGTGGAATGCCCTGTCTGTGTAGTGCCAAGCACTGTTTGGCACAGTGTAGTATGCAGTCGAATGTCCTGTCTATGTAGTGCTGTGTGCTGTTTGGTGCAGTGTAGTGTTTAGCAAAATGTTCTCTATGTAGTGCTGTGTGCTGCTTTGTGCTGTGTAGTGTGTAGTAGAATTTCCTCTCTAGATAGTGCCGTGAGCTGTTTGGTGCAGTGCAGTTTGTAGTAGAATATCCTCTCTATATAATGGCATGTGTTGTTTGGTGCAGTGTAGTGTGTAGCAAAATGTTCTGTCTGTGTAGTGCTGTGTACTGTTTTGTTCTGTGTAGTGTGCAGTAGAATGTCTTCTCTGTGTATTGCAATGTGCTGTTTGGTTCAGTATAGTGCGTAGCAGAACGTCCTGCCTGTGTAGTACAGTGTAGTTTTTGGTGCAGTGTAGTGTGCAGTAGAATGTCCAGTCTGTGTAGTGCAGTGTGCTGTTTACTGCGGTGCAGTGTGTAGTAAAATGTCCTGTCCTTGAAGTGCTGTGTGCTGTTTTGTTCTATGTAGTGTGCAGTAGAATGTCCTGTGTATTGCAGGGTGCTGTTTTGTTCAGTGTAGTGTGTAGTAGAATGACCTGTCTGTGTAGTACTGTGTGCTGTTTGGTGCAGTGCAGTTTGTAGTAGAATGTCATCTCTATGTAGTGCTGTGTGCTGTTTGGTGCAGTGCAGTTTGTAGTAGAATGTCCTCTCTATGTAGTGCCTTGTGCTATTTGGTGCAGTTTAGTGTGTAGTAGAATGTCCTCTCTGTGTAGTGCTGTGTGTTGTTTGGGGCAGTGCAATGTGTAGTAGAATGTCCTGGCAATGCAGTGCTGTGTGCTGATTGGTGCAGCGTAGCATGTAGTAGGATGCCTTCTCTGTGTAGTGCAGTTTGGTGCAGTGTAGTGTGTAGTAGAATGCCCTCTCTTTGTATTGCAGTGTGATGTTTGGTGCAGTAGAATATCCTCTCTATGTAGTGCTGTGTGCTGTTTGGCGCAATATAGTGTGCAGTCGAATGTCATGTCTGTGTAGTGCTGTTTGGTGCAGTGTGTTAGAATGTTCTCTCTATGTAGTGCTGCGCTGCTTTGTGCTGTGTAGTGTGCAGTAAAATGTCCTCTATGTGTAGTGCAGTGTGCTATTTGCTGCAGTGTAGTGTGTACCACAATGTTCTTTCTGTGTAGTGCTGTGTGCTGTTTTGTTCTGTGTAGTGTGCAGTAGAATGTCTTCTTTGTGTAGTGCAATATGCTGGTTGGTTCAGTATAGTGTGTAGTAGAATGTCCTTCCTGTGTAGTACAGTGTGCTCTTTGGTGCAGTAGTGTGCAGTAGAATGTCCTGTCTGTGTCGTGCAGTGTGCTGTTTGCCGCAGTGTAGTGTTTAGTAAAATGTCATGTTTTTGTAGTGATGTGTGCTGTTTTGTTCTGTGTAGTGTACAGCAGAATGTCCTCTCTGTGTATTGCAATGTGCTGTTTTGTCCAGTGTAGTGTGTAGTAGAATGTCCTGTTTGCGTAGTACAGTGTGCTGTCTGGTGCTGTGTAGTGTGTAGTAGAATGTCCTTTCTGTGTAGTGCTGTGTACTGTTTGGAGCAGTGCAATGTGTAGTAGAATGCCCTATTTAGTGCTGTGCGCTGTTTTGTGCAGTGTAATGTGTAGTAGAATGCCCTGTCTATATAGTGCTGTGTGCTATTTTTTTTGTAGTGTAGTGTGCAGTAGAATGTTCTGTCTATGGAGCAAAGTGTGCTGTGTGGTGCCATTTAGTGTATAGTAAAATGTCCTGTCCATGTAGTGCAGTGTGCTGTTTGGTGCAGTGTGTAGTAGACAGTTCTGTCTATGTAGTGCAGTGTGCTGAGTAGTAGAATGTCCTCTCTCTGTAGTGCTGAGTGCTGTTTGGTGTACTGTATTAGAATGTCCTGTCTATGGAACACAGTGTGCTGTTTGGTGCAGTGTAGAGTATTGAATGTCTTGTGTAGTGCTGCATGCTATTTGGTGCATGGTAGTGTGTGGTAGAATGTCCTTTCTCTGTAGTGCTGTGTGCAGTTTGGTGCAGTGTAGTGTGTAGTAGAATGTCCTGTCTACAGAGTGCAGTGTGACGTTTGGTGCAGTGTAGTGTGCAGTAGAATGGCCTCTCAATGTAGTTCCATGTGCTGTTTGATGCTGTGTAATGTGTAATAAAATGTCCTCTATGTGTAGTGCTTTGCTGTTTTGTGCAGTGTAGTGTGCAGTAGAAGGTCCTTGTCATGTGCTGCCATGTCCTGTTTGGTGAAGTGTAGTGTGTAGTAGAATGTCCTCTCTGTGTAGTGCTATGTACTGTTTGGTGCAGTGAAATGTGTAGTTGAATGTCCTGTCTATGTATTGATGTGTGCTGCTTGGTGTAGTGTATTACAATGTCCTGTCTATGGAGCACAGTGTGCTCTTTGGTGCAGTGTAGTGTGCCGTAGAATGCCCTTCGATGGAGTGCAGCGTGCTGTTTGGTGCAGTGTAATGTGTAGTAGAATGTCTTGTCTGTGCACTGCAGTGTGCTCTTTTGTGCAGTGTAGTAGTATGCACTGTTTGTGTAGTGCAGTTTACTGTTTGATGCAGTATAGTAGGGTGTCCTGTCTATGAAGTGCTGTGTGCCTTTTGGTGCTGTGTAGTAGAATGTCCTTTCTCTATATTGCAGTGTGCTGTTTGATGCAGTGCAATATGTAGTAGAATGCCCTGTCTATGTAATACAATGTGGTATTTGGTGCGGTTTAGTGTGCAGTAGAATGTCCTTTGTGTAGTGCAGTTTGCTGTTTGGTGCAGTGTAGTGGAATGGAATGTCCTCTCCGTGTAGTGCTGTGTGCTGCTTGGTGCTGTGTAGTGTGCAGTAGAATATCCTCTATGTAGTACTGTTTGCTGTTTGGTGCAGTGTAGTGTGTAGTAGAATGTCCTGTCTGTGGAGTGCAGTCTGCTGTTTGGTGTAGTGTAGTGTGCAGTAGAATGTCCTCTCTATGTAGGGTCATGTGCTGTTTGGTGCAGTGCAATATGTAGTGGAATTTCTTGTCTGTATAGTGCTGTGTGCTATTTGGGGTGCAGTGTAGTGTGCAGTATAATGTTCTATGTATGGAGCACAGTGTGCTGTTTAGTGCAGTGTTGTGTATAGTAGAATGTCCTGTGTAGTGCTGCATGCTGTTTGGTGAATGGTAGTGTGTGGTAGAATGTCCTCTCTCTGTAGTGCTGTGTGCTGTTCGGTGTAGTGCACTGTGTAGTAGAATGTCTTGTCTATGTAGTGCTGTGTGCAGTTTGGTGCAGTGTAGTGTGTAGTAGAATTTCTTCTGTACAGAGGGCAATGTGACGTTTGCTGCTGTGTAATGTGTAATAGAATGTCCTCTATGTGTAGTGCTGTGCTGTTTTGTGCTGAGTAGTGTGCAGTAGAAGGTCGTCTCCATGTGCTGCCATGTCCTGTTTGGTGCAGTGTAGTGTGTAGTAGAATGTCATCTCTGTGTAGTGCTGTGTGCTGTTTGGTGCAATGAAATGTGTAGTTGAATGTCCTGTCTATGTAGTGCTGTATGCTGTTTGGTGAGGGTAGAAGAATGCCCTCTCTGTAGTGCAGTGTGCTTTTTGGTGCAGTGTAGTGTGTAGTAGAATGTCCTGTCTATACACTGCAGTATGCTCTTTTGTGGAATGTAGTAGTATGCCCTAACTGTGTAGTGCAGTCTATTGTTTGGTGCAGTATAGTAAGATATCCTTTCTATGAAGTGTTGTGTGCTGTTTGGTGCTGTGTAGTAGAATGTCCTTCCTCTGTATTGCAGTGTGCTGTTTGATGCAGTGCAATGTGTAGTGGAATGCCCTTTCTATGTAGTGCAATGTGGTATTTGGTGCAGTGTAGTGTGCAGTCGAATGTCGTCTGTGTAGTGCAGTTTGCTGTTTGGTGCAGTGTAGTGGAATGTCCTCTGTGTAGTGCTGTGTGCTGCTTTGTGCTGTGTAGTTTGCAGTAGAATATCCTCTATGTAGTACTATGTGCTGTTTGGTGCAGTGTATTATGTAGTAGAACGTCCTGTCTGTGGAGAGCAGTCTGCTGTTTCTTGTAGTGTAGTGTGCGGTAGAATGTCCTCTCTATGTAGTTCTTTGTGCTGTTTGGTGCTGTGTAATGTATAGTAGAATGTCCTGTCTTTGTAGTGCTGTACTGTTTTGTGTTGTGTAGAGTGCAATAGAACATCCTCTCTATGTAGTGCCATGTGCTGTTTGGTGCAGTGTAGTGTGCAGTACAATGTCCTCTCTCTGTAGTGCAGTGTGCTATTTGATGCAGTGTAGTGTGTAGGAAAATGTTCTATCTGTGTAGTGCTGTCTGCTGTTTTGGTCTTTGTAGTGTGCCGTAGAATGTCCTCTCTGTGTATTGTAATGTGCTTTTTGGTGCATTGTTGTGTGTAGTAGAATGCCCTGTCTGTGTAGTGCCAAGCACCGTTTGGCACAGTGTAGTATGCAGTCGAATATCCTGTCTATGTAGTGCTGTGTGCTGTTTGGTGCAGTGTAGTGTTTAGCAAAATGTTCTCTATGTAGTGCTGTGTGCTGCTTTATGCTGTGTAGTGTGTAGTAGAATTTCCTCTCTAGATAGTGCCGTGAGCTGTTTGTGCAGTGCAGTTTGTAGTAGAATATCCTCTCTATATAATGGCATGTGTTGTTTGGTGCAGTGTAGTGTGTAGCAAAATGTTCTGTCTGTGTAGTGCTGTGTACTGTTTTGTTCTGTGTAGTGTGCAGTAGAATGTCTTCTCTGTGTATTGCAATGTGCTGTTTGGTTCAGTATAGTGCGTAGCAGAACGTCCTGCCTGTGTAGTACAGTGTAGTTTATGGTGTAGTGTGCAGTAGAATGTCTTGTCTGTGTAGTGCAGTGTGCTGTTTACTGCAGTGTAGTGTGTAGTAAAATGTCCTGTCCTTGAAGTGCTGTGTGCTGTTTTGTTCTGTGTAGTGTGCAGTAGAATGTCCTGTGTATTGCAGAGTGCTGTTTTGTTCAGTGTAGTGTGTAGTAGAATTACCTGTCTGTTTAGTACAGTGTGCTGTTTAGTGCAGTGCAGTTTGTAGTAGAATGTCATCTCTATGTAGTGCTGTGTGCTGTTTGGTGCAGTGCAGTTTGTAGTAGAATGTCCTCTCTATGTAGTGCCTTGTGCTATTTAGTGCAGTTTAGTGTGTAGTAGAATGTCCTCTCTGTGTAGTGCTGTGTGCTGTTTGGGGCAGTGCAATGTGTAGTAGAATGTCCTGGCAATGCAGTGCTGTGTGCTGTTTGGTGCAGCGTAGCATGTAGTAGGATGCCTTCTCTGTGTAGTGCAGTTTGGTGCAGTGTAGTGTGTAGTAGAATGCCCTCTCTTTGTATTGCAGTGTGATGTTTGGTGCAGTAGAATATCCTCTCTATGTAGTGCTGTGTGCTGTTTGGTGCTGTGTAGTGTGTAGTAGAATGTCCCCTCTGTGTAGTGCTGTGTACCGTTTGGTGCAGTGCAATGTGTAGTAGAGTGCCCTGTCTATGTACTGCTGTGTGCTGTTTTGTGCAGTGTACTGTGTAGTAGAATGCCCTGTCTATATAGTGCTGTGTGCTTTTTTTTTTGCAGTGTAGTGTGCAGTAGAATGTTCTGTCTATGGAGCACAGTGTGCTGATTGGTGCTATGCAGTGTATAGTAGTATGTCCTGTCTATGTAGTGCAGTGTGCTTTTTGGCGCAGTGTGTAGTAGACAGTTCTGTCTATGTATTGCAGTGTGCTGTTTGGTGTATGGTAGTGTGTGGCAGAATGTCCTCTCTTTGTAGTGCTGTGTGCTGTTTGGCGTAGTGCACCGTGTAGTAGAATGTCCTGTCTATGTAGTGATGTGTGCTGTTTGGTGCAGTGTAGTGTGTAGTAGAATGTCCTGTCTATAGAGTGCAGTGTGACATTTGGTGCAGTGTAGTGTGCAGTAGAAAGTCCTCTCTATGTAGTTCCATGTGCTGTTTGTTGCTGTGTAATGTGTTGTAGAATGTCCTGTATATGCAGTGCTGTTCTGTTTTGTGTTGTGTAGTATTTAGTAGAATGTACTCTCCATGTAATGCCATGTGCTGTTTGGTGCAGTGTAGTGTGTAATAGAATCTCCTCTATCTTTAGTTCTGTGTGTTGTTTGGTGCAGGGCAAGGTGTAGTTGAATGTCCTGTCTATGTAGTGTTGTGTGCTGTTTGGTGCAGTGTAGTGTGAAGTAGAATGTCCTGCCTATGGAGCACAGTGTGCTGTTTGGTGCAGTGTAGTGTGCAGTAGAATGTCCTGTTTATGGAGTGCAGTGTGCTGTTTAGTGCAGTGTAGTGTGTAGGAGAATGTCCTGTCATTGTAGTGCTACCTGCTTATTGGTGCTGTATAGTAAAATGCCCTCTCCCTGTAGTACAGTGTGCCATTTGGTGTAGTGTATAATAGTATGTCCTGTCTACATAGTGCAGTGTGCTGTTTGGTGCAGTGTAGTAGGTTGTCCTGTCTATGTAGTGCAGTGGTCTGCTTGGTGCAGTATAGTAGGATGTCCTGTCTATGAAGAGCTGTGTGCTGTTTGGTGCTGTGTAGTAGAATGTCCTCTCTCTACAGTGCAGTGCGCTGTTTCATGCAGTGCAAGGTGTTGTAGCATGTCCTATGTAGTGCAATTTGGTATTTGGTGCAGTGTAGTGTGTAGTAGAATGTCCTCTGTATAGATCAGTGTGCTGCTTGGTGCTGTGTACCTTGCAGTAGAATATCCTCTTTTTGTTGTACCATGTGTTGTTTGGTGCAGTGTAGTGTGCAGTAGAATGTCCTCTCTATGTAGTTCCATGTGCTGTTTGTTGCTGTGTAATGTGTTGTAGAATGTCCTGTATATGCAGTGCTGTTCTGTTTTGTGTTGTGTAGTATTTAGTAGAATGTACTCTCCATGTAATGCCATGTGCTGTTTGGTGCAGTGTAGTGTGTAATAGAATCTCCTCTATCTTTAGTTCTGTGTGTTGTTTGGTGCAGGGCAAGGTGTAGTTGAATGTCCTGTCTATGTAGTGTTGTGTGCTGTTTGGTGCAGTGTAGTGTGAAGTAGAATGTCCTGCCTATGGAGCACAGTGTGCTGTTTGGTGCAGTGTAGTGTGCAGTAGAATGTCCTGTTTATGGAGTGCAGTGTGCTGTTTAGTGCAGTGTAGTGTGTAGGAGAATGTCCTGTCATTGTAGTGCTACCTGCTTATTGGTGCTGTATAGTAAAATGCCCTCTCCCTGTAGTACAGTGTGCCATTTGGTGTAGTGTATAATAGTATGTCCTGTCTACATAGTGCAGTGTGCTGTTTGGTGCAGTGTAGTAGGTTGTCCTGTCTATGTAGTGCAGTGGTCTGCTTGGTGCAGTATAGTAGGATGTCCTGTCTATGAAGAGCTGTGTGCTGTTTGGTGCTGTGTAGTAGAATGTCCTCTCTCTACAGTGCAGTGCGCTGTTTCATGCAGTGCAAGGTGTTGTAGCATGTCCTATGTAGTGCAATTTGGTATTTGGTGCAGTGTAGTGTGTAGTAGAATGTCCTCTGTATAGATCAGTGTGCTGCTTGGTGCTGTGTACCTTGCAGTAGAATATCCTCTTTTTGTTGTACCATGTGTTGTTTGGTGCAGTGTAGTAGGCAGTATAATATTGTCTCTGTGTAGTGCTGTGTGCTCTTGAATTCACTGTTGTGTGTGGTAGAATGTCCTGTCTGTGCAGTGCAGTGCACTCTTTGGCACAGTGTAGTGTGCAATAGAATGTCCTGTCTATGTAGTGTTGTGTGGTGTTTGGTGGAGGGTAGTGTGTAGTAGAATGCTCTCTCTATGTAGTGCTGTGTCGTGCTGTGTACTGTGCAGTAGAATTGTCTCTCTGTGTAGAGCTGTGTGCTGTTTGGTGCAGTTGAGCATGCAGTAGAATGTCCTCTCTATGTAGTTTCATGTGCTGTTTGGTGCAGTGCAATGTGTAGTGGAATTTCTTGTCTATATAGTGCTGTGTGCTATTTGGTGCAGTGTAGTGGGCAGTAGAATGTTCTGTAGATGGAGCACAGTGTGCCGTTTGGTGCAGTGTAGTGTATAGTAGAATGTCCTGCGTAGTGCTGCATGCTGTTTGGTGCATGGTAGTGTGTGGTAGAATGTCCTCTCTCTGTAGTGCTGTGTGCTGTTTGGTGCAGTGTAGTGTGTAATAGAATGTCCGGTCTATGTAATGCTGTATGCTGTTTGGTGCTGTGTAGAAGAATGCCCTCTCTGTTGTGCAGTGTGCTGTTTGGTGCAGTGTTGTGTGTAGTAGAATGTCTTGTCTGTGCACTGCAGTGTGCTCTTTTGTGCAGTGTAGTAGTATGCCCTGTCTGCATAGTGCAGTCTACTGTTTGGTGCATTATAGTAGGATGTCCTGTCTATCAAGTGCTGTGTGCCTTTTGGTGCTGTGTAGTAGAATGTCCTTTCTCTGTATTGCAGTCTGCTGTTTGATGCAGTGCAATGTGTAGTAGAATGTCATATCCATGTAGTACAATATGGCATTTGGTGCAGTGTATTGTGCAGTAGAATGTCATCTGTGTAGTGCAGTTTGCTGTTTGGTGCAGTGTAGTGGAATGTCCTCTCTGTGTAGTGGTGTGTGCTGCTTGGTGCTGTGTAGTGTGCAGTAGAATATCCTCTATGCAGTACTATGTGCTGTTTGGTGCAGTGTAGTGTGTAGTAGAATGTCCTGTCTGTGGAGTGCAATTTGCTGTTTGGTGTAGTGTAGTGTACAGTAGAATGTCATCTGCATGTAGTGTCATGTGCTGTTTGGTGCAGTGCAATGTGTAGTGGAATTTGTTGTCTGTATAGTGATATGTGCTATTTGGTGCAGTGTAGAGTGCAGTAGAATGTTGTGTCTATGGAGCACAGTGTGCTGTTTGGTGTAGTGTAGTGTATTGTAGAATGTCCTGTGTAGTGCTGCATGCTGTCCGGTGCATGGTAGTGTGTAATAGAATGTCCTCTCTCTGTAGTGTTGTGTGCTGTTTGGTGTAGTGCAAAATGTAGTAAAGTGTCCTGTCTATGTAGTGATGTGTGCAATTTAGTGCAGTGTAGTGTGTAGTAGAATTTCTTGTCTACAGAGCGCAGTGTGACGTTTGCTGCAGGGTTGTGTGCAGTAGAATGTCCTCTCTATGTAGTTCTGTGTGATGTTTGCTTCTGTGTAATGTGTAATAGACTGTCCTGTATGTGTAGTGCTGTGCTGTTTTGTGCCTTGTAGTGTGCAGTAGAAGGTCCTCTCCATGTGCTGCCATGTCCTGTTTAGTGCAGTGTAGTGTGTAGTAGAATGTCCTCTCTGTGTAGTGCCGAGTGCTGTTTTGTGCAGTGAAATGTGTAGTTGAATGTCCTGTCTATGTATTGCTGTGTGCGGTTTGGTGCAGTGTATTAGAATGCCCTGTCTATGGAGCACAGTGTGCTGTTTGGTGCAGTGTAGTAGAATGTCCTGTCTACGCACTGCAGTGTGCTCTTTTGTGCAGTGTAGTAGTATGCCCTGTCTGTGTAGTGCAGTCTACTGTTTGGTGCAGTATAATAGGATGTCCGGTCTATGAAGTGTTGTTTGGTGCTGTGTAGTGGAATGTCCTTTCTCTGAATTGCAGTGTACTGTTTGATGCAGTGCAATGTGTAGTAGAATGTCCTGTCTATATAATGCTATGTGCTATTTGATGGAGTGTAGTGTCCAGTAGAATGTCCTCTGTGTAGTGCAGTTTGCTGTTTGGTGCAGTGTAGCGGAATGTCCTCTCTGTGTAGTGCTGTGTGCTGCTTGGTGCTGTGTAGTGTGCAGTAGAATATCCTCTGTGTAGTACTATGTGCTGTTTGCTTCTGTGTAATGTGTAATAGACTGTCCTGTATGTGTAGTGCTGTGCTGTTTTGTGCCGTGTAGTGTGCAGTAGAAGGTCCTCTCCATGTGCTGCCATGTCCTGTTTAGTGCAGTGTAGTGCGTAGTAGAATGTCCTCTTTGTGTAGTGCCGAGTGCTGTTTTGTGCAGTGAAATGTGTAGTTGAATGTCATGTCTATGTATTGCTGTGTGCGGTTTGGTGCAGTGTATTAGAATGCCCTGTCTATGGAGCACAGTGTGCTGTTTGGTGCAGTGTAGTAGAATGTCTTGTCTACGCACTGCAGTGCGCTCTTTTGTGCAGTGTAGTAGTATGCCCTGTCTGTGTAGTGCAGTCTACTATTTGGTGCAGTATAATAGGATGTCCGGTCTATGAAGTGTTGTTTGGTGCTGTGTAGTGGAATGTCCTTTCTCTGAATTGCAGTGTACTGTTTGATGCAGTGCAATGTGTAGTAGAATGTCCTGCCTATATAATGCTATGTGGTATTTGATGGAGCGTAGTGTCCAGTAGAATGTCCTCTGTGTAGTGCAGTTTGCTGTTTGGTGCAGTGTAGCGGAATGTCCTCTCTGTGTAGTGCTGTGTGCTGCTTGGTGCTGTGTAGTGTGCAGTAGAATATCCTCTATGTAGTACTATGTGCTGTTTGCTTCTGTGTAATGTGTAATAGACTGTCCTGTATGTGTAGTGCTGTGCTGTTTTGTGCCGTGTAGTGTGCAGTAGAAGGTCCTCTCCATGTGCTGCCATGTCCTGTTTAGTGCAGTGTAGTGCGTAGTAGAATGTCCTCTTTGTGTAATGCCGAGTGCTGTTTTGTGCAGTGAAATGTGTAGTTGAATGTCTTGTCTATGTATTGCTGTGTGCGGTTTGGTGCAGTGTATTAGAATGCCCTGTCTATGGAGCACAGTGTGCTGTTTGGTGCAGTGTAGTAGAATGTCCTGTCTACGCACTGCAGTGTGCTCTTTTGTGCAGTGTAGTAGTATGCCCTGTCTGTGTAGTGCAGTCTACTATTTGGTGCAGTATAATAGGATGTCCGGTCTATGAAGTGTTCTTTGGTGCTGTGTAGTGGAATGTCCTTTCTCTGAATTGCAGTGTACTGTTTGATGCAGTGCAATGTGTAGTAGAATGTCCTGCCTATATAATGCTATGTGGTATTTGATGGAGTGTAGTGTCCAGTAGAATGTCCTCTGTGTAGTGCAGTTTGCTGTTTGGTGCAGTGTAGCGGAATGTCCTCTCTGTGTAGTGCTGTGTGCTGCCTGGTGCTGTGTAGTGTGCAGTAGAATATCCTCTATGTAGTACTATGTGCTGTTTGGTGCAGTGTAGTGTGTAGTAGAATGTCCTGTCTGTGGAGTGCGGTCTGCTGTTTGGTGTGGTGTAGTGTGCAGTAGAATGTCCTGTCTTTGTAGTGCTGTACTGTTTTGTGCTGTGTAGAGTGCAATAGAACATCCTCTCTGTGTAGTGCCAAGTGCTGTTTGGTGCAGTGTAGTGTGCAGTACAATGTCCTCTCTCTGTAGTGCAGTGTGCTATTTGATGCAGTGTAGTGTGTAGTAAAATGTTCTGTCTGTGTAGTGCTGTGTGCTGTTTTGTTATGTTTAATGTGCCGTAGAATGTCCTCTCTGTGTTTTGCAATGTGCTGTTTGGTGCACTGTTGTGTGTAGTAGAATGTCCTGTCTGTGTAGTGCCGAGTACTGTTTGGCACAGTGTCGTTTGCAGTCAAATGTCCTGTCTATGTAGTGCTGTGTGCTGTTTGGTGCAGTGTAGTGTGCACCAAAACGTTCTCTATATAGTGCTGTGTGCTGCTTTGTGCTGTGTAGTGTGCAGTAGAATTTCCTCTCTATAGAGTGCTGTGAGCTGTTTGGTGCAGTGCAGTTTGTAGTAGAATATCCTCTCTATGTAGTGGCATGTGTTGTTTGGTGCAGTGTAGTGTCTATGTAGTGCTGTGATCTGGTTGGTGAAGTGTACTGTGTAGTAAGATGTTCTCTCTGTGTAGTGCAGTGTTCACAGTGCAGTGTAATGTGTAGTAAAATGTCCTATCTATGTAGTGATGCATGCTGTTTAGTGCAGTGTAGTGTGTAGCAGAATGTCCTCTCTCTGTAGTGGTCTGTGCTGTTTGGTGCAGTGCAATGTTTAGTAGAATGTCCTGTCTATGTGGTGCTGTGCGCTGTTTGGTGCAGTATAGTGTGTAGTAAAATGCCCTGTCTATAGAGCGCAATGTGCTTTTTGGTGCAGTAGAATGTCCTCTCATGGTAGTTCCATAGGCTGTTTGGTGGTGTGTAATGTGTAGTGGAATGTCGTGTATGTGTGATGCTGTGCTGTTTTGTGCTGTGTAGTGTGCAGTAGTATGTCCCCTCTCTGTAGTGCTGTGTGCTGTTTGGTATAGTGCAATGTGTAGTTAAATGTCCTGTCTATGTAGTGCTGTGTGCTGTTTGGTGCAATGTAGTGTGTAGTAGTCTTTCCTGTCTATAGAGCGCCGTGTGACATTTGGTGCTGTTTAGTGTGTAGTAGTATTTTCCGTCTGTAGAGCGCAGTGTAGCGTTTGGTGCAGAGTAGTGTGCAGTAGAATGTCCTCTCTATGTAGTTCTATGTGCTGTTTTCTGCTGTGTAATGTGTAATAGAATGTCCTGTATGTGTAGAGCTGTGCTCTTTTCCGCTGTGTAGTGTGCAGTAGAATGTCCTCTCTATGTACTGCCATGTGATGTTTGGTGCAGTGTGTAGTAGAATGTTCTCTCTATGTAGTGCTGTGTGCTGTTTGGTGCCATGAAATGTGTAGGTGAATGTCCTGTCTATGTAGTGCTGTGTGCTGTTTGATGCAGTGTAGTAGAATGTCCTGTCTATGGAGCGCAGTATGCTGTTTGATGCAGTGTAGTGTGCAGTAGAATGTCCTGTTCATGTAGTGCAGTGTGCTGTTTGGTGCTGTGTAGTAGAATGCCCTCTCTCTGTAGTGCTGTGTGCTGTTTGGCCAGTGTAGTGTGTAGTAGAATGTCCTATGTAGTGTTGTGTGCTAATTGGGCAGTGTAGTGTGTAGTAGTATGTCCTATTAGTGCTTTGTGCTGTTTGGTGCTGTGTAGTAGAAGGCCCTCTCTCTATAGTGGAGTGTGCTGTTTAGTGCAGTGTAGCGTGCAGTAGGATGCCCTCTCTCTGTAGTGCTGTGTGCTGTTTGATGCAGAGTAGCGTTCAGTAGGATGTCTTATTGCTGTAGTGCTGCGTGCTGTGTGTAGTAGATTGTCCTCTCTCTGTTGTGCTGTTTGGTGCAGTGTTGTGTACAGTAGAATGTCCTGTGTAGTGCTGCATGCTGTTTGGTGCAGTGGAGTGTGTAGTAGAATGTCCTATGTAGTGCTGTGTGCTGTTTAGTGCAGTGGAGTGTGTAGTAGAATGTCCTGTCTATTGGTGCTGTGTGCTGTTTAGTGCAGTGGAGTGTGTAGTAGATTGTCCTCTCTCTGTAGTGGAGTGTGCTGTTTGGTGCAGTGTAGTGTGTAGTGGATTGTCCTCTCCCTGTGGTGCTGTTTGGTGCAGTGTGTGCTCTAGATGAACGCACTCTTTAGTGCAGTGATCAGTCTAGTGCTGCGCGCTCTCTGGCACAGCTGCTCCTTCCAGATGTGGTGTAAATTAATCATATAAACCATGAAGCAGTAATTACAGCCTTTATTTGTGTCATTAAATCTCTAATTGTGAATCTCTTCTCTGCAGTGATGATGACTCTGGATCCTGACACAGCTCATCCTCAGCTCCTCCTGTCTGAGGGGGGGAGACGTGTGAGATGGACAGGCACAGCACAGCCCCTGCCGGACACCCCCAAGAGATTCACCTCTGACCCCTGTGTGCTGGGGAGCGAGGGGTTCACCTCCGGCAGACATTACTGGGAGGTGCAGCTGCTGCAGGAGGGGAAGGGGTGGGAGGTGGGGGTCGCAGCAGAGACTGTGGAGAGGAAGGGAGGCTTCACATGGTCCCCTGAGGGGGGAGTCTGGGCTGTGCAGGGGAGGGGGGGTCAGTACTCGGCTCTCACCTCCCCTCGGACCCTTCTGTCCCCTCGTGAGAAGCCCCTGAAGCTGGGGGTGTATCTGGACTACGAGGGGGGGCGGCTGTCCCTGTACAATGCGGACTCCATGGAGCTTCTCTACACCTTCCCTCAGGCCCCCTTCACACAGAGGCTCTTCCCCTACTTCTATCCCTGGGGAGCGGAGCTGAGGCTGGTGTGAGAGCTGCAGAGAGCTTCAGCCCTTCATCCTCCCCGCCCCCTTCACACAGAGGCTCTTCCCCTTCTTCTGGCTCTACTGGGGAGCGGAGCTGAGGCTGGTGTGAGAGCTGCAGAGAGCTTCAGCCCTTCATCCTTCCCGCCCCCTTCACACAGAGGCTCTTCCCCTACTTCTGTCCCTGGGGAGGAGTGGAGATGAGGCTGGTGTGAGAGCTGCAGAGAGCTTCAGCCCTTCATCCTCCCCGCCCCCTTCACACAGAGGCTCTTCCCCTACTTCTATCTCTGGGGAGCGGAGCTGAGGCTGGTGTGAGAGCTGCAGAGAGCTTCAGCCCTTCATCCTCCCCGCCCCCTTCTCACAGAGGCTCTCCCCCTCCTTCTATCTGTACTGTGGGAGCTTCACCCCCTCATCCCTCACCCCCCCAGCCCACCCCCTTCTGCAGTGATAACAATGTAACCTGAGCACAAGCAGAGACACAAACATGACCTCAGAACCATTCCTGCCCCTGCCCGGGGACAGGGCTATTACTAGTGAACTCAGAGGCAAGATAGTGTCACATGAACCCTGTTTGTAACCCAGATTCAGGGCGGGTTTAGGACAGTGCGACTGGTGTAGCCGCACCCGCACTAACCTGGGAGAGGCGCTGTGTTCAGAAATAACTTTGCCTCTAAAAGCAGCTGCTGTTTTCTTGTGTGTCCAGCTGGTTTCAGGCAACAATAAAAATTCCGAGATAATGCAGGTGATTCATGTTTCTGCTGGGAGGAGGTGGCAGTTTTGACTCATCATGAAGGAGCACAGAGGGTTAATGTACCTGCTGCAAAGAACGTGTACATGCAGATCACAGAAGGTCGATCCTCATTGGATAGTGTAACATTTCCTACAGACTGATCTACAAATGTATTCATTGTCTCTGTAAAATGTGTATTTAGACTAAAGTGCTTCGACACCCTAGGGTTAGTATAAGTAGCGCTATCAGATGAAAGCCATGCGTGTGAGGCAGGGGCTGTGTAGAGGTGAGTGGCACCATTGGAAGGTGGGAGTGAGGGAACCTTTGGAGAAGGTGGCCATGGGGGGAGGGGCGCCAAAAAAGATTGTCACACCAGGAACTCTAACTCTAAAGCCGGCCCTGCCCAGATTATCATAGATAAAGCTACGATATAGTCCATTTAATCAAACACAACAGGTTTTTGTAGCACTGGTATTCTAAACTCACAGATGTGAAGGTGCTTTTATATGCGATAGGGAAATAAATGGAGGATCGGCGAAGTCAAATATTTGCCTAAAATCACACAATTTGGTTAAGTGGGGAAGGCGGGATTAATCCAGGTTTTCTAGTCTCACTTTGTACAAATCAGCCACTAAATGGTTTCTATCTGACTCTCTTTTTCACCTTAAATGTTGATACTTTTGTGTTCCATCACCAGTGAATTATGCTGATATTTCTTTGCCAGCGTTTAAAACTTCTTTTCTTGGACATTGTTTTTGTAACATGTGAACATGGCGGGACCAGTGAAGATATATCACAATACAGAACCATGGACCGGATTTAAGAGGGCCTAGCGCCTCCTTGCGATACACATTAGCGTCATTTTTACACTAATGTGGCCCAACGAGGCCAAATATGCTGTGCCAGGTTTACAAAGTGGTGCATTGCATGCATTGCGCCACTTTGTAACATGCATTGCGCCACTTTGTAACCCCTTGCGCCACATTATGCCTGCGCCAGGCACAATGTATGCAAGGGGGGGCGTTCCCAAGTTATTGGGGGTGAAAAAATGGCACAAATAAATCTAAAAGATTTTTTTGTGCCAATTTTTGAGGCATGTTTTACGCCTGCACTGAGCAAGTGTTAAAAGGAGGCAACCCATTATTTCAAATGGGCCTCAAGGAGCTTTGCAGGATTAGAGCTAAAGTTTTTGACGATAATCCTGCAAAGTGCCAAACTAGCGTAACAAATGTTGATGTTAGTTCCCTAACTACCGCCATGGTGCTGCGTATCTTAAATACGGCGCACACATGGCGGCGCTAGGGGGCGCTAAGGGGCACAAGAGAAGCGCGCTGCATTGGATGTAGCGCCACTTTTCTTAAATCTGCCCTTGTATTGTAAACCATACAGCGCCTACACTGTAAAGATTCCATCGCGATTACAGGCGTCCATGTATACGTTGTTTTCTTGGCAACCATCTGCCTCGCTGCACGAGCCATATTGTAATTTACATAATGTGCACTGTGCAAAGGTATGCAGACTCGTGAACAATGTGCAATAATTGTATATTCCAGCACAAATGCAACACAATATCAGCCTCCTGCAGGCATCTCATGACTCCAAAACCATCTCCAGGTTGTGCAGACATATTGGGTCGTTTTAGATTGTTTAAACACATTTTTCCAGATGTATTTGTGTATGTCCAGGCTGTCCTGTTTTAAAAGCAGAGTGTTCTTACGTCATGAAACTTTAAGAACACCAGTTAGATGTGTGACCCTCGAAGCAAATCTATCTTTCAAACCAACACAGCGTGCATGCTGGGACTGAGATGACAAGGTACCTAACAGCAAGCAACAAACTACATGTCCCATCATGCAAAGTGCTATTGACACAAATGAATCAGGGGTGGGGTTATCACTTGGAGTAAGGTTTTGACATCAGGACAAACCAACCAGAATTATTTTGCTACATGTTTTAAATGCTGCTCCTGGGAGAGCAGGAATGACGTGTAACACCGTCACCTCTCCATCCCTTTAGGGGGTTCTGATTCTTAATATCCGAGTCTCTGCTGGATGGAGATTGGTTGTAATTATTTCCTGTAGAGTAAGACTCGGGCTGAGTGTGTTCTCTTTCAGCTTTAGTGTCATGACGTCCATTTATAAGGTAGCTCAGTAGGTTGAGGCACATCTGCTCATAATCTAGAGGTCTCAGTTTAAAACCCTGACAAGGGCTTCTCCGTCGTTCAAATGATTGCCCTGTATTGTGGCATTTATATAAACCTTCACGCTGGTACCAGTGGCTGCCAGCTGACATCACTGAGAAATGGACCTCCAAGTCCTGGACATTCATTTAAGATCATTATGAATTTTGGGAGATTGTGGTCTCGGTTTACTTCAATACAAATATTAACATATCAGATTAAAATGGTTTTGTTGGTGATAAGTTATAGTGAAATAGTTTACAAAAAATACTAAACAGATCAATTTCCAATCCTTATAATTGTCGAACTCTTTGCAGGAGTTCGGTGGCTGTCAGGGGTGTCTGGACTCAAGCTGTAAGAAAGAGAGTCTGTTACTGCTGGTGTCCTGGGGCTTCACCTTACTGTGGGGTCCAAGACTGAGCACCAAGGGATCCCCTCATCCCCTGACTCTCAGAGTAGTGAAGCCCAGCACTCCAAGGGTTACTCAAGGAGAAGGTGTGGGATTAGAGACCAAGAACTCAGGAAAGTATAAAACAGTTAAATGATTGTGCAGGCAGGGCTTGTACTTGAACAATGAACAGTACTTTAATCACAAACACATAACTCAGGTCTGTACACAAGAAGTAGAAGGTAGAAAGATGCACCTGGTTATATTCTAGGAGATGAGTGGGGCTGGTCCATGGGGGGGGGGGGTCATCCAGAGATAACCAAGGCTCCCCCTGTCTTTTGTAAGTAAGGAGTATTCTGCGGACAGTGAATGTTCAGCAGGACAGTTGTGAAAGAGGACAGTTGTGCAGTAGGACAGTTGTGAAAGAGGACAGTTGTGCAGTAGGACAGTTGTGAAAGAGGACAGATGTGCAGTAGGACAGTTGTACAATAGGACAGTAGGATGAATAGGACACGGCCCTCAGTCTCTCAGCACTCTCTATGGGTCTGTAGTTCACCCCCTTTCCTTCTCAGATTGGCTGTGGTGGTCCCTTCCTATGAGGTCTCAGTTCACACTGCACCTCACCTGTGGTTTGAAGTAAGTAGAAATAATCACCAGTCGCTGAACACTGGGTCTGGTGTTTATTGGCGGAAGCAGATGTCGACAGACAACCCAGGCTACTCGCAGTCAGTTCCCAGCCGTGTCCCTCACCCACATTCCTAGAATCCACATAACGTGGAGGTGCCACAAGGGACACAAGAAATGGCCTTAAGGCCACCAGTACTTCAATAACCTTTATTCACACAGTTTTCATGATGAAATATTCCATAGGTCACTAGAGGGTGTTGTCACTGAGTTCAGGGGGCGCCTCTCCACACGTGCACGTGCTCACACACAGCTCCTGGGGGCAGCCAGGCGGACTCTGTGCCCTGCCTTGAGCACTTACTTCCCTGGGTGTCCAGACACACGTGTCTGCAGTCCAGGTGAGGGGGGAGAGAGAGGTAGAAGTGATGGTGAAGAAGGAGTCGAGAGAGAGAACGAGAGAGTGGTAAAAGTGGAGGGGAAGAGGAGAGTAAGAGTGATAGAAGTGGAGGGGAGAGATATAAGCGTTAGAGAGAGTGTGTGGGGGAGAAAGAGAATGGGGTGAGAGAGATACACTGTGAGGGCAGGAGGGAGAAAGAAGGGGAGAGAGGTGGAGCGGGGAGAGAAAGAGAGATCGAGTGAGAGGGGAAGTGGTGGGAGAGTTAGTGTGAAAGAGGGAGGAGGTGGGAGAGTGAGTGTGATAGAGAAAGAGGGAGGAGGTGGAGAGTGAATGTGAGAGAGAGAGAGGGGTGTGGAGGGAGAGAGAGAGAGAGAAAGAAAGAAGGAGAGAGAGAAGGGGATGGAGAGAGAGAGAGAGCGAAGGAGATAAAGAGAGAGATAGAGAGAAGGGGATAGAGAGAGAGAGAGAGACTGCCAGCAGTCAGTCTGCAGGGCGAGTGTCTGCTCAGATGAAGGCGCTGCACGGCTGATGGTTGTCCGGCTCCCACCACCTGTTGATGGACTGAGTGACCTGGGCCCTTCACAGCTGCATTAAGAGGACACCATGCTTATGACCTGCCCAGCTAGACCCTATGGGCTAGCAGGGTCCGTAACCTAGCGCCTAGGTGCCCCAGCCTGAGGATCGGGGAGCCCAGTTAAATTGCATCACAGCGCAGGAGGGTACCCCCAGGTTCCAGTCTGGAGGCCCAGAAGCTTCAATGCTTAAAGTATCATCTAGTTCTAGGTAGTTCTAGAATAAGACTCCTAGGGTGAGGTGTTAGCGCTTCGTGCTGTGAGGAGAACCCCTAACTCGTTCCCGTAGAGAGGAGACAGAAGGGAAAGAGTTGAGTGTTTATGTCACTGAACTTTCCCTTTCTGTCACTGTATGAATGAGAGACTTTGACTCTGGGGGCAGAAGTGGGACTAATTCACCACAATAAATCCCATATAATGAGGTGAAGGTGCCCAGGTCTATTGAATCCATGGAGTAAACGTCCTGTTTGGTCTCAGGTTCTGCAGCGAGGTAGGATTTTCCTCTTTTTTTAATTTGTTTTTATTGTTGTTTTCAGATCATATCCACCCAGTTAGACCTGAGAGCCTTAGGGTGGTCTCCCCAAATTTTTTGCCTGTCTGCCTCACCTTTTTGTTGATTTCATTTTGCTCACCTTAGGAGTCCGGCACTTTACCACTGTTGACCAGAGCACTTTACCACTGTTGACCAGCGGGCACTTTACCACTGTTGACCAGCGGGCACTTTACCACTGTTGACCAGTGGGCGCCTTTCCTCTGTTTACCAGCGCATGTTCTCTCTCCCCTAAACATGGTTTGATTGGTATATCCACAATTGGCATATTTAATTTACTTATAAGTCCCAGTAAAGTGCACTACATGTGCCCAGGGCCTGCAAATTAAATGCTACTAGTGAGACTGCAGCACTGCCTATGCCACCCATTCAAGTAGCCCAGTGTGCAGTTTACACTACCATGTCGACTTGGCATTGAAAACCGCTTGCTAAGTCTCAAACTCCCACTTTATTACATATAAGTCACCCCTAAGGTAGGCCCTAGTTAGCCCATAGGGCAGGGTGCTATGTAACCTAAAGCTAGGCATGTACTTTAAAGTTTGTTCTCGTAGTGACAAAAATCCCACATTTGTTTTTCACTACTGTGACCCCTACCCCTCTCATAGGCTAAAATTGGGTATTCCTTATTACATTTAATACACTGTACTTCTTAATTGAGAAGGAGTAGGCATGTCATGTTTAGTACCTATAGCATGTTAATGACAAATCTTCTTTTATGGTAAAGGAGGATTTGAGGTTACATTTCTGTAAAATACAACTTTTAGGAAGTTAGATTATTTTCCTTCTCTTAGCCATTTGGTGATTGCTGCCTGTCTCTGATCACTGGCTGGGCTGAGTGACAGTTCTCTTTGTATATTCCATCCAGAGAGTCCCAAAGAAAGGAATGCTGGGTGTAACTTTATGCAAATTCCTGGCAGGGCGGGAGGGAGGAGCTGGGTACAGCCTCATACTTACAACTGTGTAGGCCGGGCTATTTCCATGCACAAAGGGCTGCATACCCCTGTAGTGAGTCTGGAGCCAGGGCAGGATAAAAATACCTGTGTACACTTCAAAGACCCTTCTTTGAAGTCACCCCCACTTCAAAGGCATCACTGGGTATAAGTACTGGACCTCTGACTCTACCAACTCAGAACACTGCTGGACTTGTGAACAACTCTGCCAGGAAGAAGGGCTGCTTTGCTGCTACAAGGACTGCCACTTTGGACTGCTGCTCTGGAAGAACAGCTTTTCTGCTGTGTTGCCCTGCTGCCCTGCTGCCCTGCTGTCCTGCTGTCCTGCTGCCCTGCTGAGGAAGGAATGGACTCATCTCACTTGAACCCAGAGTGACTCCAAGGGTTTGCGGCTTGCCTCCTGTTTTCTGAAGTCTCAGGGATATCAAAGACTTTTCTCTAACTTACAAACAGCACCTGAACTCTGTCTGCTGTGAGTCCTGCTCTCCCAAGTGGTGCCAATCCAGTCCTGAGCCCTTAAAAGTGAATTTAAAGTGCTGCAACTGTGACATTCCACACATCAATGATGTTGTTTTGATCGCAATCAGCGCATCTCCCTTGATGCTGATGCATTGCTGTTGCTGCCTGGACTGTGAACTCCACATCACCAACTGTGTGACACATCGTCTCCTGTTTCCAACGCAGCTCTTAAATTGTACGGGTTGGTGCTGACACATTGCTACGTGCTGCTGGCATCACCTTCAGCCCTGAGGTTTGATGACAACCAATCGACCCAGTGTTCTTCGCATAATGACTCTCGATGCATTGCGCCGGTGTGCAGCTTGGAACTGACGCATTGCCTCTATCTGCACGATCGATGCAACGCATTGCCTCCATTGCTCCCCACATCTCCCTCGACGTCACCAAGGTACTGTTCAGCTGGCCAACGCAGGTCCCTGTACATGACCCACACTCCATTGCGGTTAGCCTGAACCTTTGAATTTGACCTCATCAGGGGGCGACCAGATCTCCACTTCTACTTATTTGTCATTGGTATCTTGTTGTGTTCATAAAGATCTGATCTATTTGTCTAACTTGGTGTGGAGTCTTTTTGTGTGTTTTCACTGTGTTACTGTTTGAAGTGTTGCACAAATACTTTGCAGATTACCTCTTAATTTAAGCCTGCCTGCTCAGTTCCAAGCTACCAGAGGATGAGCACAGGATAATTTATGGTGTGTATCTGACCTACCATGGCTAGGATTGTGGTTCCTGCTTGGACAGAGTGAATAACACTGCCAACCAGAAACCCAATTTGTAACACGTCCCATGTTTCCCACTGTAGTACAGTCATCGTAACACAACGTATTATTTCTAGTTTTAACAACATAATGATGCATTTCTTTGAGAACAAGCAAAGTTGAGGCTGGTTTAGGGGCTGCGCCCCCACAACTCAACACCTCAGCCATTTAACTGATGGTGGTATAGGGACTGCCACCCCCTCACCTGCTATACGGTTCCTACAAATTAAGTAGGGCTGTGTAGCTGGACAACAAGAATCAGAATATAGTAACTCAGTTCACACATATCATCAGAAAATGTTTAATTCCTAAGCTAGCTCACAGTACCCCATCTGAACCCCAAACCTTACAAAGGTAGCAGATGGTATCAGCAACTTCGAACATGACCACTCTTTATTCCCCATGGAAAATACAGAAACAGATCTCCCCTTTTGTTGTTACTTTGCATACCCAAGGTAAATACAAGAAATATATGAAAATGGCTTTTCAAACATTTATTGAAACAATTGGATTCTTGTATAGAAAGAGTGAACTGCAATTATTAGGCAGAAGAAACAAAGCATTGTAACTATTATGAGAATGGTGAAAAAGATAAACAGTTCAACTATTATAACATTACTGTGTGATTATACTGCTATCTAATACTATGAAGAACATAGCGGGAGTAAACTCTGCCAGATCCACTGGGATAGCCTACCCCACATAACTGAATATAATGGGTCTGGAAGCTGGCCTGTGCAGAACAGGCTATTGTCCTTTGCAGGATAGAGGTCAGAGTCAGCAGAGCTGCATCTCAGTCACAGTGCGTCGTGTTCCAGGACGTTCCCAGCAGAAGTCTCCTCTGCCAAATTGAATGCAGAGACTGTTAATATTTTAAAACCACTGTTCCAATCGCACTGTGTCAAAGATGCACAACTGATTTGATGGTTTGTCTGTGGCCTTACAGCTGTCTCCAACCGACAATGTGAATACAAGGGCATCGTGTCCTATGTGCCCAGCCTTGTACAGAGAGGAACAACATAATTGCTTGCTAAGAAAATAACTGCCTGTATAATAGCTTTTCAGCACATTATTGTGTTAATATAAAGTCACCATTAGAAACAAATGTCAAGTTAAAACTTGAAACTAAATGGAGACTCAGAGCTGGCCTGTTGTTTCACAACAAAGGCACACCATTTGGCACACGTTTTTTTACTTGATCTGTTTGATGAGGAAATAAAGTTATTGTTGATGAAACATTAAATTATTGCAGTCTCATGAAAACCACAAAAGATGGATGTCGTAGTTATTATAAAAACACTCTGTGCTGTTGTGAGAAAGTGAAGCATGTTTTACTGCATTGAAATACATTCATTACTTTCAGGACCAGAAAGACCACAGTGTGGAATGACCACGGTTATCAAAACTACAAGGACCTAGATCGTGAGGACCAGGAGGAATAGGAAAGACCAGGAGGTGAAGGCCAGTGGGATCAGCATCAGAAGGTTGTGATTTTCAGACTCAGGAGGCCTATAAAACAGAATAACAAGGACTAGATGGACCAGAGTGACCCACACAATTGGACAAGGAGGACCAGGGGAGGGGGAAAAGGACCCAAAAGAACCAGGAGAGGGAGACCAGAGTCAGAGGGACAAGAGAAGGGGGCAAGGAACAGGAAAACAGGGCAGGAGGACCACAAGGACTAGAATGGGGCAGAACGACCAGGAAGACTTGAAGGGCTAAGGAAACCAGGACCAGTGATGCCAGCAACAGAAGACTAGATTCAGGAGGACCAGACATAGATGTACCAGAACTACGAAGACCAGGACTACATACCAGGACCATACTACAGGACCAGGGGCAGAGCATAAGCAACAGGCAAACCATGGGGACTAGGTAATCCAAAGGAGCAGGTTGACAGGGAAACTAGAATCAGCGTGGGAAGGATAAAAAGGGCCATGACCGTGAGCATGTGAAACGGAAGGACCAGGAGACCAGGGGCAGGAGTACCTGGGAATGACTGAGAGAAGGACTAGGACTGGTAAGGTAGTGCATGGAACGATCAAGGCAAGCATGAAGAAAAGGTTCTGGACCATCAGAACTAGGGAAGGTAAGAATTATCATTAGTGGGCCAGAATTATTTATTGCAGAACATTGAGGACAAGGAGCAAGAGGACTAGGAAAACTTGAGAATCAGAGTAAGATTTAGGAGGCCTAAAAAGACTGGGATAATGGCCACAAGGAGAAGAGACCAGGGTAAGCAGCACAGGGATAAGAAAGACTAGTGGGACTAGGATCAAGGGCTCCAGGTGGACCACAGTCAAGAGGTTCAGAGTAAGAAGTACTAGGAACAAGGGGACCAGGGTCTGGAGTACCAAGTGGAGTACATCAACCAGTATCTGGGATAGCAGGACGAGGATAAGGAGGATGAGATGGAACAAGGCCAATCACCGGAATGAGGAAGACCAAGGAGACTGGGGACAGGCTTAGAAGGATCCAAACAAAGATAGCCTGGACAAAGAGGGCCAGGATCAGTGGATGCAGCATTAGAAGGGACAAAAACACAGGGGCAGGGATAGCAGGACAATGATGATCCAATCCAGGAAAACAAGGGCTAATAGGGTCAAGATTAGGAGGACCAGGACGTGAAAAGCCAGGTTGCTCAAAGAAGACAGCAGGACTAGGACCTGTGGTAGGAGTGACGAGATGAACAGGGAAAGGAGGATTAGGAGAATCAAGACTAGGGGCCTAGGGTCAAGAGGACCAGGAAAGAAATGGACCATGAAAGAGGATTAGGGTGGCACTGAGGAATTGCTAGGAGGACCAGGACTAGAAGGACTAGGGATACAAAGAGCTAAGCAAGGAGGGCCAGGATCAGGAGGATGAAGTCCAGATGGCACAAAATCAACATGAGTGCAAGGACTGTGAACACCAGGAACAGAAGGACCAGGATGAGGCAGACAAGGATCAGGAATACTAGAACATCAGGACCTGGAAAAATAGGAGGAGGGGCCTAATAAACGAGTGCCACAAAGACCACAACTGAGAGTCTGAGAGCCCGTAGGACTAGTGGAGCCATAACCAAGGGGACTGGGAGACTCAGGATCATCAGGACATGGATGACATGGAAACTTGAGGATCAGAACAGGTGGACCTAGTACCAGAATAATATAAGCCAGGTGGACAAGGCCAGTCTGTTAAGACCAAGAAGGCCAGTAGGACGAACTGGGGGGCATAACCGCCATGACCGGGAAAGGGCAGCTGTGCACCGCATTGAAGCCAATACAGCACATTCCTGCCTTTTCCCCTGCACTGGCACCCTTTTGACAGCCTAGTGCCAACACAGGAAGCCTTGCACCAAGGTGCAAGGGTGCCTCCATTGCATGCAGGATTGTTTATGTGCAGGACGGGGCACCTTCCTGCACAAAAACAATCCCCTGAGGCTTTTTTCCTGTTTCTATGTGTTCTGCAGATTTGTTAGGATTAGGATATTTCTCCTTGTTACACCTGACATGGAGAAGCATATGTTTTACGTACATTCCCAGCTCTATCACTTCTGGTAAATCTGGGAATGCATCAAAATCCATGGATGTTGCGTGGTAACACCCACGGAAATGCCTCCATGGTGCAGAGTAATCCAATGCAGCAATTAGCGCTGCGTTGCATTACTCAAGATTTATGAAGCAGCTCAGGGCCACGCAAGGTGGCCTTGTGTGTCTTAATACATCTCATTTTTCAGTTGTGTCGCTCTTGCACCACGTTGCGTGGTGCAGAGTGACACAAAGAGGCTCATAAATAAGCTGCTGGATGACCAGAACATGGGTCATTAGGACAAAGATAGACATGTTTGCACAGAACTAGGATAACAAACAGCAGGAGAACTTGGAGGACCAAAGCCAAGAGGGCCAGAGGGACCAGGACTAATGGGACCAGGGCCAGGAGGACCACAAATTATAATGAAAGAAAGGGCTAGGATCAGGAAGTACAGGGAAGGAGGAGCACAAGATCCAGGAATCAGTGTGCCCAGGGCTGGAAGGACCAAGAGGACCAGAACAACCCTAAAAAGAAGAACTGGAACAGGACCACGAGGAGGACCAAGTTTAGGAGGCATAGAAGGATCAGGTGGAAGAGGAGGAGGATTTGGAAGTGAAGTGATTCTAGGTCACATGTATTAAAAAATCTTCCTTGTAAACACCTCTTAGTCATGTTTTGTAGGCTGCCCCTAGGGACCCTCACCTGTATCTGCATTGTTACAATACTAATGATAAGTGTGGGCTCAAAACTCCCAGTATCTAAAGTGGATAAAATGCCAGGACTGTCACACATAATATGGGCCACTTGTCTGCCAGCAGAGAAGCCTTGAAGGCCATTATGGGAGCGAATTCTGAGTGATGGCATAGAAGGTCTATGTGACAGCAGACGTTGTCTGATGCTGGTAGAGGCCTGAAGGTGAATCAGAGGGACTGAAACTTGTCAGAGGGACCAAAAGGCGGATGGGTGAAAGGAGCTGGGGTTTGTGAAGGATGGCAGAAGGATTTGAGACACTCTGAGGACTGCAAATGTGTAATGGCTAATAAACGGGGTTCAGAGGGATGTCAGGATCAGCAAAGGGGGTCGCAGGATCAGGCTCAAACTCGAGATCTGATAAATGGAAGAAGGGGTCCGTGAAAGGACGACGGGGCTAGAGAAGCAACAGATAGAGGGACAGACTATGCTTTACAAGGGGCTGGGAGTGCCAGTTGTGTCAGCACCGAGAAACAAGGTCAGCAGTGGTGATCTGAGCACTAGATGAGGGGTCTGCAAAGCTCTGTAGTGAATGTGAAGGGTGCTTGAGATGTGTGTAAGACAGACATATTTGGAAGGCTGGCAAAGAGGCTCAGAGTGTCAAGGCTGATAGAGTATTCTGCAAAACTGCTGGCTGCCCGAGAAACCTGACGAGAGATACAGCGGTTTTAAGGCTGGAGAAAGGGTTGGAAGGGTTTTGAGGCCAGGAGAGATGATGCATAAATGGTCTGGGGCTGACAAGTGGATTATTGGGGCCAAAAAAAAAAAATCAGAAAGCGAAGTGAGGTGTTATGAAGACATTAGAGAGTCTGGGATAGCCGCAGCCTCTGAGGGTTGGCAAATGGATGCACAGACTTTTGAGGGGCATCAAGTCTAGTGTCATAGGTGACGGGGGAATGAAAGCTGGCAAACGTGAGTACTTGAGCGCTGGCAGAGCAATGTGATGTCTGACAAGGTGCTGGAGTGAGGTATGATCAGCAAAGGGGTTTCTCTGTCCAGTCAAGGGTATGGGTCGATCTTTCTGAGCTGCAGCAGTGATGCACAGTTCTGAGCATTGAGCTCTCGACGGTGACACCTTGCTTCCAAGAGCGATGTGGTGGTCCTTCTCCTGCAACAGTGTCAATGCGTCAGTTGTGCTCCAAGCAGACTAGAGATGCGTCAGTTTTTCTGGTGTAAGTTTCTGGGTCCACTTCCAGTGAACCAGCCACAGGAGCAGCGACAGAAATATCCCTGAGTCTCAAGCAACAGGAGGCAAGACACAAGCCCTTGGAGATCACTTAGTGCGCAAGGCAGAGTCCAGCTCTTCCTCAGCAGGTTCAGAGGGCAGCAGGACAGCTGACAAGACCATGTCCACTCACCTGAATTCCAGGTTCCGCTGGAGAGAAGAGAATAAAACCCTCACCCCTAAACACTATTCCCTCGTATCTGAACTGAACAGGAAACGAGCAAATAGTCCCTGGGGAAAGGGATAGGGAACAGGGATTTGGGAAGGGAAGAGAAACAAAAACACTGGTTCACAAAAGAGCATCACTGTTGTTACTTGGGAGTTTGGCGCAGGAATTTCTAAGACCAAATACAAATCAAAATCTAAAGAACTACAAATATCACAGATTCTTTCTGCAAAATTACAATAATTATTATGATTCGATTGAGCAATCACTGAGTCTTTCAGCAAAATCACAACAATCATTAGCACTTGAATGCTCAACTATTAAATACACTTTTGTAACTCACACCAAAATTGTTATAAAATCAAACTTGTAAATTTGTCTTTTGTTATTCATTTTCACACAATAGACTCGCTCCAAAAATAATCAGAATAAGCGACTAATTTTGCATAGATGTCGAGTGATGCTTTCAGGAGTTCACAACACTTAACTTTAATGCTGCCTTTAAAAATACTTCTCAAGCTGTCTTTGGAAAATAGTCTTGTATCATGGGTTTCTCAGCATCGGCAAATGTTTTTCATAATGCACCAAAGATCACGAACCTCGAGAAGGTTGAAAAAAGGGAACAAGAGGGGGATTACTCACAAACCAACTTCTCCTAGAATGTTTGCAATTATTTCAGGGAGATGGAATACTGTTCGTACATTCTCCAGCTGCTGTGAAAGTAATCCGTTCCAGAGAGGGAAGCTCCGATGAAGCCTCGCACTGAAATGACGACTCCAGAAAAGAATCAAGGAAACGCCATCTGAACCGGGAACATCTGCGAGCAAAGGACGACTCGAAGCCAAGCACAGGAAACTCCTAGGCAGTTCTATTTATAGACTGGAGATGAGTCATCAGACACATGCTGGTGATGAGTCATCAATCACTTCTGATGATTCATATGAAGGAATTCTGGTGAAGAGTCACCAGACACATGCTGGTGATGAGTCATCAAACACTTCTGATGATTCATATGTAGGAATTTGATGCCTCTATAAACTACTTGGCAACAGTTCACAAATGGGACAACACTTGCTTTTATGAATATAAACAAACATGCAATGTAGTTTTCCTCAGTAGTTACAGGGAAGTGCTGTGCTGTAAACACATTCATGACATATTTCATTGTTCTTCATACAAGCTGATTTATTTTGTGAGGGTGCAGCAAGAAGCATGCGTGTGTGAGTGCGAATCCTAACAATAGAAAAGCAGAAAAGCAGTCCTTCCAGGTTAGCAGTCCAGCAGAGTAACGGTCCTTGATGAAGCACAGCAGTTCTTCTGACAGAGTCCAGTTGTAGACTTGGATGTGTCTATTTTGGTGGAGTCAGAGTCCCAATACTAATACCCAGTTGTGCCTCTGAAGTGGGGTGACTTCATAGAAGGGTGTTTGAAGTGCACAGATGTCCTTTCTTTCCAGCATGTGCCCCAGCCTATCAGTAGGGAATAATCAGCTCTTTGCATGGGGACAGGCACTGCCTAGTCAGGGGTGTCAGCCCCCCATTCCTCCCATTCTCCCCAAGAAGGGCAATCAGAATGCAGATGAATGCCCAGGCACACCTAACCTTCCTGAGTTTATGCCTGTCTAGAGGGAATGCACAAAGTGTAGCTGTCGCCCACTCCAGTTGTGTTATCAAAACAGGTTACAGGCACACAGAGATGTAAGGGCAGAGATGTTTCGACAATAGTAAAGGAAAGATGATTTATCATTACCATTCCAATGATATGACACATGAGGTAATCACTCCTTCTCAATCAGAAATGACAGCTTCAAAGTGCAATAGGGAATTCCCAATGTTAACCTTTGAGAGAAGTGGGCCTCTGATTAGTGAAAAACAAATGTGTGTGTTTTTCACTACTAGTACACAAAAAACTTAGAAGTACGTGGCATACCTTTTACTTACACAGCAGCCTGCTTAAGGGCTACCTAGAGCCTGCTTTCGGGATGACTTAGGTATAATAAAAGGGGAATTTGCGGCTTGGCAAAGGGTTTTAAAGGGCAAGTCGAAGTGGCAACAAAACTGCACACACAGGCTCTGCAGTGACACGTCTGAGGCATGTTTAAAGGGCTATCTGTGTGGGTGGCACAAGCAGTGCTGCAGGCTCACTAGTGTTATTTAGTTTACAGGCCCTGGGCAAATTGTATACCACTTTACAAGGGACTTACAAGTAAATTATATGTGCCGTGTATTCACCAATGTTACTGTGTTTAGAGGAGAAGCACAGGCACTTTAGCACTGGTCAGCAGCAGTAAAGTGCTCAGAGTCCCAAGGCCAACAGAAAGAATCAGCAAAAACATGAGTCAAGTAGACAAAAAGTTTGGGGGAAGCCCATCCTAAGGCTGACAGGTCCAACAGACTGCCTTTTAATCACTTATTTGGAAAATGGTTTATGCAGGTTATGACATCGGATCTGCTGTGTCGACACGTCTTTTAAAATGAATTAGACGAGAATGACAAAGTTATTACCAACCAAGCAGCCACATAGGACAGGCAATATTTACTTGCTGAACATTGCTACAAAGGCCATCTGATAAAGAAATTGACTGACATTTGTCTCAGTATGGAGATCCTAACTTTTTTAACATAACTAGTTTACTTACTTCATTCATGAGATTGGAATGAAGACTCTCAATGATACCAGACTGATGATTTAAATGAGAGGCTCTAAGCAACCTCCTCTGTTTTTTAAATGAAATGCGAAACTTTTCCAGTTCTGCCCCCTCCTTTTACAAATAGTTGTTTTCTAGTATGTTAGTCTGGTTTGTTTAATAGAACTGAACCACAATTATAAATGCAAGCACGCACTGAAAACTCAGGGCAGACAACTGGCGTTCTGATACACGCAGCCATTTGTTAACCCTATATCTGACCCTGGCGCGTTCCCATGATCTGTAGGTCGGATTGGGCACATGGATGTAGAAGAGTAAACTGCTTTACCTAGTCTTCCAAATGATCATCATCTTTCTAGTCTCTTCAGATAAACTTAAAGACGCAGAAGCACTGTGGAGTAAGAGACGGCTCCATCACGGGCCTCCCAAGTCACTGTGATGTGGCCCTTGGTATAAATCTCTACCACCTTTCACAAATTAACTTGGACACATTCGAATATTCTCTTTGATGGTTATTGGGACCTTTTAAGCATGTTCAGGTGCGACTGTATTTCAGCCACTTTTAGTTCATACTTGCTATGGGACAATTGCATTAACTCCTTGTTTGCAGTTCCACCGAGTGGTAAATGGCTGTTGAAATATGCACTAGGCAAAGTGTTACGTAGTTCCACTGTTAGACAGCAGCCAGGAAAATAGTGCATTTTCCCTGCTATTTGCATGGCCAATGGCTAAATTATGCATACCATCTGCTATTTAATCACTGGGCAGGTACGGAATGAGGTTTCTTTGCTATCTGTACAGACACTGACCAAATAATAGATAACCAGCAGTTAAGTAAATAGTGAAAGAAATCCTGTTTTTTCCACCCAAACTTTCTCCCCCGGCTTCCATCCAACACCCTTCACACAGTTATCGTCATACGGGGACTACACATTCTTTGATACTTCTCCCTTCTTTTAACATTGTTCTCTTCATGCAATTCCCAGTCATCTAGTTTTCTCCTCTGTTCTGCAAGCATCCACGCTACAATGGGTTTGGAAGATTAAATTTTCCTTTCAACTCAAAGAAAAGTGACTTCCATGTCACAGAATTAGGTGTATTGCGATGTTCCCTCCATGTATATCTCAAAACCTCTTTGAGAGGAGTCTGAGTTAATTGCCCTTTGAACATACAACTTGACTAGTGTAGGGGAGGGGTTTGAAGGGGGTTACACCCCCTAATAAATGAATTCTCTAGTAAATAGTTGGGTACAGATGCTTTCAGTCGGTGTGGTGATAAGTCTGTCGGATTTCACTTGGAATTTCTACATAAACACACAGACGAACACACACACTCGGTCTCCTCTCTTTTTGAATGTATAGAAAATGTTGGTTATCTCACAAATATTGTTTTTTAAGGACCCCTTACAATCTGCACTCTGCTCCCTTTCTACCGCCCCTTAAACTCCCCTTCTGCACTGCTTCTCTAATAATGTATTTTAACATGATATGTCAGCATGGTTGATGCTGAAGCTAGAACCACGCTAATCTTACTGACCAAGGTACGCCCCTGGACTTGACTACTCTGTTCATGCGCTCAGCAAGGCCATTGGCTTGTGGAGAATAAAGAACAGCTCCTTGGTGATCAAAAAACATACTCCTGAGAAACTCTTGCATTTCTTCATACACGAACTGCACTCCATTGTCTATTGTCACTCTCTGAATTCCTTCACACGCAAATTTGTCCTTCAGAGAGACAATCATGGTACGGGTGTTGCACGACATTCACACATCTGTTGAACACATATTTGGAAATGTAGGCCCTCATTACAACCTTGGAGGACGGCGGTAAAATGGAGAAAAGTACTGTCAAAAGGCTGTCGGTACGGAATGTACCACACCGTTCGCCACAGCAGTAACGACCGCTGGGCTGGAGACTGCAGTCTCCAGCCAGGTGGCCATCACAAGCCCGCCTGCGGGATTATGACCCCGCCTACCGCCATGGTTTTCGTGGCTTCCTTACCACCACGAAAACCATGGGGGTAGGCACTATCAGTGACAGGGAATCCCTTCCCTGTCACTGACAGGGGTCTTCCCCGACCCCTCCCCTGGTTTCCCCCCACTCCAGACTCCCCCACGACATACACGCACCTACACGCACCATCCAACACACGCATATGCACACTCATACCCACATTCATCCACGCATGCATTCATCTATTCACACACACACCCACACACACAGACATACATGCACACATGCATGCACACAACACAACATACACGCACCCACACATCCATACACGTACACATGGACAACACGCATCTCACACCTGCATACACGCACGCACAGACACCCCACCACACACACAACACCTTCCACCCCCCTTCCCTGTTGGAGCACCCGAGTTACCTGTTTTCAGGGGGCACTCCGGCAGGAGACGGGATGGGGTGCTGCTGCCAGCAGCAACGTCTGCCAACAGAACACCGCCAGGCTGTATCATGGGTCCTGATACAGTAGACAGCGGTCTACTGGTGTGGCACTGCTGCTGGCAGCAGCGCCACCTTACCGCCATCTGCCACCATGGCCGCAGCCGGAATTCCGCCATCCTTCTGGTGGAATTCCCGCTACTGTCATAATTTGGTGGACGGTTGGTCACCATGGCAACGGTCTTTTGACGGCCGTCGCCACGGCGATAGGCGGCATTTACCGCCAATGTCACAATGAGGGCCATAATCTACAAGCAACAGTACATACCTTTCAATATGAGGCAACATTCCTAGTGGGCCTATGAATATGGGCCTGATTTAGAGTGGACGGGTTACTGCGTCACAAACTTGGCGGATATTCTGTCTGCAGTATTACAATCTCCATAGGCTATAAAGGGATCACAATATGGCAGATGGGGTCTCCATCACACCCCCTCAACCAGACTCTAAATCAGGCCCAAAGTCTAAAGTTGCAGACAGAACCTCTGTCAGAGATAAAGGTGCATTGTGTGGTGTTTTACACTCATCATTTTCTGCACACTGCCAGCAGGCTTTAACTCACCTGCCTACCTGACTATCAGGTTTTGGCCATCAATACAGTTCACGTATACTTGCCTTTTTCAAGACAATTAACAAAACAGTTGCAATCTAGTATATAGCGAGTGAGCTGCGATAATTAGGCAGATGGAGCAAAATAATCAGCATTACAAATATGGTAAAGAAAAGGAACAGTCCAACCATGATGCATGTGGTACTGGATGGTTTAGAGATTGTAGAAGTTCTAGATTTTATCGAGGTTCCCACCTAACCCTAAGCCTATACTCGAGAGCGAAGGGGGTGTATCCCTCTTGCTGGCCCAATCTTAGGGATTAGCCCCAGCCCCATACCTAGAGGATGTCAGGAGTCGGCCTGCGATGTAGATGGCAATCCTTTCCGGCCAGTAGATTAGCACCAGCTGAACAGCATATCAAACAGCATTCGTCCCAGGACGGTCGTGGCTGGCATGCCCTCTGCCCCTCCTGGGTCAGTGTATCACTTATATAATTAAAGCATGCTGAATAGAAAGCACAGACCTGATGTAATGCTGTGTCTCGGTGGTAAAAGCTGTCACCTGAGCGGGCAACACAAGCTAGCAGATTGTGTACCATTTCCTTATCCTTGGACAGAAAGAACAGATTACATGTAGAGCAAAGGCAAACTACACAAGCAGCGTGTTCTCTATGCTCATTGAATAAAACAAAGGTTATTGCTAAATGCCTCTTTGCTAAAACAAATAAAATATGAAATATAAAATGAAGTTAACAAATCTAAAAAAGGGGAACAAACTCTGGCCCATGAGGTCCACATGACAGAAGCTCAGGTTTGAGAGGATCTATCATTAGATTTGCCATATTACTGACTGTATGATCGCAAGGCCCAGCATCCCTCTTCAATAGAGTATTGTGTTTGAATCTTTTCACCATACCCAACTCTCTCTCAAATTGTTCAGGAAAATCATTCAGAAGGTCATACCCATACTCACCCTAGGATACTAGTGAAATTGGTTCTGAGGATAAGGTCTAAATATGATGCCCATATCTCCTTGGTAATGCCACGCAACCACAGCTCTGCCAAGTACCACGCATCTTGCGTTAAAATAACGGATTTTCGGTCATTTTCCCGCATTGCCGCAATGCCTGAGATTGTTTTTCGGTCATTTTCCCGCATTACCTCAGTGCCTGAGAGTGTCACAGATAAGTACCATATCCTGAAGTGCGGCAAAACAGTGTAGTTCGTTTCTCACTTTGCTAGCTGAGCTCCGAGTACTGTTTATTAAAGGCCACAAGGTGGCGCTGGTGTACAACAGGAGGTATAGGATTCTCGATATATTACAAGAAATATGTATCCCACTGCCACAGAAGCTCCTATCCCAGCCAAGCGAACCACAGAGAATTGAAGACTTAAACACAAAACCAGACACCCTCCTAATTAGCATACAAAAGCCCCCCCTCCTCAAACCATGGTACCAAACACAGCATTGCTTTCAGCGGGCAGGAGTAAATGCCATGTTACTCCCGCCATGCGGGCCGGAAGTGGGAAGATGGAGAGTGGGGTGTGCTTGCCAGTCCCCACAGTTTCTTGTTGCTAAATTGGGTGTAATTTCTGATATTTATGTTTCCCGCGGCTTCATTGCTTGATTTTGCTCGTGAGAAGTGTCACATCTTGTAAAGTAGACATTTATACACAAACGACCTGGTATTCAGAGCATCCAGCTGCGTTCAAGGCTCCCCAGAATGTGCCATGCAGAAACAAGGTGCCCCCCTTCACTCTGCACGTGCAGAGGGGTGAGACAGCTGTGACGGGACCACCCTGATGTGCCCACCTCAGCAATCAGTTTAATGTCTCATCAACTGTTGTGTTCCAAGGTCATCACTTGCACATCAGGAGCATTGTTACAAACGCAAAGTGACATTTGTGGGTCCACATGCTCATGGTCCACAGCTGAGATCAGGTTCCAGTTGTCACCAAAGGTAAAAGGAGGCTGTAAAAACAAGTCAGTGCCCCTCTTGAGTGCTTGTCCCTCACTCAGGTGAGTCATTCATTACAAAGAGCATCAAACTTACAGAGAGACACCCAGGAGTCCGCTGAACCCTTTTGCACCTCCACATAGCGCCTTACAGACCGCAAGGACTCCACATTCTACCACAAACACAGCCGGACTGAGCAGTCTGTACCAGAGCAGTCTCCCTGCTAGTTGCATGTCTGGCATCTGGTTTTTAATCTACGCTAATCTATACTAGTGTACACTGTAAACGTGACGCTGATAGAGCTGCTCCTTTCCCCAGGTACATTGATGTTATCCGCCAGGCACAGTTGGATTTGAGGGTCTGAAGATGGAACAGAGATACAGAGGAATTCAGAGCACTTTTGAGCATCAATACAGCAAAGTCCTGGTAGGGGAGCCGATTCAGAGCTGTGGTTGCAGTGGATGGCACTCACACGACTGGCGCCAGCTGGAGACACATCAAGTGGTATGCCGATTCAGTGCCAGCCCTTTCTGGGTCGTCCCGTCTGTGGAAAGCTCTGGAAGAGGACAGCCAGGGGTCCCGATTGTGGCATCTCGGGAGTCTAACAGTGGAACGTGCTTTGGCTAGTTTTGCTACTATTAATATGAATGATGCGCCTGTGGGGGGAGACACCCGCTTACCCAATATTTTGGCTGTGGATGGTGCGGGAACAGTGGGAGTCGTCCCAGTCCAGGGGGAGCAGTCTGAGTCTTAGATGTCGGGTTGGCTGGCATGTTATCCAGAGGGAGAAGTGGCCGACAGACTGAAAGGGGTGTCAGTGAAGTCTTTAGATTGAGATATCAAGGCCCGAGACAACAGTGCTGGTCAGATTCAGTCAGTGGTGAAGGGGGATTTAGGGAAGTCTTTAGATTGAGATATCAGTACCCGAGGCAACAGTGCTGGTCAGCATCAGTCAGTGGTGAAGGAGAGAAGGAAAGAAGTGCAGGAAGAAAGCATTGCAGCTCCATTTCTGAGTGGTAGTTGTGAGATTTCATGGTGCCCCTTGTGGGCGGGGTTCCAAAGAAACCCCAGGGGATGTTGTTTACTTCACCTTTTGTCGTGGCCAGAAGGGGCATCAGTGAACTGCTCAGCAAGATGCAACAGTGCAGTGGTTGATACAATTACGTTTGGGCAGAATAGGAGAAATATGACATTAAGTCAGCCCATGGAAGATGCCATGTTCTATTGCTCAGATGGAGTGCATCTATCCCTTTTTGGAAATGTATATATTTTTTTTTAATTTGCAGGTATTCGTTGCAAAGCTGATAGGTGAGAGCGTATGGTGCCGAGCATTATGGGAACAAGCGGATGTCTGTGTTTTTGTGTTAAGGGGAGTGGGACATGGGGCAGAAAAACACCTCACCAGAGTTTTCATGTTGGCAGGAGTTGGGGGGAGCCCAACTGTGGGGCTGCAGTAGAAGTTAGGGAGAGTTGGAGCAGGTTAAGGTGGGTTTATCTTTAAGAGATTGGTCACTTGTGTGGGTGAGATGGCTGTGGAAAGAACAGTTGTTATAAGAGAGACGGTAAATGTAAGTGTTGTGTGTATGTGAGTTCTTGGGGGTTCTTTGGCGTTTTTGGGTGAGATTTAAGCGAGTGAGGATGGTGGATTGTCTACTTTGTATTAATGAGCCTTGTATAAAATATTGTACTTTGACGGACATTGCCGCACATGCGAGCCGGTCACTGGAGGGCTGAAGCCTCAGCTTAACAACTTGTCGTTTAACTACCTTGACATCAGTACTCACTGTCAGTTTTGTCTCCATCAGGGTAGGGGGTGGGGGTGGGAAACAGAGGTTGTTTAATTGATCCGTCCACCACTTGCCAGCCCCAGGATTGTAGGCGTGGGGTACCATTTTTCTCTTTTGTTGCATTTTGATGCATGAAAATAATATAAAAGATATGCGGCCTGATTTAGAACTCGGCAGATGGGTTACTCCGTCACGACGGTGACTGATATCTCGTCCATTATATACCATAGGATTTAGATTTCAGTGGATGAGATATCCATCACCACTGTGACGGAGTAACCCATCCGCTGAGTGCTAAATCAGGCCCTTGATCTTCAAGTGTTGTATTTCATTGACATTATATGCAGACCTGTATTGATAAATGTAGGCTTTTTCCATAAACGCAAGGCAAGAACGTGACCTGAAGCAGAATCTATAAGCTTGAATGTTTATATTGAATATTATTCTGTTGACCAAAATAATTGTGTTAAATCTTTAGCTACAAAATGACACTTGAATATATTTTCATTCTCTGTTTTCCATAATCTTCTGCTTAAAATTCAGGCAACTCATTTTTATTCTCCAATTCTTACTCACTACAATTCAGCAAAACAAACATAGTACCATGGATTGCATTTGGGCTCAAACGCAGTTATTTCCTGAAATGGAACCGAAGATCAAGCCTCAGTCACCACTCACTTAGGTGACTGTGTAGAGTCCCACACTTGAACACATTGTAAGATCCTGTGCAAATCACTTCCTCTCGCTGCCCCTCAGTTCTTTATCACAACTGAGTTATATAAATGTTAGAGGATTCAAAATGTCAGGGCACTCGTGTATTAAAAGTACAATCTTAAGTAAGTGTCTTGTAGTCCAATAGTAGGTATTCAATGCCAGTGTCCAATAAATTTCGCTGTCTGACCAGGATTTGTGAAAAAGCAAAGTTGAATTTATTCTTGAAATAAGCAGTTCATCACAGCAACTATAGTCGTCCTTAGAATTAATATCCATGTAGCAACAACAGTCAACCGCCGATCAAAGGAACCATAACTGATTTAATGAGCCATTCGCAGTTTCACTGTACCGGCCGTGTGTACTTACACGTGCATGGCTTAATCTTTGAGACAAGCAATACCTGGTTGATCCTGCCAGTAGCATATGCTTGTCTCAAAGATTAAGCCATGCACGTGTAAGTACACACGGCCGGTACAGTCAAACTGCGAATGGCTCATTAAATCAGTTATGGTTCCTTTGATCGGCGGTTGGCTGTTGTTGCTACATGGACATTAATTCTAAGGACGACTATAGTTGCTGTGATGAACTGCTTATTTCAAGAATAAATTCAACTTTGCTTTTTCACAAATCCTGGTCAGACAGCTAAATTTATTGGACACTGGCATTGAATACCTACTATTGGACTACAAGACACTTACTTAAGATTGTACTTTTAATACACGAGTGCCCTGACATTTTGAATTTTGTTATTAGTTTCCTTGGAAACATTAGAGGAAGTGGGGAGATCCTCTTGTCAGGAGCACCGTGCCTAAGATAGCTTTTTGAACATTACTGTGTAGATTTACTGTGAGCGCTCATCCCCTATGTTATTCTTCCTTTTTGCTTGTGCTTTGTTATAAATGTTAGAGGAGTAGGCACATTATCCACTGAGTTATTGTACCAGGGTTTTAAGCTGGAGGGTGTACACACACAATCACACAAATCTCTCCTTTGACTAACAGTGCCCTTTGTTATAAAATGTCCTCCATTCACTCTTGTGATAATGGAGCCTCTGGCTCAAGGACAATTGTCTGGTAAACATCAGGGAAGCAATTTTCCAAGTTTCAGGATGAATCCTAAACACATTTCTGCTGACATCAGGGATAGAGTGAATGATGTACAGAGCAACTGTCCTGAGTGAACTGCCCTTAGGTTCTGTACTGCCTTTAGGAGGCCAGACATACACTCCCTGAGCCTGTGACCTGCAGGTTACACATAGATGGGTGTAGCAGGTGCATTAAAACTCCAGTCCCTGCTATTTTATCAACATTTAAACTTGTGACCCTGGAGCTGCACACAAATTTCTGCATCACATGCTTGAACTTGCTAAGTTATTGTAACATACTCTGTGTCTTGTAGCCTGTAGAAGCCTATGCCCCTCATGGTGTGATAGGTGGACTCCTTGAATGGGGGAGCAGTCAAATGAATAATGGAGAACCCTATTATATTGTAGACTGCTGACACTTTACCTCTTCCAGGTGAAAAGAACTAAAGTGGTGATCATCAGAAAAGAGGCTTCATATCAGGAACTGGGTGGATCCAGTTCATGTCCTTGTGTTGTAAAAGATGGGCTTCCATTGCAAGGCATGAACATAAAAGAATCCACAGGGCGCAGAGATAGTGCATTAACCCCCTTTATGAACATGGCTGCTTTGCTAGCTTACAACAGGAAGACCATTATCTACATAAGTACATGAGGGAAGTGTTCCCAGTCTTTCTTCTTTGTCCTGTACTCTTTTGTGTTGCCAGCAGTGATGCAGCACATCATGTGTTTATGTTGCAGTGCATTGATCCAGCAGTCATGACCAAGACCTGAAAACACTTAAGTATCACAGGACGGGTGAGGTTAGGGGGTGTTGCCCCAGAAACATTTTCAGGAATAGTGCAAGGGAGAACATTTGCAAGCACCATAGACCAGACAGAATGGTAAAACACATAACAGGGTTTAAGGATAACTTCATAGACACGATTGGGGAAGAGTTCAATCAGGACCAGAGAGGCCTTCTATTCCAGCAGGCATGTCCCCGGTGATGTGAGCACTGGGGGCTGGTTTGATAGCTCAGGGTCACTCCTGGTGCCTCTGTTACTTTCCCCAGCTTCTTGAGGTTAACAGTGACAGGCACAGGGAGCCTCCAAGAGAGAGAGAGAGAGGGAGGAGGTGGAAAGGTAGACAGTGATGGATCAAGAGTCTTTGAATATCAGACGTCAGGTGTAATCATCATACAGACCCCACCACTGGTTGTATGAACCTTTGTTTGTCAACATGGAGAGAAGTTAAGAAGCCAGCATTTGCACGCATCTCCATAAACAGTGAAACCAATGTGGCCTCACAGAAAAAAACAAGGAGAATCTTAACATAGGTCAAAAGGTTTATGAACACCTTTAGTCCAATTGGGTCAGCTGTCATCTATATTTATAATTTCAAACAATCTTGTTACAGCTTAAGGTTATCAGGTAGGTGACAGATGCAATAATAGGAGTAATAATGCCACCTAACAGCTGCACAGGTGTTAGTTCTCAGAGAATGCAAGAACAGCACTCTACCTCCCAATGGTCCTATTGCCCAGAGACCATAAATTTAACACAAAACAATATACAAGAGGGAGTGCTAAAGAAATCTAAAAAAAAATGTCTTCTTTCTTTAAGTTGCTCAAAACTTGGATGATACTAAAACATTTCTTGAGAGTCTTATCACACAAGTGTACGGCTCTGCTTAGAGATCCAGTAAAGCAGGAGTCATGGAGTCATGGAGTCATGTTGCAATCCATGTATTTTCCTTTCTTAATCGTTCAACATCAGCCCAGTCAATGTGTTTCAGCCCCAAAATGGGACTTCATCAGGGCTGAAAACAAAAAAAACAACAATAATGTACAAAATCCACAAAAGAAAATAGATTCAAAGTATAGTACAACATCATAATAGAATTCCAAACACCAATATAAAACAATTCCTATATACAATAAAAACATGTCATGGTCCCCCATATCAACATTCACAAGAATTGACAGCAATATGCAATAATTTAAGGTGCATAACCTTCCCACAAGCAAGTTCTGTTGCATTATTGGTCAATTAGGACTATATATCTCATAATACTAATATAATTAGTGTCCCACATTATCTATCATTAATACAGCCTTAAACATGTATACGTGCCTATAATCAACTGGGATATACATATTAAAGATCCCACATATAAGCAAACACTGACGTTGACTTCCTTATAAAAAACACTTTATTTCCAAATAATCATTTCTGAAGCTTCCCCCAACTCCCTTATAATCCGCGTGATTGTTCACCCTTCACTAGAAAAGCCCTTCCAGTAGCAAAAATGTTTCCTTTTCCTCAGTAGGACCTAAAAACATAGATTGAGAAGAAGATCTGTCCAGTGAATGTTGTTTCTAGAAAAACCTAATGTATTAACCCCTAGTATAAACCATCATACCAAATCGAGCATGCTTCTCATAATTAACCTGCTGATTTCAACAATACCCATCCATAGATCACAACGCCTACATTTCCAACCTTCCACCACTGTCAGGTAACATACACTCACAAAAACAGCGCCCCCGTAAGTCCATAGCAAGTAACCTCAAGATATTGCCGAGAAGGAGGCAAAGTGTCCTGTGCGAAGCCCTTCAATGTGTCATCGAGTATCTCCGGTCTCCTCTTTATATAAAGCTCTAACCGCTAGTATTGGTAAACAAGCATTTGCAATGCAACCGATCTCACATTTGCTTGAGCTAGAGCAATTAGCACTGTAAACTCCTAACTGGACTTTTCTTGCCACATAAATTTAAAATTAAAACGGTTTTACATAACTAACTGGACTTTTCTTTGCATATAACCTGAAAAGTAAAGGTTTCACATAAGCGAGCTGGTGGCATCAGTGCAAAGCAGACACACAAAGGGAAATAAAAGTTCACTCGTAGTGAAACCTATCGCAAAAATGCAATTATCCATGTAACCGGCAAAAGTGCAATTAACTATGTAACATGGTCGATGGCATGCAAAGCTCTTGACTTCTGCCCAACGAGATCCTGTTGCGAAAAAAGAAAAGAAAAAATAGTAGTCCAGAACCCGGACTGAAAATGTGGAGCCTCTATGTTTTCAGTACTTGGTTCCCGCGCTCCAATAGGGCTAAACACCAGAAAAGGCATGACTTATGCATGCCTTCCACTATTGAAAGCAAGCAGATTTTAAAAGACAAGCCCAAGAACCAATGAAAGACACTGACGTGAGTTGGGCTCGGTTAGAAGCTCAAAGAAAGATTGCAACACGGGAGCGCTTTACGCTTGCTCTAAAAACTCAAATTGTTCAATCAAACGAACCCCTCCCATAACCTCCCAAACCTCATGAATCTGGCACTAATCACTCCTGGCGGACCAGAGAGGAAACCAGAAACAGTGGAACCTGATAGGTTGAAGCTCATGTCTAATAGCATTGATGGAAAGCCCCGTCTCTCAGAACATGTCGTGACTACCAGCTGCTTCTCGACGACAGTCTGCAATCCCTTCAGGCGGCCGCAGACATAACATTGTCTCAAAGTCTCCGCGTGAAAAGGTTCTACTCGTGTCGCAGTCAAAAACCTTCATTAAACAGCGAACAACCATAGAATGTCACGCCTACAGCATCCATTTTAGGACATCCTCATTCCTCACTCCTCATCCCTACTTCTCATCCATCATCCCTACTTCTCATCCATCATCCCTACTTCTCATCTATCATCCCTACTTCTCTTCCATCATCCCTAACTTCTCATCCATTTTAGGACATCCTCATTCCTCACTCCTCATCCCTACTTCTCATCCATCATCCCTACTTCTCATCCATCATACATCATCCCCACTTCTCATCCACCATCCCTACTTCTCAGCCATCATACATCATCCCTACTTCTCATCCATCATCCCTACTTCTCATCCATCATACATCATCCCTACTCCTCATTCATCATCCCTACTCCTCATTCATCATCCCTACTTCTCATCCATCATACATCATCCCTACTCCTCATTCATCATCCCTACTCCTCATTCATCATCCCTACTTCTCTTCCATCATCCCTACTTCTCATCCATCATACATCATCCCTACTTCTCATCCATCATCCCTTCTTCTCATCCATCATTCATCATCCCTACTTCTCATCCATCATACATCATCCCTATTCCTCATTCATCATCCCTACTTCTCTTCCATCATCCCTACTTCTCATCCATCATACATCATCCCTACTTCTCATCTATCATCCCTACTTCTCATCCATCATACATCATCCCTACTTCTCATCCATCATCCCTACCTCTCGTCCATCAGCCCTACTTCTCATCCATCATCCCTACTTCTCGTCCCTCATCCCTGCTTCTTATCCTTACTTCTCTTCCATCATCCCTACTCCTCATCCATCATCCTTACTTCTCACCCATCATCCCTACTTCTGTTCCATCATCCCTACTTCTAATCCATCATACATCATCCCTACTTCTCATCTATCATCCCTACTTCTCTTCCATCATCCCTAACTTCTCATCCATTTTAGGACATCCTCATTCCTCACTCCTCATCCCTACTTCTCATCCATCATCCCTACTTCTCAACCATCATACATCATCCCTACCTCTCATCTATCATCCCTACTTCTCTTCCATCATCCCTAACTTCTCATCCATTTTAGGACATCTTCATTCCTCACTCCTCATCCCTACTTTGATACATCCTGAATCCTCATTGGATCCCAAATCCTCCAATACAAAGAGCCCTTCGCGTTCATTTAGCCAATAAGGTTTGGAACGGAGTGCGGACCATAGAGGGCACCTCCCTTGCCGTGTGTTGATTGGACGGTAACACCTCCAATCAGAAAAGCCTCAGGCTTCAATTCCCACCCTCCAGTCTCTGGGACGGTGCAGTTTGGTCGGCGGATCCCAAGCTGTGCCCGCTGCACCCCGGGGCACCATCAAAACTAGCCGGGGCCAGGGGGGGCGCGGTCAGGTGCAGAGAGTCTCAGGGACCACTGGAGGCTCCAGACAATCTCAGGTGGGGGGCATGGGTAAGTTGAGGTCCCCAAGGTCACTGCCCTCTCCTTACCTCCCTCCATCAGGTGGGCGCTACTGGCAGACACAACCTCTGTTCCTGCCAGGCCTGTCACCGCTTCCGGGGGAGACGGTAATATACCGGGTTACACCCCGCACACCACACATTCAACGTAGATGAGCCTGCGGAGATTATTGCAACGCATCTGAACTCTCGACCCTACATGGATGAAAGTAGGATTCAGATCCGCAGAAGTGCCAAACTGTGATCCCCAGGCATCCGGAGCAGCATTATATAGGAAATTGTGTTCTTTGGTGTTTGGAATTGTATTATGATATTGTGCTATATTCTGAATGATTTTTCTTTTGTGGATTCTGAAACGCGTTGCCTGGGCTGATGTTGAATGAGTAATAAAGGAAAATACCTGGATTGTAACATGTCTTCATGGCACCTGCTTTACTGGATCTCTAAGAAGAACCGTACACTCGCATGATAAGACTTTCAAGAAATGTTTCAGTATCATCCAAGTTTGAATAACTTAAAGGAAGAAGAAAAAAACGTTAGACTTCTTTAGCGCTCCCTCTTGTATATTGTTTATTGTTTTATTATGAAGTAGGTGGTGTTGTAGTATAACACAGAACAAAATGAATACAGCAATTACATACAGAATGTAAAATACCAAAAGGCGCGTTCCATGGGGGACATTCTCTATTTTTAAATAAGTAAAATGTTAATTAGCAGTGGGTGGGATGAGGAAGGAGTCAGCGTTAGAATAAGGATGATGCAGCATAAAACCTTCACGCTCCAGCAGGGAACTCAGCAGAGGCATGGGTAGATCTTCTCCAGTCACACTCAGGACAGCAGCTGCTATCCCAGTCTCAGGAACACACATTATTATTACTCAAGAGCACTTCTCTGGCGACCTTCCCTCTAGTTCCCACCCTTGTGGCCACTGAAACCTCCTCCCTTTCTGGGAGCAGGTGATCTCCCCTCCTTCTCAGGATAACACAATCGTCAATGCTTTATTGTGTCCTTGGATGTATCAATGGACACGTTGTTGGGCACAACCAGCTCTCTCATGATGTGATTCTCCCATCACAGCACATCTTCTTGGCTGAGAAGTTCACTATCAGTCATCTAATACATGAAACAATCTACCTACAAACAGCAGAACCTTGAAAACAGCAGCTAGTGGGAAAGAAAAACATGCAAAGCAAGCAGAAACAAAATGTCTGATTTCAGAAGTCTGTCACTTGCTCCCTGATGCACTTCACACGTGCATTGTCTCACGCACCTTGATTCACAATGAACCATACCCTCACTCATGCTCAGTTACCCTCACTAACACTTGTACACAGGCTTACTCACACCTGCAGACACTTGTTCACATGTCATTCCCTCACACTGCAGACACAGTTGTCTCTCACATACATGCTCCTGAAGTTTCAGGTAACAACTAATACACACACAAACACACACAAACACACGCACACACACACACGCACACGCACACACAAACACACACGCACACACGCACACACAAACACACACACACACGCACACAAACACACACAAACACACACACGCAGAAGGCAGAGTGAGGTGGGACAAGAGGAAGAGGAGAGGGGGCAGGGACAGGTAAATAAAGAATATGTTTTTAGAATAGGAAGAGGTAAAGGAGGACATTGGCTGGGCTCAGAGTGAGATCCACATGCTAAGGGTGGGGGTACCAGGGTGACGTGCGGGCCCCCATCAGACCTGAATTACACCATGTGCTGGAACATATGAACATATGAAGTCATATGAAGGGGTTGTGCAAACGCATTGTGTCGACTATCCATGCCCCATGCTGTCACCGACAGTGACGTCAATAAACGGGGTGCAGAACCCCAGAATAAAGGTAACATGAATGCAACCCTAAGCACTTGAACAGCTAATACTAAACCTCCAGGCCCTGCACCTCAGCCACCGGTCTACTGCCCCAGCCTTTGAGAAGAAATTGTAAAATCACAGTTTGTGTAATCCTCGCCTCACACTCAAGGGAGTTATCAAAATGCAACTTTGTAAAATGTGTCAGGTGCACAGAAAACCACTCTTCCTGCAAGAGCTCATTTACATTTAATGCAAAACAGGGTCACTGCGCGTGCCAATGAAAACTTCCAGTGCTGTAAATGGGGAGAAAGAAGTGGAGGTTCTCACCAGGGTGGGGGGGAAACATTCTCCAGAAGCTGAGAGGACCGGCCTCGCAGTGATAGCGCTTCAAAGGGACACCGCTCTCTAACAATAGGGACATTTGAAGGATGAATGGATTAGAGAGCGAGAGAAAAACACCGAGAGAACAAAAGATAGAGAGAGAATAAGAGAGGAGGAGCCTGTGAAGAGTGATGCAGCACACATAGAAAGCAGAAGGGTGTAGTGGCGGCGGCCACTAAACGGGGCTGGTGGGGTGGGACGGGGCAAGAGGGGGGTGTTAAAGAATACATTAATAAATTAAAAAAACACTTACCTTCTTGGGATGACGTGTTCCTCTCTCCTCCGTGCATATCCCCTTCCGGCTGCACACAGGCTCCCAGCCAATCATGATCCAGCTGTCACCAGCATGACAGCAGCATGGTGATTGGTCTGAGCGGCCTGCTTCACCGCCCAGACTGGGAGTGGGAGTCTGTGCATGGTCTTCACTTGGCTGTGCAATGCAGCCAGGAAGTGAACATGCAAAGTGCGCATGTCTGTTTGGCCGACCAACACAGCTGTCCAAACATACCCCTCCTCCGGCCCGCTCCTGCCCAGCCCCTCCCCTTACTCTTAGGAAAAATAAAATGATAATAACATAGCGCTATTATCATTGTATTTTTCCTTTTTCTACAATCCAGTGGGGCGATGCTCCTCTGCCTTAGAGGAGGAGCTGCCCCTGGAAAGGTACACCTGACAGGGGCAGCAGGTGTGGATGAGCGTGAGGGGTGATGACCTACCACCCATTGGGACTACCAAGGATGAAAAAGAACATGAGCAGCTGCCAGCTGGAAGCACATTGCTGTTGCTGCTCGGACACAAAGTGAGCTGAATCTGTGGTCTTTGGGAGGTGGGAGAAGGGGGGCGGGTTGGAGGGATGGCCTCTTGCACATTCACCGCTACTGGCCAGGCGTGATCTCCCTGGCCCTGGGATCATAAGCCAGGGCAGTGATGGGTGAGATGGACTTCATTGTTAGGTGTGGGGTTTAATTTTTGGTTTTGGCAACAATTGCCGGGTGGGGTGGGGGATTACAAGACTGAATTGAACAAAAGGACCGTGGGTGGGGCCGGTCAAAAGGTAGAATATTGGTGTGGGTGTGGTGTAAGTGACCCCCGCATCCACCCAGCAACTGCTGTTGCTGATGCAGAGAAGACCAGCAGCTACTTACCAATTTAATTTAATGGTGTGGTACCACATGGGTCACAGAGAAAGTTACTTTGTGCTTTTCAGGGCACATAGTTCACAAGTTCCAGACCCTCAGGATGGACGGATACACGTGGAGATGAGTGTCCCTCTGAGACTCCGCCAGTTCTAGCGCCTCAATGGTCAGTTTGCAGCCTGGGGTGGGTGTGGACTGCTCACTCGAGGAGTCTCATGCTGGGCCTGGGTTGTGAGGGCTACTGAGAGATGTTTGTCTCTGGGCGTGACGTCCTGCCCTCCCACGGCAGATCCCAGTCCCACGAGGAGCCTGGCACTGAGAGGTGGTCAGTCGGAGTCCCTGGGGTGCAAGCAGGGCTCCGGAGAGGCAGCAGGTGCCCTTTACAGCCCCAACCCTCCCGACACACACACACACACACCCTTGGCCCGGCGCTGGTGAGGCACACACACACACATACACACACACCCTGGGCCCGGCGCTGGTGAGGCACACACACACACACACACACACCCTGGGCCCGGCGCTGGTGAGGCACACACACACACACCCTGGGCCCGGCGCTGGTGAGGCACACACACACACATACACACACATACACATACACACACATACACACACACCCTGGGCCCGGCGCTGGTGAGGCACACACACACACATACACACACACACCCTGGGCCCGGCACTGACGAGGCACACACACACAGACACACACACCCTGGGCCCGGCGCTGGTGAGGCACACACACACACATACACACGCGCACACACCCTGGGCCCGGCGCTGGTGAGGCACACACACACACACACACACACACACACACCCGGGCCCGGCGCTGGTGAGGCACACACACACACACACACACACACACACACACACCCTGGGCCCGGCGCTGGTGAGCAGGGCTCGTGTTCACAGCCCACCACAGGCCGAGGAGAGCAGGGACTTCTCCCCAGCCCATCTGGCTGCAGTTTGGGATTGTGGAAGCCTCCCAGAGCCTGCTCGTCACAGGTCAGTTAGATGTGCCCCTAATCAAGGCCTAGAGAGAAGTTTCTCCAAGATCCTGGAATCTGGCAGCTTCTGAAAACATTTATCTGGACATTGGGAAAGCCAGTGGATGGAGGAAGGATGACGGAGTGGCATATTTTTGACAAACATTGGCACACGAGCCCGTGGCCCCAAGATTCATAATTATTGAAACTTAATACGAGCAGAGAACATCCGTGAAGACAAAGGATTGTGAATCCGACCAGATCGCCCACTGCAGTGTGAGTGTTGCCCAGAGGTCCACAGTGCAGGTGTGGGAGGTAGGTTGCACCTCTCATCCGTTGTCCCCCAGGACACTGTTGGAATAATTCTCGGGTGTCAGACTGCAAGCGGCTGAGGAGACGTCAGTGGAGCCCAGCGGTTTGCACTCTGTTCCAGCACTGCTGGGTGAAGCCTCTGCGTTCTTGGTATCTAGGCTCCAGGACAGTAGGGAACACACGCAGATCCACCTTTGGAACCACGGGGCACTGCCTGCTGGCTTCCAGGAGCTATAACATGTTGAGATGCAGAGAAACCATTAGATTCTAGTGAAGAACATTCACCCTGGTACAGAGTTACATCCACCCTGGTACAGATGTGGAGCGGCACTAGGGGGGTGTAGAGTCATCATCTCGTGAATGACGTGATGCAGTGTTTGATCTGAGGCGACTGACCTCTTTTGCTATTTTAATTTTTCTTGCAGACATGGCAGAGGATAATGAACTTGCATGCCTTCTTTCCTTTGCACTTTAGGCTGCCCTCGGCTCCTCCCCTCGTTATTTGTAATTGTTAAATTTAGCGCAGCAGGAGCGCCCCCCCTTCTTCCTCCCCCCTTTCTCCCTCTCTCTCCCTCTCTCACTCACCAGCTACTAGCTGAATCCTTGCTCTCTGAAAACAGCCGCACACCTCATGGTCCTCCTGGAATCCACCCATCCTCACACCCTTCAGAGACAACAAGCATTGGCAAAGTCAATAGATCTCGTCAAGGCCTGAGCTATTGGCCTTGTCAATGTGGATGTCTTTCAGCCATGTTGTCTAGCAGCGCATCTGCTGTTCACAAGGCTGAAAGCAGGCCCGGTCTTTGGACCAGCAGCGCCCTGGGCGGAAAACAAATGGGCCCATCGTATGCATGTTGGCACCTCATGAACTCACGGTTCAATGTACACAAAACACTACAAGCGCCACCGTTTCCTGTTCACAGAACAGTCGCTGTACTGGCAGCAAGAGTGCAAGCTTTGCAAGCACAGGACAGGTATAGGACAGACAGCTATGGACACATGTGTGGCCTCTTTGTCACACATGTGTGTGCAGCATGTACATTATAGTTAGAAGCAATACTTCATTGTGACATAGGCAACACCCCAGGGCACGTGCAAGTAGTTCATCCTACTTATGTTGGAGCTCTGGATACCAGAATGCATAGCTTTCATATAGCAGCTAATTGAATGTCATCAATTTGGGCAAAAAAGCCACCTGTCTTACAAGTGGCTGAATGAAGAATAAAGCACTACACAATAGCAAGTTATGGGAAGGCAACAATTTGCCCTGCATACAAATACCCCAAGCTAGTTTGGAAAACCGATTTGTTTACATAACAGAATTCAAAGTGTACATACAAGTGCTGGAGGCTGCTTTAGAAATACAATAACCACAAACATAACTCTGTTTATGAGTGTAAGCACAGAACCACTGGAAGTTAGCAGAACAAAATGTGTCTCTTAAATGAACCAATTTGTTAAACAAAAAAAGTTTGAATTCAGATGCAGACCGACGGAGTGTCTCACTGGTGTCATCTTGGTTCATCTGATCAATCTTTGCAGTACCCAGTGACCATCATCTCTCTCCTCGTGAGTCTGTTTCCCAGTAACAGTAGCACGGCAATGGGCGGTATTACGTTTAATCGAGCGTTACGATCTCGCATTCAATAAACTAAACCCCTTCAGGTCTCACCATGCATAATGCCCTCGGCAGGCGCATAAGAGTTAGGTGTTAAATTTAATCAAATATACTCTGCGAGGGACTTGAAGCTCACCAGCAAATAAGATGGATCTCCGAACAAGGTAACTTAACTACTTGTGGCTTATATTCCACAAATGTTCAAAATCTTTGACATTTTGCCCAAATATTCCAAGCAGATTTTTTGTTGTTGCTTTGAATGTGAGTAAATAGGGTGAATGCTGTGATAAGAAAAACAAGCAGCTTTGGGGGGGTGGGGTGTGGTGAGGAGATGGCAAAGGGGAAGGTAGCCAGACAGTGTCTGACATTTGACCTCAGTCTTGGAATGAACACAAGTGTGAGGAGATAAAGAACAAAGGGCCAGATGTATGAAAGCATTTTGCATTCGCAAACAGTGCGAATGCAAAATGCCATTTCACAATGTATGAAATACATTCTGAACGCAATTTTAAGCGCTTAAATAGCGATTCCTTAATAGTGCGACCCTGTTTAGAGAGTCACAAATTGCGACTCTCTAAATAAGAAATCGCAAATAAGGATTCCTTATTTGCGATTTCTTAGCACATGTATGATGCAATTCCTAAATGCGATTTGGGCATTTAGGAATCGCTAATTACCACCAAGTTGAACTCAGTGGTAACCATGTGCAAAATTTAAAAATGCATTTAAAATGCATTTTTAAATTGTACATGTAGAGCACACATGCCCTTTTGGCATGTGTGCACCTTACATGTCCCCCCAAAATTTTTTGGGGTGCAGCAGAGTGGGCCTTAACCCCCATCAGCCTGGGGTTTTGCATTTCCAAAATTGCGATTTCTGGTTTAGAAATCACAATTTTGGAAATGCAAAACATTCGCATATATGGGCCACCAGGCCCATAGCTGCGAATAGGGCCGGTATCGCAATTTGCAATTCGGTAATAGCATTTGCGATTTTTAAGAAATCGCTTTTACCGAATCGCAAATGTGATACATGGCACTTTGCGAGTCGGAAATAGCGATTTCTTAAAAATCGCTATTTCCGAATCGCAAAGGGCCGTGATGATACATCTGGCCCAAAATTTACTGTCCGGTTTACAGAGGAGCTCAAAGGGTCTGAAAACATGGTCCACCATGTCAATTGCTTATCAAGAAAGAAGAAAGTAGTTCCTGGAACACATGCTAAAATGGTGACCAGTGTATTGATCTAGTAGTTGGTCCCTATTTTGGGGGAGGGTTGAACACAGCAAAAGATATGACCAATGTATGCCATGGACAAACGGGAAGAATGGATAGGAGAGCGACGGTGGAGCCAGCAAATGGAAAGCCAGCGGGTGGACTGAAGCCCACAAAGTATATACAAAATGTCACAAAGAGGTGCACAAGCCCTGTCTAGCTGAGACCAAAAAAGAGAGAAAACAATCCTGTTTCTCAATGAAAGGTTTCCTTATAGGTAGAACAAAATACTCAATAGTCAACAAAAGTCACAGTCACACAATTCGATATAACAAATAGACAAATTAATAATGGTTTGCAAGGTAAAAAGGTTCAGTAATAAATATTTTTTTACCAGTTTTTGGATTAAGAGCTATAGTCCAATTGAAAATGATCATCATATCAGATGACAATGAGGTCTCCATCAGTACCCAATAATCAATTTCATAAAGAGTATAGCACAGCAACCCCTTATTCTTGCAAAAAAATCATGTGGTGGGTGAACCAATACAAGGACAACATTCCTGCAATTGATGTGAACCCCAAAATAATGTACACCTGAATAAGCGCATTCCATTTGTCTGGGGTATTCAGACCTAAGGTAGTTGCTGAGCTTCTCATAATCCATTTGGACTGGCAGCGATTAAGCATACTTTGTATAGTGCCATCTCTTAGAGGTAATTTCACATAGTCAATCACTTGTCATACAAATGACATTTCAGAACGAGCGAGACATGTTAAATGTGCTGTAGGAAAATGCCACTGTTGGCATGGTTACCCCCTAACCTTTTGCCTTTTGTTGATGCCAGTTATGATTGAAAGTGTGCTGGGACTCTACTAATCAGGCCCCAGCACCAGTGTTCTTTCCCTAAAACTGTACCTTTTTTTCCACAATTGGCACAGCCCTGGCACACAGATAAGTCCCCTGTAAATGGTACCCCAGGGACCAAGGGCCCTGTGGCCAGGGAAGGTCACTAAGGGCTGCAGCATATATTATGCCACCCTGGGGACCCCTCACTCAGCACATGCACACTGCCTCTCAGCTTGTGTGTGCTGGTGGGGAGACAAAGACTAAGTCGACATGGCACTCCACTCAGAGTGCCATGCCCACAACCCACTGCCTGTGGCATCGGTAACTCACCCCTCTAGCAGGCCTTACAGACCAGAGGCAGGGTGCACCATACCACAGGTGAGGGCATAGGTGCATGAGCCTATGCCCCTACAGTGTCTAAGTCAATTCTTAGACATTGTAAGTGCAGGGTAGCCATATTGAGTATATGGTCTGGGAGTCTGTAAAAACAAACTCCAGAGTTCCATAATGGCTACACTGAATACTGAGAAGTTTGGTATCAAACTTCTCAGCACATTAAACCCACACCAATGCCAGTGTGGGATTTATTGAAAAATGCACACAGAGGGCATCTTAGAGATGCCCCCTATATGTTAGCCCAACTACCAGTGTTAGGCTGACCAGTTTCTGCCAGCCTGCCACATTCAGATGGGTTTCTTCCCACATGGGGTGATTGTCTTTGTGCACTCTGTGACCAGGAACAAAGCCTGCTCTGGGTGGAGGTGCTCCACACCTCCCCCTGCAGGAACTGTAACACCTGGCGGTGAGCCTCAAAGGCTCAAGCCTGGTGTTACAACACCCCAGGGCACTCCAGCTAGTGGAGATGCCCGCCACCCAGACACAGCCCCCACTTTTGGCAGCAAGGCCGGAGGAGATACTGAGAAAAACAAGGAGGAGTCACCCTCCAGCCAGGACAGCCCCTAAGGTGTCCTGAGCTGAGGTGATCCCAATCTTAGAAAATCCTCCATCTTGCTTTGTAGGATTTCCCCCAATAGGATTTGGGATGTGCCCCCCTCCCCACAGGGAGGAGGCACAAGGAGGGTGTAGCCACCCTCAGGGACAGTAGCCATTGGGAACTGCCCTCCAGCCCTAAACACACCCCTAAATTGAGTATTTAGGGGCAACCCTGAACTCAGGAAAACAGATTTCCTGATGACCTAAAGAAGAAGAAGGACTGCTGACCTGAAAGCTCCGCAGAGACGACGGAGACGACAACTGACTTGGCCCCAGCCCTACTGGCCTGTTTCCAGACTCAAAGAACCTGCACAGCGGCGCATCCAGCAGGACCAGTGACCACTGCTGACTCAGAGGACTGCCCTGCAACCCAAAGGACTAAGAAACTCCTGTGGACAGTGGCTCTGTCCAAGCAGCAAAGAATAAACCATCTTCAAAGGCACTCCAGCCTCACTCTTGAAGCGTGAGTCCCCAACACTCTGCACTCGACGCCCCCGGATTGTGTCCAGAGAAACCAACACTGCAGCAAAGACCCCCAGGCAACTCCCATGACGTGGACACCCTGAGACGACCTCCCTGAACCCCCAAGGCAACTCCTGCAGATAGAATCCAGACCGCGACTGCCCGGTAGTGAAGAACCTGACACCTGGAAGTAGCACTGCACCCGCAGCCCCCCAGGCCCAAGTGGAACCAACTACCAGTGCAGGAGTGACCAGCAGGTGGCCCTCATCGTTGCCCAGTCAGTGGCTGGCCCGAGAAGCCCTGGTGCCCTCCCTACATCGCAAGAGTGACCCCCGGGTCCCTCCATTGAAACCAACACAAAACCCTACATCTACTTTGCACACTGCACCCGGCCGCCCCTGTGCCGCTGAGGGTGTATTTTGTGTGCCTGTTTGGGACCCCCCCAGTGCTCTACAGAACCTCCCTGTCTGCTCCCCGAGGACGCAGGTACTTACCTGTTAGCAGACTGGAACCAGAGCACCCCTAGTCTCCACAGGCACCTATGTTATTTGGGCCACTCTTTGACCTCTGCACCTGACCGGCCCTGTGTTGCTGGGTGTTTGGGGTTGACTTGAACCCTCAACGGTGGGCTACCTATGCCCCAGAGACTGAACTTGTAAGTGCTTTATTTACTGTGTTATTTAACCTGTACTTTCTTCCCCCAGGAACTGTTGACAATTGCAGCATGTCCACTTTTAGAATAGCTTTTTGTCATTTTATGAAAAACAGTGTACATTTTGGTTCAAAGTTCTAAGTATACCTATGCAAAGTACGTTTCATTTAATGTACCTACCTGCAATCTGAATCTTGTGGTTCTAAAATAAATCAAGAAAAGAATATTTTTCTATAAAAACCTATTGGCCTGGAGTTAAGTCTTTGAGTGTGTGTTTCCATTTATTGCCTGTGTGTACAACAAATGCATAACACTACCCTCTGATAAGCCTACTGCTCGACAACACTACTACAAATAGAGCATTAGTATTATTTATTATTGCCACTATCAACCTCTAAGGGGAACTCTTGGACTCTGTGCACACTATCTCTCACTTTGAGATAGTATACACACAGCAAACTTCCCTGATGTGCCATCAGGGGACATTCAATACCTTGCGTCGTATTCAACAGCGGATGCCGCATATATCAAGGAGGGGGTGGGCCGATGGGGAAAATAACATTTAAAAAAAAAGAAAACACTTACTGTTTCCTTCGCGCTGCCCTCTTTCCGCCTTTTTCTGCCGCCTCCCTCCTCTTGTGGTGTCCCAGCATTCACTGGCTGAGCCAGCAGCAATTATGAAAAATATAACAATAGCAAGCTATTATTTTATTATTCATCTGCTGACTCAGCCAGGGGGGCGACGCCCCTCTGCCACCGCGGAGGAGCCACCCCTGGTCGTATCTTGCTTTTATGTTGGGTTATCCTATCCTTTTTTTGTTTTGTATGGTTTGACCTATGTAAATTTGGTTACAAAGATGATATTGCACATTTAACGTTGGTTGAATTACAATTCGAAAAATCATTTAAGATATGTGTGATATTGCCATGTGTGAAATTTTTTGTATCTCTGATTTGATCGTAGACCAAGCAGTTGTGACAGTTATAGTGTGACATTTATAGTGCCTATAGTTCTTGGGGGTGGAGTGAGGCAGCTATAGCAGTGGGTTTAGGTTTCCAAGTCAAAGCCTTAACCAGGTGGTCCAGTAAGTTTCTCCCACTACAAAAAGAGACGAGAGTGGGTTTATCAACCAATCCATATGTGTTTAAAATGTTCCAATGCTTTTTAACAATCTGGGAAGTGTTATTGGATGCTGAAATGTAAGTGGTGACACAAGCCATAAGTTCAGTGGTGCTCCGAGTTGTGGGGGTAAGCAGTGATTCTCTTGGGCAATAACAAGCCCTTCTGAAAGCACGAGGTACTCGCCTTTTTGGATAACCTCATCCATGAGTCCTTTAGAAAGTACAGCAGCTTCTCTGAAATAGTCATTTTTCCCCTCACAGTGACTCTGTATCCTGAAGAACTGCCCAAAAGGTAAATTATCCTTGAGGCCTCAGGGATTGAAACTCTGGTAGTATAAAAGGGTGTTCCATTCTGTGGGTTTTCTATATAGGTCTTTTCCTAGTTCACCATCTTCAACCCATGGGGTGAGATCACGGAATGGGAGGAATGAATTGCTGAAATAGCTATATTATGGCTGCAGCAGGCATAATGTATGCAAAGGGGGCGTTACCCTGTTGGGGTGGGGGTGAAAAAATGGCACAAAGAAGTCTAAGAGATTTGTTTGTGTCATTTTTTTTAGCACTTAAAAGGAGGCCCACCCTTGGTTTCAGTGGGCTTCTGGGTGCTTCGTAGGATTAGCGTCAATATTTTTGCTAATCCTGCAAAGCGCCAAACTAGTGTAAAAAGTTCTGACGCTAGTTCCCTAACTACCGCCATGGTGCGCAGTACATTAAATACGGCACACACATGGTGGCATTATGGGGGCTAAGGGGTGCTAGAAAAGTATCGGTGCACTGGGTGCAGCACCACTTTTCATAAATCTGCAATAGTCTAGTATTCCATTGGGTTGTAATTATATGGAGTCCTTTAAGTTATGGGATATTAGAGAAGTGACTCAATACCTAATCCCAGCCAGAAGGTCTTGTGGGGGGTCAAAGTCAGTTCTCAATCTGATTGATAAGATCCATACTGTCCCTTATGTACGTCGTTGTGAGTGGTAAGTAATCTTTAATGAGCAAATCACGATATCGCTCGACTGCCTCTGAGACTGAGCCTCAGCCTGGAACTACAGGTCTCCCCGGTGGGTTGGTGATATTTTGAGTGCAATCATTTGAAAAGGGTTGAGGAGTCTTCAGAGGAAATTGAGAGAGGTGAATTTGTGGTTATTGCTTTTATGTGGGATGACACTTTTCTTGTAAGGAGGTTTTGTCATTTATACATTTTCTTGACCTACCAGCAATTGCCTTTTAGTTGCACTCCAAATGATTTTGCTGACATGAGCTTTAATGTGCATTTCAATAATTATGTGGAGTGCCCCTGCTCCAGTTTCAACTCCATTTTGTGAAAGATGGAAGCATTTTTCACTCTTTGCTCCTTACCCCTGCATTCTTGTCTCCCAGACTCTCCACAGATGCAGGACACTGGATATTCCCTCTGTCACTAGGCTACTCTGGGGTGTTTGCCACTGCCCTTGTTACTTGTTGATTGTGCTAAAGCTTGTACATAAAAGTTTGCAGTCTCAAGGTCCTTTCCGCCACTGCACTGTGGCTTATTCATTCATCATTACGCGCTGTTGTATTAGTTATATGTTCTTTCTGCCGGATGATATTAGGTCATACCGAGTGGGATCAATTTCAATGCGAGTGGGATAGTGCTTAGGTGTTAAGGCAATATGATGTGTAATAAGGTGATGTTCTGATGTGCTGAAGAAATTCAATATTAGATCATGACTCATTTTACTCCCTGTATATGAGGAATTTGTGTATAAGAACCCTAGGATTTTGGAGACTTGTGTGGAAAGCCTTCCTGGAGGCTGGGTGCTGCTAGGGACTCTGGGCCTTTGGCTGATCATTTAAACTTAAAATCATTTGTATTCTGCTTTATTTTTTCTATAAATGCCCTATTGCTGTTTTCCTTCATTACCTTTGACTTATGAATATTCTGCTATTAATGTTTTGATTTAATCTTTTAACTTTATTCCTGGACTAGAACTCAGTTATTGAGTGGGTCCCATTTTATTAATATGACTATTTTAGGTGTTTCATTGCTCTGGGAGAAGGGTGCTACCTTTTATTTTTGGCTCATGTATATCTTGGTTTAACAGTGCCCCTATTTAATCAACCATTGGCAACTACATGAGGTACATTTGGGGGGTTTTGAATTCTGAGGTGTCCTGGATTCTGTGGGATCCCACCAAGATTACTTTGTCCCACTGGAAGCGGACACCTTTGATGGATAACTAAAATGTACACTGAGCCCACCCCCTCTACTGACACCTAGCATACTATTTATTGCTGAATTTGTATCTATTAGAGTGTTACCCCTGTGAGGGGTACTGTAGCCAGCACATGCATTCCTGGACCATGCACTAGAGTTTGAAGAATATGGCGGCAAACACCAGTAATGTGTTCACTCGACAGTCAGGCTGCAGAGTGCTTAGACACAGTACATGGGAGAGGACTTGTTCTTGTTCATCAATGAAGAATACTTAGAATGAACATCTTCCCGGCCTATCAGCTGTTTCTGATACCATGGACCATGAGATCCGGCTAAAGCTTGAAATACTGGCCCAACCTTCTGGCGTAGTCCAAGGTGCTCAGCGTTTATTTCAATCCAAGCCATCAAATCACGGTCAACAGAGTGACCATCTCCACCGTTACCCAAGGCTCTTCTCATTGCAGCTGCTGTCTGCCAACATCTGTGGGTGTCCACAGTCCAGATGCTTTGTTTACATCAACTACAATTACATGTGGCATCTAATACATATTCGGCTGGATGATAAGGCTGTGATGAAACAGTATCACTGGTTGAGACATGTGCCACTGGATGAAGAAGAGCAACCTGTACCGAAATGGAATAGAAACCCAGTTCATGATCATGGGTAATTGCAGGATATGGGGGGACCTGCCTTCAATGCCCACACAGTGAAAATCTGGGGCTCTGGTTGGATCCAGGGGTCATCCAATCAGAGCTCTCGAAAGGTAACAATTTCCAACTTAGGAAGTTGAGAAGAGCCATTATTGTTTGGGTACTTTCTAATTACCCATCACACTAAAGTTCCCTCAACCACATTGCCACCTAACATTGCCCCAGTACCACCCATCATTCTACACAAACACCAGCACCAGCAAGACCAGCATCAGACAACCACCACCCAGTACTACACCCATGGATGTCAGTAGAAATCACCAGGGGTAGGAGCTGATATTCCTGGCTTGTCCTTTGATACCCCTGGCACTGCCTTTGGTGCCTCTCATCTCAGAGAACATAAAGACAGGGAAAGAACAGAAAAGAGTAGAACAGAAAGAAACCCGGGCTCTGGGTGCCCTTCCATAGCCCATCGACAGCAAATGTGAGGTATTTAAGAGGCTGATTGGGGAGACAAATGGTCCATCCTACACTTAATGTAATTATTAGTTACAAAAAAGTGCCGATCCCTCTCTATTGCCTAAACTGGGACAAAAGAATGTCCATGATATAGTCATAAATTAAAGCGGCTGTGATATCACTTTTGTTACCTCCGGCATTTTAGTTTGGTGAATCGCAATATATGAGTGAAACCGCACTCTCTCATCTGCCTGAGTTGTGTGATCTTGGCCCACCTTGATGTGAAAACTGTTCAGCGATGTAGAACTTGGCTTCATGGATGCTAATGCAACTCACCAGGTTGGGTTGTAAAATACATACTAGGGGTGCAGTGGGCTTTAACACTTCAGGCCAGTTGCCACTACACTTGAGGTGCTAATGAAAACTACATGACAAGGGTGTTTACCCTCTACTTTGACATCTTGGCTCAGTGCTTTGTGATATAAGGCCAGGACTATGTGATCCTGGACACCAGCAGTAAAGGGATCTTGAGCCAGTACTTGGTGAAACTAGACATCAGCAGTAAAGTGATCTTAGGCCAGTACTAGGGGACACTGGACATCAGCAGTAAAGGGATCTTGAGCCAGTACTAGGTGATCTTGGACACCAACAATGAAGGGATCTTTGGCCAGTACTAGGTGACACCTGACATCAGCAGTAAAGGGATCTTGGGCCAGTATTAGGTGATCTTGGACATCAGCAGTAAAGAGATCTTGGGCCAGTACTAGGTGATCTTGGACATGAGCAATGAAGTGATCTTTGGCCAGTACTAGGTGATCTTTAATATCAGCAGTGATGGGATCTTTTTCCAGGACTAAGTGATCCTGGACATCAGCAGTAAAGGGATCTTGGGCCAGTAGTAGGTGATCTTGGATATCAGCAGTTAAGTGATCCTGTGTCAGTCCTATGTTTTACAGCAAAGACAGAGATTTCAAAACTTTGAAGGTAGGTCCAAGAGATGGGGGCACAGAAACCGCTCTGAGGTGGTATGTGAGGGGGTGACCTGCTGTCCTGACACCATGGATGAACATTGATGGCAGAAGCTGATGTTCACCCAACACTTCTTCCCACTGTTGTCTTTCCTAAGGAAGTGAAAACCCTCAGCCTCAGTGAAATCCTAGATGTAGGAAGCTGGCCTGGTGTGTGGTGGGTACCTAGGGTACTTACACCTTATACCGGTCGAGGTATCTCCGATTAGTGTAGTATATGCAGTGACTAGAAGCCAGGCTCTCTAGAGGTAGCTGTGGATGAGCAGCCAAGGCAAAGTTCATGCAATACCACTATAGTCACACAACACTTACACACATGAAAGAATACACTCAGTATTACAAAAATAAAGGTACTTTATTATGGTAACACAGCACCAAAAATATTATAGAGGCAATACCTCCTTAGGAGGTGAGTAATACACAAGATATATACACTAGTTGTCAGAAATAGGCATAAGAATAGTTAGAAAACAGTGCAAACAGTGAAAAACACAATAGAGAATAGTGGCCCCAGGGAGAGCACAGACCATATACTAAAAAGAAATGGAATGCGCGAGTTGGACCCCTACCTAAGTTAGTGGAGTGTGTAGAGGTGTCTTGGGGGTACCTGGAAAGCACAAAGGTAAGTACCACAACACCCCCCAGCGACAAGGAAAGCAGGAGTAAATCACTAGAATTTCCCCAAAACACCCACTTAGAAGAAAAGAAGAGAATTGCAAAACCCAGAGGCGACTGCAAGAAACCAAAGGTGGATTCCTGAAGAGGAAGACCTGTAGAAAGAGGGGACCAAGTCCAGAAGACAGAGCAGAGTCCATTGGGGGCAGGAGCCCCTACCCACTAAACTGAGGATGCAGGAGTTTGTCGACGGTGAGGAAGGAAAGTCAGCACTGCAGCCCTGGAGTTGGAGTCGAGTTCCTGGAGGATGCAGGTGATGTCCCATGCCAGAAGGAAGATTGCAGTCAGGTTTTCATGTTTGGATTCCACCAACAAGCCTTGGCACAGGCAAAACTCACGGTTGGCGGAAAGTGGTGCTGCCGGGGACCAGAAAGGACCAGGAGGACTCAAACAAGTTGCAAATGGAGCCCATGTAGTACTACAAAAAGGAGTCCCATGCCGCAGGAGAGCCACTCAGGGAGCTGTGAGTTGCAGAATGGAGTGCTGGGGGCTGGAGCTACACGATGCCTGAAGACCCCTTGGAGGAAGTGCCTACATGCCTTGGCAGCTGCAAATGACGCGGTGCACTTGGGTACTGTCCTGCGTGGGAAAGCAAGGTCTTACATCCACCCAAGTTGGACAGCTGGTAGAGTGGACCAATGGGACCACTTCTGACTACCACCCGTGATGCAGGATCCATGCAGCTCACCAGGAGAGGGGACCCACGCAGCCGGTCCTCTGTGCTGTTGGTGCCTGCAGATGCAGGAGAGTAACTCCTTCACTCCAAGGGAGATTCTTTCTTCTTTCCTGTGGACACTGAAGATGGGCTGTCCTCAGAGGATCCACAACTGGGGAAATGTTGCAGAAGCTGGAAGGAGCGGTGGAAACAATGTTGCAGGTGAAGTCTTCGTCTTTGTTGCAGATTGTTGGGTCCTGGTGAGTCCAGATGCAGTTTGTTTGGTCAGAAGTCGAAGTGAAGGTTGCAGAGGAATCCTTCTGGAATCTTGCAAGCCAAATCTGAGGAACCACCCAAAAGAGAGACCCTAAATAGCCCTGAAAGGGGGAATGGTCACCTAGCTGGATGACCACCTGTCAGAAGGGGGCTCTGATGTCACGTGCCTGACCTGGTCACTCAGATGCTCCCAGAGTTACCTGCCAACCTTGGATTTAAGATGGCAAAACCCAGGGCCCCTCTGAAGGAGCTTTGGGCACCACCCCTGGGGCGGTGATGCACAGGGGAGAGGTCCAGATGCAGTTTGTTTGGTCAGAAGTCGAAGTGGAGGTTGCAGAGGAATCCTTCTGGAATCTTGCAAGCCAAATCTGAGGAACCACCCAAAAGAGAGACCCTAAATAGCCCTGAAAGGGGGAATGGTCACCTAGCTGGATGACCACCTGTCAGGAGGGGGCTCTGATGTCATGTGCCTGACCTGGTCACTCAGATGCTCCCAGAGTTACCTGCCAACCTTGGATTTAAGATGGCAAAACCCAGGGACCCTCTGAAGGAGCTTTGGGCACCACCCCTGGGGGTGATGCACAGGGGAGAGGTCACTCCCCTTTCTATTGTCCACTTTCGTGCCAGAGCAGGAACTGGGGGTCCCTGAACACTGTAGACTGATTTATGCACGGAGGGCACCAAATGTGCCTTTCAAAGCATACCAGTGGCTTGGGGAAGCTACCCCTCCCAAGCCATGTAACACCCATTTCCAAAGGGAGAGGGTGTAACACCCCTCTCCCAAAGGAAATCCTTTGTTCTGGCTTCCTGGGCTTGAGCTGCTCAAGCAATATGAAGGCATAAACCTGTCTGTGAGTATGCAGCAGCTGGGGCTGCCTGGAAAACTCAGAAGGCTGTAGGAGCAATGCAGGGGTCCTCCATGGAGCCCCCAGAGTGCATGAAATCATACAACCAATACCTCCAAAGTATTGGGGTATGATTCCAACATGTTTGATACCAAACATGCCTAGGTTCGGAGTTACCATTATGTATCTGGACATAGGTAGTGACCTATATCCTTTACACACGTAAAATGACATTCCGTCTCTCACTAAGTCCAGAAAAATGGGTCTGGAGTTTGTCGGGGCACCTCTGCTACTGCATGGATGCCCTCACACATAGCTACCTGCACCCTGACCTCCGGGCTGAGAGTGCCTACCGTAGGGGTGACTGGTGCAGTGACCTTTAGTGAAAACGAGTGTATGCACCCAGTTCACACAGACTGCAATGGCAGGCCTGCAGACCCGTTTGCATGGGCTCCCTATGGGTGGTAGTATAACTGCTGCAGCGAATAGGGATCCCCTGGAACCCCAATGCCCTGGGTACCTGGGTACCATAAGATAGAGGCTTACATTGTGGCACCAGTAAGCCAATTATGGGATGAAATACAGAGTTTTAGGAGAGAGAGCATAATCACTTGGCTCCTAGTTAGTAGGATCCCAATGAACACAGTTAAACACACTGACATCAGGTAGAAAAAAGGGTTAACCATGCCAAGAAAGAGGGTACTTTCCTACACTGGAGTCCCCCATATTTTCTCTAGTGGCCCTAATGTAAAGAGTTCTACTCATATTTTTCCTTACCTAATGACCAGTGTGTGTCTGTGACCCTCCACGAAATGCAGAGTCTGAGCATGGTTCCACGTCACAGGATCTTCAGTCCAACGTCCATGGTTGAGAGGTGTCTATTGGACAGTGGCATCGTGGATCTTGCCGCAGTGTGAGACCATCAAGGGAGGCCGTGAGCAGGGCACAGTGACTCCCTTGTGGCTGTGTTAGGATGAAAGTGAGTGTACTGGGCCCACACCATCAGGCAGCAATGTAATCTGAGGAATGACTGCACCACCTAATGACAAGCTTGGTTATTTCGGCCTGGTCTGTCTAAACTGTGTTTCCACATGATTACTCATATTGCGAAGATGTGTTTCACATATCACAGTGTGGTCTGTTGTGTGATGTTGACGTTGATGTTTTTGTGCATGTCCTGTGTACACCGAGCCATTATGCTATCAACATACGTGGATTGGTCTTGTGTTTCTATCCCTGCACCAGGCATATATAGGGGGTCGCTTTGACCCCGGCGGTTGGTAATTACCACCACATTAAGACATTGGCGGATTGGCAGAAACATTGATGGATTGGCTTCAGCCAATCCGCCAATGTAACACTCCAACCGAAGTAACAGTCATCAGGCTGGAGATATACATCTCCAGCCCGGTGGTTGTGTCCATACTGCCGGCGGTATGACCCTGCATACCGCCATGGTTTTCGTGGGTTTTGTACCATCACGAAAACCATGGCGGTAGGCACTATCAGTGGCAGGGAAATCCTTCCCTGCCACTGATAGGGGTCTCCTCCGCCCCCTCCCCCTCCCCTGGTTTCCCCCACCTCCCTCCACCCTCTCCAGACCCCCGAAATACACAAGCATTCACTCACACACGCATTCACACACTCTTGCCCACATTCATCCATGCATGCATACATCCATTCACACACACATCCACACACACACTCACATGCATACATACACACACGCATTCACACTACACAACATACATGCGCTCACACATCCATACACGCACACACAGCCAACACGCATCACACACCTGCATACATGCACGCACATACATACACACACACACCCCCCACACACATACACACACAACACCCCCCTCCCCTGTCGGAGCACCCACTTACCTGTTGTCAGGGGGTCCTCCGGCAGGAGACGGACGGGGCGCTGCTGCCAGCAGCAGCGTCCGCCACCAGCACCCGCCAGGCCGTATCATGGGACATGATACACTTGGCAGTGCTCTTCTGGTGTGGCGATGCTGCTGGCAGCAGCGTCACCTTACCGACGTCCACCGTCATGACCACAGCCGGCTTACCGCTATCCTTCTGGCGGTAAGCCAGCTGTGCTCATATTATGGCGGACAGCTGGTAGCTGGGGTGACAGTATTCTGGCGGCTGTAGCCGTGGCGGTAGGCGGTTTTTACCGCCATTGTTGTAATGAGGGCCGTAGTTCGACAGCAGCTACACTCCCTTCTCCTGCTGTACATGTATTCAGTGCACCTCCATAGCCTGATTTGTGTGCCTGGAGGAGTGGAAGGTAAATCAGGGGAGTGTCACACCTCAGCATACAGTTTCATGCTTAGTTAGTGTCTAGTGGCCTGTCACACATTCAAATAGTCTTATTTCTGTTCAAAATGAACTTTTGGTTGAAAATCCTTCAATGTTGCCCATCCGAACTACTGAACCTTGATTAATGTGTACATGACCGAGCGCCCATAATTCTGTTGTTCTCCACTCTGCCCACAATATTATCTACTCCCTCAATGAGCCTTCACATATTTTTCTTTTACAGTTTTAAGCGGAGACTGTGTTCGCTGTTGCTGAGTACTGGCACGTCCCAATTTTCTCTGTTTGAGTATCATAACTTCTCTTTAGCCACCGCAAGTACCCAAACTCATAGGGATGGCAGGACAGGATTAGTGGCACTGGCAGCACCTCGTGTGGTGACGAGGCTGTCAGACTAGTGCCTGCACCTGTCATTACAGCATCTCACATCATGCAGGACTAGATAGCTGAGTGGAAAGGTTGATGAGAGTCATGCTCCCTGTTAGACCTGATGTGCTTAGGTAGTGGCTCTGACACGGAGACTCTTACTTCTATTTAACGTCTTTTTATTACATCCACCCAGAACAGCATAAACAGCAATCCCCTCACAGTGACTCCGGTGTCTCCTCTCCCTCGATCCCCAACCGTCCTCCGTAGAATCCTCAGTACATTCTATTGCCAAGGTAATTACGATGGCAGCACCGAAGGATTCACGCTAACTACAACATAACACATCTTCCCCTCTTAATAAATAAATAAATGGAGAAAAAAAATATGATGATTAACTAATAACATAACTATATACATTTACCTAAAAAGCAAACATAAAATAGGACTTACAGAACAACTTATAGAAATGGTTCTAATCACAGTTCTTAAGGTATAAATAAAGTATAATTTTTAGCTCACAAAATCCCTGAGATGTCTAGGATATGTGCAGCTCCTTCCACTCCTTCTTACTCCTACATTCACATCTACATCAGGCCAAACAGCATCATGTTCATCCAACAACTTGGAACACTTGACTAGTCGCGACATGCTCCAAACTTCGCCATCTTCTAGAACAACAACATTCTTCTTTACTTCTATAATCTTCTTCGGTCCAATATATTTAGATTCTCCTTTAGGACACCACGCAGGTTTCTTAATAAACACCAAATCACCTTCACACCAACTCTTCTGACGTGCACAACGCTTCTCATCAAATCCCTTCTTATACTTTGTCTGGTTCACAATTACCCTAGCTCGAATATTCTTTAAGTCATTGAACTTTGCTCTAACTTGAGTTTTAGGATGCAACCACAAAGGATTCAGCTTTGAGCCTGCTAATCTGCCCTTTAAAATGCGAAACGGAGACATACCAGTAACAACATTTGGTGCATTCCTGTGGGCCCATAACTTCTCCCTCAACACAGTTTTTAATGGAAATCTGTTTTCCAGAGCTACTTGAACACTTGCCTTCACCAACTGATTCATTTTCTCAACCAACCCATTAGCTTGGGGTGCATAAAGTGCTGTGCGAAAATGAGAGATTGCCAAATTCTTAAGAAAATCCTTCATTTCTGAGGAAGTGAACTGAACACCATTATCAGTCACTATCACTCTAGGAATTCCTTCACAGGCAAACACATCAGTCAAAACATCTATCACAGTTCTGGTGGTAACAGAGTGTACACAACAAGCAGTGACCCATTTAGAAGTGTAATCAACAAGGACAATCACAAATCTTTCATTGTATGGTAACATTTCAAAAGGTCCCACCAAATCCAAACCCAATTTGACCCATGGTTCATCAGGAATGGAAACTGGAGATAAAGGAGCAGTCCAAACTACCCTGGATTTATCATTTCCAGCACCCTGTAAACAGTCCTTCACCACAACCTCAACCTGTTTATCTAAACCCGGCCACCAATAACATTCTCTGATACTAGCTTTTGTGAGATTCCTACCTAGATGTCCCTCATGACCTAAATTAATGAGCTTCTCACGTAAACTAGAAGGAGGAATTAACCTATTATTCCTGAACAAATTGCCATCGATGATACTCAACTCATCCCTAACGTTCCAAAAGACTTTGGTATCTTCATGACAATCACTCAAACATGGCCACCCTTGAACCACATATTCCATGACCACTTTTAAAACTGGGTCTTTACTACATTCTCCATCCCATTCCACTTTGTCTAGAGCAGATTCCTTGATCCACAACACAGGAACTTGCTCAGCAAGGCTACAATCAACCACTGGTAGTCTAGACAGGAAATCAGCAGGAATATTCTTCTTTCCAGGATAATACTCCACCAAATAATTAAAGTCTAACAGGCTCTCCACCCAACGCTTGATGCGTGGTGTTGTACTCTCAATGTTTCGGCAAGTGAACAACTGTACTAAGGGTTTGTGATCACTCCTGAGTACAAAAGGTAAACCCCATAAATAATATTTGAAATGATTTATAGCCCAAGTGCAAGCCAACGCTTCACGCTCAATCACAGAATACCGTTCCTCTTGACTTTTAAGAGAACGTGACGCAAACGCCACTACTCTTTCTTCTCCATCTACATGTTGCGAGAGAACTGCACCAAGGACTTTCAAGCTAGCATCAGTGGATAAAAATGTTTTGCGCTTAACATCAAAATGGCCTAAGGTGGGCATCTTTCCTATGTCATTTTTCACTGCATTAAACGCCTCCTCTCACTGTGGAGTCCACTCATACTTCACACCCTTCTTCAGGATCATTCTTAATGGTTGCACAATACTTGCAAAATTCTTGACAAATTTAGAGTAGTATTCTGCAAGACCAAGAAACGATCGTACTTGATCTTTATCTACTGGTACTGGTACTGACATAATTGATTTCGCTAACTCTACCTTCGGTTTGATACCATCTCCAGAGATAGTGTGACCAAGAAAAGAAACAGTTCCAACTCTAAACTTACATTTCTCCTTCTTTACAGTCAACCCATTCTCTCTCAACCTCATAAGAACAGCTCTAAGCATAGTATCATGCGTGACGGTGTCTTTGCCATAAACAAGAATGTCATCCTGGAAAAACAAAACAGAATCAAGATTTTTGAGTACTTCCTTCATAATTCTCTGAAAACAAGCAGCAGCAGATGCCAAACCAAAAGGCATTCTAACATATCTGAACGCCCCCAAAGGAGTAACAAAAGAAGTAAGATGTCTTGAATCTTCATCAAGCAGGATCTGATGATACGCTGCAGAGAGATCCAAAACACTGAATACATTAGCCCCAGTTAACATGGTCAAAGTCTCATTGATATTAGGCAACGGCTGGCGGTCTACCCAAATGCATTGATTGAGACCTTTAAGGTCCACACATAATCTGATTTTTTTCCCATTATCTTTGGGAACCAAAACTATGGGTGCTAACCACTCTGAGGCTACAATCTCTTCTATAACACCCAAACCTAGTAATCTGTCAAGCTCCTATTGCAAGGGCTGCAACATCAGATGAGGCACCTTCCTCACCTTGAATACAGCCGGACTGGCATTAGATTTTAATATGATTTTATGTTTGAAGTTTTTCAGTAGTCCAAGCCCATCATTAAAGACCTCTGGGAATTGCTTACAATTTCTTCATCATCACCCAAATTAGAAACAGAAAGGACCTGGTCAGGAGTATTAGGGTTCAAAACAATTCCTAAATCTCTTTGATGGCGCCACCCCAACAGATTGTTGCCTCGTTTTGCTACGTAAACCTTTCCAACTGTTTCACGCCCTTTAAATTCTATCGTCATCACAGAGTAACCAATAAGATCAATTTTCTGTCCACCATATCCAATAGGATCAATGTCAGGTGGAACTAGTTCAATCTTTTCACCTGCAAAGATCCTTTCCCAATTCTTGTCCCCAATTAGCGTAAACGGGGATCCTGAATCAGCAAGTACTGGGACAGTTTTCCCATCAATACCAATATCACATCTTGGCATTACTAACTTATTTTCACTGCACTGTTGATTGGTATAATCAACATGCAAAATCATCTGTTGTGCACTTGTTGACTCGCTGACCATATTCACTTTTGAACTTTTGCAAACTTTCGCTAAATGCCCCCTTTTTCCACAATTTCTGCAATTTACATTTCTAGCAAAGCATTTTGGGTTATTAGCCAAATGACCAACATTGCCACACTTGTAACATCTTACGTTGCCTTTCTCTACGGTCCCATTACTAATTTTTCCTTTACTGGACACTTTCTGCACAAAGTCACATTCCTGAACACAATCACAAGAAGAACCCGGAAGTGCAGATTCAGCATGGATGCCATGACCTGCACCCTTCATCTCCTTGGCCCATAAAATGGCATGTTCCATGCTCTCAGCGATGATCTGAGCTTCCTGCAAGGTTGAGTTCTTAGCTAGTAGTTTTTCTTGGACCCTAGGATTGTTAGTACAACGCACAAGTTGGTCACGTATTAAGGAGTCCGTGAGTTCAGCAAAGTCACGTTTGAGCCAACGTCTTGAGTGAAGCAATGTAATTGCCAACCCTTTCATCTTTAGCTTGCACTCTCATAAAAAACTTGTGTCTTTCCATGACAACATTTATGCGACCACCAAAATGTTTTTTGAGCATCATAAGTGACATTTCATAAACATCTCTAGGTTCACCCTCAGCTGTACCAACAGTTATCAAATCAAGGCTGTCATAAATATTTCGTCCCTCAACTCCTAAATTGTGTAATAGAATGCCTTGTTTTCTTGCAGGGGAAAATTTCTCTCCACCAATACCAATTAAGTATGAATCAAATAAATGTATCCATTTTTTCCATGGTAGAATTGGTTCACCTCGTTCAGATAACAATTGTGGAGGCTGAGACATGCTGAGGAGAGGCTGATGAGTCATTGTTAATAATAAAGGATATCAAATGTAGGTAAAACTTTCTGGTAAAAGATTCTTTTGTTGTACTTCCTGAATGTGCTTTGTTGTACTTCCTGAATGTGCCAAAGTTCTTGTTATGTTAGCACTCTAGTCTATATTCATTTCCTGTCGTAAAGGAACTTCCTGTAAAAACTATGTTTCATGAATGACAGTGAGAGCAGGATTCACCAGGATACAGTAGGTTTATGCTGTTGAAAATGTGATAATCATAACAGTATTTATGCATATGGCAGCAACAGTCAGAGATGAAGACAATAGACGTAGAAGGTTTAAAAACAGTACGAGGTGCATGCGTGTTCAGTAGAGCACGTCATCTATTTCTGATGAAAAAAACGCTGCCATTCTCAAAAGCCGGAAACACACAATTATCTGTATTCTGCGCGCGTATTGGTTTGTAGAAATGTGGTTTGTTCACAGTCAGCTGTATCCACCAAAAAGGCTTAGAGAGGTGCGCACGTGTATTTCAACAAAGCGCATTACCAACATTCAGCTGTTACGATAAGCTGCCATTCTACACTGCTGTAGACTTAAGAAAATATGCATGCGTGTGCCGGAAAACAAAGCACGTTGTTGACAATCAGCTGTTACGATCAGCTGTCGTCCTGAAACACTGAATACAGTCCGAAATGCGCAGTGCTCAAATTTCACCTAAATCACGTGGGTCCGATGAAGGGTGGATGCGGCTCGTAGCCACTTGACACGGAGACTCTTACTTCTATTTTACGTCTTTTTATTACATCCACCCAGAACAGCATAAACAGCAATCCCCTCACAGTGACTCCGGTGTCTCCTCTCCCTCGATCCCCAACCATCCTCTGTAGAATCCTCAGTACATTCTATTGCCAAGGTAATTACGATGGCAGCACCGAAGGATTCACGCTAACTACAACATAACAGGCTCCCCATGTTTTCTTGCTTTTCTCTAGAAGGTTTTGCTGGTTCTCACAAGAGGCCCACTGGCCCTGGGCACTTTCCCATTGTAAGTACAGTGTGAAAGTGCCTGCGCCATCCTTCCATACACCTGGAAGTGGCGCTAGCCCGTGTGTGCATACTGGCACACAGTTGGTTTTCTATATAGATATGGTGTATGGCATAACGTGCCAGGGTGTACACACTTACACACAGGTATCCAAAAATAGGGGCTGAGCCTGATGCCGCAGGCCAGTATAGGCGCACTTGCCTTCTTGTGATGGCTGAAACCTAAGTGTCCAGCCTACCTCTGCAGGCTTGTATGTGCACCAGGGCACATGTGCCCAGGGGGTGCGTACACCCATGCATGTTTGCACTGCCCATGAGAGCTGTTCTCCCCATAAGGTAACATGGGAGAAATAAGTCTTATTAGGTCTGGCTGCAATAGTGGATTGCAGAGGCGCACCATTGTGATGTTTGGTAACATTGGATTCTAATGGTAAAGGTGGTTTCATTATTAATGCCCTAGAAATCCAATTTCTAGGAAGTAACTAAACAAAACAGGTACCATCAAATGCTAGAGACCACACACATACGGCGTCCTTAATTCCTTCAGAATGCTATCTTTGATTTTGCTGTATGATATATGGATAATCTTGAACAAAAAAGAATCCTTGTTGCTACCAACCCATCCCATGAAAATATCATCCTTTGGAAGTGGTATATAGATGATTTTTTTTTTATTTGGCGAGGCACCTGTGAATTATTTACTGAGTTACAAGCATGGTTAATCACTAATTGTAGTAGCCTCAAGTTTCCCATGCAGTATAGCAAATCACAGATTCCTTTTTTAGATTTACTGATAGAGATATCAGATGGAGAACTATACACCACATTGTATCATTAACCCACAGAGAAGAACACTCTCTTACAATACAAGAGGGCTTTGCGAGATTCACTTCCATACTCACAGTTTCTTTGGATTAGAAGAAATTGCTTCTATAAGGAAGAAGTTTTTTATGAGGGGGGTGTGGCCAGCGGCTGATGAAGCCGCACGCTTAGGGAAGAGCTCCGGGACGGCAAGCGGGGCCCGGCCCGTTGAATACCTCCGGCTCAGCACTTGAAAATTGGGGCTGGCCGCAGGCAACAGCGCCGCAGGGCAACTGGATCGCAAAGGGACCCTCGCGGACACAAATCCAGCTTAGAGGGCAGCACAGAGTGATTTTTCCTACCGCGGCCGCCCAAGACAAAATGGCGACCGCGACTGACTGAGCGAGCGGCGGACCTGCGGTGAGGGGCAGAAGAGTCGGAGCAGGGGCTGCAAGGCCCGGAGGCCTACTGTCGACCAGCGGGACCGTCTGAAGCGGGCGATCCCCCAAGGGGGCAGAGGAGGAACCGGTGAGTGGGAGGGGCGGCCGAACAGGAGGAGCTGCAGCCCCTCACCCAGTCGCAGATCACGCTCGGGCCCGGCAACCTGCGGCCCCACGAAAAGCGGCGAGTGGAGCGGGGAGCCCCCGGCGAGAGGGGGGTGACTGGGGAACACGGAGACCCCACCCCCGCTGCTGCGGAGGCGCATTCCCCAAGGGAACCCAGACTGGGAGCGCTCCGGCGGTTGGGGGCTACTAAGAGGTGTGGAGGGTTGGGGGCAATTTAATTATGAACCCCCCCCCACCACCAACCGACAGTGCTGGCAAGACCCCACACCTGCAACGCTGAACTTCAAGGGGAGGAGGAAAAGAGGGGAAGAGACCAGAAATCGTGGTCTGCGGCCAACGAGGAGGGCACGGAGGCGCAGGGGCACAAGTCCACCCCCACCCTACCGGTCCGGACCTCGACAGGGGGCTCCCCGGCACTGGGAGCCCCTTGCCGGGCTCAAGGCAGCCGGTGAACGGAGGAACGAGTGCAGACACTCCTTCTAAAAGGCTCTGAAAAGACTAGAACTACCTGAAGGGATCTCCAAAACAAACCGAAAAAGCAGCTAACAAGTAAAAATCAGAGAAACACCACCTAGGCAGCCCCCGCAACATAGAAACAACAGGAGAGAAGAAACCCCGCAGCTAGGAAAGGTATGGGGCCCTCGTATTTTCAGCTTGAAGGGGAAAAGTGACCGAAGGCACCCCTGACTCTGTCCCCGTCTCCCGTTCTTTTTGCAACACCGGGGTCCTTGACCTCCCCGCCGCGCCCACTCCCTGAGAAATGGCGACAAGCCCTAAAGACTCTGAAGAGACTCCCCAAAACCCCAACAGAGAGTAGCAGCCCCACTACCAACTCTAACATAATACCCCAACGTCTAATCTAACGACTCCTTCAACAATGGGGAAACCAAAAGACACGAGGAGCAGAACCAGGGGAAACCGCAAGCACTAAACCCACTAACCACCCCACAAGATCATACCCCCCAGATGATTTGTCACTGCAGGAAACAACACTGGACATGGTTCTCCTGGCCATTACAGAGACTCGCGAAGCACTAGAGAAGAAAACAGATAACTACTCACACTACTGAGAGATGACCATCGCAAGTTAAAGGAGAGAGAAGGAACCAACGAAACATCGCTCACGGCTTTGACTTTAACACCAAAATCAACAACTGCTGAACTCATGGCCCTCACCTCCCGCATCGAAACCTTAGAAACCAGAGCAGAAGATGCTGAAAATCGTGCACGCAGGAGTAACCTCAGGCTGGTTGGGATACCAGAGCAAACCGAAACGTCTGCAGACAGTATGGAATCCTTTTTAGAAAACTGGATTAAGACCACAGTGGCCCCGGAGGGCCTTTCAGCATTCTTTGCAATAGAAAGAGCACATAGGGTACCTGGCAGAATGCCGCCCCCAGGAGCTAGACCACGACCAATAGTGGCTAAATTACTACATTACAAAGACAGAGACTATATTCTCTCACAAACACGTCAACTCGGAGAGATCACATGCAACAACCAACGGATCATGATCTTCCCAGATTTCACCAGGGAAACACAAGCACAAAGGGCCTCCTTTAATGACTCCAAACGTGCACTACGCGAGAACGGCATAAAATATGCAAGGCTCTTCCCAGCCAAGCTCAGGGTGGAACACAATGGTAAAGTGCACTTCTTTACATCGCCACATCTAGTATGGGAGTGGCTGGAAGCTCGGAATATATCCATTCTTACCCATCCCTCTAGAACCCCACGCAAACTGGGAGGGAAACGCAGCAGATCCTCCAAACGAGCCACGGAAGCAGCCCCTCCGAGGCACCAATCCCTCCGCGAGATACGAAACGCGGTAGAAGCAGCGGCAGCCTTAAGAAGGGGAACAAGCCCTCGATCGCAATCTCCGGAAAATGCCTCGGATCTTGACTCAGACTGCGGGAGTTCCTCAACATCGCGCGACACCCTAACAAGTCTGCGTAAAATCACACCAGGCACCGCAGAGGAGATTATCTAATCGCTAGCTTCAAAGATTAACATCTGTGTGAGTACTAACACAACCCTTGCTGGCGCATATAAGACACCTAGTAGAGTCCCCTTCAAACCTATCGATAGACTAAGCTTATAACGTATACTTTTCTGGGACCTAGATAAAACACAGCCGGCCCCGGGAGCAGCTCGGAGCTGGAGCACTCGGCCTCTGTCACGCCACCCACCTATAAGACTCTAAATTAAGAATGTTTATGGTTTGGACGGGGAAAGTTCTGGCTACCGGTCCTGGGGAATGGGAGTTGGGATTTAAATTTGTTTTTATAGTTAGAGGGGTTCACGTCACACCAGTCATCCATGAATCTAACAACTCTCGTCATGACTCCTCAACAAACTCATATAACAGAAGATTTGACCAGCGGTCCGCACCCGCCCATAGTTACTAACTTAAAACTCATAGTCCATGGCTGTATTCTACAAAATGATAACATGGAACGTTAGAGGCTTAAATAACATGTCCAAATGGTATAAAGTACACAGCTACCTCAAACGTAGAGGGGCACATATAGCCCTATTACAAGAAACACATCTACTAGAACAGGAAGTCACAGCGCTCAAAAAAAGATGGAGAGGCCAAATATTTGCCACTAACTACTCAGCATTTGCTAGGGGGGTATTAATATGGATCCGGCCAGGGGTGCCATTCCAGGCACTAATAACAACGATAGATAAAGAGGGGAGATATGTGGTGGTCAGGGGAAGGCTCGATGGAAAAGAAGTGACAATTGGAGGCCTCTATGCCCGAACTCAGACCAAAAACATTTCTTAGATAAGCTATCACGAGAACTAGGCCCGACCCTCACAGGACCAAAAATACTTGGTGGGGGCTTCAATTGTATAGCCAATATGCACTTAGATAGATCCCACCCCCATTTACAACACACGCAAACTCAAAAAACTGCCAAATACTTCGCGGAAGGGCAACAACGCTGGCGATTAGAAGACTGTTGGAGACAACACAACCCACAAGGCAGAGACTACTCCTATTATTTGATAACACACAACCTACACGTTAGACTAGATACCCTTCTGGTTTCCCAGGAATTGCAACATATTGTAGTAACAGCCGAATACCTAAGCCGCACTATATCGGATCATAATCCCCTGATGATCTCACTGGCGTGGGGTGGGGAAAAACCAGCAATCCCCACCTGGTGACTGAGAACAGAGGCACTCAAAGACAAGGCATTCAAACACACTTTACATCAAAACATTGAGGAATTTTTCTCACTAAACGCAAGGTCAACATCCTCCAGAGCCCTAGAATGGGAAACCTTCAAAATAGTGATAAGGGGTACCTGCATTGGCGAGAGTATTGGTGTTTGAAAATCAATCGAAACTGAACTAAAAAAACTGGAGGACTCCCTCAGAGAAACTGAGCGCCAGCACCCAACACATCCCGAACTGATATCCCTCCTGAATGAAACGAAAACTAAAATAACCGAAGCTAGCTCAAGATTGTCCCGCTTTGACTAAAAACTGCATTTAAACAAAAAACACGCAGAGGGCGACAAAGCAGGAGCCCTGCTGGCATGGCTTGCTAGGCCCCATAAACAACAAACTGCCATAGTTGAGATCAAGACACTCCCAAGTGGCAGTATACATGGTCAAAGGGAAATAAACACCTGTTTCCTCGAATACTACTCAACCCTATACGCCCCTCCAGCGGACACTATCAGTAACATCCAGGTCCAGGAATTAGAGACACTCACCCTCCCTAAATTAGATACAGAGGACAGTCAGGCACTAGCCGCGCCTATCTCAATCACAGAAATTAAAACAGCAATACAGGGCATGGCTAGAGGTAAAGTCCCAGGAACGGATGGACACCCAATGGAGTTTTATTCATTGTACCAAGACCTATTAGCTCCAAGACTATGCGTACTTTACGCAGAAGCCTGGCATAACAATAGACTACCCCAATCAACTAACGGGCCATAATGATCCCCCTGCTAAAACCCGATAAACCACCCACGGACATTCGCTCCTACTGCCCACTATCCATGTTAAACCTAGATTATAAAATATTAAGCAGAATACTGGCAAATAGACTGTTACCCCACATGACGTCACTAATCCTCCAAGACCAGGCAGGATTCATCCCGCAACGCAGCACAGCGCAAAATATTAGACGCTTAGTTTCAATATTACACGCCATGCCCTCAAATACAACAATACCTCAAGCAGCGATAATATCAGTTGACATAGAAAAAAACCTTTGATAGCCTACGGTGGGATTACCTGGAACTGGTAATGCTAAAACTAGGGCCAGGAGAGGGTTTCACGCGCTGGACAGGGCTACTCTATACCAACCCCACAGCAAGAGTACGCGCAGGTGGCATCATTTCTGACTCATTCGTAGTGGTCAGGGGGAGCAGACAAGGCTGCCCACTATCTCCCCTCCTGTTCGCTATGGCAGTGGAGCCCCTTGCACAAACAGCGAGATCAAGGAGGTGCTACGAGGGTATATCGATCAACAATCAAACACACCACATAGCACTATATGCAGATGACATGCTACTAGTTCTTAAAAAGCTGGATACAGGTTTACCAGGGGCAATAGATATGCTAGAAAGTTTCGGTAAGGCTTCTGGTCTCCGAATTAACTGGAGAAAGTCCGCCATCTTTCCACTAACTGCAGACACTCCTGAGCCCGCGGATACCAGAGGTCTTCCCTGGTCCCCGAATACATTTAAATATTTGGGGGTCAACATATACCATAAAGTAGAAGATCTCCTAGAGGGAAATGTACAGAGAGCTATTAGAGGACTCAAAGCTAATATGCAATTCTGGAACACACTTCCCCTGACTGTCTTTGGGAGAGTTGCCCTGCTAAAAATGATAGCACTGCCCAGGCTATTATACTACTTCTCCACCATCCCTCTAATAATCCCAAAAAGCGTATTCAAAAACCTAGACTCCATAATTGTGAATTTTATATGGGGATCGAACAGATGCAGAATCGCACTTAGCACACTCCAGAGGCCCACCTCAGAGGGCGGATTAGCTGCACCAAACTTAGAGATTTACTACTGGGCAGGGCAACTACATTGGATAGCAAGGGTAATCAGCGAGTTCCTAAATACAAACAACTCACGAACCTCATTAAACTGTCCTCTAGAAAACATTTGAAATATTTTACTGAACCCCAAAAAAACAATACAACAGCTCCCATTAGAATGGGAGGCGCCTAGACATTGCTGGGTCCAATTCCTAAAACGCACGTGCACAGGAACCCCCTACACACCCGAAATCCCCCTAATAGCTCTAAATCTCATCCTGAGGGGGCACATCATAGTGCACACTAGCAAAATGATAAAGTATAACATCACGAAAATGGGAGATTTGTTTAACAATGGTAAACTCTGCAATTATGTGGAATTACAAGAACAGTTCAATCTCCCCTCAGGCTTGTTCCTCACCCACACGGCCTTAATCAACACTGTTCAAAAGCTATGGGGCACAAAATCAAGTGAACCAGACATACATGAAGGCTGCCACCTCCTCTGCACAATGGGAGACCAGAAAGGGGTAGTATAGAGAATATATAAATCCCTACAAAGCGGCACCTGTCTACCATTGAACACACTTAGATCCACATGGCAGACTGATCTAGACTGGATCCTAGAGGATACTCAATGGACCAGAATCACCTCCCACATTTACTCCGTATCCAGGAACACATGGTTCAAATTGATAAACGTATACATTTACCATAGAGCTTACTTAACCCCACAATTACTAACCAAATTTTACAACACAAATAATTCTAAATGCCCCCTATGTGAAGAACTATCTGCAGACCTTCTGCACATGTTATGGAACTGCCCGAAAATTAACTTGTACTGGACCGAAGTGTTCAGAAAAATAACCTCCAGCACAGAAAGAGCAATCTCGCCCACCCCAATAGTTGCAATACTGGGGGATTTCCCTCGCATCTCAGCACAAAAAATATCCAATAGGTTCATAGATCTGACGCTAATACTAGCAAAGAGAGAAATAACTTCTCACTGGAAAGACCCGGGAGGTCTCCTAGTGGACAGATGGCAAAATGCATTAGTGAAATGGGCCGAAATCGAGAGCACGGTACTACTGAAAGAAGCACTGCAAGGTCAAAGACCTAGAGACAACCCCAGACACTGGGACACACTGCTGGACAATCTGAAGACGATGGATGCCTCCACTTCAGAGGATAATACATCTGACTCAGAATCGGACTCCGTACAGTCAACAACTACTATGACATAATATACACTAAGGAACACCGATTAATCTCCTGGCAGCAGATGGGAGTTCTAATAAGAATAATGGATGACGGACAAAATTCGAGATGGGGGAGGGGGGTTAGAACACACAGTTGGGACTAATTTAGTATCTGTATTTGTTATGTGACATAATCCTTTGTTAAAAGCAATAAAAGATATATTTAAAAAAAAGGAAGACTTTTTTCATGAAGCAAAAACACCTTTTTAAAAACTGACTGCTAGGGGGTACCCCCTGAAATGTGTCAAACGTTGAAGGAAAAGAGCCTGGTACTGCCCCCGTGCGGCTTTACTTTCTCCCAATGACAGAACTAACAAGGCCTGCTTAGCTTGTGTCACAAACTTCTCCCTAGTTTCCAATCAGCTGAAAAATGTATTCTGAAACACTGGTCCAGTCTTAATACAGGAGAGATGCACATTGAACAAGCTTTGTTTGCATTTCGCAAAAAATAATTTGAAGGACCAGTTGATTAGGGCAAATCTTCAACTCAAATTGAATGCTAGAACTTTGCAAGAGATGTGGGGATCACCCTCTTGGGTGGTTACTTTGAGTGTGGCCAATGTATTGCTTGACAATTTACTATAAGTTTGCCCTACGCAAATTCTCTAATTGCGGTTCAATGAATGTTGTCTATGCTATCTTTTGTCCCTGGAATTTGATCTACACTGGCCAAACAACACAGAAAGTATGGGTAAGGATTTGCTAACAAAGGAGTTGCTTGCGCTGCTGTTTTGCCCATGCCCTGCTCGTGGACCATTTCATCTCATTGGGACATTGGGAGAACGACCTCTGCTGGTGAGTCATTTCAGTCATCAAGTTACCACCAAAGAGGTGATATTAACACATTGCTGAACAAAGAGGAACTCAGATGGATTCTACGGACAAATACCCTATGGGGAGGCCTCAACCACATGCAGGACTGGACCTCTGTTGTGTGACTGGCCTTCAGCTACTCTCACTAATTTACATTTAATTGGCAGAGATTGGACCTTTTATTGTTGCCTAAATGGCCTATGTACACGTGGTCTTTCAATTTTGATTAATGTTTTATAATTAATAGCTACATACACTCTCTGTTGGGTTACAAAAGATGCCTTCTTACTGAACTGACTCATTTTCCCTCTCGCTTCACAGGAGGCAACCTTTTCCATTGGTTTATATACACCTCACCTTTTGTCAATAGCTCCACTATGCATTGCCTCTCCCTGTTGGGACCTCACTTTATGTGTATTTCGGCAACTTTTAGTGCAGGAGATTACTTGCACACACCCTACAGCGTGCAGCAGTTGAGGATATACATTCAATGGTAATCCCATTGCAGACCATTCCATTTGTTTTTCCAATATTGCTTTTTTCTCTGGTGGGTCCTCTCTTTTGCATGTTCTTAGTATAGGGTAGAAATAACGATTGCACACATTCCTTGCGTGCAATTATCAAGGTAGAACATTCTGTTTGATGTTTTCACTATTGCCCTCCACTGTCCATGTCTAGCACTAATACGAGTTATAACACCCTCAGGATGGTGGGCCCCAGTACTTTTTTGCATGTTGGTTACTGTTATATATTCAGGCATTACCATTCCTGTTAGTGTGTTAGGCCTTACACTCTCCTTTTTATGTCGAGCATTGTAGTGCGCATGTACTGCTTTTCCGACGTGTTGGTGTGTATCTGGGCTTTTAACCACACCCGCTGCACGCACATCACTATCACTTGCTCATGAGATTGCATTTCAAAAATCCTTTCTTTTTATTGGTAAATTCTTTACCTTTGTCCCTCCTTAGGGGATTTTTGTTACCTCCTTGGCTATCGACCCTGTTACATGGCTAATTGCACTTTTGCCGATTTGTTTGACTGTGAGTGAACTTATTTTTCCTTTTGTGTCTCTTAACACTGATGCTCAAGGCAGCCGTTGGCTCACTTATGTCAAACTGTATTACTTTAATTTTTTTATTAGTTGTTTACTGATCATGTCTTTGGTGTGTGTTGTACTTATTTTTCTTTTATGCTGTTTCTTCCTCTCACAACAGCCTCGGTTTTAAGGGCACAGGCCGATCAGCCTGTGTTTTTGGAATATTTCATTTTGAGCAGCTCATGTTTTTGTTTTTCACTATGGGGTACTACGTTACTGCTTAGAAATGGCGCACAAACCAAAATCCTCCCCGGCTATCAGGAGCTAAGGGGCTGAGCCGGCCCCCGGTTCCAGTCGCTTTCAGAAACACCTCCAGTAAAGTTTCCGCTGCTTGCGAGCAGCCCGTAAATATCATCTTTCGGGTGAGCTTGTTACATTATTTGCTAGTTTTGTTCTGCCTAGTTCATGTTTCTCGCTGCAGGCACATTAACCTTCTGCACTACCTTATAATTAGTCCCAGCTTCCACTGGAGAAAAGTTTGTTCTCTCTCCAGAAATAACATTAATCACCAGAGTTATTTTAACTTTTGAAGATTGAATGCAGTCTGTGATCTGCCCACAACATGTTCTTTGCAGAAGCCACATTACCCTCGGGACTGCCTTATAATAATTCCAAGCTTCATATCTTGCTTAGAGCGCTGCATTTAGTACGACCAAAAGAGACACTTGGGAAAGACATAACAAAACCAAAACAAAAGCGCAAAACAAACAACGGAAAATTAACTTCTTTGCAATTTCAAATTAGCCTGCTTTAGTATTCAGTACTCGTAAAAGTATATGCAGCAGTTATTAGCGTGCGGTGTAAAGTGACAGTTTGTAGGAAAGTAGCCTCTTTCTAGCCTTGTTACCCCCACTTTTGGCCTGTTTGTGAGTATATGTCAGGGTGTTTTTACTGTCTCACTGGGATCCTGCTAGGCAGGGCCCCAGTGCTCATAGTGAAAACCCTATGTTGTCAGTGTGTTTGATATGTGTCACTGGGATCCTGCTGGCCAGGACCCCAGTGCTCATAAGTTTGTGGCCTATATGTGTTCCCTGTGTGGTGCCTAACTGTATCACTGAGGCTCTGCTAACCAGAACCTCAGTGTTTATGCTCTCTCTGCTTTTAAAATTGTCACTGCAGGCTAGTGACTAATTTTACCAATTCTCATTGGCACACTGGAACACCCTTATAATTCCCTAGTATATGGTACATAGGTTATAAGTATAATAAGTATAATATTTGCCTGGCGCGAAACTGGACAAAGGATAGGGGAGTGACCACTCCCCTGTCCAGCACCTCCCCAGGGAAGATGCCCAGAGCTCCTCCAGTGTGTCCCAGACCTCTGCCATCTTGAATGCAGAGGTGTGAGGACACAATGGAGACCTCTGAGTGGCCAATGCCAGCAGGTGACGCCAGAGACCCCTCCGGATAGGTGCTTACCTCTCTCTGTAGCCAGTCCTCCTCTGAGGGCTATTTAGGGTCTCTCCTGTGGGCTTCTCTTCATATATCGAATGCAAGAGCTCACCACAGTTCCTCTGCACTTCTCTCTTCGACTTCTGCCAAGGATCGACCGCTGACTGCTCCAGGACGCCTGCACAACTGCAACAAAGTAGCAAGAAGACTACCAGCGACATTGTAGCGCCTATTCCTGCCGGCTTTCTCGACTGCTTCCTGGTGGTGCATGCTCTGTGGGCTGTCTGCCTTCACCCTGCACTGGTAATCCCAAAGAAATCTCCCGTGGGTTGACGGAGTCTTCCCCCTGCAACCGCAGTAGACCGTCATGCTCAGATTTCTTGAATGCCTGTTCAAGTGCTTCTGCTGGTGCTGCCTGCTTCTGCATGGGCTTCCTGTATTGCTGGGTGCCCCTTCTGTCTCCTCCTCCAAGCGGCAACCTTCTGGTACTTCCTCGGCCCGGTCAGCACCCTTTATCCTCAACCACCACTCTTGCAGCTAGCAAGGCTTGTTTGCAGTCTTTCAGCGTAGAAAACAACTCTGCATCCTCCACCACGTTGTGGGACATCTTCTGACTAAAGGAGAAGTTCCTGGCACCTTCCGTCATTGCAGAATCTTCAGCTTCTTCCACCCAGAGGCAGCCCTTTTGCACCTTCATCTGGGGTTTAGTGGGCTCCTGCCCCCCGTGGACACTTTTGTGACTCTTGGACTTGGTCCCCTTCCTTTACAGGTCCTCAGGTCCAGGAATCGGTCTTCAGTGCTTTGCAGTCAGTTGTGGTTCTTGCAGAATCCCCAATCTCGACTTTACTGTCTTTCTGACATAGTAGGGTACCTTTACTCCTACTTTTTCAGTATCTTGGGGTGGGGCATCTTGAACACCCTTAGTGTTTTCTTACACTCCCAGCGACCGTCTACACACTACACTAAGACTGGGGTCTCTTCGTAGTTCGCATTCCACTTTCAGAGTATATGGTTTTGTTGCCACTAGGCCTATTGTCTCCTATTGCAGTCTATTGTGTTCTACAGTATTTGCTCTAGTGTTTTACTTACCTGATTTTGGTCTGTGTGTATACTTTGTGTATTTTACTTACCCCCTAAGGGATTATATCCTCTGAGATACTTTTGGCATATTGTCACTAAAATAAAGTACCTTTACTTTTAGTAACTCTGAGTATTGTGTTTCTTATGATATAGTGCTATATGTTATAAGTGATATAGTAGGAGCTTTGCATGTCTCCTAGTTCAGCCTAAGCTGCTCTGCTATAGCTACCTCTATCAGCCTAAGCTGCTAGAACACTACTAATCTACTAATGAGGGATAACTGGACCTGGCACAAGGTGTAAGTACCACTTGGTACCCACTATAAGCCAGGCCAGCCTCCTACACAGTTGAACCTAGAAAAAAAAACACTTTTTGTGTGTGCTAACAAGGCACTTGTGGGTCTCGTAAGCTAAAAACATAAAGCTTATTGTTTTCCTATAAATGAAAAATAAATCAGCCTTCTGGGTTGAGTAACAGCTGGATGTTCGCAGTGCTTAATTTGAGCAGGTGTGTTCCGATGCAGGGCACAAATAATTTTTGTTAAAGGGCCATCAGTTATTTTTCTGCCTCACTGATTTACTGTTGGCAAAATAAGGAATAATTTATTTGAAATGCAAATTCTAACATGTGAAAATGCCCTTCCAATCCAAACTATAAACAAGCTGCCAGGCTGGAAGTTTAAACAGCAAGATGTTATGTTGTAGAAAACATTTTTGAACACAAGGACATGAATCACTCTGTACTCGTAAACATTGTGAAATACAGCAAATTAACGTAAAAAAGACTGCTGGGGAGACAAAGGTTTAATGTGAAAAACAAAAACACAGAGCAAAAACATTAACATGTAGGCAGCATCACCGAGATGAAAGTGTGTAAATGACTGGCTGGCTTGCTCTGTAGACAGCAGCGATGATATCAGATGCTATAAAACTTTCCGGAGTGAATCACACCTAAACAGTGTAAATTGGAGCCAAACACCATATGGGACACACCAGTAAAATAACACATAAACATAAATCTTAAACGACACAATTGTATTATTATACAGGCATTAGCTTTTAAAAAATATTTATTTTCCGTGTGGCCAATGTGTTCCATGTTTCAACTATAGTTTTTAAGTGGAAATCGTGTGCTTTGTAAGTCCATATTTGCCTTCAGTAAACACAACGTTAGCGTGTTTCAATTAAGCTTTGCCCAATTAAACACTGCTAAATAGCAACATTTTCATGTTTTGCTGCAGATAGTGAAAGAAGGTAAATGGAAGTGCTTTAGTTTTATGCAGGGCCACTGGAATTATATGGAAGGAAAAGACGAAATTATGAGGCAGGGTTTGCCACGTTTTGTTGCAAGAAAAGTCTGGTTATGAATTTACAACGTCAGTAGCTCTAACTCAAGAAAATGCGAGACCTATTGCATTGTAAATGCTTGTTTTAATAGTCACTAGTCGGATGGTGTATAATGTTTTTTAACATTTAGCCACTTATGTGATTTACTGCTTTGCCAGATCAGTTTTGTAGTTCTGTCCACCTTACAAGATGGCAGACTCCAAATTGAGCCGTTTCCATCAAGTTGGCAGACGTTCTCTATTTCCTTTTCTTTTTGACTTGCGTTACCCTCAGATCCCCCCAGATTTGATCAGAGAAGCGTTATCCTGGTACCGGATTCCCTTTGCTGGGTGTCACTTTCGTATTACCACTGTCTACTGGCCTCTTGGCTGATTCTTTCAATGAGTTAGCACAACCTCAACAGGGGTGAGATTTTAATCAGGGGCTACACTATGCTGGACCTCTTATTGTTTATGTCCCAACAACCTTGGTGAAATTGTTATTATAGTTCTTAACAGATTAGTTTGTACCCTGATGCTATGGTTGATGGACGAACTAACTGGGCATTTTCTGATCATTTTGCGCCTGTATGTTATATTGTGGCTGTGACGTTTGGAAACATTATTTATCAGGCCATACTAGGTACAGTAGCACACTTACTCGGTTTTCTGGTGTGTTCTTATTGGTTGGTTATTTATAATGTTTAACTTAAAGGTTATTCTTCGATTATAGAGCGTCTATTGGTGGTGTTCATGCTACACTGACTCGAATAGTTCTAGGAACTCTGGGTTGTGTATTATCTTGTAAGTTGGCATTATTTCACAGTTGGTGTTTTTCCTCGGTTGGTTTCTGATGCACATGTATTGAGGAAGGGGTGAACTGGTTTCTTATCACTACCTGATTGTCTCTTAATTCTACATACCTCTGCATGTGTATTATTTCCCCTTATTATATTTTACAATTCTCAGTTCTCATTTCTCATCTCCATTCGTAGCCTCACTTATATATCTCTTTTATTTTAAGAGAAGTGTTATTGTGCATTAATCGTTTTAATGTATTTTTTCTCCCATTTCACTCCTGTTTTCTTTTTTCTCAGTTCTTCTTTCTTTTTTCCTTTTTTTCTTTTTTTCTTCCAGCTGGCCTTTAATTACATCTTTTTGTCTCAGGTTTAATTTATTGTACGGAATGATGATCCCTCCTATTTAAGTTATGAGGATTGAAACGTTGACACGTGTACAGTATGATTCCGTATATGAGTATGTGTACTATTAATTATTGACACAGATACGTTAATTTTGTTATGTACCCTTGAATAACAGCCTGAGTCATTGTACTTTGGAAAAAAATGACATATACATTCTACTATTAAGGCTGATTAATGCTCTTATATATGATTAATATGGTAAAACAGTGTCTATATGATGCTGTGTTTATGTAAGTTGTTTGCTTGCTTGGGAGGTACACTTTCCATTTTTCCTTCTCTGAATTTTAAATGGTATATTCTCTATTCAAATAAATGAATATTTTTTCAGTTATATGTAGAACTAATTGTATTTCTATGAACTCATTACTTGGATATTGTTAGTGAGGTACGGTTGTTCTCTTTAAAGAAACAAGTTTCTTTACAAACATTACACCGAGATTCGGTCTGCCGATTTCTAATGGTGCGGATCGTGTCTCTCATTTTAGAAAATGGGATTTTGAAATTGATTTGTACAGCACTTTCGATCGACCAGGAGTTGCATTACAGGTATTGTCCTCAATCATCTGGTTTAGTGGAGAGGGTGAATAGCACAATCAAGAATAAATTGGCTAAAGTTTGTGTTTCAATTGGATTGAAATGGGCTGATACACTGCCTCTTGCCTGATAAGTATCAGATGTACACTTGACAAAAAGACTGGTTTGTTGTCCCATGATGTCATAATGGGAAGAACAATGAGACTAGCTTACATTCCTGCAGCCCCACTTGATTTAACAACTGATAGTTCTGTTCTGGACTATTGTAAATGTCTCTGATCAGGTGAATTTGAATACCCCAGCAACAAAAGAAATCCATTCTCCTGGAGAATCCTGGAGAATGGATACACATTAAAAAGCATGTGAAGGAGTGTACTGAGAAGCATTGGCCAGGTCCACTCTTGTGACAAGTACAGCTATGAAATGTGCTGGAGTGCCACAGTGAACCCATGCTACTCACACAAACAGAGTGAAGGTGGTGAATGAAAAGGTAGTGATGTCAAGTACTGATTTACAGCATCAAGCTCAGGTTGGCAGTGTGCATCCAGAGGGGGTAGAGAAAGCCTTGAACTGACAGAGACAAAGGTGAAGCTTCTGAAAGTCCTGAGGTATCGGAAATTGTTGAAAGTATTGAATGAGAGAGACCCAGGTGAGTGTCCCACTGATCAGTTTCAATCTGAGGGTTAGAGGGAAGAGTTGTTACGAGTCAAATGCATCAGCAAGAAGAATTAGCCTCTGTGCTCTCCAGTGAAAAACTCCAGCTTAGGATTCGAGTTACAAGAACCCATAGTCAGAGAAATAATTTACTGTTGATCACACTGCAGATCCTGGACAAAGAATCAGTTCATCTGTTAGAAATGGGGTCTCTGGTTGGCAGTCAGTATGCACTCTGTCCAAGCAGGGACCCTCACTCTAGTCTGGGCAATGGAGATACACACTTAGGATAACCCCTGCTCACCCCCTTGGTAGCTTGGCACAAGCAGTCAGGCTTATCTCAAAGGCAATGTGTAAAGTACTTGTACCAAAACACACAGTAATACAGTGAAAACACTACAAAATGGACACTGCACCAGTTTAGAAAAATAGCTAATATTTATCTAAATCAAACAAGACTAAAATGACAAAAATCCAACATACAAAAGTTATGAATTTTTGGATGCAGTTTCTTCAGTGAGAGGTCAAAGTGGAGAGTGCAGAGGATTCCTTTCGGAGTCTTGCAATCCGAATCTGAAGAACCACCCAAAGGAGAGACCCTAAATAGCCCTGAAAGGGGGATTGGTCACCTAACCAGGTAAGCACCTGTCAGAGGAGGGCTCCAATGTTACCTGCTGGCACTGGCCACTCAGATGCTCCCAGAGTTCCCTGCCAACTTGGAACCCAAGATGCCAAAACCCAGGGACCCTCTGGAGGAGCTCTGAGCACCATCCCTGGGGTGGTGATGAACAGGGGAATGGTCACTCTCCTTTCCTTTGTCCAGTTTTGCACCAGAGCAGGGGCTGGGGCTCCCTGAACTTGTGTAGACTGGATTATGCAAGGAGGGCACCATCTGTGCCTTTCAAAGCATTTCCAGTGACTTGGGGAGGCTACCCCTCCCATGTCTGTAACACTCATTTCCAAAGGGAGAGGGTGTAACACCCCTCTCCCAACGGAAATCCTTTGTTCTGCCTTTCTGAGTTTGAGATTCTCAAACAACAGGACAGCAGAAACCTATCTGGGAGGTGGCAGCAGCTTAGGCTGCCTGGAAACCCTCAGAAGGCTAAAATGGCAGTACTGGGGGTCCTCTAGGGAGCCCCCAGAGTGCATGGAATCATACAGTCAATGCTTGCAAATGCCTTGGGGTATGATTTCAACATGTTTGATACCAAACATGCCTATGTTCGGAGTTACCATTATGTAGCTGGACATAGGTAGTGACCTATGTCAAGTACACATGTAAAATGGCATCCCCACACTCATGAAGTCTGGGAAAATGGTCCTGGAGTTCATGGGGGCACCTCTGCTAGTGGGTACTTTCCACCCTGCCCTCAGGGCTAGAGGGCCTGCTATGGGGTGGCTTATAAGTGACCTGGTGCAGTGTAAATGGCAGTGAAGGAGTGCTTGCACCTTTTCGCACAGGCTTCAATAGCAGTCCTGCAGAAGCCTTTGCATGAGCTCCCTATGGGCGGCAAAATATATGCTGCAGCCCATAGGGATCCCCTGGAACCTCAATGCCCTGGGTACCTAGGTACCATATACTAGGGACTTATCATGGGGCAGCAGTATGCCAATTGTGGTTGAAATACTGTGTTAACAGTAACCAACAACAAAATTTAAGAGAGAGAGCATAACTACTGCGGTCCTGGTTAGCAGGATCCCAGAAGACACTGTCAAACACACTGACAAACAGGCCAAAAGAGGGGGGTAACCAAGCTGGAAAGAGGCTACTTTCCTACAGTCAGTGATGTATCAATTCCTTACTCGCAAGAGAGGCAGTGCGTCATTTCTTCTCTGGCCAGGTAGGTGATGCGTTGTTTTTCTCTCCCGCAACAGAGCGATGCCTCAATTTCTAGATGAGGCACCTCAGATCCATGCAGGTTCACATTGAGTTTGAGGCCCAGCGATGATGCTTTCGAAATCCTGCCCCACTCAGATGGAAAACCATGCTGCGTGAGGTTTGCATCAATTTTAGAATCTGCAAGCGGGTGTTGCGTTGTTTCTCTAGCCGTGATGCATCGATTTCCCAGCCGCGATACAAGTGGTGCGTCAATTTCAGCCGCAAGGCTGGTGGCTCGTCATTTTTACAGCTGCATTTTCCCTGCACGGCTTCCTGTGCGTGGATTTCAGTCCTTGCTCTACTAGCTTCACTTTTCAAGGACCCAGGGACTGGTTAGGACACCACTTGTCAGGGCAGGAGTCCCAGCAGAGAGTCCAGATGCTGGCAGATAAAGTCTTTGATGGCCCTGAGACTTAAAAACAGGAGGCAAACTCAGTCCAAGCCCTTGGAGACACTTTACAAGCAGGAATACACCACAACGTCCAGTCTTTGTCCTCTTTTAGGCAGAAGAAGCAACTGCAGGCCATACCCAGCAAAGCACAGTCACGGGCAAAGGGGCAGTATTCCTCCTCTAGTTCTTCGGCTCTTCTTCTTGGCAGAGGTTCCTCTTGAATCCAGAAGTATTCAGAAAATTTTGGGTTTTGTGTCCACTACTTATACCCCTTTCTGCCTTTGAAGTAGGCAAACTTCAAAGGAAAGTCTCTGTTGTTCACAGACCTGGCTCCAGACTCACACCAGGGGGTTGGAGAATGCATTGTGTGAGGGCATGCACAGCCCATTCGGGTGTAAGTGTCAGCTCCTCCCTCCACTCTAGCCCAGATATACAGACTACACCCCAGCTTCCTTTGTGTCACTGTCTAGTGGAGATTCACAAACAGCCCAACTGTCAGTTTGACCGAGACAGGGAATACACAAGCAGGCAGAGGCACAGAATGGTTTAAGCAAGAAAATGCCCACTTTCTAAAAGCGGCATTTTCAAACAGACAATTTGAAAAACAACTTTACCAAAATATGCATTTTTAAATTGTGAGTTCAGAGATCCCAAACTCCAATGCTCTATCTGCTCCCAACGGGAAACTACACTTAAAGTGACTTGAAGGCAGCCCCATGTTAACCTATGAGAGAGATAGGCCTTGCAACAGTGAAAAATGAATTTGGTAGTATTTCACTGTTAGGACATGTAAAAAGCATCAGTACATGTCCCACCTTTAACATACACTGCACCCTACCTATGGGTCTAACTAGGGCCTACATTAGGGGTGCCTTACATATATAACAAGCATTTTCAATGCAACGGGTCTCGCAGTTGCTCGAGTTAGAGTTATTAGCGTTGTAAAGGAAAAAAACGCAGCACGACTGCACTATGTAAAATGCAGCGCCATTGTGCTGTGTGGAAAATAAACAGATAAAGTAGTCCAGACCTCAGGCTGAAAACATCGAGCTTTGAATGTTTTTAGTAGTTTGCCGGTGCTGTGTAGGTGGGCTAAACACCAGAAAAGGCATGACTTATGCATGCCTTTCACAAATGAAAACAAGCGGATTTTAAAAGGCAAGCCCACAAACCAATGAAAGTGACTTGCCATGGCATGACATGGGCGTGGTTTGATGCTCAAAGAGAGATTACAGGATGGACGGAGCACTTTGCCCTCGCCCATAAAAAGTGCCAGTACTCAGTACCGGCCCATTTAACTACTTCGTTGGTGCTTGTTAGAATATGCATCAGTGGCTTGAGGTAGCGAAGCATTAACTACCCAATTAAAAGTTATCAAGGCGGATTATCTGGGGTCTGGTGTTTCTGCAACCAGTTTTACCCAGGAGTGGGCATACCAGAATAGATTTTAGCAGACGGAAAAAATAAACTGGTAAAACCGCTTTGGGAAGTAGGTGCGTTGCAGCCTCCTTCCATTCCACAGCTCCTGTATGACTTTTTACCAAAGCATGGGGGGATATATCCTCTCCAACATCTCCCACGTTCCCTCCCACCTCCACGATCAAGAATCCGTGCAGTCCTTGCTGGCATTAACTACCTGATAGGACCAGGTTCGGAATGCCTACATGAAACACACAGGGATCGTCATACCTTGCAGCATCTGGCCCAGCAGAGCCAGGCATGCACACTTAGGGGGTCATTCTGACCCTGGCGGTCAAAGACCGCCAGGGCCGCGAATGACGGAAGCACCGCCAACAGGCTGGCGGTGCTTCCTAGCCCATTCTGACCGCGGCGGTAAAGCCCCGGTCAGAAAACCGGGGCCGGCGGTTTCCCGCCGGTTTACCCCCGACTGGGCGAATCCGCCAGGGCAGCGCTCCAAGCAGCGCTGCCTTGGGGATTCTGACCCCCTTCCCGCCAGCCTGTTTCTGGCAGTTTTCACCGCCAGGAAGAGGCTGGCGGGAACGGGTGTCCTGGGGCCCCTGCAGTGCCCATGCCACTGGCATGGGCAGTGCAGGGGTCCCCTAACAGGGCCCAGGGCGGCTTTTTACTATCTGCTTAGCAGACAGTGAAAAGCGTGACGAGTGCAACTGCACCCGTCGCACCGCCGCAACACCGCCGGCTCCATTCGGAGCCGGCTCCTGTGTTGCGGCCCTCATTCCCGCTGGGCCGGCGGGCGCTAACTAGCTTAGCGCCCGCCGACCCAGCGGGAATGTCAGAATGCGGGAAGCGGTATTTTGGCAGCGTGGCGGCCAAATGGCACTTCCCGCCTGGCGGGCGGCAACCGCCACCCGCCAGAGTTAGAATGAGGGCCTTAGTTTCCAATGGGTTTAACTTGTATGTGCAGGGATTCTATGCAAACTTTCCTGCCACACTGATGTTTCGCCTGGAATGTCTCACAATTTGTGATTGGGCCCTAAACGTTTACCTACTGCCCTTGCCAGTGAGTATTCATTTACAAATGAAATCTCTGAAGGATAACTTGCATTGTAGAACCAACCGCTTTGGGCATCAGGGGAAGCAGCTGTCCCTTTTGCATTGCGATGTTTTACAGAGATTGCAGCCCTTTGCTATGAAGGGACGGGGCTCCAGTGGTAGAAAACAATGAATGCGAATGAAGAGATGCTAGTGTCACTGCCCTTTGCTTGCCTCCATCTTTGACTTGCCACAGAATGAATCCTGCGTCATGTGAATTGATGAGACAACATTTCTGAGAATACTTGTGAATGTTCTATTTGCATTATACAGGAGTATTTTATTTATTTATTTATTTATTTTCAAAGGCTGCTATACATGGGAGCATAATACATCTTTACAAATAGCCAGTGAAGCTCAATGCAGTAACACAGTTCAATGAGAGTGAAATGTGGGGCACGGTCCAAAGACTTGTCTCCGACTGTGGTACATTGAGGACATATGGTTTTGATTAAGTGGCAGAATTCTAATTCCAGGTCCCAAAATGAGAAATGTAGCCAAACAAATGGTAATCCTTTAGCAAAACGTGCTTGGTTTATTTAGCTGAAAAGCAAACCCCTCCGGTAATAAATGGAAATTGGTGAAGTAACCAAAGAGACTGACGTTAAAACATAACCTTCAATAAGTCTTTTTTTGGATGTAAGAAACCAAGCACATCCATAAATTACTTTTTAAAAGAATATTTGGAACCAGGATTTCTTTTTTTTTTTTTAAGCAGACCATTTCTTTCTTTCAGAGAGATGTTTTTAATTGCACTGAAGCAGCTTGATTTTGATTTGATTGGCTACCCCTGCTGAGTAAAGATTTTAACAGATGCGCGGCCTTAAGGGTTTGCGATTAGTGCTAGAATGCTTACAACTCGAGCGCCTCCATAGGATCGGAATTTCAACGGGCAATGAGCGCTATATTTTCCTAGAGCACCGTATCAGAGTTTCAACACGAGTCCCTTGTGTGGCTCCATGGCGCCCAGTCAACGCGCATTTGCAGATTTACATATATCCTTCATATATTCGTGTCAAACAAATGTTATGATAATTTTGAAGACGGCCTGTTCAGTTCATTCAGAGAAATCAACAACGTTTTTACCTCATTACGAAACAGCTGGTTTAACTACAGGATAGCGCCACAAAAATGGCCACAGGTGTGTAACTACTGCGGAGCGAAAAACGAAATACGAAAAAGTGTTGCGGAAAAACACCGAGGCAGCTGCACTAATGAGAAGGTGCCCTCGAATGGAATGTGAAAGGACTAAACACAAGCATTTGCAATGCAACGGGTCTCGCGTTTGCTCATGTTAGAGCTGATCGCGTTGTTAACTCGTAACCCGACTTTTCAGCTATCGAGCAAAAGTGCATTTATGTACATAACCCGAAAAAGTGAAATTAACTATGTAAAGCGCTGGACTTCTGCCAAGCGAGATCGCGCTCGTAAATTTGAGAAAAAGAAGTCCACGAGCCCGATGGAAAACAGAGAGCCTCGCATGTTTACTGTACTTGGTCGCTGTGCTCGAGGAGGACTAGCCACCAGGAAAGGCATGACGTATGCGTGCCTTCCACTAATGAAAGCAAGCATATTTTATTAGGCAAGCCCACGAACCAATAAAAAACACTGACGTGAAGTTGACAGGGCTCTCAGCCCATTTCTAAATACAAAAGCATATCGCTGCGATACGCATGCGCGAGCGCATGCAACTCAGGCTCAACCCTAAAAATGGATTCTACTTTTGTCAGAGCACGTGCAGAAGTATTATGCAATTACTTTTCCTAGGTTACAAAGGGGCATCAAGTGCTCAGGCAGTCAGCACCCAAAACAGCACTATTTAAGCTTTCTATTCTTTTCATTTGTGAAGAGTTTATGTTTCGCTTGGTTACAGTTCTGCTGTTGACAAAAATATGCTGTTGCTGCCCTGAGCTACAGATGCGCCTTGGAGCTTCACAGATGTCCGAAGAACCAGTGCTTAATTTGTGCTTGTTGTTTCCAGCACAGAGCATCATTTTTGAGGGCTGGTGCTTATTATTCTGCTTAAAGCATTTACTGTGAGCAAAAGACATATATGGGAAAGACGGAGGATGAGAAAAACGAAACCGTGTCACAATTGGATAAAGCAGAAAGCTGCAAGAGAGAGCTGAAGGGGCGGGGAGTGGCTGTAAATGGATTGAAGAGGCCTGAGGTGGCTTCAGGATTACGCTGCCTCAGTATCCTGTGTTCAGATATTTAATTGCAGCAGCCGCGTGTTTAAGAGGAGGGCTTTGGTCCGGCACCTTTTTATTTACCAATTAAGCACTGAGAAGAACTATATAAATGTAATGTAACCTGGAAATCCAAGAGGCTTAACCCTGTCCTAAGGGGAGTGCAAGGGTGTTCTGACGGCAGACGTGCACAGTGTAATCTCTCAAAAAGAACAGGAAGCAGTGTGGAGTACTCTGAGGGCGCACAGACTAGTTGAGGTGCAAGCAAGCCGTCACGGATGTGGGTGTGTGGTCAGGCTAACCTGACATGATGGAACATAGTTTAGAGATGAGCCGCTGAGAATATGCACTTGTCTCTCATAGAACTAGATTCATGAGCTATCAAGTCACAGTTTGAATATAGATAAAAATGCATTTTTGTGTTAATTTTTGCCTGAATTTCTTCTTGCATTTCTACAAACCCGTTGTCCTTTGATTCTATTTTGTATTCTGCTCTGAATTAGTTCACTTTTTACTTTTTGTATAGAAGGAGTGAATAGGCAGGGTCAGTTGGCTAGTGAAGTGCTTAGGCCAAGTATTGACTTATTCCTAGACAGTCGTATTTGATCCTTCATCAAGAATTGCAAGAGCAGGATTTAATTATTCAAAGAAAGGTACATTTGCTCTGCAAACAGAACTGTAGTTAAGGCAACTCATTCTGCTACATGGATAATTGCACTTTTCCAATATATTTGACTGGGAACAAACTCCTTTTTCAATCAATCAATCAATCAGAAAAATGTATAGAGCACGCTACTCACCCGTGAGGGTCTCAAGGCGCTTGGGGGGGGGGGGGTTCGGACGATCACTGTTCAAACAGCCATGTCTTGAGGTTTTTTCTGAAAAGCAGGAGGTCTTGGGTTTTGCGGAGGTTGGTGGGGAGGGAGTTCCAGGTCTTGGGGGTGAGGTAGGAGAAGGACCTGCCTCCTGTGGTGGTGCGTTGGATGCAGGGGATTGTGGCGAGTGCGAGGTCGGCAGATCGGAGTTGGCGGGTGGGAGTGTGGAAGTTCACTCTTTCATTGCGGTAGGTTGGGTCGGTGTTGTGGAGGGATTTGTGTGCGTGGATGAGGATCTTGAAGGTGATCCTCTTGTCTATGGGGAGCCAGTGAAGGGATTTGAGGTGTAGTGAGATGTGTTCGTGGCGGGGGAGGTCCGGGATGAGGCGTGCAGCTGTGTTCTGGATTCTCTGGAGTTTGCGTTTGAGTTTGAGTGTGGTGCCGGCGTAGCGGGCATTACCGTAGTCTAGTCTGCTGCTGATGAGTGCATGGGTGACGGTCTTCCTGGTCTCTGTGAGAATCCATTTGAAGGTTTTTTTCAGCGTGCAGAGTGTGTGGAAACAGGAGGAGGTGACTACGTTCATTTGCTGGGTCATAGAGAGGGAGGGGGTCCAGGATGATGCTGAGGTTGCGTGCAGGGCCTAGGGCGGTGGGCCACCAGGAGCCATCCCATGTGGTTTTGTTGGGGCCGAAGATGATGATTTCGGTTTTGTTGGAGTTGAGCTTGAGGTGATTTGTTGTCATCCAGGTGGCGGTGTCAAGGAGTACAGCATGGAGCTTGGTTTTGGCGGTGGTGGGGTTGCGGTGAGGGAGATGATGAGTTGGGTGTCATCTGCGTAGGAGAGGATGGTGATTCCGTGTGGTCGGAGGATGTTGGCGAGAGGGGTCATGTAAATGTTGAAGAGAGTAGGGCTGAAGGAGGACCTTTGTGTCAAAGGCCGCGGAGAGGTCTAAGAGGATGAGTGCGACGGTCTCGCCCTTGTCGGCCCTGGTTCTGATGTCATCAGTACATGCAATGAGGGTGGTTTCCATGCTGTGGTTCTTGCGGAACCCGGATTGGGAGGGGTCGGATGTGTTGTTTTCCTCAAGGAAGTGGGATAGGCAGGCGTTAACTAGTTTCTCAGCGACCTTGGCGGGGAAAGGGAGGAGAGAGATGGGGCGGTAGTTGGAGAGGTCGTCCCGGTCGGCTTTGGGCATTTTTAGGAGTTTAGGCGATGTTTGGGCTGTCTTTGTTGTAGATGCGATGGGGGCAGGGTTCCGAGGGGGATCAAGAGTGGATGGAATTCATGTTTTTTTCAGTTTCTTCGTCGGTGGTTGGGGCCCAGGTGGTAAGTAGGTTGGGGGGACATGATGGGGGTCTGAGTTGGATGGGTGAGGGGGGGGTGTGGTAGGTGTGTATGGTATGAAACTGTTGTGTATGTCCAGTATTTTGTGGTGGAAGTGGTTGGAGAGGTAGTCGCAAAGAGTTTGTGTGTGTGGGGTCTATGTTGCTGGCTTTGGGTTTGGATAGCTCTTTAATGATGATGAAGAGTTCTTTGCTGTTTTGGGAGTTGTTGTCAATGCGTTCTTTGTAGTTTGCTCTTTTGGTGGTGCGTATGAGTTGCTGGTGAGTGCAAATGGAGGTTTTGAGGGTGGAGAAGTTGGTTGTTGAGGATTCTTGTCGCCAGGCTTTCTCCGCTTGGTGGCATTTGCGCTTGGAGTTCAGTGGTGAACCATGGGGCGTTCTTGCTGTTGCGGGTGGTGACGTTTTTTCTGAGGGAGGCTAGTGTGTCTGCGCAGGTAGTGATCCATTTTGTGAGATTGTGCGCCACGGTGTTGGGGGTCATTGGTGTGGGGGGGGTTATGTGCCAGTTGAGAGTTCGGGCGTTCTGTGGGAATCTTGTCCCACATGCAGTAGGGCGTGGTGTGTTGGTGGTGGTGTGTGGGGAGTTTGGCGAAGGAGAAGTGGACGCAGTGGTGGTCAGTCCAATGGAGTTCGGTGGTGTGGGTGTAGGTTATGTGTTGGCTTGAGGTGAAGATTGCGTCAAGTGTGTGTGGGTGGGAGCTGTGACCAGTTGTTTGAGTCCGAGGTTGGTGAGGTTGTCTAGGAGGGAGGAGGAGTTGTGGTCTTGAAGGTTCTCCAAGTGAAAGTTGAAGTCACCGAGGAGGATGTAGTATGTGGAGGTGAGGGCATGCATGCTGATGGTGTCGGTGATGGTGTCACAGAAAGCGGGACATGGTCCTGGAGGTCTGTAAATTAGTGTACCTCTGAGGGTGGTGGTGTTGTTTATGTGGATTAGGAAGTGCACGTGTTCTACGCTGTCGAGGGTGTCGTGGGAGTTTGTGGTGACTTTAATGGTGTCTTTGTGCAGGATGGCGATGCCACCTCCTGGCTTGTTAAGGCGGTCTTTGCGTTGGAGTTTGTATCCCATTGGGGAGGCTGTGGCTATGTCGCGCTCTGAAGAGTGGTTCGTCCACGTTTCTGTGAGGAAGACGATGTCAGGTGAGTGTGATGTGATGAGGTCCCAGAGTTCTATGGCATGTTTGTGTAGGGAGCAGGTGTTAAGGAGCAGGCAGTTGAGATGGTTGTGGGGGGTGTTGTTGTTGTGCGATGGTGTAGTTATGGGTTGTGGTGGTGTTGTTGTGGGGTGTGTTCAGGTTGTGAGGTGTTATGTGATGGGGCCGGTTGGTGGGTGCAGGGGCTGTGCGGGTGTTTATTGCATTGAGGTTTTTGTGTTTGGCGGGGGCGCTGGGGTTGGTGTGGGGCATGTGGGATGTGGAGCAGGGGAAGTGGCAAGTGTAGCAGGTGAAAGGGCACTGTGTGTGTGGGGCTGGATTGGGTGCAGGTGGGGCGAGGTCCTGGGTTGAGAGAGTGGAGGGTGAAAGGGGAGTAGAGTTGTCTGGGAGGGATTTGGCTGGGGGGACCATGGAGACTGGCGTTGGGTGCGGTCCAGGCGCAGACGGGTGCAGACGGGCTTGCCTCTGGCGCCCCTCTGGCGCACCAGCGGTGTGGCCGCGCAGCGGCTGCCATTAAGAGGGTGGGGTGGGAGGGTTTTGCAGCTGGGGGGAGGGAGGCAGACAATGGGTGTGTGCGGGGGTGGGGCCTCAGGTGAGGCAACGGCAGGGGAGAAGGAGACTGTCCGGAGCCGGAGGGCTGGAAATGGGCGGGAGAGAGAGAGCGAGCGAGGCAAGAGATGAGCACAGGGGGGCAGAAAGCACGGTGAGAGGAGCGCAGGAGGAGTATCAGAAGGCAGAGGAAAGAGGCCTAAACAGGATACAAGCGTAAATGAAACGGACTACAAAAACACCAAAAACTTTTTCCTTTTGTGTCTCTCTTTCACGCTCATGCTCATGGCAGCCGTGGCACTTTGAATCAGCTCGCTTATGTCAACTGTTTTACTTTTCATTTTCAATTTATGTGGCAAGAAAAGTCCAGTTAGGAATTTACAATGCTAATAGCTCTAACTCCAGCAGGCGCAAAACCCATTGCATTGCAAATGCTTGTTTTATTTACAAATAGGCAATCCTGTTTTGGGGATTTTCTTTTTGTAAATAAATAAAGATGACTCTGTAACAGCAGGACCCAGCCCTTTAGCAAATAGTAAAATGTATTGACAGAAACCACTGTGACGTCGGTTCCTGCCAACGCCTTCACAAATGACTGCCCGCTTGGTGATCATTTATAAATCAGGCAGGCGGTTCATCTGTCATGGGGATGGAGTAATTTACTCCCTCCCCATGGCAGAATGGCAGGACTCCCGCCTAGACATAAATCAGGCCTTAAGTGTCTTGAACAGGGACTTTATGACACTTTTCTCCCATTCTCTGGGAACTAGCCCGAAGGAAAAAGACTGACTTAGTGAAATCATGTACATCTCTAGTGGGGCAGACATCACCTGGAGATCCGGACTTGATTCATCTGCGCATTTTGGATGTAAGGGCTTCTGGATACAGGGAGCTGTGTCAATCGTAGCAATGTCTGGCAGGATGAGATACAGATCACGTGCAGCTTCTTTTTGATCCAAGTCATTTTTGATATTTCAGAATCCGATTGTATTTTATCTATAAAGTACTCGGAGCGCTGATCACAGACGTCTTGGGTTGATGGAGCGGTGTTTGATTGGCATTGTGGGGGCTTGTGATTCGTTTCACTGGGATAAAAGGAGCTCGAGCTGAATTAGAAGGCTCTTGGAAGATCTTTCCACGGGAAGTGGTTATTGGTTCACACGAAGAAAGAATCTATATCGACTCAGCTTTAATTGAAAGTGTTGGTGCACTGAAATCAAGCACGAAGGGCTCTTGGCACCGAGCTTCATGTTCTCTACACATATAAGTCCAAATAGCATTGCAGGTATGGCTAAGAGCGGTGGTTGGTTCCATTCATGAGTGCGACGTTGCAGTGTAATAATACTGTCGGCTGATGAGTGGGGGGGCCCATTGTCTGATTAGTCTGGGAGGATGCAGACAAGGACCGCCATTATTTCCTCATCTCCCCTCAGTCACAGAAATCGGTCCTTTTGTGATGGACCCATCGACTTTGCTTGCACTAGGACCCATGACAACCCTTCTATGCCGCTGCTCTTGCCCTGCTGAGCCGCTCCCAGAAACTGTCAGACACCAGGGGCTGCATTAGTGAAAGTGCACCAGGGATGCTCTGGCGTGTGTGTCTGGTTTTTGTGCCCCTGGAGCACCTTAATCTTACAGAAGGGGCCGCCTTCTGTAACTCAAATATCGCTGGTGCGCTATGCTAAAGGGGTGTTCCCTCCTTTGCCTGGGGGTGTGGTCCCACACAGAGGAGGGAAACACTTTGCCTCCCTGCCTACACTGTACTATGGGTGCAGCTGCAGAGGGAAAGGGGCCGTCAGGAGGTGCACTGAATTCACTGCGAATAGATGGCACACAAGCTGTGTGCCCCCCGAATCAGATCTCTTATTTTTAGCAACTGTAAGCCCCCAACCAAACTCTTTTGCCCCTTCTAACTCACCATCTTAGTCTACTACCAACTTGTTCATCTCCTAAATAAACTTTGATCTGTCAACTGCAGTCTCCTGAGGCAGCCGATGCTCCCGCTTACATCAAGAGGCCTTTGTCACCTTGAGCCTTGCAGATTACTCCCTAAACCCTGCCCCTCTCTATACTCCTGCCCAATCATGTCCCCCTGCTGTCCCCTAACTGCACCACCCACCACAAAAGCCCAAGGGGGCAAGGTTTCCCCCATTCACTAACGCCCTGCCCCCAGGAAAGGAGACGGTTTGTGACTGCCTTGGGGCAGTGCGTTAACAGTATTAGGGCGCACTGCGGTGATAACACCCACTGCACTGGGTTAAAGGTGCCATGCTGTGCAAACATGGACATTGAACCACATGTATAATAAGGACGTGGAGAGATAAAAGCAGAAAGATGTGCTGTGTTAGTCTGAGTGGGAGTGACATACCACCTGGAGAGGGGGGAAGGAGAGATAAAGAGGAGGAAGCGGTAACACGAGGGACGCTCAGAGAAGGGATGCTCTCAGCCTGTGGGCCTCATCACCCGTCGCTGCTCATCTCTCATCACCAAGATGCCACCCTAACTTGTGGTTCCTTTACTGATCCCAAAGTCACGCGCTGCACTTTTTTCTGTGCTGTTTCTCTTACTGTAACCTTTCCATATCCCAGCACTCTGAAGAGATCCCTCCTCTGTTGGGGGCAGCAGATCAAGGGCCTGTATTATCTCACCAATGGAGGGGTACGTCCATGGGGTACAGTTTATTGTATCTTCCTGGAGTAGAGAAGGGATACATGGGTGCTGTGAGAGGTAGTAATGAGTATCCTCTTCACAGCAGATTTTCATTAGTGGATATTTGGTATCATTTAGATTTTAATTCATCTTCAAAAATACAGTTCTGTATCCTGTTCATAATGTTCCCAAGAAAGAGTGCGAAGACGGACACTGGAGAGATGCTAGGAAGCTGAACGGAGAGTGTTTGTCTTTGAAAGGGGTGTCATTCTTGTAAGATCTGTCAACGTGAAATATGTGGCCAGCAGCCATTCAAACAAGACAAATCTGCTGTCAATGTAAAATCATATTTATGTTTTGTAAATGTAAAATGATATATTTAAATAGCAGTTAAGTTACAACCTTGCAGTGTTAGTGCGTGCGCCAGGATTTTTAGCACTTTACACCCACCGGTGCCAGTCTCTTTTAGGAGAGACAGAGGACAGGAATAATTTTCTCCTGGAGGGTTGCACTTTGGGGTCCCTCCAGACCTTATCCATCAGTGTATCATGTCATTGTATGAGAGGTTGTCAGTGAGTGAAAAAAAAACGGCAGCCCCTATTAGGAGACATTCCTGTCCTAACATCTTATTATTCTAAAATTATTAGGTACACAGAACTCTTCCAAAGTCTTTCAAAAGTGACCAGTAACACTCTTACCCTTCTGAACTAGGGATCCACAGTAACTCTGCCAATCCCCTCAATTCCAACTAACAGCCACCTCTGTAAAGTCAGCCCTGGTCGCTCTACCCGTGTGCTTGAATCCTGACATGAAGTATTGAATCCTGACATGAAGTACCCCACCTAAGCACGTGATCACCCCATCACAAACACTGCCGATGGGAGTTACACGTCTTTACCAACAAAGGGGAACTGATCAAGCTTAAAACTGGTACCAAATCTCAACACCTCTTGAGTATTAGAAGATACAACACTACTGCTCTCCAGCCATTTATCCACCACCTGCTCACTGATATCACACACAGGGGAGTGGTGGTCGTTGTGGGGTGTAAGGGTATCTAGGGAGTGAGGGCGTCAAGATAAATCAGATGCAGCGGGTGATGACGGGTAACGGGGTCAGATGCAAAATCAGGAGACAAGATGGATAAAAGTGACTTGTGAAGTTCAGGAGGCGAACTCTGGGGAGCATCAAGGGAAGGAAGGAAAGGAAGAGGATGAGAAGGGTGGAAATACAGGAGCGAAGAGTGAGACCGAAAAAAGATTGTCTTACATGGGAAGATGAATGGGAGCGGGCCAGACATCCTGGGGTCCCGGTAAATATCGAGACATGGACATCAGGGCTCTAATCTATACTAGTGTACACTGTAAACGTTAGGCTGATAGAGCTGCTCCTTTCCCTAGGTACATTGATGTTATGCGCCAGGCACAGTTGAATTTGAGGGTCTTAAGATGGAACAGAGATACAGAGGAACTCAAAGCACTTTTGAGCATCAATACAGAGAAATCCTGGGAGGGGAGCTGATTGGGAGCTGTGGTTGCAGTGGATGGCACCCACACGGCTGGTGCCAGCTGCAGACACATCAAGTGGTATGCTGATTCAGCACCAGCCCTTCCTGGGTCATCCTGTCTGTGGGAAGCTCTGGAAGAGGACAGCCAGGGGTCCTGATTGTGGCATCTCGGGAGTCTAACAGTGGAATGTGCTTCGGCTAGTTTTGCTACTATTGATATGAATGCTGTGCCTGTGTGGGGAGACACCCGCTTACACAATGTTTTGGCTGTGGATGGTGCAGGAACAGTGGGAGTCGTCCCAGTCCAGGGGGCAGCAGTCTAAGTCTTAGATGTCGGGTTGGCTGGTATGTTATCCAGAGAGGGAGAAGTGGCCGACAGACTGAAAGGGGTGTCAGTGAAGACTTTAGATTGAGATATCAAGGCCTGAGGCAACAGTGCTGGTCAGCTTCAGTCAGTGATGAAAGAGACAAGAAGGAAAGAAGTGCAGAAAGAAAGCATTGCAGCTCCATTTCTGAGTGGCCTTTGCAAGAATTGATGGTGCCCCTTGTGGGCGTGGTTCCAAAGAAACTCCAGGGGATGTTGTTTACTTCACCATTTGTCTTGGTCAGAAGGGGCATAAGTGAATTACTCAGCAAGATGCAACAGTGCATGATGCTGCAGTGGTTGATGCAATTATGTTTGGGCGGAATAGGCAAAACGTGACATTAAGTCAGCATTTCACATAATGACAGTCCGGGCTTCTCTTTGCTGGGGGTGCAGTTCGAAGGGCAGTATATGCAGACAGAGTTTTGCCCGTGGGTTGTGTGATTTCTTGTTCTCTTTTTGAAAGTTTCAGCACCTTCTTACAATGGGTTTTGTCAAGAAAAACTGGCCAGAGGCTGATTTCACCTTATCTGGACGATTTCTTGTTTGTTGGGAAGGGAGGTTCAGAAGATTACCAAGAAGTGTTGGACATTTTTCAGGGCTTGGCAGAAGATTTTGGGGTTGAAAGAATTGTGACATGGATTCTGGCGCATTCATTGGTTCAGCGGGCTGCAAAGGTCTCTGACAGCCATCCATGTGGCCGCTCATTGGAACTACCAAGTAGTAGACGTGGTGTATATTGGTGGCGTAAGAGTGGGAGGAGGTGGGGGCAGCTGTGGCTGAACTGCTTGTGGGCAGAGGTTGTCCAGATTTACTACTAATAAATCTAGGAGACAATGATCTGATGCAGCTATAGGGCCTCTCTTTGCTGAAGAACATGAAAGAGGACCTGGTAAGGATGAAGAGCTTTTAGGCTGCACATACATCATATGGAGTGAATTTGTTCCAAAAAGGGAGTAGTGGGATGACTATAAACATTTTTTTCTTGTGCAGGCACATGGATAAAAGTTTTATCACATTGTAAAATTAAAGAAGATACTATGGATGTCATTTAGGGGTCCCCAGGGGTGGCAACTGCATCCCCTGGATTGCCCCTTGTGACCCCTGGCACTTCTTTTGCGACTCCTAGCATCAGAGGGGCAACATCAGTCTCAAGTACACCGGGGTGGCTCTGTGATCAGTATTGTCTGTCTGGTTTTCATCATAAAATTATTGAAAAATAGCTTATTATTTACTATTAGTGGAATAAAAGATTAAGTGCATTTAGGACCTTTGGTGACAGTTGTGGAGAGTAAAAATGGGTTTAACTGTATGGTGTATGCATGCTTACGGGTGAGAGTGTGTTTATGTGCGAGAGAGAGAGAGTGTGTGCATGTGTGAGCATGTGTCTATATGTGTAAGCATGTCTGCGAGTCGAAGTGAGTGAAACTCAGTGCCAAGCAGTGAGTGGGTGAGATTGAGACCTAGATTTTCTATTCTTTGATGCAAGGCAACACTGCACCAGAGTTGGTGCCCCTGACTTGTGTCAATGGGAGAGAGACAAAAATGTGCTGTATCTAATAAGATATGACACATTTTCTCTCACCCCATGTTCTGGCACACTTGTGACAGTCATGCACCAATACACACAAACGTGGGCCATAGTGCAAGGGTGTGTGAGTTCTCTGAAGCAAAGGTTCTGTACTAGAAGGGGTCCCTAAAAATACAAAAACTATTCTTTAAGGTTGCTTCCTACTTTGTATGTGTGATGTACACTCCAGCAAAGATGAAAAGCTGGAACAAACTAGGAGAAATGTTTCTCTTGTTACACCTGCCTCACAGTGGCATAAGACTTTGGATCTAATTGCCATCTACGAAAGGAATTAGTTTCAAAACCCATGAGTGTTTGCAGAGATTGCATAGGAACACCAGTGAACCACCCATGTAACACCCCCTTGATACAAAATGACGCAAAGCAGTGCACAGCGCAACTTTGTGTTACTTTGAAATACTATCCAAAACAAACCCTCAATTGTTGCCGTGCTAAGGTCATGTGACATGCCTCCCTCGATGAAAACTGAGTCGGGGTCACATGATGTCCCTTGGTGTGATGTTATTAAGGTCAAATGGTATGTGATGTCACTTCCATTACCTCTGGCATTTTGTGTGAATCAAGCCCATGGGAGATGCCATGTTCTATTGCTCAGATGGAGTGCATCTATCCCTTTTTGGAAATGTATATTATTCTATTAATTTGCAGGTATTTGTTGCAAAGCTGTTAGGTGAGAGGGTATGGTGTCGAGCATTGTGGGAACAAGTAGATGTCTGTGTTTTTTTGCTAAAGGAAGTGTGGGGAAGGAACACACCTTACCTGGGTTTTCCTGGTTGGCATGAGTTGGGGGGATGGAGACTCATGGGGGAGCACAACTGAGGGGCTGAAGTAGAAGTGTGGGAGAGTTGGAGCAGATTAAGGTGGGTTTAGCCTTAAGAGGTGGGTCACTTGTGTGGGTGAGATGGCTGTGGAAAGAACACTTGTGAGAAGGGAAAGGGGAAATGTAAGGGCAGTAGGTATTTGAGTTCTTGGGTATCCTTTGGCATTTTGGGGGAGATATAAGCGAGGAAGGATGGTAGATTGTCTACTTTGTATTAATGAGCCTTGTTTAAAATATTGTACTTTGGCGGACATTGCCGCACATGCGACCCGGTCACTGGAGGGCTGAAGCCTCAGCTTAACAACTTGTCGTTTAACTACCTTGACATCAGTACTCACTGTCACTTTTGTCTCCATCAGGAGAGGGGGGTGGGGCTTGGAAATGGAGGTTGTTTAATTGATCACTCCACCACTTGACAGCCCCAGGATTGTAGGCGCGGTGTACACTTTTCCCCTTTGTTGCATTTTGATACATGAAAATAATATAAAAGATATGGGGCCTGATTTGGAACTCGGCAGACTTGCTACTCCGCACAATTGTGACTGATATCCCATCCGCCGAAATCGAAATACCATTATTTACTATAGGATTTAGATTTCAGCGGATGGGATATCCATCACCACTGTGACGGAGTAGCCCGTCCGCCGAGTGCTAAATCACGCCCTTGATCTTCAAATATTCTATTTCATTGACATTATATGCAGACCTGTATTGATAAATGTAGGCTTTTTCCATAAACGCAAGGCAAGAACGTGACCTGAAGCAGAATCTATAAGCTTGAATGTTTATATTGAAAATTATTCTGTTGACCAAAACAATTGAGTTAAGTCTTTAACTGCAAAATGGCACTTGAATATATTTTCATTCTCTATTGTCCATAATCTTCTGCTTAAAATTCAGGCAACTCATTTTTATTCTCCAATTCTTGCTCACTACAATCCAGCAAAACAAACATAATACCATGGATTGCATTAGGGCTCAAACAACAGTTCTTTCCTGAAATGGAACCGAAGATCAAGCCTCAGTCACTACTCACTTAGGTGACTGTGTAGAGTCCCACACTTGAACACATTGTAAGATCCTGGGCATATCACTTCCCCTCGCGTCCCCTCAGTTCTTTATCACAACTGAGTTATATAAAGTTTGGTGGAGCAGGCACATTAACCCACTGAGTTATTGTACCAGGGCTTTAAGCAATCAAACACATCACTCTGTTGCCTAGCAGTGCCCTTTGTTATAAAATGCCCCCCATTCCTCTTGTTGTGAAAATGAAGCCCCTGGCTCAAGGACAATTATCTGATAAACATCAGGGAAACAATTTTCCAAGTTTCAGGATGAATCATAAACACATTTCTGCTGACATCAGAAAAAAAGTGAATGTTCCTAGTTGTACAGAGCAACTTTCCTGAGTGAACTGCCTTTAGGTTCTGTACTGCCTTTAGGAGGCCAGACATATATTCCCTGAACCTGTGAGCTGCAGGTTACACATGGATAGCTGTAGGAGGTGCCTTCAAATTGTAGTCCCTGCTCTTTCTTCAACATTTAAACTTGTGATCAGGGAGCTGCACACACATTTCTGTATCACATGCTTGAACCTGCTAAGTTATTGTAACATGCTCTGTGTCCTGTAGCAGTATATGTTTCTCATGGTGTGATAGGTGGACTCCTTGATTGGGGGAGCAGTCAAATGAATAATAGAGAACCCTATTATATTTTAGTGTGCTGACACTTTACCTCTTCCAGATGAAAAGACCTAAAGTGGTGATCATCAGAAAAAAAGGCTTGTTGTAATTTAGTTGTAATATTATAAGGTAGCAACATGTAATTACATATAGGAAGATTTTGTTAGATTAGAGGTTATGACATAATTAAATATAAGTAGTATGTTCCCCCCCCTTACCTTCCCTTTAGGATGGAATGTTCTGGCTGTTAGGTAGAGGAGTTACAATAGAATGTTGGGAGAGAGAGCTGAGAGAAGAGGAGATGTGAAGAGCTGATGAGGAGAAGTGGAGATGAGAATAAAGCGTGATTCTAAAGAACCATTGATTTCTCATCATTATAACACTGGCGACGATTGGAGTGCGTAAGGGGGCACTTTCATCTCTACTCCTTGTTGCTGTGGTATGGATGGATTTGTATCAGGAAATTATGCTAAGCTGGTTAAAGGCATTGTTTTGTCTCTAACCAGCCTAGCATCATTTTTTGAGGCAAAACCCCTTTACCCCGTACTGCCAACCCCACCCGGCTTACGTCATTTTCCCAAAAGCTAGCCCACGCTTTGCGTTGGTTTTCAGGATTCCATAAATTTGGCGCCTGGAATGATGCAAACCGGTTCTATACTTTTTGACGCAAAACTGCATTTGCGTCAAAAAGTTTAAATATGGGCCCAAATGCATTAATCACTAGTATAAACCATTATTCCAAAACGAGCATGTTTCTCATAATTAACTTGCTGATTTCAACAATACCCATCCATAGATCACAAAGCCCACATTTCCAACCTTCCACCACTGTCAGGTAACACACACTCACAAAAACAGCCTCCCCCATAACTCCATAGCAAGTAACCTCAAGATAATGCTGAGAAGGAGGCGAAGTGTCCTGTGCGAAGCCCTTCAATGTGTCATCGACCATCTCCGGTCCCCTATTTATATAAAGCTCTAAACACTAGTATTGGTAAAAAAAAAAAATCTCAAACTGTTCAATCAAACAAACCCCTCCCATAACCTCTCAAACCTCTTTCACCTGGCACCAAACACTCCTGGCGGACCAGAGAGGAAACCAGTAACACTGGCACCTGATAGGTTGAAGCTAACGTCCAATAGCATTGCTGGAACACCTCGCATCACTCAGAACATGTCGTGACTCTCAGCTGCATCTCGCCGACAGTCTGCTATCCCTTCAGGCTGCCGCAGAAAAAACATCACAAAGTCTCTGTGTGAAAAGGTTCTACTTGTATCACAGTTACAAACCTGCATTAAACAAGAACAACGATAGAATGTCAAGCTGGGCCGAAAGGGGTTGTAAATCCCGCATCCTCATTGGATCCCACATTCTCCAATAAAAACAACCCTTAGATTCATTCGCCCAGCTACTGTTAGAAAAGTATGCGGCCCACAGAGGAAACCTCAATAATGCCCACGCTATAGTCCTTTGTATCAAGCAGCTGCGTATGACGCGTAATCGCCAGAGAGGCCAAGATAAGGCCTGTCAATCCCCAAACCGGGCATTCGCGCTGACCAGAAAGGAAACCGTGAATCCTGCCTCCTCATTGGATCCCACATTCTCCAATAAAAAGAGCCCTTACCTTTCATTCAACCAGTATGTTTAAGAACAGTCTGCGGACCAAAGAGGGAACTCTCTATGCCGTGTACTGATTGGACACTGAGACCTCCTATCAGAAAAAAGACTCAAGCTTCACTTCCCACCCCACGGCTTTTCCAATCGCGCACTTTAGATTTGAAGCAAAACAAACCGACAAGGAAACCACCAATTCCGCGCGTCCATTGGAAGCTGCCCTCAACAGCGACCAATGGGAGCAGGAAGGCTACCAGCCAATCCGAGTCCCCGCTGAACTTCTGCCTGCAGACACATCCACTGAGGGTAGACGCTTTATTTTCCTGCATTTCTGTATCACGGCGACAGCAGCTCAGGTCAGAATGAGTTTAATCCTGGAACCATGAGATCTTATCTCAGAAACGCACAACTCCATGAAGAAGGCCCAGCCCCTGCTTACCCCATGGTGGGCTGCAAGGTTTACATCCACTATGAGGTTGGAAGTGCTGGAAGCAGCCAGTGTGTAATGCATGTGCCTCGGTGGCACCTTCGGACAGTCATGACTGATACACAGCTGCCAGGTTTCACAGGTCCATGCATGACGAACTGATCCAGTCCAGGGGTTTCCTTTCAATCCCAGGACTTGTAGTTCTGTTTTAAACAGAGTAAACGAAACTACAAGTCCCAGAATTCAAAGGAAAAAAAACGGACCAAGCTGCAGATCACGCGTCATGGACCCCGGAAACGTGGAGTGGCTGATTAGAAGCAACAACACTTTGCACTGTGGTACTTGCAGTTTGAGTCTTGAACCCACTGGATGTGGAGTGCTCTTGGCTATAACCGCAGGACTGGCTGATGGTGGGAAACATCACTTGGAGCCTTGCATCGTCTGTGCATGGGTTGTACATTGTAGCGCTTTAACACATGCTGCCCGCATTCAGACAAGGAATACCGTAAAGGAATTCTACCTACTGATTACATGCGGAGCATCTTCTAGGAAATATCACTCCTGGGGCAGCAGTGAAATAAACACATTACATGAGCCGGCACACTTTAGGGGTGAACGAGGGTCACGAGTACAGTCGGGTCATGTGCCTTGGGCTCTGGAGGAGGCACTCCTGCCCCGGAAGGGATACACTGTCCCTTGCAGTGAGGTTCTTTCTAACTAATATGTAATTAATAGAAGGATAAGCCAGCCTGCGGGGTTGTACACATATGCGTGCATGCAGCGACACATACATCACACACATACGTACACACATTAGTAAGTGCATTAGTTCCTTGGGGCATCTCACCGCATTGAAAACTATGACATTAAAGTTGTCACATACTGATCACTGCAGCAGACGCTCAGCCTTCTGACTTGTCTCATTAGGATCAGAAAGTGTAAACCGCGCATGGCTCAGTTTCTAGAGCTGCACCCAACCCTCCAGTCTTCTGTCAGATATTATCACAGCTCCTCCTATACAACAAACCATTGCGTAGACTCTAAGCGCCCAAAGAACTTGCATTCCTTCTCAGAATATACCTGTCCCAGGATTTGACCCTTTAAACAGCCAAGGCCGCTGCTCTCCCGAAGCCCATCAACCAGCCCTGCAAACCCCGCTTGACACAACATCTCCTTTAGTTGGGCGCTTGTGGAGATGGTTGAGACTCTCACCCCCTGAACCTCACTGATTAAGCTATGCCCTTGGCCCCACCCCCTTCATGATCTCTAACCTTGCAGCCCTCCCAGGTCCTGCGAGAATCCCAGTCCCTGTCACCCTCTCAAGCCCTTCACAATTCCAATTCCGTCTCCCACCCAATCCTTGACATCCTCCACAACACTGCCACCTTCCTGATCCCTGTCAGGTGCCCCGTTCGTGACATTCTCAGCTCCTGGCACACTCCCAGTGCGTATCACCCACCCCATCCAGGTCCATGTTGCACTTCTAGCACCTGTCACACTCACAGTCCCTGTCACACTTCTAGCGCCTGTCACACTTCTAGCGCCTGTCACACTCACAGTTCATGTCACACTTCTAGCGCCTGTCACACTTCTAGCGCCTGTCACACTCACAGTTCATGTCACACTTCTAGCGCCTGTCACACTCACAGTCCCTGTCACACTTCTAGCGCCCACACTTCTAGCGCCTGTCACACTCACAGTTCATGTCACACTTCTAGCGCCTCTCACACTCAGAGACCCCAGCACCGTCCGTGTCACACTTCTAGCGCCTGTCACACTTCTAGCACCTGTCACACTCACAGTCCCTGTCACACTTCTAGCGCCTGTCACACTTCTAGCGCCTGTCACACTCACAGTCCCTGTCACACTTCTAGCGCCTGTCACACTCACAGTTCATGTCACACTTCTAGCGCCTGTCACACTTCTAGCGCCTGTCACACTCACAGTCCCTGTCACACTTCTAGCGCCTGTCACACTTCTAGCGCCTGTCACACTCAGAGACCCCAGCACCGTCCGTGTCACACTTCTAGCGCCTGTCATACTTCTAGCGCCTGTCACACTCACAGTCCCTGTTACACTTCTACTGCCTGTCACACTCAGAGGCTCCAGCACCGACCCTGTCACACTTCTAGCGCCTGTCACACTCATAGTCCCTGTCACACTTCTAGCGCCTGTCACACTCAGAGACTCCAGCACCGTCCCTGTCACACTTCTAGCACCTGTCACACTCACAGTCCCTGTCACACTTCTAGCGCATGTCACACTCAGAGTCCCTGTCACACTTCTAGCGCCTGTCACACCCAGAGACTCCAGCACCAACCCTGTCACACTTCTAGCGCCTGTCACACTCACAGCCCCTGTCACCCTCTGTATCTGTCACACTCTGAAAGCCCTATCATGGGTCAAGTCTCTGTGATCCTCCCCAACTCTCACCCTCTTCCACACCACCTCACACCTCTGCCCCAGCACATTCTCCGTCCCTGCTGCACTCAGTCCTGTCACACTCACAAACCCGGCCGCCGTCCTGCCTGTCACACTCCCAGACATCAGACACTCACAAGGTGATGGGAGGAATGCGTGCAATGTGTCTGACCCCTGGCAATCACTCGGGTAGCATTACAACCACCGCTTTTACCCACCACGCCACCTGTGATTAGACCAGCCTTGGTCCTGCCCCAGTAGGAACCGTCCAGCCTGCACCGACAGGCCAGACCCCTCTGAACCGGAACACAGGCAGGCCGGGGCCAGTTCAACCTAGTTAGGGGGCCATGTGGTCGGTCCCAAAAAAATAAAACAATAAAGAAAATAATTGGGGTGTGGAACCACCTGGGGAGGTGCATGCACAATGGAGAGTGGACGGAAGGGCTGGGACAGCAAGGTGACAACAGAGGGCAGGTGGTGGGGGGGGGGGGTTGGGCAGCAAGCTGACAACAGAGGGCAAGTGGGAGGGGGTTGGGCAGCAGGCTGACAACAGAGGGCAAGTGGGAGGGGGTTGGGCAGCAGGCTGACAACAGAGGGCAAGTGGAAGGGGGTTGGGCAGCAAGCTGACAACAGAGGGCAAGTGGGATGGGGTTGGGCAGCAGGCTGACAACAGAGGGAAGGTAGGAGGAGCTGGGGCCTCAAGTTGACAAGACCGGTACAAAATGAGAAACCTCAGGTAAAGCAGTATTTGTTTCAGCTTCTTGTTACACACTCTATACAGTAAATGTCAGATACAACACTTTAAAATGTGTCTATATCTGCCTTAATGACCCCTGACTGATGAATAAACAGTGACAGAAAGGCCATGTACGGATGAATACAGGAGACTCCAAATAAAGGTCAACTTAAGAGTCACATCCGGGCCTTTGCAGAATCTTCAACGGTGAACTGATGGCCGGTGTTCATCTCTGGAAAGGTGGCAGCCCTATGTCTGTGTGACCACTTCTCCTCTTCTTCTCTGACCCCTCTAACCCCTCCTACCTATTCACGCTCTCTGTGCCCTCGACTTCCCTCCCTCCTCTCTGATCCCTCCAGTACAAATTCTCCATTTCTGCTCTCTGTGCCCTCGACTTCCCCTCCTCCTCTCTGATCCATCCAGACCCTCTTCTCCATTTATACTGCTTCTGCCCTCCATATCACCCCCCTTGATCTCTCCGGCCCTCCTTCTCTGGACTCCCCAGCCCTTTCCTATTTATACTGTCTGTTCCCTCTACTTTACCTCTTCCTCTCTGATCCCTTTAGCTTGTCTTCTCTCTTTGTACTCTCTGATCCCTCCAGCACTTCTCTATTTGTTCTCTCTGTGCCCTCGTCTTCCCTCCCCCTACTCTTCGATCTCTTCCAGTCCCTCCTCTCAATTTGTACTCACTGTGCCTCATTCTTCCCCTCTATTCCCCCAGTCCCTAATATTTATTTGTACTTCCCCTCCTCCTCTTTAACCCTCCAGCCCTCCTAAATGTGTACACTCTGCCATCTTGTTCTCCTATTCTTTTCTGATCCCTCCAGCCCCTCTTATCTATTTGTATTGTTTGTGCCCTCTGCTTCCCTCCCTCCTCTATGGTCCCTCCAGACCTTCTTCTCTATTTGTATCCTCTGTGCCCTCTACTTCCCTTCCTCCACTCTGATCCCTCCAGCCCCTCTTCTCTATTTGTATCCTCAGTGTCCTCTACTTCCCTCCATCCTCTCTGATCCCTCCATTCCCTCTTCTCTATTTGTATCCTCAGTGTCCTCTAATCCCTCTCTCCTCTCTGACCCCTACAGCTCTTCTTCTCTATTTGTATCCTCTGTGCCCTCTACTTCCCTCCTCCTCTCTGATCCCTCTAGTCCCTCTTCTCTGTTTGTATCCTCAGTGCCCTCTACTTCCCTCCCTCCTCTCTGAATTCTCCAGCCCCTCTCCTCTATTTGTATCCTCAGTGTCCTTTACTTCCCTCCCTCCTCTCTGATCCCTCCATTCCCCCTTCTCTATTTGCATTGTCTGTGCCTTCTACTTCCCACCCTCCTCTCTGATCCCTCCAGCCCCTCTTCCCTATTTGTATCCTCAGTGTCCTCTACTTCCCTCCCTCCTCTCTGATCCCACAGTCCCTCTTCTCTATATGTATCCTCAGTGCCCTCTACTTCCCTCCCTGCTCTCTAATCCCTCCCGCTCCTCTTCTCTTTTTGTATCCTCAGTGTCCCCTACTTCCCTCTCTCCTGTCTGAACCCTCCAGCCCCTCTTCTCTATTTGTATCCTCTGTGTCCTCTACTTCACTCCCTCCTCTCTGATCCCACCAGCTCCTCTTCTCTATTTGTATCCTCAGTGTCCTCTGATCCCTCCGTCCTCTCTGATCCCTCCAGCCCCTCTTCTGTATTTTTATCCTCAGTGCCCTCTACTTCTCTCCCTCCTCTCTGGTCCCCCAGTCCTTCTTCTCTATTTGTATCCTCTGTGCCCTCTACTTCCCCCCTTCCTCTCTGATCCCTCTAGTCCTTCTTCTCTATTTGTATCCTCTGTGTCCTCTACTTCCCTCCCTCCACTCTGATCCCGCCAGCCCCTCCCTCTTCTCTATTTGTATCCTCTGTGTCCTCTGATCCTTCCTTCCTCTCTGATCCCTCTAGTCCCTCTTCTCTGTTTGTATCCTCTGTGTCCTCTACTTCCCCCCTCCTCTCTGATCCCTCCAGCCGCTCTTCTCTATTTGTATCCTCTGTGTCCTCTTCTTCCCTCCCTCCTCTCTGATCCCTCCACCCTCTCTTCTCTATTTGTTTCCTCTGCGCCCTCTGCTTCCCTTTCTGCACTCTGATCCCTCCAGCCCCTCTTCTCTCTTTGTATCCTCTGTGTCCTCTGCTTCCCTCCCTCCTCTCTGATCCCTCCAGCCCCTCTTCTCTATTTGTATCACCTATGCCCTCTACGTCCCTTCCTTTTCTCTGCTCCCTCCAGCACCTATTCTCGATTTCTATCCTCAGTGTCCTCTACTTCCCTCCCTCCTCTCTGATCCCTCCAGCCCCTATTCTCTATTTGTATCCTCAGTGTCCTCTGCTTCACTCCTCTCTGATCCCTCCAGCCCCTCTTCTCTATTTGTATCCCCTATGCCCTCTACTTCCCTTCCTTTTCTCTGATCCCTCAAGCCCCTCTTCTCTATTTGTGTCCTCAGTGTCCTCTGCTTCCCTCCCTCCTCTCTGATCCCTCCAGCCCCTCTTCTCTATTTGTATCCTCAGTGTCCTCTAATCCCTCCCTCCTCTCTGATCCCTACAGCTCTTCTTCTCTATTTGTATCCTCTGTGCCCTCTACTTCCCTCCTCCTCTCTGAATTCTCCAGCCCCTCTCCTCTATTTGTATCCTCAGTGTCTTTTACTTCCCTCCCTGCCCTCTGATCCCTCCATTCCCTCTTCTTTATGTGTATCTGTAGTGTCCTCTACTTCCCTCCCTCCTCTCTGATCCCTCTAGTCCCTCTTCTCTATATGTATCCTCTGTGCCCTCTACTTCCCTTCCTGCTCTCTGATCCCTCCAGTCCCTCTCCTCTATATGTATCCTCTGTGCCCTCTACTTCCGTCCCTCCTCTCTGATCCCTCCAACCCCTCTCCTCTATTTGTATCCTCTGTGTTCTCTCCTTCCCTCCCTCCTCTCTGATCGCTTCAGTCCCTCTTCTCTATTTGTATCCTCAGTGTCCTCTGATCCCTCCCTCCTCCCTTATCCTTTCAGCCCCTCTCCTGTATTTGTATCCGCAGTGTCCTCTACTTCCCTCCCTCCTCTCTGATCCCTCCAGCCCCTCTTCTCTATTTGTATCCTCAGTGCCCGCTACTTCCCTCCCTCCTCTCTGATCCTTCCAGCCCCTCCTCTCTATTTGTATCCTCTGTGCCCTCTACTTCCCTTCCTGCTCTCTGATACCTCCAGTCCCTCTTCTCCATTTGTATCTTCAGTGCCCTCTAATTCCCTCCCTCCTCTCTGATCGCTCCAGTCCCTCTTCTGTATTTGTATCCTCTGTGTTCTCTAATTCCCCCCCTCCTCTCTGATCCCTCTAATCCCTCTTCTCTATTTGTATCCTCAGTGTTCTCTACTTCCCTCCCTCCTCTCTGATCCCTCCCGCCCCTCTTCTCTATTTGTATCCTCTGTGTCCACTACTTCCCTCCCTCCTCTCTGATCCCTCAAGCCCTCTTCTCTATTTGTACTTCAGTGTCTTCTGATCCCTCCCTTCTCTCTGATCCCTCCAGACCATCTTCTCTATTTGTATCCTCTGTGCCCTCTACTTCCCTTCCTCCTCTCTGATCCCTCCAGCCCCTCTTCTCTATTTGTAACCTGTGTGTCCTCTCCTTCCCTTCCTCCTCTCTGATCCCTAAAGCCCGCTTCTATATTTGTATCCTCTGTGCACTCTGCTTCCCTTCCTGCTCTCTGATCCCTCCAGTCTCTCTTCTCTATTTGTATCCTCCGTGTCCTCTACTTCCCTCCCTCCTCTCTGATCCCCCCAGCCCTTCTTCTCTATTTGTATCATCAGTGTCCTCTACTTCCCTCCCTCCTGTCTGATCCCTCTAGTCCCTCTTCTCTGTTTGTATCCTCTGTGCCCTCTACTTCCATCCCTCCTCTCTGATCTCCTGTCCCCTCTTCTCCATATGTATCCTCTGTGCCCTCTACTTCCTCCCTCCTCTCTGATCCCTCCAGCCCCTCTTCTCTATTTCTATCCTGAGTGCCCTCTTCTTCCCTCCCTCCTCTCTGATCCCTCCAGTACCTCTTCTCTATTTGTATCCTCAGTGTCCTCTACTTCCCTCCCTCCTGTCTGATCCCTCTAGTCCCTCTTCTCTGTTTGTATCCTCTGTGCCCTCTACTTCCATCCCTCCTCTCTGATCTCCTATCCCCTCTTCTCCATATGTATCCTCTGTGCCCTCTACTTCCTCCCTCCTCTCTGATCTCCTATCCCCTCTTCTCCATATGTATCCTCTGTGCCCTCTACTTCCTCCCTCCTCTCTGATCCCTCCAGCCCCTCTTCTCTATTTCTATCCTGAGTGCCCTCTTCTTCCCTCCCTCCTCTCTGATCCCTCCAGTACTTTTTCTCTATTTGTATCCTCAGTGTCCTCTACTTCCTCCCTCCTCTCTCATCCCTCCAGCCCCTCTTCTCTATTTCTATCCTGAGTGCCCTCTTCTTCCCTCCCTCCTCTCTAATCCCTCCAGTCCCTCTTCTCTATTTGTATCTTCAGTGCCCTCTACTTCCCTCTCTGCTCTCTGATCCCTCCAGCCCCTCTTCTGTATTTGCATTCTCTGTGTCCTCTAATTCCCTCCCTCCTCTCTGATCCCTCTAGTCCCTCTTCTCTGTTTGTATCCTCTGTGCCCTCTCCTTCCCACCCTCCTCTCTGATCCCTCCAGCTCCCCTTCTCTATTTGTATCCTCTGTGTCCTCTACTTCCCTCCCTTCTCTGTGATCCCTCCAGCCCCTCTTCTGTATTTGTATCCTCTTTGTCCTCTAATTCCCTCCCTCCTCTCTGATGCCTCTAGTCCCTCTTCTCTGTTTGTATCTTCTGTGCCCTCTACTTCCCACCCTCCTCTCTGATCCCTCCAGCCCCTCTTCTCTATTTGTATCCTCAGTGCCCTCTACTTCCCTCCCTGCTCTCTGATCCCTCCAGTCCCTCTTCTGTATTTGTATCCTCTGTGTCCTCTGTTTCCCTCCCTCCTCTCTGATCCCTCTAGTCCCTCTTCTCTATTAGTATCCTCAGTGTTCTCTACTTTCCTCCCTCCTCTCTGATCCCTTCCGCCCCTCTTCTCTATTTGTATCCTCTGTGTCCACTACTTCCCTCCCTCCTCTCTGATCCCTCCAGTCCCTCTTCTCTATTTGTATCCTCAGTGTCCTCTGATCCCTCCCTTCTCTCTGATCCCTCCAGCCCATCTTCTCTATTTGTATCCTCTGTGCCCTCTACTTCCGTTCCTCCTCTCTGATCCCTCCAGCCCCGCTTCTCTATTTGTATCCTCTGTGTCCTCTGCTTCCCTTCCTCCTCTCTGATCCCTCCAGCCCCGCTTCTCTATTTGTATCCTCTGTGCCCTCTGCTTCCCTTCCTGCTCTCTGATCCGTCCAGTCTATCTTCTCTATTTGTATCCTCTGTGTCCTCTACTTCCCTCCCTCCTCTCTGATCCCTCCAGCCCGTCTTCTCTATTTGTATCATCAGTGTCCTCTACTTCACTCCCTCCTCTCTGATCCCTTATCTCCTCTTCTCAATATGTATCGTCTGTGCCCTCTACTTCCTCCCTCCTCTCTGATCCCTCCAGCCCCTCTTCTCTATTTCTATCCTGAGTGCCCTCTTCTTCCCTCCCTCCTCTCTGATCCCTCTAGTACCTCTTCTCTATTTGTATCCTCAGTGTCCTCTACTTCCCTCCCTCCTCTCTAATCCCTCCAGTCCCTCTTCTCTATTTGTATCCTCAGTGTCCTCTACTTCCCTCCCTCCTCTCTGATCTGTCCAGTCCCTCTTCTCTATTTGTATCCGCAGTGTCCTCTACTTCCCTCCCTCCTCTCTGATCCCTCCAGCCCCTCTTCTCTATTTGTATCCTCAGTGCCCACTACTTCTCTCCCTCCTCTCTGATCCTTCCAGCCCCTATTCTCTATTTGTTTCCTCTGTGCCCTCTACTTCCCTTCCTGCTTTCTGATCCCTCCAGTCCCTCTTCTCCATTTGTATCTTCAGTGCCCTCAACTTCCCTCCCTCCTCTCTGATCCCTCTAGTCCCTCTTCTGTATTTGTATCCTCTGTGTTCTCTAATTCCCTCCCTCCTCTCTGATCCCTCTAGTCCCTCTTCTCCATTTGTATCCTCAGTGTTCTCTGCTTCCCTCCCTCCTCTCTGATCCCTCCCGCCCCTCTTCTCTATTTGTATCCTCTGTGTCCACTACTTCCTTCCCTCCTCTCTGATCCCTCCAGCCCTCTTCTCTATTTGTATCCTCAGTGTCCTCTGATCCCTCCCTTCTCTCTGATCCCTCCAGACCATCTTCTCTATTTGTATCCTCTGTGCCCTCTACTTCCCATCCTCCTCTCTGATCCCTCCAGCCCCTCTTCTCTATTTGTAACCTCTGTGTCCTCTCCTTCCCTCCCTCCTCTCTGATCCCTCCAGCCCTTCTTCTCTATTTGTATCATCTGTGTCCTCTACTTCCCTCCCTCCTGTCTGATCCCTCTAGTCCCTCTTCTCTGTTTGTATCCTCTGTGCCCTCTACTTCCCTCCCTCCTCTCTGATCCCCTATCCCCTCTTCTCCATATGTATCCTCTGTGCCCTCTACTTCCTCCCTCCTCTCTGATCCCTCCAGCCCCTCTTCTCTATTTCTATCCTGAGTGGCCTCTTCTTCCCTCCCTCCTCTCTGATCCCTCCAGTACCTCTTCCCTATTTGTATCCTCGGTTTCCTCTACTTCCCTCCCTCCTCTCTAATCCCTCCAGTCCCTCTTCTCTATTTGTATCCTCAGTGTCCTCTACTTCCCTCCCTCCTCTCTAATCCCTCCCGCCCCTCTTCTCTATTTGTATCTTCAGTGCCCTCTACTTCCCTCCCTGCTCTCTGATCCCTCCAGCCCCCCTTCTGTATTTGTATTCTCTGTGTCCTCTGCTTCCCTCCCTCCTCTCTGATCCCTCCAGCCCCATTCTCTATTTGTATCCTCAGTGCCCTCTACTTCCCACCCTCCTCTCTGATCCCTCTAGTCCCTCTTCTCTGTTTGTATCCTCTGTGCCCTCTCCTTCCCACCCTCCTCTCTGATCCCTCCAGCTCCCCTTCTCTATTTGTATCCTCTGTGTCCTCTACTTCCCTCCCTGCTCTGTGATCCCTCCAGCCCCTCTTCTGTATTTGTATCCTCTTTGTCCTCTAATTCCCTCCCTCCTCTCTGATCCCTCCAGCCCCTCTTCTCTATTTGTATCCTCTGTGTCCTCTGATCCCTCCAGCCCCTTTTCTCTATTTGTATCCTCAGTGGCCTCTGCTCCCTCCCTCCTCCCTGATCCATCCAGCCCGTCTTCACTATTTGTATCCTCTGTGCCCTCTACTTCCTCCCTCCTCACTGATCCCTCCAGCCTCTCTTCTCTATTTGTATCCTCTGTGCCCTCTACTTCCCTTCCTGCTCTCTGATCCCTCCAGTCCCTCTTCTCTATATGTACCCTCTGTGCCCTCTACTTCCCTTCCTGCTCTCTGATCCCTCCAGTCCCTCTCCTCTATATGTATCCTCTGTGCCCTCTACTTCCGTCCCTCCTCTCTGATCCCTCCAACCCCTCTCCTCTATTTGTATCCTCTGTGTTCTCTCCTTCCCTCCCTCCTCTCTGATCGCTCCAGTCCCTCTTCTCTATTTGTATCCTCAGTGTCCTCTGATCCCTCCCTCCTCTCTGATCCCTCCAGCCCCTCTCCTCTATTTGTATCCTCAGTGTCCTCTACTTCCCTCCCTCCTCTCTGATCCCTCCAGCCCCTCCTCTCTATTTGAATCCTCAGTGCTCGCTACTTCCCTCCCTCCTCTCTGATCCTTCCAGCCCCTCTTCTCTATTTGTATCCTCTGTGCCCTCTACTTCCCTTCCTGCTCTCTGATCCCTCCAGTCCCTCTTCTCCATTTGTATCTTCAGTGCCCTCTACTTCCCTCCCTCCTCTCTGATCCCTCCAGTCCCTCTTCTCTATTTGCATCCTCAGTGCCCTCTACTTCCCTTCCTGCTCCCTGATCCCTCCAGTCCCTCTTCTCTGTTTCTATTCTCAGTGTCATCTGCTTCCTCCTTCCTCACTGGTCCCTCCAGCCCCTCTTTTCTGTTTGTATCCTATGTGCCCTCAACTTCCCTTCCTGCTCTCTGATCCCTCCAGTCCCTCTTCTCTATGTGTATCCTCAGTGTCCTCTACTTCCCTCCCTCCTCTCTGATCCCTCCAGTCCAAATTCTCAATTTCTGCTCTCTGTGCCCTCATCTTCCCCTCCTCCTCTCGGATCCATCCAGACCCTCTTCTCTATTTGTATCCTCGGTGTCCTCTGCTTCCCTCCCTCCTCTCTGATCCCTCCAGCCCCTCTCCTCTATTTGTATCCTCTGTGTCCTTTACTTCCCTCTCTCCTCTATGATCCCTCCAGTCCCCCTTCTATATTTGCATCATCTGTGCCTTCTACTTCCCTCCCTCCTCTCTGATCTCTCCAGTCCCTCTTCTCTATTTGTATCCTCAGTGTCCTCTGACTCCTTTCTCCTCTCTGGTCCCTCCAGCCCCTCTTCTCTATTTGTATCCCCTGTGCCCTCCACTTCCCTTCCTGCTCTCTGATCCCTCCATCCCCTCTTCTCTATTTGTATCCTCTGTGTCCTTTACTTCCCTCTCTCCTCTCTGATCCCTCCAGTCCCCCTTCATATTTGCATCATCTGTGCCTTCTACTTCCCTCCCTCCTCTCTGATCTCTCCAGTCCCTCTTCTCTATTTGTATCCTCAGTGTCCTCTACTTCCCTCCCTCCTCTCTGATCCTTCCAGCCCCTCTTCTCTATTTGTAACCTTTGTGTCCTCTACTTCCCTCCCTCCTCTCTGATCCCTCCAGCCCCTCTTCTCTATTTGTATCGTCAGTGTCCTCTACTTAACTTCTTTCTCTCTGGTCCCTCAAGTCCCTCTTCTCTATTTGTCTCCTCAGTGTCCTCTGATCCCTCCCTCCTCTCTGATCCCTCCAGCCCCTCTTTTCTGTTTGTATCCTCTGTGCCCTCTACTTCATCCCTCCTCTCTGATCCCTCCAGCCCCTCGTCTCTATTTGTATCCTCTGTGCCCTCTACTTCCCTCCCTCCTCTCTGATCCCTCCAGCTCCTCGTCTCTATTTGTATTATCAATGTCCTCTACGTCCCTCCCTCCTCTTTGATCCATCCAGCCCCTCTTCTCTATTTGTATCCTCTGTGCCCTATACTTCCTCCTTCCTCACTGGTCCCTCCAGCCCCTCTTTTCTGTTTGTATCCTATGTGCCCTCAACTTCCCTTCCTGCTCTCTGATCCCTCCAGTCCCTCTTCTCTATGTGTATCCTCAGTGTCCTCTACTTCCCTCCCTCCTCTCTGATCCCTCCAGCCCCTCCCTCTTCTCTGTTTGTATCCTCTGTGCCCTCTACTTCCCTTCCTCCTCTCTGATCCCTCCAGTCCTTCTTTATTTGTATCCTCTGTGCCCTCTACTTCCTTCTGTCCTCTCTGATCCCTCCAGCCCCTCTTCTCTCGTGTATTGGTGTCCCCGCACTCACAAAGTCCGGGGAATTTGCCCTGAACAATGTAGAGGCACCTTGGCTAATGCCAGGGTGCCCTCACACTCAGTAACTTTGCACCTAACCTTCTCTATGTGAAGGTTATACATATAGGTGACTTATAAGTCACTTAAGAGCAGTGTGAAGGTTAGACATATAGGTGACTTATAAGTTACTTAAGTGCAGTGTAAAATGGCTTTGAAATAATGTGGATGTTATTTTACTCAGGCTGCAGTGGCAGTCCTGTGTAAGAATTGTCAGAGCTCCCTATGGGGAATGCTGCAGCCCATAGGGATCTCCTGGAACCCCAATACCCTGGGTACCTAGGTACCATATACTAGGGAATTATAAGGATGTTCCAGTATGCCAATTTGAATTGGTAAAATTAGTCACTAGCATGCAGTGACAATTTGTAAAGCAAAGAGAGCATAAACACTGAGGTTCTGGTTAGCAGCCTCAGTGATACAGTTAGGCACCACACAGGGAACACATATAGTCCACACACTTATGAGCACTGGGGTCCTGGCTAGCAGGGTCCCAGTGACACATATCAAACACACTGACAACATAGGGTCTTCTCTATGAGCACTGGGCCCTGGCTAGCAGGATCCCAGTGAGACAGTGAAAACACCCTGACATACACTCACAAACAGGCCAAAAGTGGGGGTAACAAGGCTAGAAAGAGGCTACTTTCCTACACTCCCCCCGTGTTCTTTCGGGACCCCAACCCTTCTGTTCTCTCTTATCCCCTCTGTACTCTCAGGACCCCAACCCTTCTGTTCTTACTTCTCTCTCCATCCCCCCTGTGCACTTTTGGGACACCAACCCTTCTGTTCTCTCTTCTCCCCCGTGTACTCTTGGGACCCCAACCCTTCTGTTCTCTCTTCTCCCCCTGTGTACTCTCGGGGACCCCAACCCTTCTGTTCTCACTTCTCCAACTGTGTACTCTCAGGACCACAACCCTTCTGTTATTAGTCGCCCCACCTCCCTGCATTCTCTCTTCCCTGTTGCCCTTTCTGCACTGTTAATAAAGCTGAAATGGACTCGATCTCTGAACCCATAAATGCCTGACCCTGTCAGAAAGTTACATGTAAAACTGACAGACAAGTTAGAATTCCATAAAGCTTTAGCAACACGTGCGCCTGCACAGGTCTAGCAAGAATTAATTGTTGAATAAAGATTCATAGCAGCGCCCCATTTTAATTGTGAAACATATTCTGCTCTGAAAAACCCAGCACTTTCAGACTTCTTGTCACAACCCTCTCTGCCACAAAGTGCAGTTTACTTTTATTTTGTATGAACATTCCTCACTGCACAAGATATTTTGAAAGTTAATTTTGGACATTAAGATTGTCTTAATTAGCCACCAGTATATGAAGTCTCGAGCAAAAGAGCCTGAAAGAGGGCCGTGTTGACACCTCCCTCCCAAATAAAGCACAAGTGATGCCTTAGGCAGTCCTTTAAACATGTTACAGTTTCACAAACACACTATCTTCCCGTCTGAGCACACACATACTAACCAGCTAAATTAAAAAGCAACACCGAAGTGGTCCATTCAGTTGTTTAATTGAAAAGAAAAAATATCTTTATATTTACAGTGATGCAATCAATATAAAAAAGTAATATTAAAACAAAAATAAATTAAAAATCTGTATTTTAACTTGAACTCATCACCTGTTCATCATACAAATAAGCAATTGAGTTAGGCTGTACGTAAACAAAGAAAGAAGCAACAAAGGGAAGAAAGTTTATAGGACTAGGCGCTCACAGTGAATCCCCAAGTAGTTATACAAATTATTCAATTATAAACACGGTGTTCCTGGCAGGAGGATCCTCCCACTCCTCCAATGTTTCTCGAAGAAAAACACAACATAGTCAGCAAATGTCAAGGCACACGTGAATTAAAGGAAACATAGTCCATGATTATGTACAATAAAGTCCTCTTCCAAATGATCAGGTACAATGCAGACCAAGAAAAATTAGGATGAATCCAGTTTACTCTTGAGATGTAGTATTCAAATACTGGTACGACAGACAACAGCCAACACGTGTTTCGTCATAAGAGACAATAATCTCATTGTCTTCCTCAGGGCTCAACAGAGTGTTTAGGTAGAGTTAATGACGATTTGAAGAGAGCTTATTAGCTCTCCAAGTAGTCACAAGTACTACAGATCCAGTAATGAACATTGTAGAAGTGAATCAGCATAAGTCAGTGCGAAGTGTTTATAAATGTACCTCCTATCTATCGAATGACCCGGTGGACACGAATTGACGTGTCCCGAGAGCTGAGTACCACTCCCCGTCGGCGTGTTAGCAAGAATTGTGAAACATATTCTGCTCTGAAAAACCCAGCACTTTCAGACTTCTTGTCACAACCCTCTCGGCCACAAAGTGCAGTTTACTTTTATTTTGTACGAACATTCCTCACGACACAAGATATTTTGAAAGTTAATTTTGGACATTAAGATTATCTTAATTAGCCACCACTATGTGAAGTCTCAAGCAAAAGAGCCTGAAAGAGGGCCGTGTTGACACCACCCTCCCAAATAAAGCACAAGTGATGCCTTAGGCAGTCCTTTAAACATGTTACAATTTCACAAACACACTTCCTTCCCGTCTGAGCATACACATACTAACCAGCTAAATTAAAAAGCAACACCGAAGTGGTCCATTCAGTTGTTTAATTGAAAAGAAAAAATATCTTTATATTTACAGTGATGCAATCAATATAAAAAGTAATATTAAAACAAAAATAAATTAAAAATCTGTATTTTAACTTGAACTCATTATCTGTTCATCATACAAATAAGCAATTGAGTTAGACTGTACTCAGTACATGTGGCCACTGAAAGTTCTGGTTGACCCAGAAGTCCGATAAATGACCAAAAGTATTTTTTATTCACCTCACTAATGGTGGGTCCAGGAAAAGAGACAATTGCTGTCTATCACTAATCCACCTCTACAATGGAGGGGCCATTCGGATAGTCCATAATTGTGCACATCAATGCACCTCCTTAATAGAGGATTCAGGAGAAGAGTCAATTGCTGGTCCATCACTGATCCATCTCATCAATGGTGAGACCATTGGAATAAGCCATTACTGTCCATCACTAATCCACCTCCTCAATGGTGGGTCCAGTGGTGGAGCTCCCTGGGCAGGCCTGAGCTCCACAGCTCGCACCTGGCATTCCACCAGGTATACCGGCCTGATAGAGCTTGGTGATGATGGGATTGCAAACCTTCTCCAGCTCCTTCTGCTGGTGCTCATACTCCTCCTTATCTGCCAGCTGGTTGTTCTCCACGCAGGAGATGGCTTGGTTACATTTGTCCACTATCATCTTCCGGTCGTCTTTGCTGATCCTGTCTTTAAGATTGTCACCCTCCACTGTGCTCTTCATGTTGAAAGCGTAGGACTCCAGCGTGTTCTTGGCAAAGACCTTCTCTCTCTGGGCTTCATCATCTGCTTTGTACCTCTCAGCCTTCTGCATCATCCTCTCAATCTCCTCTTTGCTCAGCCAGCTCTTGTTATTGGTGATTGTGTTCTGTTTGCCTGAACTGTTGTCCACAGCAGATACATTCAGGATGCCATTAGCATCTATATCAAAGGTCACCTCAATCTGTGGCACACCACGAGGGGCTGGTGTGATTCCGATCAGATCAAATTTCCCCAGGAGATTGTTGTCCTTCGTCATACAGCTTTCACCCTCATACACTTGGATCAGGACACCAGGCTGGTTATCAGAGCAGGTCGTGAAGATCTTGGTTCGCAAGGTTGGGATGGTGGAGTTGCGTTTGAGGAGAACAGTCATCTCACCACCTGCTGTCTCAATCCCCAGTGAGAGAGGTGCTGCATCCAGGAGAAGATTCTCAGGCTTGTAACCCATTATGATGGCTGTTTCCAATGCTGCACCGTAGGCCACAGCCTCGTCTGGGTTGATGCTTTTGTTCAGTTCTCTGCCGTTGAAAAAGTCCTGCAGCAGTTTCTGGATTTTTAAGATGCGGGTTGATCCTCCTACGAGCACAATGTCATGGATTTGAGTTTTGTCGAGCTTCGCTTCTCTCAGGGCCTTCTCCACAGGCTCAAGGGTTCCTCTAAAGAGATCAGCACACAGCTCCTCAAAGCGTGCTCTGGAGATGGAAGTGTAGAAATCAATGCCATCGAAAAGGGAGTCAATCTGGATGCTGGCCTGATTGCTGGAAGACAGGGTTCTCTTGGCTCGCTCACAAGCAGTTCTAAGCCTCCGAACTGCCCTCTTGTTCTGGCTGATGTCCTTCTTGTGCTTTCTCTTGAATTCCTTAATTAAATGATTGACTATTCGGTTGTCAAAGTCTTCGCCCCCCAGGTGGGTGTCTCCAGCTGTAGCCTTGACTTCAAAGATGCCATTATCAATTGTTAGAATGCAGACATCAAAGGTACCTCCACCCAGGTCAAAGACCAGGACATTAAGCTCTCCTCTGCTGCTTTTCTCCAGTCCATAGGCGATAGCTGCTGCTGCGGGCTCATTGACGATCCTCAGCACATTCAGACCAGCGATAACCCCAGCATCTTTAGTGGCCTGCCTCTGAGAGTCATTGAAATAAGCAGGCACAGTGATGACAGCATTTGAGACTGGGTGGCCCAGGTATGCTTCAGCGGTCTCCTTCATTTTGGTCAGCACCATGGAAGACACCTCTTCAGGGGAGAAAGTCTTGTTCTCCCCTTTGTACTCCACCTGCACCTTGGGCTTGCCACCATCGCTCACCACCTTGAAGGGCCACTGCTTCATGTCAGCCTGCACCACTGTGTCATTAAACTTCCTGCCAATCAGTCTCTTGGCATCAAAGACGGTGTTCTGGGGGTTGAGGGACACCTGGTTCTTGGCAGCGTCTCCAATGAGCCTCTCAGTGTCTGTGAAGGCCACATAGCTGGGGGTGGTGCGGTTGCCCTGGTCGTTGGCGATGATCTCCACCTTGCCATGCTGGAAGACTCCCACACAGGAGTAGGTGGTGCCCAGGTCGATGGCGACGCCTTTGGGTGCAGACATCTTCAGAGGTATTTCTGGCTCTGGGAGGCTCTTGCCACAGGTTCCCGCCTTTAGGCTTCTTTCCGCTGCGGTCTGAGCTTTTGTGAGTCTTTGCTGTAAAGGGGCTCTCGGCTGCTGTTCTGTGAGTTCTCAACTCAGAGGTGAAGGAAACGGCTTCTAGGCGGTTCCTCTGTATCCGCGCCCTCTCTGCTCCTGCTCGGATCTGAGCGCCCCTCGTCGCCGGATCCTGCATTCATCCTCCAGCAGCCGCACACACGAGTAGCCACGCGCACTGGAACACGCCCTCCGACCAATCACGGCCTCTGGATTGTCACACATCTGGACCTTCACTGAAGTTTCTGCGCTGCTGTCCAATTAAACAAGCATTTTCAATGCAACTGGTCTCGCATTTGCTCGAGTAAGAGCTATTAGCTTTGTAAGCTCCTAACTGGACTTTTCTTGTCACACAATTGAAAAGAAAAAAAAACGCAGCGCGATCACGTGTGACAAGAAAAGTCCGGTTAGGAGTTTCCAAAGCTAATAGCTCTAACTCGAGCAAATGCGAGACCAGTTGCATTGAAAATGCTTGTTTATCTATTACTGTGGACCCTTAGTTTTCTGCACGAACCAACTGCCACTTCTTGCGTCTGTTCAGCGAGCTTCAAGCCACCATTTGGGTTACTTTGAAATTAACACATTTCAAAAATAAATAAAACATTCATCCTGAACTTTAATTGATTGCTCTCGTCTCTAGCTAGTATTTTACATTCTAAATGTGATGCACGTACAAGTTTAAGTACATCACATGTTATTCACGTAGGAAATAAGATGTGAATGTGAATGCAGCTTTAGTGATATAGTACAAACGCTATGAGCTAGCAATAAAACCTAATGCGTATTATGTTATAAAATAATATTGAAGCAGGTTCAAGAGTTTTAATTATTTTAATTATGTCCATTGGAAGCACGTAAAACGAACATAATCAACCACCAATAGTTTACATTTTAGATATTCAATAACAACACGAACGAATGGGGATGCATTTCTGTCTGATCTCGTGCAAGTAATAAAGCCCGTGGCATGATACTGTAGGCAAATATGTACAGGAACATTGTGCTTAGAAAAAAAGGAGTAGGCGCACGTTTCTCTTAAGGCAAGAATCCCTTGTTGCTGCCTCCCTTTACACACTGGGAGATAATCATAAATGTAAATACACTTGTTCAGAAATTCTCTGCATTTGAAGACAACGAATTTCCAGTTTATTACCCACTCAAGGATGTAGTCAGATTATATGTCATGATACACGGTAAAATGCAAATACATTCTTTGGACCTAAATTTCTCTCTCAGAAAAGATGATGAAATTCACGCTTTCCTTCTCGACAATTGTATTCCCTTTACCTGGAACGCCTCCTTTCGTAGGAGAATACATTTAAAAAGGCTCAGTTTTTTTTCAGCCGCCCTTTTACGTAAATCAGTGATGCTGTGACCCAATGTATTGGAACTGTACTTATATAGCGCTTACTACCCACTGGCGAGGCGTTAAAGATTACGCGTTGATACATATGAAATCATTTTGTGCCACTGTGATCCCTGCGTTGTAGCAGAAAACACTAGAACATTCTCTCGCTACCGTCAAACACTCGAATTAGGCTGACAAACCGCACTGGCGCTGAGAGGAACGGCTGTGCCGTTTATTCTTCTGCGGGAACCTAAATTGCCTGTGGTGATTAACGCAGTACCGCAAAGCATTACGTCCATGTTGGCATCATGCTAATACCAAAATTACAATATGTGCTCTTTGCGAATTGTGTTCTCTTATTCTTACAAAGTCACAGATGAAATTAGTTCACAGTCAGCCCTCCTCTGGCTTAATATACGTGACTGCGGCCTTTAGCTCAAGTTATTCAGAGGCACCAGCGTGCGAATCGAAGCGGCGCTATTTTTCGGAGGGGAACATAATGTCCGTTTCTCATGTGGGAGTGATGGAGAGAGGAAGAACTCTCTGTTCTACAGTTCTGAGCCTGAACTTCGCAACAGCCAAACTTTCTCATTAAGATGAAAAAGTCTGTGCGGAATGTCTTGGTAAAAATAGCGCACAAAAAGGGGTCGGCACACGAATAGAGATCGGGTAGAATAAAACCCGCAGGATCTTTGATTTGGAAACTGTAGTGAGCCAGATCTTCAGCGATGCCGAGTTTGCAAAGAAGGAAATTGGCGCCATGCAGAGGATTGCCATCCGCTTTGCAATTTTTGTGTCACTGAGGAGACGACGTTTGGGTTTCTAACCGTTAGGGAGATGCCAATGTAGCAAGCACATATAATAAGAACGCACAGACGTTTAGCACCAGAATAAAAACGATGTAAGATTGGAAGAGTCTGCTTTCTATGTCCATTGGGAGGCAGATGACTTTCATAGAGCTGCTAACACCAAATATTGGAAGGATCGCCACCGTAAAGGCAAAAACCCATCCAATCACCAAAATCACAGTGGCATGGCGGAATCGTACCTTGCGGTCGAGCTGCATAAATATGTTATTGTGTGCCATCTTTCGAGAGTCATGACTCTTAGCGTGTAGACCGAGAGCTCGCTTGCAAACATTGTGAAACAAGCATTTGGAATGCAATAGTCTCGAGTTAGAGCTCATAGCCTTGTAAATTACGGACTGGACTTTTATTGCCAGACAGATTGAAAACAACAAAAGGAAGAGAGGGAGGACGAGCTGGCCCTGGAAAAGCCCCCTCTGCTGTTGGTTTATGTTTAAAGAGGGAGCTGGTGGGGAGGAGGGACTGAACAGGCACCCACACTGTTGAGGTGAAACAGGCAAATGCCAAAAAAAGTCCCTTACAGAAAAGATAAACAGGACATAGCGTAATTACACAGTACTTTGTGCTGCTCCCAAAGTGAAAAAAGGCAGGACAAAGAGGCAAACTGACCACTAGCAAGCAAAGATTTTTGAAGGACACTGCAACTAACAAATCAGAATGCTGGAACTCACTCTATTGTATACTTTAGTATACAGCAGGCCGAACGCTAACGCTCGACCTAAAAAGCACACTGTAGGCTCTGTGCGGCACAGCCAATTAGAGTGGAGGAGGCGGGGTTTATGTAAATTACTTTCTTTCTCAGCAATGTGCGGAATGTTCCAGATGTTACACATATCTCACCTCCCCCTCCCCCGGGTTCTGAGAAGGACGAGAACCTAAAGCTGCGCCTGATAAACAAGCAAAACCGCCACCGCCTTTGTATGTGTCATTTTCAGTGGGGTAACAGTGAAGTTGTATACAAATATTACGTCAGTGTCCGGCAATGAAATATTGTTCGCAGTTGTGAATACAAAAAAACCTTTAAATAAAGCGGTTTCTCTGGAGTCCTGTTTTCTATTTACAACGGTTGCGAGACGCCGATCATTAGCTTATGGGTCACCCGCGTGCAGACCCGGGCCTCCGCCACAAGGAAGTGCATTCTGGGACTTGTAGTGCGGACATAGTTCGAGTGCCACTTTAACGATGAAAGCATTGGTGTAAAACAAAACAGAGCTGCAACTAGTGACATGAGACCACAGGCTAACTTTAGGTTTATTGAGTTATATTCTCCCATCGTGCTTCCTATCCGGCTTTGCAGTGCTTAACCCCTTCGCTGCCAGGCCTTTTCCCCCTCAGGTGCCAGGCCTTTTCCCCCTCAGGTGCCAGGCCTTTTCCCCCTCAGGTGCCAGGCCTTTTTTTGGCTATTTGGGGCAGTTCGCACTTAGGCCCTCATAACTTCTTGTCCTCATTAACTACCCACGTCAAATTTGCATCCTTTTTTTTTACAACATCCTAGGGATTTTAGAAGTACCCAGAGTTTGTGGGTTCCCCTGGAGGAGACCAAGAAATTAGCCAAAATACAGTGAACATTTCCATAAAAAAAAAAAAAAAGAATGGGAAAAAAAGGCTGCAGAAGAAGGCTTGTGTTTTTTTCCCTGAAAATGGCATTAACAAAGGGTTTGCAGTGCTAAGATCACCAGCTTCCCAGCTTACAGGAACAGGCAGACTTAAATCAGAAAACCCAAATTTTCAACACAATTTTGGCGCTTTACTGGGACCTACCCCATTTTTACTATTTTTTGTGCTTTCAGCCTCCTTCCAGTTAGCAACAGAAATGGGTATGAAACCAACGCTGGATCCCAGTAAGCTAAACATTTCTGAAAAGAAGACAAAATTCTGAATTCAGCAAGGGGTAATTTGTGTAGATCCTACAAGGGTTTTCTACAGAAAATAAAAGCTGAAATAAAAGATTATTGAAATTGAGGTGAAAAAAACAGCCATTGTTCTAAACGTTTTACTCTATAACTTTTTCTTGTGATGTCAGATGTTTGAAAGCAATATACAGTTATGTCTGCTGGACTCTTCTGGTTGCAGGGATATATAGGGATTGTAGGTTCATCAAGAACTGTAGGTACCCAGAGCCAATAAATGAGCTGCACCTTGCAATGGGCTTTCATTCTATACCGGGTATACATCAATTCATTTGCTGAAATATAAAGAGTGAAAAATAGGTATCAGGAAAACCTTTGTATTTCCAAAATTGGCACAAGATAAGGTGTTGAGAAGCAGTGGCTATTTGCACATCTCTGAATTCCGGGGTGCCCATACTATCATATGAATTACAGGGCATTTCTCAAATAGACGTCTTTTTTACACTCTATCTTACATTTGGAAGGAAAAAATGTAGAGAAAGACAAGGGGCAATAACACTTGTTTTGCTATTCTGTGTTCCCCCAAGTCTCCCGATAAAAATGGTACCTCACTTGCGTGGGTAGGCCTAATGTTCGCACCAGGAAATGCAACATGGACACATCACATTTTTACATTGAAATCTGACATGTTTTTTGCAAAGTGCCCAGGTGTGGATTTGGGCCCCTAGTTCAGCCGGAACCTAGGGAAACCTACCAAACCTGCAAATATTTGAAAACTAGACACCTAGGGGAATCCAAGATGGGGTGACTAGTGGGGCTCTCGCCAGGTTTGGTTACCCAGAATCCTTTGCAAACCTCTAAATTTGGCTAAGAAAACACTTTTTCCTCACATTTCGATAATAGAAAGTTCTGGAATCTGAGAGGAGCCACAAATTTCCTTCCACCCAGCATTCCCCGAAGTCTCCCAATAAAAATGTTATCTCACTTGTATGGGTAGTCCTAGCGCCTGCGAAAGGAAATGCCCCAAAACACAACATGGACACATTACATTCTCCCAAAGAAAACAGACCTGTTTTTTGCAAAGTGCCTAGCTGTGGATTTTGGCCTCTAGTTCAGCCAGCACCTAGGGAAACCTACCAAACCTGTCCATTTTTTAAAACTAGACTCCTAGGGGAATCCAAGATGGGGTGACTTGTGGGGCTCTCACCAGGTTCTGTTACCCAGAATCCTTTGCAAATTTCAAACTTTGGCTAAAAAAACACTTTTTCCTCACATTTCGGTGACACATAGGTTCTGGAATCTGAGAGGAGCCACAAATTTCCTTCCACCCAGCGTTCCCCCAAGTCTCCTGATAAAAATGGTACCTCACTTGCGAGGGTAGACCTACTGCCAACGAAAGGAAATGCCCCAAAACACTATGGCGGTCATTACAACATTGGCAGTAAAAGCCGCTTACCGCCGTGCAGAAGACCGCCAACACACCGCCGCGGCCACGGAAAACCGCCACAGCAATTATGACCCACAGCACGGAATCCGCCAAAATTCATACACCCACACAAGTCCGCCACACCAAAGGTCAGTGATAAACTGGTGAAAACAAAACCTCCACCGTCACGCCAACAGAAATACGCCCACACTATCACGACCCACGAATCCACGCAGCGGTCTTTCAACCGCGGTATACCAATGGTGGTACACACCGCCACGCTCAAAATACACACATATATACAAAACACAGCCACATTGGACAATTCGAAATACACACACCTGATACACATACACACACCACACCCACACACCCAAACCAATATAAAACACACACCCACATCACCCAAAAACCCCTACGGCCACAATTACTGAGAGAAGGCCAGAGAGAGACACAACCATCAACAATACTAGCATCCACAGGCACACAACACCATCAACCACAGAACTTCTACGCACCTCACACTACACACCACTACATATCAGCACACTTATCACCACACACAACACCCCACACATCACCTACACCACCCCATGGCACGGCAAAGACACCCCAGGTTCTCAGAGGAGGAGCTCAGGGTCATGGTGGAGGAAATCGTCCGGGTAGAGCCACAGCTATTCGGATCACAGGTGCAGCACACCTCAATTGCAAGGAAGATGGAGCTATGGCGAAAAATAGTGGACAGGGTCAACGCAGTGGGACAGCACCCAAGAAATCGGGAGGACATCAGGAAGAGGTGGAACGACCTACGGGGGAAGGTGCGTTCCGTGGTCTCAAGACACCACCTTGCGGTTCAGCGGACTTGCGGCGGACCCCCACTTCCTCCCCCACAACTAACAACATGGGAGGAGCAGGTCTTGGCGATTCTGCATCCTGAGGGCCTCGCAGGAGTTGGTGGAGGAATGGACTCTGGTAAGTCAAATCTTAACTATTACATCCCCCACCCTACCTGCATGCCAGCACATACCCCCACCCTCACCCCCATCACTCTAACTCCTCACAAATGTCCCAACATCACAAACCACACATCCTAACCCCGAGCCCTGCATGCAACACCAAAGCATGGACACCCATCACAAAAGCATGGCCACTGCACATACCCATACACCCCCCTAAACCATCATCACACAAGGTCCCACACAGGAATGCAAGCACTAGGGTACACGTTCACCCACCCATTGCACACCATGGCACACACAGATGTAATAAACATCCTGTTATACCCCTGCAGGACCACTACCCAACGTCACCGGACAGGAGGGTCCACACATGTCCACACCACCAACAGAAGAGGCCCACAGTGATGACAGCACCTCTGTCCAAGTGGATCTAGATGACCAGCCCGGCCCATCGGGGACCTCGGGACAGTCGGTTCCCCTCACCCAGTCACAGGCCATCACAGAGCTTCCCCCCTCTGGAAACATCAGCACAGCACCCACCCAGTGGGCCCATACCTCCGTTCCCAGGACACGTCAATCAGCAGTGTGTCCACCACTACAGGGAACCCAGGCTAACCCACCACCCCAACAACAACAGGGACCTGGGGGCAGTGGTAGTGGGCACACGGTCCAGGGGACGGAGGCCCAGGAACACAGGGGAACAGGGAGGGCTGCTGTGTGACAGGGGGCGGACAGGCCCAGGGAACCCACTCTCCAAGAGGCCCTCTCCAACATCATGGGAGCCTACCACCACTCCCAGGAGACGATGGCAACGGTACTGGCTAAGTTTCAGGAGACCCAGCGCCTGCAGGAGGAACAGTATTTGGGCTTCAGGGAGGAACTCAGATCCATCAATTCCACCCTGGGCACCATCGTAGGGGTGCTGAAGGAAGTACTCAACACCAGGAGGGACACTGTGGCACTACCAGGGGCCCCTGACACTAGCCTGGACGATGAACTGCCCACCACCTCCACCGGCGCTAGTGGACAGGAGGCACCGCCACAGGAAACCCCACCCCCTGCAGAGGGAGAACCACCTCGCAAACGGTCCCTGAGATCCAGGGTAAAGACAGAGAACAATGCCAAGACCCCCGCCAAGAAATGAGACCACCCTGATTGTCATCCTACCGTCCCACTTTGTCACCCTGTCCATCCTTAAACTGCCCCAGCTCCACTTCCTATGCCCATTTGGGCAATGCACCTGTGAGATTAATAGACTGGATATCTGCCATGGACATTCCTCCGCCATCACCCCTAACCATTTTGCTACCCCCTCCAATATTGAGCACTAAAATAAACACCCTTAAAGCACAAAACAATCTGGAGTCAGTCTGTGATTTCGGAATACTGTATTAGCAATTACTGTGGCAAAAAGCTCTTTCATTTGTAATGTCAACATACCTATGTCACACAGCTGTAGTCCATGAGGAATCAAAGCAGATGTCACAAATTGGGACCCACATCTGTGAAATCATAAGGGAAAGTGACAACTCAGTGACCATACACTGGGTGAAAACGACAGACAGTAGAGAGGTAGTAGTGTTTAAGTACATGTAGTAGGCAGGTTTGTATTCTTACCTGTGTTTCAGTGGAAATATTGCTGGATCACTGAGTCCCTGTTGTCCATGTCTTCTTCTTCTGCTTCCTCGTCTTCACTGTCCACAGGCTCCACAGCTGCAACAACATCGCCATCTGGACCATCCTCCTGCAGAAAAGGCACCTGTCATCGCAAAGCCAAGTTGTGAAGCATACAGCAGGCCACGATGATCTGGCACTCCTTCTTTGGTGAGTAGAATAGGGATCCACCTGTCATATGGAGGCACTGGAACCTGGCCTTCAGGAGGCCGAAGGTCCGCTCGATCACCCTCCTAGTTCGCCCATGTGCCTCATTGTAGCGTTCCTCTGCCCTTGTCCTGGGATTCCTCACTGGGGTCAGTAGCCATGACAGGTTGGGGTAACCAGAGTCACCTGCAAATGGCAAGGGACAACTGTTAGACACACACTAACCTGTAGGGATATCCCCAGACCCAGACAACCATTCCCACTGTCTTCCTTCCAGGTGCTCACCTAATAGCCACACACGGTGCCTCTGGAGTTGACCCATCACATAAGGGATGCTGTTATTCCGCAGGATGTAGGCGTCATGCACTGAGCCAGGGAACTTGGCATTCACATGGGAGATGTACTGGTCGGCCAAACATACCATCTGTACATTCATCGAATGATAACTCTTCCGGTTTCTGTACACCTGTTCACTCCTGTGGGGGGGGGGACCAAAGCCACATGGGTCCCATCAATGGCACCTATGATGTTGGGGATATGTCCCAGGGCATAGAAATCACCTTTCACTGTAGGCAAATCCTCCACCTGAGGGAAAACGATGTAGCTCCGCATGTGTTTCAGCAGGGCAGACAACACTCTGGACAACGCGTTGGAAAACATAGGCTGGGACATCCCTGATGCTATGGCCACTGTTGTTTGAAATGACCCACTTGCAAGGAAATGGAGCACTGACAGCACCTACACTTGAGGGGGGATTCCTGTGGGATGGCGGATAGCTGACATCAGGTCTGGCTCCAGCTGGGTACACAGTTCCTGGATTGTGGCACGGTCAAGCCTGTAGGTGATGATCACATGTCTTTCCTCGATTGTGGACAGGTCCACATACAGTCGGTACACCAGAGGATGCCGCCATCTCCTCACATGTCCCAGCGGACGGTGCCTATGAAGGACAACAGCGAGCACAGAGTCAAACAACTCAGAGGTACGTACCCACAGCTTACACAGAACACGATTCATAATCCAAAAAGTGGCCTGTATGTGTGTTGAGTCTAGGCCTAGTTATGTGTGACGCAGTTAAAAATTAAGCCATGTGGGCCCCTGAAATGGTGGCTGCCTGACCTGTAAAGTGGGACAATTGGATGTGAGGTAACTGCGCTGGCGTTGTACACCGTCGCGGTAGGCGGGCAAAGACCGCAGCGCAATTCTGCATTGGTTAACATTGGACCCTATGGGTCCCAGGAGCCAATGACGATGTACGCCGGCGGTGACGGTACGCACCGCCGCGGCCGTGACCGCCATTTTCTATCTGTTGAATCACTCGATACCTGATCTTCGACAGGAGAGGACCTACACTGCAAGTGCTGCTGTGACCTCGGTCTGGAAGAGACAATGGCTCGAGTGTTTGGGGAAAGGGCCCCTGCCTTCACATTGGAGGAGTTGGAGAAACTCGTGGATGGGGTCCTCCCCCAGTACACGCTACTCTACGGTCCTCCAGGCAAACAGGTAAGTACACTAGGAGCATGCTGTATGGGCTATGCCTGTGTGGAGAGGGGTGGATGTAAGAAGGAAGGGGGAGAGTGCGGCGTGCATGAAACGACGGTGGGTGCATGTCCCACATGCCAAGGGTAGGGATGGGGGCCAATGACTGTGACGGTGCAGTTGATAATAAGTTTCTCTTCCTCCTGTACAAATCATGTAGGTCAGCGCCCATCAGAAAAAAGATATTTGGCGTGCCATCGCCAAGGACATCCGGACCCTGGGGGTCTACCACAGACGGGGCACCCACTGCCGGAAAAGATGGGAGGACATTCGCCGCTGGAGCAAGAAGATGGTGGAGGCTCAGCTGGGGATGGCCTCCCAACATGGGAGGGGTGCCTGTCGCAACATGACCCCCCTGATGTTCAGGATCCTGGCTGTGGCGTACCCGGAGTTGGATGGGCGCTTGAGGGCATCACAGCAGCCACAAGGGGGTGAGTACTCTCTCATCCTGCTGATTTTGCGCGCAGTGGAGGGGTCTTGGTGGGGGAGGTGGGCTGTGGGTTTCCCTAGGCCTGGGCGAGTTTAGTAGGCAAGGTCCCTCCATAAGGTAGGCCATGTGGCACCCCACACCACCTCTGTAGAGTGCCAACTACACCTAGTCATGCCCGTGTGTCATCCATGTGTGCAGATGTCGTCCATAGCCTAGTAGGCCATTTCCCGGTAGCGGTAATGCATGCACTCAACATGTCTTTCTTCTGTTGTCCCCCCCCTTTTTGTGGACTCCCTGTTCTTGTGTGCATTAGCTTCATCAGGCGGAGGAGCAGTGGCTCCGGAGCAGGAGGGAGCTGCATCCCACATGGCCCTGGAGGGCGAAACTACAGACTCTGAGTTCACCAGTGGGACGGAGGGTGAGGGGAGCTCCACGGCGGGGACAGGAGCTGACACCAGCGACACAGACTCGTCCTCTGATGGGAGCTCCCTTGTGGTGGCGGCAACATCTGTGCCCCCCACATCTACAGGTACAGCCGCCACCCCCCCTACCAGCACCGCCCTCCCAGCAGCCCCTCAGCCTTTGACCCTTGCCCGCTCACCCAGGAGGGTGGGCATCACCACCTTCGCCCCAGGCACCTCAGGCCCTGCCCCAGTCACCTCTGCTGCCCTCAGTGAGGAGGCCATTGACCTCCTCAGGTCCCTCACTGTTGGGCAGTCTACCATTTTGAATGCCATCCTGGGTGTAGAAAGGCAGTTGCAAGAATCTAATGCATTCCTGGAGGGCATTCATTCTGGTCAGGTGGCCCTTCAGTGAGCTTTTCAGACTCTGGCCTCAGCACTGATGGCAGCCATTGTCCCCGTCTCTAGCCTCCCCCCTCCAACTTCCTCCACCCAGACCCAATCCCCTGTACCCCAGCTATCCCAAGCACACCTTCAGACCAGCATGCACACACGTCAACACACAAGGGAAGCTCTGGCAAACATAAGCACCACACATCCCACAGGCACTCACGCAAGCATCATACCCATGCACACATACCAACATCCACTGCCTCCACTGTATCCCCCTCCTCCTCGTCTCCCTCCTCCCTCCCAGTCTCGTCTACACTCACACCTGCATGCACTACATCTACAGCCACTACTGCCATCACCAGCACACCCACCACCACACCCCGCTCACGTGCAGTCACCACCCCCACTACCATTCACACGTCCCCTGTGTCCTCTCCCAGTGTGTCTGTGACGCCACCTCCCAAGATACACAAACGCAGGCACATCCCCACCAAACAGCCATCCACCTCACAACAGCCTCCAGCGCAAGTCACCAAACGAACACCTCCTACAACCACAACCTCTTCCTCCACTCCTAAACCCCCCCAGCTACCCGTCCCAGTGTCTCCCAAAAACTTTTCCTGTCCAACCTTGACCTCTTTCCCACATCTCCCCCACCCCGTCCGTCTCCTAGGTCCCGAACTAGCACCTCAGCCACAACATCTCCGGGACCAGTGGTGCCTGTAGTCACCGGAATCTGGAGTGCACCGGCCACCAGGGCAGCCAGTGTGGCACGGAGGGGGCACGGAGCCACAGCACAGACAATCCCCCACCTGTGAAGCATCAGAAGTTGGCCAGTGCCCGGCGGGAGATGTGGAAGACTCCAGCCACCAAAGCCACTCCCAGGGGTCCCGGTGGGAGTGTGGAGTCAGCTGCGATGGCGGAGGAGACCGCCATCATCCCGCTGCCCAGGAGGCCACAGCCATCATCCCCGCTGCCCAGGAGGCCACCGCCATCATCCCCGCTGGGCCAGAGAGGACCGCCACCACAAGCCCCGCTGGGCTAGAGAGGACCGCCAGCGCAAGCCCCGCTGGGCTAGAGAGGACCGCCAGCACAAGTCCCGCTGGGCTAGAGAGGACTGCCAGCACAAGCCCTGCTGGGCCAGAGAGGCCCACCAGCACAAGCCCCGCTGGGACAGAGAGGACCGCCAGCACAAGCCCTGCTGGGCTAGAGAGGACCACCAGCACAAGCCCCGCTGGGCTAGAGAGGACTGCCAGCACAAGTCCTGCTGGGATAGAGAGGACCGCCAACACAAGCCCCGCTGGGCTATAGAGGACCGCCAGAACAAGCCCCGCTGGGCTAGAGAGGACCGCCAGCACAAGCCCCGCTGGGCTAGAGAGGACCGCCAACACAAGCCCCGCTGGGACAGAGTGGACCGCCAGCAGCTGAGTCACTGCAAAGGAGCCCACTGCCTCAGGCACCGCTGAACAGGGCACCGCCGCTCCAAGCACCACTGAACAGGGCACCGCCGCTTCAAGCACCGCTGAACAAGGCACCGCCGCTCCAAGCACCGCTTAACAGGGCACCTCCGCCTCAGGCACCGCTGAACAGGGCACTTCCGCTCCAAGCACCGCTGCACAGGGCACCGCCGCTTCAAGCACCGCTGAACAGGGCACCGCCGCTCCAAGCACCGCTGAACAGGGCACGCCGCTCCAAGCACCGCTGGCCCATGAGCGCCAAGGGCACTGACGCTACTGAGTCTGTCACGGGCAGAATGAAGCACTCTGGGCACAAAGCCCCCTCCAGAACCAGTGGAGAGATCCATCCACTACCTCTGTCCTTAGCAGGATGAAGCACTCTGGGCACAAAGCCCACTCCAGAACCAGTGGAGAGATGCATCCACTACCTCTGTCCTTAGCAGGATGAAGCACTCTGGGCACAAAGCCCCCTCCAGAACCAGTGGAGAGATACATCCACTACCTCTGTCCTTAGCAGGATGAAGCACTGTGGGCACAATGCCCCCTCCAGAACCAGTGGAGAGATACATCCACTACCTCTGTCCTTAGCAGGATGAAGCACTCTGGGCACAAAGCCCCCTCCAGAACCAGTGGAGAGATACATCCACTACCTCTGTCCTTAGCAGGATGAAGCACTCTGGGCACAAAGCCCCCTCCAGAACCAGTGGAGAGATACATACACTACATCTGTCCTTAGCAGGATGAAGCACTCTGGGCACAATGCCTCCCCCAGAACCAGTGGAGACTGTTATCCACTTGAGAGACTGTGGCTTTGCACTCCCCTGGATGGAACAGTGGGCAACCCACCCACTGTAGAGACTTGAGAGACTGTGGCTTTGCACTCCCCAGGATATGGTAGTGGGCAACCCACCCACTGTAGAGACTTGAGAGACTGTGGCTTTGCACTCTCCAGGATATGGCAGTGGGCAAACCACCCACTGTATAGACTTGAGAGACTGTGGCTTTGCACTCCCCAGGATTGAACAGTGGGCATGTGGCCCTCTCGTGGATTTGGCGTTGTGCACTCAACCGGCTGATATGACCCCCCCTTTCCCTCCCCCTGAGGTGCCTGTTTTCTTGCTCTCTGATGCCCCTGCAGTGTTCTCTCTGTCATGGTCGGGAATCTTGTGCGGGCCTCGCTCATACCGTGTGGGCCCAGTGTTCCACTGACTTAATTGGAGCACTACCTGGACTACTATGCTTGGTGTATATTTTGTTAATGGTGTATATATATTTTTTTGCATACTTGCTTTTAATATATTTCTATGGTTACACTCATTTCCTTTTGTCTTTGCATTCTTCCGGGGGGTTTGGGGGGGTGCAACTATCATGTATAAATATGTATTAGTGTGTGTGTTGTAGTGGGTGAGGGTGGGGGTGTTGCGTGTGTGTGTCCCTGTTTTTTCCCTCCCCCCTCCCCTGTGTCGTAGGTGCACTACTCACTGTGGTCTTCGCCGCCGGCGTTCGTGCTCCTGGTGGAGGAGCAGGAAGACTATCGCAGGGAGAATTTGGAGTTCTGGCTCCATGGTGTCCTAGTTCCTCGTGGGGTGTGTAGAGGTGAGCGTTTTCCCTTCGGAATCCTGTTTCCACCGTGTTTTTATCTGCGGTGAATCCGCCCCGGAAAAGGTGGCAGATTGGTAGGTTGTGATTCTGTTGGCGGTACTTTGTCCTCCGCCTGTCTGCTGGCGGTGACCGCCACGCTGTTGTACCGCCGTGGCAGTCGAAGTGTTAAAGTGGCTGTCTTTGTTGGCGGTTTTCGCCACGGTCGTAATTGCAATTTTTTTACCACCGGCCTGTTGGCGGTCTTACCGCCGCTTTAACACCGACCGCCAGGGTTGTAATGACCACCTATGTGGACACATCAAAATTATCAAATACAAAACTACTTGTTTTTGCGGTGGGGTGGGGGGCACCTGCGTTTTTGGTCCTGGACTCAGCAAAGCCATCTAGGGAAACCTACCAAACCCAGACATTTCTGAAAACTAGACATCCGAGGGAGTCTAGGGAGGTGTGACATGCATGGATCCCCCTAATGTTTTCTTACCCAGAATCTTCAGCAAACCTCAAATTTTGCAAAAAAATCTAATTTTTCCCACATTTCTGTGTGGAATCACCCCACCAGGACACATTTTCTACCACCCAATTTTCCCCTCCGTCTCCCCGTAAAAATGGTACCTCAGTTGTATAGGTGGGCCAATTGCCTATGACAGGGAAGAGCCAAAAACATGTTGAAATTGAGGGGGAACCAAAGTCGGTCCAAAAAGGCAGTTTGTTAAAAAACATTTTTAGGCTGACAATTGCTGCAGAATTTTTATCAGTATAGATTATACAAAGCTAGGTGGTAGGAATTTTGTGGATTCCTGCAGATTCCAGAAGGTTCCGTCACAAAAATGTGGGAAAAATGTATGATTTCAAGCAAAGTTGGAGGTTTGCAGTGCATTGTGGGTAAGAAAATGGTGTGTGGTGCATGTGAAGCACACCACCCTGGAATCACCCAGATGTTTAGTTTTCATATGTGTCTAGGTCTTGTGGATTTTTCTACATGACAGTGTCCCAAAGTCCAAAAAGTGCAGCCCTCACCATTCCAAGTGGAACGATTTTGAGAGTTATCCAAGCTCTCATGGCCCAAATGTAAAACCAAAACCCAAAATAAACAAATGTCCTCTTGCTTGCCGTGGGATAAGATGTTTTAGTGTGCGGAGGGAGAGCTGAAAGACTATTAGCCCCTTCAGTTGGGGTGGGGGAATAACCAGGCCCATACTGATTGGTAGCCACCACCACACTATTTTATATTTTTTTTTAATTCCCTGGCATCTAATATGCTTTCTGCCCCCTCCGGGAGTGGATCCAGGGTAATTGCCCTATCTACCCACTGGTGGGCAGAACAACTTTGGCCCCAATTATTTGGGGTGGGGGTATGGCTATACCCCCACCCTCTTACTTTGGAAACAAAATCTTTCCGGGTGTCTGGTGGGCTTTCTGCCCACCTTGGGGGCAGATGGGCCTTCCAAAAATAGTTGGATATGGCCAACAGTAATGTGCCCTCCATGGGGAGTAACCCTTGCCCAAGGGGCTGCCTCCCCAAACAAAACACACACATACACACACACCAATCCCTGGTGCCTAAGTGGTTTCTGCTCCCCCTGGGGGCAGATAGGCCTAATAGAAATAGGCCGATCTGCCCCCAAGGGGAGCAGAAATGGCCTAAAATAAATTTGCCCCCAGGGTAACGACCCTTGCCTAAGGGGTCGCCCCCCTTGCGCAAAATTGACGCAAAAAAATAAAAATCACTGGTGTCTAGTGGTTTCTGTCCCCCTTGGGGGCAGATTGGCTAATAAAAATAGGCCAATCTGCCCCAAGGGGGGCAGAAATGGCCTAAAAGTAAAATTGCCCCCAAGGGAGTGACCCTTGCCTAAGCGGTTGTCCCCACATCAGATGCCACAGGGGAGTCGGGGGGGCTGGAAGGGAAATGATTCCCCTTCCACCCCTGCCCAGGGTAGGGGGGTGCCAGACCCCTGGTGGGGAGCACTAGCGCCTCCCCCGTGGACCCCTGTTTGGACGTAACGGTTATGTCCTGGGCAGCACTGTTACGTCCACGGCACCAAGGGGTTAATGACCTCCCAATCCAACATGGACGTTCTCTCGCGAGACCAGGTGATGGTCGGCTCCTGAGGCGTTAGTCCTTCTTCTGTGTCATTGTGGCCCTTGACGTCACTACACCCAAGCAGCACATCCGCTGGTTACCGCAGGTGGCAGTTTGTCTAACCCAGTATGTCTAACCCCTGATGTGTGGTACTCGGCAGGGCTGCCCTTCACCACCTCAGTATGTGCATGGGCCACGCTGATACCTGCAGGAACCAGCGGGGTGCTGCAGCTCTGCCAAGCGTCACACATCTCGCATTAGAATAATGCATTTCCGGTCATTTTCCCCACATTACCACAATGCCTGAGATTGTCACATAAGTCCTGAAGTGCGTTAAAACCTTTCAAGGTAGGTGTGAGCCTGTTGCCTGCATCCATGTCCCTTCTCTAGTTACCTTACACATGTGTTTCATGTGCTTGCAGGGTAGGTCTGAGCCTGTTACCTGCATCCACGCCCCTTCCCTGGTTACCTTATTAATGTGTACCATGTGCTCCTATCACGACTGTTACGTGCTTCAATGTCCCTTCCCTGGTACCTTACTCATGTGTATCATGTGCTTCTGTCAAGACTTAACCTGCATCCATGTCCTTTCCCTTGTTACCTTACACGTGTGTTTCATGTGCTTACAGGTTAGGTCTGAGCCTGTTACCTGCATTCATGTCCCTTCACTGGTTACCTTAGATGTGTGTATCATGTTCTTGCATGGTAGGTCTGATGCCCTTTCCTGGTTACATGTGTGTACCATGTGCTTACAGGATAGGTCTCAGCCTGCTACCTCCATCCATGTCCCTTCCCTAGTTACCTTACATGTGTGTTTAATGTGCTTACACTGTAGGTCTGCGCCTGTTACCTGCATCCACGCCCCTTCCCTGGTTACCTTACTCGTGTGTACCATGTGCTCCTGTCACGGCTGTTACCTGCTTCAATGTCCCTTCCCTGGTACCTTACATGTGTGTATCATGTGCTTCTCTCTCGACTGTTACCTGCATCCATGTCCCTTCCCTTGTTACTTTACACAAGTGTATCATGTGTTCCTGTCACGACTTACTGAGGCAGCACCTTGAGTGTTATGACTCGGTCTAAGCCTGTTACCTGCAACCATGTCCCTTCCCTGGTTACTTTACATGTGTGTACCATGTGCTCCTGTTACAACTGTTACCTGTATCCATGCCCCTTTCCTGGTTACTTTACATGTGTGTACCATGTGAATGCAGGGTAGGCCTGAGCCTGTGCCCTGCATTAATATCCCTCACCTGGTTACCTTACATGTGTGTACCATGTGCTCCTGTCACAGCTGTTACCTGTATCTGTGTCCCTTGCCTGGTTATCTTACATGTGTGTACCATGTGCATGCAGGGTAGGTCTGAGCCTGTTACCTGCATCCATGCCCCTTCCCTGGGTACCTTACATGTGTGTATCATGTGCTTCTGTCTCGACTGTTACCTGTATCCATGTCCCTTCCCTTGTTATGTTACACAAGTGTATCATGTGTTCCTGTCACGACTTACTGAGGCAGCACCTCGAGTGTTATGACTCGGTCTAAGCCTGTTACCTGCAACCATGTCCCTTCCCTGGTTACTTACTTTACATGTGTGTACCATGTGCCTCTGTTACAACTGTTACCTGTATCCATGCCCCTTCTCTGGTTACTTTACATGTGTGTACCATGTGCATGCAGGGTAGGTCTGAGCCTGTTTCCTGCATCCATGTCCCTTTCCTGGATACCTTACATGTGTGTACCTTGTGCTCCCTTCTCTACTGTTACCTGTATCCATGCCCCTTTCCTGGTTACCTTACCTCTGTATCCATGCCCCTTTCCCGGTTATCTTACATGTGTGTACTGTGTGCATGCTGGGTAGGTCTGAACCTGTTCTCTGCATCCATGCCCCTTCCCTGGTTACCTTACCTCTGTATCCCATGCCCCTTCCCTGGCTACTTTACATGTGTGTACCATGAGCTCCTGTTACAACTGGTACCTGTAGCCATGTCCTTTCCCTGGTTACTTTACATGTGTGTACCATGTGCATGCAGGGTAGGACTGACCCTGTTCCCTGCATTAATATCCCTTACCTGGTTACCTTACATGTGTGTGCCATGTGCTCCTTTCTCAACTGTTACCTGTATCCATGCCCCTTTCTCGGTTATCTTACATGTGTGTACCATGTGCTCCTGTTACAACTGGTACCTGTATCCATGTCCCTTACCTGGTTATCTTTCATGTATGTACTGTGTGCATGCAGGGTATAAGGGCAGCAGGGTCCGTGTGCTCCATGGCTGCTCGTTGTGTAATGAAGTGTTGGGCTGAGGTTTATCTTCCACTGGCAGGTGTCTCTGTTGTTAATGTTATTGAAGGGTGCAGCGCCCCTACCTTGTAGGACTGGACACAGGGCACTGCTTGTGCATGCAAGGAAGACCCCAGTTCTTGCTGAGAGGGGGCTGCAGACCTCTGCCTGCACCAGCAGTGCAGGACATGATCACAGGGTGAAAACACTCTTCCCTCGGTTCTACAGCACACTTGGTGCTCCCCGGACACACCCCAGAGAAGGGCCAGCTGCTTCCTGGATCAGTGGTCAGAGCCTGCAAACACGTTACGTGCCTTCCCCTTTCGTTATGTGACTGTGCTGTGTGTTGTGGGGTCCAGGGTTCCTGTTATGAGGAATACAATACTCTTTAAGTGGGGTTGTCGCAGCCATTTAAACTCATTACTGCTTAGGAATTCATATGTAGCTAGGGTGACCGTCCATCCGTAATTTTCACGGACTGCCAGTAATTTAGCCCTGCCATCCCTTGTCGGTGATGGATGGCTGGATGGCTTAACGAACAACATTTGTCTGTGATTTTAGCCTTTCAGCAAATGCACAAAAGTTAATTTGACAATTTAGTTTACTCAGCTGGAGTGTAAGGGAGGGAGTATCTGTGCTCTGATCCCAAGGGAGGAGCAGACAGATAAGAAACAGGCCTTCTTGCCAGGGTGTCTCCTTCACTAAAGAAATGCAAATGTGGGCAACTGGTAAATCTGTAAATGTAAAGAGGCTTGAAAGACTGTATTGGTTTTAATGGAAGGAGTCACTTGAAGCTTACTGAGGGCAAAGATATTTTCTTTTAGAGAGGTACTTGATGGGTGTTCAAAGCAGAGCTGTGGAATGTGTGGTTTTAATGGAAAGTTAGAAAACATGTCTGCACTAGGTACAATCTGTATATCATTGAAATCTATAGTTTAGAAGCACTTTTTATGTTTAACATAAATTCATATGCACATTTTGTGGCAGCCTATATTATGTTGTGTGTAATATATTTGGTTAAAATTATGACACACATTCACAGTGCTTTCAGGGTCCTCGAGACCTCATAGTACCTACAAACATTGGCACAGCCAATAGATCTTGTCTATGCAAGAGTTATTGGCTTTGCCAATGTGTTTTACTCATGTTATACACCAGAGTGGCTGCTGTCCAGCATGGCTAAAAGTTAGTGGCATAGAGGCGAGTGGGGTGGAGTGTCATAGAGTAGATTGGCAGAGAGTCTTGTGTTTAAGAGGGGCATACAGTAGAGTGGACTGGTGTAGGGTGCATTGGCATAGAGTTGAAGAATACAGTGGTGTAGAGCCATTGAGTACAGCTGCATATAATTCAGTGGCATACAATGCAGCAACATAGAATGCAGAGGAATAGAGTGGTTCATAGTAGAATTGAGTAGTGTCGAGATGAGTGACATTGAGTGTAGTGGCATAGAGTAGAGTGGTGAACAATAGAGTAGCAGAGTGTGCAGTAGTGCAGTGTATTGGCATAGAGTGCAGGGGCATAGAGTTGAGTGTTACAGAGTAAAATGCATTGGCATAAAGTGCAGTGGCGTACAAAACAGTGTTGCAGAGCAGCATAGAGTGGAGTTCTGCAGAGTAGATTGATGTGGCCTAGACTGGAGTGGTGTAGCATGTAAAGGTACAGATCACAGTGGTGTAGAGTGCATTGGCATAGAGTAGAGTGGAGAGGTGTAGTGTGAAGTGGCAAAAAGTGGAGTGGTTTAGAGTGGAGTAGAGTGAGGTGTCCCAGAGTGCAGTGGCATGAAGTGGTGTAAAGTGGTGTAAGCCTGAGAGGTGCAGAGTAGTGTGCAGTGGTGTGGAGTGGTGCAGAGTAGAGTGGAGTATACAAGAAAGAATCTCCACACACACACACAACCGCAAGGAACTCTTCAGCAACGTCAAGGAGTTCGCCCAACCAAACAGTGAAGCAATGGACACCCCACCCTCACAGGATCTCGGCAACATACTCAACACATACTTCTACCACAAAATCAAGACCATCTACGACAACTTCAGCGAGGACAACCTACGTGCAGAACCCCCTCCACCGGAACCCGACACCAAAAAACCAACATTCACCAACTGGGCCCCCCTCACCACGGAAGATACACTGAAGACAAGGAGGACCATACACTCCGTGGACCCCACTGACCCATGCCCCCACCACATCTTCACAGAGGTGCTGAAACCATCGCCCCCAAGCTCCTTCTCACCATCAACCTCTCCTTAGCAGACGCCTCCTCCCCTGATGACTTGAAACACACCAAGATCAACCCTCTCCTCAAGAAACCCTCGGCGGACCCCACCAACCTCAAGAACTACAGGCCAATCTCTCTGCTCCCTTTTCCAGCGAAAGACATCGAGAAAACCATCAACAGCAAACTTTCCACTTTCATCGAAGACCACAACATCCTTGACGCCTCCCAATCTGGCTTCAGAAAAAAACACAGTACCAAAACAGCCCTCCTAGCCGCAACGGAAGACATCCGCTCCCTGCTGGACAAGGGAGAGACTGCGACCCTCATTCTGCTCGACCTCTCGGCGGCCTTCGACACAGTCTCCCACCACACCCTGATACGCAGACTTCACAAGGCCGGCATCAGATACAAGGCCCTCGACTGGATCCGATCTTGCCTCTCTGGCAGAACTCAACAAGTAAGAATTCCCCTGTAGGAAAGTACCATCTTTCTTGGCCTGTTCCTCCCATTTTTACCTGTATGTCAGTATGTTTTTGCCTGTCTCACTGGGATCCTACTGGTCAGGACCCCACTGCTCATAGTTTATGGCCTAATGTGTGTGTCTGTATAGTGTTTAACTGTTTCACTGAGGCTCTGCTAATCAGAACCTCAGTGATTATGCTCTCTCTGCTTTTTAATTTGTCACTATAGGCTAGTGACTTCATTCACCAATTTCAATTAGCACACTGGACCCCCCTTATAAGTACCTAGTTTATGTTACCTAAGTATCCAGGGCATTGGGGTTCCATGAGATCCTTAGGGGCTGCAGCATTTCTTTTGCCACCTATAGGGAGCTCAGACAAACCCTTTCACAGGACTGCCTCTGCAGCCTGCGTGAAATAACGCACACAATATTTCTAAGCCATTTTCACTGCACTTAAGTAACTTATAAGTCACCTATATGTCTAACCTTCACTTGCTGAAGGTTAGGTGCAAAGTTGCTAAGTCTGAGGGCACCCTTGCACTAGCAAAGGTGCCCCTACATAGTTCAGGGCAATTTCCCGGGACTTTGTGAGTGTGTGGACGCCATTTCACACATGCACTACATATAGGTCAATACCTATTTGTAGCTTCACAATGGTAACTCTGAATATGGCCATGTAACATGTCTAAGATCATGGAATTGTCTCCCCCTGCCAAATCTGGTATTGGGGAGCCAATTACATGCATCCCGGGGGCTCCATTATGGACCCGCAGTACTGCCAAACCAGCTCTCAGAGGCTTGCACTGCAGCTACAGCTGCTGCCACCTCACAGACAGGGTTCTGTCCTCCTGGGGTCTGAGCAGCTCAGTCCCAGGAAGGCAGAACAAAGCATTTCCTTTGGGAACAGGGTGTTACACCATCTCCCTTTGGAAATAGGTGTTACAGGCTGGGGAGGGGTAACCTCCCCCAGCCTCTGGAAATGCTTTGAGGGCACAGTTGGTGCCCTCCTTGCATAAGCCAGTCGACATTGGTTCAGGAACCCCTTTACCCATGCTCTGGCGCAAAACTGGACAAAGGAAAGGGGAGTGACCACTACCCTGTCCATCACCACCCTAGGGGTGGTGCCCAGAACTTCTCCAGTGTGTCCTAGACTTCAGCCATCTTGCTTTGCAAGGTGTGGGGGCACTCTGGAGGGCTCTGAGTGGCCAGTGCGAGCAGGTGACGTCAGAGACCCCTCCTGATAGGTCCTTACCTGATAAGGTAGCCAATCCCCCTCTCAGGGCTATTTAGGGTCTCTCCTGTGGGTTCTCTTCAGATTCTACTTGCAAGTTTCCAGCAGGAATACTCTGCAACTACTACTTCATCCTCAGATCAACCGCAGCCTCCTCCAGGAACCGCTGTAACAGCAACAAAGTATCCACAAGGGATACTTTTCTTCTGCAACTTCAGCTCCAGCCAGACACTGCAACAGTTCCCATGGTGTGCACACTCTGAGGACTCCCTGTCTTCACCCTGCACCAGAAGGCACGAAGAAATCTCCCGTGGGGTGACGGAGTCACTCCCCTGTTCACGCAGGCACCTTCCGAGTCGACAACCGGTTCTCTTGGACTCCTCTCATAGTGCCGAGCTTGCTCCTTGGAACACAGAGGGTAGACCCCATGGACACAGACTGTCCTGAGGTCCTGCTGTCGCAATTTGGAGGAGGTAAGAGCTTGCCTTCCCCCAGAAAGACAGTATCCTGGTGCACTGCATCTTCTTCACCTCCTGAGGCCTCTGTGCACTATTTGCAAAATTCCTTCATGCACAGCCTGGCCCACGTCCCTAGCCCTCTATCCTGTGATGCTCAACTCGCTGAGTCATTCTTCAGCGGCGTGGGACCTTCCTTTGTAGTGCTGCACCAACTGCATTTTGCACCTCCTTTGTCCCCGTGTCCGGTGCTATCTGGTGCTATTAGGGCTATCTGAAGTACTGAGAGCCCCCTCTTCCTCCTCACACAGAGTTGAGGCCCCCAGGGCCCTCCTGGGTCCAGATAGCACCTATTTGATGCAAAATGCAACTTTGCCGGAACGAAGGCTTGTGGGAGGAATCCAGTGCCAAAACCCACCTGCATCCAACTTCACGACCTGGTACAGCCTTTGCATCACTTAGGAACCCGCTGGCATCTTCCTAGGGTGTATTTCTGCAGTCTTCGTCCAACCAAGGACTCTTTTTTTGCACCCTCTTCTGGGTTGGCAGGGGCTTCTGTCCTTCCTGGAACTTCTTTCGACTTCTGGACTTGGTCTCCTTCCTTTGCAGGTCTTCAGGTCCAGGAATCCACTGTTTGTTGTTTGCAGACTTGGTTGGTTCTTGTAATAATTCCAATCATGAGGTGTAGTGTGTCCTAAGGATACTTGCAGTACTTTACTCCTGCTTTTCTGTGCTCTGGGGTGGGGTAATTTACTTACCTTTACTGTATTCTTACTGTCCTAGCAATTCTGCACACACTACACTTGTCTAGAGGGGAATTCTTGATTCGCATTCCACTTTCTCAGTACATGGCCTGTTTTCTCCCTATGCATTCTATAGCATTTCCTATTATTTGCACTATCCTATGTCTAATTACTTGCCTTATTTTGGTGTCTAGTGTATATATTGTATATAATACTTACCTCCAGAAGGAGTATTGCCTCTAAGATATTTTTGGTACTGTGTCACCCAAATAAACTACCTTTATTTTTGGTAACACTGAGTATTGTCTTTACTTGTGTATAAGTACTGTGTAACTATAAGTGGTAGTGTATGAGCTTTGCATGTCTCCTAGTTCAGCCTAAGCTGCTCAGCTATAGCTACCTCTATCAGCCTAAGCTGCTTGAACATTACTACATTTCACTAAGAAGGGATAACTGGACCTGTTGTAAGGTGTAAGTACCCAAGGTACCCACTACAAACCAGGCCAGCCTCCTACATCCCCCCTTCCTCTCGGACCCCAAACCTATCACCTGCGGAGTTCCCCAGGGATCCACCCTCAGCCTCCCGATAGCCGCCATCATCAGAAACTACAGACTCAACATCATCTCCTAGGCTGACGACAACCAACTCATCCTCTCCCTATCTAACTTACCCAACATAGCCAGACACAACTTCTGCAAAGGCATGGGAGCAGTCGCCAACTGGATGAAAAACAACTGCCTACAACTCAATGCGGACAAAACTGAAGTACTCATCATGGACCCTCAACCCGACGTGTGGAACGACTCCTGGTGGCCCCCCCCCACCCTCAGAAGCCCGCCCACCCCCACGAATGAAGCCCACAGCCTCGGAATCATCCTGGACTCCAAACTCAACATGGACCCCCAAATCAACTCAGTCGCACCCACCTGCTTCCGCACCCCCGCCTCCTACGCAAGACATTCAAAACGATACCCCTCGAATACAGAAAGACCGTCACACTCGCCCTCGTTACCAGCAGACTGGACTATGGCAACGCACTCTATGCCAGAATCAACAAGAAACTCGCTGCAAACTAAAGAACATCCAGAACGCTGCCGCCAGACTGGTCCTCGACCTAACTCAATACTGTAACATCCCCCACCACCTGTGCACACTACACTGGCTCCCCATGGGAAAAAGAATCACCTTCAAGGTCCTTACCCACGCACACAAAGCCCTCCATGACACCGGACCAGCCTACCTGAACAGGTGACTTAATTTCCGCGTTTCCCACAGAACCCTACGCTTGGACCAGCTCTCTCTCGCCAAAGTCAGAAAAACAAGAACAGGGGGATGCTCATTCTCCTACTTCGCCACCACAGCCTGGAGCGCCCTACTGCCCCACCTATACCCCTCCTCAACTTCACGAAAGAACTGAAGACATGCCTATTTGAAGAACCACCGCACTGATGGACGCTCCAGGCCCCCGTGTCCCAAGACCCTCACGGGTGAGTAGTTGTGCTTAACAAACACTGATTGATTGATATGCATGATATATTAACACACTGCCATTACAGAAACATGTTTTTGATTTAAATTACCATTACATTACATGACCGTTTAAATGACCATTACATTGGAACAGACAATACAGTGCACAGACAATGAGGTGTGGAAATTGCATCACCCAGTGTACTGATTTATTTTAATCATATTACGGTATTTGTTTCCATCACAGTTCAGAATTAACAAAAATGTGCTTCATTTGTGTTCCTAATTCTGATATATTCTGAAATCCTTGCACAGTTCATTTAAATGTTGTCATATGATAGAAAAAAACTCTTTCCTACCCCCCAGTATCCAGGAAGATTGTCACATAAATCCTCTCACTTTGAAGTCAGAGAAAGAAAAGTAAACACCAAGCCCCCATCGAAGACAGAGCCAGACATTTGATCGTGTTCTTTGAATGCACAGCAAATGTGACGAAATAAGAACAATACACAAGTATTTTTTTACAGAAAGGGAGCACTCGGAAGAATACTGTAAATAAGTTTTGGGGAAGTAAACTCAAGCTGGACAGCCTACAACAAATAAAACCAGCAAATTTAAAGCAAGGGAATATGAGTTCCAAACCACAAAGCCAATCGCAAGCAATGGGCGGAATGCATTCAAAGGGAAGGTCTCTGAATGTACTTAAAGTGGCAGTCACAGGATACTTTGTGGGGAAAGTCCAGTATTTTATCCCACTCCGTATCTTGGAGAGGTTTGGCCACATCAGTTCCCCAGGTAGTATGGCGAGAAGCCCTGCAGTGGTCTCCATGTTGCAGGAAATGTCTGTCTACCCATCTTCTCAGGTTGCCACCACTCCCTATGGTGTACTGCTTCTGGATCACCTTGTGTGGGATTAGTGATAGGTGGCAGACATGAAATAGAGCATTTCATTATTGGTTAAGTTGTTTGTAAGTGTAGAAGGCTGGCCTGGCTTATAGTGAGTACCTGATGGTACTTACACCTTGTGCCAGGTCCAGTTATCCCTTAATAGTAGATTACTAGTGTTCTAGCAGCTTAGGCTATTAGCGGTAGCTATAGCAGAGCAGCTTAGGCTGAACTAGGAGACATGCAAAGCTCCTACCATACCACTTATATCATATAGCACTATATCATAAGAAACACAATACTCAGTTACTAAAAATAAAGGTACTTTATTTTAGTGACAATGTGCCAAAAAATCTCAGAGGATATACTCCCTTAGGAGGTAAGTAAAATACGCAAAATATACACAGAAACCCAAATAAGGTAAGTAAAACAGTCAGAAAGTAGTGCAAACACTGTAGAATACAATAGGAGGCAATAGGCCTAGGGGCAACACAAACCATATACTAAGAAAGTGGAATGCGAACCACGAATGGACCCCTAGGCTAGTGTAGTGTGTAGAGGGTCGCTGGGAGTGTAAGAAAGCACTAAGGGTGTTCAAGATACCCCACCCCAAGACCCTGAAAAGTAGGAGTAAAGTGCTACTACTTCCCCAGAAACACACTAAACTTGTGATAGGAGATTCTGCAAAGACCACAACAGACTGCAAAGCATTGAAGACGGAATCCTGGACCTGAAAAGGAAGGGGACCAAGTCCAAGAGTCATGAAAGTGTCCAGGGGGGGCAGGAGCCCACTAAACCCCGGATGAAGGTGCAAAATGGCTTCTTCTTGATGGAAGAAGCTGAAGATTCTGCAACAACGAAAGTTGCTAGGAACTTCTCCTTTGTGCAGAAGATGTCCTACGAGGGGCTTGAGGATGCAGCATTGTTTTTTTGGAGAAAGACCGCAAACAAGCCTTGCTAGCTGCAAAGGTTGCGGTTAAAGAAAAAGGGTGCTACCCGGGCCAAGGAAGGACCAGGATGTCGCCACTTGAAGGAGGAGACAGAGAGGGCCCTTAGCAGTACAGAGAGCCCATGCACAAAAAGATATCACCCGCAAAAGTCCTTGAACATGGGTTCTAGAAGACTGAGCACGGCAGTCATCTCAACACTACAAAAGAGGGTCCCATGAAGCCGGTGGTCAACTCAGCAAGTTGAGCAATGCAAGACGGAGTGCTGGGGACCTGGGCTAGGCTGTGCACGAAGGATTCCTTGGAAATGTGCATAGAAGCCCTAGCAGCTGCAGTACACATGGAGCACAGGATTACTGCCTGGAGAGGGGAGGCAAATTTGGACAGTTGGACTACTGGACAGTCTGGGTCACTTGGGTCCACCACCTGTGTTCCAGGGGCCACGCTTGTCAGGATGAGAGGGGTCCCAGAGTACCGGTGACAATGAAGTTTTGGTGCCTGCTGAAGCAGGGGGAAGATTCCGTCAACCCACGGGAGATTTCTTTGTGGCTTCCAGTGCAGGGTGAAGGCAAACAGCCCTCAGAGCATGCACCGCCAGGAAACAGTCGAGAAAGCCGGCAGGATTAGGCACTACAATGTCGCTAGTAGTCTTCTTGCTACTTTGTTGCAGTTTTGCAGGCGTCCTGGAGCAGTCAGCGGTCGATCCTTGGCAGAAGTCGAAGAGGGAAATGCAGAGGAACTCTGATGAATTCATGCAAGTCATTATCTGAGGAAAAGCCCACTGGAGAGACCCTAATAGCCCTCAGAGGAGGATTGGCCACCTAGTCAGGTAAGCACCTATCAAGAGGGGTCTCTGACATCACATGCTGGCACTGACCACTCAGAGGCTTCCAGAGTGCCCTCACACCTCTGGATTCAAGATGGCAGAGGTCTGGGACACACTGGAGGAGCTCTGGGCACCATCCCTGGGGTGGTGATGGACAGGGGAGTGGTCACTCCCCTTTCCTTTGTCCAGTTTCGCACCAAAGCAGGGACTGGAGGTTCCCTGAACCGGTGTAGACTGGTTTATGCAAGGAGGGCACCATCTGTGGCCTTCAAAGCATTTCCAGAGGCTGGGAGAGGCTACCCCTCCCAGCCTTTAACACCTATTTCCAAGGGAAGAGGGTGTGACACTGTGAGGAAATGCCTCCTTGGCATGGTTACTCCCTAACTTTTTGCCTTTGCTGATGCTAAGTTATGATTGAAAGTGTGCTGGGGCCTGCTAACCAGGCCCCAGCACCAGTGTTCTTTCCCTAAACTGTACCTTTGTCTCCACAATTGGCACAACCCAGGCACTTAGGTAAGTCCCTTGTAACTGGTACCCCCTGGTACCAAGGGCCCTGATGCCAGGGATGATCTCTAAGGGTTGCAGCACGTCTTATGCCACCCTAGGGACCCCTCACTCAGCACATGCACACTGCCTCACAGCTTGTGTGTGCTGGTGGGGAGAAAATGACTAAGTCGACATGGCACTCCCCTCAGAGTGCCATGCCAACCTCACACTGCCTGTGGCATAGGTAAGGCAGGGTGCACTATACCACAGGTGAGGGCATATATGCATGAGCACTATGCCCCTACAGTGTCTAAGCAAAACCTTAGATATGGTAAGTGCAGGGTAGCCATAAGAGTGTATGGTCTGGGAGTTTGTCAAACACAAACTCCACAGTTCCATAATGGCTACACTGAAAACTGGGAAGTTTGGTATCAAACTTCTCAGCACAATAAATGCACACTGATGCCAGTGTCCAATTTATTGTAAAATACACCCAGAGGGCATCTTAGAGATGCCCCCTGAAAACATACCCGACTTCTAGTGTAGGCTGACCAGTCCCTGCCAGCCTGCACACACACCAGACATGTTGCTGGCCACATGGGGATAGTGCCTTTGTCACTCTGTGGCCAGGAACAAAGCCTGTACTGGGTGGAGGTGCTTCTCACCTCCCCCTGCAGTAACTGTAAAACCTGGCGGTGAGCCTCAAAGGCTCACCCCCTTTGTTACAGCGCCCCAGGGCATCCCAGCTAGTGGAGATGCCTGCCCCTCCGGGCACTGCCCCCACTTTTGGCGGCAAGGCTGGAGGAGATAATGAGAAAAAGAAGGAGGAGTCACCCACCAGTCAGGACAGCCCCTAAGGTGTCCTGAGCTGAGGTGACCCCTGCCTTGAGAAATCCTCCGTCTTGAGTTTGGAGGATTCCCCCAATAGGATAAGGGATGTGCCCCTCCCCCCACAGGGAGGAGTGTAGGAAAGTAGCATCTTGCCTGGCATGTTACCCCCATTTTTCACTGTATATATGTTGTTTTAGTTGTATGTGTCACTGGGACCCTGGTAACCCAGGGCCCCAGTGCTCATAAGTGTGCCTGAATGTGTTACCTGTGTAGTGACTAACTGTCTCACTGAGGCTCTGCTAATCAGAACCTCAGTGGTTATGCTCTCTCATTTCTTTCCAAATTGTCACTAACAGGCTAGTGACCATTTTTCCAATTTACATTGGCTTACTGGAACACCCTTATAATTCCCTAGTATATGGTACTGAGGTACCCAGGGTATTGGGGTTCCAGGAGATCCCTATGGGCTGCAGCATTTCTTTTGCCACCCATAGGGAGCTCTGACAATTCTTACACAGGCCTGCCACTGCAGCCTGAGTGAAATAACGTCCACGTTATTTCACAGCCATTTTACACTGCACTTAAGTAACTTATAAGTCACCTATATGTCTAACCCTTACCTGGTAAAGGTTAGGTGCAAAGTTACTTAGTGTGAGGGCACCCTGGCACTAGCCAAGGTGCCCCCACATTGTTCAGAGCCAATTCCCTGAACTTTGTGAGTGCGGGGACACCATTACACGCGTGCACTACATATAGGTCACTACCTATATGTGGCTTCACAATGGTAACTCCGAATATGGCCATGTAACATGTCTATGATCATGGAATTGCCCCCTCTATGCCATCCTGGCATAGGTGGCACAATCCCATGATCCCAGTGGTCTGTAGCACAGACCCTGGTACTGCCAAACTGCCCTTCCTGGGGTTTCACTGCAGCTGCTGCTGCTGCCAACCCCTCAGACAGGCATCTGCCCTCCTGGGGTCCAGCCAGGCCTGGCCCAGGATGGCAGAACAAAGAACTTCCTCTGAGAAAGGGTGTGACACCCTCTCCCTTTGGAAAATGGTGTGAAGGCAGGGGAGGAGTAGCCTCCCCCAGCCTCTGGAAATGCTTTGTTGGGCACAGATGTGCCCAATTCTGCATAAGCCAGTCTACACCGGTTCAGGGGACCCCTTAGCCCTGCTCTGGCGCGAAACTGAACAAAGGAAAGGGGAGTGACCACTCCCCTGACCTGCACCTCCCCTGGGAGGTGTCCAGAGCTCCTCCAGTGTGCTCCAGACCTCTGCCATCTTGGAAACAGAGGTGCTGCTGGCACACTGGACTGCTCTGAGTGGCCAGTGCCACCAGGTGACGTCAGAGACTCCTTGTGATAGGCTCCTTCAGTTGTTGCTAGCCTATCCTCTCTCCTAGGTAGCCAAACCCTCTTTTCTGGCTATTTAGGGTCTCTGTCTCTGGGGAAACTTTAGATAACGAATGCAAGAGCTCAGCCGAGTTCCTCTGCATCTCTCTCTTCACCTTCTGCCAAGGAATCCACTGCTGACCGCGCTGGAAGCCTGCAACACTGCAACAAAGTAGCAAAGACGACTACTGCAACTCTGTAACGCTGATCCTGCCGCCTTCTTGACTGTTTTCCTGGTGGTGCATGCTGTGGGGGTAGTCTGCCTCCTCTCTGCACTAGAAGCTCCGAAGAAATCTCCCGTGGGTCGATGGAATCTTCCCCCTGCAACCGCAGGCACCAAAAAGCTGCATTACCGGTCCCTTGGGTCTCCTCTCAGCATGATGAGCGAGGTCCCTCGAATCCAGCAACTCTGTCCAAGTGGCCCCCACAGTCCAGTGACTCTTCCGTCCAAGTTTGGTGGAGGTAAGTCCTTGCCTCACCTCGCTAGACTGCATTGCTGGGAACCGCAACTTTTGCAGCTACTCCGGCCTCCGTGCACTTCCGGCGGAAATCCTTTGTGCACAGTCCAGCCTGGGTCCACGGCACTCTAACCTGCATTGCACGACCTCCTAAGTTGTTCTCCGGCGACGTGGGACTTCTTTGTGCGACTTCAGGTGAGCACTGTTTCACGCATCCTTGTAGTGCCTGTTTCTGGCACTTCTCTGGGTGCTACCTGCTGCTGAGAGGGCTCCTTGTCTTGCTCGACGTCCCCTCTCTCTCCTGGTCCAATTTGCGACCTCCTGGTCCCTCCAGAGCCACAGCAGCGTCCAAAAACGTTAACCGCACGATTTGCAGCTAGCAAGGCTTGTTGGCGTTCTTTTGGCGGGAAAACACTTTTGCACAACTCTCCACGGCAAGAGGGATCCGTCCACCAAAGGGGAAGTCTCTAGCCCTTTTCGTTCTTGCAGAAACCTCAGCTTCTTCTGTCCAGTAGAAGCTTCTTTGCACCCACAGCTGGCATTTCCTGGGCATCTGCCCATCTCCGACTTGCTTGTGACTTTTGGACTTGGTCCCCTTGTTCCACAGGTACCCTAGATTGGAAATCCACAGTTGTTGCATTGTTGGTTTGTGTCTTTCCTGCATTATTCCTCTAACACGACTTCTTTGTCCTTAGGGGAACTTTAGTGCACTTTGCACTCACTTTTCAGGGTCTTGGGGAGGGTTATTTTTCTAACTCTCACTATTTTCTAATAGCCCCATCGACCCTCTATAAGGTCACATAGGTTTGGGGTCCATTCGTGGTTCGCATTCCACTTTTGGAGTATATGGTTTGTGTTGCCACTATCCCTATGTTTCCCCATTGCATCCTATTGTAACTATACATTGTTTGCACTGTTTTCTAAGACTATACTGCATATTTTTGCTATTGTGTATATATATCTTGTGTATATTTCCTATCCTCTCACTGAGGGTACACTCTAAGATACTTTGGCATATTGTCATAAAAATAAAGTACCTTTATTTTTAGTATAACTGTGTATTGTGTTTTCTTATGATATTGTGCATATGACACTAAGTGGTACTGTAGTAGCTTCACACGTCTCCTAGTTCAGCCTAAGCTGCTCTGCTAAGCTACCATTATCTATCAGCCTAAGCTGCTAGACACCCTATACACTAATAAGGGATAACTGGGCCTGGTGCAAGGTGCAAGTACCCATTGGTACTCACTACAAGCCAGTCCAGCCTCCTACAAGGAGGCACAAAGAGGGTGTAGCCACCCCCAAGAACAGTAGCCAATGGCTACTGCCCTCCCAGACCGAAACACACCCCTAGATTCAGTATTTAGGGGCTCCCCAGATCCCAGGAAAGCAGATTCCTGCAACCTGAAGAAAGAAGAAGGACTGCTGACCTACAAGCCTGCAGAGAAGGAGGAAGACGACAACTGATTTGGCCCCAGCCCTACCGGCCTGTCTCCAACTTCGAAAACCTGCTCAAGTGACGCATCAGACAGGGACCAGTGACCTCTGAAGCCTCAGAGGACTGCCCTTACCCCCAGGACCAAGAAACTCCGGTGAGCAGCGGCCCTGCTCAACAATCTGCAACAAACTTGCAACTTTTCAACAACTTTAAAGACTTCACCTTTCCTGCCGGAAGCATGAGACTTCCCACTCTGCACCCGACACCCCCGACTCGACCTGCAGAAAACAAACACCTCAAGGAGGACTCCCTGGCGACTGCGAGCCCGTGAGTAACCAGAGACGACCCCCCTGAGCCCCCACAGCGACGCCTGCAGAGAGAATCAGGAGGCTCCCCGTGACTGCGACTGCCTGTAACAAGGGACCCGACACCTGGAACCAACACTCCACCCGCAGCCCCCAGGACCTGAAGGAACCGAACTCCAGTGCAGGAGCGACCCCCAGGCGACCCTCTGCCTAGCCCAGGTGGTGGCTACCCCGAGGTACCCCCCTGCGCCTTCCTGCATCGTTGAAGTGACCCCCGGGTCCCTCCATTGTTTTCAATCTAAAACCCGACGCCTGTTTGCATACTGCACCCGGCCACCGATGTGCCGCTGAAGGTGTACTTTCTGTGCCTTCTTCTGTCTCCCCCGGTGCTCTACAAAACCCCCCTGGTTTGCCCCCCGAGGACACAAGTACTTACCTGCTGGCAGACTGGAACCAGAGCACTCCTGTTCCCCATAGGCGCCTATGTGTTTTGGGCACCTCTTTGACCTCTGCACCTGACCAGCCCTGAGCTGCTGGTATGGTAACTTTGGGGTTGCCTCGAACCCCCAACGGTGGGCTCCCTATGCCCCAAACTTGAGAATTGTAAGTGTTTTACTTACCTTCAAAACTAACCTTTACTTACCTCCACCAGGAACTGTTGATTTTTGCAGTGTCCACTTTGAAAATAGCGTATTGCCATTTTTACAAAGACTGTACATGATATTGTTTTCATTCAAAGTTCCTAAAGTATCTAAGTGAAGTACCTTACATTTAACCCCTTCGCTGCCCGGCCTTTTCCCCCTCCTGTGCCGAGCCTTTTTTTGGCTATTTGGGGCAGTTCGCGCTTAGGCCCCCATAACTTTTTGTTCATTTAAGCTACCCACGCCAAATTTGCGTCCTTTTTTTCCAACATCCTAGGGATTCTAGAGGTACCCAGACTTTGTGGGTTCCCCAGAAGGAGGGCAAGAAATTAGCCAAAATACAGTGAAAATTTTGTTTTTTTCAAAAAAATGGGAAAAAGGGGCTGCAGAAGAAGGCTTGTGTTTTTTTCCCTGAAAAGGGCATCAACAAAGGGTTTGCTGTGCTAAAATCATCAGCTTCCCAGCTTTCAGGAACAGGCAGACTTGAATCAGAAAACCCAATTTTTCAACACAGTTTTGGCATTTTACTGGGACATACCCAATTTTTACGATTTTTTGTGCTTTCAGCCTCCTTCCAGTCAGTGACAGAAATGGGCATGAAACCAACGCTGGATCCCAGAAACCGCAACATTTCTGAAAAGTAGACAAAATTCTGAATTCAGCAAGGGGTAATTTGTGTAGATCCTACAAGGGTTTCCTACAGAAAATAACAACTGAAAAAGAAAAATAGTGAAATTGAGGTGAAAAAAACATCAATTGTTCTCTACGTTTTACTCTGTAACTTTTTCCTGCAATGTCAGATTTTCGAAAGCAATATACCGTTACGTCTGCTGGACTCTTCTGGTTGCGGGGATATATAGGTTATAGGGCTTGTAGGTTCATCAAGAACTCTAGGTACCCAGAGCCAATAAATGACATGCACCCTGCAGTGGGTTTTCATTCTATGCCGGGTATACAGCAATTCATTTGCTGAAATATAAAGAGTAAAAAATAGCTATCAAGAAAACCTTTGTATTTCCAAAATGGGCACAAGATAAGGTGTTGGGAAGCAGTGGTTATTTGCACATCTCTGAATTCCGGGGTGCCCATACTATCATGTGAATTACAGGGCATTTCTCAAATAGAAGTATTTTTTCCACACTGTCTTACATTTGGAAGGGAAAAATGTAGAGAAAGACAAGGGGCAATAACACTTGTTTTGCTATTCTATGTTCCCCCAAGTCTCCCAATAAAAATGATACCTCACTTGTGTGGGTAGGCCTAGCGCCCGCGACAGGATATGCCCCAAAACACAACGTGGACACATCACAGAAAACAGAGCTGTTTTTAGCAAAGTGCCTACCTGTAGATTTTGGCCTCTAGCTCAGCCGGCACCTAGGGAAACCTACCAAACCTGTGCATTTTTGAAAACTAGAGACCTAGGGGAATCCAGGATGGGGTGACTTGTGGGGCTCTGACCAGGTTCTGTTACCCAGAATCCTTTGCAAACCTCAAAATTTGGAAAAAAAACACATTTTCCTAACATTTCGGTGACAGAAAGTTCTGGAATCTGAGAGGAGCCACAAATTTCCTTCCACCCAGCGCTCCCCCAAGGCTCCCGATAAAAATGGTACCTCACTTGTGTGGGTATGCCTAGCGCCCGCGACAGGATATGCCCCAAAACACAACGTGGACACATCACAGAAAACAGAGCTGTTTTTAGCAAAGTGCCTACCTGTAGATTTTGGCCTCTAGCTCAGCCGGCACCTATGGAAACCTACCAAACCTGTACATTTCTGAAAACTAGAGACCTAGGGGAATCCAAGATGGGGTGACTTGTGTGGCTCGGACCAGGTTCTGTTACCCAGAATCCTTTGCAAACCTCAAAATTTGGTAAAAAAAAGCATGTTCCTCACATTTCTGTGGCAGAAAGTTCTGGAATCTGAGAGGAGCCACAAATTTCTTTCCACCCAGCGTTCCCCCAAGTCTCCCAATAAAAATGATACCTCACTTGTGTGGGTAGGCCTAGCGCCCGCGACAGGAAACGCCCCAAAGCGCAACGTGGACACATCTAATTTTTTGAAAGAAAACAGAGGTGTTTTTTGCAAAGTGCCTACCTGTAGATTTTGGCCTCTAGCTCAGCCGGCACCTAGGGAAACCTACCAAACCTGTGCATTTCTGAAAACTAGAGACCTAGGGGAATCCAAGATGGGGTGACTTGTGTGGCTCGGACCAGGTTCTGTTACCCAGAATCCTTTGCAAACCTCAAAATTTGGAAAAAAAACACATGTTCCTCACATTTCTGTGGCAGAAAGTTCTGGAATCTGAGAGGAGTCACAAATTTCCTTCCACCCAGCGTTCCCCCAAGTCTCCCGATAAAAATGATACCTCACTTGTGTGGGTAGGCGTGGCGCCCGCGACAGGAAACGCCCCAAAGCGCAACGTAGACACATCCAATTTTTTGAAAGAAAACAGAGGTGTTTTTTGCAAAGTGCCTACCTGTAGATTTTGGCCTCTAGCTCAGCCGGCACCTAGGGAAACCTACCAAACCTGTACATTTCTGAAAACTAGAGACCTAGGGGAATCCAAGATGGGGTGACTTGTGTGGCTCGGACCAGGTTCTGTTACCCAGAATCCTTTGCAAACCTCAAAATTTGGTTAAAAAAAACATGTTCCTCACATTTCTGTGGCAGAAAGTTCTGGAATCTGAGAGGAGCCACAAATTTCTTTCCACCCAGCGTTCCCCCAAGTCTCCCAATAAAAATGATACCTCACTTGTGTGGGTAGGCCTAGCGCCCGCGACAGGAAACGCCCCAAAGCGCAACGTGGACACATCTAATTTTTTGAAAGAAAACAGAGGTGTTTTTTGCAAAGTGCCTACCTGTAGATTTTGGCCTCTAGCTCAGCCGGCACCTAGGGAAACCTACCAAACCTGTGCATTTCTGAAAACTAGAGACGTAGGGGAATCCAAGATGGGGTGACTTGTGTGGCTCGGACCAGGTTCTGTTACCCAGAATCCTTTGCAAACCTCAAAATTTGGCTAAAAAAACACATGTTCCTCACATTTCTGTGGCAGAAAGTTCTGGAATCTGAGAGGAGCCACAAATTTCCTTCCGCCCAGCGTTCCCCCAAGTCTCCCGATAAAAATGATACCTCACTTGTGTGGGTAGGCCGAGCGTCCGCGACAGGAAATGGCCCAAAACACAACGTGGACACATCAAATTTTTTCATAGAAAACAGTGCCTACCTGTGGATTTTTGCCTCTAGCTCAGCCAGCACCTAGGGAAACCTAGCAAACCAGTGCATTTTTTAAAACTAGAGACCCAGGGGAATCTAAGATGGGGTGAATTGTGGGGCTCTGACCAGGTTCTGTTACCCAGAATCCTTTGCAAACCTCACAATTTGGCTAACAAAACAAGTTTTCCTCACATTTCGGTGACAGAAAGTTCTGGAATCTGAGAGGAGCCACAAATTTCCTTCCACCTAGCGTTCCCCCAAGTCTCCCAATAAAAATCATACCTCACTTGTGTGGGTAGGCCTAGCGCCCCCGACAGGAAATGGCCCAAAACACAACGTGGACACATCACATTTTTTCATAGAAAACAGTGCCTACCTGTGGATTTTGGCCTCTAGCTCAGCCGGCCCCAGGGGGGGCAGAAATGGCCTAAAATAAATTTGTCCCCCAACCCCCCCAAGAGCGACCCTTGCCTACAAGGGCTCTCCCCTTGCGTGACGGCGCAAAAGTAAAGATCCCTGGTGCCTAGTGGTTTCTGCCCCCCTTGGGCAGATTGACCTACAATCGGCCAATCTGCCCCCAAGGGGGGCAGAAATGGTCTAAATACAATTTGCCCCCCAGGGGAGCGACCCTTGCCTGATGGGTCGCTCCACATCTCTAAAAAAACAAACAAACAAACAAAAAAACACAAAAAAACTATTTGCCCTGGCGCCTAGAGGTTTCTGTCCCCCTGGGGGCAGATCGGCCTAATACCAATAGGCCGATCTGCCCCCAGGGGGGGCAGAAGTGGCCTAAAATAAATTTGCCTCCCCCCCTCCCCGGGGAGCGACCCTTGCCTACAAGGTCGCTCCCCTTGCGTGACGGTGCAAAAAAAAATCCCTGGTGCCCAGTGGTTTGGGGGGCAGATTGACCTAAATTCGGCCGATCTGCCCCCAAAGCGGGCAGAATTGGCCTAAATACAATTTGCCCCTCCAGGGGAGCGACCCTTGTCGAAGGGGTCGCTCCCCATCTGTAAAACAAAAAAAAAAAACAAATCCCTGGTGCCTAGTGGTTTCTGCCCCCCTTGGGGGCAGATTAGCCTAATCAAAATAGGCTGATCTACCCCCAGGGGGGCAGAGATGGCCTAAAATAATTCCCCCCCCAGGGAGCGACCCTTGCCTAAGGGGTGGCTCCCCTTGCGTGAAATTCACGCAAAAAATAAACCTCCCTGGTGTCTAATGGTTTCTGCCCCATTTAGGGGCAGATTGGCCTCATCAAAATAGGCCAATCTGCCCCCAAGGGGGGCAGAAATGGCCTAAATATAATTTGCCCCCTAGGGGAGCGACCCTTGCCTAAGGGGTCGCTCCCCACCTAATAAAAAAAGAAAACATTACAAACAGAAAAAAAAAAAAAAAGATCCCTGGTGCCTAGAGGTTTCTGCCCCCAGGAGGGGGCAGAAAAGGCCTTCCCAAAAAAATGCCCCCCTGGGAGCGACCCTTGCCCAAGGGGTTGCTCCCTTTTGACAGTTTCAGTAAAAAAAAAAAAAAACCCTGGTGTCTAGTGGGGTTTCAAAACCCTGTGAGAGACTTCAAAGGGAAGGAAATAAATTTCCTTCCCTTTGAAGCTCCTCCGGGCCTCCCCCATGGGATTGAGAGAGAAATGCTTTGCATTTCTCTTTCAGTCGCGCTGGAAGCAGAGCTTCCAGCAGGATGGGGGAGACCCTGTGACTAATCAGCGCGTGCGCTGACGTCACAGGGGGAGCTGGGGGGGTCGGGGTGGAAGGGGAAGGGCTTCCCCTTCCATCCCTGACTTGGGGGGGTGGGGGGGAACCCCACAGAGGGAGCGCTAGCGCTCCCTCTGGGCTCCGTGTACAGGACGTAATGGTTACGTCCTGGGCACAGCAGCACTGTGCCTCAGGACGTAACCATTACGTCCTGGGCACAGAACAGGTTAAAGTATTAATTGTTAATCTTGAACCTGTGGTTCTTAAAATAAACTAAGAAAATATATTTTTCAATATAAAAACCTATTGGCCAGGAATAAGTCTGAGTGTGTGTTCCTCATTTATTGCCTGTGTGTATACAACAAATGTTTAACACTACCCTCTGATAAGCCTACTGCTCGACCACACTACCACAAAATAGAGCATTAGAATTATCTACTTTTGCCACTATCTTACCTCTAAGGGGAACCCTTGGACTCTGTGCACACTATCTCTTACTTTGAAATAGTATATACAGAGCCAACTTCCTACAGACACCCTCTCCCAGAGGAAATTGTTTGTTCTGCCTTCCTGTGACTGGGCTGCCCAGACCCCAGGAGGGCAGAACCCTGTCTGTGGGTTGGCAGCAGCTTTAGCTGCAAAGAAAACCCCAGAGAGCTGGTTTGGCAGTACCCCGTGTCCATAGTGGAGCCCTGGGGGTGCATGGAATTGGCACCCCAATACCACACTTGGTATGGGGGGACAATTCCATGATCTTAGATATGTTACATGGCCATATTCGGAGTTACTATTGTGAAGCTACCTATAGGTATTGACCTGTATGTAGTGCACACGTGTAATGGTGTCCCCACACTCACAAAGTCCAGGGAAATGGCCCTGAACTATGTGGGGGCACCTTTGCTAGTGCCAGGGTGCCCTCACACTTAGTAACTTTGCACCTAACCTTCACTAAGTGAAGGTTAGAGATATAGGTGACTTATAAGTTACTTAAGTGCAGTATAAAATGGCTGTGAAATAACGTGTGCATTATTTCACTCAGGCTGCAGTGGCAGTCCTGTGTAAGATTTGTCTGAGCTCCCTATGGGTGGCAAAAGAAATGCTGCAGCCCATAGGGATCTCTTGGAACCCCAATACCCTTGGTAACTAGGTACCATATACTAGGGAATTATAAGGGTGTTCCAGTGTGCCAACTAGAATTGGTGAAAATGGTCACTAGCCTCAGTGACACAGTTAGTCACTACACAGGTACACATTCAGGCCACAAACTATGAACATTGGGGTCCTGGCTAGCAGGATCCCAGTGAGACAGGCAAAAACAAACTGACATACATGCAAAAATGGGGCTAACATGCCAGGCAAGATGGTACTTTCCTACAGTAAGTAAGGAATTGACCCGGGTAAAGATTGTTGTCTGCCACAAGGGTTTGGGAATATAGTAGCTCGTCGTCCACAAACAAATCCCCCAATTTTAAGACACCTGCAGCATGCTACTGACAGAGTTGCTCTTACTGCAGTCATCCTATGCGAGTGGGAAGGCCTAGCAGAGGTAGTGCACGAGCGTAGGATTTCTTCATGTCAGTGAGTTTATAGGTACTAGCAAGGCAAGAGAAAGCTGGGCAGGATTACCCTGGATTGTGTTCCATAGAATGATCAGTAGGAAACCATGAGTAGTGCACTAAGCTCTCCTTAAGGTCTTTACGGATAAACCCCAACTCATGCAGGAGGTGGCAAGAAAGCCAGCGAGCCACCCGTTGGAGCTGTGCAGCTAAATAATAGCATTCTAAGTCCAGAAGGCCTAATCCACCCGCAGTCACAGGTTGTTTTAGGGTGGAAAGGGCTACCCAACGGCGCCCCAGCAACCAAATCTGATGTGTGGCTTGTCTGAAGAAGGAAAGAGGGATGAGCAGGGGAAGGTTTGCAGAATAATACAATAATTGGGTAGCGCACCATCATAATTAGTGGTACCTGGTCCATTACTGAAAGTGGAAGAGAAGACCAAAAAGCAAACTGGGCTTGGAGTGACCGTCTCGCACTGCCCAGATTTCCATTGTGCGGTTCAGTGGGGAAGTGGTAGATATTAATCCCTAGGTACTTAGGTTAACTGGTTCCCATTTCAATCTGAGGTCCAATTGTTTATAAAGGGGAGAACAGTAACATATGTTAAACAATAATTACATTTTGAAATCTTTCTCAAGTTCTTCCCATTTTGTTTGTGAAATTTACATGACAAATACTTAGAATATTCTCTGTGTACTTTGACATTTAGGGATGGGCCAGATCACAGGTATGGCTTTTATTCAATTTCAAAACCTTTTAAGACATGTGCAGAGTGGTTAATTGCCTAGCACAACCTTACAAGGGGTCTGGCCCCTGCTCACCCTTCACATGCACGAACAGCGGTCCATTGTACCAGAAGTGCTTGCCAGGGTGGGGGGTGCTGCTTGTTCAACCACTTGAAGCTGCCTCTTCTGTTTTTCTCCTCTCTGTTAAGACAACTCCCCAGGTACGCAGAGCAGTCCAGTGTGCCAGCAACACCTCTGTTTCCAAGATGGCAGAGGTCTGGAGCACACTGGAGGAGCTCTGGGCACCTCCCCTGGGAGGTGCAGGTCAGGGGAGTGGTCACTCCCCTTTCCTTTGTCCAGTTTCGCGCCAGAGCAGGGCTGGGGGATCCCTGAACCGGTGTAGACTGGCTTATGCAGAGATGGGCACCATCTGTGCCCATCAAAGCATTTCCAGAGGCTGGGGGAGGCTACTCCTCCCCAGCCCTGACACCTTTTTCCAAAGAGAGAGGGTGTAACACCCTCTCTCTGAGGAAGTCCTTTGTTCTGCCTTCCTGGGCCAGGCCTGGCTGGACCCCAGGAGGGCAGAAATCTGTCTGAGGGGTTGGCAGCAGCAGCAGCTGCAGTGAAACCCCGTGAAAGGTAGTTTGGCAGTTCCCAGGTCTGTGCTAGAGATTCGGGGATCATGGAATTGTCTCCCCAATGCCAGAATGGCATTGGGGTGACAATTCCATGATCTTAGACATGTTACATGGCCATGTTCGGAGTTACCATTGTGACGCTATACATAGGTAGTGACCTATGTATAGTGCACATGTGAAATGGTGTCCCTGCACTCACAAAGTCTGGGGAATTTGCCCTGAATGATGTGGGGGCACCTTGGCTAGTGCCAGGGTGCCCACACACTAAGGGGGTCATTCTAACCCTGGCGGTCCAAGACCGCCAGGGCTAAAATGACGGGGGCACCGCCAACAGGCTGGCGGTGCCCCGCTTGGCATTCTGACTGCGGCGGTTCGGCTGCGGTCAGAAGTGGAAAACCGGCGGTCTCCCGCCGGTTTTCCGCTGCCCAAATGAATCCTCCATGGCGGATTCTGACACCCCATACCGCCATCCTGTTCCTGGCAGTTCTCCCGCCAGGAACAGGATGGCGGTATGGGGTGTCGCGGGGCCCCTGGGGGCCCCTGCAGTGCCCATGCCAATGGCATGGGCACTGCAGGGGCCCCCGTAAGAGGGCCCCAAAAAGAATTTCAGTGTCTGCTTTGCAGACACTGAAATTCGCAACGGGTGCAACTGCACCCGTCGCACCTTCCCACTCCGTCGTGGGAAGGTAGTTTTACACTGGGCTGGCGGGCGGCCTTTTGGCGGTCGCCCGCCAGCCCAGTGTAAAACACAGAATAGCCGCAGCGGTCTTCCGACCGCGGTGCGGTATTCTGGAGGGGGGGAAGTCTGGCGGGCGGCCTCCGCCGCCTGCCAGACTTAGAATCACCCCCTAAGTAACTTAGCACCCAACCGTCAGCAGGTGAAGGTTAGACATATAGGTGACTTATCAGTTACTTAAGTGCAGTGGTAAATGGCTGTGAAATAATGTGGGCATTATTTCACTCAGGCTGCAGTGGCAGGCCTGTGTAAGAATTGTCAGAGCTCCGTATGGATGGCAAAAGAAATGCTGCAGCCCATAGGGATCTCCTGGAACCCCAATACCTTGGGTAACTCAGTACCATATACTAGGGAATTATAAGGGTGTTCCAGTATTCCAATGTGAATTGGTAAAATTGGTCACTAGCCTGTTAGTGACAATTTTGGTATACAGAGAGAGCATAACCACTGAGGTTCTGGTTAGCAGAGCCTCAGTGAGACAGTTAGGCATCACACAGGGAACACATACATATAGGCCACAAACTTATGAGCACTGGGGTCCTGGCTAGCAGGGTCCCAGTGACACATAACAAACATACTGAAAACATAGGGTTTTCACTATGAGCACTGGGCCCTGGCTAGCAGGATCCCAGTGAGACAGTGAAAACACCCTGACATATACTCACAAACAGGCCAAAAGTGGGGGTAACAAGGCTAGAAAGAGGCTACTTTCTCACACAACCCCCCCCCCACCCCCCAAAACGAAGGACAATAAGGCTAACCTTGGCCAGTTGAGACTTTATTGTCTAAGTGGTGATAAGTAGAGAGTTGCTCTGAAATAGACTGGTTACTCCCTTTATCATCCAGTATATGGTTACTTCCTTGTGGGGATGTAAACCACCATGTTTGAAGTTTTTTAGCTAAGCAACAATGTGAAGATATATTTTCAGAGTTTCTATCAGTAAGTTTTAGTTTAGAACAGTGGGAATTGTCCACTGGGCCTATTTCTAGTGATGAGAATGCCAGACAGGGATGCTGTCTCAGTAAAGCCATAGCTGGGCGAAAGGTTTGTCCATATGGCTGGAACAGAGAACAGGGATGCTGTTTCTCTTGGGTTGGAGCAGGGCAGGGATGCTGTCCTATGAGCTCCACGCTAGGGCAGGGCTGCTGTCCTAAGTGTTGTGAGGTAGTGCAGGGTTTCTGCACTAAAGTTTCTCTGGGAGGGTTGGAGGGATGCTCCATGTTAACTAAAATGGTGCTCTTTTTCTCACCAATATTAGTTATCCCACAGAGAGGTACTTCCACCTCAGGGAGTACAGCTATGCCAGCTGATGATTCCATTGGAACAGGTGCCACCCCAGGAGAGGTTTCTCCCACCACAGGAATGGTATCCTGAATGGCGGGGTGGTTAGGGGATACTGTGATATCCTTTTTACCTGTTGTTGGAGAGGGATCCTGAGTTTTCAGGCCTTTTTCTCTCCTTTGCTTTTTCATTTCAGTAGAAATGAGAGGGAACAATTCCTTAGGGATACCCAGCATGGCTGCATGGGTATAAAACTCTACCTCAGCCCAACCTGAGGTCTCTAGGTCATTACCTAAGAGACAGTCTACAGGTAAGCTAGGTGATACTACCACCTGCTTAGGGCCAGTAACTCCACCCCAACTAAGCTGAACTATAGCTAAGGGAAGAAACTTAGTGGAGTTCTGGACATCAATAATCTTGTACTGTTGTCCAATGATGTGTTGTTCAGGAGCCACTAGATTTTCAGTCACCAACGTGATACTGGCACCTGTGTCCCTGTAGGCCTGGGCCTCAACACCATTTATTGAAACTGTCTGCCTGTACTTATCCATTGTAAGTGGACAAGCAGCCAGTGTGGCAAGGCCAATGCCACTAGGTGTGACAGAAACTGTCTTGGGACTGACTACCCCAGTTTCAATGATGGACCCATAAGTGAACCCAACTACACCCTTAGTTTGACTGTTGCCAGCAGTCCCACCACTATTACCACTACTGCTAGGGGCACTAGAGCTTGATGTATTAGTGGTGGTAGGCTCAGGGGGTTTACCTGGACAGGACTTATCCCCTGACCTATGGCCTTTATTTTTACACACAAAGCACCAAGGCTTTTTAATGTGTGTATGTTGTGAAGAAGAGGAAGAATTTGTTTTATCCCCACCCCCTGAAGAGTGTTTAGGATTTGAAGAAGGATCTTTGGTTTTACCCTTTTCCCCATGCTTATCCTGAGATTTCTCACCATCTTTCTTCTTGCCATCCTTGTCACTCCCTGTATGAACCTTTCTGTTCACTCTTGTTCTGACCCATTTGTCTGCCTTTTTTCCCAATTCTTGTCCACTAGATATTGGTGTAACAAATCAGACACACAGTTATTCAGAATATGCGCTCTCAGGATTAGATTGTACAGGCTTTCATAATCAGAAACTTTACTGCCATGTAACCACCCCTCCAAGGCCTTCAGTGAATAGTCAACAAAGTCTACCCAGTCTTGTGAGGACTCTTTTCTGGTTTCTCTGAACTTAATCCTGTATTGTTCAGTGGTAAATCCAAATCCATCCAAGAGTGCATCCTTCAAAACTGTAAAATTATTGGCATCACTTTCCTTCACAGTAAGGAGCCTATCCCTACCCTTTCCACTGAAAGATAGCCATAGGATAGCAGCCCTGTACCATACGGGCCCTCTCAAGTGCAGCAAACCACTTGTCAATGTCATCCCCCTCCTTGTAAGGGGGAACTATCTTGTGCAGATTCCTAGAATCATGCTCTTTCACAGGATTGCTATCAGGAATACTGCTACTGCCACCATGGGGTCCAAACCCCAACCTCTGTCTCTCTTTTTCTAAGACTAGGGATTCCCTGTCTAGATCCAGCTGTTGCTGTTTAAGCTTCAGCCTGGTCTCTTCCACTCTCAACTTATTGAGTTCCCTTTCTAACATTTTGTCAACAGGGTGGGTGGGTTGGGAATGTTTTGACACAGAAGAAAGATTTGAATGTGCAGAGGGAGACCTGTCCCTAACAGTTGGCACCTTAACAACCTGGCCTACAGGAACAAAAACATCCCTACTGTGATGGGAGCTTCTATTACTTCCAGCTATGCTAGGTGCTCTGCCAAGGGGCAGGTTAGGAAGGGAACCCTGTAACACTCCCTCAAGGGCATCCCCTGAGTCAGAGTGTGAGCTATCTATCAACTTTTCAGATGAGGGGCCACCCTGGGCCTTATCATTTTCAATAAGTATATTAGACAGAAAATCTCTAGAAGGGTTCTTTCCTACCACTAAACCTCTATCAATGCAGAGACTCCTTAGGTTCTTAAAGTTAAGGTGGTCATAAGTAGTACTGACCAAATTAAGAGGGGTTCCTACACCAGACATGATAGAAAAAGGTTTAGAGACACCTAAAAGAGAGAAAAAGTTTTAGGACTTTTTAAAGAACAGGAAAAAAAACTTTTTCAACTTTTTGAAACTTTTTAGAAAGTTTAGGAATACTTTTCAGCACTTAGCAGATAGTGTAAGAGAAGAAAAGCAAAACTTTTTGGTTAGGTGTACATACAATGAACTTGTTTGTATATTATTCTCTTATGAAAAGTACAATATGACAAAGTGGTAAGTAGTTACAAGTACTTATCCCACCACTGCACAACCAATGTAGGAGGCTGGCCTGGCTTGTAGTGGGTACCAGGGGGTACTTACCCTCTGTACCAGGTCCAGTTATAACTTATTAGTGTAGAAGAGGTGTTTCTAGCAGCTTAGGCTGATAGAAGGTAGCTGTAGTAGAGCAGTTTAGGCTGAACTAGGAGTCATGCAAAGCTCCTACTATACCACTGGTGTCATATGCACAATATAAGAAAACACAATACACAGATATACTAAAAATAAAGGTACTTTATTTTTATGACAATATACCAAAAGTATCTCAGTGAGTACCCTCAGTATGAGGATGCCAAATATACACAAGATCAAAAATATGCAGTAATAGCAAAAGGAAGTAATGCAAGCAATGTTATGTTACAGTAGATTGCAATAGGAGCACATAGGTATAGGGGCAACACAAACCATATACTCCAAAAGTGGAATGCTAACCACGAATGGACCCCAAACCTATGTGAGCTTGTAGAGGGTCACTGGGACTGTAAGAAAACAGTGAGGGTTATTAAAATAGCCCACCCCAAGACCCTGAAAAGTAGGTGTAAAGTGCACCTATAACCCCCAGAAAGCACAGAAGTTGTGATAGGGGGTTTCTGCAAGGAAGACCAACACCAGAAAAGCAACAACAGTGGATTTCCGGATCTGAGTACCTGTGAAACAAGGGGACCAAGTCCAAGAGTTGCGACAATGTTGAGAGTGGGCAGATTCCCAGGAAATGCCAGCTGAGGGTACAAAGAAGCGGCCACCGGATGGTAGAAGCTGTGGATTCTGCAAGACCGAAGAGGGCTAGAAACTTCCCCTTTGAAGGATGGATGTCCCACGACGTGAAGAAGCTTGCAGAGGTGTTCCCACGCATAAAGACCGCAAACAAGCCTTGCTAGCTATAAGGGTCGCAGTTAGGGTTTTTGGATGCTGCTGTGGCCCAGGAGGGACCAGGATGTCGCCACTTGGATGAGGAGACAGAGGGGGCGCCCAGCAAGTCAGGGAGCCCTCACAGAAGCAGGCAGCACCTGCAGAAGTTCCGGAACAGGCACTTGGAAGAGGAGTGAACCGGAGTCCACCCGAAGACACAAAAGGGAGTCCCACGACGCCGGAGGACAACTCAGAAGGTTGTGCATTGCAGGTTAGAGTGTCGGGGACCCAGGCTTGCAAGAGTGAGCGTAAGGAGCAGGGAGTGGCTTTAAATGGATTGAAGAGGCCCGAGGTGGCTTCAGGATTACGCTGCCTCAGTATTCCGTGTTCCCACATTTAATTGCAGTAGCCGTGTGTTTAAGACGAGGGCTTTGGGCACCGGCACCTTTAATTTACAAATTAAGCACTGAAGCCTGGCTCTCCACCTTAAACCTACCAGGGTTTACTCCCACCCTCAAAAACAGCCCCAGATGTAAGCCTGGCTCTCCATCTTAAGCCTACCAGGGTTTAACCCCACCCTCAAAAACAGCCCCAGATGTAAGCCTGGCTCTCCATCTTAAACCTACCAGGGTTTACCCCCATCCTCAAAAACAACCCCAGACGTAAGCCAGGCTCTCAAACTTAAACCTACCAGGGTTTACCCCCACCCTCAAAACAGCCCCAGATGTAAGCCTGGCTCTCCAACTTAAACCTACCATGGTTTACCCCACACTCGACACATACCTCTCATTCAAGCATCACATTGCAAAAGACCAAGGAAGCTTAGGTCCAACTCTCTCTTGAAGAAAGTGATGCTGTTTGTCCTGGAAGATGACTTCAGAACAAATGTACAAGTCTCTTCATGTCAGCAGAGACAAGGCACTGTTCAACGGTCACCCCAACACCCCCCTAGCACCCCATAAAGGTACCATACATGAAGCAGCACAGCTGTTAAGGTCTCAAACAAATTATATTACATTAAAAGACATACACTGGCTCCTCCTTCCAGCTCAGACCATCAAGATCACTTGTATTGTTTTTAAAGCCCTCAACAAAACCCCACCTTACCTGGCAAACAAACCAGCCAGGTTTAGGGGACACAATCAGACCAGGAGCATAGATATCACTAGATGGGAGACAAGACAATGCAAGAAGGTAAACCTTCACCTTTCATGCTCACAAAATATGGACCTGTACCCTATTGCTATAGCATCAGCTCCAACTCTCCCTCAATTTAGAAAAATGCTGAAGACACAACTCTTCAAGGAGCACTACCCCTGACCTGACAGCCCACCCTTGACCTTCCCCAACAACTGTATCTCCCAGGGGCCATGCTCTGCACATAGGAAGACAGCAAGTACTGGCCATATATATCAAGACTGTAAGCACCAATTACAGATTGTAAATTCTGGATGCGCATATCCATATTGCTCTTGAATGTGTTGCATCTACATCCCATTGACTGTTAACCATATCTGGACCTTACCCTATACAGGTGCCAGCCACATGCAGGGTCTGTCAAAGAACAGAACCAAAAAAATGATCATAGTCTGTCATAAAAAACAGGCACAGGAAAAGCGCATGCCCCAACCCCGGGAAGAGTCTGTGACAAGGAACAGACAGACACTGCGAGCTGCCAGACCCATATGGGGCCTGCGACAGAGAACACTCAACCAAAATGAGAGAGTGGACACCAAATGTGTGCATGGTCTGTGAAAGAGAACACTCACAGGAAAAGAGTGGGTACCAGCCACTTACGGTGTCAGTGACAGAGAACAGACAGGCACAGAAAGAGAGCAAACTACCTTACAAAGGGTCTGTGACAGAGAAAACAGAGAGGCAAAGTGGGAGAGAGCAGGCACAAGCCCCACAAAGGGTTTGCCACAGAGAACTGACAGTCGCAGCAACAGAACAGGCACCAGCCTCGTACAGAGTATGTGTGAGAAAGTAGCCTCTTTCTAGCCTTGTTACCCCCACTTTTGGCCTGTTTGTGAGTATATGTCAGGGTGTTTTCACTGTCTGACTGGGATCCTGCTAGGCAGGGCCCAGTGCTCATAGTGAAAACCCTATGTTTTCAGTATGTTTGTTATGTGTCACTGGGACCCTGCTAGCCAGGACCCCAGTGCTCATAAGGTTGTGGCCTATATGTATGTGTTCCCTGTGTGATGCCTAACTGTCTCACTGAGGCTCTGCTAACCAGAACCTCAGTGGTTATGCTCTCTCTGTATACCAAAATTGTCACTAACAGGCTAGTGACCAATTTTACCAATTCACATTGGAATACTGGAACACCCTTATAATTCCCTAGTATATGGTACTGAGCTACCCAGGGTATTGGGGTTCCAGGAGATCCCTATGGGCTGCAGCATTTCTTTTGCCACCCATAGGGAGCTCTGACAATTCTTACACAGGCCTGCCACTGCAGCCTGAGTGAAATAATGCCCACGTTATTTCACAGCCATTTACCACTGCACTTAAGTAACTTATAAGTCACCTATATGTCTAACCTTCACCTGGTGAAGGTTGAGTGCTAAGTTACTTAGTGTGTGGGCACCCTGGCACTAGCCAAGGTGCCCCCACATCGTTCAGGGCAAATTCCCCGGACTTTGTGAGTGCGGGGACACCATTTCACGCGTGCACTATACATAGGTCACTACCTATGTATAGCGTCACAATGGTAACTCCGAACATGGCCATGTAACATCTCTAAGATCATGGATGAGACAATTCCATGATCCCCCGAGTCTCTAGCACAGACCCGGGTACTGCCAAACTACCTTTCCCGGGGTTTCACTGCAGCTGCTGCTGCTGCCAACCCCTCAGACATGTTTCTGCCCTCCTGGGGTCCAGCCAGGCCTGGCCCAGGAAGGCGGAACAAAGGACTTCCTCAGAGAGAGGGTGTTACACCCTCTCACTTTGGAAAAAGGTGTCAGGGCTGGGGAGGAGTAGCCTCCCCCAGCCTCTGGAAATGCTTTGATGGGCACAGATGGTGCCCATCTCTGCATAAGCCAGTCTACACCGGTTCAGGGATCCCCCAGCCCTGCTCTGGCGCGAAACTGGACAAAGGAAAGGGGAGTGACCACTCCCCTGACCTGCACCTCCCAGGGGAGGTGCCCAGAGCTCCTCCAGTGTGCTCCAGACCTCTGCCATCTTGGAAACAGAGGTGTTGCTGGCACACTGGACTGCTCTGAGTGGCTAGTGCCAGCAGGTGACGTCAGAGACTCCTTCTGATAGGCTCTTACCTGTGTTACTAGCCTATCCTCCTTCCTAGGTAGCCAAACCCCCTTTTCTGGCTATTTAGGGTCTCTGCTTTGCGGAATTCTTCAGATACCGAATGCAAGATCTCACCAGAGTTCCTCTGCATCTCTCTCTTCACCTTCTGCCAAAGGATCGACCGATGACTGCTCAGGACGCCTGCAAAACCACAACAAAGTAGCAAAGACGACTACTGCAACCTTGTATCGCTTATCCTGCCGCCTTCTCGACTGTTTCCTGGTGGTGAATGCTCTGGGAGTAGCCTGCCTCCTTTCTGCACCAGGAGCTGCGAAGATATCTCCCGTGGGTCGACGGAATCTTCCCCCTGCTAATGCAGGCACCAAAAGACTGTATCACTGGTCCTCTGGGTCCCCTCTCATCCCAACGAGCATGGTCCTTGGAACACAGCAACTCTGTCCAAGTGACTCCCACAGTCCAGTGACTCTTCAGTCCAAGCTTGGTGGAGGTAAGTCCTTGCCTCCCCACGCTAGACTGCAAAGCTGTGTACCTCGTGATTTGCAGCTGCTCCGGCTCCTGTGACCTCTTCCAGGATTTACTTCATGTACATCCGAGCCTGTGCCCCCAGCACTCTGTCCTGCAGTGCACAACCTTCTGAGTTGTCCTCTGGCGTCGTGGGACTCCCTTTTGTAACTTTGCGTGGACTCCGGTGGTTCACTCTTCTTCCAAGTGCCTGTTGGGGTACTTCTGCGGGCGCTGCCTGCTTCTGTGAGGGCTCTCTGAGTTGCTGAGCGCGCCCTCTGTCTCCTCCTTCAAAAGACGAAATCCTGGTCCTTCCTGGTCCTCAGCAGCACCCAAACATCTCTACCATGACCCTTGCAGCTAGCAAGGCTTGTTTGCAGTCTTTCTGTGTGGGAACACCTCTGCAAGCTTCATCACGACGTGGGACATCCATCTTCCAAAGGAGAAGTTCCTAGTCCTCTTCTTTCTTGCAGAACTCCAAGCTTCTTCCAACCTGTGGCAGCTTCCTTGCAACTTCAGCTGGGGTTTCCTGGGCTCCTGCCCCCCCTGGACACTGTCCCGACTATTGGACTTGGTCCCCTTGTCTTACAGGTACTCAGGTCTGGAAATCCGTTGTCAGTGCACTGCTCTGTGTTTGTTCTTCCTGCAGAATCCCCCTATCACGACTTCTGTGCTCTCTGGGGGTAGTAGGTGTACTTAACTCCTAATTTTCAGGGTCTTGGGGTGGGGTATTTTTCTAACCCTCATTGTTTTCTTACAGTCCCAGCGACCCTCTACAAGCTCACATAGGTCTGGGGACCATTTGTGGTTCGCATTCCACTTTTGGAGTATATGGTTTGTGTTGCCCCCATACCTATGTGCTCCTATTGCAACCTATTGTAATTCTACACTGTTTGCATTACTTTTCTTGCTATTACTTACCTGATTTGGGTTTGTGTACATTTAACTTGTGTATATATCTTATCTTCTTACTGAGGATACTCACTGAGATACTTTTGGCATATTGTCATAAAAATAAAGTACCTTTATTTTTAGTAACTCTGTGTATTGGGTTTTCTTATGAAATTGTGCATGTGATATAAGTGGTATAGTAGGAGCTTTGTATATCTCCTCGTTCAGCCTAAGCTGCTTTGCCATAGCTACCTTCTATCAGTCTAAGCTGCTAAAAACACCTCTTCTACACTAATAAGGGATAACTGGTCCTGGCACAAGGTGTAAGTACCTCTGGTACCCACTACAAGCCAGGCTAGCCTCCTACATTGGTTGTACAGTGGTGGGATAAGTACTTGTAACTACTTACCACTTTGTCATTTTGTACTTTGCATAAGAGAATCATATACCAAACAGATTAGTGCATGTACACATAACCAAAAAGTTTGCTTTTCTTCTCTAAAAACGTTTTACAAAGTTCTGAAAAGTTTCTTAAAACTTCTAAAAGTTTTCTAAAAGTTAGAAAAAGTTTTTTTCTCTGTGCTTTAAAAAGTTCTGAAACTTTTCCTTCCTTCTCACTATCTCTAAACCTTTTCCTATCATGTCTGTGGTAGATTCAGCTCCCAAAACTGTCAATGCTACTACAAGAGCTTAAGGAGTCTCTGCTTAGATAGAGGATTAGTTATAGGAAAGAACCCTACAAAAGAGTTTCTGTTCAACATGCTTATTGTAGATGATGAGACCCAAGCTGGCCCATCAAATGAGAGGTTAGAACAGATAGAAACTTCCCAGTCTGATTCAGGAGAGTTCCCTGAGAAGGGTGGGGAGGGTTCTGAACAGGATCTGCCCCCTATCAGGACACCCAGTAATGTTGATAGCAATGGAGGTTCCCATCACAGTATGGCATCCTTTATTCCTAGAGGCCAAGTTACCGGGGTCCAGACAGTTAGGGACAGGTCCCCCTCTTAAGTTTCCCATTTGTCATCAGTGTCAAAGCATTCCCAACCCACCCACCCTGAGGATAACATGTTAGAAAGGGAACTCAAAAGGTTGAGGGTTGAAAAGACCAGACTGAAGCTTAAACAGCAACAGCTGGCTTTAGATAGGGAATCCCTAGACATTGAAAAGGAAAGACAGAGGTTGGGGTTAGGACCCCATGGTGGCAGCAGCTGTATTCCTGATAGTAATCCTGTTAGAGAGCATGATTCCAGGAATCTGCACAATATAGTCTCCCCTTACAAGGAGGGGGATGACATCAACAAGTGGTTTTCTGCACTTGAGAGGGCCTGTATGGTACAGGGGGTCCCTCAAAGGCAGTGGGCTGCTATATTGTGGCTCTCTTTCACTGGAAAGGGTAGGTATAGGCTCCTTGCTGTTAGAGAAAGTGAAGCTAACAATTTCACAGTATTGAAGGATGCACTCTTGGATGGATTTGGCTTAACCACTGAACAATACAGGATTAAGTTCAGAGACAACAGAAAAGAGTCCTCTCAAGACTGGACAGATTTTGTAGACTGTTCAGTGAAGGCCTTGGAGGGTGGCTACATGGCAGTAAGGTATCTCACTATGAAAGTCTGTATAATCTTATTCTGAGAGAGCATATTCTGAATAACTTTGTGTCTGACTTGTTGCACCAATACCTAGTGGACTCAGATCTGACCTCTCCCCAAGAATTGGGAAAGAAGGCAGACAAATGGGTCAGAACAAGAGTAAACAGACAAGTTCATACAGGGGGTGACAAGGATGGCAAGAAGAAGGATGGTAAGTCTTCTGACAAGGGTGGGGACAAAGGTAAAAATACTGAGTCTTCATCAGGCCCACAAAAATCCTCTGGTGGGGGTGGTGGGTCCAAATCCTCTTCCAATAATCAACCTAAAAAGCCTTGGTGTTATTTTTGTAAAGTCAAAGGCCATTGGGTAACTGATCCCAGCTGTCCAAAGAAAAACACCAATCCTCCCACTACCACAACCCCTGCTGCAAATTATAGTGCCCCTAGTAATAGCAGTGGTGGTGGGAAACCTACAAATAGCCAATCCAAGGGTGTAGCTGCGCTCACTATTGGCAATGTAGTTGTGGTTGGTCTTGTTAGGGAAACCACAGAGGCTGTTTTAGTCTCTGAAGGTGCCATTGATTTGGCCACCTTGGTTGCTTGTCCCCTTAATATGGATAAGTACAAGCAACTTCCCCTAATAAATGGTGTTGAGGTTCAGGCCTACAGGGACACAGGTGCCAGTGTTACTATGGTGATAGAGAAACTGGTCCACCCTGAACAACACCTACTTGGTCAGCAGTACCAAGTGACAGACGCTCATAACAACACTCTTAGCCACCCCATGGCTGTTGTGAATCTCAGCTGGGGGGTACTGGTCCAAAGAAAGTTGTGGTTGCCTCAGATTTACCTGTAGACTGTCTACTAGGGAACGATTTAGAGACATCAGCTTGGGCAGAACTGGAGTTGGAGGCTCATGCAGCAATGCTGGGCATTCCTGGGCATATTTTGCTTTAACCAGGGCTCAGGCCAAAAAGCAAAAAGGACAAGGTAACTTGGATCCTGGAAAAATGGACAAGTGCTCCCTAAAGCTAGGGGTAGCAAGGGTAAATCCCTACCCACTATCCCTCCCTCTACAGATGATTCTCCTTCTGAGGAAGAAGAATTTCCTCCCTGTGCAGAACCTTCACCAGAGGAGCTGGCAGCAGACACTGCTGAGCTTTTGGGTGGAGGGGGGCCTGCCAGGGAGGAGCTGAGTGTGGTACAGCAAATCTGTCCCACATTAGAGGGTCTAAGACACCTTTTTGCTTTGTGGCCTGAGCCCTTGTCAAAGCATAAATATGCCCAAGAATGTCCAGCATTGCTGCATGAGCCTCCAACTCCACTTCTGCCAAAGCTGATGTCTCTAAATCATTCTCTAGTAGACAGTCTACAGGTAAATCTGAGGCAACCACAACTTTCTTTGGACCAGTAACCCCCCCCCAGTTGAGATTCACAACAGCCATGGGGTGGCTAAGAGTGTTGTTATGAGCGTCTGTCACTTGGTACTGGTGACCATGTAGGTGTTGTTCAGGGTGTACCAGTTTCTCTATTACCATGGTAACACTGGCACCTGTGTCCTTGTAGGCCTGAACCTCAACACCATTGATTAGGGGACGTTGCCTGTACTTATCCATATTAATTGGACAAGCAACCAAGGTGGCCAAATCAATGGTACCTTCAGAGACTAACACAGCCTCTGTGGTCTCCCTAACAAGACCAACCCCAACTAAATTACCAAAAGTGAGCCCAGCTACTCCCTTGGATTGGCTATTAGTAGGTTTGCTCCCACCACCACTGCTATTGCTAGGGGCGCTAGAGGTTGCAGTAGGGGTTGTGGTAGTGAGAGGCTTGGTGCTTTTCTTTGGACAACTGGCATCAGTTGTCCAATGACCTTTTACTTTACATAAATAGCACCATGGTTTCTTTACTTGATTAGAAGAGGATTTGGACCCACCACCCCCACCAGAGTGTTTTTGTGGGCCTGATGAAGACTCATTTTTAGATTTGTCCCCACCCTTGTCTGAAGAATTACCATCCTTCTTCTTGCCATCCTTGTCACCCCCTGTATGAACTTTTCTGTTCACTCTTGTTCTGACCCATTTGTCTGCCTTCTTTCCCAATTCTTGGGGAGAGGTCAGATCCGAGTCCACTAGATATTGGTGTAACAAATCAGACACACAGTTATTCAGAATATGCTCTCTCAAGATTAGATTGTACAGGCTTTCATAGTCAGAAACTTTACTGCCATGTAACCAGCCCTCCAAGGCCTTTACTGAATAGTCAACAAAGTCTACCCAGTCTTGTGAGGACTCTTTTCTGGTTTCTCTGAACTTAATCCTGTATTGTTTAGTGGTTAAGCCACATCCATCCAAGAGTGCATTCTTCAAAACTGTAAAATTATTGGCATCACTTTCCTTCACAGTAAGGAGCCGATCCCTACCCTTTCCACTGAAAGATAGCCATAGGATAGCAGCCCACTGCCTTTGAGGGACCCCCTGTACCATACATGCCCTCTCAAGTGCAGCAAACCACTTGTTAATGTCATCCCCCTCCTTATAAGGGGGAACTATCTTATGCAGATTCCTAGAATCATGCTCTCTCACAGGATTGCTATCAGGAATACTGCTGCTGCCACCATGGGGTCCTAACCCCAACCTCTGTCTCTCTTTTTCTAAGTCTAGGGATTCCCTGTCTAGAGCCAGCTGTTGCTGTTTAAGCTTCAGCCTGGACTCTTCCACTCTCAACTTATTGAGCTACCTTTCTTACATCTTGTCATCAGGGTGGGTGGGTTGGGAATGTTTTGACACAGAAGAAAGATTTGAATGTGCAGAGGTAGACCTGTCCCTAACAGTTGGCACCCTAACAACCTAGCCTCCAGGAATAAAAACACCCCTACTGTGATAGGAGCTTCTATTACTACCAGCATTGCTAGGTGGTCTGCTAAGGGGCAGATTAAGAAGGGAACTCTGCAACACTCCTACTGGGGGCTCCCCTGAGTCAGAGTGTGAGCTATCTATCAACTTTTCGGATGAGGTGCCACCCTGGGCCTTATCATTCTCAATAAGCATATTAGACAGTAACTCTCTAGAAGGGTTCTTACCTACCACTAAACCTCTATCGATGCAGAGACTCCTTAGGCTCATAAAGTTAAGGTGGTCATAAGTAGTACTGACCAAATTAAGAGGGATTCCTACACCAGACATGATAGAAAAAGGTTTAGAGACAGCTAAAAGAGAGAAACAGTTTTAGGACTTTTTAAAGAACAGGAAAAAAAACTTTTTCAACTTTTTGAAACTTTTTAGAAAGATTAGGAGTACTTTTCAGCACTTAGCAGATAGTGTAAGAGAAGAAAAGCAAAACGTTTTGGTTAGGTGTACATACACTTAACGTGTTTTGTATATTATTCTCTTATGAAAAGTACAATATGACAAAGTGGTAAGTAGCTACAAGTACTTATCCCACCGCTGCACAACCAATGTAGGAGGCTGGCCTGGCTTGTAGTGGGTACCAGGGGGTACTTACACTCTGTACCAGGTCCAGTTATCCCTTATTAGTGTAGAAGAGGTGTTTCTAGCAGCTTAGGCTGATAGAAGGTAGCTGTAGTAGAGCAGTTTAGGCTGAACTAGGAGACATGCAAAGCTCCTACTATACCACTGGTGTCATATGCACAATATCATAAGAAAACACAATACACAGATATACTAAAAATAAAGGTACTTTATTTTTATGACAATATGCCAAAAGTATCTCAGTGAGTACCCTCAGTATGAGGATGCCAAATATACACAAGATATATGTGCACAATACCAAAAATATGCAGTAATAGCAAAAGGAAGTAATTCAAGCAATGTAAAGTTACAGTAGATTGCAATAGTAGCACATAGGTATAGGGGCAACACAAACCATGTACTCCAAAAGTAGAATGCGAACCACGAATGGACCCCAAACCTATGTGAGCTTGTAGAGGGTCGCTGGGACTGTAAGAAAACAGTGAGGGTTAGAAAAATAGCCCACCCCAAGACCCTGAAAAGTAGGTGTAAAATGCACCTATAACCCCCAGAGAGCACAGAAGTCGTGATAGGGGGTTTCTGCAAGGAAGACCAACACCTGCAAAGCAACCAAAGTGGATTTCCGGACCTGAGTACCTGTGGGACAAGGGGACCAAGTCCAAGAGTCGCGACAATGTTGAGAGTGGGCAGATGCCCAGGAAATGCCAGCTGAGGGTGCAAAGAAGCTGCCACCGTATGGTAGAAGCTGTGGATTCTGCAAGAACAAAGAGGTCTAGAAACGTCCCGTTTGGAGGATGGATGTCCCACATCGTGAAGAAGCTTGCAGAGGTGTTCCCATGCAGAAAGACCGCAAACAAGCCTTGCTAGCTGCAAGGGTCGTGGTTAGGGTTTTTGCATGCTGCTGTGGCCCAGGAGGGACCAGGATGTCGCCACTAGGATGAGAAGACAAAGGGGGCGCCCAGCAAGTCCGGGAGCCCTCACAGAAGCAGGCAGCACCCGCAGAAGTACCGGAACAGACACTTAGGAGAAAAGTGAACCGGAGTCCACCCGAAGTCACAAAAGGGAGTCCCACGATGCCGGAGGACAACTTAGAAGGTTGTGCACTGCAGGTTAGAGTGTCGGGACCCAGGCTTGGCTGTGCACAAAGGAAATCCTGGAAGAGTGCACAGGAGCCGGAGCAGCTGCAAATCACGTGGTACCCAGCAATGCAGTCCAGCGTGGGGAGGCAAGGACTTACCTCCACCAAACTTGGACTGAAGAGTCACTGGACTGTGGGAGTCACTTGGACAGAGTTGCTGAGTTCCAGGCACCACGCTCGTCGTGCTGAGAGGGGGCCCAGAGGACCGGTGATGCAGTCTTTTGTTGCCTGCAGTTGCAGGGGGAAGATTCTGTCATCCCACGGGAGATTTCTTCAGAGCTCCTGGTGCAGAAAGGAGGCAGGCTACCCCCAGGGCATGTACCACCAGGAAACAGGCAAGAAAGCGGCAGGATCAGCGATACAAGGTTGCTAGTAGTCGTCTTTGCTACTTTGTTGCGGTTTTGCAGGCATCCTGAGCAGTCAGCGGTCGATCCTTTGGCAGAAGGTGAAGAGAGAGATGCAGAGGAACTCTGGTGAGCTCTTGCATTCAGTATCTGAAGAATTCCCCAAAGCAGAGACCCTAAATAGCCAGAAAAGGAGGTTTGGCTATCTAGGAAGGAGGATAGGCTAGTAACACAGGTAAGAGCCTATCAGAAGGAGTCTCTGACGTCACCTGATGGCACTGGCCACTCAGAGCAGTCCAGTGTGCCAGCAACACCTCTGTTTCCAAGATGGCAGAGGTCTGGAGCACACTGGAGGAGCTCTGGGCACCTCCCCTGGGAGGTGCAGGTCAGGGGAGTGGTCACTCCCCTTTCCTTTGTCCAGTTTTGCGCCAGAGCAGGGCTGGGGGATCCCTGAACTGGTGTAGACTGGCTTATGCAGAGATGGGCACCATCTGTGCCCATCAAAGCATTTCCAGAGGCTGGGGGAGGCTACTCCTCCCCAGCCCTGACACCATTTTTTCCAAAGGGAGAGGGTGTAACACCCTCTCTCTGAGGAAGTCCTTTGTTCTGCCTTCCTGGGCCAGGCCTGGCTGGACCCCAGGAGGGCAGAAACCTGTCTGAGGGGTTGGCTTCAGCAGCAGCTGCAGTGAAACCCTGGGAAAGGCAGTTTGGCAGTACCCGGGTCTGTGCTAGAGACTCGGGGGTTCATGGAATTGTCTCCCCAATGCCAGAATGGCATTGGGGTGACAATTCCATGATCTTAAACATGTTACATGGCCATGTTCGGAGTTACAATTGTGACCTATGTATAGTGCACGCGTGAAATGGTGTCCCCGCACTCACAAAGTCCGGGGAATTTGCCCTGAACAATGTGGGGGCACTTTGGCTAGTGCCAGGGTGCCCACACACTAAGTAACGTAGCACCCAACCTTCACCAAGTGAAGGTTAGACATATAGGTGACTTATAAGTTACTTAAGTGCAGTGGTAAATGGCTGTGAAATAACGTGGATGTTATTTCACTCAGGCTGCAGAGGTAGGCCTGTGTAAGAATTGTCAGAGCTCCCTATGGGTGGCAAAAGAAATGCTGCAGCCCATAGGGATCTCCTGGAGCCCCAATACCCTGGGTACCTCAGTACCATTTACTAGGGAATTATAAGGGTGTTCCAGTATGCCAATGTGAATTGGTGAAATTGGTCACTAGCCTGTTAGTGACAATTTGGAAAGCAGAGAGAGCATAACCACTGAGGTTCTGGTTAGCAGAGCCTCAGTGAGACAGTTAGTCATCACACAGGGACACATACAGGGCACACTTATGAGCACTGGGGCCCTGGCTGGCAGGGTCCCAGTGACACATACACTAAAACAACATATATAAAGTGAAATATGGGGGTAACATGCCAGGCAAGATGGTACTTTCCTACAACCCCATTTTTAACAGTGTTGATCAGAGCCGACTGTAGAGAGGTCAGGGCTGGTCTTGTCATTGATGAGGAGGACATCATCTGCTGCTTCGAATTTGGCTGTCTCCGTGCTGCAGCATGGTTTGAAGACAGATTGTTCGTCCTGTAGAAGATTATTCCTGCTGATGTGCTCTTGTAGTGTGTGGCAACAACTTACTTGATGAGTGTCCCTATTAATAGAATGTCGGTAATCGATTACAAGTCGTTGAGATTGGCTGGAAGATGGTTTCTTTAGCGGTGGAATGATCTTATTAGGGTCTGAGAGTGTTCTATGGTTGAGTGAGATGTTGACAATGTGGTGGAAGGGTTTACGGGCCTCTTCCTGAAGCAGTTTGAAGATGGATGAGGGAAGGGCCTTGTCTTTGTTCAAGTTTATCCTTGAAGCGATCAGGGTATTGGAGAGATCCATGCACGAGACTGGATTGGACGAGGTCTATTTGGTGGTGAGGCCCTGGGGAATGGTTGGAAGTTGGGAGGCATGGCAGGTGTTGGAAGCTGGCTCTTTATGTATATCAAAACGAGATATACTGTGCAAAGAGTCTGGGTATTCCCTTACAAGTTGCCAGGGGCTTGCTCTAGAAATCCCAATGTACTCTTTAGGTGTTAGTGTGTTCGAGCACCCTTATGCTTATCAGAGAGGAATGCATATATACACAATAGTCAAAAAACGATGCAAGCGACTCAATAAGGAGATCCACACTAATTTACAAAAATAGCATGTATCATTATACAGGTTTCAGCACAAGCATCAATACGATCAGGTAAGTACATTTTTCAAGAGAAATACATTTGCATTTAAACAGTCGGAACTCGGTTAGGCGGCTCGGGTGCAGTGGTGCTTCCCGGTGTCTGGTTTTCACGGTTTTGGAGCATCACAGCTCAGTCTTTGGTACCTGCAAGATGCAGCGGAACAGCTCCCCTGTTTCAATAGAGTTCCTCTAAATTTGGAGAAGTGCTATCAGGCATCCCAGGCATTGGAGGATCATCAGCTTGGGGGCGAGATGACATTGGAGTAAATGTCAAGAATAAGCGAACAGTCCAGCAGGGCTGGTGCCAATTCAGTTGCTTTTTCTGCAGTTCTTACTTTCGCAGCTCTTCAGCCCTTTTTCTTTTGATCAGTAGGATCTGATTGTCTGGTGCCAGGGGCTCCCCCAAGTACTGAATTTAGGGGAGTGTAGGGTAGTAGCCAATGAGCTACCTACCTTTGGGGTTAGTAGGCCCCCTATGGGACCACTTCCTGGGGGAGGTGGTTGTTATATCCCAAAATGGAGTAATACTTTAATTGTGATATATGTATGTAATTACTCATAATATATGTGTAGGAAATGTAACCTTGATTTAGTAATGAATGTATCCTGCTAACCTGGAAGCTTTCATCTCTGGAATCTGGATTGAAGGTTGTGATACGCTATGTAGGTGGACAGTTGGTAAAGAATCAGGAGCTGATCAGGGGTCGCTGTATGTAACCAATAAATCTTATTACAAAACAAATTAAGTGGACTGGAGTCTTAAAACTGATGACGAGGAGGGGATACCCTTAAAAGGATTCTCTGGAAAACCTAAAGACGCCTGGATCTGCTCAAACAAGAAGTTACAGGGAACTAGTGACCTCATTTGGTGACTGCGGAAGCAGTTGATGAAGACAAAGTTGCTACTAAGATAAGTGACAGTTGCATTTCCAGTGATTGATACTAGAGATAAGAGGATTTGTGGCAGTAGTGGAGAGCTGGATTTCATATCAGTCCCAGCCAAAGTTGCTGCCAGTTCTGCAGGAGTGTGACAGAGAAAAAGATTTGAAGTTTAAATCGCAAGTTATTTGCAGCGTGCAACACAGTGATTACTGTTACGTCTAGGAGCATCTTTTGAAAGGCACAGAGAAGGTATGTAATTTGGAGGCGCACTCCCCAGCCCGAGACGGGGAGAGAAATGCATGGTTTGAAAACCCCTCCATACGGCCCATACCCGCAAATGATAACACTGGAGTTGGTATGTGTTTGGAAATCTTTTGGCCGCAGTTTATTGAACAGTTAGTTTACAGCATGCCCGCCCTGCTTTTATGAGGGCCATAAATCATTCTGTCAAGTTGTTGCGAGCGATACATTGCCATGTTTGTGGTTCAGCTTGGTACATTTGTGTCGTACCTCACTTCGCCTTTCCGCTTAACAATGACTTCTTTGTTACATGCCGTCGTTCCTTTGTTTTCAATCAATCTCCCGTTTGGTCTTTAGCCGTTATTCCTTTTTTTCCAGTAGGAAGGTACTCGTTTCTTTAGGCTTAACTCGCTACCTTTGTTTAGTCCTTGTGTCCCGCTCTCTGGCGGACCCGGGCTGCGAGTGCCGTGTTTTCGAGTACCTCCGCTGGCTTCCTTACCCTGCCGTGAGGCATCCCAAGGTAAGTAGCCCTGCCACCCCGCTGCGTGGGGTGTGGCCTTTGTAGTTCTTGTTTATCTCTCCTTTCCGCCGTATACTGCTACCGTCTGTTGTCCTTATTCACAGTCTGCGACGCTCTGGGAGCCTGATGTTTAGGTGTGGGTGGGTGGGTGTCTTCTTCTCTCCTGCTGCCCGGTCTCCTGCAACTTTTGTGGGTACTTGGAGCCGGGCAGCCTTTTATCCCCCATTTCTGCCCTCCGGGCCCATGGGGGTGGGGGGGGGTGCGCGATTCAAAAAATGCTTGCACCCCCATTGGTTTAGTTGTTTTATTTCCTGTCTCCCCTTTCTGTTTCCGCCAGAACGTCCGTTTTGCGTTCTTGGCCGGAAATGGTGGGGTGCTCGCGGGGGGCTTCCGGTACCCCTATTTTCTATTGTGACGTTGCGCGCCATTTTTGGCGCTTTGTTTGCTCAGGGCCGCGGTGGGGTTTCCGCTCCGGGCCCTCCTGAGCTCCCTTCGGTCGCGGGCCTTCGCCCAAAACCCCTCCATACGGCCCATACCCGCAAATGATAACACTGGAGTTGGTATGTGTTTGGAAATCTTTTGGCCGCAGTTTATTGAACAGTTAGTTTACAGCATGCCCGCCCTGCTTTTATGAGGGCCATAAATCATTCTGTCAAGTTGTTGCGAGCGATACATTGCCATGTTTGTGGTTCAGCTTGGTACATTTGTGTCGTACCTCACTTCGCCTTTCCGCTTAACAATGACTTCTTTGTTACATGCCGTCGTTCCTTTGTTTTCAATCAATCTCCCGTTTGGTCTTTAGCCGTTATTCCTTTTTTTCCAGTAGGAAGGTACTCGTTTCTTTAGGCTTAACTCGCTACCTTTGTTTAGTCCTTGTGTCCCGCTCTCTGGCGGACCCGGGCTGCGAGTGCCGTGTTTTCGAGTACCTCCGCTGGCTTCCTTACCCTGCCGTGAGGCATCCCAAGGTAAGTAGCCCTGCCACCCCGCTGCGTGGGGTGTGGCCTTTGTAGTTCTTGTTTATCTCTCCTTTCCGCCACGCCGACCCTCGGGTTACCGCTCGAGGGTGGCTCCCCCTATTTCATCTGAGTTTATTTGCATCCAGCCAGCTGCAGGGCAGCCCATAAGTTGTCCCAGAACACCTCAGTCCCCTGGCGGGACAGGTGTACCCCGTCTCTCGCAAAGTATTCCGGCCTTTGTAGGTTGATGAGCCCATGCCTGACGCATTCCCATCCATTTTGCATGCAGAATTTTTTGACCGCTATGTTCAATTTTTTTCTTGATCTGTCCAGGGCGCCTGCTGATATGGCTCCTCTCCATTCCCTTCTCGGGATGATTTCTGACCATACCAGGGATACTTCTCCTAAAGTTCTGGCCGCTGACACGAGATTTGCCCTAATACTTGCCAATAGTTCCCTCCTGCCGAGCTGTGCCAGGTCATTGCCCCCCAGGTGGATGATCATTACGTCGGGTTCACGATGTCGTGAGGCCAGTAGCTCTCTTAGCCTGCCTTGGAAGTGTTCCCATTTCATGCCCGGGAAGCCAAACCATTTCACCTCTGTATGACGGGGGCGCTGCTCGTTCGTGGGGTCCCCGATTCCCACCATGTCTGTGTTCTGCGCACGAAAGAGTGTCCGATTATCCATACCATTCTGTGTTGACCTGGGTGTATAAGGGGGAAAATTGAGGGTCTGGCTTTGGCTAGTGTTTTCCTTCTTTATGTTGTTCCCTGATGTAGCCCTTGTAAGCGTTGGAGCTCCATCTCCCGATTGCTTTGATGCCGTGCTCTGGTATGCCGTAGCGTGCCGCCGTGGTTGCTGCCCCTATTCTGAATGAGTGGGTGCCAAATTTGTTGGCGGGGAGCCCTATGTTGGTCAGGGCCCTCCTCAGGACTGCCTTGAGCTGGTAAATGCTCAGGAAGTCTCCATTTGCGTGTTTCAGAAGCGCTCCCTGCCCCTCTGTGCTTAGCTTCATGTAATCCCGTGTGCTGCACACTGGGCATGCTTCGTGGTCGTCTAGGCACCTTAAATCAATTCTTTTGCCTTTTCCCAGCTGGTCAGTCTTGGATTTCCGTAGCATGATTTGCATGTCTTTCTCCCTTAACTGCACGTCTTGTCTCTGTATGCATGTATCTGCCCGCCCGCCCTTTGCTGGGGCCACCAGCTCACTTACTCTAAAGGCCCCAAAAAAGGCCAGCGTGAATGCTGCCCTGAATAGGGTATGTTCGAAGCTTTCGCGGCAGATGTGTCTGAGGGCACCGACCAGCAGCTTCAGGGTGCTGAACTCGATTGGGCGCCGTTGGTCCCGGGCCGGCCCCTCCAACCGGCGCCACCCTCTCATTGCGGATTTTATGTAATGGGAGTTTGCCGGGTCCCTGCCTGTTGTCAGTTTGCTGTAGTGGGCCACTGCTGTTACATGTGCTTGAGCCCAGGACTTGTTTTTCTTCTGTGTGTAAGCCCATTGTATGAAATGCTCTATAGCTCTTTGAGATTCCTCGTGGACCTCAAAAGACTGCAGGCCTGTCACTGTTAGCACTCTGTTTGCGTACGTAGCATAGCGTTTTGCTGTCTTGGGTGCTAGGGCGTGCTTTATTAATGCCATTAGGTCCCCTCTACCAGGCCCCATAAACTTGTGGGAAATGGTGTCATCTCTTTCTCCGCGCCTGGGACCAGTGTCCTGAACTTTCCCATCTGGAAACGAGAGAGGGCATCAGCTTTAGTGTTTACTGCGCCCTGCACGTGCCTTGCTCTTATGTCTAGGTTGTTCTCCAGCTGTAGAAACACCATGTATCTCAGCAGTTTTAGGACCACTGCGCACTGGGATGCCCCCCTATTGATGGCGTGCACTACCGCTTGGTTGTCCGACCATAATGTGAGTTTCATATTCTTTAGTTGTTCCCTCCATATGGTCAGGGACACTGCAATGGGAAATAGCTCTAGCAGTGTGATATTTTTTGTGAGGCCTCGGGCAGCCCAAGACTCTGGCCATTTTTTGGCACACCACTTGTCCTTTAGCAGGGCCCCGAACCCTACGCTGCCTGCCGCATCAGTGTACAATTCAATCTGTCTGGCAGACACCCAACCCTCTCTCCAGATCAATGTGCCATTGAAGTCTGTCAAAAATGCCTGCCATGTCTGCAGGTCCTGTTTTACCCCTGATGTCAGCCTGACGTGGTGGTGTTTCTTCTCTAAACCCCTAGTTAGCTGTGTTAATCGCCTGGCGAATACCCTTCCCACCGGGATGACTCTTGCGGCAAAGTTGAGTTTGCCTAAAAGCTCCTGTATTTCCCCGAGGGTGGCCTTCTGCTTGCCCACTAGCCTTTTGATGTTTCCTTGGAGGTCCTTGACCTTGTCCGGTGGTATGCTGGAAGTGCCTGCTAAGGAATCCAGCTCTATCCCTAGAAAGACTAGCCTGGTGGTTGGGCCCGTGGTTTTATCTCCTGCCAATGGGATGCCCAGTTCGGCTGCCAGAGTTTGGAAGGCATTTAGTAGGTTTTGGCATTCGGGGCCACTGGGTTCCCCTATGAATAGAAAGTCGTCCAGGTAGTGCAGCTTGCCGCCCCTGGGGTGTTGTTTGTGTAGGGCCCACTCCAGGAATGTGCTGAATATCTCGAAATAGGCGCAGGCAATTGAACACCCCATGGGCATCGCTTTGTCAAAGTAGGTATTTCCCTCGAAACTGAACCCTAGTAAGTGATAGCTCTCTGGGTGTACAGGCAGGAGTCTAAAGGCTGCCTCTATGTCGGCCTTTGCCATCAGCGCTCCCCGCCCCTTTGTGCGTACTAAATCGACTGCGTCGTCCACTGAAGTGTAACCCACCGCGCAGTGGTCTGGGTCTATGCCATCGTTAACCGAACTGCCTTCGGGGTAGGATAGGTGATGGATGAGTCTGAATTTGCCTGCCTCTTTTTTGGGAACAATCCCCAGTGGGGAGACTAGGAGTTCGGGTGGGATGGGAGGTGCTAGGGGGCCCTCCGCTCTCTCTAGCTCAATCTCTTTGTTGATTTTTTCTCTTATGATTGAGGGGAACTCACTTGCTGAGCGCAGGTTTTTAGGTGTTGTGCTGTATGGTTGCGCCCGGGACGGAATTTTAAAACCTTGTTCAAAGCCTTCGCATATTAATTTAGCATTTTGTTTGTTGCCGTATTCGTTAGCCAGTTGTCTCAGCTTGGCTGTGTTAATGGGGGAAGCTGCTAATTCCACCTTTCTTCCCAGCCATGGAACCATGCTGGCTTGTCTACTTCTTTTTGCCTTTTTCCCTCTTGACGCTGTCCCCCCCCCTCTTTTGCATTCTGTTGCGGGGTGACCGCCCCGCATGTTGAGCACACGTGCCTAAATTTGCATGCTGAGCCCCATGTGCACTCGTCTTTCTCAAATTTGTAGCATACTGCCGTGTTTGCTCTACCTGCCTGCTGCCCTTTCCATTGTGTGAGCTGTTGTTTCTTGTGGTAGGGTTTCGCTCTGTCATACTTGCTTTTTTGGTAGCTCCCGCGAAAGGGCTGCTCGCCTTTGTTTGCCCATGACCTAGCTTCTCTCGCTATCATCATTTTATGCATATACCCTGCCACGTCCTCCTCATCCCATTCCATATCTGGGTGTGCCTGCATTTTTAGCCTAAAGCCTTTGTCGTAGTCTAGCCATGCCTCACCAGCGAATTGCCTCTGTGCCTCGTGTATCTTTGACTCGTATAGCCACAGATCTTTTGCACAGTGTGGGAACTTCTCGACTATTATACAGGCCATGATTCTAAAGGCGTCTAGCCAGTTATCGAAATTCCTTTCCTTTCTGACTCTGTTACGCTCTCTCCTCTCCTCTTCTTTTTTGTCAACTGTGGTTAGGTCAAGGCCCTCTACTTGGATTTCTAGCAGGGTGAAGATGTCTATGAACTCTCTGCGCCATATCCTTTCTTTTACCGCTAGTGGGATCAGGCTTGCTAGCCCTGGCGCCCTTGCTACCATGTACGGTCTCCCCAGGGTTCCCCTTTTGTATGTTTCTGGGGCCCGCCCGCCCGCAGATGGGCTGCGCCGCCTGCGTGTGCTCCTATCCGAGTCCCATGCCTGTGTTGGCTTAGCTGTGGGGTTTAAAGGAGCTGTCTCCTCCTCCCCACTGTCGGGTGATGGGGTACGCTCGCGCGCTGTGTCTGCTCTAGGGGCCCTGGACCCCCTCCCTTTTACTATGCTGGGGCCTGTTTCGATCCTGCTTTCTGTGTCCCCCAGTTCTCTTGCCTCAGGCGCCCCCCCTGCTTTTGCAAATAATAGCGGCGCCATTGATTTCAGACATTCTTGGACAATTATGCTGATCTGCTCACTATTGTTCGCCTTCGCTCTCTTGCTGGGACCCGGGGTGGGTGCTTCGGTGTGGTCTGCCGCTTCCTTCTTGTCCCCCTTTTTCGTGCTCCTGCTCGTGTTGCGCTGTCGCTTCTTTGCCTCCGTCTGCGGTTCCTCGCCTTCTGGTGCTGCGCCACCTGTCGCGTTGTCGTTGCGCTCGTCCTGCGCCATCGCTCCTTCTGTGCTTATTCCTTTTATCTGTTTTAGGATCCAGTCCTTGCTGCGTGTTGTTGCCGCTTCCCTAGCGGCTTTGATGATCTCCTCGATGTCAAGCTCTACCATTGGTCCGTTCTCCATGGTGCCTCGTTGGTCAGTCCACCAACAGGGTCGCGTCACCCCGGCTGGGCTGTCCCCTGCTGTTGTTAGGTGATCAACTCGGGTCGCGTCGCCGCAAGGGCTGTCCCCGGTTGTTGCTGCTGGTGGGGTTGTAGTAGCTGCAGCCAGGTCGCGTCGCCCTTTGGGCTGTCCCTGGCTGCTGTCCTTCTTTGTTTGTTGCTTTGATGCTCTCCTGCTCTGTGTTGGGCCCTTGCTTAGTCCGCTAGGTGAGGGAGGGGCTTGTCTCCCCTCTACAGCTGTTTTAAATGCTCGACCGTTCCCCTTCCTCTGTCTTGTTTTTTTTTTTTTTTTTTTTTTTGGTACGTCCCGACTAATCACAACGTTCCGGGTGGCAGCTGGATTCGAACCCCTGTCACGGGGCGGCTTCCGGTGACGGCGGTCTTAAATTCGCCACTGAGCTATGGGCTGTTGATGCCCGAGTGTTTTAGCCGCGGGAGCTTGCGGCACGGAGGCTAGATGTTTGCCGCGCTCGCCTCCCTGTACTCGTAGGGGTCCTTTGCGGGCTGGGTCCTTGCCTCGGGGGCAGCGCGGTGTTTGCCGCCTGCTCGAGTGATTGCTACCGTGGTGTGAGGCACCGTTTCAGAGGAGCCCAGCGCCCAGCTTTCGAGGAGGGTGCACACGGGCTCACCTCCGACCTTCAGAGGGCAGGGGCGGTGCTTACCGGCGCGGCGAGTTCCGGCCGGATGGATCCCGGTTGTTGGTTGCGGCGCGGCGGGTGAGTGCCTTTGCTTTCTTTGTCTCCGCTGCGCTGTTGTGCTGGCCGCGTGTTTCCCGGTCGGTCCTTCCGCGCTGCTGCTGCTTGAAGCTGGTTGCAGGGCAGTCGCGCTCCGGCCCGCCGGTCTCCTGCGCCGAACCGCGTCTCCGCCGAGCTGTTGGGCTAACTTGCGGCCTCAGGTGCTTGCGTGTCCGCGCTGTGGCTGGTTGCAGGGCGGTCGTGTCCCGGGCTGCCGGTCTCCCACGCCGATCCGCGTCTCCGCCGAGCTGTTGGGCTGACTTGTGGTTCCTTCCGTGTCTGCCGCTGCTTGTGGTGTCGGGCTGCTTGAAGTGGTCCCGGCGTGCTCCTGTTGTCTTCTTCTCTCCTGCTGCCCGGTCTCCTGCAACTTTTGTGGGTACTTGGAGCCGGGCAGCCTTTTATCCCCCATTTCTGCCCTCCGGGCCCATGGGGGTGGGGGAGGTGCGCGATTCAAAAAATGCTTGCACCCCCATTGGTTTAGTTGTTTTATTTCCTGTCTCCCCTTTCTGTTTCCGCCAGAACGTCCGTTTTGCGTTCTTGGCCGGAAATGGTGGGGTGCTCGCGGGGGGCTTCCGGTACCCCTATTTTCTATTGTGACGTTGCGCGCCATTTTTGGCGCTTTGTTTGCTCAGGGCCGCGGTGGGGTTTCCGCTCCGGGCCCTCCTGAGCTCCCTTCGGTCGCGGGCCTTCGCCCAAAAACGGAGGTCTTACTTGAATCAGTAGCACGTTCCCGGGCTCATGGCGGTGAGAGGATCGCATCCTTGGTGTTGCCGAGGCAGACGACGTTCGGCGGTGACGGCGTGAGGATTACTGGTGCTCGGCAGAGGTGGCATGCTCTGCATTTCGCTGCACGTCTTGAAATTGAAAGACGTGTGATCAAGAGGGCAACGTCGCAAAGGGCAACAGGAACCGTTGACAAGGCAACATTAGAAGTGTCGGAGCAAGTGTGCTCAGAAGAAAGGGTTGACTGGTAAGCAAAGTAAATGGAGGATTACGGAAGGTTGGAGCGTCGGAGCAAGCGTGCTTGCAAGAAATGGTTGCTTGGTAACCGAAGTATAGGGAGAATTAAGGAAGGACGGAGTGACGTATGCGGGTGATTTATCTGGACTCTACTTCTGTGATAGGCACACCACAACAAGCGAGAAGGTGCCTGTAAAGAGCTGAAGCACTGGTGACAGGCACACCTTAACTAATGAATTTGTGAAAGGCACACTTTCTGCTGAGAATTGATCTGCCTGTTATTCGAGGGTCGGTGACAAGCACACCTAAGTAAGAACATAGATTGTATTGTGAAAGTTGTGTATGTAATTCAAGGTACAGGAATGTTATTGGGTCACAAGTTTAAATACAACTAAGGAGGAAAGAGGAGTACTGCGAGATAAATATTAATTTACTGATAGTTCAGGAAGACATATTTGAAAATGGCGTCACAATTAATGAATGCGCCACCAACATTTTTGCAGGAACATGGACAACCGAGTATGGCATGGGAATATTGGAAAGAAGCGTTTGAAACATATCTAGAAGCTATTAGGGCTTGTGAATATGATGCAAAAAGAAGGTTGAATATTTTAAAACATTGCATGGGTGTGGAAGGGACGAAAGTTCTTAAAACATTACCATTGAGTAACATTGAAAGAAGAATTTTAGAGTCAGCATCAGACAGCGAGGAAGACGAGTATGAAGTAGCTGTAAAAGCATTAGAGGAAAACTATGGGAGAAAGATGAATATAGTAGTCGAAAAACACAAATATTTTTCTAGGGCCCATCTGCAGAAGGAGTCAATAGAACAATATGTGACAAATTTGAGAAGGTTAGCAGTAACTTGCAAATTTAAAGAATTAAAGGACGAAATAATAAGGGGTCAAATATTCAATAGGATGCACAATACTAAGATCCAGGAAAAATTGTTGGGTTTAAAGAATCCTACTTTAGAAAAAAAACTATTGAGGTAGCCATGCATATGGAAAATATGTCACGGTATGTAAAGGAATTGGGAGAGTATCAAATAAGAAAGAGAGTCACAATGAAAATGTGTACGAGGTGGATACTGTGAAGAAAACAATGAGGATAATCCATTAAAACAAAAAAAATTCATGGCGATTACAGAACAAAAGTTTGTTATAGGTGTGGTAGTTCAAAACACACTACTGAACCTGACCAGTGTACTGCAGCTAAGACCAAATGTTATAAATGCAAAAAGTTGGACCATTTTGCAAGAGTTTGTAGAATGAGTGAGACTTCAAGATGTAAGAGGACAGTGAATTTAGTTGAGAAAAAACAAGAACTAGGCGAAGGTGAAATATCGTGGTAAGTGGGATGGAAGCTAATGAAGGAGAAAGGGATAAGACCAAAAATGACAGTTATTGCCCACCCAAATGTATAATTCAGATAAATGGAATGCAAATCCCAGTGTGAGCGGATTCTTGTTCTCCTTTCACACTTATTGACAAAAGTACTTGGGATTCTATTGGCAAGTATGAATTGAGGTATACTGATGTTGAACCAGAGGAATATTGTGGAGGGAAGTTACCTATTATGGGTTATTTTGTGGCTAGTCTTAAATTTCAACACAAGTTGGCAGAAGCAAAAGTATATGTGGTAGAGAAAGGGAGAGCTCCATTAGGATGGAAGGAACAACGTTCATTGGGGATGATATTAGATCCCAACCATCCTCAACAAGATATGTCAATTACATCTAGTGATGTCACAGAATGGGTCAATAAATATTCTGCCTTATTTGGGAGAGAGCTTGGTTGTTTGAAAGGATTTGAATACTGCATTGTTTTAAAGGAAGGAGCAGTAGCTTAAGTACACAAGGTGTGTAATGTACCATTTGCATTGAGAGGGGCATTAAATGAAGAATTGCAAAGATTGTGCAAGGAAGGTATAATCAAGCCTATAGACGCTTCAGAATAGTCAAGTCCAATTGTAATTGCCAAGAAACCAAATGGGAAAATTAGGATGTGTGTGGACTTGAGAGATTTAAATAACAATTTCTGGATTGATCGACACCCTCTTCCTCATATAAACAAAATGTTATCAACAGTGAAGGGTGGAAGGTATTTCACTACTCTAGATCTCTCAAGTGCGTATTATCAGGAGCTGCTAGAAAACAGATCCAGACATCTACCATCATTTATCATACCTGAAGGAGCTTTTCAATTTGTTTGTATGCCTTTTGGCTTAGCTTAAGCGTCAGCAGTTTTCCAGAGGGTAATTCAAAGAATTCTAAGCAATAAGACAAATGTACATGTGTTTCAAGATGATGTATTAGTGTGGTGTGTTGATAAGGATCAACATGACAAGGTGTTGTAAGAAGCCTTACAAAAATTAGAGAGGGTGGGACTCACCATTAGCTTAGACAAATGCAAATTTGGCAGGAATGAGGTTGAGTACTTAGGACACTCGATTAACAAAGAAGGCATTAAACCTAAACATGGTTTAGTTGAGGCGATAGAAAATGCTCTTGCTGCACAAGATAAAGACCAGCTAAGACCATTTTTGGGTCTACCAGAACATTACATAAAGTTTGTGCACCACTAAACTGAAAAAGTGCAGGCCATATGAGAGCTGATGAAAAAAGGAAGAAAATTTGAGTGATCTGATAATTGCCAAAAATCATTGAGGAGGTAAAACAATCAACATCAAGAGCAGTAACCCTGAAACCATTTGATCCTTAGAACAGAACTGTAATAGTAACTGATGCGAGCAATTATGGTTTGGGGGCAGTCCTGGTACAAGTGCATGGGGGTAAGGAAAAAGTGACTTCATTTGCATCACATGCTCTAAAAGGGACAGAAAAATCATATTCCACCATATAGAAAGAAGCATTGTCCTGTTGGTGGGGAGTACAACATTACCGACCATATATATGGGGAATACAGTTTGAACTGAGAACAGACCAGAAGCCTTTAGAAGATTTATCCACTACACCAGGGTCAGGGAAAGGTACACCGCGAACAGCAAAATGGTTATACCGTCTCCAAGAATTTACTTTCAACATGAAATATGTTCCAGGCATAAAGAACATAAATGCTAACTGTTTGTCAAGACTGCCTTTGGATAACAATTACGATGTGGAAGAGGATGTGTGGATAGTAGCGGAAGTGAAAGATGTATTCAATGCTATAAATGAAGATGAATGGAAAGAGGCATGTTTAGCAGACCCATTGTTGAAGAAAATTATGGATGTGTCACTTAATGTTAGCAATAGAACATTAAATCAAGATCTGGAAATGTTTAAGAGTGTCTGGTCAGAGCTATCAGTGGAAGGGGGCATGACAAGAAGGGGTGAAAGACTGGTAGTACCGTACAGTCTTAGAAAAAGATTAATACATTTACTTCATGAAGGTCATGGAGGTATGTCGGCAATGAAAAAGAAGGCTCTCACAAATTTCTGGTGGCTAGGCATGGATAGGCAGATTGAAAAGTTTGTTTGAGATTGCATGTTGTGTGCTTGTGGTGATAAGTCGTACATGGTTCAAGAAACAACTATAAAATCGTGGGAGTTTCCCTTGCGAGCATGGGAAAAATTTGCAATCGACATATGTGGTCCATTTGATGGTTTGTGTGTGAGAGAGAAATACTCTATTTTCATGAACCTAAATGACTAAATGATTACATTTGCATGTGAAGGGTGAAGGAAAAGAGCTTTATGTTTTGTTGTTATGGAAGGGGGATATGTTACATCTTAAGGTGGAGTAATACTCTTATTGTGATATATGTAATGTAATTACTCATAATATTTGTGTAGGAAATGTAACCTTGATTTAGTAATGAATGTATCTTGGCAACTTGAAAGCTTCCACTTCTGGAATCTGGATTGAAGGTTCTGAGAAGCTGTGTAGGTGGACAGTTGCTTGAGGATCAGGAGCTGATCAAGGGTTGTTGTATGTAACTCCAATAAATCTTTCAACAAAACAAATTAAGTGGACTGGAATCCTAAAAGTGGTCATAACCCTGTCCCAGAATTCCTGATTTTGCCATCACCAAGATGGCTAACTTAAAAAAGTTTTCTCCACTTCAGGTAGTCCACCTTAGGGGTGGCACTAGCCTGAAGATAGACACACCTATTGGACTAGCTAATTTTTCCACCTGTCCAAGTTTCAAATAGCTCTGCATATAGGGGGTCAGTTTCTTCTTCTGTGAGGGAAAGCAGATTCGCATACCAAAGGTGGGAGGCCATTTGAAGCTCCCCTGCCTTGGAATGCCAATCCGCATGTCATCGTGTGTGAGGAGGTGAAAACACCCTCTAGCCTAGCAGGTTCAGTTTATGGCCTTCTGAGAACAAAGGCCCTCACCCTTGGGGGTCAGCAACTCGTCCCTCATGGCAGGCTGGCCAAAGCCAGTCAGTCAGCACATCAGTATCGGGTACGTTTTCAGCGGGCACCTCTAAGGTACCCTCTGTGGACATGTATTACTAAATCCGACACTGGCATCAGTGTGGGTCTATTAATACAAGATGTTTGATACCAAACATCTGTATTTTCAGTGAAGCCATCCTGTAGCTGGTACAACTCATTTTCACCAGTGTCCAACACATGCTCTTAAAATGGCTTTCCTGATCACTTGTACCAGCAGTAATGGAACTGATCACCACAGGGGCATATCTGTTCATGCAGTTATGCCCTCTCATGTAGTATAGTGCACCCCACCTTAGGGCGGTAAGGCCTGCTTATGCTACATGCAGTGTCAGCAGGCATTGCACACAGACTGTGTGCCATGTCCTGTTTTCACTTTTGTCCACACCAAGACACGCAGCCTGCAGTGGCAGTTTGCATGAGTTTGGTGAGTGGTCACTTAGGGCAGCACAATTTGTGCAGCAGCACTTAGGGACCCTCTTTAGTACCTCAGGCCATAGGTACCAGCAGTACCATTTACTAGGGACTTTCAGAGAGTACTAAAGGTATTGTCAATTGGGTAAGCAATTACACAGTTTTGGGAAAGCGAGGGACCCAGTTCACTTCTAGTTGAAATAACACAAAATACCAGGGAAAAAGTAGGGGTGACCAGGTTGAAAAGGGCACTTTCCTGCAGAAGGGGTGTTAGAAATGTGGTCTCTAATTGGCAGAGGTATACACCTTTGTCCAAATAGGGACCACAATCCTAGTCAGGCTAAATCACACACAATCCAAATTATCCTGTGCCCACCTTCTGGTAGCTTGGCACTGAGCAGTCAGGCTTAACTTAGAAGGCAATGTTTAAAGACACCACAAAAATACATGACGGAGGTTTAGAAAATTATAGGGTATTTAAGGTCAAAACGAGCCTTAAGTCCAAGAAATAAACAATTGTCTCTTGTTTGCACAAAGTGCCTGGTTTGCATAAAAAAAAAAACACACGGGGACCGCAGAAGAGGAGGTGTGTGGAAAAAGAGGGTGTGCATCAGATTTTCCGATGCTGCACAGATGGTGCGTTGTTTCTTTCCACGCTGCAAGGGGCTTTGCATCAATTTCTGGTGCGCAGTCTTGGTTCCTCACTGTGATATAGGGATCTTTTTGATGCCCAGGGATGATGCGGGGAAAATCCTGGACGTGTGGGAAGAAGCCACAGGTATTGCACTGATCAAGTAGGCGATGCGTCAAATTTTCGGTTGCACAGGAGACAGTGTGTCGATTCTTCACTCAGGAAGTCGGGCTGCATCTTTCCGGCTCGGCTGTGCATAGATCCGGTAGGGCTGTGGGTTGAATTTTCTGTCGCAACACAAGTGCTGTGTTGACTCTTCACTCAGGAGGTCGGGCTGCATCGTTGTGGTTCATCTGTGTGGCAATTTTCTCGTCACAGGGCAGGCTGTGCATCGTTTCCAGCAGGCTGTGCATCGATTGTCGGCGCACAAGGAGTTTCATCAAGAGATGAAGTCTTTTTGGCCCTGAGACTTCAGAAAACAAGAGGCAAGCTCAATCCAAGCCCTTGGAGAGCACTTCTCAGCAAAGTCAGAGGTCAACAAGGCAGCAGAGCAACAACAGGGCATCAGCACTTCACAGCAAAGCAAACCAGGTGAGTCCTTTGAGCAGCCAGGCAGTTTCTCTTGACAGGTTGTAGGTTCAGGTCCAGAAGTGTCTGATTTGGTGGGGTCAGGGACCCAGTTTATATACCCCAAAAATACTTTGAAGTAGGGGAGACTTCAAAGAGTGGTTTGGAAGTGCACAAGTCCCCTTTCAGTACAGGTCTGCCTACCAGGGTCCCAGTAGGTGATTTGGAAGTCCATTGTGTTGGAGCAGGCCACTAGACTTTGAAATGTAAGTGTCAGGCCCTTCAACCTTCCAGCCCAGGAAGACCCATTCAGTATACAGATGAATGCAGATGTATCTGAGTGTCTTGTTTGTGGTTGTCTGGGTGGATTGCACAAGGGAACTGTCAACCAGCCAGCCCAGACATGGATTGGAGACAGGCTGTAAGGCACAGATGGATTTTAAATGGAGAGAAAATCTCACTTTCTAAAAGTGGCATTTCTAAAATAGTAATATAAACTCGAACCTCACCAATAAGCAGGATTTTCTATTACCATTCTGGCCATACTGAACATGACCTGTTTACTCCTCTCTGATCAGAATCTACCACTCAAACAGTATGTGAGGGCAGACCTAATGCTAGCCTATGAAAGGAGCATGCCTCACAGTAGTGGAAAACGAATTTCAGAGTTTTCAACTACCAGGACATATAAAACACCTGTATATGTCCTGCCTTTTACCTACATAACACCCTGTCATATGGGTTACCTAGGGCCTACCTTAGGGATGAGTTATATGTAGAAAAAGGGGAGTTTAAGGCTTGGCAAGTACTTTTAAATGCAAAGTCAAAGTGGCAGTGGAATGGCACACACAGGCCTTGCAATGGCAGGCCCTAGACATAGTTAAGGAGCTACTTATGTGGGTGGCACAACCAGGGCTGCAGACCCACTAGTAGCACAGGGAGCACACGCAGAAGCAGGCAGCATCTGCAGAAGCACTTGAACAGGCGTTTAAGAAATCTGAGCACGATGGTCGACTCAGAACAACAAAAGAGTGTCCCACGAAATTGGAGTCCAACTCAGCGAGTTGGGCTCTGCAGGACGGAGTGCTGGGGACCTGGGCTAGGCTACATTCTTGCTTGTGTGTAATTAATTGCAAGCCAGATCTCATAACTGCATAAAAACAATAACTGTGACAGATAATACTCCATTATACTGGATCCCATGGCAAAAACACCATACTAAAATAAAGTTGCCACTAAGTGTCCCATGATGGTGACGCCTACATTCACGGTAATAAGTGGAGATTGTTCTTAAAGCCATGGGATCTACCCTCATCCAAGAAGTTTAGCCCTCCATTGATTATTTACACCTCATAGCTGCTATAAGGAAGGGACAAACCCTGAAACAAATATCGGAGCTACTTAGAACCTGGAGGTGAAATAATGCTTCTCTGCACTTCTGATGCCCAAAATGTTTTAAAATAGGCTTGAGAAATATTGAAAAAAGGGATTAAAATGTTTATAGAAAAACAAAGTCCATCACTGTTTGATCTGATGAACCATCACATGGGTAGCCTCAAACAGAACCTCCCAGGGGACAATAAATCTCTGGAAGAGACAAAAGTCTGAACACCGAACCTGCCCTAAAAGGGAAGAGAAGAGATCTCTTCCATCGAGTAAGATCTAGGGTCAAATACAGTATGGGTTGAGCAGGTGCTAGAAACATAAAATAATCTCTAACAGAACGTTTGCTCAGTTTGTTATACAACCTCTGCTGCGATTGGCAAAGCTCCAGGAAACATTGCTTAAGCTTCATCTAGTTATCCTTTTTAGGATGAGCTTCGAGACCTGTTGTATACGATTTGTGGCCTTACAGCCCACCCACTGCTTTTCATTTGTTTGTTTTAGTGTCCTTTGAAAATCGTTGCTTGCTAGTCGTCAGTGATTCCCTTTTTTGTACCTCCTTTTTGTCTTTCGTTTCCTCCCACAGAGCAGGGACCAAGTACTCTATCTTTACGCTTTGGTTGCTTACCTGGGTGACAATTTTTTAGGGGTTTCCTGCTCATGTTACTGTTTTCCTGTGTTCAGCTTTGTCACCTTTAACTGCTTGTTTAAAATGCATTGTTTGCAACCAATTAAGTCGTAACAAATTTGCTGACACTTTCTCCTTGTTGCCAATTCCTTTGTGGTTGATTTTTGAGAAAAAAAGAAAAAAACAAAAAAATATTAATACATAAGTTGACTGACAAACTGCTTTTTGCAACTCCGCACCTCGTGACTCCATCCACTTTTTGTTGCTACACTCTGACCTCCAATGTCTGGGTTCCTGGAGTAATGTTTCTCCAATTCTAGCACAGATTTAGCTTTGCACTTTGCCGCGCCACATCACCCATCTTTTCATTACAACAAGACAGACTTCATCAGACTCTACTCTGCATGGCTCTAGCACTGAACGTTACACTCTGACGGATTTAAGGCTGTGCGGTTTACTGTGCCTGTTCTAATACAGCCCATGTTGAGCCGATTGTCACTGGAATGCGCGGCATCCGTGTCAGAGGAATGCATGGCACATACTGAAGGTTAACCCGGTCACACCTCGCAGGCTCAGATCTTGGAAGGCGTCCTTAAGGAATCCGGGACTATGAGGTGACCACAGACTGTGGCAGCTTCCACACTTTTAGATCTAACTCTGGAGAGCCTACAATGTTGGTGCTTGCGCGGTAGCGGAGGTTGTGAGGTTTGTACACATGCATTTTCTCAGAAGGTACATTTCGGTCCATATTTGCAGTGAGCATAGCATTTTCCCAAACAGTAAATGCAAAGTGTGGCTGTGGTTTGACAGTGGTCATCTTAAAGTCAATCCACAATTGTTCAGAACTGTGACATTTTGCCTGACAGTAACATGGCTGTCACTCAGTGTGTTTCTGTTGTTTGTGACTATGCACCACGGCTGTTGTCTTCACTGCTTTTCTCACCTTGGGTTGTTAGTTTGATCCTGTTTTCTTTTTTCTAGTGTTGTGTGAGGAGGAGAGCGGGCTGTACGGAGGGTGTGGATGAATAGTTTATTTGGATATTAGCTTTTAGAGTTTATCAATGTGTATGTGTATTTTTGGAATACTTGTATTTATCTCTGTGCCAGCAGTGCCACACTTAAGATTCTGATGCCTTATGAAGAAGCTGGCACCATATGTTTCTTCAGCTTTGAGGCAGGTCCACTAAAGTGCAATAAAAAAGCAGCATTCAGAACCAAACCTAATAACAATCACCAGAACATTGTTCAGCTAAGCATGCTTTTGAATCATTAGGTTTACCTGAGAGAGCTGTCAGCAAAATATTTTGTTAACAAAAAAAAAAATTGAAGAGCTGGGTTCAAGCCTGCTCATTACCTGCCATTGATTGACTTCCACATCACTCTTGTTTTATTGCTTCTTATTAGTCACCGCCTTGCACTCACCTTTTTGTCCCTGCCATGGAGCATGGACCAAGTACAGTTTCCTGTCTGCGGGCAGAGACATTCCACAGGCCGCACTCTCCTGCAGGTACTTTAAAAAGAATATTTTACATGCACTCTGGATGAGTGCATGTGTCTCCAGCCACCCACCTCCCACTGTCCATGCTCTCTCTCCACCCCACACCCACCCTGAGTTGTATTGCTGCTTCCTCCCTCCTCCCCACATCTCCCTTTTGTTGCTTGCCTCCTGCAATCCCCCACCCCTCATTGTGTTGCTGCTCCCTCACCCCTCCTCCCTCATGTTCCTTTCCCCCCTGAACTCCCCTCACCCTCTTTTGTGTTGCTGATCCATTCCTCATGCACCACACCTCAGTCGTGCTGCTTGTCTCCGTTCTGTTGTTGACCCCCCCAAGATTTTCCCTGTGTCCTCCTGCACCCCCCAAAAAACATTATATAATGCCAAGTAGCCCTCATGAATGCAAATGCTATTTGTCTTTGTTTAATATGTTTTTTAAACATATTGCACAGACACAAGCGCTGCTGTGCAGCATAGCTTGAAGGAAAAAAGGCAATATGATGCGATCAATGCTGGCTGCTCCACAGCGCTTTTTTTTCTCCTTGTACAAGCCATGTTGTACAGCAACCCACGCTGCTGTGAAACATGTCTAAAAAAAACATTGACAAAGACAATAGATTACACATAGGCAAAACCTGTTGGCTTTGCCACTACTTGTTTAAGATAAAGGTAACAGTAAACAAGGCGGGCAATCCTAGTGCTTTTAAGGTTTTAGAAATATAGCCCAACCAGGGGATTAGGAGACCCTTGGCCAATTTAAGGCGATTGGTAATAACATCCCTGCTTAGGCTGGCCTTAGTATTAACCCAGACACTAAGCCATAATAACATTGGGGACAATTTAGCTTTATCTAATATGAACTATTGGCTTAGCTCAGAGTGCATAAAATAATGGGAGCGAGAGGGATGGAGCTAGAGAAACCGTCTGCAAATGCGAGTTTCTTCAGTTTGTAGAGACCCCTCTCGTCTCAAATCCATTGAATCCCAACGTGTGGCTCTTCCATGCCAGCTCTCACAAAAAGTTGCTGACATCAAAAATTCAGCCACGGAGAGTTCTTTGATTTTTCCCCCCACCCTTTCCCTTGTATTTCTTCTACCTCTCAACCCTCGGGAGCGTCTGGAGGGTTAATCTCCAGCACAAACCCAGTTAGTCTCCCTGCTCTGGCACCTTAGGGCAACGTTACCCCGGGTCATAAACTCTCTCACTCAGAGAGAGAAAATGGTGCACAGGGTAACTTACATAAGATAGGGCAACCTCCAAGTGAGCCATTTTCCAGTTCCAACCGGATCTCAATCAACCTTGCCCCTGCTGCCTGCCTTATGTGGATGTTGTTATCAGGGTTCCTTCCCTTCGCATAACGCAGGAGGCGTCTTATGAGAAGTTACACCACAAAGTCCTGAACGGTCTTGCCCATCACAGAGGGTTGCCTTTTTCTTTTGCCAATGATTTATTGTTGACCCGAAGGTGTGGATGGATTGGGTCTGGTCCATGTGATAAATGGGGGGGCAGGGGGTATTGCGTCATATTGAACTTCAGATCTCTATTTCTGGTGCAAAGTCTTCAGTTTGGGCCCATGAGTGGAGCTCCTGAGGGGAGTAACATCACCTTGGTTCCAGTAGATTATGGGGGTCATTACAACATTGGTGGTAAAAGCCACTTACCACCGTGCAGAAGACCGCTAATACACCGCCGTGGAAATCCGCGACAGCTATTATGACCCACATCTCGGAATCCACTGAAATTCAGACACCCACACAAGTCCGCCACACCAAAGGTCAGTGATAAACTGGCAGAAAAAACCCTCCACCATCACACCAACAGAAAGACGCCCATGCTATCACGACCCACGAATCCACGCGCTCAAAATACACACACATCTCCAAAACACCGCCACATTGGACAATTCGAAATACACACACCTGATACACATACACACGCCACTCCCACACAATCAATACTATATAAAACAGACACCCACATCACCCACAAACCCCTACGACAACAAATTTTGACGAAGGCCAGAGAGACTGCACAGCATAGACAACCCCACCACACAGAGGCACACAACACCATCACCCACACAACATCCACGCACAAAACACCACACACCACTACACATCACCACACTCATCACTGTAGGAAAGTACCATCTTGCCTGGCATGTTACCCCCATATTTCACTGTATGTATGTTGTTTTAGTCGTATGTGTCACTGGGACCCTGCCAGCCAGGACCCCAGTGCTCATAAGTGTGCCCTGTATGTGTTACCTGTGTTATGACTAACTGTCTCACTGAGGCTCTGCTATTCGGAACCTCAGTGGTTATGCTCTCTCATTTCTTTCCAAATTGTCACTAACAGGCTAGTGACCAATTTTACCAATTTACATTGGCATACTGGAACACCCTTATAATTTCCTAGTATATGGTACTGAGGTACCCAGGGTATTGGGGTTCCAGGAGATCCCTATGGGCTGCAGCATTTCTTTTGCCACCCATAGGGAGCTCTGACAATTCTTACACAGGCCTGCCACTGCAGCCTGAGCGAAATAACGTCCACGTTATTTCACAGCCATTTACCACTGCACTTAAGTAACTTATAAGTCACCTATATGTCTAACCTTTACCTGGTAAAGGTTGGGTGCTAAGTTACTTAATGTGTGGGCACCCTGGCACTAGCCAAGGTGCTCCCACATTGTTCAGGGCAAATTCCCCAGACTTTGTGAGTGCGGGGACACATTACACGCGTGCACTACACATAGGTCACTACCTATGTGTAGCTTCACAATGGTAACTCCGAACATGGCCATGTAACATGTCTAAGATCATGGAATTGCCCCCCCAATGCCATCCTGTTATTGGGGAGACAATCCCATGATTCCCCGGGTCTCTAGCACAGACCCGGATACTGTCAAACTGCCTTTTCAGGGGTTTCACTGCAGCTGCTGCTGCTGCCAACCCCTCAGACAGGTTTCTGCCCTCCTGGGGTCCAGCCAGGCTTGGCCCAGGAAGGCAGAACAAAGGATTTCCTCAGAGAGAGGGTGTTACACCCTCTCCCTTTGGAAAAAGGTGTTAAGGCAGGGGAGGAGTAGCCTCCCCCAGCATCTGGAAATGCTTTCATGGGCACAGATGGTGCCCATTTCTGCATAAGCCAGTCTACACCGGTTCAGGGATCCCCCAGCCCTGCTCTGGCGCAAAACTGGACAAAGGAAAGGGGAGTGACCACTCCCCTGACCTGCACCTCCCCTGGGAGGTGCCTAGAGCTCCTCCAGTGTGCTCCAGACCTCTGTCATCTTGGAAACAGAGGTGCTGCTGGCACACTGGACTGCTCTGAGTGGCCATGGCCAGCAGGTGACGTCAGAGACTCCTTCTGATAGGCTCTTACCTGTGTTGCTAGCCTATCCCCTCACCTAGGTAGCCAAACCTCCTTTTCTGGCTATTTAGGGTCTCTCCTTTGGGGAATTGTTTAGATAACGAATGCAAGAGCTCATCAGAGTTCCTCTGCATCTCTCTCTTCACCTTCTGCCAAGGAATAGACTGCTGACCGCGCTGGAAGCCTGCAACACTGCAACAAAGACGACTACTGCAACCTTGTAACGCTGATCCTGCCACCTCCTCAACTGTCTTCCTGGTGGTGCATGCTGTGGGAGTAGTCTGCCTCCTCTCTGCACTAGAAGCTCCGAAGAAATCTCCCGTGGGTTGACGGAATCTCCCCCCTGCAACCGCAGGCACCAAACAGCTGTATCACCAGTCCTCTGGGTCTCCTCTCAGCACGACGAGCGAGGTCCCTTGAACTCAGCAACTCTGTCCAAGTGACTCCGACAGTCCAGTAACTCTTCAGTCCAAGTTTGGTAGAGGTAAGTCATTGCCTCCCCACGCTAGACTGCATTGCTGGGAACGGCGTGTTTTGCAGCTACTCCGGCTCCTGTGCACTCTCCGAGGATTTCCTTTGTGCACAGCCAAGCCTGGGTCCCCGGCACTCTAACCTGCATTGCACGACCTCCTGAGTTGTCCTCTGGCTTCGTGGGACCCTCTTGTGCAACTTCGGGTGAGCTCCGGTTCACTCCACTTTGTAGTGCCTGTTCCGGCACTTCTGTGGGTGCTGCTTGCTTCTGAGTGGGCTCTTTGTCTTGCTGGACGCCCCCTCTGTCTCCTCACGTAATTGGCGACATCCTGGTCCCTCCTTGGCTACAGCAGCATCCAAAAACCCTAACCGCGACCCTTGCAGCTAGCAAGGCTTGTTTGCGGTCTTTCTGCGGAAAAATACTTCTGCGCAACTCTTCACAACGTGGGACATCCATCCTCCAAAGGGGAAGTTTCTAGCCCTTGTCGTTCTTGCCGAATCCAGAGCTTTTACCATCCGGTGGCAGCTTCTTTGCACCCACAGCTGGCATTTCCTGGGCATCTGCCCACTCCCGACTTGATCGTGACTCTTGGACTTGGTCCCCTTGTTCCACAGGTACTCTCGTCTGGAAATCCATCGTTGTTGCATTGCTGGTGTTGTTGTTTCTGGCAGAATTCCCCTATCACAACTTCTGTGCTCTTTGGGGAACTTAGGTGCACTTTGCACCCACTTTTCAGGGTCTTGGTGTGGGCTATTTTTCTAACCCTCACCGTTTTCTTACAGTCCCAGCGACCGTCTACAAGGTCACATAGGTTTGGGGTCCATTCGTGGTTCGCATTCCACTTCTAGAGTATATGGTTTGTGTTGCCCCTATCCCTACGTGCCCCCATTGCATTCTATTGTGACTGTACATTGTTTGCACTGTTTTCTATTGCTATTACTGCATATTTTGGTATTGTGTACATATATATTGTGTATATTTGCTATCCTCATACTGAGGGTACTCACTGAGATACTTTTGGCATATTGTCATAAAAATAAAGTACCTTTATTTTTAGTATATCTGTGTATTGTGTTTTCTTATGATATTGTGCATATGACACTAGTGGTACTGTAGGAGCTTCACTCGTCTCCTAGTTCAGCCTAAGCTGCTCTGCTAAGCTACCTTTTCTATCAGCCTAAGCTGCTAGACACCCCTCTACACTAATAAGGGATACCTGGGCCTGGTGCAAGGTGTAAGTACCCCTTGGTACTCACTACAAGCCAGTCCAGCCTCCTACAATCACCACATACACCACCCCACACATCACCTATACCACCCCATGGCACAGCAAAGACACCCCAGGTTCTCCGAGGAGGAGCTCAGGGTCATGGTGGAGGAAATTGTCCGGGTAGAGCCACAGCTATTTGGAGCACAGGTGCAGCACACCTCCATAGCCAGGAAGATGGTGCTATGGCGAAGAATAGTCGACAGGGACAACGCAGTGGGACAACACCCAAGAAATCGGGAGGACATCAGGAAGAGGTGGAACGACCTACGGGGGAATGTGCATTCCGGGGTCTCAAGACACAACATCGCGGTACACCGGACTGGCAGCGGACCCCCACCTCCTCCCCCACAACTAACAACATGGGAGGAGCAGGTCTTGACCATTATGCATCCTGAGGGCCTCGGAGGAGTCAGTGGAGGAATGGACTCTGGTAAGTCAAATCTTAACTATCATATCCCCCACCCTACCTGCATGCTATCACAGACCCCCACCCTCACCCCCTCCTCTTTCACTCCAACTCCTCACTAATGTACTAATAACACAAACCACCGATCCCAACACCAAGCCCTGCATGACACAACAAAGCATGGACAAACCTTACTAAAGCATGCCCACTGCACATACCCATAACACCCCACCTAGGAATGCTAGCACCGGGGTACACGCTGACCCACCCATTGCACACCATGACACACACACGCAATAATCATGCTTTTACACCCCTGCAGGACCACTACCCAACGTCACCAGACAGGAGGGTCCAGACATCTCTACCCCACCCACAGAAGAGGCCCACAGTGATGACAGCAGCTCTGGCCAACTGGATCCAGATGACCAGCCCGGACCATCGTGGGCCTCGAGACAGTCGGTTCCCCTCGCACAGGCACAGCCCACCACAGACCTTCCACCCTCTGGTTAATACCAGCACAGCACCCACCCAACGGGCCCATACCTCCGTCCCCAGGACACGTCAATCAGCTGTGTGTCCACTACAGGGAACCCAGGATAACCCACCACCCCAACAACAACAGGGACCTGGGGGTAGTGGTAGTGGGCACACGTTCCAGGGGACGGAGGCCCAGGAACACAGGGGAACTGGGAGGGCTGCTGTGCGACAGGGGGCGGACAGGCCAAGGGAACCCACTCTCCACGAGGCCCTCTCCTCCATCATGGGAGCATACCACCACTCCCAGGAGACAATGGCTACGGTCCTGGCCAAGTTTCAGGAGACCCAGCGCCTGCAGGAGGAACAGTATTTGGGCTTCAGGGAGGAACTCAGAGCCATTAATTCCACCCTGGGCACCATCGTAGGGGTGCTGAAGGAGATACTGAACACCAGGAGGGACACCGTGGCACTCCAAGGGGCCCCTCACACTACAATGGACGATGAACTGCCCACCACCTCCGCCGCCGCTAGTGGACAGGAGGCACCGCCACAGGACCACCACACCAGAACCCCACCCCTTGCAGAAGGGGGACCACCCCGCAAGCGGTCCCTGAGATCCAGGAACAGGACAGAGCACAATGGCAAGACCCCCGCCAAGAAATGAGACCACCCTGATTGTCATCCCACTGTCCCACTTTGTAACCCTGTCCATATTGGAACTGCCCCAGCTCCACTTCCTATGCCCATATGGGCAGTGCACCTGTGAGACTAATAGACTGGACTCTGCCATGGACCTTCCTCCACCATCACCCCTCACCATTTTACCACCCTTCTCCAATATTTAGCACTTCAATAAACACCCTTGAAGCACAAAACAATCTGGAGTCAGTCTGTGATTTTGAAAATGTGTATTAGCAATGACAGTGACAAAATCCGTTCTCAAATGTAATGTCAACATACCTATGTCACACCTCATAAGTCCATGAAGAATGTAAGCAGATGACACACGTTGCTAACCACACCTGTGAAACTGTAATGGAAATGTACAACTCAGTTACCATATACTGGTTGAAATTGACAGACAGGATAGAGTTAGAAGTGTGAAAGTACTTGTAGTAGGCAAGAATGTGTTCTCACCTGTGTGTCACTGGAAATATTGCTGGATAACTGAGTCCCTGTTGTCAATGTCTTCTTCCTCTGCTTCCTCCTCATCACTGTCCACAGGCTCCACAGCTGCCACAACACCGTCATTTGGACCATCCTCCTGCAGAAAAGGCACCTGGCGTCGCAAAGCCAGATTGTGAAGCATACAGCAGGCGATGATGATCTGGCACACCTTTCTTGGTGAGTAGAATTGGGAACCACCTGTCATATGGAGGCACCTGAACCTGGCCTTCAGGAGGCCGAAGGTGCGTTCAATCACCCTCCTACTCCGACCATGGGCCTCATTGTAGCGTTCCTCTGCCCTGGTCCTGGGATTCCTCACTGGGGTCAGTAGCCATGACATGTTGGGGTAAGCAGAGTCACCTAATAGCCACACATGGTGCCTCTGGATTTGACCCATCACATAAGGGATGCTGCTATTCCGCAGGATGTAGGCGTCATGCACTGAGCCAGGGAACATAGCATTTACCTGGGAGATGTACTGGTCTGCCAAACATACCATCTGTACATTCATCGAATGATAACTCTTCCGGTTCCTGTACACCTGTTCACTGCTGTAGGGGGTGGGACCAGAGCTAAATGGGTCCCATCAATGGCACCTATGATGTTGGGGATATGTCCAAGGACATAGAAGTCACCTTTAACTGTAGCCAAATCCTCCACCTGAGGGAAAACGATGTAGCTCCTCATGTGTTTCAGCATGGCAGACAACACTCTGGACAACACGTTGGAAAACATAGGCTGGGACATCCCTGATGCCATGGCCACTGTTGTTTGAAATGACCCACTTGCAAGGAAATGGAGCACTGATAGCACCTGCACTTGAGAGGGGATCCCTGTGGGATGGCGGATAGCTGACATCAGGTCAGGCTCCAACTGGGTACACAGTTCCTGGATTGTGGCACGGTCAGACCTGTAGGTGATGATTAAGGGCCTGATTCTGATGTTGGCGGGCGGCGGGACCCGCCCGCCAAGCGGGAACCGCCAGAAGACCGTACCGCGGTCGAAAGACCGCGGCGGTCATTCTGGGTTTCCCACTGGGCTGGAGGGCGACTGCCAAAAGGCCGCCCGCCAGCCCAGTGGGAAACAGCCTTCCCACGAGGACGCCGGCTCCGAATGGAGCCGGCGGAGTGGGAAGGTGCGACGGGTGCAGTGGCACCCGTCGCGTATTTCAGTGTCTGCATAGCAGACACTGAAATACATAGTGGGGCCCTCTTACGGGGGGCCCTGCAGTGCCCATGCCATTGGCATGGGCACTGCAGGGGCCCCCAGGGGCCCCGCGGCACCCCCTACCGCCATCCTGTTCCTGGCGGGAGACCCGCCAGGAACAGGATGGCGGTAGGGGGTGTCAGAATCCCCATGGCGGCGGAGCGCGCTCTGCCGCCATGGAGGATTCACAAGGGCAGCGGTAAGTCGGCGGTACACCGCCGACTTTCCGTTTCTGGCCGCGGCTGAACCGCCGCGGTCAGAATGCCCAGCGGTGCACCGCCAGCCTGTTGGCGGTGCTACCGCGGTCATTCGCCCTGGCGGTTTTTACCGCCAGGGTTAGAATGACCACCTAAATGTCCCTCCTCCATTGTCAACAGGTCCACCAGCGGTCGGTACACCGGAGGATTCCGCCATCTACTCACATGTCCCAGCTGACGGTGCCTTGGAAGGACAACAGTGACCACAGAGTCAAACAACTCAGAGGTATGTACCCGCAGTCTACACAGAACACGAAACATAATCCAAAAAGTTGTCTGTATGTGTGTTGAGTCCAGGCCTAGGTATGTGTGACGCAGTTGAAAATGAAGCCATGTGGGCCCCTGAAATGGCGGCTGCCTGACCTCTAAACTAGGACAATGGGATGTGAGGTAACTGTGCTGGCGTTGTACACTGTCGCAGTAGGCGGCCAAAGACCTCTGCGCAATGCCGTATTGGTTAACATTGGACCCTATGGGTCCCAGGAGCCAATGACAAAGGGCGCCGGCGGTGAAGATACGCACCGCCGCGGACGTCACCGCCGCGGATGTCACTTCCATTTTCTATCTGTTGAATCACTCGATACCTGATCTTCGACAGGAGAGGACTTACACTGCAAGTGCTGCTGTGACCTCGGTCTGGAAGAGACAATGGCTCGTGCGTCTGGGGAAAGGGCCCCTGCCTTCACTGCACAGGAGTTGGAGAAGCTCGTGGACGGGGTCCTCCCCCAGTACATGCTAATCTATGGTCCTCCAGACCAACAGGTGAGTACACAGGGAGCAAGTGGTATGGGCTATGCCTGGGTGGAGAGGCCTGGTTGTAAGAAGGAAGGGGGCAGAGTTCTGCGTGCATGAAGGACTGTGAATGCATGTGCCACATGGCAAGGGTAGGGATGTGGGCCACTCACTTTGACGGTGCAGTTGGTAATGACTTCTCTTCTTCCCCTGTACATGTCATGTAGGTCAGCGCCCACCAGAAGAAGGATCTTTGGCGTGCCATCGCCAAGGACGTCCGGACCCTGGGGGTGAACCAGAGACAGAGCACCCACTGCCGGAAAAGATGGGAGGACATTCGCCGCTGGAGCAAGAAGACGGCTGAGGCTCAGCTGGGCATGGCCTCCCAACGTGGGAGGGGTGCCCGTCGCACAATGACCCCCCTGATGTTCAGGATCCTGGCGGTGGCCTACCCTGAGTTGGATGGGCGCTTGAGGGCATCACAGCAGACACAAGGGGGTGAGTACAACATCATTCTGCGGACTTTGTGTGCAGTGAAGGTGTCTGGGTGGGGGAGGAGGGCTGTGGGTTTCCCTAGGCCAGGGCGAGTCCCGTAGGCTAGGCCCCTCCGTAATGCAGGCCATGTGGCACTCCACCCCACCTCTGTAGAGTGCCAAGTACAGGTATACATGCCCCTGTGTCATCTATGTGTGCTGATGTCGACCATAAGCATGTAGGCCATATCCCAGGAACTGCATCAGTAGAGCCCAACAGCGCGGTGTAGTGCAGGGGGCTGCTGTGTCTGTATTGTCCGCCAACAGTAGCGGTAAGCCATGCACGCAACCTGTCTTACTTCTGTCGTGCCCCCCCGTTTTTGTGTTCTCCCTGTTCTTGTGTGCATCAGCATCATCAGGCGGCGGTACAGTGGCACCGGAGCACGAGGGAGCTGCATCCCACATGGCCATGGAGGGCCACACCACGGACTCTGAATACACCAGTGGGACGGAGGGCGAGGGGAGCTTCACGGCGGTCACAGGATCAGCAACCAGCGAAACGGACTCGTCCTCCGATGGGAGCTCCCTTGTGGTGGCGGCAAAATCTGTGTCCCCCACTTCTACAGGTACAGCCACCACCCCCCCTACCAGCACCGCCCTCCCATCAGCCCCTCAGCCTTCGCCCCGTGCCCGCTCACGCAGGAGGGTGGGCATCACCTTCGCCCCAGGCACCTCAGCCCCTGCCCCAGTCACCTCTGCTGCCCTCAGTAAGGAGGCCATTGACCTCCTCAGGTCACTCACTGTTGGGCAGTCTACCATTTTGAATGCCATCCAGGGTGTAGAAAGGGAATTGCAACACACAAATGCATTCCTGGAGGGCATTCATTCTGGTCAGGCTGCCCTTCATCGAACCCTGCAATCTCTGGCCTCAGCACTGATGGCAGCCATTTTCCCCGTCTCTAGCCTCCCCCCTCCAACTTCCTCCACCCAGACCCAATCCCCTGTACCCCAGCCTATCCCAAACACACCATCAGACCAGCCTGCACACACCTCAATACACAAGGGAAGCTCAGGCAAACATAAGCACCACACATCCCACAGGCACTCACGCAAGCATCACACACATACAGACACCAACATCCACTGCCTCCACTGTGTACCCCTCCTCCTCGTCTCCCTCCTCCCTCCCAGTGTCGTCTACACTCTCACCTGTATGCACTACCACTACAGCCACTAGGTCCCGCACCAGCACACCCACCACCACACCCCGCTCACCTGCACTCACCACCCCCACTACCATTTACACGTCCGCTGTGTCCTCTCCCAGTGTGTCTGTGACGCCCCCTCCCAAAGTACACATACCCACCCAACATCCATCCACCTCACGACAGCCTCCAGCGCATGCACCTACACCCAAATCAACAAAAGTTACACTTCCTACAACCACCTCCTCTTCCTCCACTCCCAGACCCCCTCCAGCTACCCGTCCCAGTGTTCCTAAGAAAGTGTTCCTGAGCAACCTTGACCTCTTTCCCACCACCCCCCCTCCAATTCATAGGTTCCGTACTAGCGCCTCAGCCAAAAAATCGCCGGTACCAGTGGTGCCTGTTAGAGGTATGTGGAGTGCACCGGCCACCAGGGCAGCCAGTGTGACAAGGAGCCACAGCACAGCCAGTCCCCGCCCCTCCCCCCCCCTGTGAAGCACCAGAAGTTGGACAGTGCCCGGCGGGAGAGGGGGAAGACTCCAGCCAGCAAAGCCGCTCACAAGGGTCCCGGGGGAGTGTCCACTCAGCTGTGACTCCTCCCAAGGTGGGGAAGGGGCAGAAGAAATCGCCAAAGTCTGGGAAGAGCAGCACGGCGGAGAAGACCGTCATCATCCCCGCTGCCCAGGAGGTCACCGCCAGCCCCATCGTCACTGGCCAGGAGGCCACCGCCAGAGTCAGTGCCCAGGAGGGCAGCCCCATCGTCACTGGCCAGGAGGCCACCGCCAGAGTCAGTGCCCAGGAGGGCAGCACCATTGTCACTGGCCAGGAGCCAACCGCCAGAGTCAGTGCCCAGGAGGGCAGCACCATTGTCACTGGCCAGGAGGCCGCCGCCAGAGTCAGTGCCCAGGAGGGCCCCGGCAGCCACAGCCCTGCTGGGCAATGAAGGACCGTCATGGCAAGCACCGCTGAACAGGGCACAGACCGCCATGGCAAGCACCGCTGAACAGGGCAAGCACCGCTGAACAGGGCAAAGACCGCCATGGCAAGCACTGCTGAACAGGGCAAGCACTGCTGAACAGGGCAAAGCACTGCTGAACAGGGCAAAGCACCGCTGAACAGGGCAAAGACCGCTGAACAGGTCAGAAACTGCAAACTCAAGCACCGCTGAACAGGGCAAAGACCGCCATGGCAAGCACCGCTGAACAGGGCAAGCACCGCTGAACAGGGCAAAGACCACTGAACAGGGCATAGACCGCCATGGCAAGCACCGCTGAACAGGGCAAGCACCGCCAACTCAAGCACCGCTAGCCCATGTGCGGCAGGGGAAGTGACGGAACTGGGACCGTCACGGGAAGAGTGATGCACTCTGGGCAACAGTCCCCCTCCAGAACCAGTGGAGAACAGTATCCACTCCGTCTGTCCTTACCAGGATGAAACACTCTGGGCACCAGTCCCCCTCCAGAACCAGTGAAGAACAGCATCCACTCCGTCTGTCCTTACCAGGATGAAGCACTCTGGGCACCAGTCCCCCTCCAGAACCAGTGGAGAACAGCATCCACTCCGTCTGTCCTTACCAGGATGAAGCACTCTGGGCGCCAGTCCCCCTCCAGAACCAGTGGAGACTGTTATCGTCTTGAGAGACTGTGGCTTTGCACTCCCCAGGATGGTCCAGTGGGCAAGCCACCCACTGTAGAGACTTGAGAGACTGTGGCTTTGCACTCCCCAGGATGGTCCAGTGGGCAACCCACCCACTGTAGAGACTTGAGAGACTGTGGCTTTACACTCCCCAGGATACATCAATGGGCATGGAGCCCCCTCGTGGATCTGGCGTGGTGCAGTCATCCGGCTGAGGTGCCCCCCCTTCCCTTCCCCCTGAGGTGCCTGTTGTATTTCTATCTGATGCCCCTGCAGTGCTCTCTCGGTTTTGCTCAGGTATCTGATGTGGGCCTCGCCCATGCATTTTGTGCCCAGTGGTCCACGGACATTGAATGGTGCATTACTAATTGTGATTTATATTTTGTTGAATGTGTAATTATATCTGTATATATTTGGTTACTGTGTTTTGATATATTACAATGGTTGCACTCATTTCCTTTTGTCTTGGCATTCTTCCGGGGGGTTTGGGGGTTGTTACTGTAATGTTTGGATATGCATTGGTGTGTGTGTTGTGGTGGGTGAGGGTCAGGGTGGGGGTGGGGGTGTTGCGTGTGTGTGTCCCTGACTTTTGCCTCCCCCCTCCCCTATGTCGTAGGTGCAGTACTCACCGTTGTCTTCGGTGCCGGCGTTGATGGTCGTACAGGAGCAAAAAGACTATTGCAGGGAATATTTGGAGTTCCGGTTCCATGGTGTCCTCCTTCCTCGTGGAGTGTGCAGAGGTGAGCGTTTTCCCTTTCAAATGGCTGTTTCCACCGTGTTTTTATCCACGGTGAATCCGCCCCGGAAAAGGTGGCGGATTGTTAGGTTGTGATACTGTGGGTGGTACATTGTCCTCCGCCTGTCTGTTGGCGGTGACCGCCTCGCTGCTTGTCTGTACCGCCGTGGCGGTCGGAGTGTTAAAGTGGCTGTCTTTGTTGGCGGTTTCCGCCACAGTCATAATTCCCAATTTTTTTTCCCACCGGCCTGTTTGCGGTCTTACCGCCGCTTTAACACCATCCGCCAGGGTTGTAATGACCCCCTATTTCTATAAACCCTGCTTCATTCTAGCAAATAGGTATCCATCATCCAGCAATTTTTCAGAATGACGTAGACAGGAGGAGGCAACCCAATACAGTTTCTGTGCCTCAAGCCCCACAGTCGGCTGGGCCAGTTCCAGGTCCTCCCCCAATTCAGAGGTCTGAAGTTATCTCCAGCATGGAGTGACTTTCAGATGATTTTAAAGTATTCACTATTGCCAACACCTCCTTGGGACATGGGGATTTAAAGAAGGGACCTCTGGGCAAAAGCACGATCCATCCCTTCACGCTTTTGGGCTGGAACACAGCTGGACTCAAAGACAAGATCACTAACCCAGTCTGACTTAATTTAATTGCTGAATTTGATTTTGTTGCTTTACAGGAAACATGAGACACCTCTTCCCAATCCTGTGTTGGATGTGTCTGTCTTTTTTGTACTTACGTATAGATACAAGGTTGGTCTCTCAGTTTGGGTCAACCTGAGGTTAAAAGTTGAAGTAGTTGTTAATGACTCTGGAATTTCTGCCTTTTTAGTTTTGCTCATCAAGGGTAAATTGACAACCTTTTATTTATGTATTTATTTATTTATTTATTTTAAATGTTAATATTTTATTGAATAACCTTTATCCAATACAGAGTATCAATAATTAACAAGGCAATAGAACTCCCATGGTTAAACCATTCCTTTTGCTTTACACTCCCAAAAGATGATATACACTTGTCATGAAAACACACGTTAACTAGATGATGCAATTCCTAGTATTATCAGCCTCTACTTTAGAGTCCGGCAATAGTGCAAGTCCACTTCAAGCATTGGCTCCTTATCTCGACATCGCTGCCCAGTTATGTGCAATCCCTTGTGCTTGGCGATTCCCGGGCTGCTGAGCCTCAGGTACATCTGCACTATGTTTTGTCCCCCCTCATCCCCTCGATACAACACATTTCATAGTATCTGATTTCATACCCACAGGATTCCCCCATCCACATGTAGCATCCCCACGCTATATGGAAGAAGCTTCCGACGCACCCCAGAATTTTTCAGATTTCCGCATGCATCCCCTGCCTTTGTAAAATCTCTTTTTCGAACGACTTACAGTGCTCCATGCCAGTTTCTCAGTTCCTGTATCTGGGAGGAGACCCAACACCCCTTTTTTGAGCTATGTCCCTCTTAGCAATCATGCATCCCATGTGAGCCAGTGTTTTCTGACTTCTTGTTAAGTCTGAGGGACCCCATATACCTAACAAGGCAAGTCGGGCTGCAGTTCCAGGGGGATCTCAGCTGCATCTTCCAGTGACTTGAGCACCCCCTCCCTGAAGGGACTCCGTTTAGGACAGGTCGACAAGGTGTGTAATAGTGTACACTCTGATCCACAGCCTCACATGCACACCTTTTATTTTTATTTGATCAGCTTTTATAATGATGATTTTTTCAAATTCAGTATGGGCCTCATTATGACCTTGGCAGCCGGCGATAAGCTGGCGGTAACACCCCCAACAGGCTGGCGGTGTTGTGCCAGCTATTATGACCGTGGCGCAATAGCCACGGCCATACCGCCGGCCCCTCCACTATACCATAATTCCCTGGGCAGCGGTGCAAGCATGCGGTCAGGGATTATGAGTCCCCGACCGCCAGCCTGGCCACGGCGGTAAACACTGCCTTGGAAAGGCTGGTGGTAAGGGGGACTTGGGGTGTCCCTGGGGGCCCTGCACTGCCCATGCACTTGGCATGGACAGTGCAGGGCCCCTAGGCATAGCCCCGTAGCACATTTCACTGCCCGAATTTCAGGCAGTTAAATGCGCAACGGTGCTACTGCACCTACGGCACATCAGCATTGCTGCCGGCTCTATTACGAGCCAGCAGCAATGTTGATGTGACTTTTCCGCTGGGCTAGCGGACGTTAACACTGTTACCGTCCGCTGGCACAGAGGAAAAGTAATAATAGGGAGCCAGAAATACTGCCTCTTGCCTGTGGCCCATATTGTGCTCCCCAGATGCCCCACATCATTGCTTAGGGTCATATAAATCGAATAGGCTCAGCCTAGAGTGTTTTTTCTTACCAGGCTGCTCCTTCCACATCTTACATAGAAACGTTTTAAGTTTAGCCTGGCAGGGGTTTTTTGCAGTCCCCCTTTGACCTCCTGAATATATATTAATTTATATTCATTTTAATTTTATATTATTTTACAGAGAAAATGACTCTTGTTTCAGGAGAATGGCTCAATGGCAGGGCGAAGAATCAGGATATTATCCTGAATGTAATTTTGACCAGCTGGAAATGAATCTGGTCGAGGCCCTTGACACTAGGGTACAGCAATCTGTTAATGACGCCCTCGTGAAGACGTTAGGTCCTTTTTCGGGTCAGTTATTGATTACACTCGTAATCAAGGTTGGATGCCAGGACTCCAAGCCCCTTCTGATCATCCTAAGCCCAAGGGCAAGGGGAAACAGAGTGCTTCCACAACCCCTACTGAGCAGGCTGATGCCTTTGAGAAATTATGCCACAAAAGAACCGGCAAACACAACTATAGCAGTAAAACGGATGCTGATACCCCTTCGTCCTCTAATATCAATGCCCCTTCTGACTCAGGTGACCCAGATGTGCCAGGGCCCAGCAAAAAAATCCAAAAGACATTTGTCTCATCCCAAGGTTTTAGATTTTGACCCCACTGAGATTGTTCACCCGAGGGCGTCTAACTGGGTTCCTCCGCCTGAGGTGGCCACTTACATGCAATCCCATTTGCATAAAAGTTTTGATAAAGAGGTTTGCGCTCGTCTCCGAGCTGAATGTCCCAGACCTGATTTATATGGGAAAGTGTCTGACACACCTGAAGTGGATCCCACTATGGTGATGTTTATGAAAAAAAATTCTAAGGACCCAAAAAAAGGTTTAGACAGAACTTGGCGTAATTGCCAAAATAAACTTTTGGACATGTCTGGCCCACTCACTAAAATCCTTAAATTAGCTTTCCACTCTAAGGCATCTGGTATGGCAGGAGCCACTGATATCCTTATTGGATGAGCACAGAGACCTATTTGTGAGCTTGGCAATACTAACTGTGCTATTTCTACCGAGCGCAGATGGACTTTTTTGATGCGCATTGACCCTAAACTCAATGATCTGTCTACTTTGGAAGCAGGTCCTGCGGCGGATGGCATGTTATTTGGAACACCTTTCATTAAGGAACTATCAAGATTTTGCTCTACCTATTCTTCCCTTGACAAAGCCCAGATGTCCCTCAAAAAGGTCTTTAAGTGCATCCTTTTTCTCAGGGCCGGTCGTTACGGAGGGCGTAGGCCTGTCTGAGGAGCCTTCTCAAGCCCTCAAGTTTACTATCCCAGAGGTAGAGGAGGCTGGTATGGAGAACCTGTGGAGACCACGCTCTACCCCACCCGTTCTCCTATTGGGCGTGCCAGATTCGGCAGGGGTCCCAGATGGGGACAACAAGGTGCAATCCAGGACGCAGGAAATTCTGGTAAGTGTTATTCCCTCTTCTCAAGTGACTTTGTGCAGCAGGGTCAGTTCATTCCTTCACAATTGGAAACTGATTTCTGGGGACCCTTGGGATCTTCAAACAGTGAATGGTTTCAGACTGGAGTTTTTCAGTACCCCGAAGCAATTTCAGCCTCCCGCTCCAATGTTTTTTTCCCTAACAGATCTGTCCATTATAGATCAAGAAGTCCAATCTCTGCTGGACAAAGGAGCTGTGGAGTTTTCGTCCCCTCATCCAAGGGGTTTCCTCAGCCCTATTTTTCTTGTGGACAAGAAAGGGGGAGGTCACCGCCTTGTTTTAAATCTCAAAGAGTTCAATGGCTGGATTTTATACAGACACTTCAAATGCAAGGGATTCCTATGTTGAGGGACATTCTGTTGGAAGGAGATTGGATGGTTTGTCTAGATCTGAAGGACGCTTACCTTTCAATTCTGATTTTCGCGCCTCACAGACGGTTCCTGCAGTTTCTCTGGAGGGGTCATTGTCTAGAGTTCAAAACTCTTCCATTTGCCCTGTTGTCTGCCCCTTGGTGTTTCATAAAGCTATTGAGACCAGCAGTAGAGTTGCTTCGTGCCAAAGGGGTTCGGTTGATAATCTATCTGGACGATATATTGCTGATGGCTCAGGGCCCTCAGACTCTCCGGAGTCATTTGTTGTGGACTATTCAGCTGTTGCAGGATCTGGGATTTATCATCAATGTGCAGAAGTCATTGTTGAATCCTTCTCAGTTGATAGATTTTCTGGGTTTTCAAATAGATTCAGTGCGGGCCCAACTCATTCTTCCCTCTCCCAAGATTTGCAATATCAAACAGGAGTTGAGGTCAGCTTTGGCAGACCAGACAGTGTCATTGAGGGCCTTTGCCAGGATAGTGGGGCTTCTGTCCTCTTTAATTCAAGCCATTTTTCCAGCTCCCCTTCATTACCGGTCTCTTCAAAGGTTTAAACGGCCTGGAATGGCAGAGCCATATTTGGTTCTCTCCCGGGCGTAGTAATAGAATCGGATGCCAGCCAGTGGGACTGGGGAGCACGTTGTGGTCCGATTACGACAGGAGGTCGCAGGTCTCAGGCAGAGATGAGTCTTCACATCAATTGTCTGGAAATAGTAGCGAGTTCCTTTGCCATAAAGAGTCTCTCTCCCCTCAAGGGGGATTGTTGTATCTTATTGACGATGGACAACATATCGGCAGTGAGATATGTCAACAAGCTGGGGGGAACTCAGTCCAAAATGTTGGTAGAGATAGCAAAGGAATTTTGGCATTACTGCCTTCTTCACTGATCGAGTGTCACAACAGTGTATCTCCCGGGGGCTCAAAACACAATTGTGGACTGGAACTCCAGATATTTGAGGGACGCCAGTGATTGGAGATTGAATCAGGATCTCTTTCACCAGATTATTCTGGAACGGCATAGATCTTTTTGCCTTGCGTCTCAATTTCCAGATTCCGATTTTCTTCAGCTGGCATCCAGATCCGATGGCACTGGCGACAGATGCCTTCCTTCAAGATTGGAGACAATTTCGGGGATATGCCTTTCTGCCATTTGTGATGATTCCCAGGGTGTTAGCACATGTGAGAAGACAGAAAGTAGAGATTGTGTTTCTAACCCCTCTTTGGAGGGTCAACCTTGGTTCCCTGTAGCTCTGCAGTTAGCTTGCTCTCCTCCTCTTCTCATTCCGCCTTTTCAGAATCTGCTGATGAGTCCAGAGGGCCTTCACCATCCCTTGGTTCTGTCAAACCAACTTTGGTTGATGGTTTGGATGGTTTCAGGGCGAGATGGAGGTCCCCAGGCATTTCGCAACAAGCTGCAGATTTCATTAAACAAGCCTGGTCTTCAGGCACGCATAAGCGGTACGCTTCAGCCTGGCGGAGATGGGCCAGTTGGTGTGATAGAAGTAGTATCGATCCCGTGGGGTCGAATGTTGACATGATTGTGAACTTTGTAGCAGAACTTGCGAGTTCGGGTCTTGTCTATCGTACCGTGAATAATTTTAGGTCAGCTATTTCTGCAGTTCATTCTCAGGTAGAAGGCAAAACAGTAGGGGAGCATCCTCTTATCTGTAAGGTAATGAAAGGGGTTCGTATGATTTCTCCTCCTCAATCTAGATATACTTCCATTTGGGATGTAGATATAATTTAATTTTTTTTTTTATTAATGGCCTTCCGACCGTTATCTGTCTAGAAAACAAATTTCTGCAAAAATAACCATGTTGCTTTGCCTTATTTCTTGTAAGTGTGTTTCAGACGTTAGAGCATTAGACATAGTGGGCAGAACCTATTTGCCAGACGGAGTTACATTTAATATCACCAGAAGAACAAATACTAATTGCAGGTTGGTAACATACCCTAGATTTCCTGATAATCAACATTTGTGTGTTGTTCAATGTTTGAAGGATTATGAAGTTGCTACTGTTGACATTAGACAAGAAGTTAAAGGTCAATTGTTAATTTCTTTGCAAAAACCTTTTAAACCGGTGTCCACTGCCACTTTGGCTAGATGGATGAGGTGGTTGATGAACGAAGCTGGGATAGAAACCTCTAAATATGGGGCTCATTCAGCTAGAGGGGTTATGGCATCCAAGACCTTTGCACTAGGTTCTCGGCTGGAGGACATTATGTGAGCAGCAGATTAGACTTCAGAATCTACATTTAGAAAATTCTATCACAAACCAGTAGTTGATGTGGCGACTGTGGTGGTTGATCAGCTTTAAACGAGCATAATCAGAGCCTCCAGTCCTTACATAGAATAAAAAAAGTTCTAGGTTATGCGTCAAGAATTTTCAATTCTATTAAGGACACAGAGGTGAGGATTATCCCACCCTTATTCCAGTATACAACAATGGGGTTTTATTTAATATAATTGATGTCATTCAATGGATATGTTGATATGTATGTTTTTTCCCGCCCTGGAGTATAATGATAATATAATGATTTTGAGAGGATGTTTTATCCTGCAAAGATATTACTTGCACTTCTTTATCTTCTTTAGGAGCGGATCAGAACACTCTGTGATTCTTGACTTCTGCATCTTTTGTGCTGATGGAAGACTAGTTTTTCGAGCTTCCTGTTCCGGAGGACCCGGTGGAAGTTGTAGTTGCTTCTGGTCGCTGATGGAGCTGAGAGCTGTTGTTGGACTCACAAGGGTTTTTTTCCTTGAACTGTTACTCTGTAAGGAGTTTTGTTTCCTTTCACGTTTTTTTATGAGCTGACTGTTTCAAAGAAAGAGGAAGTGACTGTCGAGGTCATGGCTTTTATGGGTTTAGGTACTGAGATAATGTTTGACCATGTGACATTACTCTGAGTATCATGGGTATTGACGTTTTTTTGTTTACTGTTATATGATTGTCTGCTGTTTGTAACAGTAAAAGAAAGAGAAAGCATAATCCTCGCCTCCATGTCCTTAATAGAATTGAAAATTCTTGACGCGTAAGGTAGAACATTTTTTATTTCTTCGTCCTTCTGGTGCAGGATGAAGACAGAGTGTGCACACCATGGAAACTGTTGCAGTTGCTGGCTGGAGCTGGTGTTGCAGTGGAAAAGTATCCCTTGTGGATACTTTGTTGTTGTTACAGTGGTTCCTGGAGCAGGCTGCGGTTGACACGAGGTCAGAGGATGAAGTACTAGCTGCAGAGGATTCCTGAAGGAAACGTGGAAGCAGAATTTGAAGAGAACCCACAGGAGAGACCCTAAATAGCCCTCAAAGGGGGATTGGCTATCTTATCAGGTAAGGACCTATCAGGAGGGGTCTCTGATGTCATCTGCTGACACTGGCCAATCAGAGCCCTCCAGATTGCCCCCACACCTTGCAAAGCAAGATTGCTGAAGTCTGGGACAAACTGGTGGAGCTCTGGGCACCCCCCCTGGGGTGGTGATGGACAGGGGAGTGGTCGCTCTCCTATCCTTTGCACAGTTTTGCACCAGAGCAGGAGACAAGGGGTCCCTGAGCCGGTGTAGACTGGCTTATGCAAGGAGGGCACCATCTGTGCCCTTCAAAGCATTTCCAGAGGCTGGAAGAGGCTACCCCTCCCCAGCCTGTAACACCTATTTCCAAAGGGAGAGGATGTAACACCCTGCTCTCAGAGGAAATGCTTTGTTCTGCCTTCCTGAGACTGGGCTGCCCAGACCCCGGGAAGGCAGAACCCTGTCTGTGTGGTGGCAGTAGCTGCAGTGCAAGCCTCAGCGAGCTGGTTTGGCAGTACTGGAGGTCCATAGTGGAGCCCCCAGGATGCATGGAATTGGCTCCACAATACCAGATTTGGAATGGGGGGACTATTCCATGATCTTAAACATGTTACATGGCCATTTTCGGAGTTACCATTGTGAAGCTACATATAGGTATTGACCTATATGTAGTGCACACGTGTAATGGCATCCTTGCACCCACAAAGTCCCGGGAAATGGCCCTGAACTATGTGGGGGCACCTTTGTTAGTGCAAGGGTGCCCTCACACTTAGTAACTTTGCACCTAACCTTCAGCAAGTGAAGGATAGACATATAGGTGACTTATAAGTTATTTAAGTGCAGTGAAAATGGCTGTGAAATAATGTGTGTGTTATTTCAGGCAGGCTGCCATGGCAGGCCTGTGCAAGGGTTTGTCTGAAATCCCTATGGGTAGCAAAAGAAATGCTGCAGCCCATAGGGATCTCATGGAACCCCAATTCCCGGGGTATCTATGTACTATATACTAGGGACTTATAAGGGGGGGTCCAGTGTGCCAATTGAAATTGGCAAATGAAGTCACTAGCCTACAGTGACAAATTTAAAAGCAGAGAGAGCATAAGCACTGAGGTTCTGGTTAGCAGAGCCTCAGTGACACAGTCAAGCACTATACAGACACACACATTAGTCCATAAACTATGAGCACTGGGGTCCTGACCAGCAGGATCCAAGTGAGACAGGCAAAAACATATTGACATACAGGTAAAAATGAAGGCAACATGCCAAGGAAGATGGTACTTTCCTACACAGCCACTGCCTGTTTCTGCGTGTACATGTCTATGTTTGTGTGTCTTTGCGTCCCTCTGTGTGCTGCTGCCAGTGTCTGCATACATGTGTACATGTCTATGCTTGTGTGTCTTTGCGTCCCTCTGTGTGCCGCTGCCTGTGTCTGTGTACGCGTATACATGTCTATGTTTGTGTGTCTTTGAGTCCCTCTATGTGCCGCTGCCTGTGTCTGCGTGTACATGTCTATGTTTGTATGTCTTTGCGTGGCCCAGTGTGCCTGCTGCCTGTGTCTGTGTACGCATGTACATGTCTGTTTGTGTGTCTTTGCGTCCCCCGTGTGGCGCTGCCTGTTTCTACATATCATGTACATGTCCATGGTTGTGTGCCTTTGCGTCCCTCTGTGTGCCTCTTCCTGTGTCTGCGTACGCATGTACATGTCTATGTTTGTGTGTCTTTGCATCTCTCTGTGTGCCGCTGCCTGTGTCTGCGTACGCGTGTACATGTCTATGATTTTGTGTCTGTGCATCCCTCTATGTGCCGCTGCCTGTGTCTGTGTGCACATGTCTATGTTTGTATGTTTTTGTGTGCCCCAGTGTGCCGCTGGCTGTGTCTGTGTACACATGTACATGTCTATGTTTGTGTGTCTTTGCGTCCATCTGTGTGCCGCTGCCTGTGTCTTAATGCACATGTACTTGTCTATGTTTGTGTGTCTTGTTGTGCCCTCATGTGCTGCGGCCTGTGTTTGCACCCCGTGTACTTGTTTATGTTTGTGTGCCTTTGCGCCCCTCTGTGTGCCGCTGCCTGTGTCTGCCTACGCGTGTACACGTCTATGATTCTGTGTCTTTGCGTCCCTCTGTGTGCCCCTGCCTGTTTCTGTGTGTACATGTCTATGTTTGTGTGTCTTTGCATCCCTTTGTGTGCGGCAGCCTGTGACTGCATATACGTGTACGTGTCTATGTTTGTGTGTCTTTGTGTGCCCCCATGTGCCGCAACCTGTATCTGCGTACGTGTGTACATGTCTATGTTTGTGTGTCTTTACGTCCCTCTGTGTGCCGCTGCCTGTGTCTGCGTGCGTGTGCACATGTCTATGTTTGTGTGTCTTTGCGTCCCTCTGTGTGAGGCTGCCTGTTTCTGCATACGTGTGTACATGTCTATGTTTGTGTGTCTTTGCATCCCTCTGTGTGCCGCTTCCTTTGTCTATGTGTACATGTCTATGTTTGTGTGTCTTTGCATCCCTCTGTGCCGCTGCCTGTGTGTCTGTGCGTCCCTCTGTGTGCCGCTGCTTGTGTCTGCATACTTGTGTACATGTTTATGTTTGTGTGTCTTTGCGCCCCTCTGTGTGCCGCTGCCTCTGTCTGCATACGCGTGTACATGTCTATGTTTGTGTGTCTTTGCGTCCCTCTGCGCTGCTGCCCATGTCTGTGTGTTTTTGTGTCTGTTTGTGTACAGATGTGTCTGTGTGTGTGCATGTCTGTAGATGCACATGTGTACGTCTATGTGTGTGTCTTTGCACGTCCCCGTGTGCCGATGCCCATGCATGTGTGTGTACATATGTGTCTATGTGTGTATATATGTGTCCGTGTGTGTGCATGTCTGTAGGTGTACATGTGTACTATCCCTTCGTATATCTGGCCCTGCGCTACACCCCTGTTTTGCACTGGCGCCTTCTTCTCCCACGAGCCCGAGTTTTGCTTTCACAAGTGTTAAATTGTGAGGAGCAGACGTGGGCCCTGGCCCTCTCCTCCCTGTGACATCTCCGTGAAGCGCCTCGAGACTAATAAAGCTCCTTGACTCGCCTTTACCCACATAGGTCCTCATTACAACCCTGGCTGTAAATCCCGCTTTCCGCCGTGCTGAAGACCGCCAACATACGGTTGTGGCAGCGGAATTCAGCTACAGGTATTACGACCCACATCTCAGAATCCGCCACAATACAGACACCCACACAAGTCCACCACACCAAAGGTCAGTGATAAACTGGCGACACCAAAACCTCCACGTCACGCCAACAAGAATAGGCCCACACTTTCACGACCCACGAATCAACGCGACGGTCTTACAACCGCAGTAATCCATTGGCGGTACACACCGCCGCGCTCAAAATACACACACATTTACAAAACACAACCACATTGGAAAATTCGAAATGCACACACCTGATACACCCACACACCCACAACACTATAAAAACACACACCCACATTACCCACAAACCCTTACAGCGACATTTTTGTGAGGAAGCAGAGAGAGAGAATAGCAAACACTACACCAGCATCCACAGGCACACAACACCATCACTCATACAACATCCACGCACCTCAAACAACACACACCAACACAATACATCACACAGCACAATAAACAGCACCTCACACATCACCCACACAACATCATGGCACCTCAAAGACACCCCAGGTTTTCATAGGAGGAGCTCAGCGTCATGGTGGAGGAAATCATCCGGGTAGAGCCACAGCTATTCGGATCGTAGGTGCAGCACACCTCCATTGCTAGGAAGATGGAGCTATGGCGGAGAATCGTCGACAGGGTCAACGCAGTGGGACAGCATCCAAGAACACAGGATGACATCAGGAAGAGGTGGAACGACCTATGGGGGAAGGTGCATTCACGTCAACAATGAAGACACCATCAACACCATGGCCTCCATCCACTCCGGCTCCCCCTCAGACCCTGCCCGCACCAGATCTTCAACAAAGCCAGCAACATCATCGCACCCCACCTCTGCGCAATCATCAACAGCTCCTTCGAGACAGCCACCTTCCCGAAGAGATGGAAACTCGCCGACGTCAACGACCTGTTGAAGAAACCCAAAGCAGATCCAGATGACCCCAATAACTACCAGCCAATCTCCCTCCTCCCCATCCCAGCGAAGGTCATTTAAAAAATCGTGAACAGACAATTATCCCGCTACCTGGAAGACAGCAAAGTGCTCAATACCTCCCAATCCGGATTTTGCAAGAACCACAGCACGGAGACCGCACTCATTGCTGCCACTGATGACATCAGACCATGCTCGACAAAGGAGAAACTGCAGGCTCATCCTCCTGGACCTTTCCGCAGCTTACCACACCGTCTGTCACCACACCCTTGGAAAACGCCTCCACAACACCGGGATCCGCGGCAAGGCCCTCGACTGGATCTCCTCTTTCCTCTCCGGCAGAACCCAGAGAATCCGCCTTTCTCCAAAACCATCTGTGGCATCTGTAGGAGGCTGGCCTAGCTTGTAGTGGGCACCAGAGGTACTTACACCTTGTACCAGGTCCAGTTATCCCTTATTAGTGTAGAAGAGGTGTTTCTAGCAGCTTAGGCTGATAGAAGGTAGCTATGGCAAAGCAGCTTAGGCTGAACTAGGAGACATGTAAAGTTCCTACTATACCACTGGTGTCATATGCACAATATCATAACAAAACACAATACACAGAAGTACTAAAAATAAAGGTACTTTATTTTTATGACAATATGCCAAAAGTATCTCAGTGAGTACCCTCAGTATGAGGATGAGAAATATATACAAGATATATGTACACAAACCAAAATTATGCAGGTTATAGCAAGAAAAGTAATGCAAGCAGTGTAAAATGACAATAGATTGCAATAGGAGCACATAGGTATAGGGGCAACACAAACCATATACTCCAAAAGTGGAATGCGAATCACAAATGGACCCCAAACCTATGTGAGCTTGTAGAGGGTCGCTGGGACTGTAAGAAAACAGTGAGGGTTAGAAAAATAGCCCACCCCAAGACCGTGAAAGGTAGGTATAAATTGCACCTTCAACCCCCAGAGAGCACAGAAGTCGTGATAGGGGAATTCTGCAAGGAAAACTAATACCAGCAATGCAACAACAGTGGATTTCTAGACCTGAGTACCTGTAGGACAAGGGGACCAAGTCCAAGAGTCACAACAGTGTCGAGAGTGGGCAGGAGCCCAAGAAATGCCAGCTGAGGGTGCAAAGAAGCTGCCACCTGTTGGAAGAAGCTTAATGTTCTGCAAGAACGAAGAGGACTAGGAACTTCCCCTTTGGAGGAAGGATGTCCCAGGTCGTGAAGAAGCTTGCAGAGGTGTTCCCACGCAGAAAGACCGCAAACAAGCCTTGCTAGCTGCAAGGGTCTCAGTTAGGGTTTTTGGATGCTGCTGCGGCCCAGGAGGGACCAGGATGTCACCATTTGGATGAGGAGACAGAGGGGGTGCCCAGCAAGACAGGGATTCCTCACAGAAGCAGGCAGCACCCGAAGAAGTACCAGAACAGGCACTTAGAAGAAGAGTAAACTGGATTCCATGCAAAGTCACAAAAGGGAGTCTCACAACGCCGGAGGACAACTCAGAAGGATGTGCACTGCAGGTTAGAGTGTCGGGGACCCAGGCTTGGCTGTGTACGAAGGAAATCCTGGAAGAGTGCACAGGAGCCGGAGCAGCTGCAAATCACGTGGTACCCAGCAATGCAGTCTAGCGTGGGGAGGCAAGGGCTTACCTCCACCAAACCTGGACTGAAGAGTCACTGGACTGTGGGAGTCACTTGGACAGAGTTGCTGAGTTCCGGGGACCACGCTCGTCATGCTGAGATGGGACCCAGAGGACCTGTGATGCAGTCTTTTGTTGCCTGCGGTTGCAGGGGGGAGATTCCGTCGACCCACAGGAGATTTCTTCAGAGCTCCTGGTGCAGAAAAGAGGCAGGCTACCCCCAGAGCATGCACCACTTGGAAACAGTCGAGAAAGCCATGAGCGATACAAGGTTGCTAGTAGTCGTCTTTGCTACTTTGTTGCGGTTTTGCAGGCATCCTGAGCAGTCAGCGGTTGATCCTTTGGCAGAAGGTGAAGAGGGAGATACAGAGGAACTCTGGTGAGCTCTAGCATTCGTTATCTGAAGAATTCCCCAAAGCAGAGACCCTAAATAGCCAGAAAAGGAGGTTTGGCTACCTAGGAAGGAGGATTGGCTACTAAGAGAGGTAAGAGCCTATTAGAAGGAGTCTCTGACGTCACCTGCTGGCACTGGCCATTCAGAGCAGGCCAGTGTGCTAGCAACACCTCTGAATCCAAGATGGCAGAGGTCTGGGGCACACTGGAGGAGCTCTGGGCACCTCCCCTGGGAGGTGCAGGTCAGGGGAGTGGTCACTCCCCTTTCCTTTGTCCAGTTTCGTGCCAGAGCAGGGCTGGGGGATCCCTGAACCGGTGTAGACTGGCTTATGCAGAGATGGGCACCATCTGTGCCCATCAAAGCATTTCCAGAGGCTGGGGGAGGCTACTCCTCCCCAGCCTTCACACCTATTTCCATCCAGTCTTGTGAGGACTCTTTTCTGGTGTCTCTGAACTTAATCCTGTATTGTTCAGTGGTTAAGCCAAATCCATCCAAGAGTGCATCCTTCAAAACTGCAAAATTGTTAGCATCACTTTCTCTAACAGTAAGGAGCCTATCCCTACCCTTTCCATTGAAAGATAGCCACAATATAGCAGCCCACTGCCTTTGAGGGACCCCCTGTACCATACAGGCCCTCTCAAGTGTAGCAAACCACTTGTTGATGTCATCCCCCTCCTTGTAAGGGGGAACTATCTTGTGCAGATTCCTGGAATCATGCTCTCTCACAGGATTACTCTCAGGAATACTGCTGCTGCCACCATGGGGTCCTAACCCCACTCTCTGTCTCTCCTTCTCCAGGTCTAGGGATTCCCTGTCTAGAGCCAGCTGTTGCTGTTTAAGCTTCAGTCTGGTCTCTTCCACTCTCAACTTTTTGAGTTCCCTTTCTAACACATTGTCTTCAGGGTGGGTGGGTTGGGAATGCTTGGACACTGAGGTCAAATTGGAAACAACAGAAGGAGATCTGTCCCTAACAGCTTGGACTCTAACAACCTGGCCTCCAGGAATAAAAACATCCCTACTATGAGGGAGTTCCTATTACTACCAGCATTGCTATGTGGTCTGCTAAGGGGCAGATTCGGAAAAGAACCCTCCACACCTTCCTCAAGGGGTTCCCCTGAGTCAGAATGGGAGCTATCTACTAACTTCTCAGTTGAAGTGCCTGCTAGGGACTTATCATTCTCAATAAGCATGTTATTTAGAAACTCTCTTGTGGGGTTCTTTCCTGTCACTAAACCTCTATCTATGCAGAGGGGGTCATTCCAACCTCGGCGGTAAAAGGCGCTTACCGCCGTGCAGAAGACCGCCATAACACCGCCGCGGCCGCGGTAAACCGCCACGGTCATTCTGACCCACAACAGGCAAACCGCCAAAATACAGACATCCACAAAAGTCCGCCACACCAAAGGCCAGCGAGAAACTGGCGATGACCAAACCTCCACCGTCACGCCAACAGAAATACGCCCACACTATCACGACACACGAATCCACGCGGCGGTCTTTCAACTGCGGTATTCCATTGGTGGTACACACCGCCGCGCTTAAAATACACACACTTGTACAAAACACTAACACATTGGACAATTCAAAATACACACACCTGATACACATACACACATACACACACCACTCCCACACACCCAATACAATATAAAACAAACACCCACATCACCCACAAACCTCCACTCCTAGAGATTCGTGAACACGCACCGAGAAAAGACATCCGAGCACCCAGACGCCCAATTCACTGTCACCCAGCAAAATTTGCACGCAATTCACACAACACAACAGTACACATCACCACACTTAGCACCACACAATCCACCCTACACATCACCCACACCACCCCATGGCACCTCAAAGACACCCCAGGTTCTCTGATGATGAACTCAGGGTCATGGTGGAGGGAATTGTACGAGTAGAGCCACAGCTGTTCGGCACACAGGTGCAGCACACCACCATTGCCAGGAAGATGGACCTATGGAGCAGAATAGTCGACAGGGTCAACGCTGTGGGACAGCACCCAAGAAATCGGGACGACATCAGGAAGAGGTGGAACGACCTACGGGGGAAGGTGCGTTCCATGGTATCCAGGCACAACATCGCGGTGCAGCGGACTGGTGGCGGACCCCCACCTACTCCCCCAGAATTTACAACATGGGAGGAGCAGGTCTTGAACATCCTGCATCCTGAGGGCCTCGCAGGAGTAGCTGGAGGAATGGACTGTGGTAAGTCAAATCTTCACTACTTAATCCCCCCCACCTGCATGCCAACTACAGAGATCCCCTTCCTAGATTTATTAATCAGCATAGAGGAAGGTCGATTGAGGACCCGCACCTTTCACAAAACCACTGATCGGAACAGCCTATTATTATACGAGAGTCACCATCCTAAAGCACTGAGAGAGAATTTACCTTTTGGACAGTTTTTACGCCTCAGACGAAACTGTAGTGATGTACGACTATTTAATACTCAAGCCTCTGAACTACAGGTTAAACTACACGACCGCCATTACCCTGAGAGAGTCATTAAAACAGCTTACAAACGAGCTAAGTATAGTAATAGGGACTCACTATTACAACTTACCCCTAAATCTACGGACAACAAGCTTACCTGTGTATCGACATTTACTCCACTGTCTAACACAGTTAAGAAGATAATCAATAAAAGATGGCCGGTCCTCTGCAGTGGGGGCGAAAATATTCCCAAGCCTGTGTTTGCATTTAAAAGGACCGCAAACATAAAAGACATGCTGGTAAACACCCGACCCAGACCCACCACCACCTCAAACAGACAGAAATCTCTATGGGATCTCCCCCCAGTTAAAGGTCATTTTCCATGTGGGAATTGCAACGTCTGCGCTCTCACTATACGCACAGACATCTTAAAGTTAGAGCCATTTTTAACATGGCATCTGATGAAACATACTAACTGCAACACCCGCAATTGTGTTTACCTTATCACCTGTCCATGCAATCTTAGATACGTAGGGATGACCACACGACCTGTAAAGATTAGGGTAAATGAACACCGTAGTAACATTCGGTGTGGACGTATTACTACCTAACTTAGTATACATTTTATTGAACTTAACCACACACCAGACGACATCCGATGGGTGGTATTACAGACTTGCGACACACCAGGTACCCGACCGTTATTTGAGCTTGAACAACGCTGGGTATATAGACTCCATACCCACCAACAGGGACTAAACAATGACATCCCCTGGTTCCACCTCTCCAAATAGGAACCAACTTGGTTTTCTGTTTTTTGTTTTTTATTTATTTCATATATACACTTCTCTGCCCTTCTTACAACCACTTTCAGAAGGTTCTGCCTGTTGGTCATCTTCTTTTTACTCCTACTGGATGAGATTTGAATTAGCCTCTCTGGACAAATGATATTAGTACGACTAATCTGATCCACAACTGTTTTTTGGTATCTCCTGATAGTCGTAACCAAGCTATTTTCAATCCCTATATCACTTTAAGATGGCCGCCGCACATAGAGTGCTCTCATCGCGTCCCGATTTTAAAGTCCTTCTTCGATTTCCATAGAGGCCTGCCAGTGACGAGGACGTTACTTGGCAACTGATTCCCTAATTGATGGACACGCGCTCTACGCGCGTATTATTTATACCGGCAGCCTTCCGTTCCGCATATGTTCGGGAACGCGACACCCGGGTAGGTGCTGCAGACGAAACCGGTAACCGCGCAAGTAAGTGTTCCACTTTTCTTGCAGAAACTTTACCACGGCATCTTTTTCGAACGCTACAATGTATTCAGGCCGGGGGACCCCATGCTCTACACCTAATGATACGGCCGCAGTCTAATAGATTGTACTCCTTCGGTCCTAGTCTTTGTTTCTCTTCAAATTGACTACGGTGTGTTATATAAAGGTATGATCACTCCTGGGCCACGACATACCCCCATATCTTTATTCCTCTCATGTGCCACTCTACTTTTGACCTTTGACACATCTCTTAGTGTGTTTTAGGATGAAGTATCTCTTTACTCAACGAAACTGGCTACATGCCCTATAATATACGTGATATTGGGGAGATTTATGAACATTCACACAGAATTGATGACTGTTTTTTCTCTGTTTTTTGCTGCTTCTATGATGTATGTGTATAAGACTTGAAGTGAGTCATATGTAAATACAACTTTTGAATTCCACTTTTACTGTCAGTCCTACATTTCCCCAACTTGGTTGGCTTATCTCTAGCCATTTGTGCCTCGGACTTTTATGACGAGTATATAACTATAATATGATGCCCCCCCTTTTCTTTTTGGCACATGTTCTCTTACCATCAGATTTACTGTGTACCGGGTGATGGGCCAGCGATATCCCATGAAGCCTATTCTCTAAATTGAGATGGTAAGCCACTTTATATGTTACCAGCATGGTGTGCCTACAACCACTTGATCACTGAGTGTTGCACTATTTTGTCACTCCCCTTTTTCTGCATTAACCTGTACTCGTCGCCCTTGAATACTGGTGAAGCGATGATATACTGAGCTAATTTTAGCCCTCTTTTTTGTTTCCCATACTTAGGGCGACTGATAGGAAAGGAAACCCAGTCTGCTTTAGTCCTGTTAAGTGACTGATGACGTCTTGACTGTGAACGTTAGTCAACAGAAGTATAAGTATTCTGTTTTGGTTTTTTCTTGTGGAGAAAATCTATAATTAAATTAGGTCCTGAAGAAGTGTCACGGGATCCTGTTGGACCAGCAACGACGCGAAACATGTCGACCGCATATTAAGGAGTGTCGGACCTTTTCCGTCCTCCTCAATTACTTTGATTGATCTTGTGTGAGTGTTCAAGCATTGTCTCTAGTTTCACTTCCTTGATTTCTTTTTAATCTTGACCATTTCCCAACAGCAAATAATAAACTATTAGGTGAGGGATCTGAGCCAATTTTATTATTCCTTTTTTTGTACATTTTCTCCTCTCTCGGACCCATATTTTGGCTCCGTGGCATCATCGAGTATATTCAAAAAGATCTCCGGCAAAGAGCCCCCCCTAGGGGGGTGCCCGTCAGACATTGCAGCGCCGGTCTGACGAGGAGCTGTCCGATGATGAAGCATGACACCAGATATGGTGTGTGAGGACCATTGCTCCTGATTAACAGGACTCTTTCTCCTCTCCTCGGGCTCCTTTCTTCCGTCCCCTCTCCTCGGCGCACTCGGCCTCTTCACGTCCCCGGGCCGGAAACCCTCCTGGGTTACCGCGGCAACGCCGGGACGCCAGCCTCCCTCTGGAAACGTTCCCCCGGCAACGCGGGAACGCGGATATGACGTATCGGATGATTCCGATACGTCATCTGCAGCACTTCTCGAAGGGTTGATCGGGGATACCCGTTCACACACCCCTTCCCAAGAACGGTCCTGTTCGAGGACCGAGGTAGAGTCAGGGAACCGAGACAAATAATCAGCAGGGGCTTGTTGAGACCCCGGTACGTGGCGGACCTGAAAGGAAAATGGCTGTAGTTCAAGGAACCATCTCAGAATCCGGGAATTTGAATCTTTATGCGCGGCCAACCAAGTGAGGGGAGCGTGATCCGTGAAAAGAATAAAAGGTCGACCCAACAGGTAATACTGTAAATTGTCCACGGCCCATTTAATAGCCAAACACTCCCTTTCGATGATGGGAAAATGACGTTCCCGAGGAAACAGTTTCCTGCTGATATATACTATAGGGTGATCACGACCCTCCCCGTCAGGTTGAGCCAGAACCCCCCCCAGTCCCACATCGGAGGCATCAGTGTACAGATGGAAGGGTTTTGAGAAGTCTGGACACTGTAATATGGGTTCTTTGGTTAGGTAGGATTTTAGTCGTTCAAAACTAGTTGTCTGGCGATCAGAAAAAGGTACTAACAGGTTAGGGTGTGATTTGGACAGGAGATCTGTGAGGGGAGCCGCAAGGGTGGAATACTCAGGTATGAACCTTCGATAGTAACCTACTAGTCCCAGAAACGAGCGTAAATCTTTCTTAGTTTTAGGGGTAGGTGCATTTAGTATGGCGTCTACTTTCTTAGTTTGGGGTTGTAGAGTACCCTGTCTGATTTTGTATACTAGGTATGAGATGTCGGGTTTTCCTATAACGCATTTCCTGGGGTTGGCAGTTAGACCCGCTTTTGTTAGAGTGTGGAATATCTGTTGTAAATGATCTAGATGATCCCCCCAGGTCTCACTAAATATAACTACATCGTCTAAGTAGGCTGCTGCGAAAGTATGAAATGGTTTTAATAGCCTATCCATTAACCTTTGGAACGTAGCTGGTGCTCCATGTAGTCCAAAAGGCAGCACAGTGAAATGATAAAGCCCGGACTGGGTTGAGAAAGCCGTTTTTTCTTTATCATCAGGGGCCAATGGAATTTGCCAATACCCTTTAGTTAAGTCTATCGTGGACATATATTTTGCTTTTCCAAGCTTTTCTAGGACGTCGTCTACTCTAGGGATTGGATATGTGTCAAACATTGAATTTTCGTTGAGCTTTCGGAAGTCGATGCAGAATCTGATAGTACCGTCAGGTTTTGGTACCAGGACGACTGGGGAGCACCAGGGACTAGTAGAAGGTTCCACTACCCCTAGAGCTAACATTTTCTGTATCTCGTCCTCTATGATCTGTTTCCTTGCCTCTGGAATACGGTATGGTCGTAACCTAATAATTTTCCCTGGTGTCGTACGTATTTTATGGTATATCAAGGTGGTTTTACCAGGCGTCTCTGAAAATAAATGTTGAAAGTGCTTCAATAAGCGATATACCTGCCCCTTCTCTAGATTCGTCAAGGCTTCATTTACCGAGGGTAACCCTTCCCCATCGTTTTGTCCTGTGGGGCAGAACTCAATATTTAAATTTTTACTTGGACATAGGAATCGACCCATTCCTATGGAAACGTCAGGGTTGTCGGGTACCTCCCATTTTTTTAAGAGGTTTATATGATAAATCTGTTTTTTTTTTTAGGATTGGCCGAGATTTCAATAAGATAAGTAACAGGAGATACTGCTCGAATTACCCGATGTGGACCCTGCCATTTCGCGAGGAGTTTTTGTTCTGATGTGGGACGCATTATTAGTACCTGGTCTTCTGGTTGAAAAACCCTCAGCTTACTCCCTCTGTCATAATAATGTTTTTGGGTTCTTTGGGCCTGTTCCATATTTTCTCGTACCTCTTCCCATAACCCTTGTAAGTGTGTCCGTAAGTTGTGGGCATATTCTAACAAAGGCCTTCCTCCTTCCCCCGCTTCTTCCTCCCATGTTTCAATGGCCATGTCTAGAAGGGAACGGGGTTGCCGGCCGAACACTAACTCAAATGGGCTATGTCCTGTTGAGGCTTGTTCGTGTGTTCGGATAGCGTATAACACTAGTGGTAATTTCTGATCCCAGTCTCTCCCTGAATCCTGCACGATTTTTCTCAGTAGGGTTTTGATGGTCCGGTTGTAACGTTCCACTAATCCATCCGTCTGTGGATGATAAACCAAAGTTTTGATCTGGGAAATACCTAATGTCTTACACACTTGTTTCATGAGAGTAGACATAAAGGGAGTCCCCTGGTCGGTGAGTATTTCATGGGGAAACCCGATTCGAGAGAAGACGGTTATCATTGCTTGGGCAACTGTCTTTGTAGTCATACTTGTCAGAGGAATAGCCTCGGGGTATCGGGTGGCGTAATCAACAATAACTAAGATATACGTGTGACCTTTAGTCGAGGGTACTACGGGCCCAATCAGATCCATCCCTATCCTGCTAAATGGGATGTCTATGATGGGTAGGGGTATCAGCAGTGCTTTTTTAGGCCTACCCGGTTCCGTAAGCTGGCACCTGGGACACTGTGAACAATATTTTCTTATGTGTGCGAAAACACCTGGCCAATAAAACCGCCTGAGGAGATACTCTTCGTTTTTTTCCCTCCCAAAATGGCCCCCTCCTGGTTGATTATGAGCCAGGGTCAGGACGTGATCCCTATAATGTTCTGGTACCAATAGTTGTTGTTTACGCTCCCCCGCACGAGTAGTGGTTATCCTATATAAGAGGTTTCTTTTCATTAGGAAGTAAGGACCCACCTCCTCGTTCTCTTCTGGTTTTGCGGATCTCCAGGCCTGAGCGAGGGAGGGATCTTCTCTCTGTTGTTGATGAAAACTGACAGGTGCTTCATGGGTTTCCGCTACAAGTCCTTGGGCTTGTTCCGGCCCCTTATGACTCCGGAAATGCCCTTTCTCTTCCCGTTTTTCTCGGCGTGACAGTTTTCTACGGGTTACAGGGCATTCAATAGTACTGTCAGAAAAAGGAGCTTCACCCCACCAGTCCTGTGTCACCTTGGGGTTTCTAACCTGATCCAGGAGCTCCTGAAAATGGTCGTAATCGGTCCCGACGATACATTCCTCAATCAGTTGAGACATTATCCCCATAGGAAGGAAATCCCTGTATTCTCCCCACTCTATTTTAAGTACTTGTAATGGGTATTGTTCTTTGTCTCCGTGAATACAGCAAATATTAACCCACTGCCCTGTTTCCCTATCTACTGGGCTTATTATGTCTTCCCTAACCACGGATTGACTGCAACCCAAATCAACTAGAGCACATACCAACCGTCCATTGATTTTCATTGTCTGTTTGAACTTAATGTTACCTCTTCCGGTACAGAGTACACGTCGCCGGGTTACTCCTATCTCCATCGGCTCACTACCTTCATGTTTCCTCGGACACATACGGGCTATGTGTACCCATTCCCCACAGTTGTAACATTGGGGTCCCTGTACGGGCGGACTTTCTGTTAGTCTACGGGGAACTGGATAGTCGAGGAGAACTCTCGGAGAGATTTTGGGATTGGACACAACCGATTTTATGTTGGGTCTGGGTTGTACACCCCTTACATCTGTAGAGCGATGATATGCGCATGCTAAATCGATCGCCATGTCGGTATTTACTTTTGGATGTTGGCGGATCCAGTTTTTTGTAGAAGGAGGTAAGGCGTCTAAATATTGTTCGAGTATAATCGTTTGTATCACCTCCTCGCGACTATTCCCGATAGGACCCAACCATTTCAAGGCCAAATCTTTTACACAAAAATAAAAGGTAGCGGGGTCCTCATTTGGTCCCCATTTGACTTTTCGGAATTTGACCCAGTAGTATTCTGTGTCATGCCCAACACGTTCTAAGATGCTGGTCTTATTATCTTTGTATGGTGTGGTTCCCCCGGGGTTCTCAGCTTGATAGGCAGCTTGTAATAGAACGGTAAGTAATGGTGCGACATACTGTCCCCATCTTTCTTCAGGCCACTGGGCTGAAGAAGCCACTCTCTCAAAGTTAGTGAAAAAAGACTCCGGGTCTTCCCCTTCTTGATATTTCTGCAACACTGAACTGGGGACATTGGGGTGGACCTTGCTAACGGCAATGGTCTTGGTTAGTTTCTTCATGGCTGTCTCGTGCACCAATTGGTTGTTTGCAAGGATTGTCGCCTGGCTTTTCAAGGCCGACTGTAAGGCTTCCCTGTCCTCTTTTGCTTCTCGTTGGTGCGCCTCCCATACCAACTGCAAATGTCGTTGGCCTTCCGCCAGTTGTTTGATCATATCCTCTAAAGACGGGCTTTCACTCATTGTTTATACTGTTCGATTGTCTGGGTGGGCTCCTAAGATCCCACTTCTGACACCACTGTGACAGGACGAACAGTATAAAGGCAACGGAGAGAAGTTGTGGTGCTCAGGTAAATGGTTTATTCAAAAGAAATGTTTCAATGTTTGTTTTTATGGAGTTCTGGTTTTAGACTTAAGGTGTCGCCTTTTCCTCCTCTGACTGGTGGTTTCCTCTGTTTCTCTTTCTTCTCTTTCAGGTTGATGCTCTGGTGGTCTCTCGGGTGGTTCCGGTGTTGGGGTACCGAAAACAGAAGGAAATTAACGCGACGGTAAGTGGGGTGGAAAAGTATGTTTCTTTCTCTGAACTATGACAGACTGGGGAAGAGGCAAGAAAGGGTGGGGTTGTGCCAGTGAGGAGTTGTGGGAACAAAGTGACCAATTTCTGGGTTTTTATAGTGCACTGATAGGTGTCTCACACGTGTTTGTCCCTGTGTCCTCTAATTCCCTCCCGCTCCACCCCTCACCCTTCTCTAGTTCTCCTCCCCAGTCCCCTTTAGTGTAGTGCTCCCTCTGTTGGTCCAAAAAGACCGTACCTTATTAAGCCACGACCCTCCAGGGTCGTGGCTGGCGCTGGGGTGGTCCGTCTGTTGATACTCTTCGATAGCGCTGACCGGTTCCGGCACCTCGTCGTGTGCATGGTCCCTCCTTCTGGGATTCCCCGTCTGGCTGTTTCCGTTGGTTTCCTCGTCCTTGGGCTCCTTCTCCGTTCGCTCTGCTCCTTTCTCCGGTCTCCTCTCCTCCGGCTCCTTTCTTCCGTCCCCTCTCCTCGGCGCACTCGGCCTCTTCACGTCCCCGTGCCGGACACCCTCCTGGGTTACCGCGGCAACGCCGGGACGCCAGCCTCCCTCTGGAAACGCGGATATGACGTATCGGATGATTCCGATACGTCATCTGCAGCACTTCTCGAAGAGGGAGGATCCCTGTGGGTTGGCGGATGGGTGACATCAGGTCTGGCTCCAGCTGGGCACACAGTTCCTGGATAGTGGCTCGGTCAAGCCTGTATGTCAGTATGACATGTCGTTCCTCCATTGTCGACAGGTCCACCAGCGGTCTGTACATGGGAAGATTCCTCCATCTCCTCGCATGTCCCAGCGGACGGTGCCTATGAAGGACAACAGCGAGCACAGAGTCAAACAACCCACAGGTACGTTCCCACAGCTTGCACATAACATGATTCCCAATGCATTGAAAGGTTTGTATGGGTGTTGATGCAAGGTCTAGGTATGTGTGACGAAGTAGAAATTAAGCCATGTGGGCCCTTGAAATGGCGGCTGCCTGACCTGTGAAGTGCGACAGTGGGATGTGAGGTCAATGCGCTGGCGTAGCACACCGTGGCGGTAGGCGGTCGAAGACCGCGGCGCAAAGCCGCATTGGTTAACATTGAACCCTATGGGTTTCATGAGCCAATGACGATGTGCGCCGGCGGTCGCGGTACGCACCGCCGCGGGCGTGACCGCCATTTTCTATCTGCTTAATCACTCGATACCTGATCTTCCACAGGAGAGGACCTACACTGCAAGTGCTGCTGTGACCTCGGTCTGGAAGAGACAATGGCTCATGCGACTGGGGAAAGGGCCCCTGCCTTCACTGCGGAGGAGTTGGAGAAACTTGTGGATGGGGTCCTCCCACAGTATGCGCTACTCTACGGTCCTCCAGACCAACAGGTAAGTACACTGGGACCATGCTTAGTGGGCAATGCCTGTGTTGAGTGGGGTGGATGAAAGATGGTGGGGAGGGGAGCGATTGAGGCATGTATCAAACGACAGATGAGAGCATGTGCCACATGGCAAGAGTGGGGATGGGGGGCCACTCACATCGAGCATGCAGAAGGTGATGACTTTTTTTTTCTCCCTGTACATGTCACATAGGTCAGCGCCCACCAGAAAGTCGCTATTTGGCGTGCCATCGCCAAGGACGTCCGGACCCTGGGGGTCCACAACAGACGGGGCACCCACTGCCGGAAGAGGTGGGAGGACATCCGACGCTGGAGCAGGAAGACGGCGGAGGCTCAGCTGGGGATGGCCTCCCAACGTGGGAGGGGTGCCAGTCGTACTTTGACCCCCCTGATGTCCCGGATCCTGGCGGTGGCCTACCCCGATTTGGATGGGCGCGTGAGGACATCAAAACAGACACAAGGGAGTGAGTACAAGCACATTCTGCTGACTTTCCGCGCAGTGGAGGTGTCTGGGTGGGGGAGGAGGGCTGTGGGTATCCCTAGGCCAGGGCGATTTCTGTAGGCTAGGCCCCTCCGTAAGGCATGGCCCTGTGCCCCCGCCCCCCACCTCTGTAGGGTGCCAAGTACAGGTATCCATGGCCCTGTGTCATCTATGTGTGCAGTTGTCGTCCATAGGCTTGTAGGCCATGTCCCACGGATTGCGTAGTGGACCCCAAGTGCGCGGCGTAGTGCAGGGGGCTTCTGTGTCTGTCCTCTCCGCCAACGGTGTCGCCAATGCACGCACTCAACATGTCTTTATTTCTTCCCCCCCCCCCCCCTTTTTTGTGGTCTTCCTGTTCATGTGTACATTAGCATCATCAGGCGGAGGAGAAGTGGCATCGGAGCACGAGGGAGCTGCATCCCACATGGCCCTGGAGGGCCATGCAACGGAGTCCGAATACACCAGTGGGACGGAGGGCGAGGGGAGCTCCACAGCGGGGACTCGTGCTGATGTCAGTGACAGCGACTCGTCCTCTGAAGGGAGCTCCCTTGTGGTGGCGGCAACATCCTTGCCCCCGCAACAACAGGTACAGCCGCCACCCAGCGAACCAGCACCGCCCTCCCAGCAGCCCCTCAGCGTTTGCCCCGTGCCCGCTCACCCAGGAAGGTGGGCATCTCCTTCGCCCCAGGCACCTCAGGCCCTGCCCCGGTCACCCCTGCTGCCCTCAGTGAGGAGGTCATTGACCTCCTGAGGACCATCATTGTTGGGCAGTCTACCCTTTTGAATGGCATCCAGGGTGTAGAAAGGGAGGTGCACCAGAGTAATGCATTCCTGGAGGGCATTAATTCTGGTCAGGCTGCCCATCAGCGATCGTTCAACGCTCTGGCCTCAGCACTGACGGCAGCCATTGTCCCTGTCTCTAGCCTCCCCCCTCCAACTTCCTCCACCCAGACCCAAGCCTCTCTACCTCTGCCTATCCCAGACACACCATCAGACCAGCCTGCACACACCTCAACACCCAAGGGAAGCTCATCCAGACATAAGCACCACACATCACACAAGCATTCACACAAGCAACATCCTCATGCAGACATAACAACACCCACTGCCTCCACTGTGTCCCCCTCCTCCTCGTCTCCCTCCTCCCTCCCTGTGACGTCTCCACTCACACTTGCATGCACAACATCTTCAGCCACTACGTCCGTCACCAGCACACCCACCAGAACACTCCGCACACGTGCAGTCACCACCCCACTACCATTTACACGTCCCCTGTGTCCTCTCCCAGTGTGTCTGTCACCCCCTCTTCCAAACTACACAAACGCAGGCAGCCACCCACCCAACAGCCATCCACCTCACGACAGCCTCCAGCCCAAGCACCTGCACCCAAAGACACCAGACTTCACACTCCTACGACCACATCCTCTTCCTCCACTCCCATACCCACTACACCTACCCGTCCCTCTCTTTCAAAATTGCTTTTCCTTTCTAACCTTAACCTCTTTCCAACAACTCCCCCACCCCGTCCATCTCATAAGACTCCAATCAGCACCTCAGCCACCACAAAACCGGGACCTATAAAGACTGTTTGCCATGGACTGTGGAGTCCCCCACCCTCAAGGGCAGCCAGTTCAGCTAGGAGCCAAGGCACGGCCAGCCCACCCCCGGAAAAGCATCCGAAGATTGCCAGTGCCCGGCGCGAGAGGCCAAAGACACCAGGGACCAAAATCCCTACCATGGCTCCGGCAGAAAGTGGGGGGCCACCTGGCACACTGCCAAAGGTGGGAAAGGGCCACAGCCGAACAGTAAAAGTTGGGAAGGGCAACACGCCCGACAAGTCCGGCTGCAGGCCAGCTGGCCAGGAGGGCCCCACCAGCCCCATCCCAGGTGTGCAGGAGGACACCCAGAGGCCCGGTACTGCAGCCCAGGAGGGCCCGCAAGCCACCAGACAGATAGGCAGGAAGGCCCCGCCAGCCACATGTCAGGTGGCGAGTGACATCCATGCCATGGTCGGATCCGCTGACCTGGACACTCATCTCAAGCACCGCTGAACAGGGCACCGCTGTCTCAAGCACCGCTGAACAGGGCACCGCCGTCTCAAGCACCGCTGAACAGGGCCCTTCATCTCAAGCACAGCTGAACAGGGCACCGCCATCTCAAGCACCGCTGAACAGGGCCCTTCATCTCAAGCACCGCTGAACTGGGCCCTTCATCTCAAGCACCGCTGACCTGGGCCCTTCATCTCAAGCACCGCTGAACAGGGCCCTTCATCTCAAGCACAGCTGAACAGGGCACCGCCGTCTCAAGCACCGCTGAACAGGGCACCACCGTCTCAAGCACCGCTGAACAGGGCCCTTCATCTCAAGCACAGCTGAATAGGGCACCGCCGTCTCAAGCACCGCTGAACAGGGCACCGCCGTCTCAAGCACCGCTGAACAGGGCCCTTCATCTCAAACACCGCTGAACTGGGCCCTTCATCTCAAGCACAGCTGAACAGGGCACCGCCGTCTCAAGCACAGCTGAACAGGGCCCTTCATCTCAAGCACAGCTGAAGAGGGCACCGCCGTCTCAAGCACCGCTGAACAGGGCTCTTCATCTCAAGCACAGCTGAACAAGGCACCGCCGTCTCAAGCACCGCTGAACAGGGCACCGCCGTCTCAAGCACCGCTGAACAGGGCCCTTCATCTCAAGCACCGCTGAACTGGGCCCTTCATCTCAAGCACCGCTGAACAGGGCACCGCCATCTCAAGCACCGCTGAACAGGGCACCGCCGTCTCAAGCACCGCTGAACTGGACACCACCGTCTCAAGCACCGCTGGCCCATTGGCAGAAGGGGCAGGCCCTCATCTGTGTCGGGCAGGACTGCACGAAGCACTCTGGGCACCAAGCCCCCTGCAGAACCAGTGGAAACTGTCATCCACTTGTGAGACTGTGGCTTTGCACTCCCCAGGATGGCACAGTGGACAAACCACCCACTGTAGAGACTTGAGAGACTGTGGCTTTGCACTCCCCAGGATGGCACAGTGGGCAACCCACCCATTGTAGAGACTTGAGAGACTGTGGCTTTGCACTCCCCAGGATGGCACAGTGGCCATGGAGGCCACTTGTGGATCTGGCGTCGTGGACTCATCTGGCTGAGGTGCACCCCCTTCCCTTCCCCCTGAGGTGCCTGTAGTTTTGCTATCTGATGCCCCTGCAGTGTTCTCTCCGTTGGTGTCAGGTATCCTGTGTGGGCTTTGCCCATGTGATTTAGGCCCAGTGGTCCACGGACAATGCCTGCAAAAATTATCGGACTTTTAATATTTATGTATATAATAGTTTTAGATGTGTGATATATTTATAAGCCAGTGATACAATATATTTGACTGTTTATGATCATTTCCTTTTGTCTTTGCATTCTTCCGGGGGGTTTGGGGGGTGTAACTGTGATGTATTGCTATGCATTGATGTGTGTGTTGTAGTGGGTGAGGGTGGGGGTGGGTGTGTCGCGTATGTGTGTCCCCGTAATTTTTTACCTCCCCTGTGTCGTAGGTGCAGTACTCACCGTTGTCTTCTGCGCCGGCGTTCGTGCTCCTGGTAGAGGAGCAGGAAGACAATAGCTGGGAGGATGTGGAGTTCGGGTTCCATGCTGTCCAGATTCCTCGTGGGGTGTATGGAGGTGAGCGTTTTCCGTTCGAAATGGCTGTTTCCGCCGTGTTTTTATCGGCGGGGCTACTGCCCCGGAAAAGGTGGCGGATTGGTGGGTTGTGATAGGGTGGGCGGTACTTTGTCTCCCGTCTGTCTGTTGGCGGTGACCGCCGCGCTGTTTGTTTGTCCCACCGTGGCGGTCGGAGTGTTGAATTGGCGGTCTCTGTTGGCGGTTTCCGCCAGGGTCGGAATTCCATTTGTTTAACCGCCAGCCTGTTGGCGGGTTAGCCGCCGCTTTAACACCGACCGCCAGGGTTGGAATGACCCCCAGAGACTCCTTAGGCTCTTGAAATTTACATTGTCATAGGTAGTATTGACCATTTTAAGAGCAGTTCCTACATCAGACATGATAAAAGAAGGTTTAGAGATAGTGAGAAGAGAGAAAAAGTTTCAGGACTTTTTAAAGAACAAAGAAAAAAACTTTTTCAAACTTTTAGAAACTTTTTAGAAGTTTTGGAGTACTTTTCAGCACTTAGTAGAAAGTGTTAGAGGAGAAATGCAAAACTTTTTGGTTAAGTTTCCATACACTGAGCTTGTTTTGTATATTATTCTCTTATGAAAAGTACACAATGACAAAGTGGTAAGTAGTTACAAGTACTTATCCCACCGCTGCACAACCAATGTAGGAGGCTGGCCTGGCTTGTAGTGGGCACCAGAGGTACTTACACCTTGGGCCAGGTCTAGTTATCCCTTATTACTGGAGAAGAGGTGTTTCTAGCAGCTTAGGCTGATAGAAGGTAGCTATGGCAAAGCAGCTTAGGCTGAACTAGGAGACTTGTAAAGCTCCTTCTATACCACTGGTGTCATAAGCACAATATCATAAGAAAACACAATACACAGATATACTAAAAATAAAGGTACTTAATTTTTATGACAATATGCCAAAAGTATCTCAGTGAGCACCCTCAGTATGAGGATGAGAAGATGTATGTACACAAACCAAAATTATGCAGGTTATAGCAAGAAAAGTAATGCAAGCAGTATAAAATTACAATAGATTGCAATAGGAGCACATAGTAATAGGGGCAACACAAACCATATACTCCAAAAGTGGAATGCGAATCACGAATGGACCCCAAACCTATGTGAGCTTGTAGAGGGTCGCTGGGACTGTAAGAAAATAGTGAGGGTTAGAAAAAATAGCCCACCCCAAGACCCTGAAAGGTAGGTATAAAGTGCACCTACAACCCCCAGAGAGCACAGAAGTCGTGATAGGGGGATTCTGCAAGGAAAACCAACACCAGCAATGCAACAACAGTGGATTTCCGGACCTGAGTACCTGTAAGACAAGGGGACCAAGTCCAAGAGTCGCGACAGTGTCGAGAGTGGGCAGGAGCCCAAGAAATGCCAGCTGAGGGTGCAAGGAAGCTGCCACCGGGTGGAAGAAGATTGGTGTTCTGCAAGAACGAAGAGGACTAGGAACTTCCCCTTTGGAGGATGGATGTCCCACGTCGTGAAGAAGCTTGCAGAAGTGTTCCCACGCAGAAAGACCGCAAACAAGCCTTGCTAGCTGCAAGGGTCGTGGTTAGGGTTTTTGGATGCTGCTGTGGCCCAGGAGGGACGAGGATGTCACCACTTGGGTGAGGAGACAGAGGAGGTAGCACCCGGAGAAGTACCGGAACAGGCACTTAGAAGAAGAGTGAACTGGAGTATACGCGAAGTCACAAAAGGGAGTCCCACGACGCCGGAGGACAACTCAGAAGGTTGTGCACTGCAGGTTAGAGTGTTGGGGACCCAGGCTTGGCTGTGCACGAAGGAAATCCTGGAAGAGTGCACAGGAGCCAGAGCAGCTGCAAATCACGCGGTACCCAGCAATGCAGTCTAGCGTGGGGAGGCAAGGACTTACCTCCACCAAACTTGGACTGAAGAGTCACTGGACTGTGGCAGTCACTTGGACAGAGTTGCTGAGTTCCAGGGACCACGCTCGTTGTACTGACAGGGGACCCAGAGGACCAGTGATGCAGTCTTTTGTTGCATGCGGTTGCAGGGGGAAGATTACGTCGACCCACGGGAGATTTCTTCAGAGCTCCTGGTGCAGAAAGGAGGGAGGCTACCCCCAGAGCATACACCACCTGGAAACAGTCGAGAAAGCCGGCAGGATGAGCAATACAAGGTTGCTAGTAGTCGTCTTTGCTACTTTGTTGCAGTTTTGCAGGCGTCCTGAGCAGTCAGCGGTCGATCCTTTGGCAGAAGGTGAAGAGGGAGATGCAGAGGAACACTGGTGAGCTCTTGCATTCATTATCTGAAGAATTCCCCAAAGCAGATACCCTAAATAGCCAGAAAAGGAGGTTTGGCTACTTAGGAAAGAGTATTGGCTACTAAGAGAGGTAAGAGCCTATCAGAAGGAGTCTGTGACGTCACCTGCTAGCACTGGCCACTCAGAGCAGTCCAGTGTGCCAGAAAAACCTCTGAATCCAAGATGGCAGAGGTCTGGGGCACACTGGAGGAGCTCTGGGCACCTCCCCGGGAAGGTGCAGGTCAGGGGAGTGGTCAATCCCCTTTCCTTCGTCCAGTCTCGCGCCAGAGCAGGGCTGGGGGATCCCTGAACCGGTGTAGACTGGCTTATGCAGAGATGGGCACCATCTGTGCCCATCAAAGCACTTCCAGAGGCTGGGGAAGGCTACTCCTCCCCAGCCTTCACACCTATTTCCAAAGGGAGAGGGTGTTACACCCTCTCTCAGAGGAAGTCCTTTGCTCTGCCTTCCTGGGCCAGGGCTGCCTGGACCCCAGGAGGGCAGAAACCTGTCTGAGGGGTTGGCAGCAGCAGCAGCTGCAGTGGAAACCCCGGAAAGGCAGTTTAGCAGTACCCGGGTTCTGTGCTAGAGACCCGGGGGATCTTGGAATTGTCTCCCCAATGCCATTCTGGCATTGGGGGGACAATTCCATGATCTTAGACATGTTACATGGCCATGTTCGGAGTTACCATTGTGACGCTGTACATAGGTAGTGACCTATGTACAGTGCACGCATGTAATGGTGTCCCCGCACTCACAAAGTCCAGGGAATTTGCCCTAAACGATGTGGGGGCACCGTGGCTAGTGCCAGTGTGCCCACACACTAAGTAGCTTTGCACGCAACCTTCACCAGGTGAAGGTTAGACATATAGGTGACTTATAAGTTACTTAAGTGCAGTGGTTAATGGCTGTGAAATAACGTGGACGTTATTTCACTCAGGCTGCACTGGCAGGCCTGTGTAAGAATTGTCAGATCTCCCTATGGGTGGCAAAAGAAATGCTGCAGCCCATAGGGATCTCCTGGAACCCCAATACCCTGGGTACCTCAGTACCATATACTAGGGAATTATATGGGTGTACCAGTATGCCTATGTGAATTGGTGAAATTGGTCACTAGCCTGTTAGTGACAAATTTGGAAAGCAGAGAGAGCATAACCACTGAGGTTCTGGTTAGCAGAGCCTCAGTGAGACAGTTGGTCATTACACAGGGAACACATGCATGGCACATACTTATGAGCACTGGAGTCCTGCCTGGCAGGGTCCCAGTGACACATAGACTAAACTAGACTAAAACAACATATATACAGTGAAATATGGAGGTAACATGCCAGGCAAGATGGTACTTTCCTACAGCATCCCTCAGGGATCCTCCCTCAGCCCAACACTTTTCAACGTTTACATGGCTCCCCTCGCCAACATCGCACGATCCCACCGCATCAACATAGTATCCTACGCAGACGACACCCAGCTGATCATCTCCCTCACTAAAGAGCCCACAACAGCAAGAAACAACCTCCACAAGGGACTTCACGCCATCGCCAACTGTATGGAATCAAGCCGTCTGTAGGAGGCTGGACTGGCTTGTAGTGAGTACCAAGGGGCACTTAAACCTTGCACCAGGCCCAGGTATCCCTTATTAGTGTAGAGGGGTGTCTAGCAGCTTAGGCTGATAGAAAAGGTAGCTTAGCAGAGCAGCTTAGGCTGAACTAGGAGACGAGTGAAGCTCCTACAGTACCACTAGTGTCACTTGCACAATATCATAAGAAAACACAATACACAGATATACTAAAAATAAAGGTACTTTATTTTTATGACAATATGCCAAAGTATCTCAGTGAGTACCCTCAGTATGAGGATAGCAAATATACACAATATATATGTACACAATACCAAAATATGCAGTAATAGCAAGAGAAAACAGTGCAAACAATGTATAGTCACAATAAAATGCAATGGGGGCACATAGGGATAGGGGCAACACAAACCATATACTCTAGAAGTGGAATGCGAACCACGAATGGACCCCAAACCTATGTGACCTTGTAGAGGGTCGCTGGGACTGTAAGAAAACGGTGAGGGTTAGAAAAATAGCCCACCCCAAGACCCTGAAAAGTGGGTGCAAAGTGCACCTAAGTTCCCCAAAGAGCACAGAAGTCGTGATAGGGGAATTCTGCAAGGAAGACAAACACCAGCAATGCAACAACGATGGATATCCTGACGAGAGTACCTGTGAAACAAGGGGACCAAGTCCAAAAGTCACGATCAAGTCGGGAGTGGGCAGATGCCCAGGAAATGCCAGCTGTGGGTGCAAAGAAGCTGCCACCGGATGGTAGAAGCTGTGGATTCTGCAAGAACGACAAGGGCTAGAAACTTTCCCTTTAGAGGATGGATGTACCACGTCGTGAAGAATTGTGCAGAGGTGTTTCCATGCAGAAAGACCGCAAACAAGCCTTGCTAGCTGCAAGGGTTGCGGTTAGGGTTTTTGGATGCTGCTGTGGCCCAGGAGAGACCAGGATGTCGCCAATTGCGTGAGGAGACAGAGGGGACGTCCAGCAAGACAAAGAGCCCACTCAGAAGCAAGCAGCACCCGGAGAAGTGATGGAACAGGCACTACGAAGTGGAGTGAACCGGAGCTCACCCACAGTTACAAAAGAGGGTCCCACGACGCCGGAGGACAATTCAGGAGGTCGTGCAATGCAGGTTAGAGTGCCGGGGACCCAGGCTTGGCTGTGCACAAAGGAAATCCTGGAAGAGTGCACAGGAGCCGGAGTAGCTGCAAAACAAGCAGTTCCCAGCAATGCAGTCTAGCGTGGGGAGGCAAGGACTTACCTCCACCAAACTTGGACTGAAGAGTCACTGGACTGTGGAAGTCACTTGGCCAGAGTTGCTGAGTTCAAGGGACCTCGCTCGTTGTGCTGAGAGGAGACCCAGAGGACCGGTGATGCAGTTCTTTGGTGCCTGCGGTTGCAGAGGGAAGATTCCGTCGACCCACGGGAGATTTCTTCTGAGCTTCTAGTGCAGAGAGGAGGCAGACTACCCCCACAGCATGCACCACCAGGAAAACAGTCGAGAAGGCGGCAGGATCAGCGTTACAAGGTCGCAGTAGTCGTCTTTGCTACTTTGTTGCAGTTTTGCAGGCTTCCAGCGCGGTCAGCAGTCGATTCCTTGGCAGAAGGTGAAGAGAGAGATGCAGAGGAACTCTGATGAGCTCTTGCATTCGTTATCTAAGGAATTCCCCAAAGCAGAGACCCTAAATAGCCAGAAAAGGAGGTTTGGCTACTCAGGAGAGAGGATAGGCTAGTAACACCTGAAGGAGCCTATCAGAAGGAGTCTCTGACATCACCTGCTGGCACTGGCCACTCAGAGCAGTCCATTGTGCCAGCAGCACCTCTGTTTCCAAGATGGCAGAGGTCTGGAGCACACTGGAGGAGGTCTGGGCCTCCCAGGGGAGGTGCAGGTCAGGGGAGTGGTCACTCCCCTTTCCTTTGTCCAGTTTCGCGCCAGAGCAGGGCTGAGGGATCCCTGAACCGGTGCAGACTGGCTTATGCAGAGATGGGCACCATCTGTGCCCATCAAAGCATTTCCAGAGGCTGGGGGAGGCTACTCCTCCCCAGCCCTGACCCCTTTTTCCAAAGGGAGAGGGTGTAACACCCTCTCTCTGAGGAAGTCCTTTGTTCTGCCTTCCTGGGCCAAGCCTGGCTGGACCCCAGGAGGGCAGAAACCTGTCTGAGGGGTTGGCAGCAGCTGCAGTGAAACCCTGGGAAAGGCAGTTTGGCAGTACCCGGGTCTGAGCTAGAGACTCGGGGGATCATTGAATTGTCTCCCCAATGCCAGAATGCATTGAGGAGACAATTCCATGATCCTAGACATGTTACATGGCCATGTTCGGAGTTACCATTGTGACGCTATACATATGTCGTGACATATGTATAGTGCACGCGTGTAATGGAGTTCCCAGCAATGCAGTCTAGCGTGGGGAGGCAAGGACTTACCTCCACCAAACTTGGACTGAAGAGTCACTGGACTGTGGGAGTCACTTGGATAGAGTTGCTGAGTTGAAGGGACCTCGCTCGTCGTGCTGAGAGGAGACCCAGAGGACCGGTGATGCAGTTCTTTGGTGCCTGCGGTTGCAGGGGGAAGATTCCGTTGACCCACGGGAGATTTCTTCGGAGCTTCTAGTGCAGAGAGGAGGCAGACTACCCCACAGCATGCACCACCAGGAAAACAGTCGAGAAGGCGGCAGGATCAGCGTTACAATGTCGCAGTAGTCGTCTTTGGTACTTTGTTGCAGTTTTGCAGGCTTCCAGCGCGGTCAGCAGTCGATTCCTTGGCAGAAGGTGAAGAGAGAGATGCAGAGGAACTCTGATGAGCTCTTGCATTCGTTATCTAAGGAATTCCCCAAAGCAGAGACCCTAAATAGCCAGAAAAGGAGGTTTGGCTACTTAGGAGAGAGGATAGGCTAGTAACACCTGAAGGAGCCTATCAGAAGGAATCTCTGACGTCACCTGCTGGCACTGGCCACTCAGAGCAGTCCAGTGTGCCAGCAGCACCACTGTTTCCAAGATGGCAGAGGTCTGGAGCACACTGGAGGAGCTCTGGGCACCTCCCAGGGGAGGTGCAGGTCAGGAGAGTGGTCTCTCCCCTTTCCTTTGTTCAGTTTCGCGCCAGAGCAGGGCTGAGGGATCCCTGAACTGGTGCAGACTGGCTTATGCAGAGATGGGCACCATCTGTGCCCATCAAAGCATTTCCAGAGGCTGGGGGAGGCTACTCCTCCCCAGCCCTGACCCCTTTTTTCCAAAGAGAGAGGGTGTAACACCCTCTCTCTGAGGAAGTCCTTTGTTCTGCCTTCCTGGGCCAAGCCTGGCTGGACCCCAGGAGGGCAGAAACCTGTCTGAGGGGTTGGCAGCAGCAGCAGCTGCAGTGAAACCCCGGGAAAGGCAGTTTGACAGTACCCGGGTCTGAGCTAGAGACTCGGGGGATCATGGAATTGTCTCCCCAATGCCAGAATGGCTTTGGGGTGACAATTCCATGATCCTAGACATGTTACATGGGCATGTTCGGAGTTACCATTGTGACGCTATACATATGTCGTGACATATGTGTAGTGCACGCGTGTAATGGTGTCCCCGCACTCACAAAGTCTGGGGAATTTGCCCTGAACAATATGGGGGCACCTTGGCTAGTGCCAGGGTGCCCACACACTAAGTAACTTAGCACCCAACCTTTACCAGGTAAAGGTTAGACATATAGGTGACTTATAAGTTACTTAAGTGCAGTGGTAAATTGCTGTGAAATAACGTGGATGTTATTTCACTCAGGCTGCACTGGCAGGCCTGTATAAGAATTGTCAGATCTCCCTATGGGTGGCACAAAAAATGCAGCAGCCCATAGGGATCTCCTGGAACCCCAATACCCTGGGTACCTCAGTACCATATACTAGGGAATTATAAGGGTGTTCCATTATGCCAATGTAAATTGGTGAAATTGGTCACTAGCCTGTTAGTGACAACTTGGAAAGAAATGAGAGAGCATAACCACTGAGGTTCTGGATAGCAGAGCCTCAGTGAGACAGTTAGTCATAACACAGGTAACACATACAGGGCACACTTGTGAGCACTGGGGACCTGGCTGGCAGGGTCCCAGTGACACATACAACTAAAACAACATATATACAGTGAAATATGGGGGTAACATGCCAGGCAAGATGGTACTTTCCTACACCGCCTCAAGCTAAACACAGACAAAACAGAGGTCCTCATCCTCAGCAGCAACCTCTCCATCTGGAACGACTCCTGGTGGCCTACCTCCCTCGGAGCCTCCCCCACTCCTACCACCCAAGTACGGAACCTGGGCATCATCTTTGACTCAGAACTCAGCATGACTCAGCAGGTCAACGCAGTCTCCTCTTCCTGTTACAACACCCTCCGCATGCTCCGCAAGATCTTTAAGTCGATTCCTGTCGAAACCAGAAAAACAGTCACCCACGCCATAGTCAGCAGCCGATTGGACTTCGGCAACGCACTCTATGCAGGAACCACGGCCAAACTACAAAAGAAAATGCAACGTATCCAAAACTCCTCCACCCGACTCATCCTTGATGTCCCACGCCGCAACCACATCTCTGCCCCCCTCAGAGAGCTACACTGGCTATCTGTATCGAAGAGGATTACATTCAAACTACTCACCCACGCACACAAAGCCCTCCACAACACAGGTCCAGCCTACCTCAATGACAGACTCACCTTCCACACCCCCGTCCGCCAGCTCCGCTCCCCTGCATTCACTGCACCACCACCGGAGGAAGATCCTTCTCTTACCTCACCACCAAGACCAGGAACTCCCTACTGCTCCAACTACGCGAGACCCAAGACCTCCTGGCCTTCAAAAAACACCTCAAGACATGGCTATTCGACCAATAGCTCCCACCCCCAACCCAGCACCTTGAGACCCTGACGGGTGAGTAGCACGCTTTATAAATTGATTGATTGAATGATTGATTGAGTGGTATCCAAACACCAGATTGCTGTACAGAGGACTGGCGGTGACCCCCACCTCCTCCCCCACAACTAACAACATGGGAGGAGCAAGTCTTGTCAATACTGCATCCTTAGGGCCTTGCAGGAGTAGCAGGAAGACTGGACTCTGGTAAGTCATATCTTTACTACTTTATCCCTCCACCCCACCTGCATGTCATCACATACCGCCACCCTCACCCCCATCACACCAACACCTCACATAGGTCCCACTATCACAACCCACACATTCCAATACCAAGGCCCTGCATGCAACACCTATGCATGGACCACCATCACCAAAGCATGTCCACTACAGATACCCACCCAGACCCCAAACCAACTATCACAAAAGAGCAAATACAATTATGCAAGCACAGGAGTAGAAGGTACCTCACCCAATGCACAAGATGGCACACACAGATAATAAAACTATGCATTTACACCCCAACAGGACCCATACCCAACGTCACCGGACAGGAAGTGCCAGACATGTCCAGTCCCCCCACAGAAGAGGCCCACAGTGATGACAGCAGCTCTGCACGCCTGGATCAAGATGACCAGCCCGGCCCATTAGGGACCTCTGGACAGTTGGTTCCCCTGCCACTGTCACAAACCACCACAGAACCTCCCCCCTCAGGAAACACCAGCACAGCACCCTTCCAGCGGGCCCATACCTCTGTCCCCAGGACACGTCAATCAGCAGTGTGTCCACTACTATAGGGAACCCAGGCAAACCCACCAACCCAAGAAAATCAGGGACCTGGGGTCAGTGGCAGTTGGCACACGGTTCAGGGGACAGAGGCACAGGATAACAGGGAAGCTGGGAGGACTGCTGTGCGACAGGGGGAGGACAGGCCCAGGGAACCAACACTCCACGGGGCACTCTCCAACATCATGGGAGCATACCACCATTCCCAGGAGACCATGGGCACGGTAATGGCCAAGTTTCAGGAGACTCAGCGGCTGCAGGACGAACACTACCTTGGGATCAGGGAGGACTTGAAGTCCATTAACAACACCCTGTTCACCATTGCAGGGGTGCTGGCAGACGCTGTCAACACCATGAGGGACACAGTGGCACACAAACACTAGCCTGGACAATGAACAGCCCTCCACCTCCGCTGGCGCTAGTGGACAGGAGGCACCGCCACAGGACCAACAGGCCACAAGCACCCCACCCCCTGCAGAAGGAGAACCACCCCGCAAACTGTCCCTGAGATCCAGGAACAAGACAGAGAACATTGCCAAGACCCCCGCCAGGAAATAAGACCCTCTTGATTGTCACCCTTCTGTACCACTTTGTCACCCTTTCCACCTTAAACTGCCATTGCTCCCCTTCCTATGCCCCATTGGACAATGTACCTGTGAGACCAAGAGACTGGACTCTACCTTGGACATTCCTCCACCATCACCCCAGCCCATTTCACACACCCCTCCACTTAATAGCACAGAAATAAACACCCTTGAATCTCAAAACAATCTGGAGTCAGTCTGTGCTTTCACAAATGTGTAATTGCAACCTCTCTGAAATATAGCAATGTCAATGTACTCGTTCACATACCTATGTTACACAGTTGTAGGCCAGCAGTAAACGCAGCAGAGGACACAAAGTGGGACCCAGCTCTGTGAAATGGAAAGCCAAAGTGACAAGTCAGGGTCCATACACAGAGGTAAAGAGGCAGATTTATGCTAGGTCCTACAAAAGTATGAGATGTTGGAAGCAGTTCCATCTTCTTACCTTTGTCTCACTGGAAGTATTGCATGATGATGTTGTCACAGTTGTCTACATCTTCTTCTTCTGCCTCCTCTTCTTCACTCTCCACAGGCTCCACAGCTGTCACAAGCCCACCATCAGGCCCATCCTCCTGCAGAAAAGGCACCTGGCGTCACAAAGCCAGGCTGTGCAACATACAGCATGCCACGATTATCTGGCACACCTTCTTCAGTGAGTAGTATAGAGATCCACCTGTCTGATGGAGGCACCGGAATCTGGCCTTCAGGAGGCCGAAAGTGCATTCTATTATCCTCTTAGTTCGCCCATGTGCCTCATTGTAGCGTTCCTCTGTCCTTGTCCTGGTATTCCTCACTGGGGTCAGTAGCCATGGCAGGTTGGGGTAATCAGAGTCACCTGCAAATATCGAGGGACAACTGTTAGACATCCTCCAAACATTAGGGAATCTCCCATACCCAGACAGCAAATGAAACTGTGTGGGGACCTTTGGCTCACTTATTAGCCACACACGGTGCCTCTGGAGTTGGCCCATCACAAAAGGGATGCTGCTATTCCTCAAAATGTAAGCGTCATGCACTGAGCCAGGATATTTGGCATTCACATGGGAGATGTCCTGGTCTGACAGACACACCATCTGCACAATCATTGAATGGTAGCTTTTCCGGTTTCTGTACACCTGTTCATTTCTGCAGGGGTGACAAATGCCACATGTGTCCCATCAATGGCACCAATGATGTTGGGGATATGTCCCAGGGCATACAAGTCCCCTTTCACTGTGGGCAGATACTCCACCTGAGGGAAAACGATGTAGCTGCGCATGTGTTTCAGCAGGCCAGATAACACTCTGGACAACACGTTAGAGAACATTGGCTGTGACATCCCTGATGCCATGGCTACTGTTGTTTGAAAAGACCCACTTGCCAGGAAATGAAGCACTGACAGGACCTGCACTAGAGGGGGGATTCCTGTGGGATGGCGGATGGCTGACATCAGGTCTGGCTCCAACTGGGCACACAGTTCCAGGATTGTTGCTCGATCAATTCTGTAAGTGATAAAGATGTGTCTGTGGTCCATTGTCGACCGGTCCACCAGGGGTCTGTACACCAGAGAATGCCGCCATCTCCTCACCTGCCCTAGCGGACGTGCCCTATGGAGGAGAACGGTGAGCAGAGGGTCATACACCACATAGGTTTCACAAGCCTGTTTAGCACAATCATTAAATTTTCTCTATGTGCCTTTGTCTGTCCGTATTCCTGGCCTAAATAGGTGTGACGCAGTTAGTTGGTCTGCCATGTGGCCCTCTGAATTGGCGGCTGCCTGACCTGTAAGGTGGGACAAGGGGAAATGAGGTAACTGCGCTGGCGTTGTGCAGCGTCGCAGTAGGCAGTCGAAGACCGCTGCTCAATTCAGCATTGGTTATCATTGGGCCCTATGCATTCCAGGAGCCAATGGTGATGTACTCCGGTGGTGACAGTGCACACCGCCGCGGACGTGACCGCCATTTTCTATCTGTTCACTCACTTGATACCTGACCTTCAACAGGAGACGACCTACACTGCAAGTGCTGCTGTGACCTGCGTCTGGAAGCGACAATAGCTACAGTGTCTGGGGAAAGGGCACCTGCCTTCACTGCGGAGGAGTTGGAGAAACTGATGGATGGGGTCCTCCCACAGTACACGCAACTGTACGGTCCTCCAGACAAACAGGTAAGTAAACTGTGTGCATGGTGGATGGCACATGATTGTATGGAGTGTCATGGATGGAAGAGACGGCGGGGACAGGCCAACATGTCAGGATGGTGTGTGTATGTATTTCTGGGCCACAGTGGGAGGTTTGTGGCCAATGTGTGAGAAGAAATGTACGGGGGAGTAACATCCAATTTTACTTCACTTTTCCTCTAGGTCAGCGCCCACCAGAAGAAGGGGATTTGATATGCCATCACCAAGGAAGAGCGGACCCTGGGTGTCTACCATAGACGGAGTACCCACTGCTGGAAAAGATGGAAGGACCTGCGCTGCTGGACCAAGAATACGGCGGAAGCCCAGCTGGGGATGGCCTCCCAACATGGAAGTGGTGCCCGTCGCACCATGACACCCCTGATGTACCAGATCTTGGCGGTGGCATATCCTGAGTTGGATGGGCGCTTGACTGCATCACAGCAGCCACAAGGGTGTGAGTACACTCTCATTCAACTGACTGTGTGCGCTTGACGAGGTGTCTGGGTGGGTGAGGTGGGCTGTGGGTTCCCATAGGCCAGGGCAGACGCGCAAAGGTAGATCCATTGATTTGCAGCCTCATTCCCAGTCCAACCCCAAAGGTGATATTTACCCTCTACACCTAGTCAGGCTCCTATCGGTTCCAGCTGTGCATTAAATAGTTCTCGACAGAGTCCCCCATGGGCATGTGCTTTTCCCCTGCCCTGTTTGTGCATGGCTTTGTGAATAGGGCTGCTCCCTGTGTGTTGTGTCCGCCAACGGTAGTGGTGTTGCAGGCATTGACCATGTGTCTCTTGTGTCTTTCTCCCCCTTTTTGTTTTGTCACCCTGTCCTTGTGTGCATTAGCATCATCTGGAGGAGGAGCAGTGGCACCGGAGCAGGAGAGAGCTGCATCCCACATGGCCCTGGAGGGTGAAGTAACGGAGTCCGAAGGCACCAGATGGACGGAGGGCGAGGGGAGCTCCACGACGGGGACAGGAGGAGACACCAGTGACAGCGACTTCTCCTCTGATGGGAGCTCCCTTGCGGTGGCGGGCACCTCTGTGCCCACCGCATCAACAGGTACAGCCGCCACCCCCCTACCAGCACCGCCCTCCCAGCAGCCCCTCATCGAGTTTCCCGTGCCCGCTCACCCAGGAGGGTGGGCATCTCCTTCGCCCCAGGCACCTCAAGCCCTGCCCCAGTCAGCCCTGCTTCCCTCAGTGAGGAGGCTATTGACCTCCTGAAATCCCTCACTGTTGGGCAATCAAACATTTTGAATGCCATCCAGGGTGTTGAGAGGCATTTGCAGCAAACAAATACATGCCTGGAGGGCATTCATTGTAGCGTGGCGGCCCAGACCCAATCCCCTGTACCTCAGCCTATCCCAAGCACACCATCAGACCAGCATGCACACACATCAACACACAAAAGTGGACATGGCAAACATAAGCACCACACATCACACAGGCACTCACACAAACACCATTCCCATGCAGACACACCAATATCCACTGCCTCCACTGTGTCCCCCTCCTCCACGTCCTCCTCCTCCCTCCCTGTCTCGTCTCCACTCACACCTGCATGCAATACATCTTCATCCACTACCTCCATCATCAGGACGCCCATCACCACACACCACTCACGTGCAATCACCGCCCCCACTACCATGCACACAACCCCTGTGTCCTCTCCCAGTGTGTCTGTGAGCCCTCCTCCCAAAGTACACAAACGCAGGCACACACCCACCCAACATCCATCCACCCCACAACAGCCTCCGGCCCATGCACCTTCACCCAAACTCAGCAGACGTACAAATCCTACAACCACTACCTCTTCCTCCACTCCCACACCCCCTCCATCTTCCCGTCCCAGTGTGTCTAAGAAACTCTTCCTGGCTAACATTGACCTCTTCCCTACACCTCCCCCCATTCCTTCCCCTAGGGCCAGGCTGTCCAGGTCCCATCCCAGCACCTCAGCCACCAAATCCTCCAGCACAGTGGTCTCAGCAAGTCCGGTCACATCGTGGGCGGCACCCATCAGGGCTGCCAGTGTGCCACCTAGCGAGGCCAAGGAGCAGGCCATTCCACCACCTGCCAAGGTGAAGAAGTTGCCCACATGCCGGAGGGAAAAGTCACACCTACCACCAAGCAAGTGCTCCTCCAAGCCAAAAGGGGACAGTGCCAAGGGACCAGAAGTGACATCAAAGGTGGGGAAGGAACACAAGGCAAAGAGCAGGTCAGGGCAGGACACGGAGGCTCCGGCTGAGGGACCAGAGCCACCCCTTCTGTCAACCAGAGCATCAACCTGTACGGTAGTGGACACCGCCACCTGCACATTTCCTGCCTCAGCAACAGTCCCTAGTATCATCCCCAGTGGGCAGCCATCCAAGGCTGCAGGAGACGTCTTGCTGTGTCCCTCCACAGGTGCAGACACATGCACCACCGCCAGCGCCTCCGCCACAGACACCGCCGCAACCACCGCCACCAGCCCCGCGACGTGCTCAGACAGTGCCATCACAGCTGACATGGCAATCATCCCCAGTGGCCAGCCGTCCGAGGCTGCAGGAGACGTCCTGGACCCTGCACAGCGTACATGAGGCACGACACCCAGCACTCTATACCGGCAGGTGGCAGGCAAAGTCCTTGGCAGGATGAAGCACTCTGGGCACAATGCCCCCTCCAGAACCAGTGGAGATTCACATCCACTACCCCAGTCCTTGGCAGGATGAAGCACTCTGGGCACAATGCCACCTCCAGAACCAGTGGAGATTCACATCCATTACCTCAGTCCTTGGCAGGATGAAGCACTCTGGGCACAATGCCCCCTCCAGAACCAGTGGAGACTGACATCCACTTGAGAGACTGTGGCTTTGCACTCCCCAGGATAAAGCAGTGGGCAAACCACCCACTGGAGAGACTTGTGAGACTGTGGCTTTGCACTCCCCAGGATAATGCCGTGGGCAAACCACCCACTGGAAAGACTTGTGAGACTGTGGGTTTGCACTCCCCAGGACCTATCAGTGGGCATGGAGCCCCCTCGTGGAGCAGTGGCGTCGCCTGTTCACCCGGCTGAGGTGCCCCTCTCCCCCTCCCCCTGAGGTGCCTGCTTATTTTCCATCTGATGCCCCTGCAGTGTTCTCTCCGTTTCGAGTCAGATATCTTGTGTGGGCTTCGCCCATGCGTTTTGGGACACTGATCCACGGACAATGATTTCATTCATATCCCGACTTGTGTAGTTGGTGTACATATTTGTATTTACTGCTATTTGAATTTGGCCTATCTGATAATTCAATGATTACACTCGTTACAATCATTTACTTTTGTCCTTGCGTTCTTCCAGGAGGTGACGGGGTGTATATGTAATGTTACTTCATGTACTTGTGTGTATGGTGGTGAGGGTGGGGGTGTTGCCTGTTGCGTGTGTGTTTCACTCTCTTTTCCCTCCCCCCTTCCCTGTGTGCTAGGTGCAGTACTCACCTTGGTCGTCACCGGCGTCTTTGCTGCTCCTGATACAAGAGGAGGTAGACCAGCATCGGCAGGACCTGTAACTCGGGCTCCAAGGCGTCCTGGTTTTTCGCAAAGTGTCGAAAGGTGAGTGGTTTCCGTTCCAAGTCCTGTTTCCGCTGTGCTTTTGATGTCATTGGTACCGCCCCAGAAAAGGTGTCGGATAGGCGTGTTGTAATACAGTGGGCGGAACCTTGTCTTCCGCCTGTCTGTTGGCGGTTACCGCTGCGGTGTTTGTTTGTACTGCCGTGGCGGTCGGAGTGTTAGCGTGGCTGTCTATGTTGGTGGTTTCCACCATGGTCGTGATTCCATTTTTTTTACCGCCGGCCAGTTGGTGATATTGCTGCTGCTTTAACACTGACCGCCAGGGTTGTAATGAGGGCCGTAGTCTCGGCACCGAGGAGGTGAGGTGTGGCTTACATGCCCAAGATCATTCCTGCTTTACTTTCTTATTGTCGCTGAATAGTTACAGTAACTTATTTTTAGCTCAGTTAGTCATCACTGCGAGCACAGGGTTGTAGACAGATGTGAGCTGGGCTGCACCGTGTGACCTATGACAAAGCAAGAAACCCAGGCCCTCATTACGACCCTGGCGGTCGGCGGTAATTTGGGGAAAGGTACTGCCAACAGATTGGTGGTACCTTTTCCCAAATAATGACATTGGCGGTTTGGCTCATGCCAAACCGCCAATGTATCACTCCATCTGGCAGGGTGGTAACGACCACTGGGCTGGAGACTTCAGTCTCCAGCCAGGCGGCCTACACAATCCCACCCTCGGGATTATGACCCCACCTACCACCATGGTTTTCGTGGCAAGCGTACCGCCACGAAAACCATAGTGGTAGGAACTATCAGTGGCAGGGAATTCCTTTCCTGGCACTGATAGGGGTCTCCCCACTCCCAGAGTCCTCCCCCACCCTCCCCCTCCCTCTCCCATCCCCCTGCACCTTTACACACCCACATGCGCACACATACACACTCACACACACATCCACCCATGCATGCACACTTACCTACCGACACACTGCAACACACACCAACATACATTGTCGCACACACACATTCACAACACACAACATACACGTACACTCACATTCAGTCATTCACGCACTCATTCAACGCGACTCACACCCGCATACTCACATACAAAAACAGACACACCCCTACACACCGCCACAACACCCCCACACACACACACAACACCCCACACCCCTCTCTTCTGTCAGAGAACCCGACTTACCTGCTTGCAGGGGGTCCTCTGACAGGAGACAGGACACGGTGCTGCTGCCAGCCGCAGCGTCCGCCAGAAGAACACCGCCAGGCCATATCATTGCTCATGCTACGGTCGGCGGTGTTTTGCTGGCGTGGCGCTGCTACTGACAGCAGCGCCATCTTACCGCCATCCTCCGCCATGACCGTTGATGGTATTCCGCCAGCCTTCTGGCGGAATCTGTCTACGGTCATAATGCAGTTGGGCGGCTGGTAGGGACGTTATGTTGGCTGCCGTCCCCGTGGTGGTAGGCGGGCAATGGCGCCAATGTTGTAATGAGGGCCCCAGTGTTTTAAATGGGCCGGTACTGTCCGAAACTTTTTTATTTTTAGAGGGAGAGTACCTGCACTTCTCAAGAAAAATGTAACACCTTTCATTGGAGAGTACGGGCACTTCTCGGACATAAGCCTTGTTTCCAGTCCAGGGAGGACCTGGCCTGGCAGTTCAGGCTGGACTGTTCCCATGGGGAACAGGGTCAAGACTGATTTGCATATGGCTCGGTCCAAACTGGGGTGGCATGGTGAGCAAAAGAACGATGGATTAAACCCAGATCTGTGACTGGGGGTGAGTGTTTGAAAAGTTTCAACACTCCGTCTATCATCCTTTTGTGTTGTCACTGTACATCCATCACCCGCACTCCCTCCCTTTACTTCACTCCCGGTTACTTTTCATCTCATATTAATCTCTCTTTGTCACTGTATATCCATCACCCGCACTCCCTCCCTTTACTTCATTTGCAATTACTTTTTATCTCATGTTATTCTCCCTTTGTCACTGTACATCTATCAGTCACCCGCACTTCCTTCCCTTCACTTCACTTGAGGTGACTTTTCATCTCATACTATTCACCCTTTGTCACTGTACATCCATCACCCCGCACCCCACCTTTACTTCACATCTCATATTAATATCTCTTTGTCACTATACATTCATCACCCAACACTTCCCTCCCTTTACTTTACTCAAGGTTACTGTCAGAAATGGGGCTCTGGTTGGCAGTCAGTTTGCTCTAACTCTAGTTAAGGTAAGGGAGTTACTGTCCTAAGACATCCCCTGCTCACACCCTTGGTAGCTTGGCACAAGCAGTCAGGCTTATCTCAAAGGCAATGTGTAAAGTATTTGTACCAACACACACAGTAATACAGTGAAAACACTATAAAATGGACATCACATGGTTAAGAAAAATAGGTAATCTTTATCTATTTCAAACAAGACCAAAATCAACAAAAGTCCAACATACAAAAGTCAAGATATGAATTTTCAAAGTAAAAAGAGTCTTACTCCATGGAAAACAATGAAACTTTGATTTTACACAAAGTTCCTGGTTTCCGTCAAAAATAAAGCTGCATAGGCGAACGTGTGTCAGAAAAGTCAGTGATGCGTCGATTCCTTACTCGCAAGTGAGGCCGTGTGTCATTTCTTCTCCGGTCGGGTTGGCGATGCGTTGTTTCCTCCCCCCACAAGAGAGTGATACGTTGATTTTCAGACAGAGCACCTCGGATCAGCGCAGGTTCACGATTACTTTGACACCCAGCGACAATGCTTGAGAATTTCGGTCACACTGTGTTGGAAAACTGTGCTGTGTGGGGTTTGCATCGTTATCAGCAGCCGCAAGCAGATGTTGCATTGTTTCTCCAGCCACGATGCATGATCTCCCAGCCGCGATGCAGGTGGAGCGTTGATTTCAGCCGCAAAGCGGGTGGCGCCTCGATTTTTGAACCGCATCGCAGGTGGTGCATTGAAATTTTCTCTGCACAGCTTTTGGTGCGTGGATTTCCATCCTTTTTCTAGCAGCTTCACCTTTCAAGGACCCAGGGACTGGATAGGGCACTGCTTGGCAGGGTAGGAGACTTAGCACAGAGTCCAGGTGCTGGCAGAGGAAGTCTTTGATGGCCCTGAGACTTCAAAACAGGAGGCAAGCTGAGTCCAAGCCCTTGGAGAGTCTTCACAAGCAGGAATATACCACAAAGTCCAGTCTTTGTCCTCTTTCAGGCAGAAGCAGCAACTGCAGGCAACACAGTAAAGCACAGTCACAGGCAAAGTACTCCTCCTCTAGCTCTTCAGCTCTTCTCCTTGGCAGAGGTTCCTCTTGGTTCCAGAAGAGATTGAAAAATCAGGGGTTTTGGGTCCACTACTTATACCCCTTCTGCCTTTGCAGTCGGCAAACTTCAAAGTAAAGTCTCTGTTGTTCACGAGATCCTGCCTTGCCCAGACCTGGCCCCAGACACAAACCAGGGGTTTGGAGATTGCATTGTGTGAGGGCAGGCGCAACCATTTCAGGTGTGAATGACCACTCCTCCCTCCACTCTAGCTCAGATGGCTCATCAGAAATATGCAGAAATATGTGTCACTGTCTAAAGGTTATTAACTGTCAGTCTGACCCAGACAGGGAATACCCAGGCAGGCAGAGTCACAGAATGGTTTAAGCAAGAAAGTGTCTACTTTCTAAAAGTGGCATTTTCAAACTGACAATCTAAAAACCACCTTCACTAAAAGATGTATTTTTAAATTGTGAGTTCAGAGACCTCAAACTCTATCCGCTCCCAAAGGGAAACTGCAATTAAGGTTATTTAATGGCACCCCTCCATGTTAACCCATGAGAGAGATAGGCCTTACAACAGTGAAAAACAAATTTGGCAGTATTTAACTGCTAGGACATGTAAACCACTTCAGTACATGTCCCACCTTTAACATACACTTCACCCTGCCCATAGGGCTACCTAGGGCCTACCTCAGGGGTGCTTTTACATGTATAAAAAGGGAAGGTTTGGGCCTGGCAAGTAGGTATACTTGCCAGGTTGAATTGGCAGTTTAAAACTGCACTCACAGACACAACAGAGGCAGGTCTGAGCCATTTGTACCAGGCTACTCATGTGGGTGGCACAATCAGTGCTGCAGGCTGACTAGTAGCATTTGATTTACAGGTCCTGGGCACCTCGAGTGCACTTTACTAAGGGCTTACTAGTAAATCAAATATACCAACCATGGAAAGCCCAATTACACATACAATTTACACAGGAGCACTTGCACTTTAGCACTGGTCAGCAGTGGTAAAGTGCCCAGAGTATCAAAAACAGCAAAAACAGAGTCCAGCGCTCAGTCAAAACATGAAAAGCATAGGCAAAAAAGACAGGGGAGACCACGCCAAGGATGCCAGCTCTAACAGTTACTTTTCATCTCATAGTATTCTCCATGTGTCACTGTACATCCATCACTCCGCATTCCCCTCCCTTCACCTCAGTCGAGGTTACTTTTCATCTCATATTAACCTCTTTTTGTCACTGTACATCCATCACCCCACACTCCCTCCCTTTACTTCACTAGCGGTTACTTTTCATCTCACATTATCCTCCCTTTGTCACTGTACATCAATCACCCGGACTCCCTCCCTTTACTTCACTCGAGGTTACTTTTCATCTCATATTAATCTCCCTTTGTCACGGTACATCCATCACCCGCACTCCCTCCCTTTACTTCACTCGTGGTTACTTTTCATCTCATATTAATCTCTCTTTGTCACTGTATATCCATCAACCGCACTTCCCTCCCTTTACTTCACTCGCGGTTACTTTTCATCTCATAATAATCTCCCGTTGTCACTTTACATCTATCACCCGCACTTCCCTTCCTTTACTTCACTTGAGGTTACTTTTCATCTCATATTATCCTCCCTTTGTCACTGTACATCCATCACCCCGCACTCCCCCCCTTTACTTCACTCCCGGTTACTTTTAATTTCATATTAATCTCCCTTTGTCACTGTACATCCATCACCCGCACTCACTCACTTTACTTCACTCGCGGTTACTTTTCACCTCATACTATTCTTCATTTGTCACTGTACCTCCATCACCCGCACTCCCTCCCTTTACTTCACTTACGGTTACTTTTCATCTCATATTATCCTCCCTTTGTCACTGTACCTCCATCACACCGCACTCCCTCCCTTCACTTCACTTGTGGTTACTTTTCATCTCATACTATCCTCCGTTTGTCACTGTACATCCATCAACCCGCACTTCCCTCCCTTTACTTCACTCATGGTTACTTTTCATCTCATATTATTTTCCCCTTGTCACTGTCCATCCATCACCCGCACTCTCTCCCTTTACTTCACTTGCGGTTACTTTTCATCTCATATTATCTTCTCTTTGTCACTGTACATCAATCACCCCGCACTCCCCTCCTTTACTTCACTTTCGGTTACTTTTCATCTCATACTATCCTCTCTTTGTCACTGTACATCCATCACCCGCACTTCTCTCGCGGTTACTTTTCATCTCATATTATCCTCCCTTTGTCACTGTACATCTATCACCCGCACTCCCTCCATTTACTTCCCTCGTGGTTAATTTTCGTCTCATATTATCCTCCCTTTGTCACAGTACATCTATCACCCGCACTCCCTCCCTTTACTTCACTTCCGGTTACTTTTCGTCTCATATTATCCTCTCTTTGTCACTGTATATCCATCACCCACACCCCCTCCCTTTACTTCACTTTTGGTTACTTTTCATCTCATATTAATCTCCCTTTGTCACTGTACATCCGTCACCCCACACTTCCCTCCCTTTACTTCACTCGCGGTTACTTTTCATCTCATATTATCCCCCCTTTGTCACTGTACATCCATCACCCGCACATCCCTCCTTTTACTTCACTCGAGGTTACTTTTCATCTCATATTATCCTTCCTTTGTCACTGTACATCCATCACCCCACTCTTCCCTCCCTTTACTTCACTTTTGGTTACTTTTCATCTCATATTATCCTCCCGTTGTCACTGTACATCCATCACCCAAACTTCCCTCCCTTTACTTCACTTTTTGTTACTTTTCATCTCATATTAATCTCCCTTTGTCACTGTACATTCATCAACCACATTTCCCTCCCTTTACTTCACTTCTGGTTACTTTTTATCTCATATTATCCTCCCTTTGTCACTGTACATCCATCACCCGCACTCCCTCCCTTTACTTCACTTTCGGTTACTTTTCATCTCATAGTAATCTCCCTTTGTCACTGTACATCCATCACTCGCACTTCCCTCCCTTTACTTCACATCCGGTTACTTTTCATCTCATATTATCCTTCCTTTTTCACTGTACATCCATCACCTGCACTCCCACCTTTTACTTCGCTTTCGGTTACTTTTCATCTCATATTAATCGCCCTTTGTCACTGTACATCCATCACCCGCACTCCCTCCCTTTACTTCACTTCCGGTTACTTTTCATCTCACATTATCCTCCCTTTGACACTGTACATCCATCACACCGCACTCCCCTCCTTTACTTCCTGTTACTTTTCATCTCATATTATCCTCCCTTTGTCACTGTACATCCATCACTCTCTTGCTCCTTCTTTCCCTCTCTACTGTATTTCTCACTCTGCCAGTGGGCCTCAGCTGCAACGCCCGGCTCAAATTAAGCAAAGAGGTTCCCAACAGCATCACCGCGTAGCACCCCCTGTGACCCTCCAGCTGAGAGGCCAGAGGCCAGGACTAGCAGGGTGTCTGGAATGCACAGATTGGCCTGGGTTTCAAAGTTCACAAACTTTGCAGGGTGTTTGTAGGAAAGTACCATCTTTCTTGGCCTGTTACCCCCATTTTTACCTGTATGTCAGTAGGTTTTTGCCTGGCTAACTGGGATCCTGCTGGTCAGGACCCCAGTGCTCATAGTTTATGGCCTAATGTGTGTGTCTGTATAGTGCTTGACTGTGTCACTGAGGCTCTGCTAATCAGAACCTCTGTGCTTATGCTGTCTCTGCTTTTAAATTTGTCACTATAGTCTAGTGACTTCATTTATTATTTTCAATTGGCACACTGGACCCCCCTTATAAGTCCCTAGTATATGGTACCTAGGTACCCAGGGCATTGGGGTTCCAGGAGATCCTTATGGGCTGCAGCATCTCTTTTGCCACCCATGAGGAGCTCAGACAAACCCTTTCACAGGATTGCCACTGCAGCCTGCATGAAATAACGTTATTTCACAGCCATTTTTACTGCACGTAAGTAAATTATAAGTCACCTATATGTCTAACCTTCACTTGCTGAAGGTTAGGTGCAAAGTTACTAAGTGTGAGGGCACCCTTGCACTAGCAATGGTGCCCCACATAGTTCAGGGCCATATACCGGGACTTCGTTGGTGCGGGGATGCGATTACACGCGTGCACTACATATAGGTCAATATATGTAGCTTCACTATGGTAACTCCAAATATATCCATGTAAGGTGTCTAACATCATGGAATTGTCCCCCCATTCCAAATGTGGTATTGGGGAGACAATTCCATGCATCCTGGGGGCTCCACCTTGGACCCCCAGTACTGCCAAACCAGCTCTCTGAGGCTTGCAATGCAGCTACAGCTGCTGCCACCGTACAGACAGGGTTCTGCCCTCCTGGGGTCTGAGCAGATCAATCCCAGATAGGCAGAATAAAGCATTTCCTTTGGGAGCAGGGTGTTATACCCTCTCCCTTTGGAAATAGGTGTTTCAGGCTGGGGAGAGGTAGCCTCCCCCAGTCACTGGAAATGCATTGAAGGGCACAGATGGTGCCCTCCTTGCATAAGCAAGTCAACACCGGTTCAGGGACCCCTTGTCTCCTGCTCTGGCGCAAAACTGTGCAAAGGAAAGGGGAGTGACCACTCCACTGTCCATCACCACCCTAGGGGTGGTGCCCAGAGCTTCTCCAGTGTGTCCCAGACTTCAGCCATCTTGCTTTGCAAGGTGTGGGGGCACTCTGGAGGGCTCTGAGTGGCCAGTGCCAGCAGGTGATGTCAGAGTCCCCTCCTGATAGGTCCTTACCTAATAAGGTAGCCAATCCCCCTCTCAGGGCTATTTAGGGTCTCTCCTGTGGGTTCTCTTCAGATTCCACTTGCAAGTTTCCAGCAGGAATCCTCTGCAATTACAACTTCATCTTCAGACCTCGGATCAACCGCAGCCTGCTCCAAGAACCGCTGTAAAAACAACAAAGTATCCACAAGGGATACTTTTCTTCTGCAACTTCAGCTCCAGCCAGCAAATGCAAGTTTCCATGGTGTGCATGCTCTGAGGACTCCCTGTCTTTACCCTGCACCAGAAGGACCGAAGGAATCTCCTGTGGGGTGACGGAGTCACGCAGGCACCATGTAAGTTGATGACCGGTTCTCTTGAACTCCTCTCCTGGCAACAAGCATGCTCCTTGGAACACTGACGGTGGACCTCTTCGACACAAACTGTCCGAAACAAAGGCTTGTGGGAGGAATCCAGTGCCAAAACTCACCTGCATCCAACTTCACGACCTGGTACAGCCTTTGCATCACTTAGAAACCCGCTGGCATCTTCCTAGGATGTATTTCTGCAGTCTTCGTCCAACCAAGGACTCTTCTTTTGCACCCTCTTCTGGGTTGGCAGGGGCTTCTGCCCTTCCTGGAACTTCTTTCGACTTCTGGACTTGGTCTCCTTCCTTTGCAGATCTTCAGGTCCAGGAATCCACTGTTTGTTGTTTGCAGACTTGGTTGGTTCTTGCAATAATTCCAATCACGAGGTGTAGTGTGTCTTAAGGAAACGTGCAGTAATTTACTCCTGCTTTTCTGGGCTCTGGGGTGGGGTAATTTACTTACCTTTACTGTAGTCTTACTCTCCTAGTGATTCTGCACACACTACACTTGTCTAGGGGGGTATTTGTGATTTGCATTCCACTTTCTTAGTATATGGTTTGTGTTGCCCTTAGACCTATTTTCTCCCTTTGCATTCTATAGCATTTCCTATTGTTTGCATTATCCTATGTCTAATTACTTACCTTATTTTTGTGTCTTGTGTATATATTGTGTTTAATACTTACCTCCAGAAGGAGTATGGTCTCTAAGATATTTTTGGTACTGTGTCACCCAAATAAATACCTTTATTTTTGGTAATACTGAGTATTTTCTTTACTTGTGTGTAAGTACTGTGTAACTATAAGTGGTATTGCAGGAGCTTTGCATGTCTCCTAGTTCAGCCTAAGCTGCTCTGCTATAGCTACCTGTAACAGCCTAAGCTGCTAGAACGCTACTACCTTTCACTAACAAGGGATAACTGGACCTGGTATAAGGTGTAAGTACCCAAGGTACCCACTACAAACCAGGCCAGCCTCCTACAGTGTTTACCCCAGTCACCTGGTACCTCGGGTCCCTGACAGAGCCTGCTTTGGTCTTATTCAGATAAGTTGTGGGTGGAACCAGGTGTGATGTTCAGATTTCTTGGTGATAATCTCTCAGCTGCTGCCTTTGCCTCCTGCCTGGGATTGGACATTAAACTCCAAAGATTCTCCAGGATTCGACCTTTGGCAGCTATAAACAGGCCATGAGGTGCTCTGATATCAGCTGAGTGAGAAGGTCACATCTCACACCCAGTGGCACCTGCATCCTGTGACAAGTCTCACACACAGACTGCCTGAGACCTTCAGCCTCACGGACTGTGGGAGGCTGGCCTGGTTTGTAGTGGGTACCACAGGTACTTACACCTTATACCAGGTGCAGTTATCCCTTATTAGTGAAATGTAGTCAGTGTCTAGAAGCCAGCCTGTCTAGAGGTAGCTGTAGGCAGAGCAGCCAAGGCTGAACTAGGAGACATGCAAAGCTCTTGCAATACCTCTGTAGTCACACAGTACTCACACACATGAAAGACAATACTCAGTGTTACCAAAAATGAAGGTACTTTATTTTAGTGGCACAATGCCAAATATATCTTAAAGACCATACTATATTTGGAGGTAAGTATTATACACAAAATATAAACTAGTAAACAAAAACAGGTAAGTAAATAGTCAGAAAACAGTGCAATCAGTGAAAATCACAATAGGTTGCAATGGGCCTAGGGAGAACACAAACCTTATACTAAAATAGTGGAATGCGAAAGTCGGTTTCCCACCTAAGCAAATGTAATGTGTAGAGGGGCGCTGGGAGTGTAAGAAAACACCAAAGGTAAGTAAAATACCCCACCCAGAGCCCAGTAAAGCAGAAGGAAAATACAGCAAGTTTCCTAAAACACACTAGAAGTCGTGGTAGAAGCTTATGCAAAAACCAGAAGAGACTGCAAGACACCAACGATGGATTCCTGGACCTGAAGACCTTTGGAAGAAGGGGACCAAGTCCAACAACCAATGAAGAGTCCAGGGAGAACAGGAGCCCCTGCTAATCTGGATGAAGGTGCAAAAGTGGAACCTCCAGTTAGAAGAAAAAGTCAGTAATGCACCAAAGAAGTCAGCTGTGGGGTCCTGATTGATGCAGGAGATGTCCCACATCGAATGGATGAATGCAGGCTGGTTTGCGTCACTGGATTGTGCCAACAAGCCTTGGCTCATGCAAGATACATGTTTGGTGGGAAATGGCGCTGCCCGGGCCCAGTAAGGATCTGGGGGTCTCAACTCAGGATGAGGAGACAGAAGGGGCTCTCAGCAACACGGAGATCCCTCAGAAGGCCAGGCAGCACCCACAACACAGGGACAAAGGAGGTGCAAATGGCAGTCCACACAGCACTACACAAAGGGATCCCATGCCACCGAAGAACCACTTAGGGAGCTGTGAATTGCACGATAGAGTGCTAGGGACCTGCGCTGTGCTGTGCATGAAGAACTTCTCAGAAAGTTGCACACAAGCTCTAGAAGCTGCAAAACACATGGTGCACAGGGGTACTGTCCTGCGTGGGAAGGCAAGCTTTTACCTCCACCAAATTTGGACAGCTGGACCTTTGGACAGTCACGGTGACTTTAGTCCACCACTCGTGTTCCAGGATCCATGCTAGTTGTCAGGAGAGGAGACCCACCTCACCAGTCATTGCTGCAAAGAGGTGTCTGCGGAAGCAGGGAAGTGACTCTGTCACTCCACAGGAGGTTCCTTCAGTTCTTGTGGTGCAGGCTGAAGACAGGCAGTCCTCAGTGGATGCACAACCTGGAAACTGTTGCAGTTGCTGGCAGGAGCTGGACTTACAGGGTTGTAGAAGTCATCTTTGCTTCTTTGTTGCAAGTTGTAGAGTTCCTGGTGTAGTTCTGCAGTTGATCCAATGGTAAAAGGTGACGTAAAGGATGCAGAGAAGTCCTGCTGGAGTCTTGCAATCCGAATCTGAGGAAACACCCAAAGGAGAGACCCTAAATAGCCCTGAGAGGGGGATTAGTCACCTAACCAGGTAAGGACCTATCAGGACGGGTCTCTGACATCACCTGCTGGCACTGGCCACTCAGATGCTCCCAGAGTGCTCCACCACCTTGAATCCAAGATGGCAAAAGCCAGGGACACTCTAGAGGAGCTCTGGGCACCACTCCTGAGGTGGTGATGGACAGGAGAGTGGTCACTCCCTTTTCCTTTATCCAGTTTCACGCCAGAGCAGGGACTGGGGGGGGGGTTTGAGGGAAAGTACCATCTTGCCTGGCATGTTACCCCCACATTTCACTGTATATATGTTGTTTTAGTGTATTTGTCACTGGGACCCTGCCAGCCAGGGCCCCAGTGCTCATAAGTGTGCCCTGTATGTGTTCACTGTGTGATGACTAACTGTCTCACTGAGGCTCTGCTAACCAGAACCTCAGTGGTTATGCTCTCTCTGCTTTCTAAATTGTCACTAACAGGCTAGTGACCAATTTCACCAATTCACATTGGCATAATGGAACACCCTTATAATTCCCTAGTATATGGTACTGAGGTACCCAGGGTATTGGGGATCCAGGAGATCCCTATGGGCTGCAGCATTTCTTTTGCAACCCATAGGGAGCTCTGACAATTCTTACACAGGCCTCCCACTGCAGCCTGAGTGAAATAACGTCCACGTTATTTCACAGCCATTTACCACTGCACTTAAGTAACTTATAAGTCACCTATATGTCTAACCTTCACCTGGTGAAGGTTGGGTGCAAAGTTACTTAGTGTGTGGGCACCCTGGCACTAGCCAAGGTGCCCCCATATCGTTCAGGGCAACATCCCCAGACTTTGTGAGTGCGGGGACACCATTTCACGCGTGCACTATACATAGGTCACTACCTATGTATAGCGTCACAATGGTAACTCCGAACATGGCCATGTAACATGTCTAAGATCATGGAATTGTCTCCCCAATGCCATTCTGGCATTGGGGAGACAATTCCATGATCCCCTGAGTCTCTAGCACAGACCCGGGTACTGCCAAACTGCCTTTCCCAGGGTTTCACTGGAGCTGCTGCTGCTGCCAACCCCTCAGACAGGTTTCTGCCCTCCTGGGGTCCAGCCAGGCCTGGCCCAGGAAGACAGAACAAAAGAATTCCTCAGAGAGAGGGTGTTACACCCTCTCCCTTTGGAAAAAGGTGTCTGTGCTGGGGAGGAGTAGCCTCCCCCAGCCTCTGGAAATGCTTTGATGGGCACAGATGGTGCCCATCTCTGCATAAGCCAGTCTACACTGGTTCAGGGATCCCCCAGCCCTGCTCTGGCACGAAACTGGAGAAAGGAAAGGGGAGTGACCACTCCCCTGACCTGCACCTCCCAGGGGAGGTGCCCAGAGCTCCTCCAGCGTGCCCCAGACCTCTGCCATCTTGGATTCAGAGGTGTGCTGGCACACTGGACTGCTCTGAGTGGCCAGGGCCAGCAGGTGACATCAGAGACTCCTTCTGATAGGCTCTTACCTGTGTTACTAGCCTATCCTCCTTCCTAGGTAGCCAAACCTCCTTTTCTGGCTATTTAGGGTCTCTGCTTTGGGGTATTCTTCAGATACCGAATGCAAGACCTCATCAGAGTTCCTCTGCATCTCCCTCTTCACCTTCTGCCAAAGGATCGACCGCTGACTGCTCAGGACGCCTGCAAAACCGCAGCAAAGTAGCAAAGCCTGTTTCCTGGTGGTGCATGCTCTGGGGGTAGCCTGCCTCCTTCTTGTACCAGGAGCTCTGAAGAAATCTCCCGTGGGTCGACGGAATCTTCCCCCTGCAACCGCAGGCAACAAAAGACTGCATCACCGGTCCTCTGGGTTCCCTCTCAGCACGACGAGCCTGGTCCCTGGAACTCAGCAACTCCGTGCAAGTGACTCCCACAGTCCAGTAACTCTTCAGTCCAAGTTTGGTGGAGGTAAGTCCTTGCCTCCCCACGCTAGACTGCAATGCTGGGTACCGCATGATTTGCAGCTGCTCCGGCTCCTGTGCACTCTTCCAGGATTTCCTTTGTGCACAGCCAAGCCTGGGTCCCAGACACTCTAACCTGCAGTGCACAACCTTCTGAGTTGTCCTCTGGCGTCGTGGGACGCCCTTTTCTGACTTCGGGTGGACTCTGGTTCACTCCTCTTCTAAGTGCCTGATCCAGTACTTCTGCGGGTGCTGCCTGCTTCTGTGAGGGCTCCCTGACTTGCTGGGTCCCCCCTCTGTCTCCTCATCCAAGTGGCGACATCCTGGTCCCTCCTGGGCCACAGCAGCATCCAAAAACCCTAACCGCGACCCTTGCAGCTAGCAAGGCTTGTTTGCGGTCTTTCTGCGTGGGAATACGTCTGCAAGCTTCTTCACGACATGGGACATCCATCCTCCAAAGGGGAAGTTCCTAGTACTCTTCGTTCTTGCAGAAACCAAAGCTTCTTCCATCCGGTGGCAGCTTCTTTGCACCCTCAGCTGGCATTTCCTGGGCATCTGCCCACTCTCGACATTGTCGCGACTCTTGGACTTGGTCCCCTTGTTTCACAGGTACTCAGGTCTGGAAATCCACTGTTGTTGCTTTGCTGGTCTTCCTTGCAGAAACCCCCTATCACGACTTCTGTGCTCTCTGGGGGTTATAGGTGCACTTTACACCTACTTTTCAGGGTGTTGAGGTGGGCTATTTTTCTAACCCTCACTGTTTTCTTACAGCCCCAGCGACCCTCTACAAGCTCACATAGGTTTGGGGTCCATTTGTGGTTCGCATTCCACTTCTGGAGTATATGGTTTGTGTTGCCCCTATACCTATGTGCTCCTATTGCAATCTATTGTAACTTTACACCGCTTGCATTACTTCCTTTTGCTATTACTGCATATTTTTGGTATTGTGTACATATATCTTGTGTATATTTGGCGTCCTCATACTAAGGGTACTCACTGAGATACTTTTGGCATATTGTCATAAAAATAAAGTCCCTTTATTTTTTAGTATATCTGTGTATTGTGCTTTCTTATGATATTGTGCATATGACACCAGTGGTATAGTAGGAGCTTTTCATGTCTCCTAGTTCAGCCTAAGCTGCTCTGCTATAGCTACCTTCTATCAGCCTAAGCTGCTAGAAACACCTCTTCTACACTAATAATGGATAACTGGACCTGGTACAGAGTGTAAGTACCCCTTGGTACCCACTACAAGCCAGGCCAGCCTCCTACATTGGATGTGCAGCAGTGGGATAAGTACTTGTAACTACTTACCACTTTGTCATTTTGTACTTTTCATAAGAGAAAAATATACAAAGCAAGTTCAGTGTATGTACACCTAACCAAAAAGTTTTGCTTTTCTCCTCTTACACTATCTGCTAAGTGCTGAAAAGTACTTCTAAACTTTCTAAAAGTTTCAAAAAGTTGAAAAAAGTTTTTTTTTCTGTTCTTTAAAAAGTCCTGAAACTTTTTCTCTCTTTTATCTGTCTCTAAACCTTCTTCTGTCATGTCTGGTGTAGGAACTCCTCTTAATTTGGTCAATACAACTTATGACCACCTTAACTTTAAGAGCCTAAGGAGTCTCTGCATTGATAGAGGTTTAGTGGTGGGAAAGAACCCTACTAGAGAATGTCTGTCTAATATGCTTATTGAGAATGATAAGGCCCAGGGTGGTACCTCATCTGAAAAGTTGATAGATAGCTCACACTCTGACTCGGGGGAGCCCCTTGAGGGAGTGTTACAGGGTTCTCTTACTAATCTGCCCCTTAGCAGACTACCTAGCAATGCTGGTAGTAATAGAAGCTCCCATCAAAGTAGGGATGTTTTTGTTCCTGGAGGCCAGGTTGTTAGAGTGCCAACTGTGAGGGACAGGTCTCCCTCTGCTCATTCCAATATTTCTTCTGTGTCAAAACATTCCCAACCCACCCACCCTGATGACAAAATGTTAGAAAGGGAAGTCAATCAGTTGAGAGTGGAAGAGACCAGGCTGAAGCTTAAACAGCAACAGCTGGCTCTAGGCAGGGAATCCCTAGACTTAGAAAAGGAGAGACAGAGGTTGGGGTTAGGACCCCATGGTGGCAGCAGCAGTATTCCTGATAGTAATCCTGTTAGAGAGCATGATTCCAGGAATCTGCACAAGATAATTCCCCCTTACAAGGAGGGGGGTGACATTAACAAGTGGTTTGCTGCACTTGAGAGGGCATGTATGGTACAGGGGTCCCTCAAAGGCAGTGGGCTGCTATCCTATGGCTATCTTTCAGTGGAAAGGGTAGGGATAGACTCCTTACTGTGAAGGAAAGTGATGCCAATAATTTTACAGTTTTGAAGAATGCACTCTTGGATGGATTTGGCTTAACCACTGAACAATACAGGATTAAGTTCAGAGAAACCAGAAAAGAGTCCTCACAAGACTGGGTAGACTTTGGCCCTCATTCTGACCTTGGCGGGCGGCGGAGGCCGCCCGCCAAAGTCCCGCCGTCAGGTTACCGTTCCGCGGTCGAAAGACCGCGGCGGTAATTCTGACTTTCCCGCTGGGCTGGCGGGCGGTCTCCTTCAGACCGCCAGCCAGCCCAGCGGGAAAGAGGCTTCCACGATGAAGCCGGCTCGGAATCGAGCCGGCGGAGTGGAAGCTGTGCGACGGGTGCAGTTGCACCCGTCGCGTATTTCACTGTCTGCGCAGCAGACAGTGAAATACATTTAGGGGCCCTCTTACGGGGGCCCCTGCAATGCCCATGCCAGTGGCATGGGCACTGCAGGGGCCCCCAGGGGCCCCGCGACCCCCCCTACCGCCATCCGGATCTCGGCGGTCCGACCGCCGGGATCTGGATGGCGGTAGGGGGGGTCAGAATCCCCGCGGCGGTGCAGCAAGCTGCGCCGCCGCGGAGGATTCAATGGGGCCGCGGTACACTGGCGGGACCCCGCCAGTGGTGCCGGTCCGACCGCGGCTTTACCGCCGCGGTCGGAATCCCCATTGAAGCACCGCCGGCTTGTCGGCGGTGCTCCCGCGGTCCTCCGCCCTGGCGGTCAAAGACCGCCAGGGTCAGAATGAGGGCCTTTGTTGACTATTCAGTGAAGGCCTTGGAGGGGTGGTTACATGGCAGTAAAGTTTCTGACTATGAAAGCCTGTACAATATAATCCTGAGAGAGCATATTCTGAATAACTGTGTGTCTGATTTGTTACACCAATATCTAGCGGACTCAGATCTGACCTCTCCCCAAGAATTGGGAAAGAAGGCAGACAAATGGGTCAGAACAAGAGTGAACAGAAAAGTTCATACAGGGGGTGACAAGGATGGCAAAAAGAAGGATGGTAAGGCTTCAGAGAAGGGTGGGGACAAATCTAAAAATGAGTCTTCATCAGGCCCACAAAAACACTCTGGTGGGGGTGGTGGGCCCAAATCCTCTTCTAATCAAGTAAAAAAACCATGGTGCTACTTATGTAAAGTAAAAGGCCATTGGACAACTGATGCCAGTTGTCCAAAGAAAAGCACCAAGCCTCCCACTACCACAACCCCTACTGCAACCTCTAGTGCCACTAGTAATATCAGTGGTGGTTTGAGCAAAGCTACTAATAGCCAATCCAAGGGAGTAGCTGGGCTGTCTTTTGGTAATTTAGTTGGGGTTGGTCTTGTTAGGGCGACCACAGAGGCTGTGTTAGTCTCTGAAGGTGCCATTGATTTGGCCACCTTGGTTGCTTGTCCCCTTAATATGGATATGTACAAGCAACTTCCCCTAATCAATGGTGTTGAGGTTCAGGCCTACAGGGACAGAGGTGCCAGTGTTACCATGGTAATAGAGAAACTGGAACACCCTGAACAACACCTACTTGGTCACCAGTACCAAGTTACAGACGCTCAAAACAACACTCTTAGCCACCCCATGGCTGTTGTGAATCTCAACTGGGGGGGGGGGGGTTACTGGTCCAAAGAAAGTTGTGGTTGCCTCAGATTTACCTGTAGACTGTCTACTAGGGAACGATTTAGAGACATCAGCTTGGGCAGAAGTGGAGTTGGAGACTCATGCAGCAATGCTGGGTATTCCTGGGCATATTTTTGCTTTGACAAGGGCTCAGGCCAAAAAGCAAAAAGAACAGGGTGGCTTGGATCCTGGAACACTGGACCAAGGGCTCCCTAAAGCTAGGGTTAGTAAGGGTAAATCCCTACCCACGATCCCTCCCTCTACAGATGATTCTACTTCTGAGGAAGAATAATTTCCTCCCTGTGCAGAACCTTCACCAGATGAGCTGGCAGCAGACACTGCTGAGCTTTTGGGTGGAGGGGGGCCTGCCAGGGAAGAGCTGAGTGTGGCACAGCAATCCTGTCCCACATTTGAGGGTCTCAGACAGCAAGCTGTCAAGCCGCAAAATGGGGATGTCAGTGACTCACATATAGTTTACTGGGAGGACAACCTCTTGTACACAGAGGCAAGGGACCCAAAACCTGGAGCAGCCAGGAGATTGGTCATTCCCCTGCAGTACAGAGAGTTCCTTCTAACTCTGGCACATGACATTCCTTTGGCTGGACATTTGGGTCAGATTAAAACAGGGGAAAGGCTTGTCCCCCTGTTTCAGTGGCCTAGGATGTCAGAGGACACAAAAGACTTTTGTAAATCTTGCGTGACCTGCCAAGCCAGTGGAAAGACTGGTGGCACCCCAAAGGCTCCTCTTATTCCACTGCCTGTGGTTGGGGTTCCCTTTGAAAGGGTAGGGGTTGACATAGTTGGCCTCCTTGACCCTCCTACTGCTTCAGGCACTAGGTTTATCTTGGTGGTAATGGACCATGCCACAAGATATCCTGAAGCAATTCCTCTAAGGACCACTACAGCACCTGCAGAGGCAAAAGCCCTCCTGGGAATCTTTTCCAGGGTAGGTTTTCCAAAAGAGGTTGTATCAGACAGGGGTAGCAACTTTATGTCTGCATACTTGAAGGCCATGTGGAAGGAATGTGGTGTGACATACAAATTCACCACACCTTATCATCCACAAACAAATGGACTGGTAGAGAGGTTTAATGAAACTCTGAAAGAATGATAATGGGACTCCCTGAAAAACTCAGGAGGAGATGGGATGTCCTGTTACCTTGCCTCCTTTTTGCTTACAGGGAGGTACCCCAGAAAGGAGTGGGCTTCAGCCCCTTTGAACTCCTATTTGGACACCCTGTAAGAGGTCCCCTAACACTTGTGAAGGAGGGTTGGAAACAACCTTTAAAAGCTCCCAAGCAAGACATAATGGACTTTGTACTCGGCCTAAGATCCAGAATGGCTGACTACATGAAAAAGGCCAGTAAAAACCTTCAGGCCAGCCAAGAGCTCCAAAAGCAATGGCATGACCAGAAGTCTGTTCTGATTCAGTACCAACCAGGACAGAAGGTGTGGGTATTGGAGCCTGTGGCCCCAAGAGCACTCCAAGACAAATGAAGTCGACACCATCTCATTGTTGAAAAGAAGGGTGAGGTCACCTACTTGGTTGACGTGGGCACTGCCAGGAGTCCCCTTAGGGTGCTCCATGTCAATCGCTTAAAACCCTACTATGACAGGGCTGATCTCACCCTGCTCATGACAATAGATGAAGGACAGGAAGAAGAGAGTGACCCTCTCCCTGACCTCTTCTCTTCCACAGAACAGGATGCTCTAGTGGAAGGTGAAGTTTTGGCACACTGTCTTACTGCTGAGCAGAAAGACAACTGCATAAATCTCCTAGGTCAGTTTTCTGAAATCTTTTCTACTGTGCCAGGTGCCACATCTTGGTGTGAGCACACTATAGATACTGGAGACAGCATACCTGTCAAAAGTAAGATCTATAGGCAGCCTGACCATGTCTGGGACTGCATAAAACAAGAAGTTCAGAAAATGCTTGAACTGGGAGTGGTTGAACATTCTGAAAGCCCATGGGCCTCTCCTGTGGTGCTTGTACCAAAGCCTCACTTAAAAGAAGGGAAAAGAGAGATGAGGTTTTGTGTAGATTACAGAGGTCTCAACCAGGTAACAAAAACTGATGCTCACCCTATACCCAGGGCAGATGAGCTCATACATACACTGGCATCTGCCAAGTATCTAAGCACCTTTGATTTGACTGCAGGGTATTGGCAGATCAAGTTATCAGAGGATGCTAAAGCAAAAACTCAATTTTCTACTATTGGAGGGCACTACCAATTCACAGTAATGCCCTTTGGTTTGAAAAATGCACCTGACACTTTTCAGAGGTTGGTGAATACAGTCCTGCAAGGGTTGGAGGCTTTTAGTGCAGCATATCTGGACGATATAGCTGTCTTTAGCTCCACCTGGGATGATCATCTGGTCCACCTGTGGAAAGTTTTGGAGGCCCTGCAAAAGGCAGGTCTCACTATCAAGGCTTCAAAGTGCGAGATAGGGCAGGGGAAAGTGGTTTATCTGGGACACCTGGTAGGTGGAGAACAGATTGCACCACTTCAGGGGAAAATCCAGACAATCATGGATTGGGTTCCCCCTACAACTCAGACCCAGGTGAGAGCCTTCTTAGGCCTCACTGGGTATTACAGGAGATTCATTAAAAACTATGGCTCCATTGCAGCCCCACTTAATGATCTCACTTCCAAGAAGATGCCTAAAAAGGTATTGTGGACAGCTAGCTGTCAGAAAACTTTTGAGGAGCTGAAACAGGCCATGTGCACTGCACCTGTCCTAAAAAGCCCATGTTACTCCAAGAAATTAATTGTTCAAACTGGCGCATCTGAATTAGGGGTAGGGGCAGTCTTATCACAACTCAATTCTCAGGGTCAGGATCAACCTGTTGCTTTTATCAGCAGGAGGTTGACCCCTAGAGAAAAGCGTTGGTCTGCCATAGAGAGGGAGGCCTTTGCTGTGGTCTGGGCACTGAAGAAGTTGAGGCCATACCTGTTTGGCACTCACTTCATTGTTCAGACAGACCACAAACATCTACTTTGGCTAAAACAAATGAAAGGTGAAAACCCTAAATTGTTGAGGTGGTCCATATCTCTACAGGGAATGAACTATACAGTGGAACATAGACCTTGGAGTACCCACTCCAATGCAGATGGACTCTCCAGATATTTCCACTTAGACAATGAAGACTCATCAGGTCATGGCTAGTCTTATTGTCCTTCGTTTGGGTGGGGGGGGGGTTGTGTAGGAAAGTACCATCTTGCCTGGCATGTTACTTCCATATTTCACTGGATATTTGTTGTTCTAGTGTATGTGTCACTGGGACCCTGCCAGTCAGGGCCCCAGTGCTCATAAGTGTGCCCTGTATGTGTTCCCTGTGTGATGACTAACTGTCTCACTGAGGCTCTGCTAACCAGAACCTCAGTGGTTATGCTCTCTCTGCTTTCTAAATTGTCACTAACAGGCTAGTGACCAATTTCACCAATTCACATTGGCATACTGGAACACCCTTATAATTCCCTAGTGTATGGTACTGAGGTACCCAGGGTATTGGGTTCCAGGAGATCACTATGGGCTGCAGCATTTCTTTTGCCACCCATAGGGAGCTCTGACAATTCTTACACAGGTCTGCAACTGCAGCCTGAGTGAAATAACGTCCACATTATTTCACAGCCATTTACCACTGCACTTAAGTAACTTATAAGTCACCTATATTTCTAACCTTCACCTGGTGAAGGTTGGGTGCAAAGTTACTTAGTGTGTGGGCACCCTGGCACTAGCCAAGGTGCCCCAACATCGTTCAGGGCAAAATCCCCGGACTTTGTGAGTGCGGGGACACCATTTCACACGTGTACTATACATAGGTCACTACCTATGTATAGCGTCACAATGGTAACTCCGAATATGGCCATGTAACATGTCTGAGATCATGGAATTGTCACCCCAATGCCATTCTGGCATTGGGGAGACAATTCCATGATCCCCTGAGTCTCTAGCACAGACCCGGGTACTGCCAAACTGCCTTTCCCGGGGTTTCACTGCAGCTGCTGCTGCTGCCAACCCCTCAGACAGGTTTCTGCCCTCCTGGGGTCCAGCCAGGCCTGGCCCAGGAAGGCAGAACAAAGGACTTCTTCAGAGAGAGGGTGTTACACCCTCTCCCTTTGGAAAAAAGTGTCAGGGCTGGGGAGGAGTAGCCTCCCCCAGCCTCTGGAAATGCTTTGATGGGCACAGATGGTGCCCATCTCTGCATAAGCCAGTCTACACTGGTTCAGGGATCCCCCCAGCCCTGCTCTGGCGCGAAACTGGACAAAGGAAAGGGGAGTGACCACTCCCCTGACATGCACCTCCCAGGGGAGGTGCCCAGAGCGCCTCCAGCGTGCCCCAGGCCTCTGCCATCTTGGATTCAGAGGTGTGCTGGCACACTGGACTGCTCTGAGTGGCCAGGGCCAGCAGGTGACGTCAGAGACTCCTTCTGATAGGCTCTTACCTGTGTTACTAGCCTATCCTCCTTCCTAGGTAGCCAAACCTCCTTTTCGGGCTATTTAGGGTCTCTGCTTTGGGGAATTCTTCAGATACCGAATGCAAGAGCTCATCAGAGTTCCTCTGCATCTCCCTCTTCACCTTCTGCCAAAGGATCGACCGCTGACTGCTCAGGACGCCTGCAAAACCGCAGCAAAATAGCAAAGCCGACTACTGCAACCTTGTATCGCTTCATCCTGCTGGCTTTCTCGCCTGTTTCCTGGTGGTGCATGCTCTGGGGGTATCCTGCCTCCTTCTTGCACCAGGAGCTCTGAAGAAATCTCCCGTGGGTCGTCAGAATCTTCCCCCTGCAACCGCAGGCAACAAAAGACTGCATCACCGTTCCTCTGGGTCCCCTCTCACCACGATGAGCTTGATCCCTGGAACTCAGCAACTCTGTCCAAGTGACTCCCACAGTCCAGTGACTCTTCAGTCCAAGTTTGGTGGAGGTAAGTCCTTGACTCCCCTCGCTAGACTGCATTGCTGGGTACCGAGTGATTTGCAGCTGCTCCGGCTCCTGTGCACTCTTCCAGGATTTCCTTCATTCACAGCCAAGCCTGGGTCCCGACACTCTAGCCTGCAGTGCACATCCTTCTGAGTTGTCCTCCGGCGTCGTGGGAGTCCCTTTTTTGACTTCGGGTGGACTCCAGTTCACTCCTCTTCTAAGTGCCTGATCCGGTACTTCTGCGGGTGCTGCCTGATTCTGTGAGGGCTCCCTGACTTGCTGGGTGCCCCCTCTGTCTCCTCGTCCAAGTGGTGACATCCTGGTCCCTCCTGGGCCACAGCAGCATCCAGAAACCCTAACTGCGACCCTTGCAGCTAGCAAGGCTTGTTTGCGGTCTTTCTGCATGGGTATACCTCTGCAAGCTTCTTCACGACGTGGGACATCCATCCTCCAAAAGGGCCGATCCTAGTCCTCTTCGTTCTTGCAGAAACCAAAGCTTCTTCCATCCGGTGGCAGCTTCTTTGCACCCTCAGCTGGCATTTCCTGGGCATCTGCCCACTCTCGACATTGTCGTGACTCTTGGACTTGGTCCCCTTGTTTTACAGGTACTCAGGTCTGGAAATCCACTGTTGTTGCTTTGCTGGTGTTGGTCTTCCTTGCAGAAACCCCCTATCACGACTGCTGTGCTCTCTGGGGGTTATAGGTGCATTTTACACCTACTTTTCAGGGTGTTGGGTTGGGCTATTTTTCTAACCCTCACGGTTTTCTTACAGTCCAGCGACCCTCTACAAGCTCACATAGGTTTGGGGTCCATTCGTGGTTCGCATTCCACTTTTGGAGTATATGGTTTGTGTTGCTCCTATACCTATGTGATCCTATTGCAATCTATTGTAACTTTACACTGCTTGCATTACTTCCTTTTGCTATTACTGCATATTTTTGGTATTGTGTACATATATTTTGTGTATATTTGGCAGCCTCATACTGAGGGTACTCACTGAGATACTTTTGGCATATTGTCATAAAAATAAAGTACCTTTATTTTTAGTATATCTGTGTATTGTGTTTTCTTATGATATTGTGCATATGACACCAGTGGTATAGTAGGAGCTTTGCATGTCTCCTAGTTCAGCCTACGCTGCTCTGCTATAGCTACCTTCCATCAACCTAAGCTTCTAGAAACACCTCTTCTACACGAATAAGGGATAACTGGAACTGGTACAGAGTGTAAGTACCCCTTGATACCCACTACAAGCCAGGCCAGCCTCCTACAGTAAGGACCTATCAGGAGGGGTCTCTGACATCACCTGCTGGCACTAGCCACTCAGAAGCTCCCAGTGTGCTCCACCACCTTGGAATCCAAGATGGAAAAACCCAGGGACACTCTAGAGGATCTCTGGGCACCACCCCTGGGGTGGTGATGGACAGGGGAGTGGTCACTCCCCTTTCCTTTGTCCAGTTTCATGCCAGAGCAGGGACTGGGGGTCCCTGAACTGGTGTAGACTGAATTATGCAAGGAGGGCACCATCTGTGCCCTTCAAAGCACTTTCAGGGACTGGGGGAGGTTGTCCCTCCCATGCCTGTAACACCTATTTCCAAAGGTAGAGGGTGTAACACCCCTGTCCCAAAGGAAATGCTTTGTTCTGCCTTCCTCAGATTGAGCTGCTCAAGCCCCAGGAGGGCAGAAGCCTGTCTCTGAGGTGGCAGCAGCTGGGGTTCAGTGAACACCTCAGTAGGCTGGTATGGCAGTACTGGGGGTCCACTGTGGAGCCTCCAGAGTGTATGGGATTGTCAACCAACACTGGAATCAGTATTTTTGGTACAATTCCCAGTTGTTAGACACCTTACATGGCCATATTCGGAGTTACCATTGTGAAGCTGTACATAGGTATTGACCTATGTATAGTGCACACTTATAATGGCATCCCCCCACTCACGAAGTCCGGGAAAATAGGCCTGGACGACGTGGGGGCTTCTCTGCTAGTGCAGGGGTGCCCTCACATACACTTACTTTGCAACCACCCTTCTGGATCTGAAGGCCTGACATATAAGTGACTTATAAGTGACATGGTGCACTGAAAATGGTTGTGAAATAGTGCGTGCCTTATTTCACACAGGCTGCAATGGCAGTCCTGAAGAATTCTTTGTATGGGTTCCCTATGGGTGGCAAAAGAAATGCTGCAGCCCATATGGATCCCCTGGAACCCCAATGCCCTGGGTACCTAGGAACCATATACTAGGAACTTATAAGGGGGTCCAGTATGCCAGTTTAGAATGAAATACTGAGTTACCAGTATGTAGAGATAAATTTAGAAACAGAGAGAGCATGAGCACTGGAGTTCTGATTAGCAGGACTCCAGTGACAATTTAGAAAACAGTGAAACACACAGACAAGCAGGCCACAAACCATAGGCACTGGGGTCCTGACTGGCAGGATCCCAGTGACACAGTCAAAACACACTGACAATCAGGCAGAATTTGGGGGTAACATGCCAAGAAATATGGTACTTTCCTATACGGACAGACAGGGAGTTTCACAGTCAGAGGTTATAGTGAGCAGGTCCATCTTCCTCAAACCCCTCCCCTCCCACCTGGGGTACCTCTGGACAGCGGTTACATCACATCCAGTCACCTGCCACAATCTACATGTCTGTCTGTGTGTCAGGGGCCTTTCAGAGCACAAACCCAGCTGGGAAGCCAGGGCAGGCTGAACAGTGGGCAAGAGCCCAGAGGGGGCTTCCACTCCCCCTCCCCCACAGAGGTTTAAAGCCCAAAGACCATGCCCTGTCCATGCCCTGCCCTGAAACTTTCACCCTGGGGAGATAGGGGATGGTTCTTGGTGTCCGTCATTGACTCATTCATCCAGCGCCTCCACTCTGCTGCTTCTCTTGCAGGAACATGAAAGTCAATGACTAACATCATAGATATTCATTCACTGCCGGGGAGACCCAGCCGGGTGACTCCTTTCAGTCCTAGTTTCACATTTTTTAGGTACACTTCCATGCTCAGGCACAGTCCCAGCAGCTGCAACATAAAAGCCGATGTTAGCGCCTAGAGGCAGACAGCTTCAGTCAATGAGCTTTGTAATAGGCAACGGCAAACATGTGCTGAGGATTCCCTGTTTCCTTCTCTCTGTCTTTTTCACTCGATAAATATGCATCTTTTTTGGTAGTTTCACTTCAAGAGAAAGTCTTCGTTTTGCTGTTTGCAGAATCCATCTTGTGCTCAGTGTGGTTGGATTTCCCACGATCTAGAAACTGAGCCATGTGCGGTTTTCAGTTCCTGATCCTAATGACATAAGTCACAAGGCTGGGTGTCTGCCACAGTGATGTGGGTGTGACAACTTTAGTGTCATAGTTTCCATACGTCGGGGGACTAATGCACTTACCCATGTATGTACTTCTGTATGCATGTGTTTTGTGTGTTGCTGCATGCTTGCATATGTGTACAACCTCGAGCCTGGTCTTATCCTTCTATTATTTGTATATTATTTAGAAAGAACCTCACTGCAAGGGACAGTGCAGAGTCGCACAAAGAACATTTTTAACCTGAAGGAGCATCTGAAGCCTCAAGAGCTGCTACTCAAACAAGCATTTGCAATGCAAGGGGTCTCGCGTTTGCTGAGTTAGGGCTGTAAATTCCTAATTTGGCTTTTCTTGCCACATAAATTTAAAATGAAAAGTAAAACAGTTGATACAAGCGAGCCGATTCAAAGTGCCATGGCCGCCATGAGCACGAAGAAGAGACATAAAAAGAAAAAGAAGTTTGTTCGCAGTCAAACGTATCGGTATATGTGCAATTATCCATGTAACAGGATCAGTCTGCAAGGCGGTAACAAAACTGCCCCAAGAAGAGACAAACGTAAAGCCTTTACCAATGATAACAAAGAAATTTTGAAGGGCAAGCCCATGAACGAGTGAAAGTGATGTGCCTGTGGTGGGCGTGGTTAAAAGCCCACAGATAGATTACAACAAGTCAGAGCGCTTGCCTGCTCGACCTAAATAGGACTAAACAGTTATGGACTTAACTAGGCAGACAAGGAAGCATCCTGGATTCTTTGAAGGGGTGCAGCTGAGTACAGCCGGTGCTGCTTTGACTCTATGGCAGCAAAAATATACAAAATGTGAGATCCTTGTGATAACGCATTGGAAGGCGGATGAACTAAGGTGTGTTGTTTGTCCCACTTCATCTATTCAGCAGCAGCATTTCTGTAAACTAGCTTCTTGAGTAGCATTCTCCCACCCAGGAAGCAAGGGGGAGAAGAAAATGTGATTGCACCTGTGCATTTTAGCATTGTTTTACCTCCCCTATTAGTGTTTTGCGACCTTCCACTATACTCCCTTCCTATGTGAAGAGCTAGTAAGGTTCCTAAATTGGTGACCTAATCCCAACAAAGGTGCTTTGACGCTGCTTTCCTGGGGCTGTGCGACTATTGCCATATGGTGTTCAACCAACCCCCCTACCTAGTAGCACAGTCCTATTTTTTTAACTCACTTGCAGGTATCTTGGAAGAAGCCTCTGAGGGTTTTCCTCTCCCACTCCTAGACTGGGAAGAGTCCTCTCAGTAGAGACATTAAGGCACGGCCCTCTTATTCCACCTCTAGAAATGGACAGTGCTGCTTCTTATGGCCTCTCCTTCCATTATCTTAGCACAAACCTCTGGTCGGCCCTAGTGCTCCTCTCCGAGAATGGAATGTACCGCCTGGGTAGACATGGTCTCAGGTATCTTTGCATAATCCTTTCGGCTCACTCACCCACCACCCCCGTTGGGATGATACAGCTCTAGGTACGGTGACCTCATCCTTTGGTATCTTGGCACAATCTTATGAGCCACACCAGACAGGTCTGATTATCTTGAACTCCTTTCAGCTGTTTGGTGTGATTATCTGAGCTGTTCTCTGTCCATATTTCCAGAATGAGACAGTCATCCCAATTTAATGACCTTATCAGATGACCCATTTACACGGCATCAGTGCTATTCACTTACATTTCTTTGATCAGACCAGTGGCATACTCATTCCATCCCAATGCTAGGAAAACACCTTCAGCCACTGATTCCTCATTTGTGTTTAGACTGAATAGTGTTATGAGCTCTTCTTGCTAACAATGGTACAGTCTAATGGAAATTCACCTCATTCTTATTTTAACTTTATAACAATACGCTGGTGCTTTACAGTATCCGAGCCTTTACACCTTGAACAATCACCAAGTCTTGTGCACTAGTCTTAGGGTTTTATTTGTAGTGCCCTAGTGTTGTATTATCTCATTGTCTTTACAAGAATATCACTCTAGTCTTACCATTGCATCAGTACTTAGCATAGTACGGTCTCCTGGTGTTACATCATCTCATTGTCTTTACAAGAGTATCACTCTAGTCTTACCATTGCATCAGTACTTAGCATAGTATGGTCTCCTGGTGTTCTAACATCTGATTGTCTTTACAAGAGTATCACTCTAGTCTTACCGTTACATCAGTACTTAGCATAGTACAGTCTCCTGGTGTTGTACCATCTCATTGTCTTTACAAGAATATCACTATAGTCCTACCATTGCATCAGTACTTAGCATAGTACGGTCTCCTGGTGTTGTACCTTCTCATTGTCTTTACAAGAATATCACTCTAGTCTTACCATTGCATCAGTACTTAGCATAGTACGGTCTCCTGGTGTTGTACCATCTCATTGTCTTTACAAGAATATCACTCTAGTCTTACCATTGCATCAGTACTTAGCATAGTACGGTCTCCTGGTGTTGTATCATCTCATTGTCTTTTCAAGAATATCACTCTAGTCCTACCATTGCGTCAGTACTTAGCATTGTACGGTCTCCTGGTGTTGTACATTCTCATTGTCTTTACAAGAATATCACTCTAGTCTTACCATTGCATCAGTACTTAGCATAGTACGGTCTCTTGGTGTTGTACCTTCTCATTGTCTTTACAAGAATGTCACTCTAGTCTTAGCATTGCATCAGTACTTAGCATAGTTCGGTCTCCTGGTGTTCTACCATCTCATTGTCTTCAGTGTTGGCACAGTTACATCCCCTTTTCTTGCCTCTACACTGGTATATCTCCTAATGTTGTTTGTATATATTAGTGCTTTTCTCTAGTGTTGTATCCGCTCCGTGCCTATATATTAGTATACTTTTCTAATTCTTGCCCTTACAATGGTACAGTCGAGTTGCTGGAGATGTTCCTCCTTCCTCTCACTTTATTGGGAAATTTCCTCGTTTTGTATCAGCCTCCACATGGGGGTAATATCTTGGAGGTCTTCTACTTTACAGTCTTAACACATGTTTTACTGGATTTGATTTGTACCAGCGCGGCAGCACGGTGGGTGTGTGTGAGAAAGTAGCCTCTTTCTAGCCTTGTTACCCCCACTTTTGGCCTGTTTGTGAGTGTATGTCAGGGTGTTTTCACTGTCTCACTGGGATCCTGCTAGCCAGGGCCCAGTGCTCATAGTGAAAACACTATGTTTTCAGTATGTTTGTTATGTGTCACTGGGACCCTGCTAGTCAGGACCCCAGTGCTCATAAGTTTGTGACCTAGATGTATGTGTTCCCTGTGTGATGCCTAACTGTCTCACTGAGGCTCTGCTAACCAGAACCTCAGTGGTTATGCTCTCTCTTTACAAATTGTCAAAAACAGGCTAGTGACCAATTTCACCAATTTACATTGGCATACTGGAACACCCTTATAATTCCCTAGTATATGGTACTGAGGTACCCAGGGTATTGGGGTTCCAGGAGATCCCTATGGGCTGCAGCATTTCTTTTGCCACCCATACGGAGCTCTGACAATTCTTACACAGGCCTGCCACTGCAGCCTGAGTGAAATAATGCACACATTATTTCACAGCCATTTTCACTGCACTTAAGTAACTTATAAGTCACCTATATGTCTAACCTTTACTTAGTAAAGGTTGGGTGCTAAGTTACTTAGTGTGTGGGCACCCTGGCACTAGCCAGAGTGCTCCCACATCATTCAGGGCAAATTCCCCGGACTTTGTGAGTGCGGGGACACCATTACACGCGTGCACTACAGATAGGTCACTACCTATGTGTAGCTTCACAATGGTAACTCCGAATATGGCCATGTAACATGTCTAAGATCATTCAATTGCCCCCTCTATGCCATCCTGGCATTGTTGGTACAATCCCATGATCCCACGGGTCTGTAGCTCAGACCCAGGTACTGCCAAACTGCCTTTTCAGGGGTTTCACTGCTGCTGCTGCCAACTCCTCAGACAGGTTTCTGCCCTCCTGGGGTCCAGCCAGGCTTGGCCCAGGAAGGCAGAACAAAGGACTTCCTCAGAGAGAGGGTGTTACACCCTCTCCCTTTGGAAAAAGGTGTGAAGGCAGGGGAGGAGTAGCCTCCCCCAGCCTCTGGAAATGCTTTCATTGGCACATTTGGTGCCCATTTCTGCATAAGCCAGTCTACACCGGTTCAGGGACCCCTTAGCCCTGCTCTGGCGCGAAACTGGACAAAGGAAAGGGAAGTGACCACTCCCCTGACCTGCACCTCCCCTGGGAGGTGCCCAGAGCTCCTCCAGTGTGCTCCAGACCTCTGCCATCTTGGAAACAGAGGTGCTGCTGGCACACTGGACTGCTCTGAGTGGCCAGGGCCAGCAGGTGACATCAGAGACTCCTTCTGATAGGCTCTTCCAGGTGTTGCTAGCCTACGCTCTCTCCTAAGTAGCCAAACCCTCTTTTCTGGCTATTTAGGGTCTCTGCTTTGGGAAATTCCTTAGATAACGAATGCAAGAGCTCATCAGAGTTCCTCTGTATCTCTCTCTTCACCTTCTGCCAAGGAATCGACTGCTGACCGCGCTGGAAGCCTGCAAAACTGCAACAAAGTAGCAAAGACGACTACTGCAACTCTGTAACGCTGATCCTGCCGCCTTCTCGACTGTTTTCCTGGTGGTGCATGCTGTGGGGGTAGTCTGCCTCCTCTCTGCACTAGAAGCTCAAAAGAAATCTCCAGTGGGTCGATGGAATCTTCCCCCTGCTACCGCAGGCACCAAAGAACTGCATTACCGGTACTCTGGGTCTCCTCTCAGCACCACAAGCGAGGTCCCTTGATTCCAGCAACTCTGTCCAAGTGACTCCAACAGTTCAGTGACTCTTCAGTCCAAGTTTGGTGGAGGTAAGTCCTTGCCTCCCCACGCCAGACTGCATTGCTGGAAACCGCTTCTTTTGCACCTACTCCGGCCTCTGTGCACTTCGGGCGGAAATCCTTTGTGCACAGCCAAGCCTGGGTCCACAGCACTCTAACCTGCATTGCAGGACTTTCTAAGTTGTCCTCCGGCGGCGTGGGACTCCTTTGTACAACTTCAGGTGAGCACTGTTTCACTCTTCTTTGAAGTGCCTGTTCCAGCACTTCTGCGTGGGCTGCCTGCTTCTGAGAGAGCTCTTTGTCTTGCTCGACGCCCCCTCTGTCTCCAGACGTAATTGGCGACATCCTGGTCCCTCCTGGGCCACAGCAGCACGCAAAAACCCTTACCGCATGATTTGCAGCTAGCAAGGCTTGTTGGCTGTACTTCCACAGGAAAATACTTTTGCACGACTTTCCACGGCGTGGGGGATTCACCCTTCAAAGGGGAAGTCTCTAGCCCTTGTCGTTCTTGCAGAATCCTCAGCTTCTACTGTCCAGTAGCAGCTTCTTTGCACCCACCGTTGGCATTTCCTGGGCATCTGCCCATCTCCGACTTGCTTGTGACTTTTGGACTTGGTCCCCTTGTTCCACAGGTACCCTCGTTCGGAAATCCATCGTTGTTGCATTGCTGGTTTGTGTCTTTCCTGCAGAATTCCCCTATCACGACTTCTATGTCCTTTGGGGAACTTTAGTGCACTTTGCACTCACTTTTCAGGGTCTTGGGGTGGGCTATTTTTCTAACCCTTACTATTTTCTAATAGTCCCAGCGACCCTCTACAAGGTCACATAGGTTTGGGGTCCATCCGTGGTTCGCATTCCAATTTTGGAGTATATGGTTTGTGTTGCCCCTATCCCTATGTGTCCCCATTGCATCCTATTGTAACTATACATTGTTTGCACTGTTTTCTAAGACTATACTGCATATTTTTGGTATTGTGTACATATATCTTGTGTATATTTGCTATCCTCATACTGAGAGTACTTACTGAGATACTTTGGCATATTGTCATAAAAATAAAGTACCTTTATTTTTAGTATATAGGTGTATTGTGTTTTCTTATGATATTGTGCAAGTGACACTAGTGGTACTGTAGGAGCTTCACTCGTCTCCTAGTTCAGCCTAAGCTGCTCTGCTAAGCTACCATTATCTATCAGCCTAAGCTGCTAGACACCCTATACACTAATAAGGGATACCTGGGCCTGGTGCAAGGTGTAAGTACCCCTTGGTACTCACTACAAGCCAGTCCAAACCCCTACAGTGTGTGAGCAGTGTACAGATGACTAATGATAGGGAAGAAAGTGTATAACCAGGAGGAGGAGTGGAATATGCCGTAACACAGCCCTCGAGAAATCATAAAACTGTTACTAGACCTGCAGGTCTAGTGACTCAAATCGTCTACTCAACCGAATTACAATGGTCTTGACCCACAAACTGGTTTCAAATTATGTGATCCTGAGCAAATATTTTAATTCATTGAGCCACCATCTTCTTCTTTATCACATATGAGAGCATCTTCAAATACGCAGGTTCAGCATGTCTGCTGTACAAAAACACTTTTATTTGATTTAATAGACAAAACGTTGGCTTCATATATAACAAAAATCCGGCCACGTATAGGACACAGATGACCGCTGACTCGCCTCTTAGTTCATTAACCGCATTGTCATCAAGCGGGGGAAGGAATGTTTCTCAAATCATGTTTCAAATCTATCAGTTTTAATAAATGCATACCTCAAGCATGAGGCAGTAGCAGACATTTGCAATCAGCAGACTTTCTTTGAAATGGCCACAACATTTCCTACTGACGTGGTTTCACTGATAAAGCTATATTGTGTATAATGTTTAGAAATCGAGTTTCCCCAAATATTTGTCATTTTCACTTCACCAAGTAAAGTGTTGCGATCTGTTTTGCTCCTATTTAAATCTTTGTTTGCACCACGCTTCTGAATTACAAAAAAATGTTCATTGTAATTCCTGATATATTTTTAAATACTTTTGTTGACACATTTACAAGCTGTTTAATGGTTGTCTTAGGAAAAACACTACCATCTTTCAGCCTTTTGTTTCACAATGATTGTCAGACGCTCCATTGACAAAAACCTTTAACTGTAATAAGAGAAACAAAAGTAAACATAGTAAAAAGACAAACTGACTCCAGCAACTAAAATGTCATCTTGAATCTTGTGCAGGGTCTTTAATATTCATATGGATACTAAAGGGGGCTTGTTTCAGACCCTCTTGTATACTGGTCAGAAACCATTAGTGCACAGGCTTTGCAGCGGCTGATCAGGAATCAGGGGTAATCGATGTTTGGGATGAGCTAAAGACACCGACCCAGGGAACACCTTCTTTTCTTACCTGCACAATAAATAAGTGGGATTAGATTATTGTTTGTGTCTAGCTCTTTTGGGGGGTGGGGTTGATATTGAGAGGTTTCCCAGAGTTTCTGTCAGATCATAACCCACCAGTGCTGGCCATCCCTTCTACTGGGCTTGGTTAGCTAGGGTGGGGAACCGGTGTGTGTGATCAGAAGCTCTTGCTTGATGAAATGTACTGAGATCACATGCACAAGTGGATTAATGAGTTTCTTGGTTACAACAGGGGGATGGTTTCTGACAATGTTAAGTGGGATGCTTTAAAAGCTAGCATTAGGGTTGAAACTCTAAGTGATAGCTTGTTTCAGCAGAAGCGAGCGCTATCCAGGTGCTCTATAAGGAGATGGCGCTGTTAGAGGAGAGACAGACTAGATTAGTGGTGGGGAAGCTAGACAGTACAGAGATTAATCAAAAGATTGCTGTCCCGAGGACCAGGATCACCCATTATTTTAGCAAGGAGCACACCACAAAATATTGTAATTGTAGAGCAGAATGTTATGAGTATGGGGAGAACACCAGTTGCTTCTTAGCACATCACATTCAACAAAAGCTAACCACAAGAGACATAGATGCTGTTTATGACTCTCAGGGGTAAAAGGTGGATACCTCGGCACGCATTATCAGGGTTTTTAGGCATTACTACAAGAACCTGTACTCTGAGGATACACAGCCTCCTGCGGAAGTACACAAGGCCTTACCCGGCGCCCTAGACAAGGTGCAACTGAGTGCAGAGGAGTGGGCATCTCTGGAAGCACCAATATAATTTGAGGAAGACAAGTAGAAATCCTTAACAAATGGTAATATATGCTGATAATATTCCAATTTACGTGTCCGACACTCTATACTTACTCCGGCTCCTGAGGGACATACAGATCCTTAATACAGTCTGCAATCTGAAGAACATATTGCGAGTCTATGTTGGTTCACAAGGGCTTGCTGGAGCCAGTTGGGTTGGTAGGTAGATGTAGAAGGTATTTTATGACTGAATTATACTTGCTGAAGTTACTACCAAATAATATCTAGCTCATTCTGCCCTTTGGATGCAAGTGATGATGCTCATACAATTATACTCAATAACATGATTTTATCCATGAAGTGTGAGAGAGCTTTGTTTTTACGGTATCTACAGCACAGGTGGTGCACAGCGCGATATTCAAAACCTGGGAGGAAGGGGCTCAAGGCAGCTTTGACCAAAAGATTCACGCGTCAGTCTTGGGACAAATGTCTGTCCTTCTTGTCCTTCCTCTGTTGAACTGTAAATTAGAAGCCTATTGAAACAGTAATGTCTGTAATGTGTAATTTCATGTAGGAACAGTGTATCAAATGTCTTCAATGTGTAGTTTTCCACATGAAGTATGCATCAGTTGCCAAGAAAGAGAGACATTTTCAATCTCACTCTTTCATTGACCCAAACCCACTACGCGCTGGTGAAAACACACAAATATCCTTTCCAAGGAAGACCAAATTCCTCAATATCCTAGTTAGAATCAGAGTAAGGGTGACTTTCATATTTGCCATTACATGTTTTAAACCTAACTTTTCAATTACTAAATAAATAGAGAGTATTCTGTTTAAAAGAGAGGTGGTGGATCACTGTTCTTCTGCCCAAGCCCATCTGTCCTGCTCTTGCCAGGAGTCCGGCAGGTCAACACTTGTACTTCTACCTGCCCTAGACCACAGCCTGTCCATCACTGTGCCTGCTGCTATCCCTGGGGTCTGCTCACATGTTTAAGACCTCTGAGGCTAAATCCATCTTTCTTCTCTGCTCCTTACTACAGGGACAACTTGAGGATTATGGGAGCCCTGGGCCAAACATATTTTGGGGCCCCCAGTTCAGAACAGCTTTGAATATATGATCCCGGTGCAGCCCTTTTATACCCTCTTTGGACAGGTCCCTGACAGTGCACAGGCAGACTGTTCCAAATATAAAATGTGTTTAAACCTAATATTCAGGAACAGTGAGGTGTGTTACTTAATATTGTAACACAAAAGCAGCTCACTAATATTACTGCACATAATCTCTGACCCCCTCCCATTTCTCATATGTGAGTTCCTCTTTTGATCTAAATGAAACTTTTTTGTGGTTTTGCATGAAAGAAAAACACATTTGTCTGCAAAATGTCTGTAATACACGTTCACACATTACTCACATTATAAATAAATTAAAGGGAAACTCTATTTACAACAATCTATTTAGGAATTACTCAAGGTCATCAGGGTAAAAACTCTGAGCAGAACAGAGCGCGCTCACTCAGGGGCCCCTGAAAGGCTGGGGCCCTGGGCTGGAGCCCACTTTGCCCATCCTTAAACGCCTTACTAACCCGTGATCCTGGTATGCCTGTTTCTTTGTTACTTTTCTTCTGTTTGGGAGCTCAGTCTCTAGGTTTCTTAATCTCCCAGAACTGATGCACCTGTGTTATCAGACATTCTCCTTCCTGCTGCCTGCAGGGCCTGGTGCGGCTGGTCTATCACCTTCTCTTCTTCTTGATATTCTTCTTTATAACGTCCCACTCTGCATCTGGCTGCTAGATGACCCAGCAGATCCTGCCCTGGAGCCTGGAGTTTGTAGTGATATTCATCCTGGAGATTATTTCATCAACCACTTGCATGTGCCTGGTAGATATTTACCTACAGAAGTTGCTGCTGTTGTATTCTTTTCAGGGATTTTGTTGACCGCAGGGCTACCCAAGACCCTGCGGTAGAATGCATTTCAGTGTGATGGCTCTCGGGGAGGCTGCCTCCACAATCACCCTTGTGTGGTCTTCAATGAGCATTCCATTTTCTTTCTCGTAATGAATGGAAGGATAAGAGTGTAAAGGAGATATCACCTGCAGGATTTTTGATGAGAGGGCTGTTGATGACCATAAGCAGGTGCTATTAAAGCTGCAGAGTATTTTACTTTACGTGCAAGGGAGAAGGTAGGGCACACCTGTGTATCTGAAGTACTAAAGGCTAATGATCCCTGGTGATGGGAAAACAGCGCCGGTATAGACATATATAGAAATGGTGACCTTCAAAGTATAACCATAGCTCACTTCTCCATCAGTGTTGCCAGATAGTACTACTCAGGGACCGGATGCCACAGGTAGGACAGGTCATTTCTCATGAACCTGAGGCAGAGCTTCTCTCGCTCCACGAGATATGCTATATTTCTTCTGGTTAACCCTTTGTGAAGATGAAAGTATGCCATGGTGGTTTCAGGCAGAAAGGTGATGTTGGTGTCTGGGAAATCTTGCTCATCTTTCAGATGCTGTCTTCTGTCCTTCAGAAACCCATGCAGTAACTTTATCCGAGTGGCCAGTCTGAACATAAAGCATTCCTAGCAGGGGATCATCCCCAGTGAGCTGTAGAGCTCACATACATTTGAAATGTGCTTCCTTTCAGTGCAGGTGTACATCAGTATTTAATCACTGACGCTGAGAAAGTTCTGCAGATCAGCCAATATTTCCACACATGACTGGAAAGGTTTGTCCACTGAGGACGCTCTAAAGCGAAGTCATTGGTACCTCAGTGTCCAAGATATGTGGATGTTATTATACATTACAAGACTTCATTGAGTTCACAACAAATGGTGTTCCAATCATGAATGAATGATCTTGTCCATTTAAAATAAATTACTTAATTGATTATTGAATGTCTTTAGCAGGAATCTGTTCTTCCTCGCATGACAATCCCATCTGGCAAGTGCCTCATCACCGTGATGAGCCCAAGACCAGGAGTTTGTTGGAGTTTCTTGGTAACAACGATAGGGGACACCTTTACCTTCTCTATAATCACGTGATCTTCCAGCTTCTGCAGTCCCTGCATCACTGGTTTTCTAATTAAAACAGAACACACCATAATCTGAGGACATTAGGCCCATGAGACGCGCCATGGTGCAGTTTTATCTCCTTCATCATCCGGAAGCCCATTCTAGAGAACATTGATAGGAAATCAATATGGATCAGAAGGAGCACAACGAGTCCTCGTTGCAAACTGCACTAGTCACAGCTCTTCTGCTGTGTGGAAGCTCAAGTGTCTCTTTCCAGGACACCACGATGAACACCTTTGCTTTTACTTCACTGCCTTAGAAGAGGTTGCTGAAGGCTTATTTTACCACATCACAGACATATATATGCACTTAGCTGGTGTTTTGAACTGTCTGGCCCTCATAACATTTACTGTGACCCAAGTGTTGATGAAGTTCTACCACAACATCTTGAATTTTTACCCACCATTTCGGGTGAATTTACATATTCGGAGAACCACTCTGCACCTGCGATGTGACAGACGTCATCCTGCAATTCTTTAATGAGGAACTGGTGTGGGGGGCGTTTTCTGTAGGCCGGAGGATCAGAAGGACCTCACAGTGATTTCCTAGCCTTTGTGCATGTAAAACTGGTCCCCTCAATGGCATACTGTTGGAAAATGGGTTTTGGTAAGGGCAGGTAAGTACCTACACTCAGCAATAGGCCACTAACCTCCACTTAGGTCCAGTTAGATCTCAGTAAATTAAACCCAGCTCAACGCTTGGTAGCTTGGCAACGAGCATCAAGGCTTAACTTAGGAGACAAAGCGTAAAGCATTCAAATATCACAAAACAGTAATTAAATAAAACACAGGAAACAGTTAAAAAATACAAAACCAATTTATAAAAATAGGAAATATTTTTTGCTTCTGAAATGACAATAAAACAAATAAAATCGGATAAGGGGAACCGGAGATATGAATTTTTAAAGAATTAATGCTTTCTAGCGCACAGAAACATAAAGCTCCAATCTGGTCATCTGGTCGCACCTCGACCGGGGAAAAGTCAAAGTTTAAGGCCAACCACGATGGAGCCCGGCTCGGCTACAGCCCGCAGGAGGCCTCTGTCAAAAGTTTACCTTAGGAATTAGTAATTTTTCTCGATATTTTCTTCAGCAGGACCAAGTCGCCAGTCCAATCCGACCTCCTGGAACTCTTCCTCGGATACGCGTCGCGGGAGCCCTCGGTGGAGACTTGTATCTTCGGACGTAGTTGTTTTTTCAAGGTGAAAATCCTTCGACAGGTGCAAACCTGAATCTTGATGCGACGTCCTTGGAGCCCTCTTCGGATACACTGCCTGGGAGGTCCCGGTCAAATTCCTACGTTCGGACTTAGTCACTTATTTTTAGATTTTCTTCACCGGGACGAACCTGCAAGTAAGGCCGGGTCTTGGTTGAGGCAAGCCGGCTAGAGTTGCTGTGGCGGGTTGGTCCCTTTATGGAGCTTTTTTCCAAAAGTTCTCCAAACTTCAGGATCTTCTTCAAGATGTTCTTTTAAGGTTCTTTTGTGGTTCACAGCTCACCCCAAGGTTCCAGAAGCTCTGAGATGCTCCTTGAGGGTGCTGACTACAACTCTCAGAATGCACCTGGAGCAAACTCCTTTCTGGCCACTGGACAGTGGTCAGCTGGGTGGTTTCTTCAGGAGTTGGAGCAGGGGACTCTGGTTAGCAAGTTTTCACCTGTAGCAAACAGGGAGTCCCTCCTTGAACCAGTTGAAGCCAGGTAAAGTCCTTCTTGTGGTGAAGCCCAAGTGTGCAGCTGGCGCAGTCCTCCAGAGTGCAGTGTCCAGGTGCAGGTCAGGGGTCCAGCAGGGCAGTCCTTCTTCTTCTGTAGTTCTTCCTTGTTGGAATCTGGTAGGGATCTGGGGTGTGGGTGAAGGTCTGCCAGTTTTATCCTTGCTCCTGGGTGAAAAACAGGAGGGTCCTGGTTCTCCAATCAGGGGCAGAGTCCTTCCCCCTGTGATGACCACTTCCTGGGAAGTGTGGCAAAAATCAATCACAGGGAGCAACAATCCTCAAAAAATCCATCATGGCAGAAAGTGATTTTTTGAGGTAACATCTGGCTGAGCCCACCCACTTGTGTGGCTAAAAATCCTAAACACATCCCTCTCCTGCCCTCTCCTAATCTAATTAAGGGGGCACCTATTTGTCTGGGTTTGCAGGATGTGAGGGTGTTGCTGGGTTGCTCCAAATGTCCTTCCCTGCCTTTGAAGACCAGTTTGGCAGCCCTCCCCCTTCCTGCTTTCCCACCTGCTGAGAGGAGATCTCCTCCCCCAGGCACATCTCTTTGTGTTGAGCCAGGCCACTTCACACCTCATCCATGCAGCCTGGCCAGGCTGCCAGAGGCTTGTCAATCAGAGCAAAGCAGAAAAAACACTGCAGGGCTGAAGTTGGCAACTGTTCAGGTAAAGTTTAAAACTCCTTACCTGAACAAGTTATATTAAATCCAACAACTGGAAGTTGTAGGATTTATTATAACAATTAATTTGATACCAAACATGTTCATCTGTTACTTAAGGGGACTTTTAAAATTAAAATAAAGTCTCCCCATTATACCCTGTGAAGGCCATTCACTACAATGAGGGAAACACGAATTTGGCTGTTTGACCACATCAGGGCTTATAAAGCTATTTTTATAAGGTCCCTGCTTATAGTTACATGGCACCCAGCCCGAGGGGCACACAGGGCACACCTTAGGGATGCCTTATATGTACAAATAAGGTAGTTTAAGACTTTGGAACTACTTTTAATTCCAAAGTCGAATTTGCATGTAACTTTAATTTAAAAGCAGCCAGCAAGGCAGGCCTGCCTTTAAAATGACACTGGACACCTCAGCAGTGCACCTATGGTGGCACTACCTATGCTGGGACCCCTAAACCTCCATGCCCTACCATATACTAGGGACTTATAGGAACTTTGACTTAGCCAATTATAATTAGCCTTATTTGCATACTGATTTTACACAGAGCACAGGTCCTGGGACTGGTTAGCAGTACCCAGAGTACCATTAGAGACAGGAAAACACCAACAAAAAGTGAAAAATGGGGGCAAAACGTCAGGGGGCCTCTGCAATCAGCACTGTTTTCTCACACATACTCTTAAAACATTATTGAGTTTTCTTCATGTGGCACACATGCACACATGCACCCTCATGACTTCATCATGGGGGGCGTTCCCACTACAATAGTCATAAAGGCCCACATCTTAGACATTTATATTCTGAAGATGCTGGACTGTCTTGTGGACACTTGCTTCTACCCTGTTCACCTCAGCTACAGACTCTTTCTTTACTTTGAGAGCCCCAAAAGCTTTCTACACTGTCCTATAGTGTTGGGACTATTGACTGTTAGAGGTATCAATGCAGCTGTAACTTCTTGATAAGGAGCTTGCATTCTTCTCTGAGTATAAGCTCTTGCAATGTGAAGGTGGTCAGCCTGTGTAATATGAGCACTTCTCCATCCTTTCATGAGGTTCCACCACTCTACAGGTTCTCACCAGGATGCTCAGTTGTGCAGGAGATAGATCCAGGGATTCTCATGGTTCTTGACCAGCTTATCTCAGTAGGAACCATCAATATTCAGTATTTATCTGAGGACTGAAGTGACTGTTGAATGCATCCACCACCACCATGAAATTGTCCTGCAACACTGCATTAGGTGCAACAGGAATATGTGGTACATGACCACCCCCGCAAAATGAAGTAACATCGACCTCATTACTTGCGCCATGGTCTGCTGCCAAACCATGTCAACCACATTTTTCACATGAAGTATTGGTCAGGGCCCTGAGGGTAATAGAGATGCCTCAGCAAGGATACTGGCACACACGTCTCGGTACTGATCTGCCTTCCAAGTACAGGAGTCTCTGGTGGTTTCATATGTGGCCCCTGGAACCACATGTGACACTGAATGCACATGCTTACGGAAAGGCTGGTGCCACATGACTTACATTAAAGGCGCTGTCCTCCTCCAGGGTCATAGGTAATACAGAATGTGGTCCCAAAGCAGCACAAGAAATCTAGAGTACCTGAGTATTGGAGCAGCATGAGCAGTTCAGGCACCATCTACCTTCCCTATCTACCCAATACAAGCGCCGTCCCCTCACCTCCGCCTCTCAGGTCATCATATCTAACTACAGGTGCGGCCAATAAAATAATAAACCGCAGCTAATAATTAACACTAAACCACATTACTAGCACGTCTCCGTTTTTTACTTCGTCCCTCACAAGTTGTAGCAATCTTGTTTTGACAACGACTTCCACAAACCTGCCCAATGTTGGCATAAAACCTATACTCTTCGTCTCAGTGGCTTGTCTGCCCCATACTAGCACACCATGGTGTGCGGGAACCATTAGCGCCTTTGTAAATGTTTGACGTGTTTCATCAGCGCTTTGGCAGTTTTCAGTCTCCATTGGAAATAAATCCCAAATGAAGTCACTTCTCCCAAGCAACCGATGGAGCGACTGCGCAGAGAAGGATGTTTGCAAAGGGATGCCAGTGCCATGGTGGGTAGTATCGAGGGGGCAAAGGGCACATACAACAGCCAGGCAAAGGAAAGGGATTGACAGTAGGAAAGAAAACAAAAAGGCAGGAGTGGGAGGGGCCTGACAGGCAGACAGACTGGAAGGACCACAAGGCAGATTGATGATAATAATAATTAGGCAACGTGGGGAGTACTGAACCCGAAAAGGAAGGGCAGAGAGACTGGGATAAGCAGAGGTGATGTCAGGACCATAGGGCGCGCACGAGGGCACGTGAGAAACAAATACAGCTACAACATTCCAATAGATATTGCATAAGAATATTTATTGGATTAATTTGAACATTTTCCCACACTTCTTAAATACCAGCTTGTGTGATAAGGGGCAAAATATGCAAGCAAAGGCAGAAGAAAATGTTGTGTTGTTGTTTTACATTGTTATATAAACCAAATTTGGCTGATTGGCATTATAGTGCTTTACATGAGCACCAGTTTACGTTACACACTTTTAAAGACATGGGGAGATTGTGATTCACCCAGAATTACTGATGTGGAGCTGAGGCAGGGACTCAAACATTGTCCCCAAGTTTCAAAGTCAGAAGCTCTGACCGTTAGACTGTTTCACTTAAAATAATACAGTTTTACATAAGTGAGCCAACGGCCACCATGAGCGTGAAGGAGACACACAAAAGGAAACAGAAGTTTACTCACAGATAAACGTATCAGCAGTTATGCAATGATCCATGTAACAGGGTTGATGTCATGCCAAGTGCTCGATTGCTGCCCAGCGAGATCGAACTGGGTATGAAATAAAAAGAAAAAGTAGTCCAGAAACCATGCGGAAAACATGGAGCCTCGTGTGTTTTCAATAGTTTACCGGTGCTCTCGAGGAGGGCTAAACACCGGAAAAGGCATGACATATGCATGACTTTCAGCAATGAAATCAAGCAAATTTTAAAAGGCAAGCCCACGAATCAACCAAACTGATGAGCGTGACATGGGCGTGGTTAAAGCCCACAGAGAGATTAGAACAGGCCAGAGCTCTTGCACGCTCGACCCTAAAAAGAGTGTATTCTGTGATGGAGTCAATGACACAACGAGGCGGGGAAAGACTAAAAGCCAGGAATCAGAGGGTATTTCGCATGACACTGGTACCATAGTTCAGACCTCTAACACCATAAAAAATGCTTTCCGCATTTGCACAATGCATTTTACTCAGAACAAGGCTAAAGTGAATATTCACATTATAAGTTGAAAGCCAGAAAGTCAGTATCACGTTGCTGAAAAGGCTGCTGGGAAGTATGAACATATCTATATCTGGAAGGGGTTTACTTCTTAGTACAGGCACGTCCTTCCTCTATGAAGCATAAAAATACAAGGAGAGATGTGTATTTTACTCCCCTTTTATCCAGTATACATCTCTCTCCTCCCATATAGACAGAAGAGCTACTGAACAGAGCATGTTTCAAATGGGTTCCACCGATAATTTTTTCTTTTTTATCACCCAGTTTTGAACTTGTTTTACTGTGAGTGAGTCTCACCACTTGTGCCTCACCAACGGTAATCACATGTAAAATGGACTGCGCATGTTTGCCACCAGTGTCTGCCTTTTAAGATAACGTCATAGCGGCGCAGCTAGGGTAAGGGTTACTTGGCTTGCTACACATGAACGCTGAGCGTGGGTGTGTGTCATGCACAGCCCAGTAACTGTGCACACGTAGTCTGCCACATGGGGGACTCTGCAAGGTTAGAAGTTGACCTTGGATAGGCCTTATAACCTGTAAGACAGCCAGGAGGCTGTGGAGGTCTGTGGAGGGCACAGCATAGGAGAAAGCTGGCGCAGGGAGCCACTGAAAACCAGTTCCTCGCAGAGTGAAACTCTTTAGAGGCCAGGAGGCCTGCTGCGAGGGCTTCAGGTTGTTAGGGCTCACAACTAGGAGAACAATGAGCCCAAGATTGTGGAAATCAGCCCTTCAGACCCTAAGATATCCTTCCATAAAGGAATTGACTGTTTAACCCCTGTATGAAAACAGAGGTACTGAGGCTCAGCTGCAAGTTGAAAACTACCTTCTGTGTGGGACAGGGCCCGAGGATAAGTGATAGCTTATTAATTAATAATGAGCCAGGATGGGGGTGTGCATGGGGCTTCTTTCCCAGAGCTTGGCAGGGCCCCATGGCCCCAACCCTGGGCTGGCATATGCAAGTATGAAACCCTGGACTGCAACCCCAGTCCCGTGACTTGAAAAGGAGGTGGAGGAGCACCGTTGCACACCCTCTATGGTGGTGGGCTCACCCTGATCCCCCATGCATGTGTCTGAGGGGAACAGTGTGGCTACCATGAAGAGGGCAGGGGAGTATCCAGTTGCTGGCTTCTTGTCAGCAGTCAATGGGGTGGCACCGTGGGGAGTGGGCCTCTACGATACACCTATAAAAGTAGATGTTTCGGTGCCCCGGTGGGACTGGGCACCCCGACAAAGGAAAATGAAACAAAATATGTGCAACATGAGGTCACCCATGGATAAGGAATGCAGGTGCCTGAGCTACTAATAAAATATGCATGGCTCCTGGCTGGGAGAACCCCATAATGCCCCAGGTGGGTAAATGTGAACATGTTCTGCTGCTCATCTTAGCCCCAGAATGGCAGGGGCACCACCAACTGATCTTGTGGGGGATACAGAAGTCACAGCAGCACACCCTCAACCCCTCCCCTTGTTTACTCCACTCAGCGCTAACATTCAGAAAGATACTAATTAAATGGGCAAGGGCTTATTCACAGGTTAATTGAAGATCAAGAAAGGAAGTAATTAAAGTGTACTTCTTTGCTTAACTTTAGAAACACCTTCATTTTTAAAGACATCTTGCAATGAACATGGAAAAATATGAGAAAGTAGGGAGCCAGGGAGAAGAGCTGGATTCTGTAGGAGGAAATGCCACCCTGCCTGTTGCTTTACTGGCTGGCCTGCTGCTTGCTGCTTGCTGCTTCTGCCCTGGACTGAAAGGACTGGACTTTGCTTCCTATATCCTGATTTCCATGGTTCTCCAAGGGCTTGAACTGAACTTGCCTCCTGTTAAGAAGTCTCAGGAACATCAAATACTTTATCTGCCAGTGCCTGGGCTCTTCTGCTGATAGTCTTGACTAGCCAAGTGGTGCTAAATCCAGTCCTTGGGAAGTGGAAGCTGATGACCTGAAGAAAAATCCATGCATCGGCTTGTTGCGGCTGAAAAATCGACGCAGCGCCTGTCCCATGGCTGAAGAATCAATGTAGCGCCTGTCATGTGTCTGTGGAGTCGACACATCTCCTGCTTCAGCGTGGATCCATCATCGCTGTGTGTCTGGGTTTTCCACACATTGTCCCTTTTCTCATCGACCCAGCAATGCAGTAAGGAATCCATGCATCACCTTTCCTGCCAGAAAAGAATCGATGCATCACCCACCCAGCAGGGAAAGAAACAAAGCATCCACACCACTCCAAACAGGCATTGCCCATGCAGCATGCTCAGAGTGTACTCACCTGTTTGTCTGGAGGACTGTAGAGTAGCGTGTACTGGGGGAGGACCCCATCCACTAACTTCTGCAACTCCTCCAAAGTGAAGGCAGGGGCCCTTTCCCCAGAAACATGAGCCGTCGTCGCTTCCAGACTGAGGTCACAGCAGCACTTGCAGTGTAAGTCCTCTCCTGTTGAAGGTCAGGTATCAAGTGAGCGTACAGATAGAAAATGGCGGTCACGTCCGCGGCGGTGCATACCCTCACCGCCGGCGTACATCACCATTGGCTCCTGGGACCCAAAGGGTCCAATGTTAACCAATGCAGGATTGTGCCGCGATCTTCGACCACCTACCGCGACGGTGTAGAACGCCAGCGCAGTTACCTCATATCCCCTTGTCCCACCTTACAGGTCAGGCAGCCGCCATTTCAGGGGGCCACATGCCATTAATGATAACTGTGTCACACCTATCTAGGCCTTGCATACACACAGTAACAGGCACATTGCCGAATAACAATTGTGTGCAAATTACATTTTGTAATACCTCAGTGTTGGCTGACTCTCTGCTCGCTGTTCTCCATAGGGCACGTCTGCTGGGGCAGGTGATGAGATGGCGGCATCCTCCGGTGTACAGACCGCTGGTGGACCTGTCGACAATGGAAGAGAGACACGTAATAGTCACCTACAGACTTAATTGTGCAACAATCCATTAACTGTGTGCCCAGTTCGAGCCAGACCTGATGTCAGCTATCCACCATCCCACAGGAATACCCCCTCTAGTGCAGGTCCTGCCAGTACTCCATTTCCTGGCAAGTGGGTCTTTTCAAATTACAGTGGCTATTGCATCAGGGATGTCCCAGCCAATGGTCTCTAACGTGTTGTCCGGAGTGTTGTCTGCCCTGCTGAAACACGTGCAGCTACATTGTTTTCCCTCAGGTGGAGGATTTGCCTACAGGGAAAGGTGACTTCTACGCCCTGGGACATATCCCCAACATCATAGGTGCCATTGATGGGACACATGTGGCCTTGGTACCCCCCAAAGGAGTGAACAGGTGTACAGAAACCTGAAGAGCTACCATTCGATTAATGTGCAGATGGTGTGTTTGGCCGACCAGTACATCTCCCATGTGAATGTCAAGTTTCCTGGCTCAGTGCATGACACTTACATTCTGAGGAATAGCAGCATCCCTTATGTGATGGGGCAACTCCAGAGGCACCGTGAGGACAAGGACCCCATACCCTGTGAATAGTTGTCTGGGGTTGTCCCTACAGATTAGTGTGTGTCTAACAGTTGTACCTCGACATTTACAGGTGACTCTGGGTACCCCAACCTGTCATGGCTACTGACCCCAGTGAGGAATCCCAGGACAAGGGCAGAGGAACGCTACAATGAGGCACATGGGTAAACTAGGAGAATTATAGAAAGAACCTTCAGCCTCCTGAAGGGCAGGTTCCGGTGCCTCCATATGACAGGTGGTTCTCTCTACTACTCACCAAAGAAGGTGTGCCAGATCATCGTGGCCTGCTGTGTGCTGCACAACCTGGCTTTGCGATGACAGGTGCATTTTCTGCAGGAGGATGGTCCAGCTGGAGGTCTTGTGGCAGCTGTGGAGCCTGTGGACAGTGAAGAAGAGGAGGCAGAAGAAGAGGATATCGACAACAGAAAGAACATTATCCAGCAATACTTCCAGTGAGACACAGGTAAGAAGTTATCACTGCCTCACACATCTCATACAATTGTTTGACCTATCATAAGTCTGTCACTGTTACCCAGTGTATGTACCCTGACTTGTCACTTTGCCTTTCCATTTAACAGATGTGGGTCCCACTGTGTGAAAAATGCTATATTACCTCATGGACTAGACTGTGTTACATCAGTATGTTGACAAGAAAATGTATATTGTTATATACCACAGTTATTGTAAATACACATTTGTGAAAGCACAGACTGACTCCAGATTGTTTTGTGATTCAAGGGTGTTTCTTTCTGAGCAAATAAGTGAAGGGGGTTGCAAAATGGGCAGGGGTGATAGTGGAGGAATGTCCATGGCAGAGTCCAGTCTATTTGTTTCACAGGTGCATTGTCCAAAGGGGCATAGGAAGTGGAGCTAGGGCAGTTGATGGATGGACAAGGTGACAAAGTGGGACAGAAGGATGACATTCAGGGGGGTTTCATTTCCTGGCAGGGGTCTTGGCATTGTTCTCTGTATTGTTCCTGGATCTCAGGGACTGTTTGCGGGGTGGTTCTCCATCTGCAGGGGGTGGGGTGCTGGTGTGGTGGTCCTGTGGCGGTGCCTCCTGTTCACTAGCGCCGGCAGAGGTGGTGGGCTGTTCATCATCCAGGCTAGTGTTAGGGGCCGCTTGTTGTGCCACAGTGTCCCTCCTGGTGTTGACAAGGTTCTTCAGCAGCCCTACAATGGTGACCAGGGTGGTGCTGATGGACTTGAGTTCCTCCCTGATCCCAGGTAGTGTTCCTTCTGCACCCGCTGGGTCTCCTCAAAGTTGGCCAGTACCGTTGCCATCGTCTCCTGGGAATGATGGTGCGCTCCCATGATGTTGGAGAGGGCCACGTGGAGAGTGGGTTCCCTGGGCCTGTCCGCCCCCTGTCGCACAGCAGTCCTCCCAGTTCCCCTGTGTTCCTGTTCCTCTGTTCCTCTGTCCCTTGAACCGTGTGCCCACTGTCACTGCCCCCAGGTCCCTGATTTTCTTGGGGTGGTGGGTTTGCCTGGGTTCCCTGTAGTGGTGGACACACTGCTGCTTGACGTGTCCTGGGGACAGAGGGATGGGCCCGCTGGGTGGGTGCTGTGCTGGTGTTTCCTGAGGGGGGAGGCTCTGTGGTGGCATGTGTCAGTGTCAGGTGAACTGACTGTCCCGAGGTCCCAGATGGGCCGGGCTGGTCATCTTGATCCAGTTGGACAGAGCTGCTGTCATCACTATGGCCTCTTCTGTGGGGGGGAGTGGACATGTCTGGAACCTCCTGTCCGGTGACGTTGGGTAGGGGTCCTGCAGGGGTGTAAAGGCATGATTATTGCATCTGTGTTTGCCATCGTGTGCAATGGGTGAGTGACCCTGTACTCCAGTGCTTGCATTCTTGTGTAGGACCTTGTGTGATAATTGGTTTGGGGTCTGTGTGGGTATCTGTTGTGGACATGCTTTGGTGATGTGTGTCCATGCTTTGGTGTTGCATGCAGGGCTTGTTGTTAGGATGTGTTGGTTGTGATAGTGGGACATTTGTGAGGTGTTGGAGTGATGGGGGTGAGGGTGGGGGTATGTGATAGCATGCACGTAGGGTGGGGGATGTAAAAGTTAAGTGTTGACTTACCAGAGTCCATTCCTCCTGCTACTCCTGCGAGGCCATCAGGCTGCGGTATAGACAAGACTTGCTCCTCCCATGTTGTTAGTTGTGGGGGAGGAGGTGGGGGGCTGCCGCCAGTCCTCTGTACTGCAATCTGGTGTCTTGAGACCACGGAACGCACCTTCCCCCGTAGGTCATTCCACCTTTTCCTGATGTCATCCAGTGTTCTTGGATGCTGTCCCACTGCGTTGACCCTGTCGAGGATTCTGCGCCATAGCTCCATCTTCCTTGAAATGGAGGTGTGCTGCACATGTGATCCGAATAGCTGTGGCTCTACCCGGACGGTTTCCTCCACCATGACCCAGAGCTCCTCCTCAGAGAACCTGGGGTGTCGTTGAGGTGCCATGATGTGGTGTGGGTGATGTGTGAGGTGGTGTTGGTTGTGATGTGTGAGGGGATGTGTTTGTGTGTGTTGTCTGAGGTGCGTGGACGGTGTGTGAGTGATGGTGTTGTGTGCCTGTGGATGCTAGTGTTGTTTCTGGTGGTGTCTCTCTTTGGCCTTCTTTCGGGATTTTTGGTAGTAAGGGTTTGTGGGTGGTGTGGGTGTGTGTTTTATATTGGATTGGGTGTGTGGGAGTGGTGTGTGTATGTGTATCAGGTGTGTGTATTTCGATTTGTCCAATGTGGTTGTGTTTTGCAAATGTGTGTGTATTTTGAGCGCGGCGGTGTGTACCGCCAATGGGATACTGCGGTTGAAAGACCGCCACGTGGATTCATGGGTCGTGATAGTGTGGGCGTATTCCTGCTGGCGTGACAGTGGAGGTTTTGTTAACACTAGTTTATCACTGACCTTTGGTGTGGCAGACTTGTGTGGGTGTCTGGATTTTGGCGGATTCCGAGCTGTGGGTCGTAATAGCTGTAGCGGAATTCTTCCGCTGCAACGGATTGTTGGCGGTCTTCTGCACGGCAGTAAGCGGGATTTACCGCCAATGTTGTAATGAGGGCCATAGTGTGCACAGAGTCCAGGGGTTCTCCAGAGGCTTAACAGAGGCTAAAGTAGATAATATTAATGCTCTCTTTTGTGGCAGTGTGGTCAAGCAGTTAGGCTTATCAGAGAGTAGTGCAAAGCATGTGTTGAACAAACACACAGTCAATAAAGGAAGCACACACTCAATGACTAACTCCAGGCCAATGGTTTTATATAGCAAAAGTATATTTTGTTCCTTTATTTCTAGAACCACAAGATTGAAGTTGCAGGTAACTACAGTTGCAAGTAAGTATCCAACACATGTATCAATACCACTTTGTTTAACTTTAGCAAGTTATACAGTTTTTAAGAAAATGGGAATTGTCTGTTTCAAAAGTTGACACACTGCAATTTTCAACACAGTTCTGAGGGGAAGACATGTTAGCACAGGGTGAGTACACGACTTACAGTTCCTGTCTCCAGGGTGTTGGGAAGTCCACAGGTCGGGGTTCAAGTTAACCTCAAACACCCATGACCAGCAACACGGGCCGGCCAGGAACAGAGGTCAAAGTTGAGTAAGATTTAACATGAGCTCCTATGGAGACTTGACGCATTCGGAATCAGGCCTGCTTGCAGGTAAGTACCCACGTCTTCGGTGGGCATACCCGGGGGTTTTAGAGGAGCACCAGGGGGCCACAGATCAGCACCAAACACACACCCTCAGCAGCACTGGGGCAGCCGGGTGCAGACTCAGCATCGGGCTCCCAATGTGTCAGAAACCTTGATGAAGTCCAGGCTCCCTCTCTTCAAATACTGGGGGTAGTTCAGAGTAAACAGTCCAAGCAGGGTTTGAAAACATTGTCGGGGAGAACTTTATGGAAACGGCAATCTCTCAAGATGGTGGCTGACATGACTCAAAGTTATGGTTCTAGTGTTGCTGCAGAAGGAGGTCTTGAGAACTACAGAGCAGTGTGATATGCGCATGCAGCCTCACTAGTGGCGCACTTTACTGAAGAGAATTACAGGGACAGTAGTCTTTTCGACGCAGTTGCGTATTAGAGTAATGTTGAGGGATAGTGTTTGTAGTGCTTGTCCGTTGAGCAGCTTAGGGTTCTCCCTATCGAGACAACGGTATTCAGTGAGTAATTCACAGATTTCAAGAGACATAACAGAACTATGCTTTCCTGAGGTCAAAGCTGAGGTGATATTTCTGACTTCGGAGTCTTTCCTGAATCTACTCGACTGCGGTGACGCAAGTATTCCTACAAAAGAAAGAGAAAGAAGGACATTGTATAAAGTTTGCAATATTTGACTTATAAATTTGATGTTAATTCTCTACATGGTATAATTACTGCTACAATTTATCGTAATAAAACGATTGAATGAACAGAAGAGAAGCTAACGCCTCTCTACCCTGAGGTAGGTAACACAACAGTCTTTCTTTCAAAAGTAATGTTCTATTAAAATAAAAAAAACAGAGATTAATGAGAAGTGTATTAATGTTTTTATTATTTTTAAAGCTCATGCAACATTTATCACTGAGTTCCTAAAAAAAGAGGCGAAGTGACAGGGGAGTTCAGTGTAGAAGACGAGGCAGTCTCTTCTCTTATCCCTCCACACCTTCCCCCTCCTGGAACCTTTTAGTCTCCATGCATTTAGGAATACTGGTAGAGACTGAAACCTTGGGAGGGGCATTCGGTACAGCATCATTTTGCTCGTATGAAGTCTGGAAAATTAAGGTACCGATACTGACACAATGAGTTTCAATAGAGGGACCCCGGGGGTCACAAAGATGCTGCAGGCTGGGTCCAGGGGGTCGGTTCCTGGAAACCAACAGCTGGGCAAGGAAGAGGGCTGCCTGCTGGTTGTCACTGGACCAGTGGTTGAAGTGCCCAAGGCCAGGGGGCTGCGGGTGCAGGGGTACCTTTCGGCGACGGATATCTTCATCTGGATCCTTCGCCATCAACTGGGATCCTCTGGTATCAGGCTGCAGGCATCTTTGTGCTGGACAAGAGAGGTCAACCCAGGGTTGGCACTTGCTCAGAATCACCTGGGGACCAGCTCTAGTCAGTTGGACCACCTGGACATGGACCGTGGGCGTCGGGTGTAGAGTGGTCAGGACTCGCGGATCCGGGGCGGTTCTGGAGTCCTTAGATGGAGTTTCTTCTTGGACATGGCAGCTGTCCACATGAATTCTGGGTCCTCTGTGATGCAGGCAGTCCTCTAGAGGCTTTTCAGAGGTCGCTGGACCTGCAGGATGCGTCACTTTCTTTTTGAAGGGCTTTTGAAGCTGGAGACAGGCCGGTAGGGCTGAGGCCAAGTCAGTTTGTGTCTTCAGGCTTCTCTGCTGGGGGTCAGCTAAGCAGTCTTTCTTTTTTCTTCTTTCTTCTTGTGAAGTCACCAAGAAGCTGATGAGCTAGGTTCAGGGGAACCCTTAAATCCTGGATTTAGGGGTGTCACAGGGGTCAGAGGGCAGTAGCCAATGGCTATTGTCCCTTCTTGTGTCCACTTCCTTTGGGAACGGGGCACAGATCTAACCCTATTGGTCCTTGTCCTCCAAACTAAGATGAGGATTTTGCAAGGAGGGGGTCACCTCAGCTGTGGACACCTTAGGTGTGGTCCCTGCTGAGGTGGTCACTCCTACCTGCTTTTCCTAATTTTCCCACCAGACTTGCCGCCAAAAGTAGGGCTTTGTCTGGGGGTGGGCATCTCCACTAGCGGGAGTGCCCTGGGGTACTGTAACAGGAGGCATGACCCTTTGAGGCTCACTGCTAGGTGTTACCGTTCCTGCAGGAGGAGGTGTGAAGCAACTCCACCCAGAGCAGGCTTTGTTTCTGGCCACAGAGTGCACAAAGGCTCTCACCCCATGTGGTCAGAAACTCGTCTGACGGTGGCAGGCTGGCACAGTCTGGTTAGTCCTACACTAGCAGTTTGGCTAACATACAGGGAGCATCTCTAAGATCCCTTTGGGTGCATTTTTGAATAAATCCAACACTGGCATCAGTGTGGGTTTATTGTGCTGAGAAGTTTGATACCAATCCAGTGAAGCCATTATGGAGCTGTGGGGTTCAAATAACAAACTCCCAGCCCATTTACTCAATATGGCCACATTGCCTTTACAATGTCTATGAATGGACTTAGAAATTGTAGGGGCATATTGCTCATGCAGCTAGGCCCTCACCTGTGGTATAGTGCACCCTGCCTTAGGGCTGTAAGGCCTGCTAGAGGGGTGGCTTACCCATGCCACAGGCAGTGGTTTGTGGGCATGGCACCTTGAGAGGGGTGCCATGTTGATTTTGTCTTTTTCTCCCCACTAGCACACACAAGCTGCAAGGGCAGTGTGCATATGCTATGTGAGTCCCCCTCTACCCCCAGGGTGGCACAATACATGCTGCAGCCCTTGGGGACCTTCCTTAGCCACAGAGCCCTGGTACCTGGGGTACCTTTTACAAGGGACTTAACTGTGTGCCAGGGGTGTGCCAATTGTGGGAACAATGGTACAGTCTTTGAGAAAGAACACTGGTGCTGGGGCCTGGTTAGCAGGATCCCAGCACACTCGCAGTCAAGATGGCATTAATATCAAGCAAAAAGTAGGGGTAACCATGCCAACAAGGGCACTTTCCTGCAGCTATGTACTGTCATGGTCTCAAATCTTACCTATTGCCAATTTTGACACCTCCTCATTAATGAACACTTCTCCTAACCTCATGACATGTCCCTCACCCCTGCACTCCGATTCTACAACAAATGGCTAAGGTTCTCTCATGGGGTGTTTGAACTGGATATTGTATAGCATTGGAAAATACACTTCCACCTGTAAATAAAGCAACTTGTTCACATGTACCATTTCTGTGTTTACTGTGATCCATCAACTCAGCAAAATGATTGCATTGTGTGAATCCATGTCAATGAGTAGAACATAATTACATGAGTGTATTACTGTCAGACACCAAGCCACACACTAGGATCCTAACATGAGAAAGGCGGATGATGGTGTTGTGGGCTATAACCAACTTACATAGTATTCTGTACATGTATTGAACAGAAATCGTTGGAGGTTGACCAAGTCAATGGTAATTTACCCAGATGGGAGCACCAGAACAACTAATATGTGTGGTTCAGAAGAGACTAATCAAATCAGTGACGGGCACCTGTCAGTATTGCAGGATACACTCAGGATACAGTGTGGCTATTGTCAAATGTGCCGCTCTTGCTAACAATGATACTGCAAGACACAACCAATGACAGTTGAAGTTCCATACTTACCTGTCCAGGATAACGTATACATACACAATGTGAATGACTTGAACAGTGGATGGCAAGTGTATGGACTAGCTGATGTTATTTAGCAGCCAATCTGACAGCTCCTTGGTCATAGGGGATGCACATGGTAAGGAAGACAGAAAGCATACCCTAAGCCGTTCCTCCTCCTTGGCCAGTGCACACATGAGAACACCCAGGCACTCGATCAACATGGAGAAAAAATAGTATAATAAAAACAGGATTTATTTAAAATAATTTAAAACTTCATACCTAAACCTATCATAAAAACTACCCTATACCAAACTAACCTAAACTAACTTAACTTACACCTACACCTTTCTAACCTACTCTCAACTAATCTTACACATGTAACGCTACACTCTAAACATTCTCCCTCTTAGGAGACAAGATACCAGTAGGACAAAATAAACTAAGGCTACACATGTACTTACTTAAACTATGTCCTAAATATATATTTTTGTAAAGGTTGTTTTTTAAAAATGTTATATATTTTTTTATATATACATATATACCCCAACATAACCTCCACCCAACCCCAAAATTAAAAAAGTAATAAAACACTACCCATCTAAAACCCATCATAAATATCTAATAACTGTACAAGGGAGAGGAAAGGAACTGGGAGGTTGTGGCACTGCCACTTCACATTTTTTTCACAATTTTCTTTTAATGTCCTTTAACAGCCTATGCTTTTTGGCACTCTCATTCTCCAATCGTTCCAATCTGGCCATCATGGCGGCCATGTCCCTTCTCATGTCAGATTCAAAGTTTGATGTAGTGTCTGCAGTGGGTGGCTGTACAGGTGCCTGTCTTGGAACAGGTGCAGCTGATGTGGAGGGGATTGGATCTGCAGAGGCCCCCTGGACCCCTGATGTTTTGGCCTGCTTTCTGTGTGCCTGCTGTGGAGGTCCCCCATATGGTAAAGCATGCCATGACACTGTGGCCTTTTCCTTCCGAAACCTCCTCTTCATCCTTTTAGTACCTGGCATTCACCTCCAATATGTGCCTGTACCTGTCTGCCCGTTTGTGGAATGCATGTTGTTCTGCTGGTGTCATATTGCAGCTGAAAAATAAGTAGAATAAAGCATTAAATACAGCAGCAGATACAGAGCATCCGCAGATGACCCATCCAATCCACCACACATTCCACAACAATGAGTGACTCCAAATCTATGACTCTTTCCTACCAGACATCTACGGTATCATGTACATGTCACTGGACTAACGGCTATCCATTGTTGACCATCAGGGGCCAGAGGTGAGTGGACTACTGTGTCCTTGCTCAACATTTGTGTCAACAAACTAGTGAGGATCATGTGGCCCAACAAGTCTAGATTCCCTGTTACACTGTCAATACGCGGCACTTTGTATACAATCCACCACTTTGACACCACTGGTACTACATCAAGCCTTGCCCAGGTATCATGGATGCAAGGTGGGGGTCATCTGATAGGTGGGCTAGAAACTTCCCGCAAACTATTCTTAGGTTTGATAAAGCTTAATTCATGTGTCCTGGTTTAAGACCTGGTCTGAGCATATGTTACAAGGGGGATCACCATTGCTCATTGTGTGCCCACATTTACAAATAATTCAAAGTTCCCATAAAGTTTGGGAAAAGCCTGAACTGCACATCAACGTTGTCTACAGACTTCATAACTATTGCCCCCTACCCTGTGCTATCTTGTGCCAAATGTCTGTATGGGTGCCCTTAAGGCCACAGCGAGATAGAACAGCAGCTCTGGGTGCTGCTAAAGTCTTCCTGGCTATTGACCATCATGTGCACATGCATGCCTGGCCTCACCGAAGTACCAGGTACACACTCAGCATTCATATTATATGCACGTGATGTGACCCAGATTACTCACACATATCATGATGGCAGGACCATGTTGGTAAATCTGCTGGGATCTAGCTTGCTAAAATCCATAGAAATTTCCCACAACCATCTGGAGCTGAGTTGTATACTAATTGTGTACGCTACTGGCTGTTGCCCAGCACAATACAGCTCCTTGCATGACTGCGGCCTCAATTTAAATCTGAGGAGTACTGAGGCACCAGTGTCTCCCACATAAGCCCCCTAGAGACCTATATACATTTCCTACATCTGTAACGTTACGTAAGTGTAATCTATGTGTGTGTAATCTATGTGTGGCACACAGTGCTGTCAAAAGTGCTGTGACAAAGCTGTTGGCAAGAGGCATGCTAATCACATAAACAGCTCTTCTGACACCTATCATGACTGACTTCAATGTATATGTGGGCATGTTTTCCATTTCCTGACACCCACAATTCCATAGCAGCACACGTTACCACTTGTGCAACAGTCAAGCCATTCTCAATGCTCAACATTGCATCAGACATGATGTCAACATCCAAACTCAGATGATTTCATAGCACTGGTCACAAAAAACATTTAATTATTACATTGCACACTTCAGACTGTCTCACACAAAACCCTGGATTGCCACACGTAATGCACAAGGTAACACTTACTGGCACCATAGGGGTCTTCAAACCTGGACACCTTTCCACTGGTATAGGGTGGAGACCCAGCTGCAATACATGAAACGAAAACTTTGGTGGTGAAAATCTTTTTAATGGTAAACAGCCTAATCTACGTGGGCACAGCCACGCATAGCAAAAGGCCGCAAGCTAAACGCTTGCCTGAACAACGCATATGTCTTAACTATGCATTTGCGTGGTTAAGGCAGGCCGCATATGCATTGTTCAGGCAGCGGTCTAGCTGTGTAGATGGGCGGGCAAGCAGGAAGGAGCAGGAAGACGGATCTGTGAAGGTAAGTGGGGCTGGGGGAGTTTTTTTATTTTAGAGGTGGATGGATGGGGGTTTAGGGCTCAGGGCTGGGGTAGATTAAAAGGCAGGGGGGTCTGGGAGGTCGGTGTAGTTTGTTGGATGTTGTGGGGGGTAGATTAAAGGGCTGGGGGGCCGGGTGGAAGAGGGGTCGGAGTAGTCTTGTGGATGTCAGGGCCGGGGGGTTGTTGGGGTAGATTAAAGAGCGGGGGGCTAGGGTGAGGTTTTTAGGTTGTACATGGGAGAGTTTAGGGTTCAGGGTGGTGGAGGATGGGCGTGCAAGCAGGAAGAAGGATCGGTCAAGGTAAGAGAGGCTGTGGTTGTTTTTAGGGGTGGGGGATTTTTTTTATTTTAGGGGTGCGTGGGGGGTTTAGGGCTCAGGGCAGGGGGGGATTCGGGTTAGATTTAAGAGGAGGTTGGCCGGGGGGATCGGGGTAGTTTGGGTGGATTTAGGCCTCTGAACTTGGGAGGGTGGTTTTTTGAGGTGCATGGGGGTTTTTAGGGCTAGGGCGGGGGACTCGGTTAGTTTTTAGAATTTAGGGCTCAGAGCCAGGGTGGTTGGGGTAGATTTGGGGGCAGGGGTAGGGGTAGTTTTGTGGATTTGGGCCTCAGACAGGGGGAGCAGGGTAGTTTTACGGGCAGGGGCCGGGTGGATGGCTGATGTGTTTTAGGGCTCAGGATGTGGGGCGTGGGTATATTTTAAGGGGAGAAGGCCCGGGGGTCGAGTAGTTTTGTGGATTTAGGCCTTGGGATAGTTTTAAGAGCATGCAAGGTCAGGGGGGGTCGGAATAGTTTTTTAGGTTTAGGGCTCAGGGCGGTGTAGTTTTTAGTACAGTGGCGTTTTTGGGTGCAAGCCAGGTGGGGAATTTACCATGCATACTTCTTCTCCACATATGCGTTTACAACAAAATTTGTTGTAAAGGCATGTGTGGTAAAGCCATGAGTGGTAAAGACGCGGTCATAGTTCTGACTGCGTTGTTCAGGCATGCATTGTTTTTGTATGCATGGTTGTGCTATACAACCCTTTTTAATAGATGTCTGTGCTTTGTGTATTGAGGCAGTAGTGAATTTGACAATCTCCTTTATGACTGGATCACAAAAAAGGCAACTTTGGACAACCACCCTGACTCCAATCTCTCAGATTGGAATTCATGTTAATTAAGGAGCACTGTACATCCGTAGAAAGTGCCCAGTTTACATTGGCCATGAGCAAGATACCTCTCTGGATCCCTTCTGTCAAAATATATGGGGACATAGGTTTTCCAAATATCTTGACCCAGTCTGCCATGTCCAACATTTTTGTTAGTGTATCAACTACTTTGAGGAATTGGTCTTAACATGCTAACCAAGATCTATCAGTACTTTTCCTAGGATTCTGCATGAATTTAGTCAGGCGATGGACATGCTGATGTCAGTTTCTGGGGGTATGGTAATCCCGGCCATGGAATGGCAAGGCATTCCACCATAAATCTGTAATGGGTTTTTAGAAGGTTTCCAGTTCTTACCTGCAGCATATGTGGCCGCTGTGGGAGCTGGAACACAGAAAATCTGGAGTGACACAGCTCCTCTGTCTTGAACATGTCTCAGTTCCTCTAATCCCTCAGTAACTGCCTGGGGAGAAAGGATTGGATGCCAGGGTCTGCCTCCCTCTGTCTCGTTGAATGTATTTCTCTCATCTCTCCCACCATCCCCTCCTAGGAGGATCTCCAAGGAGTGGGATGGTTGGGGATAACTACGTCTGCACAGACCAGGCGAGTGAGGGGTGTGTGTGGTGGGTGTGAGTGGTAGGAAGCTGTTGTGAATGTCCAGGATTTTGTGGTGGAAGTGGTTGGAGAGGGCATCACATAAGGATTGTGTGTGTGGGGTCTATGTTGCTGGCTTGGGGTTTGGATAGCTCTTTAATGATGGTGAAGAGTTCTTTGATGTTTTGAGAGTTGTTGTCCAGGCGTGTCTTGTAGTGAGCTCTTTTGGAGATGTGTATGAGTTGGTGGTGGGTGCGGTTGGAAGTTTTGAGGGTGGAGAAGTTGGTTGTAGAAGGTTCTTGTCGCCAGATTTTCTCTGCTTGGTCGCATTTGCGCTTGGAGTCTTGGAGTTCGGGGGTGAACCAGGGAGCGTTCTTAATGTTGCAGGTAGCGGTGTGTTTTCTGAGGGGGGCTAGTGTGTCTGCGCAAGTAGAGATCCATTTAGAGAGGTTGTGCGCTCCTATGTTGGGGTTGTTGGTGTGGAGGGGGGGTTGTGAGCCAGTTGGGAGTTGAGGCGTTCTGTGGGGATCTTGTCCCACATGGGGTAGGGTGTGGTGTGTTGTCGTTGGTGTGTGGGGGGTTTGGTGAAGGAGAAGTGGACGCAGTGGTGGCCGGTCCAGTGGAGTTCGGTGGTGTGTGTGTAGGTTATGTGTTGGCTTGAGGTGAAAATTACGTCGAGCGTGTGTCCTGCTGAGTAAGTGGGTGCAGTGACCAGTTGTTTGAGTCCGAGGTTGGTGAGGTTGTCAATGAGGGAGGTGGAGTTGTGGTCTTGAGGGTTCTCCAAGTGAAAGTTGAAGTCACCGAGGAGGATGTAGTTAGGAAGTGAGGGCGTGCGAGGTGATGGTGTCGCAGAAGGTGGGCGTGGTCCAGGTGGTCTGTAGATTAGTGTGCCTCTGAGGGTGGAGTTGTTGCTAAAGTGGATTAGGAAGTGCATGTGTTCTGTGCTGTCGATAGTGTCTTGGGAGTTGGTGGTGACTTTAATGGTGTCTTTGTGTAGGATGGCGATGCCACCTCCTGACTTGTTAAGGCGGCCTTTGCGTTGGAGTTTGTATCCCATGGGGGTGGCAGTGGCTATGTCGGGTTCTGAGGAGGGGTTGGTCCAGGTTTCTGTGAGGAAGACGATGTCAGGTGGGTGTGATGTGATGAGATCCCAGAGTTCTATGGCATGTTTATGAAGGGAGCGGGTGTTGAGGAGCAGGCAGTTGATGTGGTTGTGGTGGGTGATGTTGGTGTGTGGTGTGGTGGTGTTGTTGCGGGGTGTGTTCTGGTTGTGTGGTGGTGTGCGGTCGGGCTGGTTGTTGGGCGTGGGGGCAGAGCAGGTGTCTGTTGCGTTGGGGGTGTTGTGTTTGTTGGGGGGGTCGCTATGGTTGGTGTGTGGTGTGACAGGTGTGGAGCAGGAAAAGTGACAGGTGTAGCAGGTGAATGGGCCATTTGTGTGTGTGGGACTGGATAGGGGGTGTGTGGGACTGGATAGGGGGTGTGTGGGGTGGGGGCCTGGGTTGAGTGAGTGGAGGGTGAGGGGGGAGTAGAGTTGTCTGCGGGGACCAGGGGGACTGGCGCTGGGCGCGTTCCAGGCACGTACGGGCGCAGACGGGCTTGCCTCTGGCATCTGGTCTGAGATTTCAGTGATTCACCGACGTCTACTTTCTGTGATGTTATATTATATAATGTGTATTTGTATAGCGCAAAACTGACCCAGAAGGATATCCTAGTGCTGAAGCAGGAGCTGAATGTGCTAAGTCATGGTCGGGCTGGTTGAAGAGCCAGATCTTCAGTTCTTGTGCGATGAAAGAACTTAAGATGAGGATCTGATGTGTCAGGCAGGTTTTTCCAGATTTTAGGAGTGAGGTGGAAGGCACGACCACCAGATCTGGTTCTGCGTCTGTAGGAAGTCTGTGTGGGTAAAAGTCCGGCTGAGTGGAGGTGTGTGGCACATTTGTGTAAGCTTATGTGGTTCTTGAGGTACATGGGGTCAATGTTGTGTAAGGCTTTGTATGTGTACTTGAGAAGTTTGAAGGGCACTTTTTGTGGATCAGGAGCCAGTGTAGCTCTTTGAGGTGCACAGGTATGTGATTGTGATTTGGGAGGAGGAGGGTGCATCAGGCTGCTGAGATTTGTATGGTCTGCAGTCTTTTGGTCAGGTAAGTGTAGATTTCAGCACAGGGTGCGTTGTCGTAGTCTGCTGGTGATGAGGGCTTGGGTGACAGTTCTGCTAGTGTTTGTGGTTCTCCATTTGAAGACCTTGTTGAGCATCTTGAGAATGTGGAGTCTGCGTTCACTTGGTTGGTCATAGTGAGTTGTCTTGTCTGTGTTGAGCTTCGGCCAGTTGGTTTTCATTCCTACGGTGATTTCAGTGTCTTGTCAAAGAGGATGAGCTACGTGTACTCGGCATAGGATATGATGTTAATTCCTTGGCCATTGTTGATGCCGGCGAGTGTGGTCATGTAGGCGTTGAACAAAGTAACAGAGTGGGGCAGAGTGGGAATCCTTGTGGAACTCCTCAGATGGGGTTGACGTTGTCGAAGGTGAAGGGGGCCAAGCTGAGTGACTAGGTTTGGCCTGTCAAGAAGATGCATATCCAGTGAAGTGCTGAACCGGCTTTGTGCAGTCACTGGATAAGGATAGGGTACAAGACAGTGTCGAAGGCTGCAGAAAGATCCAGTAGCATGAGGTCCGCAGTGTTAGCTCTGCCCATGTTCATCCAAATGTCATCCTTGGTAGTGATGAAGGCAGTCTCTGTACTGTGATAATGCCTGGTTCCAGATTGAGTGTTGTCATTGAAGTGGTTGGCTTGGCGTTTGTTTATCATCTTTTCCATAAATTTGCTGGGTAAGGTAGCCCGAAGTTAGGCTGGTTGTTGGCTACCGTCTTCAGGTCTGCTGAGGATTTCTTGATGAGGAGTACCATGTCGTATTTCCAGGCATCCAGGTATATTACTGTGATGATTGAGTCGTTCGGGATCGGCATGAGGGCTGTGCTGATGGGATCTGGTCATTTAGAGAAAACGTGTTGAGGGAAGGAGTCCGATGGTGCTCCAGATTCTATGGACTGCATGGTAATTGTGGTTTCTTGAGTGATGATGGTGGATCGTGTAGTCAGGTAGGTCCTCTGGGTGTTGGTAGAGATGGGCAGGAGGGCTGCAAGCATGGAAAGGTCCAATTGGGGCTTGAAGCTTTTGTTGATGCTTGTAGGAGGCTGGACTGGCTTGTAGTGAGTACCAAGGGGTACTTACACCTTGCACCAGGCCCAGTTATCCCTTATTAGTGTATAGAGTGTCTAGCAGCTTAGGCTGATAGATAATGGTAGCTTAGCAGAGCAGCTTAGGCTGAACTAGGAGACGAGTTAAAGCTCCTACAGTACCACTAGTGTCATATGCACAATATCATAAGAAAACACAATACACAGATATACTAAAAATAAAGGTACTTTATTTTTATGACAATATGCCAAAGTATCTCAGAGTGTACCCTCAGTATGAGGATAGCAAATATACACAAGATATATGTACACAATACCAAAAATATGCAGTATAGTCTTAGAAAACAGTGCAAACAATGTATAGTTACAATAGGATGCAATGGGGACACATAGGGATAGGGGCAACACAAACCATATACTCCAAAAGTGGAATGCGAACCACGAATGGACCCCAAACCTATGTGACCTTGTAGAGGGTCGCTGGGACTATTAGAAAATAGTAAGGGTTAGAAAAATAGCCCACCCCAAGACCCTGAAAAGTGAGTGCAAAGTGCACTAAAGTTCCCCAAAGGACATAGAAGTCGTGATAGGGGAATTCTGCAGGAAAGACACAAACCAGCAATGCAACAACAATGGATTTCCAGTCGAGGGTACCTGTGGAACAAGGGGACCAAGTCCAAAAGTCACAAGCAAGTCGGAGATGGGCAGATGTCCAGGAAATGCCAGCTGTGGGTGCAAAGAAGCTGCTACTGGACAGTAGAAGCTGAGGATTTGGCAGGAACGACAAGGGCTAGAGACTTCCCCTTTGGAGGATGAACCCCTCACGCCGTGGGGAGTAGTGCAAAAGTGTTTTCCTGAAGAAAGGTTGCCAACAAGCCTTGCTAGCTGCAAGTCATGCGGTTATTGTTTTTGGATGCTGCTGTGGCCCAGGAGGGACCAGGATATCACCAATTGTGTCTGGGGACAGAGGAGGTGTTGAGCAAGACAAGGAGCCCTCTCAGAAGCAGGCAGCACCCGCAGAAGTGCCAGAACAGGCACTACAAAGAGGAGTGAAATGGTGCTCACCCGAAGTCGCACAAAGGAGGCCCACGTCGCCGGAGGACAACTTAGAAAGTCGTGCAATGCAGGTTAGAGTGCCATGGACCCAGGCTTGGCTGTGCACAAAGGATTTCCGCCGGAAGTGCACAGAGGCCGGAGTAGCTGCAAAAGTCGCGGTTCCCAGCAATGCAGTCTGGCGTGGGGAGGCAAGGACTTACCTCCACCAAACTTGGACTGAAGAGTCACTGGACTGTGGGAGTCACTTGGACACAGTTGCTGGATTCAAGGGACCTCGCTCGTTGTGCTGAGAGGAGACCCAGGGGACCGGTGATGCAGTTCTTTGGTGCCTGCGGTAGCAGGGGGAAGATTCCGTCGACCCACGGGAGATTTCTTCGGAGCTTCTAGTGCAGAGAGGAGGCAGACTACCCCCACAGCATGCACCACCAGGAAAACAGTCGAGAAGGCGGCAGGATCAGCGTTACAGAGTTGCAGTAGTCGTCTTCGCTACTTTGTTGCAGTTTTGCAGACTTCCAGCGCGGTCAGCAGTCAATTCCTTGGCAGAAGGTGAAGAGAGAGATGCAGAGGAACTCTGATGAGCTCTTGCATTCGTTATCTAAGGAAATCCCAAAAGACAGAGACCCTAAATAGCCAGAAAAGAGGGTTTGGCTACTTAGGAGAGAGGATAGGCTAGCAACACCTGAAGGAGCCTATCAGAAGGAGTCTCTGACGTCACTTGCTGGCACTGGCCACTCAGAGCAGTCCAGTGTGCCAGCAGCACCTCTGTTTCCAAGATGGCAGAGGTCTGGAGCACACTGGAGGAGCTCTGGGCACCTCCCAGGGGAGGTGCAGGTCAGGGGAGTGGTCACTCCCCTTTCCTTTGTCCAATTTCGAGCCAGAGCAGGGCTGAGGGGTCCCTGAACCGGTGTAGACTGGCTTATGAAGAAATGGGCACCATGTGTGCCCATGAAAGCATTTCCAGAGGCTGGGGTAGGCTACTCCTCCCCTGCCTTCACACCATTTTCCAAAGGGAGAGGGTGTAACACCCTCTCTCAGAGGAAGTCCTTTGTTCTGCCATCCTGGGCCAAGCCTGGCTGGACCCCAGGAGGGCAGAGACCTGTCTGAGGGGTTGGCAGCAGCAGCAGCTGCAGTGAAACCCCTGAAAAGGCAGTTTGGCAGTACATGGGTCTGTGCTACAGACCCGTGGGATCATGGGATTGTGCCAACAATGCCAGGATGGCATAGAGGGGGCAATTCCATGATCTTAGACATGTTACATGGCCATATTCGGAGTTACCATTGTGAAGCTACACATAGGTATTGACCTATGTGTAGTGCACGCGTGTAATGGTGTCCCCGCACTCACAAAGTCCGGGGAATTTGCCCTGAACAATGTGGGGGCACCTTGGCTAGTGCCAGGGTGCCCACACACTAAGTAACTTTGCACCTAACCTTTACCAGGTAAAGTTTAGACATATAGGTGACTCATAAGTTACTTAAGTGCAGTGAAACTGGCTGTGAAATAATGTGTGCATTATTTCACTCAGGCTGCAGTAGCAGGCCTGTGTAAGAATTGTCAGAGCTCCCTATGGGTGGCAAAAGAAATGCTGCAGCCCGTAGGGATCTCCTGGAACCCCAATACCCTGGGTACCTCAGTACCATATACTAGGGAATTATAAGGGTGTTCCAGTATGCCAATGTAAATTGGTGAAATTGGTCACTAGCCTGTTAGTGACAATTTGTACAGAGAGCGCATAACCACTGATGTTCTGGTTAGCAGAGCCTCAGTGAGACAGTTAGGCACCACACAGGGAACACATATAGTCCACAAACTTATGAGCACTGGGGTCCTGACTAGCAGGGTCCCAGTGACACATAACAAACATACTGACAACATAGGGTTTTCACTATGAGCACTGGGCCCTGGCTAGCAGGATCCCAGTGAGACAGTGAAAACACCCTGACATACACTCACAAACAGGCCAAAAGTGGGGGTAACAAGGCTAGAAAGAGGCTACTTTCTCACAATGCTGGTGATCTTGTTTCTGAAGAATAGGGATAGCAGGGTGCACCGGTCCTGAGAGGGGGTTCCGCTGGTGAATCTTGCTGCCAGAGGGGAGAAGTCTTTCACTATAGCTTTCGGTGCTACTTTTGAAGAGGTTGGTGAGCACAGAGCATTGGGTGGCTCTGATTTGCTTATGGTAGCATCTGAGGGATTTATAAGTGCTCTTGTCGGTGTCCTTCTGCCTTTGTCTCCATCTTTCTCATCACTAAAACCAGAGGGTGTAGGTAGTGTCACTGAGTTGGTTAACCAAGTCCTGTCTGTAGGAGGCTGGCCTGGCTTGTAGTGGGTACCAGAGGTACTTACACTCTGTACCAGGTCCAGTTATCCCTTGTTAGTGTAGAAGAGGTGTTTCTAGCAGCTTAGGCTGATAGAAGGTAGCTATGGCAGAGCAGCTTAGGCTGAACTAGGAGACATGCAAAGGTCCTACTACACCACTGGTGTCATATGCACAATATCATAAGAAAACACAATACTCAGATATACTAAAAATAAAGGTACTTTATTTTTATGACAATATGCCAAAAGTATCTCAGTGAGTTCCCTCAGTGTGAGGATGCCAAATATACACAAGATATATGTACACAATACCAAAAATATGCAGTAATAGCAAAAGGAAGTAACGCAAGCAGTGTAAAGTTACAATAGATTGCAATAGGAGCACATAGGTATAGGGGCAACACAAACCATATACTCCAAAAGTGGAATGCGAACCACGAATGGACCCCAAACCTATGTGAGCTTGTAGAGGGTCACTCGGACTGTAAGAAAACAGTGAGGGTTAGAAAAATAGCCCACCCCAAGACCCTGTAAGGTAGGTGTAAAGTGCACCTACAACCCCCAGAGAGCACAAAAGTCGTGGTAGGGGGATTCTGCAAGGAAAACCAACACCAGCAAAGCAACAACAGTGGATTTCCGGACCTGAGTACCTGTATGAGAAGGGGACCAAGTCCAAGAGTCGAGACAGTGTCGAGAGTGGGCAGGAGCCCAGAAAATGCCAGCTGAGGGTGCAAGGAAGCTGCCACTGGATGGAAGAAGCTTGGTGTTTTGCAAAAACGAAGAGGACTAGGAACTTCCCCTTGGGAGGATGGATGACCCACGTCGTGAAAAAGCTTGCAGAGGTGTTCCCATGCAGAAAGACCACAAACAAGCCTTGCTAGCTGCAAGGGTTGTGGTTAGGGTTTTTGGATGCTACTGAGGCCCAGGAGGGACCAGGATGTCGCCACTTGGATGAGGAGACAGAGGGTGCACCCAGCAAGTCAGGGAGCCCTCACAGAAGCAGGCAGCACCTGCAGAAGTACCGGATCAGGCACTTAGAAAGGAGTGAACCAGAGTCCACCCGAAGTCAGAAAAGGGAGTCCCACGATGCCGGAGGACAACTCAGAAGGTTGTGCACTGCAGGTTAGAGTGTCGGGGAACCAGGCTTGGCTGTGCACAAAGGAAATCCTGGAAGAGTGCACAGGAGCCGGAGCAGCTGCAAATCACTCGGTACACAGCAATGCAGTCTAGCGTGGGGAGGCAAGGACTTACCTCCACCAAACTTGGACTGAAGAGTCACTGGACTGTGGGAGTCGATTGTACAGAGTTGCTGGATTCAAGGGACCTCGCTCGTCGTGCTGAGAGGAGACCCAGGGGACTGGTGATGCAGTTCTTTGGTGCCTGCGGTTGCAGGGGGACGATTCCGTCGACCCACGGGAGATTTCTTCGGAGCTTCTAGTGCAGAGAGGAGGCAGACTACCCCCACAGCATGCACCACCAGGAAAACAGTCGAGAAGGCGGCAGGATCAGCGTTACAGAGTTGCAGTAGTCGTCTTTGCTACTATGTTGCAGTTTTGCAGGCTTCCAGCGCGGTCAGCAGTCGATTCCTTGGCAGAAGGTGAAGAGAGAGATGCAGAGGAACTCGGATGAGCTCTTGCATTAGTTATCTAAAGTTTCCCCAGAGACAGAGACCCTAAATAGCCAGAAAAGAAGGTTTGGCTATCTTGGCAAAGTATCCTGGAAGTGTACATGATTCCTTCATCTTCTGCCACAGCACCATCAATCAGCACTTCCAGGATGGACGATATGGCAATGGCCTTCTTGTCGGTAAGTCCAGAAACCTAGTAATATACACACAGCACAGCAACCCTGTAGGACACACAAGACATACACCACTACATTGACACGTGGCCAGGAAGACACTGAGGTGGGACACAGGTAGTTATGTTTGACATCCTGACCCAATGGGATACACACCTATGGACAAATGACGGCTGCCAATAACAATAGATGCCACTCTAGAGCCACAAGGGACCAATTTAAAACCACACAGTGACAATGACATGGCCTGCACTGGCAGTACAACTTGGAAGATTAACCATTCAAAATCACATAAGGCCACATAGTCAATCCCACACCCTCCCAAACAAGATGTACTGTGTAAGGGGTGTGCAATGTGTGTTGTTGCAGGTCAAACACCATGAGACACATAGCATGATGATGCTGACTCACATGTAGGTGACATGGAAATACTGAGGCAGTACCAACATTTCACATCACTCCTGGGGTGACATTGCCAGCTAGCAATAAAGTAGTGGACTGTGCTATGAACACATGTTGATGTGACACTAATACAAAGTGCACACTGCTGCACATACTTAAAGAGACAATTCTTCATCTACATAACAGATGTACAGAGAGATGGCCCTTCCTGCACACATATATCCACCTCCACAGAAAGATGCAGAGGAACTCGGATGAGCTCTTGCATTCGTTATCTAAAGTTTCCCCAGAGACAGAGACCCTAAATAGCCAGAAAAGAAGGTTTGGCTATCTTGGCAAAGTATCCTGGAAGTGTACATGATTCCTTCATCTTCTGCCACAGCACCATCAATCAGCACTTCCAGGATGGACGATATGGCAATGGCCTTCTTGTCGGTAAGTCCAGAAACCTAGTAATATACACACAGCACAGCAACCCTGTAGGACACACAAGACATACACCACTACATTGACACGTGGCCAGGAAGACACTGAGGTGGGACACAGGTAGTTATGTTTGACATCCTGACCCAATGGGATACACACCTATGGACAAATGACGGCTGCCAATAACAATAGATGCCACTCTAGAGCCACAAGGGACCAATTTAAAACCACACAGTGACAATGACATGGCCTGCACTGGCAGTACAACTTGGAAGATTAACCATTCAAAATCACATAAGGCCACATAGTCAATCCCACACCCTCCCAAACAAGATGTACTGTGTAAGGGGTGTGCAATGTGTGTTGTTGCAGGTCAAACACCATGAGACACATAGCATGATGATGCTGACTCACATGTAGGTGACATGGAAATACTGAGGCAGTACCAACATTTCACATCACTCCTGGGGTGACATTGCCAGCTAGCAATAAAGTAGTGGACTGTGCTATGAACACATGTTGATGTGACACTAATACAAAGTGCACACTGCTGCACATACTTAAAGAGACAATTCTTCATCTACATAACAGATGTACAGGGAGATGGCCCTTCCTGCACACATATATCCACCTCCACAGAAAGATGCAGAGGAACTCGGATGAGCTCTTGCATTCGTTATCTAAAGTTTCCCCAGAGACAGAGACCCTAAATAGCCAGAAAAGAAGGTTTGGCTATCTTGGCAAAGTATCCTGGAAGTGTACATGATTCCTTCATCTTCTGCCACAGCACCATCAATCAGCACTTCCAGGATGGACGATATGGCAATGGCCTTCTTGTCGGTAAGTCCAGAAACCTAGTAATATACACACAGCACAGCAACCCTGTAGGACACACAAGACATACACCACTACATTGACACGTGGCCAGGAAGACACTGAGGTGGGACACAGGTAGTTATGTTTGACATCCTGACCCAATGGGATACACACCTATGGACAAATGACGGCTGCCAATAACAATAGATGCCACTCTAGAGCCACAAGGGACCAATTTAAAACCACACAGTGACAATGACATGGCCTGCACTGGCAGTACAACTTGGAAGATTAACCATTCAAAATCACATAAGGCCACATAGTCAATCCCACACCCTCCCAAACAAGATGTACTGTGTAAGGGGTGTGCAATGTGTGTTGTTGCAGGTCAAACACCATGAGACACATAGCATGATGATGCTGACTCACATGTAGGTGACATGGAAATACTGAGGCAGTACCAACATTTCACATCACTCCTGGGGTGACATTGCCAGCTAGCAATAAAGTAGTGGACTGTGCTATGAACACATGTTGATGTGACACTAATACAAAGTGCACACTGCTGCACATACTTAAAGAGACAATTCTTCATCTACATAACAGATGTACAGGGAGATGGCCCTTCCTGCACACATATATCCACCTCCACAACCCAGTTAACCAGCTCACCTGGAGCAAGTTCAGTAGTGTAGGTGAACGGTTCCACATGAGCCACTGGCAGAGGGAACAACAAAGGTTAACAAACTTACTCACAAATGGGACAGTTGTGCATTGTCAATACTGAACATCTCAGTGCTGGCAACTTATGAAGATGTGTTGGGCATTGTCACCCAGCCCAATCAAAGGGCCTCACTGTTGCATTTCATCTGCAATGACATATGTCTAATTGGATGGGATGGCCAGGCCATGTAGTACAACCATGTTACCACCACAGTGGAATCTATTGTGTGTGTGGAAGTATCATGTCCCCTCCAGTGAACGCACACTAAAACATCTTGCTCACTACATAAAGCATGGGAGATACACACTGAACTGCAAGTTTGAAAATAAACCATAGTTATCGGGTCAATTAGCCAAACACAAGTTTTTCAAGTCAAACAACCCAATGCAGAAAGAACTTCACAGAAGCCCAGGATCCCACACAATACCACCAACACATATGAGTCACAGACAGCTCAAGATATCAACTGCCACATGACATTCCTGGTGCAAGCAACAACAAAATATTTACTCCTATTTTCTCTTTCAGCTGATCAGCGTTAAAGGATCCAGCCATGTATCATGACCCCATTCCCCAACCCAAGCACAGCAGCAGAGCGTTCCTACAATGAGGTACATCAGAGGACATACACCATTGTTGAACGTACTTTTGGCATCCTGAAGTCCAGATTCAGGTGCCTGGACATCACCAGAGGCAGCCTCCTATATGTCCCAGAAATGGTCTGCAAGGTCATTTTGACCTGTGCCATCCTGCACAACATTTGTGTTCGGAGGAACATCCCCCTTTTTGAACCTGAACAGGAACTGCCTGAAGAGGAGGAGGAGGTTGATGCTGCCCGGGAAAATGAGGGGGAACATCCAAACACAGCTGCAGGAATGCGTCGCAGACAACTGATAGTTCAAAACTTTTTTCAACAATAGTCACTATCAACACAATGTTACGATATGAGATTAAACACCTCACTTTATCACTCACTCTTGCTCTAGGTAATTATTTATTTATCACATATTCTTTAGGAATCAGAGTATTACCTCAGGGAGCATGTCACAACGCCAATTCTGACTACTTCTGATGCCACATCACTTTGATGGGTATGATTGTACAGCAAACATCACACACAGTTTGTATAAAAAACATCTTTTCTAGTTCACATTTGAAGGGCAAATTCATAGAACCACAGCTTGGAGAGACATCCAAGTTGCCAAAATGGTCTTCTATTGCAGCATATGACACACAACTACGACATCATCAATCATAAGGTAAATAAGCGCATCACACATGAGGGAGTGGATGTGAAATAGCATTGGTAACAGGAATGTATGACCAGACCCTTGACATCAGTAAGTGGGACATCAGCTATCTCTGCAAGGAGCATGTGTGACAAGAGGTGCATCAATCCTGAAAATAGATAGCACAAGTGTCCCAGGTATGACAAGCAATGCTCACAAGACATGCCCTGCACAGTCCATGCCAGGTAATAAGTACTACCACAGGCATGTTTTAAGTCTCTGACCTCCCTTCTCTATGGGGCCCTGTAAATAGACTATCTGTACCCTGGGAATCATCATCTACACTCACCCAGACTCCCATTCTGACTCCTGTGTGCTTCCCTTTTCAATATGGCATACCATAGTTCAACTATATCAGCCTGCATGGACTTCATGTCCCATAATGCACTGCCTAGTAGTTGGTAAGACCTGTAATCTTCTGTCTATTGCTTCCCATGGGAAAAGTCTGGTTGGCCCGTTATACTGGATTCTCTCCTCCAGGGCTTGTGAGAGACTGAAACTGCACACACCTGTGAGCTCTCTCATGCAGCCCAGCCATTTGACTCTGCTCTGGACTTTCTGCTGCCTGGAACTGCTTAGAAGCTGCCATTCCCTGAAGCTCCTTGTTGTGCTTTGGAGTACAATTTATTTTTGTACCAGAGCCCTTGTTGGATTGTGTTACAGTCCTGAGTACCCCTGAAACTGCTCTTTGTTTCTACAGTGGTTTTCCTGCTTGTTCCAGTCAGACTCTGCTCCCTGTTTTTCTGCCTTGTTCATCTTTGTTCCTGACAGAGCCTGCTTCCTGTTAGCCAGACCGGTTCCAGTCTTTGCGTCAACCAGAGCCTGTTCCCTGTGCCTGCATTTGCCTCATAGTTGGTTTCCATGCCCTCCGTTTCCTCTTGGGGTATTGTGTCTGGTAAGTGTACGATAGTCCTCAACTGTATAGAATTGTTTATTTTTATTTTTGTACTGGCACATGTTTTCCAGGGGGCTAATTCAGCCCCCATCCCTTGTCTGGTTTTGCATGTATTCATTAGTGCCAAACAGTGACAGTGTGCTATGGCTGTATGCCTGGATTTTGTACTGTGCCTCCAGCCCAACAAACAAGGGCTGCTAATGTGTATATAAGGACAATCCTTGTTTGTGCCCTGACGGTCCAGACACAGATTCATTTCTGCCACAACCTTACTATGGGGCTTGCGTGGTGACTAGCTGTGAGATTAATCTGCACAGAGGCACTGATGTTCCCTGTTGCTGTGGGAAGTTCTGAGCCCCACCCTGTGTACAAACGCAGTGATGAGACCTGAGTGTCTGTCCATTACTGATCCGTAACATATTTGTCCACACCAAGGTTGCTCTGTCTTCACTCTTCTGTATTATCTGCCGTACCATAGCTGCCCTATCCCCTTGGATGCCTTCAGCTGATCTTCGGCTTTAGGACAAACCTGCTTTGAAAGATACTCTGTGAACTCAAGGGTTGGATCCACAGACTCCTGACTAGACCTGCACATAACCGTTACACCATGGAGGCCAGTACTGACACAGGGTACACATGGCCACACACTTGAACCGGACACTTCTGTGCAGTGAACCACTGGAAATATGTGAACACATGCAGCCTGGGCTGCTGGTCCACCACAGCCACAGGAGGAACATAGGTCATATACATTAGTCAAACTGTGGTGTACATAACAATGTTATGATTGGGTTTGAGGCTCTGTGTCACAAACACTGTACCTACCTAGCATGTTCAAATGCCTGACTCATGGGTAGTGTACACACAAGTGACCATGAAGTGGTAGCCAACAAGTCATGACATGTGAGGGGTAACATATCTGACATAGCCATCATCAGCCGTCCTCGATCTTTCCTGTGTATTGTTTGTCATGGGAAATGTATTGTCCCAAAAGTCAAGCAACTACACACAGCAAAAGAGGCAATAGATATTGCAAACACATATCATGACTGTTGTACCTCATTGATTGGCATCTGATGGTGATACCCATTTGTAGCACATTCATACATGAACATTACGCCAAATGTATTGCATGCCGTTCCAGCAGAGGCATACAAATAGTTTTAACAGTCAATTCACAAACAAAACACACAGGCCATGATTCATATTTTTGTAGCGTTGCTTTGCTGTCCTCTATTGATGCAACACCTGCGCAAACTTAAAGTTTCCAAAGTCTGCACTGGTGTTGAATCAGTTAAGAGAGCTAATCCTGCACAATGATATGAGTATTGTGGGCCGCAGCAGCATGGTCTGCCACATATGGCCAAACACTAGAACACACACTGCAGGTCATACCATCCTATCTCTGTCTAGTTATAGGCTGCATGCATGTTAAAATATGAAAGATCTGAAGCATCGCTGGGTTGACCTGGTGGCCTGAGAACAGGACCTGCTGGACCACCTGGGTGTGGTGATTGGTGGCCCTGTTGGTGAGTACCAAATTGACAAATGTGTATGGTATAATGCTCTGGAGTGACAGTAGCAGATGTCATGACATGCTGCATGCAATGTTTGTGGGCATGTGGAATGCAAGTTGAACAAACTGTAAGTGTACCAGGAATGTGATGTATTACACATGGTAATACATGGTAACAATGCAGTCCACTGTTTTGTTGAGCCATGTCCGAACAGTATTCAGGGCCATACGTACCAAGCTCTTCATAACCTTCACTTTATCTTAGGCCCATATTTATACTATTGTAGCGCTGCATTCGCATTATTTCTGGACACAAAAGTAGCGCAAACTTGCAACATACAAATATTTTTTGCAAATTTGCACAGCTGCTGCGTCACAAAATGAAGCAAAGGCGGCACAAAAAAAATGAACATCTGGGCCTTATTTCAATGTCTCCATGTGTTTACGTCAGGACAAAAAATTAATTCACATGGCCAAACCAAAATGGGCCATTATGCTACCAGATTGCACTATCACAAAACAGGGTCTCCTAGTGGCATTTAGGATTAGGCGTTGAGATCCTAGCATTGAGTAGCAGGCCCCTACGATGTTTTTTCCTTGGACACAATTGCCGGGACTGAGCTATTGCAGTTACCATCGGTGTCACATTGGTGCCAACCATTTTAGAAAGTGAAAGGATCAGCATGGGATCCCTTCTCTTTGTGAATGCATGGTCACAAACTATTTCTGAGCATGAAGTTGTGCAAGGGACCACTGACTGCTTCCATAATACAATTTTATTGAAGAAATAGGTTGTTAGTTTACTTTCTGTACACCCCTGCAGAAATATTGCAGCATTTCTACAAATGTAAACATCTCAATATGAAGCCAGTCACAGACATGGTGGTCTGCTGAGCTCAGCAGGCCAGCATTCCTGTGAGTGGCGCCATTCCCACAGGGTTTTCAAATAGAGACCTACCTCATCATGATTGAAGAAGTAGGTCATTTGCTACCCCATTTTTCATTTGCAGACAGTGTAATTTCGGATGTTCTAACTCTGATCATCCAACTTGCTAATTGCTAGTTGCTGAATATTGCAATGTGTGATTCACAATACCTGATATAGGTACACATGGCCCCTAGTGACACATATCGTGCCCATGCATTCTGTCAACGATGATCAACTAAGACAATGTCAGCATACATTATTTAGCAGTTTTGGAGCAGAAAAGTGGCCAATTCATGTTTAGCGCTACATTGTCATCATTTCACACACAGGATCCCTGCCATCATGTTGTCATAGGGGCCATACATGGCTTAGGGGACGCTGCCAATGAGGCATATGTAACCTACATACAACACTGGCACAACGATTATGGACCACTGAAATTGTTCCTAAAAGCTCATCAACCCACATGTCCATCACACAGTTACTCATTGTCCCTTGATGCAGAAGCCACAATACCGGAGTCACTGGTATTGCAGCGCACCAGGAATGTGGCATTCCATGTCACCCAATAACAAATGATATATGGAATACCATCTGGAATGTATTAGCCACAAAAGTGTGTAGTCAGCTTTGGTACTACATGATTGTTAGGGCCAGTGCATGTGTGCATATGTGTGTCTATCACTCACTGGAGTGACAGTGTCAATGCAGGTTTGCAGTGGTATGTCTGTTGGAGTGTCTGCATGCCTGATGTGCAGCTCTATCATATGAAATGTCACACACTGTGATTTGTTGTTCCCACGTTTGTACAGTGATCAAACATGGAGCATATATCTCCCTTCCATGTCGTACAGGTGGACCAGCCCCCTACACCATTGGTGAAGTGGCTCGATTTGAGGACCCAGACGTATCCAGTAAGTGTGAAAATGTTTGTCCTGTGTTCTGTTTGCAGCTGTTGGGGGATTGACTCCTGTGTGTTGGACTCATTGTAAGATATGATGAGCTGGCACGTGATCTGATATGTGACTTGACTGGAGGTTGACAGTGTTCCATGGAAGAGTTAGACATTCACTAGCAAAGAGTCATATATTGGGAGTCTAGTGCTGCGCAATAGGCATGTGCAGGTGAACAAGGTGATTTGTAGCCACATGTATGCCCAGAATTGATTTGGAGGTGGCCAGTGTCATAATTCAGTCAGCAAGTCATACCCTAGTTCATACAAAACAGTGATGCATTCGTTTTGCACACAAACTTGTGCATCCCTGTAACGTAATGAACATGTAGGACTGTATGGCTGACTGTCCCCAGCATCTAACCCCACATGTTGTACTCCATTTACGTGGCCCTTAAGTCGTATGTTATAGGCGTGTATGCAGGTCCAGGCCACATGTGTGCTTGCATCAATGTGGTTGATTTAGGAAATGTGTCAGTGAGATGTGATGTTGATGGTTGTCCACAAATGGAAACATGAATGTAGATGTGATTGGCCAGTGGTTGACTCACTCCTAGTTGGCAGGCCTCCTTACCTGTGTTACACTGACTAAATCCATGTACAGCTGGACAAAGCTTTGTGGCTGCCCTTGACTTTTGAAAAAATGTATTGCATTCCCATCCCCCCTGAGGCACAGGGTTAGGGGGAGAAAATATATGTAGCTAGGTGTGATGGTCACAGTGTAGATTCTGATTCAAGCATTCATGTGTGCCAAACTAAACTGAACCCTTGTGATTAGCAACTGCATACCATCCTGCCAGTTCCATATACAAATCACAGGTCTTGTGTGCCTTGAAGTTGATCTAGATGATAGGGATTAGTTGGCCTGGTACATGTTGAGTACTTGCAGCATTTGTAATGTGACCAATGGCACTACATATATGCACAGATCAGTTAATTTGGTACACCTCTTGTTGTGCATTGCTGTGCTGTTAGATAGTTGATGGGTAGGCTGCGTTGGCATGTCATTCCTCAGGGACATTATATCATCTGTACTGGGATTTGGACTGCATGTGCTATTTGTAAAGAAGTGTTAGATTATCATCTGTATATGTATCACACAATGATGACACTAATGTTTGCCTCTCTTTTTTACAGCTGCCCACATGAACGCCTAGGAAATTCGTGATTTTCAGAGGCGGGCAGTGCAGTACAGGCACATCCTCGATGTGGAGGCTGGGTATCGAATGATGGGAAGGCGGTATCGTAAAGAAAGAGCCACAGGAGCATGGAGGGCTTTTAGCCCAGGGGGGCCAGCATTGGCCACAACAAGTGCCGCCACCACACCATCTGCAGGCACAGTGGACACTGGACTCTCTGCCACTCCAGCTGGACCCTCAACATCAGCACCACAAGGCATTACTGCAGCACCATCTCTGCCACCACCCCCAACCACAGCACCAGCAGCTGCTACATCCAGCGCAACACAAACCACCACAGCAGGTGGTATGGACATGGCCGCATTGCACCACCTACAACGGGACATGCAAAGAATGATTCGGCACATGGACAGTCTCCAGCAAGAGGTGGCCCGCAACAGCAGGATAATGCGATCCATCAGAAAAACTCTGAGGAGGGCAAACCTCTAAGTACATTTTTTCTCACCCCTAATTCCGTCCCCTCCCACCTCTTTCCTCATACTGTTTTTTAGTGGGTTTAGGGGGTTTAGTGATAGGTTAGAGTCGGCTATTAGTTTAGATAGGGTAAGTGGGTTGGGGGGTGGGGGAGTTATATTCGTACATGTTGGTTTGTGGGTGGGTGGGTGGGGTTTCATGTTTGGGTTCATGTGTATTCCAAAAAAAAAAAAATTAAACATTTAAAACAAAACGAATACAAAAATATATATATTTGTTTAGGATTATTTAGTATGTGTTTAGGTTAGTATATGTTGTCCTACACGTGTCCCGTCATATAAGGGGGGGGTTGATGTTTAGAGTGTTTAGTTACATGTGGTAAGTTTAGCATAGGGTAGTTAGGGACAGTTGTGGGTAATGTATAGTTAGGATAGGTTAGGATACGTGTATGACATAGTTTAAGTTTCCTTTCATACATTTGTAATAAAGTTTTAGGTACTCCTTTATGGTATGTGTCATATGCTTGGGGATCTGGGCCTTTGCATGAGTGTACAGTGGCAAATTTGTGTTTGCCTGTGTGTTCCATCCTGCATCCACATCCCATTCTTGACATGTTTATTCCCACTTCCAAATGAGCTGTCACATTGGCAGCTACAACAAAGCTACATGTCTATGCATCTGCCATCCATTAATCCCACCACTCAAGGTGGTGGTTCCCATGTATTGGAGAGGTAGGTGTGATTTTGAAGGTGTCATCGTTTGGGTCCTGTGTTGGTATCTTGGGCACTGTGGGACGTCGCCTGCAGCCTGATGTTCATGTCAACCCTGATAAGCTGAGTGGTGTCATAATCTTATGAAGTTCAGTATACATAAATCACACCTATGATTTTTTTCATTGTACTCCCAAGTGACGTTATTGTCCAAACACTCTTACACATCCATTCCTGCTGTATGGTGTGGTTGTGGGATTTAAGTTTAGAGTCATATGTCACATACACAATGATTGTCTTGTAGGGGATGTGGGCAGCATTGAGTTTCATCTTGTAGATACCTTGGCCCTAACATGTATAATGTTTACACAGCATTATACTGTTTGTGATGCTTTAACTTCCGAAATGAGCCACAAGCAGCACAGATGATTGTAAAATCCAGACCCTTGTGCATAGATATCAAACCACATTCTTTCTACACTATTGTATATACATTCTGTGGCCATTGACATGTTACATGCATCACAAAACTCCTGCACAGAATAGATGTGTCACATTACACAGAGACAAAGTGGTTGTGTAGGTGCTGTTTATTTTAAAGTGCTGTAGTGCAATATTTACATTGTCCAGGATTGTAAGTCCATTAGTGTGACGCATTCTGTTGTGACGCAACACAAGTGCAATGTTGAGGGACATGTCATTGTACATGCTGCGATGGAGTGTCATTCAGTGCAGAGGAACATGAATTGCCAATAAGATAGTGAGAGACAAGTGCAGTCCATAGTGGTAAGGTAAACAGTGTGTTGGAGAACAGTGCATGTTACCAACTGTAGCGAGACTGGCATGTTGTCATTAACAGGACATAGGAAAATCACTGCCATGTGGCATGGGCTGGTGCTACCGGGTACTCCTACGGGTGAAGGTGATCTGTTCCACGTCTTCATCATCTGATGTGTGTGTAGTCTCCTCTGCCCTTGGTGGTGGTGGGTTTGAGGGGGCAACACACACTCTGTACTCTGAATTCCCGGTAGCTGCCAACTGTGGAACTATGAAGGGCATAACTGCAGCAAGGAGGAGCTGCTGGTTCTTGAGTATAGCAGCAACATCGCAGTGGTAGGTAGCCAGTTCGGCCCTGAGGGGATCATATAGTCATGCATGAAGTGAAAAGTTTAGGAGGCCAGGTGTTATGGCAACTCCCTCACTGCAGTAGTGAACTCCCTCACACACTGTTGTTGTCCTTGCAGTAGTGATTGTTGGACTTGCATGGCTGCTGACTGTTCTGCGGATGTCATCATGCTCATGCGCATCCCCTCAAGGCTGGCTGACGTATTTTGCATCTCCACCCGCACCTCCTTGGCCAGCTCCCGCTGCACTCCCACACCTGTCCTCTCAAAGGTGGTCCCAGTGTCATCAGAGTCCTCAGCTGTGTTTGACCTGGCAGGTCGTGCTATTGGGTTGGTGGGTGGGTCCTCTGTGATGGCTGCTACATCTGTGCTCCTCCCTGTGACTGAAGGTGGGGTCTGGAGGGTTCCCAGGATATCTTGGAGGGTTTCCTGGCTAATGTTTGTCAGCTCGTCATCCATGTCATCAGGGTAATCCGGGACAGGCATTTCCACAGGAGAGCCATCGTCCTCTGCAATGAGATATCGTACAATTAGTGTGTCTGTGTTGTGGCAGTTGTAATGTGACGTCACTGACTTCCTATTAGTGGAACATTGTAATCTGGGTTCCTGTTCATTGTTCCTGTCATTAAGATTAGCATTCTCACAGGCCTATACCCCACCTGCATGTCACATGTAGTGTGGGCAGTTTGTGGAATTGGCAGCGTCACATCCTCTAGGTGTACGTTCTGTCCAAATTGTGTCTTGCCACCTTCTTGTCCTACTCAACCCTTCCTCTGCTACCATTAGCATGGTGAGGCCTTGCAATGCCTGTTGGTGTTCTGATGCCACTTGCACCACACAGAACAATATGGGACTGACCCAGTCTATGATATTTCACATACAACTATACGTTGCTGAGACCTTGCATATACCATGTATTGTATTGGCATGACACAATACAGGTGTCAGCATTGGTAGTGTGTCATGTTGATGTTTGCAAAAGTGTGCTACATTGCACTGCACAGATGAGTTCCATTTCCTCTTATGACTGTGCGGGTGTGTTTCACTAGCTACACACAGATGTCCTCCCCCTTAATGCTGTTGTCTTAGCAGTGTGACAGTTGAGATGTTGCAAGGTGGCATTGCAGCTATTGTAACACAGGAACGGGGTAGACCCTAGAATGGGCAGCATGGGTATGACATTATTGCTGTGTACTTCTTAATGTAAGTAACAATATCTGATGTTTATTACACCTGTAGACATGAGCATTTGACAGAAGTTACACTTGGTTAGGAATTGAAGGGATTGATCACATAGTCATCCTGATACCTCATTTTGAGTGTTTGTTCCATGGGCACCTAACTGCCATTTCCTAATTGACTAGCACACACAGCACAGGTAGTAGTGGTAAATGTTGTCAATGGTGAATGACGCTTGAGGCAATGGCCTGAGACTTTGCATTGTCCCCTAGTTCACATTCTGACAATACCAGCTGTCCTATGACGGCAGCCCAGTTTTACATTCTATCCTACCCTCCTGGTCTGCTACAGCATTTCCAGCAGCCTTGGCATGGCGGTGTACCCCCATGCAAAGGTGGTTGGTGTTGTGTTGTGCTGTGCCCCTGGATGGGCCTGCACAGCCCATGCACCCGTGCCGTGCCCCTTTCCACTGCCTCATTTCCGTGGCTGTCATGCATTGTGTAGTAGGTATGTACCTCCCCCTGCTTGGAATTAACATTTAAGCATTTTTGTCCCCCATGCAACTTACCCTGCATCTGTGTTGCTTCCTGAAAGTCTGCGCTGTCCTGTCCTGTGATTCCTGTGACGATCTCCTCCGGGATGATGGCTGCAACCATTTCCTCTATGTCGTCCAGGGCCTCCCACAGTGCTGGACTCCCAAATCCAGTCTGCAGTGCTGCCTTCCTGTGTAGGAAAGTACCATCTTGCCTGGCATGTTACCCCCATATTTCACTGTATATATGTTGTTTTAGTGTATGTGTCACTGGGACCCTGCAGCCAGGGCCCCAGTGCTCATAAGTGTGCCCTGTATGTGCTCCCTGTGTGATGACTAACTGTATCACTGAGGCTCTGCTAACCAGAACCTCAGTGGTTATGCTCTCTCTGCTTTCCAAATGGCCACTAACAGGTTAGTGACCAATTTTACCAATTCACATTGGCATACTGGAACACCCTTATAATTCCCTAGTATATGGTACTGAGGTACCCAGGGTATTGGGGTTCCAGGAGATCCCTGTGGGCTGCAGCATTTCTTTTGCACCCATAGGGAGCTCTGACCATTCTTACGCAGGCCTGCCACTGCAGCCTGAGTGAAATAACGTCCACATTATTTCACAGCCATTTACCACTGCACTTAAGTAACTTATAAGTCACCTATATGTCTAACCTTCACCTGGTGAAGGTTGGGTGCAAAGTTACTTAGTGTGTGGGCACCCTGGCACTAGCCAAGGTGCCCCCACATCGTTCAGGACAAATTCCCCGGACTTTGTGAGTGCGGGGACACCAATTCACGCGTGCACTATACATAGGTTACTACCTATGTATAGCGTCACAATGGTAACTCCGAACATGGCCGTGTAACATGTCTAAGATCATGGAATTGTCACCCCAATGCCATTCTGGCATTGGGGAGACAATTACATGATCCCCTGAGTCTCTAGCACAGACCTGGGTACTGCCAAACTGTCTTTCCCGGGGTTTCACTGCAGCTGCTGCTGCTGCCAACCCCTCAGACAGGTTTCTGCCCTCCTGGGGTCCAGCCAGGCCTGGCCCAGGAAGGCAGAACAAAGGTCTTCCTCAGAGAGAGGGTGTTACACCCTCTCCCTTTGGAAAAAGGTGTCAGGGCTGGGGAGGAGTAGCCTCCCCCAGCCTCTGGAAATGCTTTGATGGGCACAGATGGTGCCCATCTCTGCATAAGCCAGTCTACACCGGTTCAGGGATCCCCCAGCCCTGCTCTGGTGCGAAACTGGACAAAGGAAAGGGGAGTGACCACTCCCCTGACCTGCACCTCCCAGGGGAGGTGCCCAGAGCTCCTCCAGCGTGCCCTAGACCTCTGCCATCTTGTATTCAGAGGTGTGCTGGCACACTGGACTGCTCTGAGTGGCCAGGGCCAGCAGGTGACGTCAGAGACTCCTACTGATAGGCACTTACCTGTGTCACTAGCCTATCCTCCTTCCTAGGTAGCCAAACCTCCTTTTCTGGCTATTTAGGGTCTCTGCTTTGGGGAATTCTTCAGATACAGAATGCAAGATCATCAGAGTTCCTCTGCATCTCCCTCTTCACCTTCTGCCAAAGGATCGAACGCTGACTGCTCAGGACGCCTGCAAAACCGCAACAAAGTAGCAAAGACGACTACTGCAACCTTGTATCGCTTCCTCCTGCTGTCTTTCTCGCCTGTTTCCTGGTGGTGCATGCTCTGGGGGTAGCCTGCCTCCTTCTTGCACCAGGAGCTTTGAAGAAATCTCCTGTGGGTCGACGGAATCTTCCCCCTGCAACCGCAGGCAACAAAAGACTGCATCACCGGTCCTCTGGGTCCCCTCTCAGCATGACGAGCGTGGTCCCTGGAACTCAGCAACTCTGTCCAAGTGACTCCCACAGTCCAGTGACTCTTCAGTCCAAGTTTGGTGGAGGTAAGTCCTTGCCTCCCCAAGCTAGACTGCATTGCTGGGTACCGCATGATTTGCAGCTGCTCCGGCTCCTGTGCACTCTTCTAGGATTTCCTTCGTGCACAGCCAAGCCTGGGTCCCCGACACTCTAACCTGCAGTGCACAACCTTCTGAGTTGTCCTCCGGCGTCGTGCGACTCCCTTTTGTAACTTCGGGTGGACTCTGGTTCACTCCTCTTCTAAGTGCCTGTTCCAGTACTCCTGCGGGTGCTGCCTGCTTCTGTGAGGGCTCCCTGACGTGCTGGGTGCCCACTCTGTCTCCTCATCCAAGTGGCGACATCCTGGTCCCGCCTGGGCCACAGCAGCATCCAAAAACCCTAACCGCGACCCTTGCAGCTAGCAAGGCTTGTTTGCGGTCTTTCTGCGTGGGAACACCTCTGCAAGCTTCTTCATGACGTGGGACATCCATCCTCCAAAGGGGAAGTTCCTAGTCCTCTTCGTTCTTGAAGAACACAAAGCTTCTTCCATCCGGTGGCAGCTTCCTTGCACCCTCAGCTGGCATTTCCTGGGCATCTGCCCACTCTCGACACTGTCATGACTCTTGAACTTGGTCCCCTTGTTTCACAGGTACTCAGGTCCGGAAATCCACTGTGGTTGTTTTGCTGGTGTTGGTTTTCCTTGCAGAATCCCCCTATCACAACTTCTGTGCTCTCTGGGGGTTGTAGGTGTACTTTACACCTACCTTACAGGGTCTTGGGGTGGGCTATTTTTCTAACCCTTGCTGTTTTCTTACATTCCCAGCGACCCTCTACAAGCTCACATAGGTTTGGGGTCCATTTGTGGTTCGCATTCCACTTTTGGAGTATGTTTCACAGGTACTCAGGTCCGGAAATCCACTGTGGTTGTTTTGCTGGTGTTGGTTTTCCTTGCAGAATCCCCCTATCACGACTTCTGTGCTCTCTGGGGGTTGTAGGTGTACTTTACACCTACCTTACAGGGTCTTGGGGTGGGCTATTTTTCTAACCCTTGCTGTTTTCTTACAGTCTCAGCAACCCTCTACAAGCTCACATAGGTTTGGGGTCCATTTGTGGTTCACATTCCACTTTTGGAGTATATGGTTTGTGTTGCCCCTATAGCTATGTGCTCCTATTGCAATCTACTGTACCTTTACATTGCTTGCATTACTTCCTTTTACTATTACTGCATATTTTTGCTATTGTGTACATATATGTTGTGTATATTTGGCATCCTCATACTGAGGGTACTCACTCTTGAACTTGGTCCCCTTGTTTCACAGGTACTCAGGTCCGGAAATCCACTGTGGTTGTTTTGCTGGTGTTGGTTTTCCTTGCAGAATCCCCCTATCACAACTTCTGTGCTCTCTGGGGGTTGTAGGTGTACTTTACACCTACCTTACAGGGTCTTGGGGTGGGCTATTTTTCTAACCCTTGCTGTTTTCTTACATTCCCAGCGACCCTCTACAAGCTCACATAGGTTTGGGGTCCATTTGTGGTTCGCATTCCACTTTTGGAGTATGTTTCACAGGTACTCAGGTCCGGAAATCCACTGTGGTTGTTTTGCTGGTGTTGGTTTTCCTTGCAGAATCCCCCTATCACGACTTCTGTGCTCTCTGGGGGTTGTAGGTGTACTTTACACCTACCTTACAGGGTCTTGGGGTGGGCTATTTTTCTAACCCTTGCTGTTTTCTTACAGTCTCAGCAACCCTCTACAAGCTCACATAGGTTTGGGGTCCATTTGTGGTTCACATTCCACTTTTGGAGTATATGGTTTGTGTTGCCCCTATAGCTATGTGCTCCTATTGCAATCTACTGTACCTTTACATTGCTTGCATTACTTCCTTTTACTATTACTGCATATTTTTGCTATTGTGTACATATATGTTGTGTATATTTGGCATCCTCATACTGAGGGTACTCACTGAGATACTTTTGGCATATTGTCATAAAAATAAAGTACCTTTATTTTTAGTATATCTGTGTATTGTGTTTTCTTATTATATTGTGCATGACACCAGTGGTATAGTAGGAGCTTTGCATGTCTCCTAGTTCAGCCTAAGCTGCTCTGCTATACCTACCTTCTATCAGCCTAAGCTGCTAGAAACACCTCTTCTACACTAATAAGGGATAACTGGACCTGGTACAGAGTGTAAGTACCCCTTGGTACCCACTACAAGCCAGGCCAGCCTCCTACATCCTGTTCCTTGACATTTTTTCCTTTGTCCTGCGCTTGCAGTCATTCCAGCGTTTCTTACAGTCGGTGACAGTTCTCCTAACCTCTGCCACACTGTTTATCTTGTCGAAAATTTGTTGCAAAATTGCCTCTCTCATCCCAATTGGCAATTTGGAGGTGATATAAAGTTGATGCTGGTGCTCCGTCACCTCTCTGACCAGTATTTCATGCTCCTCTGCGCTGAAACGACACTTATTTCTCTTCTTCTCTCTCCCCTGGGTCTTGTTTGTGTCCTCCTGGCTGGTTCCTGGTAAATTGAGGTCTCCCTGGGGTCTCTCTTGGCTTCTGGGATCCATTTTGGGGCTCCTTAGCACTGTTTGCTGCATTAGCGCCGCTTTTTGATGCTATTTTATGAAAAAATGGCGCATATCCGGTTTACGATGTTTTCCCTGTCGAAAACCGGATTTGAGTCATTTTTTCTGGCATTAACGTCGTTTTGCTTTACAACGCGGCGCAATGGTTTGAGTAAAAAAAAAAGACTCTAACCAGTTCTTAGCGCCACCGTGCGTCAAAGTATAAATTTAACGCACAGGTGGTGCTAACAAATGGCGTTAAGCTGCACTAAACTTTTTGACGCAAAACTGCGCTAGCGCAGTTTTGCGTCAAAAAGTTTAAATATGGCCCTTCGCTTGTTATTTGAAGGGAGTCCCAGTATCCTTGATTAGACCTGCATTCCAGGTGCTCTCCAATGGCAGCTATGCGCTCCTTAACAGTGCAAACTGTTGTGGGATGCAAGCCGGAATACCTTACAATGTTTCCGTCTCCAAAGTTGTTGCAGGAATGTCCTTTTTCCACCCGTACAATTCAAAGGAGTAGTGGACATCTGGCCCCATATTGCTACTTCTGATGTTAATTTTGACAAGTTGAGCAGATAAAAGGCCTTATTGTTCCAAAAACATGTGGCGCTTACATCAGCCCGCAAGACCTATGCGCCTCAAGTTGCGAGGTCATCGGTGGAAATTCAGTCCCTTTTAAATACCAACTTTCTGAGACACTTTGGTGAACTTGTGGGACGAATATTCAATGTGTCTAGCACTAGTGGGATCACCCACCTTTTTAATCCTGTTGGTTCTGGTTTCATTAACACCTTCTCCTCTATATTTGGCTTGATACCTTCAGCCATTCACTCACTTTTTCCGAGTGTTTTCGGGGGATTCCCGCTCACTTTGGCTTTAATTGGTGGCCTTCTGCTATTGTTACTTTTTCTGCGCAATGGCTGTCCCTTCACAGCAAGGAGGACTGAAGGCGCTACGACCAGTGCAACTGTGTCGTGACCGCATGATGCAGTATTTCAGAGCACCAGTCCTGCTACGGCTGGAGTATGATTGGTCTTTGTCATTCTAACCGGTTTTGGATTGTGTGCAGCCTGTGTTTCTATGCGTCTGGTGCCCTCTTGAATGTGCACTGGACCTGTGTCTTTCTACGCAGCTTTTACTTTCATTGGATGCTGATCTGCTGATGTTCTCGATGAAGGCTCATCATCAGACATGCCCATTGAGGGTGCGTTTGCTAAGGCAGACGGCGTATGAACTGCCCTGTGTGGATACGGCGGATCTTACCTCTGCTGTGGGCATGACATGGAATGCTGCTGCCTCAGCTGAGGCTCTGACTCTGGAACATGTGTGCTCTGTGGTCTTCCCTGGACCTGACTTGGATATTTTGTCACCTGCGGAAGTTGACCATCTCTTCTTCATTTGTCCTGAATTACTTGGACTTCTGAATTTGGTTGCATATACCACGTAGTGGGTTTTCAAATTGTTCTTTCCTCTGGCTTTTGTTCACCTGAACTTGTCATCATTAACGCCTTGGTTGATGCCTTAGTTTTAGAGTTTTTATACATTAGTTTTAAGCCACCTTTGACAGGCAAGGGGAGGGTGTTGTGTAGCTATTTTAGCCGTGTTTTGGGCACATTATTTTATCTGGTTAGGCCTGCAGCTGTGCACTTTTGCACACCTACGTTTTAATCAGCATTGCTTTATTTTCCTAGCAATATCTTCATTTGCGGTGCTGTTTTATTTCTCTCTATCTTGTTGTTCTTTCGCCTAGAAAAGCATCACGTTCTATGTAGGACATGTAGTTCACTTTGTGCCTTTCCAAGACTACAGTTACATAGGATTGCTGACAAACGTGGTCTGTGTCTCCTGCATTCACAGAAAACAACACATTCATATGTGATGGACCATTTCTTAGAATGTTAGCTGTTTTATTATAAAACACCCCTTTGTCCCAAACATGTATGCTGATTGCTGCAAGCTTCACTACAGCTACCTGCTTAGACGAACGAACCTTGCTCCAGATGGGGACTTGTCATGGTAGACTTCAGGCCTCCTTTCCCAAGGTATGAGGGATGATGTTCTTCCAGGAGGAAACCCGAAGGGCAGATTAGGTTTAGTATGCTGTGCTCATACTTAGAGTAAGGTGGGGGTTATAGATCTATTCCCCAGTTTAGACATCATGGTAGGGCTGTTCTTGTGTTTTACATTTTTAGTCACATGCCTGCTCCTATTGTCTTTTATTATCCTTGTTATTGCTATGCACCTGCTTTTATCTAAATTACAGATATTTTAATAAATGCTTATTTAAATATATTCTGCCTCTTTTGTCTTTGCCTGAGTGAGATCTTGGTAACTGAGAGAACGGGATGCGGTCTGATGTACCACGATTACCTGGGGAGTCTATTGTACCATGAGCTTGGTTGCCACAATCATCTCAGCCAGAGATGGGCGCTGCTAGTTAGCCGGAAATCCCGGATTAGGCCAACGGGTGTCACCAGGTGTGGAACTGTACCCAGTACCCATAATCTAGGCAATCCTACCACCCAAATCCAGTAGCCTCATTACCCTAATGAGAACCTATGCGACAATGTCCTGATCTTCGATTTTATCTCTTCTCTGCGTATTAGGACAACAGAACTTCAGAGTGCGCGAGACTAAGGACCTGATTTGCAACTTGGCAGTAATGCCACCAATCCACTGCGGTGGTGGACCTGAAAACACAGTCAAGTCGATGGTGTTCCACCTGCCGTATTTAGATGTATTGCAGCTCAGCCGCAGACCTCCACAATGGAATGCTCTTCCTAGCCGTCAGGCTGGCAGGTTCCCATTGACCCTATTTAGATGTTACAGTCTTGCTGGCGGTGGAATTCTGACAGAGTAACCCCGTCTCTGGACCCAATGGACATCGTACAATGGCAGTGGCAATGAAATAGCGGTAAGTCATGCAGACACACCTTAGCCATATGTGTCCCCCTGCACAAGACACTACACAACACACCACATACACACAATATTGCCATTCCAACACTACACAACACGTACATACCAAAAACACACATTGCCATACATCCATGACACAACACACACACATTTTTGACATTGCACCCACACACGACACAACCACAACAAACAACACAACTACACACTCATCTACACATACACACTCACACACCGGCACACCTACACACATCACAGCAATGACAACCACACAGGAACACTCATCTAAATGTTGCACACAGCAACTAAATGCACAACCATACATACACAACATCGAATCGCCATGCAAGTGGCACACATATAGGCACAACCACATCACACACTCCAGCTCCCTCTGCCTCAACCTGCCAAACGCATTGCACACACACATAGGCGTAAAGACTCACATACACAACTGGAAGCACAACATCACAGGTACAGGTCCCCTTGCAATGTGCACCCATGGACATAGTCGACGGGTGTGAATGTTAACGTTACTGTGGCGCCAGTATTTATTTGGCAATGAATACTGACACTAAAATGACAGTTGTGTATGATGTGTCATCTACCAGTGTGTCTCCATCCATGTCCCACACAAATGTGCTCCTTACATATGCATGCCACAGTAATTAAAGAAATTACTGTGATATGTATATGTCTGCAGTGGTCCCACGCTCATGTGCCATGACCACATGACATGCACAGCCAATGCAAGTTCCCTACCTTTTCTTCGTGGTCGAGTGGCAGCAGCGACAGAAGGCCATGTCAAGTCAAAAACGGAAATGGAATGGGGAAAATGGTAGGTTTCTACCCCATTTTCCCTCCAATCCACCATCTCAGATGTGGAGGGTGGACCGCCACATTTGACTTGGTGTTAAGGCACATCGAAACCTGCTTGGCGGTAGAGGTGGCTGGAGACCCACCGTCAGTCCCTACTCCAAATACCGGGGTTGAGGCGGCTGGAGATTCTCGGCGAAGTTGGCGGGACTCAGGCACTCTTTCACCTATGGTCCCGCCAACATCTAATTCTTAGGGGCAGACCGCCAAGGCAGCTGATGGGTTTTCTGAGGGAAAACTGGTGACAGGATCATTACTGCCAATATCTAAATCAGGCCCTAGGTCTGTCCACACCATCAGAAACTGTTGGCCCAATTCCTAGGTAGCTCACAGTGCCTCACCAGGAGCCCAAACTAACCGGGGTGGAAGGTGATTAAGGCAACCTGAACATGACGCTCTGACTCCTCAGGGAAGCCATGGAAATAGATCTTACACTCTTTGTTGTATTACTCATGCATGCTCAGGCGAAACACAAAAAATGATGCAAGATTTTTCAATACAATTAACAAAACAATCACAATCTAGTATATAGAGAGTGAGCTGCGATAATTAGGCAGATGAAACAAAGCAAAGTAATCAGCATTACAAATCTGGTAAAGAAAAGGAACAGTCCAACCAAGATGCTTGTGGTGCTAGATGGTCTAAATATTCTAGAAGTTCTAGATTTTATAGAGGTTCCCACCTAACCCTAAGCCTATTTACCCGAGAGCATGGGAGGTGTCCCCATCTAGCTGGCCCAATCTTAGGGATTAGCCACAGCCCCATACCTAGAGGATGTCAGGAGTCGGCCTGCGATGTAGATGGCAATCCTTTCCGGCCAGTAGATTCGCACCAGCTGAACAGCATATCACACAGCATTCGTCCCAGGACGGTCGTGGCTGGCATGCCCTCTGCCCCTCCTGGGTCAGTGTATCACTTATATAATTAAATCATGCTGAATAGAAAGCACAGTCCTGATGTAAAGCTGTGTCTAGGTGGTAGAAGCTGTCACCTGAGCAGGCAACACAAGCTAGCAGATTGTGTACCATTTTCTTATCCTTGGACAGAAAGTACAGATCACATGTAGTGCAAAGGCTAACTAAACAAGCTGCGTGTTCTCTATGTTCGTTGAATAAAACAAAGGTTATTGCTAAATGCCTCTTTGCTAAAACAAATAAAATATGAAATATAAAATGAAGCTAAACAAATCTAAAACAGGGGGAACAAACTCGGGCCCAAGAGGTCCACATGACAGAAGCTCAGGTTTGAGAGGATCTATTAAATAGATTTGCCATATTACTGACTGTATGATCGCAAGGCCCAGCATCCCTCTTCAATAGAGTATTGCATTTGAATCCTTTCACCATACCCAACTCTCTCTCAAATAGTTCAGAAGATTCTTTCGGAATGTCATACCCATCCTCACCCTAGGATACTAGTAAAATTTATTCTGAGGGATTAGGCCTAAGTGTCATTTTCCCGCATTACCACAATGCCTGAGATTGTTTTTTGGTCATTTTCCCGCATTACCTCAGTGCCTGAGATTGTCACGTAAAAGTACCATGTCCTTAAGTGCGGTAAAGCTGCGAGTACTTTATATTAAAGGCCACAAGGTGGCGATGGTGTACAACGGGAGGTATAGGATTCTCTGTATATTACAAGAAATATGCATCCCACTATCACAGAAACTCCTATCCCAACCAAGCGAACCACAGAGAATTGAAGACTTAAACACAAAACCACACACCCGCCTAATTAGCGTACAAAAGCACCCCCTCCTCAAACCATGGCACCAAATACGGCATTGCTTTCAGCGGGCAGGAGTAAATGCCATGTTCCTCCCACAGGTGGGAAGATGCAGAGTGGGGTGCGCTTGCCAGCCCCCACAGTTTCTCGTTGCTCAAATGGGTGTAATTTCTGATATTTATATGTTTCCCTGCTTGATGGCTTCATTGCAGTGGAGAAGTGTGGCTCAATGGTTAGAGCGGCAGACCCTGAAGCAGAGATCTGGCTCAAGACCAGGGTTCAAGTCCCGCTTCGGCAGGTCTTGGGCTCAATTCCCCTTGACCAGATAATTCTCGCCTCGGTGCCTAATCTAAATCATGGGTCCCACTCTGCAACTCTGGGCAATAGCTTGCTTAATCTCCACAACGGCCCCAACAGCGCTTGGATGCCTGGCTTCACCCTGGGGGTGCTCAGGAGTGGGTGCCTCACAGGGAAAAACCAGGAGGGGTTCCATAGCGGTATGAGTACAGCGCCTTGAGACCCTAACGGGTGAGTAGTGCGCTATACAAGTGCTAATTTACATTTTACATTTACATTGCTTGATTTTGCTTGTGAGAAAGTGTCACATCTTGTAAAGTAGAAATTCATACACAAACCATGCCATGCAGAAACAAGGTGTCCCCCCCTTCACTCTGCATGTGTAGAGGGGTGGGACAGCTGTGATGGGACCACCCTGGCCAGATTCCTAGGTAGCTCACAGTGCCTCACCAGGACCCCAAACTAACCGGGGTGGAAGGTGATTATGGCAACCTGAACATGACGCTCTGACTCCTGATGGTCCACAGCTGAGACATCGGGTTCCATTGTCACCAAAGATAAAAGAAGGCTGTAAAAACAACTCAATACCCCTCTTGATTGCTTGTCCCTTACTCAGGTGAGTCATTCATTACAAAGATCATCAAACTTACAGCGAGACATCCAGGATTGCAGGGAACCAGAAGTGGGGGAACAACAGAAGAGATGTGAGAGGGTCCAGGATATCACCTGCCCCATTATAATTAATGCACTTTAGAAGTATGTATGTTCTCTTTCCCTCCCCCCTCTACCTTCTACCCTGTGTGTACCCTGCTCTCCCATCACTCCCTCCTCTCCTTTCCCTGCCCCCTCCACCTTCTACCCTCTGTATCCCCTGCTCCCACATCTCTCCCTCTTCTACCCTGTGTATCTCCTGCTCACCCATCACTCCCTCCTCTCCTTTCCCCGCCTCTTCTCTGCATTCTACACTGTGTATCTCTCGCTCTCCCCTCCACCTTCTGCCCCGTGTATCCCCTGTTCTCACTCCCCCTCTCCTCTCTCTGCCTCCTCCTCCTTCTGCCCAGTGTATCCCCTGCTCTCCTATCCCTCCCTCCTCTACTCTGTGCCCCTTCACCTTCTACCCTGTGTATTAACTGCTCTCTGATACCTCCCACCCTTCCTCTGTGCCCCTCCACCTTCTACCCTGTGTATCCCCTGCTCTTCCATCACTCCCTCCTCTCCTTTCTCTGCCCCCTCCACCTTCTACCCTGTGTATCCCTTGCTCTCCCATCACCCCTCCTCTCCTCTCTGTGCCCTTCCACCTTGGGTACCCCCAGCTCTCCCATCGCTCCCTCCTGTCCTTTCCCTCCCCCTCTACCTTCTACCCTGTGTATACCCTGCTCTCCCATCACTCCCTCCTCTTTCTTTGCCCCCTCCACCTTCTACCCTGTGTATTCCCTGCCCTTCCATCACTCTCTCCTCTCCTTTCTCTGCTCCTTCCACCTTCTACCCTGTGTATCCCCTGCTCTCCCATCACCCCTCCTCTCTGTGCCCGTCCTCCTTCCACTTTGGGTACCCCCAGCTCTCCCATCACTCCCTCCTGTCCTTTCCCTCCCCCCTCTACCTTCTACCCTGTGTTTACTCTGCTTTCCCATCACCTCCTCCTCTCTGCTCTGTGCCCTCCACCTTCTACCCCTTGTATCCCCTGCTCTCCCATCACTCCCTTCTCTCCTTTCCCTGCCCACTCCACCTTCTACTCCTGTGTATCTCCTTCTCTGCCATCACTCCCTCCTCTCCTTTCCCTGCCCTCTCTACCTTTTTCACTATGTATGCCCTGCTCTCCCATCACTCCCTCCTCTCCTCTCTGTGCCCTCCGCCTTCTACCCCTTGTATCCCCTGCTCACCCATCACTCCCTTCTCTCCTTTCCCTGCCCCCTCCACCTTCTACTCCTGCGTATCCCCTGCTCTCCCATCACTCCCACCTCTCCTTTCCCTGCCCTCTCCACCTTCTACACTGTGTATGACCTGCACTCCCATCACTCCCTCCTCTCCTCTCTGTGGTCTCCGCCTTCTACCCCATGTATCCCCTGTTCTCCCATGACTCCCTCCTCTTCTCTCCTCTCTCTGCCCCTTCCACCTTCTACCTTGTGTAATCCCTGCTTTCCCATCACCCCCTCCTCTCCTGTCTGTGCCCTCCGCCTTCTACCCGTTGTACCCCCTGCTCTCCCATCACTCCCTCCTCTCCTCTCTCTGCCCCCTCCACCTTCTATCCTGTGTATCGCCTGTTCTCCTTTCACTCCCTCCTCTCCTTTCTGTGCCCCTCCACCTTCTACGCTGTGTATCCCCTGCTCTCCCATCACTCCCGCCTCTCCTTTCGCTCTCTCTCCTCCTCGCACTCTGTGGGTCCTTGCCTCCCCATGCTCTCTGATATTCCCCCTCTTCTTACTCCCTTCCTGCTGTGCCTCTCTTTCTCTGTCCTCCTTACACCCTTTTGGGCCCCTCTCACCTTCTGCTCTCTTATATCCCTGCAACCCCTTTTTTCTCCTTCACTGCAGTTCCCACCTCCCCCTCTCGCTCTCCTCCTTGAACACTCTGGGTCTCCCCCTCCTCTTGTCACTCCCTCCCTGCTGTGCCTCTCTCTCACTCTCTCCCTTTCTCTCTTTCTCCTCCATGCACTCTCTGGGTCCCGCCCCCCTACTGTCTCCCCATCCCTGCTGTCCTCTCTCCTCCTCCTGCACTTTGCTCTCTCTGGCTGGCTACACAAAATGGCCGCTGGCCACGTGGTCAAACAACAACGGCGAACAAGGAGGCTTGAAGAACAAAGAATACATGCATGCCTATGGTAAAAGTACACTGGATGGCTACACAAAATGGCCACACGCCACATAGTCAACCAACAACAAGGAAGAATGGAAAACAAAGGACACATTCAGGCATACGGCAAAAGCACATTGACTGGCTACACAAAATGATCGCCGGCCATATGGTCAAATGATAATAGCAAGCAAGGAGGCATGGCCCCAAAAAAGAACGCATGCAGGCCTATGGCAAAAGCACACTGACTGGCAACACACAATGGTCGCTAGCCAAATGGTCAAACAACAAGCAAGGAAGCATGGACAATAAAGAACACATGCAGGCCTATGGACACTGATTACACAAAAATGGCTCCCAGGTACATGGCATGGAGAACAAAGACAAATGGTGGCCTATGGCAAACACGCACACACACTGGCCAGACAAAGGAGGCATGGTAACACTGAAGAAAACACTACCATTAATTCAGCAATGTCAAAATCAAAAATTAAGTGAGCTATAAAAATTTGACAAACAACACACATTCTGCCAAGGCATCAAATATTACGCCACCTATACACTTTTTGCAGAAAATAAAAACTTGAAATACAAAAAAAACTTTACTTTTTTTTAATTTAATCCAATGCTATCCCTGCCTTAATGATATTTTAAAGCAACATATACCACAGAAACAGTTGTTTCATGCACTCATGACTAGTACCTGGCTTACTGCCTGGATGACTCATTGGCAGACCTGGACACATCATAAAATAAATGAATATTGCAAATTTAACAAACATGGAGAAAATGTACTAACTGTGCAACCGTTTTCCTTTACAAAAATGAAAAATTAAATGAAAAAACAAGGCCACCCACCACAAAAAAAAAATTAAAAATCATATTAAAGTACAAATAAATACTGGCGCATGCCCTCTATCGAACAAACACCCTTATACAAGAGTTTTTAAACTTACTTGCGATGTCACAAAAACAAAATCCTTAAATCTAATGGTATATATGCAGCAGACAAAAAGAGTGATCCTTTCACCTCCACATCCAAATGAAAAGGGACCAGGAGATGGACAAAGCACTGGGAAGAGCCTTCTGGACAGGAACAGGAAGTTGGGGTCTCTGGGACACTTCTTTCTTGTTGAAAACCATTTTAAAAAGGATTTTGCACTAAAAATACAACCTGAACAGTCCTTTGGAGTGGAATTGTAAGTCAAAAACATCTTTTTGAGTAGATTTAGCTGCTTTTCGACTAGAGAATCTGCTTGAGGTGCAGACGTGGTCGTTCGTGCTCGCCAGCTTCAAGAAATTGGCACTGTGGCTACCGGAAGCTATGCTAGTGGCTGTCAAATCTCACGTGTGCTCACTAGCGCACGGCAAGCATCGTCCATCCAGGCCTACTTATAACATCAATCAGGTGCATTTTCATCAGGAATATACATACAACAATGGTCTCTGATGAGGTGATATAACCCTCCTTTGTGGGCCAATACGTAGTCCAGGGCTACCCTGTTTTGTCGTACTACTAGCCTTTACTGCCTGGACTTCGCTTGTAAGGAGGGTTCTTGTATGGTGAGATTTGCAAATTCTACTAGTTCTAGGGAAACTTTATTGATATAATGTGCATTGTTTACTACACCATACCAGGGAAAAATTATGCTACCATGTACTCTAATGATGGGATCCTGGCAGGGCTGGTAGCTGTACCTACATACCCATTTCTTCAGATTAGGGTGGGATAATTGGAAATGCCTTTTAGGCACTACAATACAAGGGCTTGTTAAGTTCATCAAGTAACAATTACCGGACCATTTGTGGGGTAAATAACTATAAGCATTGGTGCCACAGATCCAATAATGATCTTTCATTGCCCCAATCCCCTTCCTTCCTGGCACAAAAAGGAGGGCGTAAATGCTAGATGCTTTTGACTGCTTTTTGAGAACAGTTAGTTTATACAGTGAAATACTCTGCGTATGCTATGTATCTACCCTTATGAAAGTGTACGAATGGGATGCATAAAGAGTGCATAGAGGCCATTGGGCACTTAATGTTTATCGTCTGGACCACTAAAGGAACAGGCAGCATTCTGTCTCAATATCAACTACTCTGAGGCATGGACAACAGTGCAGGCATGTACCCCTATAACTTGTATCCCTATAACATGTGTCCTTATAACATGTATCCCTAGAACATGTAGTTTGTTAGATGGATGCAGTTCTGAACCCCCTAATCGTCTTCCTCCAAAAGTCACTTTTCCTTAATATTTATTAAAAACTTGACCTCACTGTTGAATTGGATTTTAAAACTATAAATTCTGAAATAATTGTTATTTAATTATTTTTCTACGTAGTCACCTTCCCAAAATACAATGTTAGTATTTAATATTGCACCCCAGTGTTTTCCTATTAAAAAGCTAACCTCGCTACAGTGAAAATAACTTTAGTGTGCTTGTCACTGTAAGGACATGTACAACATTACATTTCTACATGTCTTCCTTTAAATTCCCTGTGTCCTGCCTTGTGGGTGACAAGGCCTATATAGGGGTGACATTAATATTTAAAAGGAAGGTTTTGACCTGCCCAATGGGTTTATTTTGGCAGGTTGAATTCCAGTTTTTACACTGCTACAGTAAGATTACCCTGCCTGAAGCCATATTTTAACATTACCACTGTAGTGGGTGGCACAATAGGTGCTGCAGTCCACTAGTGGCATTTAACTTACAAACCCTGGGAATATATGCTATATACCAGTAACTTAAATATTCATATTAGCTGTATCCCAATTTCACCATGTTGAAAGGAGGAGCACACACATGTATACCTGGTTAGCAGCACAGAGTTCTTTCTACAGCCAGTAAAATATGGTTCAGCAAAAAGGCAAGAAATCCCTAGAGACCATGAAGGATGAATTTCCTGCAGTACATATACCTGATTCACCCAAAGCTGCTGTTGGTGCTGTTTGACGGGCTGCTCCCTTGTCTTCTCATCCTGTAGTACAAACACAACATGCACCCCTGTACTGCCCCCTTGTCTTCTCACACTGTATGAAATATATCTCATATGCCCCTGTGCTGCCCCCTTGTCATCTCACCCTGTAGTACATACATCCCACACACCCCTGTACTGCCACCCTTGTCTTCTCATCTCGTAGTGCATATCGGTCACGCACCCTTGTTCTGGCCCCAGTGTCTTCTCACCCTGTAGTACACATATCTCATGCACCCCTGTACTGGCCCCTTGTCTTCTCACCCTGTAGTACATATCGGTCACACACCGTTGTACTGGCCCCAGTGTCTTCTCACCCTGTAGTACATATATCTCACGCACCCACTGGCCGCCTTGTCTTCTCATCCTGCTGTACATGTATCTCATGCACCCGTGTACTAGCCCCAGTGTCTTCACACCCTGTGGTACATATATCTCACGCACCCACTGGCCGCCTTGTCTTCTCATCCTGCAGTACATGCATCTCATGCACCCATGTACTGGCCCCATTGTCTTCTCACACTGTAGTACATATATCTCATGCATCCTTGTACTGCCCCCCTTTGTCTTCTCACCCTGTATTACACACATCTCATGCACTCCTGTATTGCCACGTTGTCTTCTCACCCTGTAGTACATATATCTCACACACATCAGTACTGGCCTCTTGTCTTCCTATCCTGTAGTACATATATCTAAGGCAGCCCTGTACTGGCTGCCTTGTCTTCTTACCCTGTAGTACAAATATCTCACACACCCCTGTACCAACCCCTTGTCTTCTCATCCTGTAGTACATACAATCCATGGACCCCTGTACTGCCCCCCTTGTCTTCTCACTCTGTTGTACATATATCTCGTGCTCCCATGAACGGTCCTCTTGTCTTCTCCCCCTCTAGTACATGCATCTCACCCACCCTTGTACTGCCCCCCTTGTCTTTTCATCCTGTAGTACATATATCTCATGCACCACTGCACTGGCCTTCCTATCTTCTCACCCTGTGGTACATATTGCTCATGCACCCTTGTACTGCCCCCCTTGTCTTCTCAACCTGTAGCACATGTATCTCACACCCCCCTGTACTGGCCTCTTGTCTTCTCATCCTGTAGTATCTCACGCACCTGAACTGTCCCCTTGTCTTCCCGCCCTGTAGTACATATCTGCACACACATTTGTACTGGCTGCCTTGTCTTCTCATCCTGTAGTACATATATCTCATGCATCCGTGTACTGCCCCACTGTCTTCTGATCCTGTAGTACTTACATCTCATGCATCACTGCACTGGCCCTCTTGTATTCTCATCCTGTAGTACATACATCACATGCACCCAAAGCTTGGAGTAAAAGTCAGCTATACTCAGATGAAACTCACAAAGCATGTTGTAGACGTTGTGCAGGAGGTCCGTGGCATGGCAAGGGTGCGGTGGGCCCTAATTCAGACAAGGAAAATTGATTCATCACCCCTGGATATGATCTAAAAAAACAATTGTGATTGGGTGCAGTGGGCTCTTTACCCCCAAGGACGCCAATGCCATCGCACCAACTGCCCTACAAGCAGCTACACCTCTGGCAGAACTCCAAGACCTTCGCTTCCAGGCTGGACCCTGGGCTCGTTTTCCTTGTAAAGAAGTTTCCACACAAAGGCGCATTGAGCAAAGTCGTTGTCAGTCAAGGGTTTGTGTGTCTTCCTCATAGGTGGCATATGTTTAAAGGACATTTAATTAATCTCAGTGGAAAGGTTATCAAGGCATGCTGTCCAACAGGCCACTCCACACTGGCACAGCAAGGTGGGGGCACCAGGACCAGCCTGTTGGGGTGTGGAGCTCTGCCCTAAGGGCTTGGGATGAACTTGGCATTCCTTCCAATCCTGACACACCTTCCTGTCTTGGATTAAGTCCCCCAGTGGCACAGTCCCTCGCTGCCCTTGGACTGCAGAGCTGGCATGCCGTGCTCCACAGTGACCACAAACTGGGCCATTCCATAAGTGAACTCTGAATGCAACCAGTTCACTTGCAGCATCAGGCACCCAGTGTGCTGGTTAAGGAAAATAAATATGTGTTCCTCCGAATGAAAAGCATTTACCCGGGTCTTAACAGTGGCCATGCTGGGGGCGCCTCAGGAACAACAGATCAAGACGGGGGTGTCACTGCCACCACACCCCAGCTAGGTGGACTCTGGCACTGGTGATTCATGGGGTCCCGGTATCCTGTGGGTGTGTGTAATGTCATTTACCACAAGTGCCGGAGGGCCTCAAGTGGATAAACAATTCCACTGCTGGGCCCTTGATTAGCACTAGGGAGATCAAGCACTTAAAACTTACTCCAGGAGTAGTAAGAGACTCGAAACTCAGAGTATGGTAGAGTAAAGAACTGAATAAATTCAATGTCCAGTAAATGTTTTTTTTTTTAAAAAAGAACATTCATTAAATAGTTAAATAAATCCATTGGAATTATGATAAACCATCAATTCTAGGTGCAAACAGTGCTTTGGAAAGGCTGTAAATGATAACACAAAGTCAAGCAGCATTTAGGCAAATTTATTACTACCCAAGGCAACTGCCTAGGGTGACAGATGGCCCCACAGGAGCATCCAATCTTCCACCTTAGGGTGCTATCGGAAGATTGTGGCGTGGGGATCCCTACCCAAGACACTCACATCAGCACCTGCACTCCATGCAAACAAAGACCCAGATTTACAAAGGTTTTGCATCAGGTTTGAGTTTCATTTTTAGCACAAAATCCTTTTTGGGATTTAAAAACCAAAGCAAATTGGTATTTGCATTGGTTTGTAAGAAAAAGTAATGCAAACTAACACGAATCTCTGCTTTGTTTTACTTTGCGGCAAGGAGCTGGTCCATGGATGGTACATGGGTGTTTCCGTGCAACCACGTGTTTTTTGCCGCAAAACTACTAGCAAAAGTAGACAATATTTTGCACCAAAAATTACCACTTGAAAGCAGCAGTTATCCAGCATTTGTAGTGCAATGGGTCTCGCATTGCCTCGAGTTAGAGCAATTAGCATTACAGATTCCTAACTTTACTTTTCTTGCCACATACATTAAAAATGGAAAGCAAAACAGTTGATATAAGCAAGCCAATTGTAAGTGCCACGTCCGCCTTGAGCGTGAGCAGGAAGGAGAGACACAAAAGGAAAAAGAAGTTCACTACCAGTCAAATGTATCAGCAAAAGTGCAATTATTCATGTAACAAGGTCGTTGTCCAAGGCGGTAACAAAACTGCTCAAAGGAGGGACAAACAAAGCATTTACCAATGATAAAGGATTTTTGAAAGGCAAGTTCATGAACCAGTGATAGTGATGGGTGGGCGTGGTTAAAAGCCCACAGATAGATTACACGTCAGAGCAAAAGCTTGTATTTCTCCTAACTTTTCCCACTTAGCATGTGCAGCACTGTACCACACACATCCAAAATGGGTAAAGTTTTAAAGTTAATCTAAGCCGGGTATTTTGAGAAGGGAACCCTTCTAGAACAAAACCTATGCTAGACATGACGTAGACATCTTTGCACTATGGTGCAAAGTGTTTGTGTCAGCCTAATTGTGTGCCAGCGCTAGGGAGAGAGTGCGAGAGGAGAATGACTGTAGCTGTGGCTCTGCCATGCTCGCTCCATCACCTAACGCAGCGCAGCAACTTTGGTGCCGCCCCGCATTGTGGGACAGGTTTGCAAACCTCGGCAGAAAGGTGAGAATAGCGCCAGCTGTGTTACAGCCAGCGTGACTGGTGACCCCATGGGGCAGCTGAAGCTCCACCTCCAGGTGCCTATGGAAGAGTCGTTGTGATCCTCACCTAGGACACGGACATCACCACCTGCGCTGAATGTACACAAGTCAGATTAACACTAGTTGAGTTACAACCAGTGCGAAAAGTTGCCCCATTGGGGAATCTGACCTCCGACCTCCAGGTGCCGATGGAAGAGCTCGTCATGGGGATCCCCACCCATGACACTGACATCAGCACCTGCACAGCATGGACACAGAAAGCCAGATTAGCACCAAGTCTGTCCCAACCAGTGCGACGGGTGGTCTGAGGCATCTGATGTTCCACCTCCAGGTGCCTACAGAGGACGTGGGGATCCCCACCTAGGACGCTCACAGCCGCACTTGCACCCAATGCAGACAACGGGTCAGATTAGCACCGGTTGCGTTACAACCAGTGAGCAGTAGCACCACGTCAAGGTTCTGACCCCCGCTACTGTCCACTCACACCATTCACGCTGGGGCCACGAACCCCCTAAATTTGATGCCCTCATATGGCTCTTTTTTTAAAAGAGTGTCTTTGGAAAATGAGGCTCACTCACCGTCACTCACACCATTCATAACCCAAGGACTCAGGCGTACGCTGAGAGGCCCCCTCCGGGACCCCCAACGTATTGCGGCATATCAGGATGCAAGCTGAAGCCCAGAAGGGCCAGAGAGAGAGAGGGGGCAGCAAGAGGCACGGGTGAGCCTCTGCCTACCTCTCCCAGAGGGTAGGAGAATCGGCACTAAGAATGAGGGTGTTCTGTTCACCGAAGCCCTACTGCAGCCTGCATCCCTCAACGCCCAACACTGGATATTTCACAGCCTCGCTCTGAATATATAAGCCTGAGGGAGTGACATCACAAAGGAGGGTGACAGGATATGCAGGCCTGGAGGAGTGATATCACTGAGGAAGGCAGGGGTCAAGATATACAGCCCTGGAGGAGTGATATCACACAGGAAGGAGGGGGCTGATATACAGCCCTGGAGGAGTGACATCACAGAGGAAGGAGGGGTACAGAATATGCAGGCCTGGGAGAGTCACATCACAGAGGAAGGCAGGGGCCAGGATATACAGGGCTGAGGGAGTAACATCACACAGGAAGGCAGGGGTCAGGATATGCAGGGGGAGTGACATCACAAAGGAGGGTGACATGATATACAGGCCTGAGGGAGCGACATCACAGAGGAAGGAGGGGGACAGGATATGCAGGAGTGGAGGAGGGACAACACAGAGGAAGGCATGGGGCTGGCTATACAGACCTGGGGGAGTGACATCACAGAGGAAGGAGGTGGACAGAATATACAGGCCTTGGAGGGTGACATCACAGAGGAAGGCAGTGGGCAGAATATGCAGACAGGATATGCAGAAGATGAAGGGAAGCAGGGTATTCGGCCCTGCAGGAGTGACATCACAGATGGGTACGTCATAAGGGTGTGGTGGGTGTTGGTGGACGAGCCAGACAGTGTACACGTTATAAGGGAGGTGCTGGAGTCAAAAGAAGGCCAGGCAGTGGAGTTCATGCTATAAAAGAACCATGACCCTGAATTGTCGGAGGAGAGCGTAAAGCATATATAAGATGGAACGGTTCAATGGACAGAGGCTTGGAGTGTCAGAAGAGGTGGGAGAGAGAGGGTACAGCATTTATAAGATGCAAGGGTTCAATGGACATAGGCTTGGAGTGTCAGAAGAGGTGGGAGAGAGGGGAGAGGGTACAGCATTTAGAAGATGCAAGAGTTCAATGGACATAGGCTTGGAGTGTCAGAGGAGAAGAGTCAGAGGAGAATGTACAGTGTATATATAAGATGGAACGGTTCAATGGAGAGAGGCTTGGGGTGTCAGGAAAGGAAAGTCAGAGGTGAAGGTGCAATGTATATAAGATTCAAGAGTTCAGGAGAGAGGCTTGGAGTGTCAGAAGAGAGGGAAGTCAGAGGAGAGGGTACAGCATATATAAAATGCGAGGGTTCAATTGAGAAAGGCGTTGAGTGTCAGAGGAGAGGGGAAAGCCAGAGGAGAAGGTACAGCATATATAAGATGCAGGGGTTTAGTGAGGAGAGGCATGGAGTGTGAGAGGTTAGAGTCAGAGGAGAGTGTATAGCATATATAGGATGCATGGGTTAATTGGGGAAAGGCTTTGAGAGTCAGAGGAGAGAGTAAATCATATATAAGATGCAGGGGTTAAATGAAGAGAAGCTTGGAGTGTCAGAAGAGAGTCAGGAGAGGGTACAGTATATATAAGATGCAAGGGTTCAACTGAGAGCCTGGAGTGTCAAGAGAGGGGAGCGTCAGAGAAGGTACAGCATATACAAGATGCAAGGGTTAATTGGAGAAAGGCTTAGAGAGTAAATCATATATAAGACGCATGGGTTAAGGATAAGCTGGGAGTGTCAGAAGAGAGGGGAGAGCCAGGAGAGGGTACAGTATATATAAGATGCAAGGGTTCAACAGAGAGAGGCATGGAGTGTCAGAAGAGAGGGTACAGCATAGATAAGATGCAAGGGTTCAATGGAGAGGCTTGGAGTGTCAGACAAGAGAGGAGAGTCAGAGGAGAAGGTATAGCATTTATGAGATGCAGGGGTTCAGTGAGGATAAGCATGGAGTGTGAGGGGGGAGTCAGAGGAGAGTGTACAGCATATATAAGATGCAAGAGTTCAATGGAGAGGCGTGGTGTGTCAGAGGAAAGGTGTATCAGAGGAGAGGGTACAGCATATATACGATGCAGGGGTTCAATGAAGAGAAGCTTGGAGTATCAGAAGAGAGTACAGTATATATAAAGTGCAAGGGTTCAACAGAGAAAGGCATGGAGTGTCAAGAGGGTACAGCATATTTAAGATGGAAGGGTTCAATTAAGTGATGATTGGAATTTCAGAAGAGGGGAAAGTCAGAGAAGAGGATACAGCATACACAAGATGCAAGGACTCAACTGAGAGAGACATGGAGTGTCAGACAAGAGGGTACAGCATATATAAGATGGAAGGGTTCAATAAAGTGATGCTCGAAATTTCTGAAGAGGGGAAAGTCAGAGAAGAGGATACAGCATATACAAGATGCAAGGACTTAACGGAGAGAGGCTTGGAGTGTCAGAAGAGAGGGGAGTGGGTACATTATATATAAGTTGCAACGGTTCAATAGAGATGTTTGGCGTGTCAGAGGAAAGAGGAGAGTCCGAGGAGAATGCACAGCATATATAAGATGCATGGTTCAATGGAGAGGTTTAGGGTGTCAGAGGAGACGTAGTTTAAGAACAAATAGGGCAGCTTCAGAAGGGGAGCCTGGTGTGTCAGGCGTGTAGGGATGAACTCTCAGGAGATGACCAGGTAGTGCAAAAAGAAATGAAGTGTAACTAGAGGGACAGAGAGTGTCACTAGAGGGACAGGGAGTTTCACTAGAGGGACAGGGAGTTTCAATAGAGGAACAGGAAGTGTCACGAGAGGGACAGAGAGTGTCACTAGAGGGACAGAAGTGTTACTAGAGGGACAGGGAGTTTCACTAGAGGGTCAGGGAGTGTCACTAGAGAGAGTTTCACTTGAGGGTCAGGAAGTGTCACTAGAGGGACAGAGGGTTTCACTAGAGGGTCAGGGAGTGTCACTAGAGGGACAGAGTTTCACTAGAGGGACAGTGTTTCACTAGAGGGTCAGGGATTGACACTAGAGGGACAGGGTTTCACTAGAGGGTCAGGCAGTGTCACTAGAGGGACAGGGAGTATCATCAGAGGAGCAGGAAGAGTCAGAAGGCATGGAGTGTCCTTGTGGTACAAGGAGTGTCAAACGAGGGTCATAGAGTGTCACTTGAGGGTCAGGGAGTGTCACTACAGGGACAGGGAGTTTCAATAGAGGGTCAAGGCGTTTTACTAGAGAGTTAGGGAATGTCACTAGAGCAGAGGTCTTCAAACTGGGGGGCGGGCCCAAGTGATCCTAGGGGAGGGAGGGCGCTAGGCTCTGGCCAAAAGAAGCATTATACAGATAACAGGCCTTTGTTTTAAGCAGAATCATGTTATTCATTTTTAAAAAGGTAACAGTACTTAACTGCAATGTTTAAATAGGGCTAGACATTTAAACATTACCATCTTTATACAATAATTGTGAAAAATTCTGAAAGGGGGGCAAGGATTTTTATATTACAACTGGGGGGGGGCGCGGCATTAAAATGTTTGGAGACCACTGCCAAGTAATGTCACTAGAGGGACAGGGAGGGACGTCAGAGGAGCAGGGAGCATGAGAAAGCATGGAGTATCCATAGAAGGGTACGAAGTGTCATCAGAGGAGCAGGGAACGAGACGTGCAGTGTCACTAGAGGGTCAGGCAGTGTTGAACTAGGTCAGAGTGTCACTAGAGGGTGAGAACGTGTCACTAGAGGGGCACAGTGATTCACTAGAGGGAGAGACAGTGTTAAACCAGAGGGTCAGAGAGTGTCACTAGCTGGGGAAGAAGTGTCACTAGTGGGACATGGAGTGCCACTAAAAGGGGAGAGAGTGGAGAGTGTTAAACTATATAAGGGTTTATCGATTGTCATGATGGCATGTATGGTCATTAGAGGAAGTGGAGTGTCAGGATAGGGACAGAAAGAGTAAGAAGATAAGCCTATGGTAATGGGAGAGAGGCAGGGATAGAGTGTCCGGAGATGGGCAGGGAGTGTCTGGAGAAGGGCAGAGAGTGATAGAAGGCATGGAGCATCAGCGAAGAGAGTGAATGACACTAGAGTGGCAGGGAGTGTCATTACTGGGGTATCTAATGAGAACATTGGCTGCTTCACTCCACAACCATCTAAATGCCTAAAGTCCTTTCACTTCCACAGTGACCCCCTCCTTCAACACACACTCTGCATTATTACCTACATTGCACTCAAAAATAAAACAACAGAGCTCCCTGCATGCAAATGTGTGCAGGGAAACAAATGAAAACAGTCCCAGAAGCAGGGAGCTGCTATTTCAAGCAGGAGTCGGGAGCCAACTGGTGCGGTGCGGGCCTTGAGGCTCCTCTGCGCTCCCAGAGATATTTCCACGTCGTCATTTACACACCTGCAGTGTAGGAGAAGCACTATAATTAACCGAACAAGGTAGCACTTACTAATTAGCCAGTAGAAAGTACTCCAGTTGGGTAGATGTAGGAAAGTACCTTCTTTTTGGCATGTTACCCCCAATTTCTGCCTGATGCCAGTGTGTTTGAATGTGTCACTAGGATCCTGCTAACCAGGACCCGAGTGCTTATGCTCTCTCTCCTCTCAAATTTGTGCCTACATACTGGTAATCCAGTATTTCATCCCAAATTGGCATACTGGTCCTCCCTTATAAGTCCTAGTATATGGTACTTGGGTACCCAGGGCATTTGGGTTCCAGGGGATCCCTCTGGGCTGCAGTATTACTTTTGCCACACATAGGGAGCCCATGCAAAGGCTTCTACAGGACTGCCATTGCAGCCTGTGTGAAATGGTGCATCCACCATTTCACAGCCCTTAAATACTGCACCAGGTCACTTATAAGTCACCTATATGTCAGGCCTTCCAACCCTGAAGGCTAGGTGCAAAGTACCTGTGTGTGAGGGCACTCCTGCAGTAGCAGAGGTGCTCCCACATTGTCCAGGACCATTTTCACGGACTTCGTGAGTGCGGAGACGCCATTTTACCCGTGCACTAGACATAGGTCAATACCTATGTCCAGCTTCACAATTGTAACTCCGAATATGGCCATGTAAGGTATATAACATCTGTGATTGCACCCCAATACTGATTCTTGTATTGGTTTTACAATTCCATGCACTCTGGGGGCTCCACAGTAGACCCCCAGTACCGCCATACCAGCCTTCTGAGGTTTTCCAGGCAGCCCCAGCTTCTGCCACCTCACAGACAGGTTTCTGCCTTCCTGTTGCTTGAGCAGCTCAAGCCCAGGAAGGCAGAACAAAGCATTTCCTTTGGGAGAGGGGTGTTACACCCTCTCTCTTTCGAAGTAGGTGTTACAGGCAAGGGAGAGGTAGCCTCCCAGAGCCTCTGGAAATGCTTTGAAGGACACAGATGGTGCCCTCTTTGCATAATCCAGTCTACACTGGTTCAGGGACCCCTAGTCCCTGCTCTGGCACGAAACTGGACCAAGGAAAGGGAAGTGACACTCCCATGTCCATCACCACCCCAGGGTGGTGCCCAGAGCTCCTCCAGAGTGTCCCTGGGTTTTGCCACCGTGGATTCCAAGGTGGTGGGGCACTCTGGGAGCATCTGAGCCGCCAGTGCCAGCAGTTGACATCATAGCCCTCCCCTGACCGCTGCTTACCTGCATAGCTGACCAATCCCCCTTTCAGGCTCTCTCCTCTGGGTGTTTCCTCAGATTCGGACTGCAAGACTCCAGCAGGAATCCTCTGCATCATTTACTTCACCTTCTACAGATGAAGCTACAGCTGGACCCTCCAGGAACTCTACAAACTGCAACAAAGAAGTAAAGACAACTTCTGCAACGTCGTATTTTCAGCTCCTGCCAGCAACTGCAACTGTTTCCAGGTTGTGCATCCTCTGAGGACTGCCTGTCTTCAGCCTGCACCAGAAGAACGAAGGAATCTCTCTTGAAGTGGAGTCACTTCCCTGCTTCAGCAGGCACCCCTCTGCAGCGACGACTGGTGGCTTGGGTCCACTCTCCTGACAAAATGCATGGATCCAGCAACACGGGTGGTGGACTGAAGTCCCAGAAGTCCTAAGGTCCAGCTTTGGTGGAGAGAAGAGTTTGCCTCCTCACGCAAGACAGTACCCCCGTGGTTTGCTGTTGCCAAGGCTTGTGTGCTACCTTCCACAAAGTTCTTCATGCACAGCACAGCTCCGGCCACCAGCACTCCTTCCTGTGACGCACAGCTTCCTGAGTGGTTCTGCGGCGGCGTGGGATCCCTTTGGGTCGTGCTGCATGGACCTCCATTTGCACCTTCTTTGTCCCCATGCTGTGGGACTCCTGTGCACACTGCCTGGTCTTCTGAGGGCTCTCTGAGTTGCCGAGAGCCCTGTCACCCCCTCTTGGGTAGAGGCCACGAGGTCCCTCCTGGTCCCAGGCAGCGCCATTTTCCATTAACTGTGATCTTTGCATGTGCCAAGGCTTGTTGGCGGAATCCAGTGACACAAACCAGACTGCAATCTTCCATCCGGCATGGGACATCATCTGCACCAACCAGGAACCCGCATCAGTCTTCTTGGGTGCAGTACTGACTGTTCTTCACCGGTAGTTCTTCTTTTGCACCTTCATCTGGGTTAGCAGGGTCCCTGGACTGTTCAGTGCTTATTGGTCTTGGTCTCCTTCTTCCACAGGTCTTTAGGTCCAGGAATCGATCATTGGTGTCTTGCAGTCTCTTCTGGTTCTTGCATAATCTTCTAACATGACTTCTTGTGTGTTCTAGGAAACTTACTGTGATTTACTCCTGTTTTCCTGGGCTTTGAGGTGGGTTCTATTACTAACCTTGGTGTTTTCTTACCCTCCCAGCGCCCCTCTACACACTACACTTGCCTAATTGGGAAACCGATTTTCACATTCCACTATTTTAGTATATGGTTCGTGTGAACCTTAGGCCCATTGCAACCCATTGTGATTTTCACTATTTGTGCTGTTTTCTGTTTTTACAGCTATTTCTGCATTCTATTGTGTATATTACTTACCTCCTAAGGGACTATAGTCTCTAAGGTATTCTTGGCATTGTGTCACTAAAAATAAAGTACCTTTATTTATTTTAACAGAGTATTTTCTTTCATGTGTGTAAGTACTGTGTGGCTGCAGTGGCATTGCAAGAGCTTTGCATGTCTCCTACATATTTGCGCCAGAAAGGTGCTGGTCCCCCCGGAACACAGGAGGTGCATGTGGGAACGCCCTGCATACATTCAAAGCAGTGCCCCGGGAAGTGGCAGTCCCTGGGGCTTTTATAAGCCCTCCTATTTTTATGCTAGGCCCTCAGGACCTGGCCACCCAGGGGCAAAAAAAAAAATGCTGGAGACCACGTTGCTTTAAAACAAACAAACAAAAAAATAAATAAATCAAGGTGAAATTAGCAGATTTGCAGAGATTTTCACTGCGATTTAGAAAAAAATACTTTTCAGCCTTGGGAGGTCTTTGGGGGGCCCCTGTGTAGGAAAGTACCATCTTGCCTGGCATGTTACCCCGATTTTTTACTTCTGTGTCAGTTTGTTTTTGCCTGCTAGCCAGGACCCCAGTGCTCATAGTTTGTGGCCTAAATGTGTTCCCTGTGTGATGCCTAATTGTATCACTGAGGCTCTGCTAACCAGAACCTCAGTGCTTATGCTCTCTCTCTGCTTTTAAAATTGTCAATAGTGACCATTTTTACCAAATCTAATTGTCACACTGGAACACCCTTACAATTCCCTAGTATATGGTACCTAGGTACGCAGGGTATTGGGGTTCCAGGAGATCCCTATGGGCTGCAGCATTTCTTTTGCCACCCACAGGGAGCTCAGACAATTCTTACACAGGACGGCCACTGCAGCCTCAGTGAAATAACGTCCACGTTATTTCACAGCCATTTTACACTGCACTTAAGCAACTTATAAGTCACCTATATGTCTAACCCTCACTTAGTGAAGGTTAGGTGCAAAGTTACTAAGTGTGAGGGCACCCTGGCACTAGCCAAGGTGCCCCCACATTGTTCAGGGCAATTTCCCAAGACTTTGTGAGTGCGGGACACCATTGCATGCGTGCACTACATATAGGTCAATACCTATATGTAGCTTCACAATGGTAACTCCGAATATGGCCATGTAACATGTCTAAGATCATGGAATTGTCCCCCTCATGCCAAATCTGGTATTGGGGTGCCAATCCCATGCATCCCCGGGGCTCCAGCATGGACCCTGGGTACTGCCAAACCAGCTCTCTGGGGTTTTCACTGCAGCTACCGCTGCTGACAACCCACATACAGGTTTCTGCCCTCCTGGGGTCTGGGCAGCCCAGTCGCAGGAAGGCAGAACAAAGGATTTCCTCTGAGAGAGAGTGTCACACCCTCTCCCTTTGGAAATAGGTGTTACAGGCCTGGGAGGAGTAGCCTCTCCTGGCCTCTGGGAATGCTTTGAAGGGCACAGATGGTGCCCTCCTTGCATAAACCAGTCTACAACAGTTCAGGGATCCCCCAGACCCTGCTCTGGTGTGAAACTGGACAAAGGAGAGAGGAGGGACCACTCCCCTGTCCATCACCACCCCAGGTGGGTGGTGCCCAGAGCTTCTCCAGTGTGTCCCAGACCTCTGCGATCTTGAATGCAGAGGTGTGAGGGCACAATGGAGGCCTCTCAGTGGCCAATGCCAGCAGGTGACGTCAGAGACCCCTCCTGATAGGTGCTTAGCTGACTAGGTGGCCAATCCTCCTCTCAGGGCTATTTAGGGTCTCTCCTGTGGGCTTCTCTTCAGATTACGAATGCAAGAGCTCACCAGAGTTCCTCTGCATCTCCCACTTCGACTTCTGCCAAGGATCGACCGCTGACTGCTCCAGGACGCCTGCAAAACTGCAACAAAGTAGCAAGAAGACTACCACCAACATTGTAACGCCTAATCCTGCCGGCTTTCGCAACTGTTTCCTGGTGGTGCATGCTCTGGGGGCTGTCTGCCTTCACCTTGCACTGGAAGCCAAGAAGAAATCTCCTGTGGGTCGACAGAATCATCCCCCTGCTAACACAGGCACCAAACTTCTGCTTCACTGGTCCTCTGGGTCCCCTCTCATCGTGACGAGCGTGATTCCTGGAACACAGGAGCTGGATCCAAGTGACCCCGACAGTCCAGTGGTCCATATGTCCAAATTTGGTGGAGATAAGTCCTTGCCTCCGTACGCCAGACAGTAATCCTGTGTACCGCATGAACTGCAGCTGCTAGAGCTTCTGAGCACTTTTGCAAGGAATCCTTCATGCACAGCACAGCCCGGGTCCACAGCACTCCATCCTGCATTGCTCAATCCGCTGAGTTGACCACCAGCTTCGTGAGACCCTCCTTAGTAGTGTTGAGACGACCGCTGTGCTCAGTTTTCTTGAACCCGTGTTCAAGTACTTCTGGCAGTGCTGCCTGCTTCTGCGTGGGCTCTCTGTGGTGCTGAGCGCCCCCTCTGACTCCTCTTCCAAGTGGTGACCTCCTGGGCCCGGGCAGCACCCATCTTCTTCAACCGCGACCTTTGCAGTTAGCAAGGCTTGTTTGCGGTCTTTCTGCGTGGAAACAAATCTGCATCCTCCAGCATGCCGTGAGACATCTTCTGTACAAAGAAGTTCCTGGCATCTTCCGTTGTTGCAGAATCTTCAGCTTCTTCCACCCGGAGGCAGCCATTTTGCACCTTCATCCAGGCTTTAGTGGGCTCCTGCCGCCCCTGGACACTTTTGTGACTCTTGGACTTGGTCCCCTTCCTTTGCAAGTCCTCAGGTCCAGGAATCAGTCTTCAGTGCTTTGCAGTCAGTTGTGGTATTTGCAGAATCTCCTATCATGACTTTAGTGTTTCTGGGTAAGTAGGGTAACTTTACTCCTACTTTTCAGGGTCTTGAGGTGGGGTATCTTGGACACCCTTAGTGTTTTCTTACACTCCCAGCAACCCTCTACACACTACACTACGCCAGGGCCCCTTAGTGGTTCGCATTCCACTTTCTTAGTATATGGTTTGTGTTGCCCCTAGGCCTATTGCATCCTATTGTATTCTACAGTGTTTGACCTACTTTTCTAACTGTTTACTTACCTGATTTTGGTTTGTGTGTATAATTTGTGTATTTTACTTACCTCCTCAGGGAATATATCCTCTGAGATATTTTTGGCACATTGTCACTAAAATAAAGTACCTTTATTTTTTAGCAACACTGAGTATTGTGATTCTTATGATATTGTATTGTATCGTAATAGTATTTATATAGCGCTTACTACCCCTGACGAGGCGTCAAAGCACTTTTCAGCGAGTAGCACACTACTCCGGAACCCAACAAGAATTTGTGATGGATTAGTATCGGGAAATATGAGTACAGTTTTAGTATTATTATGAGTTAATTTGAGCCGCGGATATGAGAGTTTCTTAGTTAGACTGGAGTAATGGAGGGGTGGAGGAGGAAAGAAATCCAGAAGTGTTAATTGGGAGTATATCCCTCATTTACTCATCCCAAAGGCTTGGTGTGAGAAGGTAGCCTCTTTCTAGCCTTGTTACCCCCACTTTTGGCCTGTTTGTGAGTGTATGTCAGGGTGTTTGTCACTGTTTTCACTGTCTCACTGGGATCCTGATAGCCAGGCCTCAGTGCTCATAGTGAAAACACTATGTTTTCAGTATGTTTGTTATATGTCACTGGGATCCTGCTGGTCAGGACCCCAGTGCTCATAGGTTTGTGGCCTATATGTATGTGTCACTGGGACCCTGTCACACAGGGCCCCAGTGCTCATAGGTGTGCATGTATGTGTTCCCTGTGTGGTGCCTAACTGTCTCACTGAGGCTCTGCTAACCAGAACCTCAGTGGTTATGCTCTCATTACTTTTCAAATTGTCACTAACAGGCTTGTGACCATTTTTACCAATTTACATTGGCTTACTGGAACACCCTTATAATTCCCTAGTATATGGTACTGAGGTACCCAGGGTATTGGGGTTCCAGGAGATCCCTATGGGCTGCAGCATTTCTTTTGCCACCCATAGGGAGCTCTGACAATTCTTACACAGGCCTGCCACTGCAGCCTGAGTGAAATAACGTCCACGTTATTTCACAGCCATTTTACACTGCACTTAAGTAACTTATAAGTCACCTATATGTCTAACCTTTACCTGGTAAAGGTTAGGTGCAAAGTTACTTAGTGTGAGGGCACCCTGGCACTAGCCAAGGTGCCCCCACATTGTTCAGAGCCAATTCACTGAACTTTGTGAGTGCGGGGACACCATTACACGCGTGCACTACATATAGGTCACTACCTATATGTAGCTTCACCATGGTAACTCCGAATATGGCCATGTAACATGTCTATGATCATGGAATTGCCCCCTCTATGCCATCCTGGCATTGTTGGTACAATTCCATGATCCCAGTGGTCTGTAGCACAGACCCTGGTACTGCCAGACTGCCCTTCCTGGGGTTTCACTGCAGCTGCTGCTGCTGCCAACCCCTCAGACAGGTAGCTGCCCTCCTGGGGTCCAGCCAGGCCTGGCCCAGGATGGCAGAACAAAGAACTTCCTCTGAGAGAGGGTGTGACACCCTCTCCCTTTGGAAAATGGTGTGAAGGCAGGGGAGGAGTAGCCTCCCCCAGCCTCTGGAAATGCTTTGTTGGGCACAGATGTGCCCAATTCTGCATAAGCCAGTCTACACCGGTTCAGGGACCCCTTAGCCCCTGCTCTGGCGCGAAACTGGACAAAGGAAAGGGGAGTGACCACTCCCCTGACCTGCACCTCACCTGGGAGGTGTCCAGAGCTCCTCCAGTGTGCTCCAGACCTCTGCCATCTTGGAAACAGAGGTGCTGCTGGCACACTGGACTGCTCTGAGTGGCCAGTGCCACCAGGTGACGTCAGAGACTCCTGCTGATAGGCTCCTTCAGGTGTTAGTAGCCTATCCTCTCTCCTAGGTAGCCAAACCCTCTTTTCTGGCTATTTAGGGTCTCTGTCTTTGGGGAAACTTTAGATAACGAATGCATGAGCTCAGCCGAGTTCCTCTGCATCTCTCTCTTCACCTTCTGATAAGGAATCGACCGCTGACCGCGCTGGAAGCCTGCAAACCTGCAACAAAGTAGCTAAGACGACTACTGCAACTCTGTAACGCTGATCCTGCCGCCTTCTCGACTGTTTTCCTGCTTGTGCATGCTGTGGGGGTAGTCTGCCTCCTCTCTGCACCAGAAGCTCCGAAGAAATCTCCCGTGGGTCGACGGAATCTTCCCCCTGCAACCGCAGGCACCAAAAAGCTGCATTGCCGGTCCCTTGGGTCTCCTCTCAGCACGACGAGCGAGGTCCCTCGAATCCAGCGACGCTGTCCAAGTGACCCCCACAGTCCAGTGACTCTTCAGCCCAAGTTTGGTGGAGGTAAGTCCTTGCCTCACCTCGCTGGGCTGCATTGCTGGGAACCGCGACTTTGCAAGCTACTCCGGCCCCTGTGCACTTCCGGCGGAAATCCTTCGTGCACAGCCAAGCCTGGGTCCACGGCACTCTAACCTGCATTGCACGACTTTCTAAGTTGGTCTCCGGCGACGTGGGACTCCTTTGTGCAACTTCGGTGAGCACCGTTTCACGCATCCTCGTAGTGCCTGTTTCTGGCACTTCTCCGGGTGCTACCTGCTTTAGTGAGGGCTCTTTGTCTTGCTCGACGTCCCCTCTCTCTGCAGGTCTAATTTGCGACCTCCTGGTCCCTCCTGGGCCCCAGCAGCGTCCAAAAACGCCAAACGCACGATTTGCGTGTAGCAAGGCTTGTTGGCGTCCTTCCGGCGGGAAAACACTTCTGCACGACTCTCCAAGGCGAGAGGGATCCGTCCACCAAAGGGGAAGTCTCTAGCCCTTTTTGTTCCTGCAGAAACCTCAGCTTCTTCTGTCCAGTCGAAGCTTCTTTGCACCCGCAGCTGGCATTTCCTGGGCATCTGCCCATCTCCGACTTGCTTGTGACTTGTGGACTTGGTCCCCTTGTTCCACAGGTACCCTAGATTGGAAATCCACAGTTGTTGCATTGCTGGTTTGTGTCTTTCCTGCATTATTCCTCTAACACGACTATTTTGTCCTTAGGGGAACTTTAGTGCACTTTGCACTCACTTTTCAGGGTCTTGGGGAGGGTTATTTTTCTAACTCTCACTATTTTCTAATAGTCCCAGCGACCCTCTACAAGGTCACATAGGTTTGGGGTCCATTCGTGGTTCGCATTCTACTTTTGGAGTATATGGTTTGTGTTGCCCCTATCCCTATGTTTCCCCATTGCATCCTATTGTAACTATACATTGTTTGCACTGTTTTCTAAGACTATACTGCATATTTTTGCTATTGTGTATATATATCTTGTGTATATTTCCTATCCTCTCACTGAGGGTACACTCTAAGATACTTTGGCATATTGTCATAAAAATAAAGTACCTTTATTTTTAGTATAACTGTGTATTGTGTTTTCTTATGATATTGTGCATATGACACTAAGTGGTACTGTAGTAGCTTCACACGTCTCCTAGTTCAGCCTGAGCTGCTCTGCTAAGCTACCATTATCTATCAGCCTAAGCTGCTAGACACCCTATACACTAATAAGGGATAACTGGGCCTGGTGCAAGGTGCAAGTACCCCTTGGTACTCACTACAAGCCAGTCCAGCCTCCTACATTGGTTGTGCAGTGGTGGGATAAGTGCTTGAGACTACTTACCACTCTTGTCATTGTACTTTTCATAAGAGAAAAATATACAAAACAAGGTCAGTGTATATACACATAGCCAAAAAGTTTTGCATTTCCTCTTTTTCACTCTTTTCTAAGTGCTGAAAAGTACTTCTAAACTTTCAAAAAGTTCTTAAAAGTTGAAAAAGTTTTTTTTTCTGTCTTTCCAAAAAGTTCTGAAAACTTTTTTCTCTTTTTCTATCACTTTAACTCTCTCTAGAAAATGTCTGGCACAGGCCAAAGTGTTGATCTGTCCAAACTTGCATATGACAACCTTAGCTGGAAAAGAGCAAGGAGTCTCTGTATAGAGAGAGGTTTGAGTGTAGGAAAGAATCCTGCCTTGGAACTATTACTTAACATGCTTAGAGAACAGGATAAGGCCAGAGGTGCCCCATCTGTTGAAAAAGTACCTAATAGTTCCCAAACTGATTCAGGAACTCCCCCAGGAAAAGATTCAGGAAAGAAACTTCCTAGCCTGCCCATTACTAGACAATCTAGCATAGATGGTAATGATGATGAGCCACACCAAATAAGTAGTGTTGTCTCACATCATAGCAAAAGCATTTATTCTCACCATACTGGTAGTAATGTTTCTGTAAACCAAGCTGTTAGGGTGGCTTCTGTAAGGGACAGGTCTCCTTCTGTTCATTCCCATCATAGCTCTGTTTCTAGATATGTCCCTCCCACCAACCCTGATGACAGAATGTTAGAGAGGGAACTCAATAAGTTGAGGGTGGAACAAACCAGACTGAAGCTTAAAAAGCAACAGCTGGATTTGGATAGACAGTCTTTAGAAATAGAGAAGGAAAGACAGAAGTTGGGTTTAGATACCCATGGTGGCAGCAGCAGTATTCCCCATAGTCATCCTGCAAAAGAGCATGATTCCAGGAATCTGCACAAGATAGTTCCCCCTTATAAGGAGGGGGATGACATTAACAAGTGGTTTGCTGCACTTGAGAGGGCCTGTGCTGTACAGGATGTCCCTCAAAAGCAGTGGGCTGCTATCCTATGGCTATCATTTAGTGGAAAAGGTAGGGATAGGCTCCTTACTGTAAAAGAAAATGATGCTAATAATTTCCAACTTCTTAAGAATGCACTCCTGGATGGTTATGGCTTAACCACTGAACAGTACAGGATAAAGTTCAGAGAGACCAAAAAGGAGTCTTCACAAGACTGGGTTGATTTCATTGACCAGGCAGTGAAGGCCTTGGAGGGGTGGTTACATGGCAGTAAAGTTACTGATTGTGACAGCCTGTATAACTTAATCCTGAGAGAGCATATTCTTAATAATTGTGTGTCTGATTTGTTGCACCAGTACCTGGTAGACTCTGATCTGACCTCTCCCCAAGACTTGGGAAAGAAGGCAGACAAATGGGTCAGAACAAGGGTGAACAGAAAAGTTCATACAGGGGGTGACAAAGATGGCAATAAGAAGAAAGATGGTGAAAAATCTCAAGATAAGCATGGGGATAAGGGTAAAACCAAAGATCCCACTTCAAATCTTAAACACTCTTCAGAGGGTGGGGATAAAACTAATTCTTCCTCTTCTTCCCAACCTGCACACATTAAAAAGCCTTGGTGCTTTGTGTGTAAAAATAGAGGCCATAGGCCAGGGGATAAGTCCTGTCCAGGTAAACCCCCTGAGCCTACCACCACTAATACATCAAGCTCTAGTGCCCCTAGCAGTAGTGGTACTAGTGGTGGGACTGCTGGCAACAGTCAAGCAAAGGGTGTAGTTGGGTTCACTTATGGGTCCATAGTGGAAACTGATGTAATCAGTCCCAAGACAGTTTCTGTCACACCTAGTGGCATTGGCCTTGCCACACTGGCTGCTTGTCCCCTTACAATGGATAAGTACAGGCAGACAGTTGCAATAAATGGTGTTGAGGCCTTGGCCTACAGGGACACAGGTGCCAGTTTCACTTTGGTGACTGAAAACCTAGTGCCTCCTGAACAACACATCATTGGACAACAGTATAAGATTATTGATGTCCATAACTCCACTAAGTTTCTTCCCTTAGCTATAATTCAGTTTAGTTGGGGTGGAGTTACTGGTCCTAAGCAGGTGGTGGTATCACCTAGCTTACCTGTAGACTGTCTCTTAGGTAATGACCTAGAGGCCTCAGGTTGGGCTGATGTAGAGATTTATGCCCATGCAGCCATGCTGGGCATCCCTGAGGAATTGTTCCCTCTCATTTCAAGTGAAATGAAAAAGCAAAGGAGAGAAGGCATGAAAACTCAGGATCCCTCTCCATCAACAGGTAAAAAGGGTATCACAGTATCCCCTAACCACCCTACCATTCAGGATACTATTCCTGTGGTGGGAGAAACCTCTCCTGGGGTGGCACCTGTTCCAAGGGAATCATCAGCTGGAAAAGCTGGACTCCCTGAGGTGGAAGTACCTCTCTGTGGGATAACTAACATTGGTGAGAAAAACAGCACCATTTTAGTTAACATGGAGCATCCCTCCAACCCTCCCAGAGAAACTTTAGTGCAGAAACCCTGCACTACCTCACAACACTTAGGACAGCATCCCTGCCCTAGTGTGGAGCTCATAGGACAGCATCCCTGCCCTGCTCCAACTCAAGAGAAACAGCATCCCTGTTCTCTCTTCCAGCCAGATGGACAAAGTTTTTGCCCAGCTATGGCTTTTCTGAGACAGCATCCCTGTCTGGCATTTCCATCACTACAAATAGGTTCAGTGGACAATTCCCACTGCTCTAAACTAAAACTTACTGATAGAAACTCTGAAAATACATCTTCACATTGTTGCTTAGCTAAAAAAACTTCAAACAGGGTGGTTTACATCCCCACAGGGAAGTAACCATATAGCGGATGATAAAGGGAGTAACCAGTCTATTGCAGAGCTACTCTCTACTTATCACCACTTAGACAATAAAGTCTCAACTGGCCAAGGTTAGCCTTATTGTCCTTCGTTTGGGGGGGGGTTGTGTGAGAAGGTAGCCTCTTTCTAGCCTTGTTACCCCCACTTTTGGCCTGTTTGTGAGTGTATGTCAGGGTGTTTGTCACTGTTTTCACTGTCTCACTGGGATCCTGATAGCCAGGCCTCAGTGCTCATAGTGAAAACACTATGTTTTCAGTATGTTTGTTATATGTCACTGGGATCCTGCTGGTCAGGACCCCAGTGCTCATAGGTTTGTGGCCTATATGTATGTGTCACTGGGACCCTGTCACACAGGGCCCCAGTGCTCATAGGTGTGCATGTATGTGTTCCCTGTGTGGTGCCTAACTGTCTCACTGAGGCTCTGCTAACCAGAACCTCAGTGGTTATGCTCTCTCATTACTTTTCAAATTGTCACTAACAGGCTTGTGACCATTTTTACCAATTTACATTGGCTTACTGGAACACCCTTATAATTCCCTAGTATATGGTACTGAGGTACCCAGGGTATTGGGGTTCCAGGAGATCCCTATGGGCTGCAGCATTTCTTTTGCCACCCATAGGGAGCTCTGACAATTCTTACACAGGCCTGCCACTGCAGCCTGAGTGAAATAACGTCCACGTTATTTCACAGCCATTTTACACTGCACTTAAGTAACTTATAAGTCACCTATATGTCTAACCTTTACCTGGTAAAGGTTAGGTGCAAAGTTACTTAGTGTGAGGGCACCCTGGCACTAGCCAAGGTGCCCCAACATTGTTCAGAGCCAATTCACTGAACTTTGTGAGTGCGGGGACACCATTACACGCGTGCACTACCTATAGGTCACTACCTATATGTAGCTTCACCATGGTAACTCCAAATATGGCCATGTAACATGTCTATGATCATGGAATTGCCCCCTCTATGCCATCCTGGTATTGTTGGTACAATTCCATGATCCCAGTGGTCTGTAGCACAGACCCTGGTACTGCCAGACTGCCCTTCCTGGGGTTTCACTGCAGCTGCTGCTGCTGCCAACCCCTCAGACAGGCAGCTGCCCTCCTGGGGTCCAGCCAGGCCTGGCCCAGGATGGCAGAACAAAGAACTTCCTCTGAGAGAGGGTGTGACACCCTCTCCCTTTGGAAAATGGTGTGAAGGCAGGGGAGGAGTAGCCTCCCCCAGCCTCTGGAAATGCTTTGTTGGGCACAGATGTGCCCAATTCTGCATAAGCCAGTCTACACCGGTTCAGGGACCCCTTAGCCCCTGCTCTGGCGCGAAACTGGACAAAGGAAAGGGGAGTGACCACTCCCCTGACCTGCACCTCACCTGGGAGGTGTCCAGAGCTCCTCCAGTGTGCTCCAGACCTCTGCCATCTTGGAAACAGAGGTGCTGCTGGCACACTGGACTGCTCTGAGTGGCCAGTGCCACCAGGTGACGTCAGAGACTCCTGCTGATAGGCTCCTTCAGGTGTTAGTAGCCTATCCTCTCTCCTAGGTAGCCAAACCCTCTTTTCTGGCTATTTAGGGTCTCTGTCTCTGGGGAAACTTTAGATAACGAATGCATGAGCTCAGCCGAGTTCCTCTGCATCTCTCTCTTCACCTTCTGATAAGGAATCGACCGCTGACCGCGCTGGAAGCCTGCAAACCTGCAACAAAGTAGCTAAGACGACTACTGCAACTCTGTAACGCTGATCCTGCCGCCTTCTCGACTGTTTTCCTGCTTGTGCATGCTGTGGGGGTAGTCTGCCTCCTCTCTGCACCAGAAGCTCCGAAGAAATCTCCCGTGGGTCGACGGAATCTTCCCCCTGCAACCGCAGGCACCAAAAAGCTGCATTGCCGGTCCCTTGGGTCTCCTCTCAGCATGACGAGCGAGGTCCCTCGAATCCAGCGACGCTGTCCAAGTGACCCCCACAGTCCAGTGACTCTTCAGCCCAAGTTTGGTGGAGGTAAGTCCTTGCCTCACCTCGCTGGGCTGCATTGCTGGGAACCGCGACTTTGCGAGCTACTCCGGCCCCTGTGCACTTCCGGCGGAAATCCTTCGTGCACAGCCAAGCCTGGGTCCACGGCACTCTAACCTGCATTGCACGACTTTCTAAGTTGGTCTCCGGCGACGTGGGACTCCTTTGTGCAACTTCGGCGAGCACCGTTTCACGCATCCTCGTAGTGCCTGTTTCTGGCACTTCTCCGGGTGCTACCTGCTTCAGTGAGGGCTCTTTGTCTTGCTCGACGTCCCCTCTCTCTGCAGGTCCAATTTGCGACCTCCTGGTCCCTCCTGGGCCCCAGCAGCGTCCAAAAACGCCAAATGCACAATTTGCGTGTAGCAAGGCTTGTTGGTGTCCTTCCGGCGGGAAAACACTTCTGCACGACTCTCCAAGGCGAGTGGGATCCGTCCACCAAAGGGGAAGTCTCTAGCCCTTTTCGTTCCTGCAGAAACCTCAGCTTCTTCTGTCCAGTTGAAGCTTCTTTGCACCCGCAGCTGGCATTTCCTGGGCATCTGCCCATCTCCGACTTGCTTGTGACTTGTGGACTTGGTCCCCTTGTTCCACAGGTACCCTAGATTGGAAATCCACAGTTGTTGCATTGCTGGTTTGTGTCTTTCCTGCATTATTCCTCTAACACGACTATTTTGTCCTTAGGGGAACTTTAGTGCACTTTGCACTCACTTTTCAGGGTCTTGGGGAGGGTTATTTTTCTAACTCTCACTATTTTCTAATAGTCCCAGCGACCCTCTACAAGGTCACATAGGTTTGGGGTCCATTCGTGGTTCGCATTCCACTTTTGGAGTATATGGTTTGTGTTGCCCCTATCCCTATGTTTCCCCATTGCATCCTATTGTAACTATACATTGTTTGCACTGTTTTCTAAGACTATACTGCTTATTTTTGCTATTGTGTATATATATCTTGTGTATATTTCCTATCCTCTCACTGAGGGTACACTCTAAGATACTTTGGCATATTGTCATAAAAATAAAGTACCTTTATTTTTAGTATAACTGTGTATTGTGTTTTCTTATGATATTGTGCATATGACACTAAGTGGTACTGTAGTAGCTTCACACGTCTCCTAGTTCAGCCTGAGCTGCTCTGCTAAGCTACCATTATCTATCAGCCTAAGCTGCTAGACACCCTATACACTAATAAGGGATAACTGGGCATGGTGCAAGGTGCAAGTACCCCTTGGTACTCACTACAAGCCAGTCCAGCCTCCTACACTTGGGATGAGTAAAGGGGGATGGAGGAGGGGAGACTGTGGTAGGGTTAGGGAGATCATAGTAGCAGGGTGAGATAAATGAGGGATAATTTAGTAGGGTTGTATGGGAGGTCATGGTAGTAGAGGGAGGTTTGGTGAGTTAGATGTGGAAGCGGAGGGAAGAGCTTAGGCAGAGTTATTTAGGAGATTAAAGTAGTAGAAAGGATTTGGGATGAGTCAGAGTGGGAATGGAGGATAGATTGATAGAGACATGACATATGATGATGGGTAGATAAGTGTGATAAGATGAGAGCAGGGATTCATAGATATCTAGTATAACAACCCACCCAGGAGCCATGCAATGACCCACAGACATGCCAAGCACAGAACAACATACACACATATATATATATATATATATATATATATATATATATATATATATATATATATATATATACATACACACACACACACATGAATACACACACACATGCACACACAAGTACATACAATACATAATTAGAACCATGGATAAATATACATATAGTGCTATATGATATAAGTGGTATAGTAGGAGGTTTGCATCTCTCCTAGTTCAGCCTAAGCTGCTCTGCTATAGCTTACTTTATCAGCCTAAGCTGCTAGAACACTACTAATCTACTAATAAGGGTAACTGGACCTGGCACAGGGTGTAAGTACCATCAGGTACCCACTATAAGCCAAGCCCGCCTCCTACACCCTGCATCAAGGTTAGGGGAATAAGATAACAGTAACCTCACACCTTTTCCTTTTTTTGAGACTAAGCTGAAGCAGAGTCTCACAATGGCTGCCACTTCCTGGTTGAATTGGGGGCAGCCAACCAGAATTCTGCTCGAGATCAGGAGCATTTGCAAAGCCTTTGCTTCTCAAATTTTGGTTTTCTTTTAATATTTCAAAAACTACTGAATTAATTTACACCAAATAGGAAAAAGGGTTCTTTCTGGACTAAAAGCTACCTTTCTGCCAACATTTGTGTAATTCCATCCATTGGTTCGGGCTGTAGTTGTGTTCAAAATCCCCATGGGAATTAAAATAGGAAATAATACTGGTTTTGTACATGCCTCCGTATCTCCCACCTGGACCCTGACTTGTCTATTTGTTAGAAGAAAACCATATGACAGCTTCTTCTTAAAGCCATTCAGTTTTCATCTGATACCATAGATTTTGACCACTGAGGGTGCGAGTGACATCTGTCAAGTCTAGAAACATCAGGCCAGATGAGTCTCCTGGAGCTAGGCTAGTTAAGAACACTTTTTCCACATCTAATACAGTATTATTGGCTACGGTGGGGCGAAGTCCGACTTCCAGTCCTCCAAACATGCTGGTCCTGTAAATGTCTCTGAAGCTGATACCTTCTAGTCTATTCTGTTCTATTCACTGTGTAGAGCGCATGGCTACGATAGGGCATCCGAGCACTAGCAATGCAACACAGACTACGCCACATGCTCAAGAAGGGTTACTTCCCAAACAGCCAGGTTTTTAGGAGTTTCCAGAATGTCAATTCATTATCAAGGAGCCGTATTGTATGAGGGAGAGCTTTCCATAGTTTGGCCACATTGTAGCTAAAGCAGGCCCCTCCATTTGTCACTCTCCGAATAAAGGGAACTGTGGGCAGTCAAGTCATAGAGGATCTAAGGGTTCTGCTCGGATTACAGGGTGAGATCAGAGGTCGAAGTATAGGGAGGCCTTTTGTTAAAAGTGCAGTGGATGCTATGTGCAGGGCTTTGAACTTTACCCTCTGTTCTACTGGGAACCAATGGAGCGACCAAGGCCTGACAGGCTGAATTAGGTCTGGCTCTTCCCCCTAGCAGGGGCGTTGCCGCAAAGTTCCTCACCTAGTGTAGGAAGTTGGCTCTGTATGTGCTATTTCAAAGTAAGGAATAGCATGCACAGAGTCCAAGGGTTCCCATTAGAGGTAAAATAGTGGTAAAAATAGATAATACTAATGCTCTATTTTGTGGTAGTGTGGTCGAGCAGTAGGCTTATCCAAGGAGTAGTGTTAAGCATTTGTTGTACATACACATAGACAATAAATGAGGTACACACACTCAGAGACAAATCCAGCCAATAGGTTTTGTATAGAAAAATATCTTTTCTTAGTTTATTTTAAGAACCACAGGTTCAAATTCTACATGTAATATCTCATTCGAAAGGTATTGCAGGTAAGTACTTTAGGAACTTCAAATCATAAAAATTGCATGTATACTTTTCAAGTTATTGACAAATAGCTGTTTTAAAAGTGGACACAGTGCAATTTTCACAGTTCCTGGGGGAGGTAAGTTTTTGTTAGTTTTACCAGGTAAGTACGACACTTACAGGGTTCAGTTCTTGGTCCAAGGTAGCCCACCGTTGGGGGTTCAGAGCAACCCCAAAGTCACCACACCAGCAGCTCAGGGCCGGTCAGGTGCAGAGTTCAAAGTGGTGCCCAAAACACATAGGCTAGAATGGAGAGAAGGGGGTGCCCCGGTTCCGGTCTGCTTGCAGGTAAGTACCCGCGTCTTCGGAGGGCAGACCAGAGGGGTTTTGTAGGGCACCGGGGGGGACACAAGCCCACACAGAAATTTCACCTTCAGCAGCGCGGGGGCGGCCGGGTGCAGTGTAGAAACAAGCGTCGGGTTCGCAATGTTAGTCTATGAGAGATCTCGGGATCTCTTCAGCGCTGCAGGCAGGCAATGGGGGGGGTCCTCGGGGAAACCTCCACTTGGGCAAGGGAGAGGGACTCCTGGGGGTAACTTCTCCAGTGAAAGTCCGGTCCTTCAGGTCCTAGGGGCTGCGGGTGCAGGGTCTCTCCCAGGCGTCGGGACTTTGGATTCAAAAGAGTCGCGGTCAGGGGAAGCCTCGGGATTCCCTCTGCAGGCGGCGCTGTGGGGGCTCAGGGGGGACAGGTTTTGGTACTCACAGTATCAGAGTAGTCCTGGGGTCCCTCCTGAGGTGTTGGGTCTCCACCAGCCGAGTCGGGGTCGCCGGGTGCAGTGTTGCAAGTCTCACGCTTCTTGCGGGGAGCTTGCAGGGTTCTTTCAAAGCTGCTGGAAACAAAGTTGCAGCCTTTCTTGGAGCAGGTCCGCTGTCCTCGGGAGTTTCTTGTCTTTTCGAAGCAGGGGCAGTCCTCAGAGGATGTCGAGGTCGCTGGTCCCTTTGGAAGGCGTCGCTGGAGCAGGATCTTTGGAAGGCAGGAGACAGGCCGGTGAGTTTCTGGAGCCAAGGCAGTTGTCGTCTTCTGGTCTTCCTCTGCAGGGGTTTTTCAGCTAGGCAGTCCTTCTTCTTGTAGTTGCAGGAATCTAATTTTCTAGGGTTCAGGGTAGCCCTTAAATACTAAATTTAAGGGCGTGTTTAGGTCTGGGGGGTTAGTAGCCAATGGCTACTAGCCCTGAGGGTGGGTACACCCTCTTTGTGCCTCCTCCCAAGGGGAGGGGGTCACAATCCTAACCCTATTGGGGGAATCCTCCATCTGCAAGATGGAGGATTTCTAAAAGTCAGAGTCACCTCAGCTCAGGACACCTTAGGGGCTGTCCTGACTGGCCAGTGACTCCTCCTTGTTGCTTTCTTTGTTCCCTCCAGCCTTGCCGCCAAAAGTGGGGGCCGTGGCCGGAGGGGGCGGGCAACTCCACTAAGCTGGAGTGCCCTGCTGGGCTGTGACAAAGGGGTGAGCCTTTGAGGCTCACCGCCAGGTGTTACAGCTCCTGCCTGGGGGAGGTGTTAGCATCTCCACCCAGTGCAGGCTTTGTTACTGGCCTCAGAGTGACAAAGGCACTCTCCCCATGGGGCCAGCAACATGTCTCTGGTGTGGCAGGCTGCTGGAACTAGTCAGCCTACACAGACAGTCGGTTAAGTTTCAGGGGGCACCTCTAAGGTGCCCTCTGTGGTGTATTTTACAATAAAATGTACACTGGCATCAGTGTGCATTTATTGTGCTGAGAAGTTTGATACCAAACTTCCCAGTTTTCAGTGTAGCCATTATGGTGTTGTGGAGTTCGTGTTTGACAGACTCCCAGACCATATACTCTTAAGGCTACCCTGCACTTACAATGTCTAAGGTTTTGTTTAGACACTGTAGGGGTACCATGCTCATGCACTGGTACCCTCACCTATGGTATAGTGCACCCTGCCTTAGGGCTGTAAGGCCTGCTAGAGGGGTGTCTTACCTATACTGCATAGGCAGTGAGAGGCTGGCATGGCACCCTGAGGGGAGTGCCATGTCGACTTACTCGTTTTGTCCTCACTAGCACACACAAGCTGGCAAGCAGTGTGTCTGTGCTGAGTGAGAGGTCTCCAGGGTGGCATAAGACATGCTGCAGCCCTTAGAGACCTTCCTTGGCATCAGGGCCCTTGGTACTAGAAGTACCAGTTACAAGGGACTTATCTGGATGCCAGGGTCTGCCAATTGTGGATACAAAAGTACAGGTTAGGGAAAGAACACTGGTGCTGGGGCCTGGTTAGCAGGCCTCAGCACACTTTCAATTGTAAACATAGCATCAGCAAAGGCAAAAAGTCAGGGGGCAACCATGCTAAGGAGGCATTTCCTTACACAACCCCCCCCCCCCAAACGAAAGAGGATGAGACTAACCTTTCCCAAGAGAGTCTTCATTTTCTAAGTGGAAGAACCTGGAAAGGCCATCTGCATTGGCATGGGCAGTCCCAGGTCTGTGTTCCACTATAAAGTCCATTCCCTGTAGGGAGATGGACCACCTCAACAGTTTAGGATTTTCACCTTTCATTTGCATCAGCCATTTGAGAGGTCTGTGGTCAGTTTGAACTAGGAAGTGAGTCCCAAAGAGGTATGGTCTCAGCTTCTTCAGGGACCAAACCACAGCAAAGGCCTCCCTCTCAATGGCACTCCAACGCTGCTCCCTGGGGAGTAACCTCCTGCTAATGAAAGCAACAGGCTGGTCAAGGCCATCATCATTTGTTTGGGACAAAACTGCCCCTATCCCATGTTCAGAGGCATCAGTCTGCACAATGAACTGCTTAGAATAATCTGGAGCTTTTAGAACTGGTGCTGAGCACATTGCTTGTTTCAGGGTGTCAAAGGCCTGTTGGCATTCCACAGTCCAGTTCACTTTCTTGGGCATTTTCTTGGAGGTGAGTCCAGTGAGGGCTGTCACAATGGATCCATATCCCTTCACAAACCTCCTGTAATACCCAGTCAAGCCAAGGAATGCCCTGACTTGAGTCTGGGTTTTTGGAGCTACCCAGTCCAGAATAGTCTGGATCTTGGGTTGGAGTGGCTGAACTTGGCCTCCACCTACAAGGTGGCCCAAGTAAACCACAGTTCCCTGCCCTATCTGGCATTTGGATGCCTTGATAGAGAGGCCTGCAGATTGCAGAGCCTTCAAAACCTTCTTCAGGTGGACCAGGTGATCCTGCCAGGTGGAGCTAAAGACAGCAATATCATCAAGATAAGCTGTGCTAAAGGACTCCAAGCCAGCAAGGACTTGATTCACCAACCTTTGGAAGGTGGCAGGGGCATTCTTTAAACCAAAGGGCATAACAGTAAACTGATAATGCCCATCAGGTGTGGAGAATGCTGTTTTCTCTTTTGCTCCAGGTGCCATTTTTATTTGCCAGTACCCTGCTGTCAAGTCAAAGGTACTTAAGAATTTGGCAGCACCTAATTTATCTATGAGCTCATCAGCTCTTGGAATTGGATGAGCATCTGTCTTGGTGACAGAATTGAGCCCTCTGTAGTCCACACAAAACCTCATCTCTTTCTTTCCATCTTTGGTGTGAGGTTTGGGGACTAAGACCACTGGGCTAGCCCAGGGGCTGTCAGAGCGCTCAATTACTCCCAATTCCAGCATCTTGTGGACTTCCACCTTGATGCTTTCCTTAACATGGTCAGATTGTCTAAAGATTTTGTTCTTGACAGGCATGCTGTCTCCTGTGTCCACATCATGGGTACACAGGTGTGTCTGACCAGGGGTTAAGGAGAAGAGTTCAGGAAACTGTTGTAGGACTCTCCTACAATCAGCTTGCTGTTGGCCAGAGAGGGTGTCTGAGTAGATCACTCCATCTACTGTGCCATCTTTTGGGTCTGATGACAGAAGATCAGGGAGAGGTTCACTCTCTGCCTCCTGATCCTCATCTGTTACCATCAACAGATTCACATCAGCCCTGTCATGGAAGAGCTTAAGGCGGTTCACATGGATCACCCTCTTGGGGCTCCTGCTTGTGCCCAGGTCTACCAGGTAGGTGACCTGACTCTTCCTTTCTAGTACTGGGTAAGGGCCACTCCATTTGTCCTGGAGTGCCCTGGGAGCCACAGGCTCCAGAACCCAGACTTTCTGCCCTGGTTGGAACTCAACCAGTGCAGCCTTTTGGTCATACCAAAACTTCTGGAGCTGTTGGCTGGCCTCAAGGTTTTTGGTTGCCTTTTCCATGTACTCTGCCATTCTAGAGCGAAGGCCAAGTACATAGTCCACTATGTCTTGTTTAGGCTCATGGAGAGGTCTCTCCCAGCCTTCTTTAACAAGAGCAAGTGGTCCCCTTACAGGATGACCGAACAGAAGTTCAAAGGGTGAGAATCCCACTCCCTTCTGTGGCACCTCTCTGTAAGCGAAAAGCAGACATGGCAAGAGGACATCCCATCTCTTTTTGAGTTTTTCTGGGAGCCCCATGATCATGCCCTTTAATGTCTTGTTGAATCTCTCAACTAAGCCATTAGTTTGTGGATGGTAAGGTGTAGTGAATTTATAAGTCACTCCACACTCATTCCACATATGTTTCAGGTATGCTGACATGAAGTTGGTACCTCTGTCAGATACCACCTCCTTAGGGAAACCCACTCTGGTAAAGATACCAATGAGGGCCTTGGCTACTGCAGGGGCAGTAGTCGACCTAAGGGGAATAGCTTCAGGATACCTGGTAGCATGATCCACTACTACCAGGATATACATATTTCCTGAGGCTGTGGGAGGTTCCAGTGGACCAACTATGTCCACACCCACTCTTTCAAAGGGGACCCCCACCACTGGAAGTGGAATGAGGGGGGCCTTTGGGTGCCCACCTGTCTCACCACTGGCTTGACAGGTGGGGCAGGAGAGGCAAAACTCCTTAACCATGTTGGACATATTGGGCCAGTAGAAGTGGTTGACTAACCTCTCCCACGTCTTGGTTTGTCCCAAATGTCCAGCAAGGGGAATGTCATGGGCCAATGTTAGGATGAACTCTCTGAACAGCTGAGGCACTACCACTCTCCTAGTGGCACCAGGTTTGGGGTCTCTGGCCTCAGTGTACAGGAGTCCATCTTCCCAATAGACCCTATGTGTTCCACTTTTCTTGCCCTTGGACTCTTCAGCAGCTTGCTGCCTAAGGCCTTCAAGAGAGGGACAGGTTTCTTGTCCCTTACACAGCTCCTCCCTTGAGGGTCCCCCTGGGCCTAAGAGCTCAACCTGATAAGGTTCAAGCTCCAAAGGCTCAGTTCCCTCAGAGGGCAGAACTTCTTCCTGAGAAGAGAGGTTCCCTTTCTTTTGCTGTGTTGCAGTTGGTTTCCCAACTGACTTTCCTGTTCTCTTGGTAGGCTGGGCCATTCTTCCAGACTCCAGCTCTACTTGTTCACCCTGTGCCTTGCATTGTGCTCTTGTTTTCACACACACCAGTTCAGGGATACCCAGCATTGCTGCATGGGTTTTTAGTTCTACCTCAGCCCATGCGGAGGACTCCAGGTCATTTCCAAGCAGACAGTCCACTGGGATATTTGAGGAGACCACCACCTGTTTCAGGCCATTGACCCCTCCCCATTCTAAAGTAACCATTGCCATGGGATGTACTTTTCTCTGATTGTCAGCGTTGGTGACTGTGTAAGTTTTTCCAGTCAGGTATTGGCCAGGGGAAACCAGTTTCTCTGTCACCATGGTGACACTGGCACCTGTATCCCTCAGGCCCTCTATTCTAGTCCCATTAATTAAGAGTTGCTGTCTGTATTTTTGCATGTTAGGCGGCCAGACAGCTAGTGTGGCTAAATCCACCCCACCCTCAGAAACTAGAGTAGCTTCAGTGTGGACCCTGATTTGCTCTGGGCACACTGTTGATCCCACTTGGAGACTAGCCATACCAGTGTTACCTGGATGGGAGTTTGGAGTGGAACCTTTCTTGGGACAGGCCTTGTCTCCAGTTTGGTGTCCATGCTGTTTACAGCTATGACACCAGGCCTTTTTGGGATCAAAGTTTTTACCCTTGTACCCATTGTTTTGTGAAGAGGCTCTGGGCCCACCCTCCTGTGCAGGTTTTTGGGGGCCTGTAGAAGACTCTTTACTATTTTTAGTTTTGGTTGTCTCATCACCCTTCCCCTGGGGAGTCTTTGTGACCCCTTTCTTTTGGTCACCCCCTGTTGAAGTCTTGGACACCCTTGTCTTGACCCAATGGTCCGCCTTCTTTCCCAATTCTTGGGGAGAAATTGGTCCTAGGTCTACCAGATGCTGATGCAGTTTATCATTGAAACAATTACTTAACAGGTGTTCTTTCACAAATAAATTGTACAGCCCATCATAATTACTTACACCACTGCCTTGAATCCAACCATCTAGTGTTTTCACTGAGTAGTCTACAAAGTCAACCCAGGTCTGGCTCGAGGATTTTTGAGCCCCCCTGAATCTAATCCTATACTCCTCAGTGGAGAATCCAAAGCCCTCAATCAGGGTACCCTTCATGAGGTCATAAGATTCTGCATCTTGTCCAGAGAGTGTGAGGAGTCTATCCCTACACTTTCCTGTGAACATTTCCCAAAGGAGAGCACCCCAGTGAGATCTGTTCACTTTTCTGGTTACACAAGCCCTCTCAAAAGCTGTGAACCATTTGGTGATGTCATCACCATCTTCATATTTAGTTACAATCCCTTTAGGGATTTTCAACATGTCAGGAGAATCTCTGACCCTATTTATGTTGCTGCCACCATTGATGGGTCCTAGGCCCATCTCTTGTCTTTCCCTCTCTATGGCTAGGATCTGTCTTTCCAAAGCCAATCTTTTGGCCATCCTGGCTAACTGGATGTCCTCTTCACTGGGGCTATCCTCAGTGATTTCAGAGGTGTTGGTCTCTCCTGTGAGGGAACCAGCATCTCTGACTATTATTTTTGGAGTCAGGGTTTGAGGGACCCTGTTCTCCCTAGATAGGACTGGTAGGGGGGAATTTTCCTCCAAGTCACTATCCTCTTCCTCTGAGTTGCCACCCTCAGAGGGGTTGGCCTTTTCAAACTCTGCCAAAAGTTCCTGGAGCTGTATTTTGGTAGGTTTGGGGCCCATTGTTATTTTCTTTATTTTACAGAGTGACCTTAGCTCCCTCATCTTAAGATGGAGGTAAGGTGTGGTGTCGAGTTCCACCACAGTCACATCTGTGCTAGACATTTTGCTTCTAAAAGTTGGAATACTTTTTAAGAATCTACAACTAGTTCTAGGTTCTAATTCAAACTTTTACAAACTTTTAAACTCTAAAAGAAATGCTAAACAGGATCTAACACAAGGCCCTAGCAGGTCTTTTAAGAATTTAGAAAACTTTTCAAATTGCAAAAATCTATTTCTAATGACAATTTTGGAATTTGTCGTGTGATCAGGTATTGGCTGAGTAGTCCAGCAAATGCAAAGTCTTGTACCCCACCGCTGATCCACCAATGTAGGAAGTTGGCTCTGTATGTGCTATTTCAAAGTAAGGAATAGCATGCACAGAGTCCAAGGGTTCCCCTTAGAGGTAAAATAGTGGTAAAAATAGATAATACTAATGCTCTATTTTGTGGTAGTGTGGTCGAGCAGTAGGCTTATCCAAGGAGTAGTGTTAAGCATTTGTTGTACATACACATAGACAATAAATGAGGTACACACACTCAGAGACAAATCCAGCCAATAGGTTTTGTATAGAAAAATATCTTTTCTTAGTTTATTTTAAGAACCACAGGTTCAAATTCTACATGTAATATCTCATTCGAAAGGTATTGCAGGTAAGTACTTTAGGAACTTCAAATCATAAAAATTGCATGTATACTTTTCAAGTTATTGACAAATAGCTGTTTTAAAAGTGGACACTTAGTGCAATTTTCACAGTTCCTGGGGGAGGTAAGTTTTTGTTAGTTTTACCAGGTAAGTACGACACTTACAGGGTTCAGTTCTTGGTCCAAGGTAGCCCACCGTTGGGGGTTCAGAGCAACCCCAAAGTCACCACACCAGCAGCTCAGGGCCGGTCAGGTGCAGAGTTCAAAGTGGTGCCCAAAACACATAGGCTAGAATGGAGAGAAGGGGGTGCCCCGGGTCCGGTCTGCTTGCAGGTAAGTACCCGCGTCTTCGGAGGGCAGACCAGAGGGGTTTTGTAGGGCACCGGGGGGGACACAAGCCCACACAGAAATTTCACCTTCAGCAGCGCGGGGGCGGCCGGGTGCAGTGTAGAAACAAGTGTCGGGTTCGCAATGTTAGTCTATGAGAGATCTCGGGATCTCTTCAGCGCTGCAGGCAGGCAAGGGGGGGGTTCCTCGGGGAAACCTCCACTTGGGCAAGGGAGAGGGACTCCTGGGGGTCACTTCTCCAGTGAAAGTCCGGTCCTTCAGGTCCTAGGGGCTGCGGGTGCAGGGTCTCTCCCAGGCGTCGGGACTTTGGATTCAAAAGAGTCGCGGTCAGGGGAAGCCTCGGGATTCCCTCTGCAGGCGGCGCTGTGGGGGATCAGGGGGGACAGGTTTTGGTACTCACAGTATCAGAGTAGTCCTGGGGTCCCTCCTGAGGTGTTGGGTCTCCACCAGCCGAGTCGGGGTCGCCGGGTGCAGTGTTGCAAGTCTCACGCTTCTTGCGGGGAGCTTGCAGGGTTCTTTGAAAGCTGCTGGAAACAAAGTTGCAGCCTTTCTTGGAGCAGGTCCGCTGTCCTCGGGAGTTTCTTGTCTTTTCGAAGCAGGGGCAGTCCTCAGAGGATGTCGAGGTCGCTGGTCCCTTTGGAAGGCGTCGCTGGAGCAGGATCTTTGGAAGGCAGGAGACAGGCCGGTGAGTTTCTGGAGCCAAGGCAGTTGTCGTCTTCTGGTCTTCCTCTGCAGGGGTTTTTCAGCTAGGCAGTCCTTCTTCTTGTAGTTGCAGGAATCTAATTTTCTAGGGTTCAGGGTAGCCCTTAAATACTAAATTTAAGGGCGTGTTTAGGTCTGGGGGGTTAGTAGCCAATGGCTACTAGCCCTGAGGGTGGGTACACCCTCTTTGTGCCTCCTCCCAAGGGGAGGGGGTCACAATCCTAACCCTATTGGGGGAATCCTCCATCTGCAAGATGGAGGATTTCTAAAAGTCAGAGTCACCTCAGCTCAGGACACCTTAGGGGCTGTCCTGACTGGCCAGTGACTCCTCCTTGTTGCTTTCTTTGTTCCCTCCAGCCTTGCCGCCAAAAGTGGGGGCCGTGGCCGGAGGGGGCGGGCAACTCCACTAAGCTGGAGTGCCCTGCTGGGCTGTGACAAAGGGGTAAGCCTTTGAGGCTCACCGCCAGGTGTTACAGCTCCTGCCTGGGGGAGGTGTTAGCATCTCCACCCAGTGCAGGCTTTGTTACTGGCCTCAGAGTGACAAAGGCACTCTCCCCATGGGGCCAGCAACATGTCTCTGGTGTGGCAGGCTGCTGGAACTAGTCAGCCTACACAGACAGTCGGTTAAGTTTCAGGGGGCACCTCTAAGGTGCCCTCTGTGGTGTATTTTACAATAAAATGTACACTGGCATCAGTGTGCATTTATTGTGCTGAGAAGTTTGATACCAAACTTCCCAGTTTTCAGTGTAGCCATTATGGTGTTGTGGAGTTCGTGTTTGACAGACTCCCAGACCATATACTCTTATGGCTACCCTGCACTTACAATGTCTAAGGTTTTGTTTAGACACTGTAGGGGTACCATGCTCATGCACTGGTACCCTCACCTATGGTATAGTGCACCCTGCCTTAGGGCTGTAAGGCCTGCTAGAGGGGTGTCTTACCTATACTGCATAGGCAGTGAGAGGCTGGCATGGCACCCTGAGGGGAGTGCCATGTCGACTTACTCGTTTTGTCCTCACTAGCACACACAAGCTGGCAAGCAGTGTGTCTGTGCTGAGTGAGAGGTCTCCAGGGTGGCATAAGACATGCTGCAGCCCTTAGAGACCTTCCTTGGCATCAGGGCCCTTGGTACTAGAAGTACCAGTTACAAGGGACTTATCTGGATGCCAGGGTCTGCCAATTGTGGATACAAAAGTACAGGTTAGGGAAAGAACACTGGTGCTGGGGCCTGGTTAGCAGGCCTCAGCACACTTTCAATTGTAAACATAGCATCAGCAAAGGCAAAAAGTCAGGGGGCAACCATGCTAAGGAGGCATTTCCTTACACCTAGTGATTATAAACTAGAGGCTACCAAGGTGCCAGTTCTGATGTGTAAATTAGGCCTGGGTGAAACTGTAATCGTGCCAGAGTAATAGGAGTAATTTTGCATTACTCTTTTGACACAGAATTGCTGAAACGTATGCTTTTATACCTGTGCACATAATTATGAGAAATTTAGCACAAAATTCCTACTGCAGGAGCACACGATACACAAATTTAGTGCAAGTGAGCGACTGCTGCTGTTCGTGTTCTGTTGCATTGTCTTAGCACAAAATGCATCCTTTGGTCCATTTTGAACACAAGGTTGCAATGTACATTAAGAAAAAAGGCGCTAAATGCTGGGTTACGCTCCATGCATAATTTTCTGAAAGTTTGCGTAATAAGGCGAGTTACGTCCACCCCAGTGCAAATCTATAAAGGTGCACAGTGATATACAAAACAGTGCTGCTACCTGATGATTGGGGCCTAAGACGCACTCGTCCAAGGGTAGAATTTGTGAATTTGCTGGGTCAATGGTGGCAGTAGTCAAGTCCGTCAGATATCATAATTACGTTCCATATCTGAGGACAAACAAGTCAAGCCTGAGGACATGTTCTAAGTAACTTTGTTACCAACCACGATTTGATTGGAATCAATACACAGGTCTCGTGGATGGAGACAACCCAAGCCAGCTTGGTATTGGTAAGGTGCACCTATAACTAATTGTACTCTTTAATATAGAGTACAAGAATATCGTGGCACAAAAAGTTTGTGGACAAAATGTTGAGAGACACTGACGTACACTACCATAAGAGACCACATCGACCAAGTATAAGGAGGTAACAAAAGCGCTGCCTGAACATGAGGGTCAAAAGTTGCAGAAGACCTGATGAGGGGGGGAGCTCCCCTGCTGAGGATTGTCTCCCTGTATATGTCTTTTTATCTTTACTCTACTAATGAGCCGTGATCCAGCTCCACTGGTCATGAAGTGTAGATACGTGGTCATCCTTCTTGACTAGAAATGGCTTTGTCTATAAGATATGGGTTTTAGATGATTACACATGAGTAAAGGTAAACATATGGTTGGAAATTTTCAGATGTAGATTTACAGCTAACTATGGCCATAGCTATCGACAGAGAAGAAAGAGCAGAGGCACCAGGTCCCAAAGATATAAAGAGGCCATTGTAACTCAAATATGGTTGTTGGTCTCCTCCCAAACCAGGGGCTAGCAGGGGGGGTCACTTGGATTGACTGAATTAGAGCCCATGGTATCCTTACTATGCCACAATCTGTCCCGCCTGAAGCCTGAATCTCTTCCTAAATGCAATTCAGCAGCTCCAGGAAGAGATTCAAGTCTAGTACCAGGAGCAAGTGTTCCTACCTCTTCACATGAGGGGCTGGGGAAATGTAAAACTCATAAGACCATGATGGCAGAAAATAGGCATACATTTGCTAAAAGTAGTTTTATATAGTCTAGGAGCACATCAATATGAATTGAAAAGGGCAGGCATCATTGAGGTATCTAATACAGGCTTAACAAACACTGCTCCTGGAAGCACATTAATAGGCCCATAACCTGGGCTCTGCCCTTTTCTCATTGTGCTGCAAGATGTTGGACTTGCCAGACACCAGCTACAATTCTTTGGTAGGGCATTGTTTGTGCAGGTGTGCATGCTTGGGAAATGCTTTTTTTAATGCCATGTCTTTCGCTGTATGTACAGAGTAGCGCAAGATGAGCTGTTTTTTTAAATAATCAACAACATACATATTTATAATTTTCCAAGTATGTGCATCTGTTAAGTTTTCATGTCATTTGAATAGTTGTCTGCAGTGTATGGAGCTATTTGAATATGTTCACATTCATTTTAATATTTTTTCACATTTTATAGCTCTGGCCTTAACAAGGCCTTTTGATTTTATTATAATTAACTATATGATATACTTACTTATAGAGGTGTTCAGCCAGTCCTCTTCTTTCACCAGGCTGTTGTTGTGTCATTCAGGTTTTTGTTCCGCCTTCTACAGTACGCAGCATGGGGCAATGCGTCAGCCCACTTCAGCCATTGGCTAATGTCACTGTGAGTGACGGCATTCTGCACTTTCACAAAGAGCACATCCACCCTCAAAGTACTTCCCTTCAGTGCCAAAGACTATTATGACAATATGTGCTTTTTACATATTTTCACTTTTAACCATTTGTTAAATTACATTTTATATTGGGGAGGGACCAGCAGCTCCCTCCAAAAACATGGCAACACTGAACAAGCATTGACAAAGCCAAACAGCCGGCAGCCAACGCATACCTATTAGCTTTGCCACTGCTCGTTGTAATGTGATGGGTATGGGTATCTGTAACAACTTATCCTTTTCCATTTTTTTTTTAATGTTTTTATTTTTTTTGTGTTGGGATTTGTTCTGGTAGTGTTACCCCATGCTTCCAGTGATCTCAATGTGATTCCCCTGCAGTGCATTTACTGAACTGTAACTGACTTACTCTTTGGTAGGTGTATTTTTGAATTTGCATGTCCTGATTGACTGTCTCTATCCTTCTCCCACTCTGCAGTAGAAATTCCACATTTTTCAGCCACTCCCTCATTGACATAAAAAAAAGAATCCACCTATGTGTGCTCAGTTGTCCGCACTCTTGGCAGAGAACTTCACAAATGCTGGATAGGACAGATGTAGTTAAATACGTGAAATAGCACTGCAGGAGTATGGTTTCAAATACTCAAGAATGCCTTTTATGAACTGGCCTCATTTTTTTGTTTATTTTATTAGCCAGTTTTGATGTGCTCAGAGTCATTCTGGCTGGTAGAATATCACCTAAAGAGCTCCTCCTCTCATCTACCAAAAGCAAAGCTCATGGTGAAATTAGGAAGACTCCCTGAACGCTGAAACATGGTTTGGTTGTGATAACACACTTAAGTACACTATAGAAATGAGAACAGACCTTGAGATACTTCAAACACTTCTCTATCACCAACCTAAGCTTGAACTCATCCGTTGCCATGCCATCTCAATGTCCAACATGAAGACCCATCTAAATTTCAATGTACTTCTGGAAGACCATGTGAACACTCAAGTTCCACAAACAAATGGGACAGCAAAGAGGAGAAGCCAAACCCCTAATGACCTAACGCTAATAAAGAACAAGGTGCAACATGGTGACCGCTCACCACATATGCCAATGCTAATACCATAACACGCATCGCCTGGGCAGTCGATCGTAGCTCACGCAGACTGACACTCTTACATTCATAGAAGGCAAAACTGCTAGAGGTCATGTCCATCACCCAGTACCGTACCAGGCACAACAATGAACTACCCATCACTACCTAAATAGGCAGGGAGTAACTACAGAGATCTGTCACATGCACTGGCCAACGGAGGACATTGATTTAGTCCACTAGTGCAGGTCTGAACAAGCTAGATGCTATGACCAATTCTTGACACCTCACAATGACAATTAGATATGGGATAATATTAACAAAGTCCAACCCAGCAGATCTCTCCACCATTTCCCTCTCCAACCAATACCTGCTCAGGACGATACACTTTGAATAAAACTACCAATGGACAACCAAATGGAGTAATCGGCTAAGTGGACAATTACCATAATAAGGACCTAAAATGCACGTGCAAAACTCCTCCAAGCTGCTAGCTTACTGAAAACCATAAAATTGCGTGCCTCTCTCTCACACTTCTTCATTCATCACACAGCTAAGTGCTGAGCTCCATAACCCTATAAACACACACTTGTGTACATCAGGCATGGCATAAGTACACTTCCCACCCAGGATCAAAAACAAAGACAGCCCCATCCAACCGCACACCATACATATTGTAGCACGCTGTCCATGTAAGCAGGCACTCCGGCGACCACCATACAGATATGTAAGCAATAGGTAAATATTGAAATACAATAGCAACAACATCAATAAAAGTTGAATACTTTTGAAGCATTCAACGTTCAGCATATCTGACCCTGTTATGCTACACTCCACATGCCCTGCCAACAACCTCCTCTTTGATAAAATATATAAATTAAAAAAATAAAGACAACCTAAAAGCACATCATCAGCATTAAGCCTGATTCCGTGCACCTCATATAGAAGTGGAAGTCCAGCAACTACTTGAAACTCAATCCACCTAAGCAAAATTACTCATCTAGTTCAACCCTGCCTCAGCAACATGAACCTGGAAGGATTCAGACACTTACTTTGACCCATCTCGCTTAGATTAACCCTGGACATTAACCTCACCGTCATGGAACACATTGCTCAGAAAACTAGGGCAGTCTGGTACTAGCACTCTCAACTAGCAAGAGAGAAAAGAATCCTTCCAGACAATGACTGCAAAACTGCCATTCAAGCTCTTGTGTTCTTGCATCTGGATGGTGGCAACATCCAGTCTCACATCCTCCCAGATCCCACATTGGTACCCAAAGGGCACCATACATGCCACAGCATGCCTCACCAAAGACCTAAAGGTCTATCACCCCGCTGTAATAGGCCTCTTCTGGTTCCCCGTGCCAGCTCACATGATCTTCCAACCACACTGCATCATTTACAAAATAATCATGAACAGCCCTGGCCTGTATCATCTTCCCAGTGACTCTTCACTTGGGATCATTGAACAGTATGGCACTCTTGCAGTAGCACACATGAAGCCTTGCGTGAGGTACAGTTGTGATACAAAAGGCCATCAGCACTAGAAGAATTACTGTTCCTTCTGACATGATGCGATGATTGGGCTGAAAAAGAGGTAGCAGCTACTGAAAGGCTGCCATTCTATGCTGGCAGGGATAAGCGTTCCCTGTAATTGTATCTTACAAGAAGCCCAAAAAGGGTTGGATCTCCTGAGGCTCTAGGTGAGACATGATGGCATTTATGGTAAACCCCAGGCCGTGGAACAGGGAAACTACTGTGTGTATGGGCCAGACACTGTAGCCTCTGCTACTTTGATCAGTCAATTGTCAAGGTAGGGGAAGATGTGAATGCCCCTCCCCCTTTACAAATGCGCAGCCACCATTGCCAGGCACTTCGTGAACACCCTTAGATCCATGGTGACCCCAGTAGAAAGTACTTTGAATTGGTAGCAAGTACTATGAATTGGTAGTGTTGTCCACTTATCACAAAGTGAAGGTACTGGCAATAAGAAGGGTAGATAGGTATGTGGAAGTAGGCGTCCTTGGGCTCAAGCACTGTCATGTAATCACCCTGTTGGAGGAGGATGACATTCTGCCAGGTTGTCATGTGAAAATATTCTGCTAGAAGGAAGGTGGTTAGGAGGCTTGAAGTAGCGATTCATTTGTGGGATGAAAACACAGACCCAGTCAACATCGCTTCTTTAAAGTTGCATGGGCACTTTCACTATTGCGCCAATTTGGTGGAGAGCCTGCGTTTTTCCTGAAGGAGGGTAAGGGTTTCCGTACTGAGAGCATGTGTACAAGTTGATATGTCTGGAGGGGTTGTGTGCAGTTCAGTTATAGCTGTGTTGGACCACCTGTCGAACCCACCGGTCAGATGCTGTATCCTCACTCCAAACAGGTGACGTGTGATCAGGGGGAGTCAGTGTCTGGAGGTCGCAGGTACTTTATTGGAACCACCTTTGGCTGATCCTTGTTGTCACTTTACTCCCTCTCAGCTTGTTGATGGTAGTAGTGCTGCTGCCTCCGACAGGAATGCAGCTCTTCAGGTGAGGTTGCTTTTGCTCCCCCAGGGGCTGCTGTGTATGAAAGGAGCCTGTGTGCCGTGGTTTGCAGCACCTGCATAGATTTTGCTGTTCCCATATCTTTACTTTTTTTCCAGCTTCTCATTGACCTGTTGCTCAAAGGAGTGATTCCCCATCAAACGGGAGATAGAAGAGATGCTTGAATATGGAAATACAGAGCCTGGAGGTGGCACCTGAGGATGATGCTTGCGTCGATGCCTCAAGAAGCTGTGTTAGCAGCATCAAAAACACAGCAAATACTGGTGTTATAGAAGCTATATCTTTCACCCACCCTCCCCTTTTTATATACTTCAGGGAGATGTTTAAATAATTCCTGCATTTCTCCCCACTGAGCCCTGTCATACCTGGAAAGGAGTGCCAATGAATCTGCAATGACCAGTGTGTTGCTGTCCTAACTGCTACCCCCCCACCCCTTGCCCACCGCATCAATCTTGTGGTTATCCTTGTTGGGCCGAGGAGCATCGTCAGTGGCAATGGCGCGCTTGTGGGCATGGGGTGACCACTAAAGAGAAGGGATCACATCGATTACAATCATCCCACGGGTCATCGCTTGGGCCTGCACTCCTGTACCGGAGCGCTGGTCACAGGAGTCCAAGGGCCCACAAAGATGATGGTCCTGGGTAAGAATGTGGGTAACCCTCTAGCGACTGTGTTGGGGAACAGAGGAGTATTGCCATGGTGGAAGGGGTGAGGTGGTAGTGGTGGAGGCAGTATAGGGCTTTGTGGAGGACTAGTGGCATTGATTTTTCCCTTCTTTGGTGCTGGCTATGGGGAGGGAGACTTCAAAGAAGGTTTTGCCGTAAAGAACTGTCTCCTCTTTTTAGGGAAGGGGTTCTTGAAGTACAGGTAGAGACTTCTTTGCCAAGATCTTGCCCATAACAAGATGAATGAGCAGGCGCTTCTGCCTGGCATCAAGTTCTTGCTGCACTCTTTCGGGGTTTGAAGCCTCCACATCTTCTAATCCGATTGTCTACAAAGGCCTCAAAAGTACAGGGTTGAGGAAAGGTTCCGCGACTATGGAGACTGGTGCCCAGGAGGAGTATTTGTTGCTTGCTTTTAGTGAGACCCACGACGCTCAGCAGCCCGGGTGTAGCTTGGGCTCAGCAGCCTACAGGGTTCACGCCCTTGGGTGTTGGCTTGCTCAGCTTCTAAGCCTTTTGCCACTGCTGAGCTGAGCCTAAAGGCAACGGGGACCCTTGGGCTGACTTATGTTTGCGTCCTTGCTCTGGGCTCGACCTCCACAGGAGTGCTGCTCTGTTTGGGCATGGGACTTCTTTTGAGGCCCTAGCTTGGTGGTATGGCCTTGTGGCCTGATTTCATACTCACTCCTCTGGGCGTGGTCTTGGAGCGAGGGCCGCTTGTCTTTGGAGTCTTACATCTCCTCGTGCTCCGATGCACTGGAACATACTGTTTCCGGGCTCAGTACAGTCTGTGCAGCCAGGAGACCAGATGGGCCAGCATCTTGCTGTTCATAGGCGCTGAGAGGATCTTCGTTGGTATATCATTCAATATACCCAGTGCCGTTCCCTTTGGTATCTAAGTGTTTTTTTTTTTTTTGTTTTTTTTTTTTGGCTCGGAAGGCAAATTCACAATGAACAGGAGCTATCGTAAAAATAAAATACATTTTAAAAGATTGACAAGTCGCACATTGTTCACCAACATTTATTTGCAATTGATGCAAAGGCAATTTTGAAAAGGTGTCCATTGCACAACCCATGTGTGATCAGCATAATCTAGCAATGGAAGACTGGAGACCATTCTCAGCCCCGGATGCACTGATCAACCGTTTTCGGTGCTGCGGAAGGTAGTCACACATCCGTACCCAAGAACGGTGTCCATGTGCAATGTACAGCAGGAGGAGGAGGAGTCACGCCAAATCTCGTGACTCAAAAATGTCCACAAAGCAAAACAACTGACAAATGGTCAATCCCACCACTAGATGACAGGAGTATGCTAAGCATGCGTTTCTAAAGCCACACGTCTTCCTTCTCTAGTCTTGGATCTGCCCAGGTTTACACTCTGCTTCACTCCTGCATCTTAAATTCCATTGGTTCACGAAAAGAAAGTTTCTATTTCAGGAAAGATACTGACTGTAATATATCGAACTATCACAATTCTCTACACTTTCTGCCTGACTCTCCGACATACTTACAGGGCAACCTCATCCCATTATTTCAAAGAAAGCAGCTCTTGAGTACATATCAATCAACCAGGGCATCTTGCCAGATTCCTTCTGGACAAGGCAGATGGCCCACTTCTAAAGAAAGGCACCATTTTCCTGAAAAACCTCAAACGCGGGGCGGAGCTAGCCTGCGGCAAGATGGTCGTCACCGAGTGAGGCTCTGCCGGACTTAGGGCTATTTTTTACAATTATCCTGGCGGAACGGCGTTAGGAGCGCTCCCCACGGCCGGGAGACTTGAAGGTTGGGGCGGTGCCTTCGCCCGCCCCGTATATCCGGCTAGCTGCGGTTCAGTGGGCCGGTGACGTGGAGGAGGGCCTGGCCGGCGTCTGGCCTGCAGGTGAAGCGGCACGCTCGGCTCGGGCGGACGGCCGCGCTACCACAGGCGCGCTGGGGAGGGGCCCTGTGCCCCCGCTGGCGCGAGATGTGAAGGGGCGCTGCTGGGGGGCCGATCGGCTGTCTAATCTGGCCGCGGCCCCACGACCTTGTAGCCCCGGGCCTCTGGTGCTCTGTGGCCTCGTGGCTGCTTGGTAGCGTGGCCTGGGGGAGTGAGGCCTGTCCTGCCTTGGAGTCGGCGGGAGTGACTGTGCCAGCTTGACGGCGACCGGCGGGGGCCCTCTTGGCGGCGGTGCCTTTCGAGTGTAGGGGCCCCCAGGATTTGGTAGCTGAGAGGCCCTCCTGTGTGGCGGGGGAGGGCCCAGCCTTGGGTCCTGGGGCCGGGTGGCCTTGCCTTGGGCCTTCTGGCAGTGGGCCCCTCCTGTGGGGGCCCAACAGAATGTTTCACCAGCCGGGTCGGGCCGGGGGGGGGAGCCTTTTGGTGATTGGGGGGCCCTTTCGGACCACTTTTACAGCTTGCTGATCCGTTGGCTGTGGCAGGAGACTTCTCGACGTTTGTTTTTGGATCTCAAGAGTAGTTTGTCTGGAAAGATGCCAAGTTGGACCACTTGACGGAGCAGATGGACCGCATAAGGGCCCGGGTGGATGAGCACGATGCTCGCTTTAAGCAGCTTGAATCGCGTACCTCAGAGATGGAGGATCAGCGGCATGGTGAAAGAGAACGCTTGTTGCAGATGGAGCGGGTGCTGGAGGTCATAAGGAATAAAAATGAAGTTTTGGAGGTGCGGTCCCAGCGCAACATCATCAGGATGATTGGCCTTTCAGAGTCCATGGACATAGGCAGGATGGAAGACTTCATGGAGAAAATGCTTGCTGACTTGTTTCTTGGTAAGATTTCTCAAATGCTGGTGGTGGAGAGGGCTCATAGATCGTTGGGCCCCAGGCCTTCTCCCGGGACTCCGCGACCTGTCATTTTTCGCCTCCTGATTTATCGCGACAGAGACACTGTGCTGCAGCTGGCTAGAGAAAGACGCCCAGTGATCTACAGAAATACAGAGCTGCACTTTTTTACAGATTGCACTCTGAGTGTGCAGGCCGCACGTATGGTGTTCCTGCCAATCAAGCGTTCTTTAAGCTTGACTGCAGCTCGTTTTTCTCTTATCTATCCAGCTAAGCTCCGGCTCCAGCACAGCTGCACACTTCATTTCTTTACGGATCCAAAACTGGCAGCCAAGTTTGTTAAGACGCTTCCTTGGCGGTCTTTGGCTGAGGAATCGGGAGATCCTGGCTCAGAGCAGGCGAACCTTAGTGTAGGAAGTTGGCTCTGTATGTACTATTTCAAAGTAAGAAATAGCATACACAGAGTCCAAGGGTTCCCCTTAGAGGTAAGATAGTGGCAAAAATGCTCTATTTTGTGGTAGTGTGGTCAAGCAGTAGGCTTATCAGAGGGTAGTGTTAAGCATTTGTTGTACACACACAGGCAATAAATGAGGAACACACACTCAGACAATTCCAGGCCAATAGGTTTTTATATAGAAAAATATATTTTCTTAGTTTATTTTAAGAACCACAGGTTCAAGATTTACAGACAATACTTTAAATGAAATGTACTTCACTTAGGAACTTTGAATTAGCAAAATATCATATACAGTTTTCACACAAATGGCAATAAGCTATTTTAAAACTAGACAGTGCAATTTTCAACAGTTCCTGGGGGAGGTAAGTATTTGTTAGTTTTGCAGGTAAGTAAACCACCTACAGGGTTCAAAGTTGAGTCCAAGGTAGCCCACCGTTGGGGGTTCAGAGCAACCCCAAAGTTACCACTCCAGCTGCTCAGGGCTGGTCAGGTGCAGAGGTCAAAGTGGTGCCCAAACCGCATAGGCTTCAATGGAGAAGGGGGTGCCCCGGTTCCAGTCTGCCAGCAGGTAAGTACCCACTTCTTCGGAGGGCAGACCAGGGGGGGTTTTGTAGGGCACCAGGGGGGACACAAGTCAGCACAAAAAGTACACCCTCAGCGGCACGGGGGGCGGCCGGGTGCAGTGTGCAAACAGGCATCAGGTTTGCAATGTAGTCCAATGGGAGACCTAGGGGTCTCTTCATCGATGCAGGCAGGCATGGGGGTCTCCTCGGGGTAGCCACCACCTGAGCAAGGGAGAGGGCCACCTGGGGGTCGCTCCTGCACTGGAGATTGGATCCTTCAGGTCCTGGGGGCTGCGGCTGCAGTGTCCTCACCAGGCGTCGGGTTCTTAGAGACAGGCAGTCGCAGTCAAGGGGAGCCTCTGGATACCCTCTGCAGGCGTCGCTGTGGGCGCTCAACTCTGGCTAGTCACGGGCTCGCAGTCGCCGGGGAGTCCTCCCTATAGTGTTGGTTCTCCACAAGTCGAGCCGGGGGCGTCGGGTGCAGAGTGCCAAGTCTCACGCTTCCGGCGGGAAACGTGGGGTTTTCAAAAGTTGCTTCTTTGTTGCAAAGTTGCAGTCTTTGTGGAACAGAGCCGCTGTCCTCGGGAGTTCTTGGTCCCTTTAGATGCAGGGTAGTCCTCTGAGGCTTCAGAGGTCAGTGGACCCTGTGGAACGCGCCGCTGCAGCAGTTCTCTTGAAGTGGGGAGACAGGCCGGTAGAGCTGGGGGCCAAAGCAGTTGGTGTCTCTGTCTTCTCTGCAGGTTTTTCAGCTCAGCAGTCCTTCATCTTAGGTTGCAGGAATCTCGTTTCCTAGGTTCTGGGGAGCCCCTAAATACTGAATTTAGGGGTGTGTTTAGATCTGGGAGGGCAGTAGCCAATGGCTACTGTCCTTAAGGGTGGCAACACCCTCTGTGTGCCTCCTCCCTGTGGGGAGGGGGGCACATCCCTAATCCTATTGGGGGAATCTTCCAAAATCAAGATGGAGGATTTCTAAAGGCAGGGGTCACCTCAGCTCAGGACACCTTAGGGGCTGTCCTGACTGGTGGGTGAGTTCTCCTTGTTTTTCTCATTATCTCCTCTGGACTTGCCACCAAAAGTGGGGGCTGTGTCCAGGGGGCGGGCATCTCCACTAGCTGGAGTGCCCTGGGGCATTGTAATACGAAGTCTGAGCCTTTGAGGCTCACTGCTAGGTGTTACAGTTCCTGCAGGGGGGAGGTGTGAAGCACCTCCACCCAGAGCAGGCTTTTGTTTCTGTCCTCAGAGAGCACAAAGGCCCTCACCACATGGGGTCAGAAACTCGTCTCTCAGCAGCAGGCTGGCACAGACCAGTCAGTCCTGCACTGAACAATTGGGTAAAATACAGGGGGCATCTCTAAGATGCCCTCTGTGTGCATTTTTTAATAAATCCAACACTGGCATCAGTGTGGGTTTATTATTCTGAGAGGTTTGATACCAAACTTCCCAGTATTCAGTGTAGCCATTATGGAGCTGTGGAGTTCGTTTTTGACAGACTCCCAGACCATATACTCTTATGGCTATCCTGCACTTACAATGTCTAAGGTTTTGCTTAGACACTGTAGGGGCATAGTGATCATGCACCTATGCCCTCACCTGTGGTATAGTGCACCCTGCCTTAGGGCTGTAAGGCCTGCTAGAGGAGTGACTTACCTATGCCACAGGCAGTGTGAGGTTGGCATGGCACCCTGAGGGGAGTGCCATGTCGACAGTCATTTTCTCCCCACCAGCACACACAAGCTGGCAAGCAGTGTGTCTGTGCTGAGTGAGGGGTCCCTAGGGTGGCATAAGACATGCTGCAGCCCTTAGAGACCTTCCCTGGCATCAGGGCCCTTGGTACCAGGGGTACCAGTTACAAGGGACTTACCTGGGTGCCAGGGTTGTGCCAAATGTGGAGACAATGGTACATTTTAGGTGAAAGAACACTGGTGCTGGGGCCTGGTTAGCAGGGTCCCAGCACACTTCTCAGTCAAGTCAGTATCAGGCAAAAAGCGGGCGGTAATTGCAACAGGGAGCCATTTCCTTACACTTAGTGACACTGATTGACTCCCTTTGGAGCCAAGACGCTGTTTGGCCCTGATTCCTGTCAGGCGCTATTGTTGTGGTGGATGTGGTTCCCTTTTTAAGTGCTGCTGTGTCGGTATACCTGTTTCTTTAGCCCTTTGTCCTTTCCAGCCCGTCTGTACTTCTGATGGGCTGGGTGGCTAGGCTTACGACCCCTGGATGAGTCCTGTTGTTATGCTGTGGGTTTCTGATTTCCTCTGTTGGGGGGAGGAGGAGGGGTTTCTGCTCTTACCCATTTGGGGTGTCTGCATGTGTGGGTCTGTATTCCAGTTTGTTGTTTCTGTGATGTTTGGACTTCTTATTACTGTTCTTATGTGACGAAAAAGACTGGTTGGCGGCGGCGGCGGGTGGCTCTGTGGCGGGACGAATGGAAGTGCTGTAGTGACGAGGCTGGGGACAATGACGGCGGTTAGCTGCCTTACCTGGAATGTGCGTGGCTTGAATGACCAGCGTAAGGTGCGGCTCATGTCCGCTTATATTCAGCGTCATCACATAGATGTGTGTATGCTTCAGGAGACCCATTTGGAGGCGTCCACGTTGAATCGGCTGAAGGCTGGGTGGATTGGTGAGTGTCATGGAGCGGTGTACTCGAGGTACGCTAGAGGGGTGGTGATCTTGTTGCCTAACGGGCTGCAATGGCAAAAGCATTGTGCGATTGTGGATCCGAATGGGCGTTACGTGTTGTTGAGTGGGACACTGCTGGACAGGCCCTGTCGGCTGGTGTCGGTATATGGCCCTAATGTCGATGCCCCTGGATTCTTCTGCGAGATGTGGCGCCTGGTTGACTTGATCGGGAGTGGGGCTGTGATATGGGGGGGGGGGGAAGAAGACTTCAATGTGGTTCTAGATCCTGAGAGAGACCAGGAGTTTGTCTAGACCTCGACATTCTGCTGCTGCCACCTTAATGACTGTAATGAGCGATGGTGCTTTAGTTGACCTATGGAGGGCAAAGCATGGTGATCAGAGAGAGGGCACATGTGTCAACTATGTGCATAATAGCTGGTCTCATATAGATTGCTGGCTGGGAACTAGGGATGTGGATGCAATCGGTGGAGAATCTGGCCCAGACCCTCTCGGACCACTCCCCAGTTGCGCTGCGGTTGTCGATACCTGGGACCCCGGGTGCTGCGTTTGCTTGGCGTCTGCCGCAGGGAGCTCTTCGGGATGCGGTGTTCAGCGAGGAGATTCGTGAGGCCATCCTACATTTTTTCACTGACAATCACGGGTTCGTTATCTCGGCCGGAACGCTCTGGGAGGCTTTCAAGGTGGTTATTCGACAAGTGTGCCTCTCTAAGCAGCATGGTGTGCTTCATGCTTTGCGTCGAGAATTAACCGAGCTAGAATCGCAGATTGTGGAGCTGGAAGCGAAACTGGCGGCGGACTGGGTTGGTGAGACGCTGGTGGCTTTACAAGATGCTGTCTCTCGATATGAGGAGGCCTCCCAGCGGGAGGTGTGTTTCTTGGGGAAATATGCTAAAGCCCGGTGTTACGGGGAGGGAGGGAGAGCAGGTCGAACACTGGCGAATATGCTACGCAAACCCTGGGCAAGTGGATATGTCACCGAAATAGACGGGCAGGGGGGTGAGCGGGTGGCTGGAACGGAAGGTGTCATGAAGGTCTTTCCGAGATATTTTGAGGACCTGTATTCGGCCCCCGCCGAGCTGAATCTCAATGCGGCGCAAGCTTATTTTTCAGAGATTAGCCTGTTTTGGTTCGATGATGCACACCGAGCTTACTTTGATGAGCCCTTCTCGGTTAAGGCGGTAATCAGCGGATTGCCCGGGGACAAGTCTCCGGGATTATGCGGCTTGACCCCTGCTTTTTATAAAGAGTATTCTGATATTTTGGCCCCCTATCTACTGGAGGTCTTTGCCGAGGCGCTGGAGGCTGGATCTCTACCTGCTTCCCCGCGGGAGGCGTTGATCGTTACGCTCTTTAGGCCGGGAAAGGATCCCTGTAGCTTCGATTCGTACCGCCCGCTCTCCATGATCAACGTAGATAATACAATTTTGGCTAAGTTAATTGCGCTATGTCTGCAGCCATTGAGGTCGCGACTGGTGCTCCCAGATCAGTCTGGTTTTGTGCCGGAACAGTCGACGACACATAATTTGCGTACATTCTTTGCGGTGCTGGGTGGCCTCACGGCGGAAGATGAGGCTGCTGCAGTGTTTTTAGACGCAACAAAAGTGTTTGACTCTTTGGCCTGGTCATATCTATTTGCATTGCTGGGCAGGGTGGGCATGAGTGCCCGATTTATAAGGCTGATTCGCTTGTTGTACACAAATCCGGTTGCAAGGCTGCGGCTGAATGGCTGTGTCTCTGGCCCCTTCCCGGTGGCCTCGTCAGGGGTGCCCTCTATTCCCGCTGCTTTTTCCTATTGCGATGGAACCGCTGGCGGCTTTCTTGCGGCAGCATCATAATCACAGAGGGCTGCAGTTCAGGCAGCATCCGTTCTTAATTTCGATGTATGCTGACGATATCGCGTTGTATGTGCGGGAGCCGAGTAGGAACCTTGATGTTTTGCTTACTGAGGTTGTCCGCTTCGGTGCCTTCTCTGGCATAATGATGAACTGGTCTAAATCGGTCGTGCTTCCCCTCACTGGTGGCACTGCGCAATCCAGTCACTTTATCCCATTGTATGGGCGGATGGCCCGGTCCGCTATCTGGGAGTTTGGCTGCGATGCAGAAACCCTTTGGCTTGCCAATTATGGCAAGTTAGTAGCCTGGTTGGAGGACAGGCTTGAGGTGTGGCGCAAGCTGGCGCTTTTGCTTATTGGGAGCATTGGTATTGCTAAAATGGTCATGCTGCCAAAATTTCTGTATCTTTTTTGTTAATCTCCCGTTGGTGCTTACCATGAGCTTCTTGCGGAGGCTTAGATCAGCTTTGGTTCGGCTGGTGTGGGTGGGCGTTTGGGCAGCCCAGGATTGCCTGGAAGAAGTGGATACTGTTGCGTGTACTTCTGGGGAGTGGGTGGCTTTGCTACGCCGGTCGGGATGAGTGAACCCTTTGCCTCTGCGTTGCCGGTGCTGGATGTTGCGGATGAGAGGATGTCTTGTGACGCACGATTGCAAGGTTTTCTTGTTGCCTCTGAGTTGTCACTGCTGGGGGAGGCGCTGAGTGCTGGAGCTGATAATGCGTTGCATCGGCTATATGTGTTGTATGTGCATGCGATGCTCCGTGCGCGATTTGCTGGCCTCCCGATAATGCCTAAGACCGGTCAGGCGCTTGAGCTGCTGTGGGGCGCGCAGTCACTGCGTAGGCTTATTGCCAGACTGTATGGGTGCTTGCAGGTGCAGCGGAGGGCGGTGGTTGAGGCAGCTAAGGCTAAACGGGAGATGGATGTTGGGGAGGAGATCTCTGAGGCTATGTGGAGAAGCTGTTGCGCACATATGAGAACACTGTTGCCTAACTATAGACTGCGGCTCATACACTTTAAATTCTTACATCATTTATATTACACCCCTCGCGGTTTGTGTGCTATGGGGCTGCGTAATGATGCATGCTGCAAATGTTGCCATGCGCCGGACGCTGATTTTTTGCACCTGGCGTGCTGCTTTTGCTGGCAAAGAGAAGAGTGGCGATGTGCTGGGGATGGGGTAGGGCCCTATGTGGGTCTGATTGGTTGCATGATGCTGCGTTCTGCCAGGAGCAGCTGTCAACTTTCAGGGAGCTGGCCCCTGCGTGCTCTCGCCCTAGACATATCTGGGCACCTTTTCATTCCTTTTTGGAGTCTCATAGCTGAATTGAGAGGGCCTCGGCTACATATGAGTGGCTATGCACATGGTCAGTTAGATTGGTTGTTGTCCCCCTGCAAGCGCTGTGTGTGCTGTCTGATTGAGGTTCCTGCTACATTAGTCTGCTCTGCCGCCTCCATTATTACATTGTTGCGGCTGTTGTTGAGTTTTTATACCATGGAAAGCTCCAGCATTCAGATTTCTTCTAGAGGTGTGCTACATAAGCTGGGCTGAGTGCGGTCTGACGAAAAGCATTTATGACCCTGTAACCAGCAATGGGAGATGTTGAGGATACCCATAGATCCAGAAATTCAGGTCTACAAAAGCATCAACATGGTCTGTTTTAAGCATAAACATTATTAATCCTAGATTAGAAACACACAAACGAAATGAAACCCAACAGGAAGGATAATAGCTTTGGATAGCCGGGAACCTCCTGAGTTGGAAATAAAGTTTGGGACCTATAGAAGGTAAGCCAAAGACTACCCTTTTATAACTATTTCCGTCTTGGAATAAAATCTCTCTATAATACCATCAGATGGTTCCACTGCAGACCCGAGTCCCACCCCTCCCCCAAAACAGGCTTGTGAATGACCATCAAGCTCTGGTCTTATGGTGTTGGCATGAAGACCTTGCTCTGCATACGAGACAACGCCGGCATATCTGCAAAGCATTGATCTGGCGGCTGCAAGAGACTGAGGAAATACACCTGGATCATCCCTCCAAAGCCTCAGGAACCATCTCCTACATCACTTTCAAGATGAGCTGCATCGCCTTCAAGGCTACACCAACTCCTTGTGCACCAAATAAGCACCTTCTATCCTTGGAACAGTATTTCAATGATTCAATAATCTGTTGTGCTGTTCCATATCCTCTCTTGAATCGCACCCCAGATAATACACCCATCTTAGATAGAACCTGCAGCTGACCGAGCCACTGTTCCGACAGGATGAAACCGATCTGGAGATCTGATGCTGCATTTGTGCCACCACAGGGACAAACTCAGGTCAGGCTGCCATCAAAGAGGGGTCCGCATAATTGTAAATGACTGTAACCTATAAACATCCTCAAAGACGAATGAACAATGACTCCACCTGTATACTCAGGGTGCTGTGGGCCCTTCCAGTGCACCCACTATGGCTACAAATGGATGTACTGTAAGACTATTTTATACAGAGGAAATACTGACAGACTGATCAAGCATCAATGCTGCAGGCGATGGCGGTGGTAATGGTGGAATTACGCAGAGGATTTCAATAGAGCATCAGGAGTTGGGACACAAGTTCCCATTAATGAACTAGATTGTCAGACACTGAATCCCTCATACTGTGTACATTGACCACTGGGTACATGGTCTAATCATCTCATCTAGCATCTAATAAAGAACACGAAGAAGGCGCTTGCATAGTGCTTTTCCACCATGTGTCAACGAACAGCAGACAACAAGCCTTTCACCAGTTGATCTAATGGACAAACATAGGACAACTTATACCTCTGTTCAATCATGTCTTCATTTGCTAAGCCAACAAAGCGCAAAACAGGTACCTACATATGGCATTATTACTACACGGCTACAATGAAATGCGGTGCATGTTTCAGACATGCACAATAATGTAAAATGTGGTTAAAACACTGCGATAAAGAAACTCACAAGCCCACTGCACTGTGGAAAAGTCATCTCATGCATAGTGACATTCAGTTAGCGTTTTGTTTTGCTATTCCTTTGGTTGCCTTTCAGTTTATTTTTTTTGTTTTTCTGATTCCTCAGGTTTAGTTTTCAATGTGAGTACATCTTTTATTCACAAAGGACAGTCTTGGTTTTTACTACAGTTCTATCACTGATGCCAAGGTTTGCAACATAGTGCTTCTAAGTCCAGACTGGCTCCAAGCAGCCTCTCAAAATCAGAAATTATTTTATAGCGGTCTGAGCTCTGCCTGTGCAAACTATACAGGGAAGTGAATCATTTAAAACATTTTTTAACAAGGTGTTCCCCCAAAAAATTAAAACATTTTATTCCCTCCACCTTCCCATTCCATCTCCATCTCCATCTCCATCTCCATCATCTTCTTCTTCTTCTTCTTCTTCTTCTTCTTCTTCCCCTACACTCCTTCTGCTCCTTCCTTTCTTCTCACTACTTTCTTCCAATTCTCTGCTTTCCTGTTTCTCTCCCTAAACACTAAGTTCATTTACATAAAAAGAAACATATTAGTTGAACACAACCTGCCAGGCCTACAATGGGTACACAAGGACCTGGAACGCAAAAAGTTACACATCTTTGAACATGAAGAGTAAATGTGCACTGAATAAATAGACAAACTGCAAGTTTGAAGTGGAAACTATTTTTACAAAATTAATCACTCTTTGTTCATGAAGGAACATCAACAATATCAGGGCGATAGGCTTAAAAAAACTCATGCGGTTGGAAGATCCTTAAGGCATTTGATGGTTTAGAACTAAAAAGAAGCACCTCAACTCCTGTTCAATTTAGATTTTGTAGCTTTGCTCATTCAAAGGCCTTCCTCGCCAACAGAGGAGACCTGGTCCAACAAGAGCAGGTGCAAGTGTTAACAGAGGAGAACTTGTCCAACAAGAGCAGGTCTTAACTCACGCAAAGGTGGTACGAGTGTTAACAGAGGTTGCGCTCACAAGACTTTAGTCTTCATGCAGATGCCAGACCCCTGATGAGCATACTGTGTGCTGCAGGCAGACGCCTCTGGTTCATTTGACAGACGCCTTCTTGAGGTCTTCGGGCAGAACTCGACCCTTCTTGCGAGCCCGCTCCTTCTTCTTCTCCACCTTCGCTTTGTTCCTTTTCTGAATGTTCCGGCGCCTCTTGTCCTGCCGCTGTTGCATCTTGGACGTTGTGTACTCAGTCCTTTTCTCCCACTGTTTCTTACGCTGAAGCTTGTGCTTCTCCTTTCGCTTTAAGGCCGCCTTCAGCAAAACCTCGTTGTCCTTAATCTTGATCCCTTCTGCCTTGTACAGGACATTGGTCCATTTCATTTTGGTTTCCAGTACCTGGGCTTTCTTCTCATCCTTCTCCTTCAGCTCTTCCAGTTTGTTTTTGCGGGCCTCTAATCGGTCGAGGAGCTGCTTGTAGTTCCTGCCAGTCAACGGAGTAAGGTTTCCCTTCAGGTTCTGTTTCTTCTTCTCCCTCTTCTGCTCGGGGCCTTTGCTCAGCTCATCTTCAGGGATTTCCACCTTGTTGAAGACCATGGTGGACGTATCTGTAGTTTGAGCAGTGGCCTTCTGAGCTGGCAACACAGGGTTGGCCAGCGCACCTTGGGCCTGCTCGTCTTCTACTTCTTTCTCCTTTTTCTTGAGCTCCTTTCTCTTTCTTTTCTTCCGTTCTCGCTCTTGCTTCCTGCGTTGACGCTTCTTTTCCCGCTCTTCTTGAGATCTTCCTTTTGAGGAGCCCTAGATGGAACGGAGAGAAAAAAAAAAAAGAGCACGTTTTAAAGTATTCTAGAATTATAAAGAAACCATACCAGGGGAAAAAAAATGCAGCCAGGAAGCATTGCTCTCAAGCGTGGCCGGATATCACCCCAATTCCAGTGGTATTGGCTATTACCTTTGTCCCAGGGATTACTTGTTGTGCCTAAACAACAAGTATTTGGACCCTCCCAATAATCCTTCATCTCCTCCTAACCCAAAGCCCCTCCCTTGCTCCTAGAAATAAAGTTCTAGTAGTGATAAACAAACGACCATTACTCCACCCTTGACTACAGAGGATCCCGTCTTGAAAAGGTAGCCACATCAGATAAATACTTCTTTGCTCCACAATCTTTTTACAGAAACAATTACATCATCTCAAAAAGTTAACAGATTGTGAAGTGACCAAATGGATCGCTCATCATGGTAATTGCAAACCGGAATCATATTTTAATAAGCCATGCTGTGTTCATGACATCATGAACACAGCATCACTCAGGCGCATGCACTCTATTTTCAGATTATTAATTCAGGAGGTGGTCTGTTTCCTTTCGCTTCAGAGTACTACGGAAACCAAGAAGCAGACATGAAAAAAGTCCACTTTTTAGGGTTCCCTTGGCATGAATAGTGAACAGTTGCAGTTGTATAGAGGTGTTGGAAGAGGAATGTAAAAATTAGGGTCTGAAAACCTGGCATCAGCCACATGAGGAAAGATATCACTTTAAGAGTATTAAAAAGCATTTGGCCACTGCGGCGCAGACGTTCTGGACCACAGCACTTGCAACTGAGGATCAGAAAAGAACTAGAGCACATACTGCACTTGCCTCAATGACAGAAAGAGCGTAAACTGTGAAACCCTCAAAGAATAGAAGAAATAGATATTTTTGCAGTGTGCGCAAAAGTAAACTAGGGGAAGATCAGCTAAGATCAACTCCAGACTGATTAGGAAATTATGGGGGTCAGTCCGCCGCCGTGCCAAAGTAACCCCGTCGAAAGACCTCTCCGCGGTCAAAAGACCGCGGGGGTCATTTTGACTTTCCCGCTGGGCCGGCGGGCGACCGCCAAAAGATCGCCCGCCGGCCCAGCGGGAAAGGCCCTGCAACAATGAAGCCGGCTCCGAATGGAGCCGGCGGAGTTGCAGGGGTGCGACGGGTGCAGTTGCACCCGTCGCGATTTTCACTGTCTGCAATGCAGACAGTGAAAATCTTAATGGGGCCCTGTTAGGGGGCCCCTGCACTGCCCATGCCACTGGCATGGGCAGTGCAGGGGCCCCACGACACCCGTTCCCGCCATCCTCACCGCCAGAAACAGGATGGCAGGAAGGGGGTCGGAATCCTCATGGCTTCCCCCAGCCGGGGGAAAATCCGGCGGAAAAGCGCCGGACCCGGCTGAAGCCGCGGTCGGAATACAAGATGAAGCACCGCCAGCCTGTTGGCGGTGCTTCACCGCCCTCCACCCTGGAGGTCATAGACCGCCAGGGTCAGAATGAGGCCCTCTATGTCCAAAGCAAAGATGTAACTTTCTTTTCAGTCTCCATCTTCCAGTTTAAACTAACAGTTCTATCACAGACTCACATGCTATGCTACAAAAGGGACATTTGTATGTTTCATTTGAAAGTCTTAAAGGCAAACATTTTCCAGTTCTTATTCAGCTAAAAGCTGTCTGTTCTTGAAAGACCTTTATTGGGCTATATCAAAAACTTATTATGTGCTGAGTGCAAGCCCAATGTTTGCTAATGGTTGGCTGTCATGTCACTCATTTGTCTGCTTCTCATTCAATGGCCTTGTCCGGGCTGGCATCTGAGGCAGGAGTACTTAGCATGACAGAAACAGCGATGTCTCCTCTCCTGGAAGCGCATAAATCTACTCCTTGGACTGCTGCTGAATGGCATTTGTTTCAGTTCCGACTCCTGTGTAAAGTAAATTAGGGTTGGTTGGTGATTTCCTGTAAATTCTGACCATTCCTTAAGTCATTTAAATTATTTTCAGAGTTTCCTCCTGAAGGGAGAGGGTGCAGCAGCATAATGGCCTGAGCTGCAGACTTCAGAGCTGGGGGAACCAGGTTCAATTCTCGGCGTCGACTCATTATCCTGTGATTCTGGGCAATGTAGGGAAAAAAGGGAAAATATTGCACGGTCTTTAGGCATCTGTCCGTAGCTTGTGGTGCTGCTGATCCACGTGCTCTGCGTACTCTTGCCATCTAATGCTGGCTTTGGACTTTACAGCTTCTTTTATCTTTGAGGAGAAGAAGTTTTGAGACATGGCATCTCCTTAGTCCACAATATGCAGGGGCACTCACTCCACTCTACATTGTTTTCCGTTCAGAGGGTGAAAGGATAAGGCGAAGCATACAGTAAGATGTCCTGCGTGCATTATAAGAAGTCAAAGTAGTAAAATGTGAGCAAGTAAAACATGCCATCACTGTCGGCTTTCGTGGAGGACGGTGGATGCACGTGGCTCTACAGCACTACACGCTATGAACAGAAGACACATGCTCAACCTCAACAGTAGAGCTTCCTCCTAAGCAGTGGCTAAAGGGCAGACGATGCATATGTTCAGAATAATGTTCTTAGCACTGTTTGGCCAATCACAGCCTGTTGAAGGACTACAATGTCCACACAGTATTGATTGGTAAATGTGTGATGTTTACCAGGTAGCTGCCTTGCCGATGTTTACTAATTGAATGTTACCTAGGTCACTCCTGTATTGTGTGTACAGTGTGCCGTGGGAGGTACAGTGAGTACATGTTTAGTTTTGGCATAGCAAGTTTGGATACATTTGATTATCCATCTTGCAAAGCCCTCCTTCAACATGGTGTTACGTTTGTGGGGTTTACCCAAAGCTACAAAGAGCAAGTTATGTTTGCGGACTTAGTTCTATCAATATAATACAAGTGCTTGTGTGATATCTAAGGTGCCCTTTGCGCTCCGAATAAGAGTATGCAAGGAATAGGGGACACTCAATGGTTAATGGGAAAAGGTGACACTACATTGGGCCAGAACTTTAAATTAATTCCAAAAAGACAACCCTGTCACTGTGTTCATGAATGAAGTGTTACTAAATGACAAGTATTTGTACCCCGCTATTCCCCTGCTTGAGGTTAGGTCCACTACAAAGGCTACTTTCGAGGAAAGAAAATGTAGGATGCAAAAGTAGAGGGGTTTGAAAAGCAGACTCTTAAGCCTTGTGAGAACTTTGCTAAGGTTCCACACCAGTGCTAGGGGTGTTCTTGGGGGTACTACCCCTTAAAGTCCCCTCCCCGCGGCCCATACACACCTTAATCACAGGAATCCTGAAAAGAGGCGAGTGTTCCCCAAGTGGAAACTAACAGAAGTCCTGCTCTGACATCTTAAGATGTGAAAGTCACAGATGATGCCTTTAACCCTGACTTTAAAGGGTCTAGTTTCTCTGTGATGCAGCAGTGGACAAATCTCTTCCACTTTGTTGCATAACGTGTGCGCAGTCACAATATGGTCCTACATTTGTTACAGAGGTGTAGGTAACTAGACTCTTAAGACCTCAGGAGGCAGCTATCTTGGTTGTGCTACATGGAATCTGGGTGCCTGATTTGGCCATGATGTTGTGATCAGGTCTGACCTGATTGACAGCTTCCCACAAAGACTGATGGACATCTCCAGAAGCCCAAAGTACCAGGGTTGTCTGGCCCAAGTAAGGGCAACTAGGATGAGGGTCATGGACACCTGCCTCAACTTCCTCACCACGTACTGGATGAGAAGGAGAGGAGGAATAGCATAAGCAAATATCCCAGACAAGTTAATCTATAGTGCCTTGCCCATGGACTGTGGGTACCTGGTGCTTAAGAGAAGGAATTTTGTGTATAGTATGATCGCAAAAAGGTTGAAAGCTGGAGTTTCCCACTGTCTGAAGTACCAGAGTAGGACTTGGGGATGGAGTGCTAATTGCTGATCCATCATGCTGAAAAGATCTGCAAAGGGGTTGCCCACCTACAGCAAGTGTTCTGCTAAAAGGCATAACTTGTTGTGGATTACCATTTTATTTTGTGATATTGCCTTGTGCGCCCTAAGTGGCTAGGGTATGCCCAGAAGTGAGTCCCTTGCTTGCTGCACCACTGGATTCAAGCTAGCCTGGCTGATGAAGAATGATACTCTGAAACCGGTCCCAGAATGCTTGAATCCTGTCCATGGAAGACCTGGCTTGGCAGTCCAGGTTGGACTGCTCCCATTGGAAGCAGGGTTATGACTGATTTGCATAGAGCTGGGTCCAAACTGGGGTGATGTGGCAAGCAAAATAACAATGGATTAAACCCAGATCTGTGACTGAGGGTGAGCGTTTGAAAAGTTTCAACACTCCGTCCATCATTTTATTTTATTTTGTAATATTGCCGTGTGGATTATCTAGTGCCAGATCTCTCTTGGGTAAAGCAAACAGGTGGGAGGAGTGAATACCCAGTTTCTGTCTGTAATACATGGATGTCATGTTGGCTCTCTTAATCATGACCATTATGCCCTAAATAACTCTGTAGAAGGCTCTGAGGGCTAAGCAGATGGCCAGCAGCCATAAGGAGTTAATGTTGATGAGGAGACACTGATAAAAGGGGTTCAAGTACCTGCAGTGTCATGCTGCCGAGATGCGTGCCAGACCAAGTGATGCGTCGATGGAGATGGTGACCTCTGGAAGTGGGTGCAAGAAAGTCCTTCCAAGCATTCTGCTGTTGCTCTTCCACCTTTGCAAAAAGTGCTGCATATCAGCCTTTATCAACAACAGCTCTTCCCAATGAGAACATAAGACTCTATTGAAGAGGGAGCATGATGAATCTGTAGTGAGACAATTGCTATGCAGGATGCCATCGTACACATGAGCCTCCTTCTAGTGCTTACAGTTAGTTGACTAGTGGACTGGAAATGAGGCAGCAACTGCTGGCATGCCAACACCCTCTAGTGGTTGGGTTATGCTTTCCCTGTGACAGCGTTTAACATAGACCTCATGAAGGGCAAGCCTTGTTGGGGTCAGAGTTGTGAAGCAGCTGTTTGAGTGTGTGATAATCGGGTGGAAGGTTTCCCATTTTACCAATATATGTGAATCAATATTAGTTTATCTGTGTTTGAATTCACACATGTATCATCATGAGTTACTGTAAATTAAACAATCATTATGTGTCTTATTGTGTTTTTCTGGCTTAAGCAAACTAGGCCTCAAATATTCCTTGTCTCCATCTTTGTAAAAACAGCAGACAAACCATGATGCTCATTCTGTGATTATATTTTCTTGCTCAACACCACATTCAGCAAGATGTGCACTGTTTACATTTTGTTTACACTGTTCTCAGAGAACTTGCTGGGGGAAGCATTTTGGTGCTTTCCAAGGCACTTCCTACTCACAGTATACAAATTACTGAATCTGGGGGTGACCCAGAGTGCTTGGGTCACTAGTAGGGATGCTGCCCATTTTTCTACTGAATTGCTGTACATTCGAGATAAGGTCTATATGTCCTGCTCTTGCTTAACATTACGTTATAGACTTCACTGTAAATGACCCATGTATTCTAACGAGATTACTGCTGTGGTTAAATTTTTCCTATTCTGTGTATTCCACTTTACAATTGTAATAAACCTTTATGCTTTCATCTACATTTCTGATCTCCCTTTTTGAGTTAGTCCTCACTTATTGACTGTATTTTAAAATGCTGTTTGAATCTTGTCCCAAGGGACACATTACCTCACAGACTTTGAGGTTAACACGTCCCCGACTCTGCATATTTTGGGGGTGTCACTGTATACAGATTATCTAACTGATAGCAGGCCACAGGGTTTGTTGTCTGCTGCTGCTCCTGGTCAGTCAGTCATTAAGGTATGGGAAGACAGAGACCGCCTCTGTGAAGATGATTGGCCACCACTACTAGGCATTCCATTAAAGACCCCGAAGCCACAGTGAATCCGTAAGGGTAGAATTCTGAATTTGTAGTATCATACACTTACCTCGAACCAAAGGTACTGGTGACCTATGGGGCGAATGACGATATGGAAGAAGGAAGTAGGAATATTTGAGGTCTAATGCTGTCATGTAGTCCCCTTGGCAAAACAGCGGGATGACATTTTGCAAGGCTGCCATGAAAATGCTCTGCCTTTTCCCCAATGGAAGGAAGACACAAGCTGTATTGCACCCTTTAGGAGAAGAACTTCAACTACTTCTTAGAGGAGAGTAAAGTAGTTTTTGATGATTGGTGTGGTGCTATGATGGAGGGGCAGTGCGAAATTCTAAGCAATAACCATGGTGAACTGATGCTAAAATCCATTGGTGTGAGGTGATTTTCTCCTAGCAAGAGTGGTAATCCTTTAGTCTTCATCCTGACAGCTGTTGAGTGATCTGGCAACGGTGAGTTAGTGTTAGGAAGCAGAGGCTACTATGTTAGATAGACTCCTTTACCCTGTCCTATGAAGTCCCAGGGTGGTTGCCAACTAAAGTTAACCCTCGGAGTGGCAGTCTGCAGTGTGCCCGTTGACTTCACAATCTTGGTGTCTGTCTTGTGTGGGTTAAGCCTGCGTGAGCATGCCATAGCGCAATAGCTGCCTGCAAGACTTACTTTCAATAACAGGCTTGGAGCCTGCCCATTGCTTACCATTTGTTGACTTCAGTATCACTCTTTTTTGCTGACTCCTAGTTGGCCAGCGCAGGCAAAACATCACTTCTGTTCCTTTCTATGGAGCATGGACCAGGTTCAGGTTGATTCCACTTACTTAGTGCCGTCCGTCATTTGTCTTCTGATCGAGGCACTACTTCTCTTGCCCCCCCCCCCCCCATTCCCTTTGCAGAATGCTCCACACCTCCCCACCGGCCCCCGTTTTTGTTTTAAATATTTTGCACAGCAGCTATTAAACCGTCAACGCTGGCTGCGTCATAGCACTTTTTTTTCTTGTTTCTTCTGATATCCGAGTAAGAAAAAAAAATAGCCAGTGCCTGGTGAGCTTGGCTTTTTGGTAGCAAAGCTTGCATTTTCCTTCTACCAAACCCAGATTGCAAGTAATAGATTGCAAAAAAGGGGAAACTGAATACTAATCCACAGTTGAAAAAACACCTTGCTAACAATGGTTGTTAGTGCAGAAGACCTGATCTCACAAGTTTCCCTGGTTCATGCATGAGTACATCATCCACTCAATATTTTTCTTTACATTCTGAATCACATCTCTGACTGACTGGAGTGTCCAAAAATTCTTGATCTAGGATAAGTCCGAAACCAGTCTCTGAATATCTAAAGGCTTACAATCTCCTCCAAAAGTAACAAATTGCACCTTAGTGGTCCATAAAACAGATGCAAAATACATAGCATGCTCACATTTGTGTCAATATGTGTGTATATCATCTCTGCAATATGTTTGCATTGCATTTTGGGACTTGTAGGCCTGACCTATAATGCTGTAAATGGGACTATACTCTCTAGAAAGCAAAGCAAAACACCTGGAGTGGGAAAGCTAATCACGCATGTGAACGGAAATGTCTTTTTGCATGTTCACCCCCATATTTTTGGACTGATGCTGCTGGTTTTTCAACTCAGAGTACACTAAGGCCCGCTAACCAGACCTTAGTGCCCGTGTTCTGACCCTTTACATGTCGGACTGGATACACGTAATTGGCAAGGAATTACTTATAAGTCCCTGGTATATGATACGCAAAGCATGTAAGGCAGAGTGTATACTGTGTGACAAAGTAATAAATGGCCTCCAGCCTGCCACCGTCAGTTCGACTTTCCGATGCACACCAATGCCAAAGCCACCATATCCCTTAACACTATATACAAGTGTACCCTAAGGAAGGCCTAGCGCCCTGTGGCAAGCAGCTGCATTTTGTTAGGCAAGACGTATTTTTAGTATGTTTTAACAGCAACACTTCCAAATTGTTGCTTTGCTGTGGATAAAGCTAGTAGCCCCATTGGCTAACAGAGAGCTACCGGTTGGTACCCCAACCTGGCTAACTTCTGAATGGGACTACCTACCTAGGTCATGTAATGTATCAAATAAATTGTGGCATTAAACCTAACTTAATGCCCAGGTCGAATTTATTGTCACTACTAAATGTAAGCAACTTTTAGAAAGTTGCCACTCTGTACTCCACCTAGCCCAGCGACCTCACAAAGGCCCTGGAACACAGACAGCTTTCTGACCACCTGGGGAGATGTGTGAATGACTCCCCAGCACAGGAACAAAAGCAGTTGCCACAGAGTGAGGCGTCACCTCTTCCCCCAGGATAGCCACTCGGGGTAACAGCCAAAAAGGTGGGCTTCAAAGGTGAAGCCGTCTTTGTGAGGGAAGTAGCGGGGTCAAAGAGGGAAAACTTGCCCAAAACCAGTTCTACTGTGGGAATGTAGCCCTCTGGCAGCCACAGTTCTAGGGTGAGCTACCAAGCTCCTACAGACTGAGGAAGGGCCGTGCCATCAAGGAAGGGGCAACAGTGTGGCACTGTGGGATAGCCAGGAGCCACACATCACTGGAACTTCATCACTAGGTAGGAGGGGACCCAGTAGCCCACTGGCTTGTGACGGCATGGTCCCCTCAGGGCTCTTTCCTGGAATAAATTGGGTACCTCTGGCACTCTGACCCTCAGATCAAGCTGGAATCAGAGAGAGGACCAAAGGAGGACTTCCCAGCTGCCCTTGGACCCACACAAACCAAGGCTGCACCGCTAGAAGGACTGCACCGATCGCACTTCGGGTTATCAAAGTTTGGACTGTGTCTGTGTCCCTTGGCTCTGGGAGAAGTTGATTCCCAGCCCCAACCTACAGCAGTACACCACAACCAGAGCATCTTTTGAGCATCTTTTGCTTGCATGCCTCAGCATCAGGACCACTCCATTGACATCTATTGTGGTTCTCCTGTAAAGTTTGGATTTTGCTTTAAAAAAAATTTTTTTTAAAACACTGTGGTGGCCAGGTCATGTCAGATTTGCATATTGCTGGGTCCAAACTGAGACAGCATGGTGGGAGAAAAACAATGGATTGGGATGTGGCCTGAGCAACTGCCAGTGGCTGAGATTAATTCAAGCTTTCCATCCATCCCCTTGTATTTAAAAAAATATATATATTTGCCACTCTAAGTGCACCCGAACGCCCAGAAGTGGGTTCCGGGCTCCCTGTACCACTGGAAAGCTATCCCTGGTTGAAGAGACTAACTAAAACCAGGAGCTGGACTATTCCCACGAGGAGCAGGGTCAAGACTAATTTGCATATGGCTGGATCCAAACTGAGATCGGATGGTGGGCAAAAGAAAATGACAGACTGGCATGTGGCCCTGAACGCTGCCAGTGCCCGAGATTAATTCACGCATTCTATCCATCACCTTGTTGTTTTCTGCATTTGCTGTCCTAAGTGTGCCGGGTATGCCAAGACGTGGGTCCCGGGCTCATTATGTCCCATGGAACCAAGCTATGCCTGGCTGAAGAGCCCTAACTAGGGTGAAAACAGTGCTAGGCTGCTTGTGTTCTGCTTCAGGGAGGACCTGGCCTCGCAGTTTGGACTGGACTGTTCCCATGCACAGCACGGTCAAGACTGATTTGCATGTGGCTGGTGCCAAACTGAGGTGGCATAGTGGGAAAAAAAACAATAGATTGTAGTTGCTAGTGGTTGAGATGAATTTAAACATTCGATCCATCACCTCGCTGTTTTTGATTAAGTAAACGAGCCTCACTGGTCCCAAGATAGTATATGTGAGTGTACTGCACAATAAGACCTCACAGCCAAATCATTTGGTACACCCAAACCCTCACCCATTATAGAATGTCCCTTTGTTGGAGGCCTTCTGCGACAGCTACTTTAAGGTTGAGAAATCAGGGACATGTAATATTTTCATAGTGCCTACCCTGCTTAGAGGGGGCCAGCAGAAATTCAGTTTGTTTGCTAGTGCTGAGTGGACAGTGTGGGGGAGGTCAAGGAGAATGCTGCTTTTGTAACACTAGGCACAGAATGTTCCTAGTTTAGCCAGCCCAGACTCAGAGAATGACAGGTGAGCGGGTACAAGAAATGGAGAAAAAGGTTAAGGGATGCCTGCTTCGGCAAGGCGGAACCAAAACCAGCAATTAATCTTCCCCTCCCACCTCAAGATTTGTTTTAATTTTTAATTATTTTAATTGTAATTATGAAAACATTTACAGTAGGGTCCCATTCTTTCAGCTTCTTTTCTAAACAACAAAGCAAAATAGTACAGCTCAATCAGATGAGATGGGAAAGAGGATATGAAGTCAGCAGGATGGTGTATAACAAATGTGATGGGAGCACATTGTACTGGCATGGCATGCTGCTGTAGGCCAGTTTGCACCGAGTCCATACAAGGTGTTCAAGCAATATCGATGAAGGCCAGGTAGGAAGGAAACTGGGATGATGAGTTTTTATTTGTAGAGAGTTGTAGTCTCCAGTTCTAAAAGCAGTGAATCCTTGTGTAGCCGTAGTTTGGAATCCAAAGTATGTTTGGCTGGCGGTCTCCAGACCTATGTCACATGTTCTCCATGTCTATACTGACATGCATTTGGAACTTCAGTTTCTTCAAAGCCTTCAACCCACAACTGGACATGAAGAGCCATTCATCCTGCTACAATGAGATTTTCAGCATCAGAAGAAATTAAATCCAAGGAAACGCTTACCTGTCCCCGTGATTCCTCTATTTTCTCATGCAGCCTTTTACGTAGGATGTCGACAGCAAAAAATGAACTGGTGTCCATCCTCCTGCCTGGACGAGAAGACAACAGTGGCATGTTACCAGCAGTTCTTTCAGGAGTACAATGGTTTTGAGCATTGAACACAGGGAGGAATATCTGCAAGGACAATTTATAGAGTAAATTTCCAATGAGACCAATGTGTACTTATCAGACAAAATACCACTGTGTTCAAAGACGCAGTGTTACCTGAATTAACTAGATCCTAATCCTTCTAATCTGAATATGTCTGAACTGTCTGGAAAACATATTGTACAACGCTGTTTCCACCTTCCTACCCACCCCTTTTATTTAAAGATAACCACTCAGGCAGATAAGATATGGATTCAGCTCAACTGTCCTGAACAGCTGCCAAGCAAGTCAATGTAGTGACATTTGGTACCAAATGGATATATGCCCTACATGGAATGAAAACAAACATTTAATCGTTAGAAAACTGCCCAGCACAACATAATGTAACTGGAAAGCCAGTAAGTCTAACAGAAATTACTCAATTTTGGATAATAACCATGTGCATTTAAGCAAGTAGAAACATAACAATTTAAATTATTTACATATTGTAGGTAGGTCACAAGCAGTATGCACATATATATGTATGCTTTCGATAGGTAACCAAGAGAATATAACACAAAGCACATTTAGCTGAAGTAGAATGCATTCTGCTGTATCAATCGCGTAAATCACCAGGCTTGATTTTGGGCCTACTCCAATAATCAAACAGCTGCAAACAATATTTTAGATGTTCAATAAATGAATTCTCAATCAATCTGAATTTATAGAGCGCACTACTCACCCATAAGGGTCTCAAGGCACTGTAGGGGGTCGGCCTTTGTGCTTCAGTCGAAGAGCCAGGTCTTCAGGACCTTCCTGAATTGAGGCAACAATGGCGACGAGGCAAGGTGTTCCAGCTCTTTTCCGCGAGGAAGGAGAAGGATCTTCCTCCATTCATTGTATTCCGTATGCGGGGTACGGTGGCTAGTGCCCGTTGAGCAGAGAGGTCAGGCGGGGGAGTGGAAGGTGATGCGGTGGTTGAAGTAGGTGGGTCCTAGATTGTGGGGAGCCTTGTATGCGTGGACAAGAGTTTGAAGTTGATCCTTTTCTCGATGGGAAGCCAGTGGAGGTCTCTTAGGTGTCTGGTGATGTGTTCGTGGCAGGGGACATCCAGGGTGAGTCTGACTGTGGGGTTGTCGATGTGCTGAAATTTCTTCAGGTGCTTCTGGGTGGTGCCGGCATAGAGGGCGTTGCCATAGTAGAGTCTGCTGGTGACCAGGGTGTGGGTTACTGTTTTGCGTAACTAATTCTAGGCGGCTGATGTATTACAGAGGCAGCAACATCACCTGTGTTTATAGTTAGGTCAGTCTCCATTAAAACACATTTTTTAATTTCTTAATAACTTGAAGCTGTTTGATAATCATCATGGTAAGCTCTGTGCCGGTCCACCAGGTGTGGGGCAAAAATAAGGGGGCTGGAGGAGCACTTAGGAGTCCTAAAATTTCCAGTACCTATTTTAGCTCCTACAGGAGTTTCTGCTCCTTGATGCATAAATAATGTCTGAATAGAACACTAAGCATGGCATAAAAGGACAACTTCAACGCATGCAGTGCCTTTGCTTCCTCTGGAGTAAAAGTATTATGTAGTTTAAGAGATTAGTGTTTAAAACGTGTACAGCTAAATTGTAGAGATATCTGGACCGTAAATCCAATAATCCATGGAAGGTTTGAAAATCCAGCTAAAAATTGAAGTCATACCAATAGACAAGGGAGCTTTTCCTCCTGTTGTGCATTCTGAATGTGTGATTTTAGCTGCAGTTTTATAAATCCCATGTGTTCCGAGGGGCTGGACATCAAAGAATAATCTCTATTGTTGCTGTCATTACCCACACTTCGTTTTGTGTTGATTTGCAAACCCCGTGTCTAACTCACAGACTGAGGACCATCTTGAACCTCAGGACTGATGGATCTAGCACAGAAATCATGAATCCTGAAATGAAACAAATACTGAGTGCATTAGAGCAGCAGTTGGCTGAATGCCACAAGTGAGGGTTGGCAACAGACGGCATCTTGGAAGTATGGCCTGGTCGCAACATCTATGTGCATAACGAAGGGGTGTCTAAACTGATACTAATGCTCAGTGAGAAAGTCCAGCCTGAACAGGAGTTTCTTGTGGTGATTAACTGACATCTCTAAGAGCACTGAATACCAGCACTGTCTAGTACAGGTTGGTGCCACAAGAACGAGGGTTATTGAACCGGCCTCATCTTCACTATACACAGGGTGAGATGGAGAGGCAGAAAGGCATAGGAAAACATCTGTGACCTGTTCATCCATAGTGTATTGCCCACTGACTTTGGGGGCAGGTACCTGGAGAAGCAGTTTCAGCATTTTGCATTTTCAGAAGTGGCAAAGAAGTCTATTCTCAGAATTCTCCCCCACTGAAATTACTTGTGATGGGTGGGGTTCCTACTTGTGGACTTGTTGGTGCAATCTGCAAAGTTGTTCTCCAATCCTGGCAAATGATCCAACAACAGGTGAATGTTGCGGAGGTCCTCCTGAGCTAGACCAGACAGCTGAGGGGAGAGGGTCCCCCTGTTTCTTGACACAGAACATGGCTGTCATGTTGTACATCTTAATTAGCAATGTTTTCCCCTGAACACGGGTGAGGAATGCTTTCAAGGCTAGTCTGATGGCTAGATGCTCCAGGTACTTTATGTGGTATCCCTGGTGCTGAGGGGTTCAGATGCCTTAGTCATCTTGCAGAGGTGAGTTTCCCACACCATGAGACATGCATTGGTGTTGAAAGGTGGGGGTGAGGAGGTTGGCAGGCCCTTGCTAAAACAAGAGCCTGTTGTGGTTTTACTAAAGCAAAGAGTGCTGAGCACTGGTTGTTACTAATCCTAAATCCTCACAATGACATCCTGCCTGTGCCCATTACCTTGGGAGACCTAGAATCTGGTGCAATCACTAAGCATTAATCCATCCTCATCAACAGCTGCATCACAGTTCGAGCAGTGATGGAACAGTGTCTGAAAAGGAGGGAGCAGCTCTTTAAATGCCATCATCCTATGTTTGTTGGGGTATGCGTTTCCTGTTACAGCATTTAAAACAGAGCTGAGGAAGGGCTGGAGCTGTTGCAGCTGAGGGTACAACTTTTTTGCACAGATGGCGAAACCAGGGCTGTGAAGTATGGACACTGCTGCTTGAGCTTGGCACTGCTGTTTGCCGCTGCTCTTAATCAGTCAGTAGTCGAAGTATGGAAAGACAGGCATGGCGATTGTGCGCAGGTATGCTGCTACCAGTTAGGCACTTTGTAAACACACTTGGAGCTGTAGTGACTCCGAAAGGTAACACCTTGAACTGGTGGTGTCATCCACTTACCATGTACTGAAAGTAACAGTGATGCACTTGGTGAATTGGGATGTGACAGTATGTGCCTTTCAGATACAAAACTGATATGAAATCGGCTTGGAGTAGTAGCGGGATGTCCTCCCAGGGAACATCCCCTTTCTGGAGCCAGAAGGGCTCTCTTCATAGGGTTTTTGTGGGGAATAAGGTCTGCCAGGCTCGGAGTACATATTCTGTGGGTCAGTGGCAGGATGGAGCGGGGCAGAGGTGTTGGAAGTGTAGGTGGCAATAGTGGGAACAGTATAGGGCGAGACTCTTTTGGTATTTGGTAGCCTGTAAGGGCTCAGACATGGTTCCTCCTAGAAGGCCAGCAAGCTTTTCAGTGTAGTCTGAACAAGTTTTGAAACCGGAGGCTTACCAAGAGTTTTGGCTGTGTCTGGTTGGCTGAGAAACAAATTTTTCTTTGCATCCAGGGCCTCTGATAGCTTCTTGAAGATTGACTCCTCTGTAATGTCTGACTTTGGTGTCAAGGTGCATCTGCACCGGCTTTGATGGCGGTTGTAGAGGAGCTTTCACCAGCTGTTTCAGCTTAGAGTGTGGCTTTTTGGAGCCTCCAGGCCGAGGTGGTGTTGGAGCATTGCACGGATCGATGTCTTTGGTTCAGTCTTTGGAGGCATAAAGCCAGCCCCTCAGTTCTGAGACGTCCCAGTTGGCGGATAGAAACCCACAGATTTGTGTTTGCAGCTTGACTCAGGGCTCATTGCCAGATTACCGTGGGAGTGGAACTCTGCCTCAATCGACAGGCGCATGGAGTCAACCTGGGTTTTGGCCCCAAGGCTGATGTGTTGCACCACTCGCTCAAGATCTCAACCTCTTCTATGATGTCAGTACTCCTGTGGAAGATGGCTTTTGGACCCCCGTCTGCTTGACCTGCCAGAATGCGGGCACATGCCATATCTTTGGCTCAAAAAAGTCAGGCATCTCAGACAAGGCTCGTCTGTGCATCCTTTGGCCCACCTTCTCTCCCCTCCAGTATCTCAGGATTTTCTACTTACAGTGGATGGTGATGTGGGATTCACAGGAAGTTTCGACACGGTCTGGGGAGGCAGACGTTGCAGACCTTGTTTTGGTCGCTTCTGGGGCAGGTGCGAGCTTCAAAATGTGTTGGCGAGGATTCAAGACCAGTTGAGGATGACAGCCTGGGGCTTCGAAATGAACCGATTTGTGAATGTCAGATCTGAAGTCCTGGTGTCACGGAAACAAGCTTTTGTCTGAGCAGTAGCACTATTTTCATTGTGCGGTTTAGAAGGTGAGCCAATGGAACTGAAAAAGAACCACCACTGTGTTCATGTCAATTCCGGATTAGCATTTCTGAATGTCCGAGCCCAATGGCAGAAGAAAATCTGTGGGGGAGACCGTGTCCTGTGCATTATGGACCGAGAGTGGAGTCACAACAGGTCTTTTGGCTCAGACTGCTTCAAAGGAAAACAAGTTGCAAAAGTCTGGGCACGTGCATTTACAGCCAAACATGATAGACAGACAGACAGACGGGCATTATACAACGGGTAACTGTAAGATGGGTCTATATTGCAATTGAGGTGTTCTGGTGAAATTTACAAACCACAAAACTTAAAGTCAAGAGGTGTATTAACGTCACCCGAGAGCCTAACTGGCAAAATAGGTCCAAATTACATATTACACGTGATGTACATGATTTATGAACTGATTTTACTACACTTCAGTACCATTTTCAACATTTGAGCATCATGTGTTTTGTATTAATTGAAGGCCATATACTGCAAATATATTGGTCTATGTTTAGGGAAATGTATGGTTTTGTCGAGTACAATGTGGTTATATTTTAAGTGTGCTTCATGCAACAATGTGTAGTTTCATAAATCACATTTTAAATGCAAAACAACCCGTAGGGAAATGAAAAACATGCATTGTAAATGTGTTTTTCTTTTGTAGAACATTGACACTGTGGACAGATATAAAGAAAGAAAATAAAGTGGAGTAGAGATAACGTTTTGCTGACACTAATCTACGTTTATGAGGTTTGCTTCCACACACGGGGGAGGATTCAGTGGTAGAAGCTCACATCAGGGACGAGCCTGCAAGGGTCAGCATCTCAGGGGGGGGAGGGAGGGATGGTCAGAAAACATTGTTTTCCCACATTAATTCCCATAGGAAATTTTAGGACATATAAAAACAGCTGAACAGAATTACACCAGAGTTGGCAGGTAGGTAGCATGTTACTCAAAGTGTGCTTTTTATATCATGGTGTAAATTAATTCCACTGTTTTTTTTAGAAATTCCAAGTCTAAGGAGGTGCTTGTGGTGAGCTTCAAAGGGTTAACAACTAGGTATAGCAGTCCCTGTGCTCGCTGCTGTGAAGCATCACTTTACACAAAGCTCTATGTAACCAGAAGGACGACTGGGGACACTTGAAAGAAAACAACCCTCAGCTGGATCTGCACAGGAGCTACAGAATGTACTCTAAGGAGCTGTCTGCAGGAATGAACAGTACACAAGGCGGCCACTCCAGAAGAAAAGTCTCTTACTGCATTATTCACTTTTACAGATCATTTTACAGAAATAAGCACTTTTTAACTCTGAATAGTTGAATGAAAGTACATGCTCTGCTTAACTGTTTTCCTTCTCTATTTTGTGTGTGTGCTCAGATTTTATGTTGAGTGGCACCCTGTGACGTCGTGATGGATCATTACAGTTTAGTAAGTGCTGTAATAATGATAACTTGAGTTTTTTTTTTGTTTTTTTTAAGTAGAGCGGTGCTGAATACATGCAAAGTCTGTTCTGGGCCCTAGGTTGTTTGAACCCCACCTGGGTGCCCGACTGAAAGAACAAGCAGCTGTGAGAGGTGATGCAGCATGCCGGGGGACTCTCAGCTGCTTTTCCTGGCATTGTCCCGCCTGGTAGAGCTGGGCTGTGGTTCAGGCCTGCAAGAAGCTAAGACGGCCCATGGTACAGCAAGGAAGTAATGCCTCCCCCCAGCAAGCAGCAACCAGCAATCCACGGTCACGGCCTGAAGGGCATGTGGAGGATTCGCTGTGCACTGCCAGCCTGGCAGGGCTGAGCTGCAGGTGCCACGTGTGAAGTGGTGAGGTGGCACAGGGGGGAATGAGGAAGTGACATCTCCACTATTCATGCTGCAGCCTGTGAGCACCTGGTGGGCACTGATGGGCTCTGGCATCACCAGGTGGCCTGACGGCCTAAACAAGACTTCTCTTCATGATCCCCCCTGCAGCGTTGAGACAGCACGACCCTACAGGACGAAGATGTGGCGGGAGTGCCAGACCCTCTAGTGAGACTGGGGAGGCTCTGCATACCTTTGGGCTCTGTTGGAGCAGCAGCACATGTGGTGGGTACTGAGGTGGATGACCTCCACCCCTGTGCCACGATCTGACATCTCATCTTCCCTCCCAAGACCTCTGGAAGGGAATCCATGATGACCCCAGAGGATGTTCTGTGTGTGGCAGCTACCAAAGCAGTACCAATTGGCTGTCCATTTTTTAGCACTATTGCCGCAACAATACCACAGGGTGCAGTCACTGGGCCATCATAAACTGGGGGTGAAATGATAAAGGACCAGATACCACCCCTCTCACCCTGAAACGGCCATACTTTGACAAGTCTGCTAAGCTGGTGTCCACCACAGGCTGTAATGCTGGTGAGGAGGAAACTAGGTGAATAGGAGAGGGGGGAGTGCAGAAGTCACATATGGCGACCATCGTACAAGCTACTGAGAGCACCAGACAAGTCCTGGAGATACGGACAGGCGAAGAGGGTTACAATGTGATCCTACTACAACAGAACCAGCGAAACAGTGGACAGAGTCGCAGAGGGTAGGATCTCGGAAACTGAAGATTCTGTGCGACCTAAAATCAAACTACCTCCAATAACTCCTCATGAACTTAGTCAAAGATGCGGAGGGTAGATCCCACAGGAATTATGTCCACCTGGTGGGGTTCCATGAAGCCGCAGAAGGTCCTAGACCTGAACATTTCCTCCTACAGTAGTTACCTTCATGGGTACATAGAGTACGATCCCATAGATAACTGTGTCATCGGCAAAGACTCCCAGGACTAACCACAGCCAATCCTGGCCCTGGGCTCGCCGTGGGGGTGTATACACAGGATACCTGACTTAATCAGTGGACTGGGGGCAGGAGGTTTTTCTAATCCCACTTCAGATCATGTGGCACTAGTCCGCTATCCAGCACTCCTAATTGCTTGGACATAGTCGGAGGTGTGTCTAATGATGGAGGACCGCCCAAGAGATGGCCATTCTGGGAGGTGAAGATGTGTAGCGTAGAGTTGTAGAGGGTGCTCAGCCTTGCTTTCACCCATGGTAGGTATGTAATGCACCAAGGCTCAGGCCGGGGATGATGAAGCTGGGTACGGAAACCATGCATCTCCTAATTGCGTGTTGGCTCATGTTGTGAACAACTGTGATGTAACTAAGCAGGAATGGTTTTTGGAAGTTGAAGATGTGTGGTTCCTTTGAGGATCCCAGCCCAATTGGTAAGGCCTCCGAAAGGTATCTAGTAGCAGGTTCTTCAGGCTTTAATAGTGGAGGGTGGGCAAGGAGGCATTATAATCTTGTTGTCTTTATGTAATTGTATTATGTTCTCTCTCTTTCTCTTTATATGGGATTGTTTGATGAACCTCATGGCTTATTGAATTACACACCTAAGACTGCAGACAGAACACAGTTAATGCAGGAGGAGAGAATCACCTAGCTGGTCCCTAAGGAGCTGAGTTTTCATGCTGTGACCCCTCAATGTGAATGGACTTTTTGCAACACAGCTATCATGGTGCATATCTTTGGTGGGAGCTAGTGTCCCTCCTGGTCAACAAATTCAGTCACAATCAACACCCAGTGGTCCAGCAGGCACAGGTGCACCTTTTGGCCATCTATGAATTGTCCTTCGGATGATCGTCATCCAGTAGTGGCAAAACGTCCGTAGTGGCTAACAGAAAGGCGATTTGGCCTCTTTCAGTTTTAGTGTCTCCAGTGCCATTCTTCCAGGTTAGCCAACTGACCCTTGGAGTCTCTACTTCGGGTTGGGGGATCAGCTTTTTTCCCCAAGCCAGGCACATAGAACAGAGTCCGAAGTCTGCTATCCCACAGTGCAGCAGGTGTAGTTGCCCCAGATTCGCAGCCTCTCTGTGTGCTTCCAACGAGTGCAAAGTGGGCTTCCTGTCCTCCTTGCAAGTCCAGCAAGTACTGAGGATCAACGTGCCAGGGGTGCCATATTTATCCCAGGAATGTGGTCTGCGGGGACCACCAGGTCACTAGGCAATGGGCTACTGAGTCCCCTCATACGTAGTGATGCATGTCCTGTAATGTGTTGCATCTAGCTATCCAAGAGTCGTATTCTTGCTCGCTTCAAAAGGGCACAACCCTTCCTCTGTCAGCAGTAAGGTAGCCCACCTTAGGTGTGGCTACCTGAGGGCAATACGCCCACCGTAAAACCGGTTTGGGAGAGGGTTTCACCTCTTTGGCCCTGTCTCCATGCTGTCTACAGGAATAAAATGCATCCTGCTCAGGGGTGTTGGTCTAGAGGGGGCATCAAAGGCGGCCTCCCTTTGAAGCATGCCTATGGGCTAAGCTCGCAAGTGGCCATCCTGGCAATGGAAGTGACACCTTACTGCTGCAGCACTGCCTTTGTTCCTGAGCCTGGGAGTCATTCACACATCTCCCCAGGCAGTCAGAAAGCGGTCTGTGTGTGTATGCCTTTGTGGGGCTGCTGGACAAGCAAAGCACAATGGTAACTTTCTAAAAGTTGCCTGCCTTTAACAGTGACATTAATTTCGACCTAGGCATCAGGTTGCATTTAATGCCACGGTTAATTTGATACCTTACATGACCCAGTTTGGTAATCCCAGTCACAAGTTAGCCAGGTTGGGATGCCACTTGGCAACTCTGTAAAAGCAAATGGGGTGACCAGCTTTACCTACAGCAAAATAATTTGTGACAAGATACAGTTCCCTGACATAAGACTCACATATAACGTTAAGGGATGGGGTGGCTTTGCCATTGAATTCAATGGCAAGGTCTAACTACCAGTGAAAACACTGTCCTTTTAGTCTGCAGTGGCAGCCTTGGAGCCATTTTGTACCTTGTCACATGAACGGTGGCACACACCGTACTGCAGACCTGAATGGAGACACTGTCTGCCTGGGATACGATATACTAGGGACTTATAAGTAAGTTGGTTCTTGCCAATTGGGTGTATCCAATTCGACATTCAATTTTTATAAGGTTAAAACACTGGCACTGAAGTCTGCTTAGCAGGCTTTGGCAGCTAATATTCCAAATTGACACAAAACGCTGGGGAGAGAAACCTGCAAAAAGCCGGTTTCCTTACAGGAAATAAGGCCTCGAAAATGCTGCACTGGCTATGTAGCAATACAGAGTCTCAGGCACGTCAATATAATTAGGGGAACGGAAAGTCAACTGGTAGTAATGGAGGAACAAGTGATCCAGGAGTTTACCACCCACTGCACACCTCAATACCCCTCTTGGGATTGTGGGTCAGGCTGGCTAGGGAAATCCTGCTGTGGACAGAGACTGTGTTGCAAGAAACTGCCGCCTTGATGGGTTTTCAAGGATGGGACAGAATCAGTATCTCTAGATCAGGAAATGTCATGTCTTATATTCACATGTGCTCATTTTTAAATATTCAAGATAGCCACGATCCGCACCAACAACAATCTGCAGCTTCACCATGCTCTGCATTGGTATAAAGATCTCACTGACCTCCCGGGCTTCAACGCACTTGAAGCAAGGCTCCTAATGTGAGACTTGGAACAGAAGAAAAAAATGTGATCTCTGTATCGCATCTTGATCGTTAACACACCTGACAACTTTGATTAACTCAGATGAGTTTGTGAGAGAGCTGTGGGTCAGATCACAGATGAGGAATGGGAGGAGGCTTAAATGGTTCTCAGAAAAATTTTCACAGCCGCCCAGTTCAGCTAAAGTTCCTCCACAGAGCCTACATCACCCTCCTCAAACTCTGGTGATTCAGGAAGATTCCATCCCCACTGCCTAAGATGCGGGAAGGGCCCTGGTAACTTTCTCTACAATACATGGTTGTGGCAGTGACAGTGTACTGGCCTCGCTTGGAGGGGTGTTGGGCTGTCCTCCAGACTCTCATCCCAAACTGATTTTCCTGCACATAATAATGGACCTGGATGCCAACAGATTTAAAGCACTCCTATTCCATATATGTGCCCCAGTGGTTAAAAGAGAGATCACTAAAGAATGGAAGAATGAATGCTTAGGGTGACAGATGGCCCCACAGGAGCATCCGATTTTCCACCTTAGGGTGCTCTCGGAAGATTGTGACGTGGGGATCCCTACCCAAGACACTCACATCAGCACCTGCACTCCATGCACACAAAGGCCCAGATTTACAAAGGTTTTGCATCAGGTCTGAGTTTCATTTTTAGCACAAAATCCTTTTTGGGATTTACAAACCAAAGCAAATTGGTATTTGCATTGGTTTGTAAGAAAAAGTAAAAAACAAACACAGAAACAGGAGTAAATCACAGTAAGTTTTCTAGAACACACAAGAAGTCATGTTAGAAGATTATGCAAGAACCAGAAGAGACTGCAAGACACCAATGATGGATTCCTGGACCTAAAGTCCTGTGGAAGAAGGGGACCAAGTCCAAGAAGCACTGAATAATCCAGGGACCCTGCTAACCCAGATGAAAGTGCAAAAGAAGAACTACCGGTGAAGAACAGTCAGTACTGCACCCAAGAAGACTGATGCGGGTTCCTGATTGGTGCAGATGATGTCCCATGCCGGATGGAAGATTGCAGTCTGGTTTGTGTCACTGGATTCCGCCAACAAGCCTTGGCACTTGAAAAGATCGCAGTTAATGGAAAATGGCGCTGCCTGGGACCAGGAGGGACCTCGTGACCTCTACCCAGGAGGGGGTGACAGGGCTCTCAGCAACTCAGAGCCCTCAGAAGACCAGGCAGCGTGCACAGGAGTCCCACAGCATGGGGACAAAGAAGGTGCAAATGGAGGTCCATGCTGCACGACCCAAAGGGATCCCACGCCGCCACAGAACCACTCAGGAAGCTGTGCGTCACAGGAAGGAGTGCTGGTGGCCGGAGCTGTGCTGTGCATGAAGAACTTTGTGGAAGGTAGCACACAAGCCTTGGCAACAGCAAACCATGTGGTGCACGGGGGTACTGTCTTGCGTGAGGAGGCAAACTCTTACCTCCACCAAAGCTGGACCTTAGGACTGCTGGGACAACTTTAGTCCACCACCCGTGTTGCTGGATCCATGCCCTTCGTCAGGAGAGTGGACCCACACCACCAGTCGTCGCTGCAGAGGGGTGCCTGCTGAAGTAGGGAAGTGACTCTTTCACTTCAAGAGAGATTCCTTTGTCCTTCTGGTGCAGGCTGAAGACAGGCAGTCCTCAGAGGATGCACAACCTGGAAACAGTTGCAGTTGCTGGCAGGAGCTGAAAATACAACATTGCAGAAGTTGTCTTTACTTCTTTGTTGCTGTTTGTAGAGTTCCTGGAGGGTCCAGCTGTAGCTTCGTCGGTAGATGGTCAAGTAAAGGATGCAGAGGATTCCTGCTGGAGTCTTGCAATCCGAATCTGAGGAAACACCCAGGGGAGAGACCCTAAATAGCCCTGAGAGGGGGATTGGTCACCACCTTGGAATCCACGGTGGCAAAACCCAGGGACACTCTGGAGGAGCTCTGGGCACCACACCTGGGGTGGTGATGGACAGGGGAGTGGTCACTTTCCTTTCCTTGGTCCAGTTTCGTGCCAGAGCAGGGACTGGGGGGGTCCCTGAACCAGTGTAGACTGGATTATGCAAGGAGGGCACCATCTGTGTCCTTCAAAGCATTTCCAGAGGCTCTGGGAGGCTACCTCTCCCTTGCCTGTAACACCTACTTCGAAAGAGAGAGGGTGTAACACCCCTCTCCCAAAGGAAATGCTTTGTTCTGCCTTCCTGGGCTTCAGCTGCTCAAGCAACAGGAAGGCAGAAACCTGTCTGTGAGGTGGCAGAAGCTGGGGCTGCCTGGAAAACCTCAGAAGGCTGGTATGGCGGTACTGGGGGTCCAGTGTGGAGCCCCCAGAGTGCATGGAATTGTAAAACCAATACTAGAATCAGTATTGGGGTGCAATTCACAGATGTTATATACCTTACATGGCCATATTCAGAGTTACAACTGTGAAGCTGGACATAGGTATTGACCAATGTCTAGTGCACAGGTAAAATGGCGTCTCCGCACTCACGAAGTCCAGGAAAATGGTCCTGGACAATGTGGGAGCACCTCTACTAGTGCAGGAGTGCCCTCACACACAGGTACTTTGCACCCAGCCTTCAGGGTTGAAAGGCCTGACATATAGGTGACTTATAAGTGACCTGGTGCAGTATAAAGGGCTGTGAAATGGTGCATGCACCATTTCACACAGGCTGCAATGGCAGTCCTGTAGAAGCCTTTGCATGGGCTCCCTATGGGTGGCAAAAGTAATACTGCAGCCCAGAGGGATCCCCTGGAACCCAAATGCCCTGGGTACCCAAGTACCATATACCAGGACTTATAGGGGGGACCAGTATGCCAATTTGGGATGAAATACTGGGTTACCAGTATGTAGTCACAAATTTGAGAGGAGAGAGAGCATAAGCACTCGGGTCCTGGTTAGCAGGATCCCAGTGACACATTCAAACACACTGGCATCAGGCAGAAATTGGGGGTACCATGCCAAAAAGAAGGTACTTTCCTACATCTACCCAACTGGAGTACTTTCTACTGGCTAATTAGTAAGTGTTACCTTGTTCGGTTAATTATAGTGCTTCTCCTACACTGCAGGTGTGTAAATGACGACGTGGAAATATCTCTGGGAGCGCAGAGGAGCCTCAAGGCCCGCACCGCACCAGTTGGCTCCCGACTCCTGCTTGAAATAGCAGCTCCCTGCTTCTGGGACTGTTTTCATTTGTTTCCCTGCACACATTTGCATGCAGGGAGCTCTGTTTTATTTTTGAGTGCAATGTAGGTAATAATGCAGAGTGTGTGTTGAAGGAGGGGGTCACTGTGGAAGTGAAAGGACTTTAGGCATTTAGATGGTTGTGGAGTGAAGCAGCCAATGTTCTCATTAGATACCCCAGTAATGACACTCCCTGCCACTCTAGTGTCATTCACTCTCTTCGCTGATGCTCCATGCCTTCTAACACACTCTGCCCTTCTCCAGACACTCCCTGCCCATCTCCGGACACTCTATCCCTGCCTCTCTCCCATTACCATAGGCTTATCTTCTTACTCTCTCTGTCCCTATCCTGACACTCCACTTCCTCTAATGACCATACATGCCATCATGACAATCGATAAACCCTTATATAGTTTAACACTCTCCACTCTCTCCCCTTTTAGTGGCACTCCATGTCCCACTAGTGACACTTCTTCCCCAGCTAGTGACACTCTCTGACCCTCTGGTTTAACACTGTCTCTCCCTCTAGTGAATCACTGTGCCCCTCTAGTGACACGTTCTCACCCTCTAGTGACACTCTGACCTAGTTCAACACTGCCTGACCCTCTAGTGACACTGCACGTCTCGTTCCCTGCTCCTCTGATGACACTTCGTACCCTTCTATTGATACTCCATGCTTTCTCATGCTCCCTGCTCCTCTGACGTCCCTCCCTGTCCCTCTAGTGACATTACTTGTCCCTCTAGTGCAGTGGTCTCCAAACATTGGAATGCTGCGACCCCCCCACCCCCAAGTTGGAATATAAAAATCCTTGCCCCCCTTTCAGAATTTTTCATAATTATTTTATAAAGATGGCGATGTTTAAATGTCTAGCCCTATTTAAACATTGCAGTTAAGTACTGTTACCTTTTTAAAAATGCAATAACATGATTCTGCTTAAAACAAAGGCCTGTTATCTGTATAATGCTTCTTTTGGCCAGAGTCTAGCGCACCCCCTCCCCTAGGATCACTTGGGCCCGCCCCCCAGTTTGAAGACCTCTGCTCTAGTGACATTCCCTGACCCTCTAGTGAAACTCCTTGACCCTCTATTGAAACTCCCTGTAGTGACACTCCCTGACCCTCAAGTGACACTCTATGACCCTCGTTTGACACTCCTTGTACCACAAGGACGCTCCATGCCTTCTGACGCTTCCTGCTCCACTGATGACACTCCCTGGCCCTCTAGTGACACTCCCTGGCCCTCTAGTGACACTCCCTGGCCCTCTAGTGACACTCCCTGGCCCTCTAGTGACACTCCCTGGCCCTCTAGTGACACTCCCTGGCCCTCTAGTGACACTCCCTGGCCCTCTAGTGACACTCCCTGGCCCTCTAGTGACACTCCCTGGCCCTCTAGTGACACTCCCTGGCCCTCTAGTGACACTCCCTGGCCCTCTAGTGACACTCCCTGGCCCTCTAGTGACACTCCCTGGCCCTCTAGTGACACTCCCTGGCCCTCTAGTGACACTTCATTTCTTTTTGCACTACCTGGTCATCTCCTGAGAGTTCATCCCTACACGCCTGACACCCCAGGCTCCCCCTTCTGAAGCTGCCCTATTTGTTCTTAAACTACCTCTCCTCTGACACCCTAAACCTCTCCATTGAACCATGCATCTTATATATGCTGTGCATTCTCCTCAGACTCTCCCCTTTCCTCTGACACGCCAAACATCTCTATTGAACCCTTGCAACTGATCTATAATGTACCCACTCCCGTCTCTTCTGACACTCCAAGCCTCTCTCCGTTAAGTCCTTGCATCTTGTATATGCTGTATCCTCTTCTGACTTTCCCCTCTCCTGAAATTTCGAGCATCTCTTCATTGAACCCCTGCATCGTATATATGCTGTACCCTCTCCTCTGATACACCTTTCTTCTGACACACCAAGCCTCTCCATTTAACTCTTGCATCTTATATATGCTGTAGACTCTCCTCTGACTCCCCCCTCACACTGCATGCTTATCCTCACTGAACCCCTGAATCTCATAGATGCTATACCTTCTCCTCTGACTCTCCCCTCTTGTCTGACACTCCAAGCCTCTCCATTGAACCCTTGCATCTTATGTATGCTGTTCCCTCTCTTCTGACACTCCATGCCTCTCTCTGTTGAACCCTTGCATCTTATGTATGCTGTACCCTCTCTTCTGACACTCCATGCCTCTCTCTGTTGAACCCTTGCATCTTATATATACTGTACCCTCTCCTGACTCTCCCCTCTCTATTGACACTCCAAGCTTCTCTTTAACCCATGCGTCTTGTATATGATTTACTCTATCCTCTGACTCTGCAAGCCTTTCTCCAATTAACCCTTGCATCTTGTATATGCTGTACCTTCTCTTACCCTCCCCTCTCTTGACACTCCAGGCCTCTCAGTTGAACCCTTGCATCTTATATATACTGCACCCTCTCCTGACTCTCTTCTGACACTCCAAGCTTCTCTTCATGTAACCCCTGCATCTTATATATGATTTACTCTCTCCTCTGACTCTCAAAGCCTTTCCCCAATTAACCCATGCATCCTATATATGCTATACACTCTCCTCTGACTAACCTCTCACACTCCATGCCTCTCCTCACTGAACCCCTGCATCTTATATATGCTGTACCTTCTCTGGCTTTCCCCTCTCCTCTGACACTCAACACCTTTCTCAATTGAACCCTCGCATTTTATATATGATGTACCCTCTCCTCTGACTTCCCTCTCTTCTGACACTCCAAGCCTCTCTCCTGAACTCTTGAATCTTATATATATTGCACCTTCTCCTCTGACTTTCCTTTCCTGACACCCCAAGCCCCTCTCCATTGAACCGTTCCATCTTATATATACACTGTACATTCTCCTCTGACTCTTCTCCTCTCCTTTGACACTCCAAGCCTATGTCCATTGAACTCTTCCATCTAATAAGTGCTGTACCCTCTCCCCTCTCTCCCACCTCTTCTGACACTCCAAGCCTCTGTCCATTGAAACCTTGCACCTTATATATGCTGTACGCTCTCCTCCGACAATTCAGGGTCATGGTTCTTTTATAGCTTGAACTCCACTGCCTGGCCTTCTGTTGACTCCAGCACCTCCCTTATAACATGTACAATGTCTGGCTCATCCACCAACACCCACCACACCCTTATGACGTACCCATCTGTGATGTCACTCCTCTAGTGCTGGATATCTTGTCCCCCTCCTTCCTCTGTGATGTCACTCCTGCAGGGCCATATACCCTGCTTCCCTTCATCTTCTGCATATCCTGTCTGCATATTCTGCCCACTGCCTTCCTCTGTGATGTCACCCTCCCAGGCCTGTATATTCTGTCCACCTCTTTCCTCTGTGATGTCACTCCCCCAGGTCTGCATAGCTAGCTCCCTGCCTTCCTCTGTGTTGTCCCTCCTCCACCCCTGCATATCCTGTCCCCCTCCTTCCTCTGCGATGTCGCTCCCTCAGGCCTGTATATCATGTCACCCTCCTTTGTGAGGTCACTCCCCCTGCATATCCTGACCCCTGCCTTCCTGTGTGATGTCACTCCCTCAGCCCTGTATATCCTGGCCCCTGCCTTCCTCTGTGATGTGACTCTCCCAGGTCTGCATATTCTGTACCCCTGCTTCCTCTGTGATGTCACTCCTCCAGGGCTGTATATAAGCCCCCTCCTTCCTGTGTGATATCACTCTTCCAGGGCTGTATATCTTGACCCCTGCGTTCCTCAGTGATATTACTCCTCCAGGCCTGCATATCCGGTCACCGTCCTTTGTGATGTCACTCCCTCAGGCTTATATATTCAGAGAGAGGCTGTGAAATATCCAGTGTTGGGCATTGAGGGATGCAGGCTGCAGTAGGGCTTCGGTGAACAGAACACCCTCATTCTTAGTGCCGATTCTCCTACCCTCTGGGAGAGGTAGGCAGAGGCTCACCCGTGCCTCTTGCTGCCCTCTCGCTCTCTGGCCCTTCTGGGCTTCAGCTTGCATCCTGATATGCCGCAATACGTTGGGGGTCCCGGAGGGGGCCTCCCAGCGTACGCCTGAGTCCTTGGGTTATGAATGGTGTGAGTGAGCCTCATTTTCCAAAGACACTCTTTTTAAAGAAGAGCCATATGAGGGCATCAAATTTAGGGGGTTCGTGGCCCCAGCGTGAATGGTGTGAGTGGACAGTAGCGGGGGTCAGAACCTTGACGTGGTGCTACTGCTCACTGGTTGTAACACAACTGGTGCTAATCTGACCCGTTGTCTGCATAGAGTGCAAGTGCTGCTATGAGTGTCCTAGGTGGGGATCCCCACGTCCTCTGTAGGCACCTGGAGGTGGAACATCAGATGCCTCAGACCACCCGTCGCACTGGTTGGGACAGAACTGGTGCTAATCTGGCTTTCTGTGTCCATGCTGTGCAGGTGCTGATGTCCGTGTCATGGGTGGGGATCCCCATGACAAGCTCTTCCACAGGCACCTGGAGGTCGAAGTTCAGATTCCACCATGGGGCCACTTTTCGCACTGGTTGTAACTCAACTAGTGCTAATCTGACTTTTTGTGTACATTTAGAGCAGGTGGTGATGGCAGTGTCCTAGGTGAGGATCACAACAACACTCTTCCATAGGCACCTGGAGGTGGAGCTTCAGCTGCCCCATGGGGTCACTAGTCACACTGGTTGTAAAACAGCTGGTGCTAATCTCACCTTTCTGCCTAGGTTTGTAACCTGTCCCACAATGCAGGGCGGCATCCAAAGTTGCTGCGCTGCGTTACGTGACGGAGCGAGCATGGCAGAGCCATAGCTACAGAGTTATTCTCCTCTCGCACTCTCTACCTAGCGCTGGCATACAATTAGGCTGACACTTTGCACTATAGTGCAAAGATGTCTACGTCATATCTAGCATAGGTTTTGTTCTAGAAGGGTTCCCTTCTCAAAATACCCTGCTTAGATTAACTTTAGAACTTTAGAAACGTAATGCAAACAAACACGAATCTCTGCTTTTACTTTGCGGCAAGGAGCTGGTCCATGGATGGTACATGGGTGTTCCCGTGCAACCACGTGTTTTTTGCCGCAAAACTACTAGCAAAAGTAGACAATATTTTGCACCAAAAATTAACTCCACTTGAAAGCAGCAGTTATCAAGCATTTGTAATGCAATGGGTCTCACATTTGCTCGAGTTAGAGCAATTAGCACTGCAGATTCCTATCTTTACTTTTCTCGCCAAATACATAAAAAATGGAAAGCAAAACAGTTGACATAAGCAAACCAATTGTAAGTGCCACGGCCGCCTTGAGCGTGAGCGCGAAGGAGACACACAAAAGGAAAAAGAAGTTCACTACCAGTCAAATGTATCAGGAAAAAGTGCAATTATTCATGTAACAAGGTCGTTGTCCAAGGCGTTAACAAAACTGCTCAAAGGAGGGACAAACAAAGGATTTACCAATGATAAAGGATTTTTGAAAGGCAAGTTCATGAACGAGCGATAGTGATGGGTGGGCGTGGTTAAAAGCCCACAGATAGATTACATGTCAGAGCAAAAGGTTTTATTTCTCCAAACTTTTCCCACTTTGCATGTGCTGCACTGTACTGTACCACACACATCCAAAATGGGTAAAGTTCTGGATAGTTCAGTCCTGCATGACTTTACATCCTATACCAGGACTAAAGTAAATATTTAGTCATCCCTGGTTTAAGTTAGGTTTCTGATCAGCAACTTCACCTCTACTTTGAGCATTTTGGACCCAGAAGTAGTTCATGCATCAGTTTTGTGGGTGATAGACACTGACCTGTTTTGGTATGTGTAGTAAATTGCCACCGTTGGTATGGTTACCCCCCACTTTTTGCCTAGTGCTGCTAACCAGGCCCCAGCTCCAGTGCTCTTTCCCTAAAAACTATACCTTTGTATCCACAATTGGCACAACCCTGGCACACAGTTAAGTCCCCTGTAAAAGGTACCCATGGTACCAAGGGCCCTGTGGCCAGGGAAGGTTTCCAAGGGCTGTAGCATGTATTATGCCTCCCTAAGGGATCCCTCACCAAGCGCATACACACTGTCTTGCAGCTTGTATGTGCTGAGGAGGAGAAAAAGACAAAGTCAACATGGCACCCCTCTCAGGGTGCCATGCTGTAGTAAAAATAGATGTGTTTGACCACTGACTTTGTGTTGTACCACTTTGCATATTATTTGTTCAGTGTTCACCAGTTGCAGATTACATTTTTTATTCATTTTAGTTGCCTATTGGCTTTAACGTGGCGTTAGACGTTGCAGTTGAGCTGTGTTTTTCCACATGGTAAACTAAGCTTGTTTCTTCGTATTTTTTCCTCACCAAACACAAACAGTTCATGATAAGAGAGCACACATTTTTTGTTTTCTTCAGTGCAGGGAACAGGTCAGCCTTGGAAGGAGAGCCTTGAAAGCCTGAATATTTCCATCTGAGAGCAGGGGGCCTTCTCGAAGGTTATGTTGTGGTTCACCTCTCCACGACACCTGCAGAGGGAATCTCAAGGACTCCCCCTCTCAACTGCGAAGCTCTGGACTAAGATATCCAATGCCTAAGAACACACTGCACCCGTAGCCCCCAGGCCTTAGAAAAAACGACTCCTGGTGCCTCTACATACAGCAGGCAGTCCTCCTGCCATTCCGACCGGTGGTGTGCCCAAGACACCCTCCTGGACCTCGCCTGCAGCCTCTGAGTGACCCCCAGGGTCTGCTCATAGACTAGCATTGAAAACCTGACGTCCTGTTTGCACCCTGCACCGGACCGCCCCTGTGCAGCTGAGGGTGTGTGTCTGGTGCCTACTTGTGGCCCCTTCAGTGCTCCTCTAATGCCCCCTGGTCTCCCCTCCGAGTTGCGGGTACTTACCTGCAGGCAGACTGGATTCCGAGGACCCCTTGTCTCCATAGGATCCCACGTTAAAAATGCTCATCTTTTACCTCTGCACCCAGCCGGCCACGTGTTGCTGGTGGTGGGTGTTTGGGGTTAACTTGAATCCCAACTAGTGGACTTCCTAAAACCCGGAGACTGAAACTGTAAGTGTTGTACTTACCTGTAAAACAATCTAACTATTCTTCCCCCCAGGAACTGTATGATAATTGCACTGTCCCCATTTTTAAAACAGATTATTGCCAATGTTTCAAGAACTGTATAACCTATCAATTTCAAACAAAGTACTGTTGATACATGTTTGAAAAACAGATCATTTGAAGTACTTACCTGCAACTTGAATCTTGTGGTTCTAAAAATAAATTAAGAAAATATATATTTTTGCAATATAAAAACCATTGGTCTGGAGCTAAGTCATTGAGTGTGTGCTTCTTCTATTGTTTGTGTGTGTACAACAAATGCTTTGCACTACCCTCTGATAAGCCTAACTACCCGACCACACTACCACAAAAGAGAGCATTAGTATTATCTACTTTAGCCTCTGCTAAGCCTCTGGGGAACCCCTTGACTCTGTGCACACTATATCTCAATTTGATATAGTATATATACAGAATCAGCTTCCTACATTGGTGGATCAGAGGTGTGGTCTACGACTTTGCATTTGCTGGGCTACTCAGCCAATACCTGATCACGCGACTAAATTCCAAAATTGCCTTTAGAAAACTGATTTTTTAATCTGATTATTTTTTTTTTTACAATTTTTAAAGTCCTGCTAGGGCCTCGGTTAAGTCCACTTAGCATCTCTTTTTTAGATTTAAAAGTTATTTTTAAGTTAGGATTTAGTACTAGAAGTAGTTTTTTTAGTCTCTAAAAAGTAATTCCAACTTTTAGTAAGATAATGAGCAGCTCGGAGGAAATAGTGGTGGAACTCAACCTCACTCCTTACTTCCATTTAGGGATGGGAGAGTTAAGGTCCCTCTGTAAGCTGAAAAAGATCAGAACAGGTTGAAACCCTACCAAGGTAAAGCTCCAGGAGCTCTTGGCAGAGTACACCAGGGACCACCCTGCTGAGGAGAAAGAACTCCACTCAGACAGGGAAGATGCTAGAGATGAGGAGGATGACCTCCCCGCTCCTCACCTAACTAGGGAGGCCAGGGCCCCCAGACCCCTGTCTCCAAGGACAGAACTCACTGGATCTGGATCTTCCACAGGGGAGTCCAGCTCCCCTGGGAACACTGAGGGCAGCCTCAATAAAGAGGACATCCTTTTAGCAAGGACGGACAAGAGATTAGCTTTGGAGCAACAACTCCCAGCTATAGAAAAGGAGAGAGCAGAAATGGGCTTAACACCCATTAATGGTGGCAGCAATATAAATAGGGTCAGATAGAATACTGATATCCTAAAAATCCCAAAAGAAATTGTCTCAAAATATGATGAAGGTGATGATATCACCAAGTGGTTCACAGCTTTTGAGAGGGCTTGTGCAACCAGAAAGGTAAACATATCTCACCAGGGAGCTCTCCTTTGGGAACTGTTCACTGGTAAGTATAGGGATAGACTCCTCAAACTCTCTGGTAAAGATGCAGAATCCTGTGCCCACAAGGTGGCTTCCCTGGTTGCAGGCTTTGGATTCTCCACTGAGGAGTACAGGATTAGGTTCAGGGGGCTCACAAAGCCTCGAGACATACCTGGGTTGATTTTGTTGACTACTCAGTGAAAACACTAGATGGTTGGATAACTGGCAGTTGAGTGCATGACTATGATGGGCTTTATAATATTTTTTATGAAGGAACACCTGTTAAGTAACTGCTTCAATGATAAGTTGCATCAACATCTGGTAGATCTAGCTCCAATTTCTCCTCAACAATTGGGAAAGACAGACAGACCACTGGGTCAAGACTAGGGTGACTAAGACCTCCACAGGGGGTGACCAAAAGAAAGGTGTCACAAGGCCTCCCCAGGGGAAGGGTGGTGAAACACCTAAGGACAAAAACAAAAAGTCTTCTCAAGGGCCCCAAAACTCTGCTCAGGAGGGTGGGCCCAAGCCTCTTCACAGTCCACAAATGGGTACAAGGGTAAAAACGTTAATCCCAAGAAGGCCCGATGTCACAACTGTAAGCAGCATAGACACCAAACTGGAGAGATGGCCTGTCCCAAGAAAAATCCCACTACTCCAATTAGTACTGGAATAGCCAGTCTCCAGGTGGGATTAACAGTATGCCCAGAGCAAATGAGGGTTCACAATGAAGCTACTCTAGTCTCTGAGGGTGGGATGGATATAGCCACACTGGCTGCCTGGCAGCCTAACATGCACAAATACAGGCATCAATGGGACAAAGGTAGAATCCCTGAGGGATGCAGGTGCCAGTGTCAGAGTCTGCTTCCTACAGCATGGAATGGCTGGCTGCATGCTAGGCCTTCCACAGGCGACAGCGGTGTACAAGGACTGTGTGATTTGTCCTGCAGCTGCTGAAAGGAGTAACAGCATCTATATGATTTTATCAGCTAGACGTCGCTCACTCACTGAGCAGTCCATCCATGCATTAGTGCTTTAACACTGGTCAGCTGTAGGATGTTAGACTAGATTTCGGCTGCACGGAAGAATTTGATCAAAACACCTAAGATGAAGACATGGCTGCACAAATACTTTAAATAATATCTCGGCATAGACTTTCGTATTCTGTTAGACCTTGAAAAAAATATGTTCCCTATGTTTGGGGTTAATAATATGATAAACGGAAGAACTGCAGCAAAATATATTGCCACTAAATTAAAAAATTGTGCCACTAAATTTGCTAACCTATGCCACAATATCCACGTCTGTCCAGTAGCAGGCCCCTTCCTTTAGTATATAGCTCATTGGGGGCACACTCCCAAATAACAGGGAAATCACTGGATGACACCTTTAAAACCGTTGAACGGGACTATTGGCTTTGAGATCTCTTTTTTGGTCTTAACTAGAGCGCAAGAGGCCATGGGCTGGTCTGTGGTGTTGGAAGGAATCAATCAGTTGAAGGGTCAAAGGCAGAATTTCAAAAGCTAATACAACTTTGAAAAAGCAAACCAAAAATGGGGATGCTGTCTTGAGAAGCTATGCTTAACCACACAGGTCAGCCCTGTTGCGCAGCCTTTAAGGCAACTTGCGTATAATTCAAAGAATCCCTTCCTTTTCTCCTGTGGGCTTGGGCCACAGCCCTTTGTTGGTTTCAAGAACAACTAAGAGATTCACTTGTTGATTCCCGGAGAGAGAAGAATCACAGGCATCGTCTGCCACTTTATAAATGATCATGAACTGTATCTCAGGGCATCCGACCCTGATCAGTGACCCAAAACAAATATGCACTCTAGAAACACTTAGAAATACATAGCTAGGTGCACGTATTTGAAGCACACGTTCTTTATTATTCAATTTGATATTTTAGATTTGTACTTAATACTACATACAGCACTTCTTGTAGAAGTACCTTGTTTTCAAATAAATGTATTTTAAATAAGTACCTATTTCTAGTTATATCAGTTTCACTGTATGCATGGCTATGACAATCAACACTTACGATTAAACTACTTAAGCACAGCACGATACCCTGGCGATGATACTTGCCAACTGTTACGGTTCTGGAAATGCATAAAATACCCAACGATTTGGTACCAGAAACTGCTAGAGAGTTTGGTCCCTTCTTGCTAGGTTATTCAACACTAACTGGAGGCAAATCTTTCTGTGCCCCAGTCAGCAGTTGTCTAGGATGAGCTGTCTCAAGATGTGTTAATGTGATAAGAGTCAAAACAGCATAGTGACATTTACCACTGCCACAGTGGATCCGTCCTCTTACTTAATTTCAAAGGGTGGTCTGATATCCCTTGTCATGTGTTAGGCATACACGTATGTAATGACACAGTGGATCTGTCCTCTGACTGTAATGCAGGGCTGGAAAAATCTACTGACCACTTGCTATGGCGAGTTTTATTTTATGAGGTCGAGCTATTTTTAGATTCCACGCGACCCTTCTGCCGAGTGGAAAAAGAACAGGTGTTCTGTTCAGTCAGAAACTGAATTAGCCATTAAGATGCAATTAAATCTTATTCTTGTCACATTTGCTCTGTGTTTAGAGGTCAAAAGTCAGTTTGTCTTCTTGAAATGCAAATACTTTTCCCTGTGACTGCAGAGTTCCGGGATTTTGTAAGGTGAACTGTCTGACCTATGTGAAATGAAAGGCTTTGGGTATCAGGTTTTTCCTAACACACAACATCTATATAACTAAGTCAACTTTACAAACATTTCAAAATATGTTTGGGTAGCTGTGAAAGACCTTTTTTTTTTTTTTTTTTACTTCTGTGTGATGAAAAAAATATTTTAATAGTATGAAAAAAAAAGTCAGACCGCTATTTGGTAATGTGGAAATGATAAATGTTTTCTGAAACCCAATTTCACTGATTATTGTTAATACACTATATCGTTTTATTAGTGAAGCTGCAAGTTAGCGGGAAGGTTTTTGGACATTTCTTGGAAATGTACGGTCTGTAAATAACAGTGTGCTAACACATCATGCTTTAGTAATATATTTATTAAAAGTGAGTGTTTAAATATAAACTGAGAAACACTTCTGCCCTGATAGGTGGCAAAGCTATTAGTAAACTAAGAGGCAAGTCATGCATGGATCATGTGTACCATATATGTGGGCTAGATTTATTATACATGGAACAAACGTTTAGTGTATTTAATCAAACAAGAGGACTTTTTTTTTTACAGCAGAAATGCTGAACTCACTTATTTGAAGGTGCACTCGTGTGAGAATGAAGAAAAAGGAGACTGTAAGGTACAATATTTGCTTAGGATCACAAAATAATTTAAGACCCGTTTCCAGGTCAAGTACATTACAGTTAGGTCGAGTAGATTTATCAAGCTACTGAACCTGCAGTTCTAGTAACATTTTTATGATTTTTCGAGGCGTGTAATGTCACAGGGTGGTCTGACATTTCTTGACATGTGTTTGGCATACACGTATGTAATGACACAGAGGAGATTTCATGGAAATGAGCTACTAGGAAAAATGGTAAAAAGCATAATAGAAGTACAATGTAACCTGGTTATTTTTGGAAGACGCTTACTCTTTTCTGCATATGTGCCCATGAGGTTTAAAGCCCAATGACATGCATAGAAGATACAGCCCTGCAAGGTTTTACTCACCTGTCACATCTGTCAGCATCTTGTTCTGTTCTTCTGCTGTGCTCTGCCTGGCAACTTTAGAAGCTGGCTGAATTCCTGCCAACCGGTTGCTCCCAGCTCTCTTTCGGGGCTTCTTTTTTTTCTTGGCTTTTAGAGATTCATCAGGCCCTCTCGATTTAAAACCTGCAACATTGAACAATGAACAAAGTTCAAAACCCCGAAGCAGTACCTCATGCCATTATAAGTTTTTGACGTACTAAGAAACAGCTAAGACAGGCAATAACGTTTCGCAAACCCCTAAGATCAACAGTTGTAATTACGAGTATTTCACCCTATTGCATTAACTGACTACAATGAGCAGTGCAATAAACTACTATCAAATAAAAGTAAATACTCATGATGAGAACACATTTAATTTGATTGTAAGGAACTTGGGAGTAACCCTCAAGAAAGCATAAGGAAATGCAAAATGTTCTTATTTTTTAAAACTAGTTTTATTGGGTTTTTTTCATGCATGAATACGCATAAAAAAAAGCATTCCAGTAAACAATGATAGTCATGGTCATCACAAAGGAACAGAATGAATACAAATTCAAAAATGATATTGCAAATGAGTGAGCAGCTATACATTACTGTTCAGCGTAAACACTTCTCAACCAAACAACCAACAATTAGGGTGGGAAGAGGGCCTGTGTATATATATATATATATCTCAGTACAAGGGTATTGGGTATAGTGCCCACCAAACGTTGTGGATTACCTATGGAATCCTGGTTAGAGTAGATTGCGACCAGTCCGTTTGGGGGAGCAGGGAGGGTGCTATATCCAGATTACAAAAAAAGGGGAGAGCGAAGCAAGGTAACAATGTGCCACGGAAGGATAGCGATTGATTCAAGGGGGCCTATCATCATTAGAAAGGGGGAGCTTATGTTTGTATACAAGTCGGTCCCAAAGGTCAACAATCGGGACACGTCTAAGGCCCTGTTTCTCTTCCCTGCACAAGGATGTTTTCTCTGTAAGTGCCTAGCACTGTAATTCAGTGTGCCAAGACAGAATCGTGTTGGAGGAAACGGGATGGCCAAGGGCTGCCACCATCTAATAATAGCTCTCTCTCAGTGGCAATGAGAGCCGGATCTACAAAGCGACTGATCACCTATCCCCCCCCCCCCCCCCCCCCCCGAAGCATCACACAGCTCCAGAGCATGTGTGTGAGTGAGGTCCACTGGTGTGCCATGAAAAAAGGGAAAGAATCTCTGGAGCTTCAGTGTTGTAACGTAAGCTCTATGGACAACATGGATCTACCCAAGTTTAAATCTAACATTACAGCTGATCTTAGTGGGATACTCAAAAATATAGCCTGCCAATCCTCGTCACTCAAAATGTGTTGCAGATCAATATCCCAGAATTGCCTGAGGAGCAGGAGCAGGAGCATCATCCCATCATATGCCCGGACCACTCTATAAAGCCAGGTGATTCATCTCTTCCATGACCTATTGTGTGGAGTGTTAGTAACACAACGTGCACAGGGGGCTTCATGTGTGTCACCCACCAGGCTGTCTATATTACATCGCATATCCACCATGTATGAGGAACCCACCTCTCGGCAAGTCAAATCGCTCCAAGGTCTGGAAATCCATAAAGGCTCCGTCCTCAAACATACCACCCATCACGGCCAGGCCCACATGTTCCCAAGAGTTTTGTTCACATGCGGAGAGAGTCTTGCAGTGCGAGCCCTAACAAAGGAATAGCAGCTGCATAAAATGGTGTAGACTTTGTATATCCAATAGTGTTAAGCAATAAAGTAAGCGCAACACTGAGCAGCAGGGATGAGACTGTGAGCCTCTACAAGAGGGCACAAGGGTGGTAAGTCAGTGCCCAGGACCGAAATTGGGTTGTTATGGAACACAGTGATGTTCAGCCAGCCGGTAAGCAGGCCACTGTAACTACGCACCATAGCAATAAGTACGAAAGTCGGTGCTCTGAGGCCTCCTTTATCGATAGGGAGTTTCGACCTGGCTGAGGCAATTTGACGACGGTATGTGTCCCTAAACCGGGTCAGGTAACAGTGTACCTAACGCCCTAAAGATTTTTGCAGGGACTGCGACAGGGAGGTTAAAGTGGGAGAGTAAGGGAGGAATAATCACGATTCAAATGAGGGCTGACCGGCTCACAGTAGATAGGGGTACAGTAATTCATTACACCAACTGAGATTAGTGATCGTATATCATCCCCAGGTTAGGTCTTTCTAGGAATGGAATATTTTAATACCCAGCTATCGAAATGAATGGGTGTCCATATTAATCAGTCTACCCGGGGGAGGTGCATTTGGACACAGAAGAGAAATAAAGATTTTGCTAGGATTTACCATGAACTAGGGAAGCCCGTAAAAGTGCCCTGAATAGTGACTATGGGTGTGAGGTCAAGTTCGGCAGAGCAAAGTTACAGCAGCCTTTCAGTGGCATATTAAGCGATGATACCCCGTGTCCTCATTGCGACTGCCATGACTTCCAGCGCTACTACAAACGAGAAGGGAGAACGCGCACCCCTACCTTGTGCCCTGGAGATACTATACCATCAGAAATATCATGCGCCATCTTTACTATGGCCGTAGGTAGGGTATTTAGCAGTCTTATCCAGGTTAACATTTCTGGGGGACCCAGTCCAAACTTCTCAAGCACCCCAAACTTGTACTCCCAGCTCAGGGTATCAAACACCTCTTCGGGTCAATGTGCAAAATGTTATCAAGGACGCGCCCAATACTATGATGGTCACAGAACAATCTACACAATAAATAATAGCTTGTATTTATGTAACAGTTTTGATGTTTAACTGAACTACAATATCAGGTTTTCCAATAAGCAGCTCTCAATTTATTGTCCTCGAATGGCTGAAAGACTGAGTGGGAAGTAGTGAAAATTGCAAATGTTACCTGCAGACCACACACTGTCAGCAGCGAGCAATTAACCACTGTTCCCTGCTACAGATTATCATAGTCCAGTAGAAATAAGGAAAATATTTCAGTTTGATTTTTAATACATATGCTGGCCATCATACTGGAAGAAAAGTTGCATTTTCTATTTTTAACTTTCATAGAAAAAAAACTTTGCTCTCCTCTACTACAAAAACATTGAATAGTACCTTTTCTTGATGTCAAATCACTTTGGTACTTTCTGCGATATTTTGGACCGGCTTCTAATGCTTAATCAGATATGAACTTATGTAGAACAGGGCTCTGCGAATCTGAAACAAAATGCCAGATGCTGAAGTTGGCTCCCTGAAAAAGAATGTCAGAATGGGAAAGGTGCTTATGGGTGAATCTGCTGATCGCAAGGCAGTCGAATTACCTGACCCCAAGGCAGTCAGAAAGTGACCTGAAGGAGGACAGTTTTTGGCTACTAAAGAAAAAAATACAATTTCTGTTTCTTTTACGGTATTTATGGATCCAAATACAGATTTGCAAATGGTAGATCCATACTTTTGTTTTGAAAACGTTCTTTTGATTTTAAATGCTGAAAAGTTGAAAACCACAAAATATTCATAGTGAGGCTATGCTTGGCAAAGACATTTAGTAAAGATATATCTAAATAGGTAGCTAGGCAGAGAGCGCGAGAGAGAGACAGGCAGATACAGAGAGAGCCAGACAAGGAGATAGACAGGATTCCTAACAGGTAATCATGTAATAAACTCCTATATTATGATCTAGGGCTTCTTGTGAAATCATACCACAAGGCAGAGTTACATTTCACCATCTCCCTCAAAGGTCTATCAGAACATATAATACATGTTACTCTTTATGTAGTTTTTATATTACAGATCTATTTTGGTGCAGCTATCATAAAAGCTATCTTTTTTTCGAACAGTGAGATTCTGGATGATACAGTATGTAGTAAAAAAGGGAAGGAATGATGTAGTTAAGAGTAGAGGAGCTACAGAAACCAGGATGTGCTCTGTTAGAAGTACATTTAGGTGGTCATTAGGGCCGCAGTGGCATTCTGACTGCTGCCAAAGCGGTGGTCCAACCAATTTGGCAGAGGTCAGACGCCACATTATGACCATGGAGGCTGGGCCACGGTCGGATCGCCAGTTTCCCTCCACTGGAGGTGCTAATTCAGCGGGGCAGCGCTGTATTCAACGCCGCGCTAGGAATTACGACCCCCCTCTCCGCCAGATTTTACATGGTGCTTGCACCGCCATGTAAACACTGGCGGAGACGGGGTGCAGTGGCCCCCATGGACAGCCCTGTTGTGGTTTTCACTGCATTAGTGAACAGCGCAACAGGTGCTGTTGCAGCCTACGCAATTAAAATTCGCCATTAATGTTGTGGTTTGTTCCTGCTGGGCCAGTGGGTGGAAACACCGTTTCTGCCCGCTGACCGAGCGGGGAACTCCTAATTTGGCCCACAGGAAGGCAGCCGCACTGGCGGCAACCTGACCCCTGGAGTTTGGCTGGCAGACGGGTGGCCTTTTCCACCTGCCAAACTCTTAACGAGGACCTTAGTCTGTAGAAGTCAGAGATGTTTGAAGCCGTTACCAACAAAGCAGAGTTAACAATGGCATAGATCGCAAGCAGGAAGTTCAGGTTTTACTTGGCTTTCATGAAGAAGTTGCTAATTAAACCTAAATAAAAATGGGTAATGCAGAAGCCCTTTTATGTTGCTTGGGTGGTGTCAATATTTAAATGGACTGTCGCTCTTAAAAGCTCTGAACTAGTTACAGTAGTCTATCAAGCTAAAATTACAGCACAGACTACTGAATTTATTTCCTCTGGTAGAAAAGGAAGAATTGTCCTCAACATCTTTAGGAAGTGAAAACAGGAGGACCTATTTGATCTAATTAATTTGATTTCAGGTGGTGAGAGACAGGTCTGCCTGTCCCCTTAGGTTTCTGATGCTTCCTTTGGAGTTGGAGGTTCCCCTAGTTTATCTGGCCACCATTTCAGAGTTCACATAAAAGATGCACCCTCAAAAGGTGTAACCTCTGATTTCTCACTGTGCAATTTTACCAAGAGGAGCTTCATTTAAACGGCTATGGCAACCATACAATCTAGGGGGAGAGTCCTAATCTCTGTTGGTTCTCTCTTAGAAGCTTAAAAAGGATTCCACTAATTTCAATGCGAAGTCAGTAACATAAAATTGATAAAAAATTATGCACAGCTTACACTGCACTAAAGTCGACTAGAATTAGGGCAGCGCTTTCACCCTTTCCCAGCAACATTCTGATGTTAACAGATACTGCTAGCAGGACTGCCCCCATTCCGTGTAAGGGATGGATGCCCATTTGCATTTTATCCAACAGTTCATTTGTTTCCACTTAAGTTGACAATACAGCATTAATTATATTTTCCAGCACCTTTGCTAGGTAAGGTAAAAATAGAGACAGGACGGTAGTTGCTTAGGGCCATATGTACGAACACTTTTTCCCATAGACACAGAATGGGTAAAAACCTTTGTTACATCTGGCCCTTAGTTCCTTAGGCACTGCTGTAGACTTTTGTCGCATCTAATTCTTTCGTGTGTAGAGCGGACCTAAATCCAAGAACTGAACTAGCTGGCCTATTTTCTCATGCCCATTTTGCCAGTTCTTTCAGCCAACTATTGTTAAGTGCCCTCTCGAGGTGTAATGTTTTAACTTTTGACCAATATCTAGCAGACTGCTCTCCCCTATCCTTTACCTTTCAAGTGATCGTCCCTTCTATATCCTCAGTGCGGAATGGGATTCCCGTGGGATCTCTCCTGGGGAGAGCTATAGGTTGAGCTGTTTGTTATAACCTGTGTGGTGTGAATAGCCCATCTAATGTATGTCACAACTGATGTGTAGTTCCTTTCACTAATTATGACATCTCTATGGAACTAAAATATTTGATTAGTGTTCTGACCTCTGCGGTCTCTTCTAATTCTAACAATTAGTTAAAATCACCGTGCACCACTGATTTTCAATATTGCTCAAAACTTATATGCATCATAGGAAATAGTTTAAGTCATCTCATCTAGAAACTCCGTGGTGTTCAATAAATTAGTATACTGTTTGCCGACACAGAAATAAGAAACATGATCACCTAACATTTGTAGATTCTTAGGTCTTCTCTAAACCTCCAACATAGCTGCCTCTTCTATATTTCTTTAAATTGCAACCTCTGTGGATAGCCGTTAGGTCTGCAACTGAAGAATCCTTCAGCCAAGACTCCGTAACCTTTGAGAGGGCCTGGTGATATAATCACAGAGTATAATGGCAAAGGCTTGGGGGCTGCACTGGCCGGTTTATATACTAAGTGGATGAAAGGTAATCAAGCTGAGACAGGACCTTCTACAGAATAAAATGTGTTTTTCACAGGAATTATGTACTTTTTCGGCATAATATTTCATGGTCATGAAAAACTGCTGTTGGTGCAATTAAAACACCTAAACATTCATTTAAAAACAGTTTGAACAATTAAAGAGCCTAAACACTATTTAAAAAAAAAAAAAAGTTCAATGTCTTAGTTCGGAAACAATACCTAATTACAATTAGCTGGACAAACCACAACTCTCCTCAATGCACTGATCATGACCTCACATATCAAAGATGACATGTCAACTAACTTCATCAATGACAATGTTATTACATATCATCTCGACGTTGACATGATCAGTGAAAGCACTTTGGCTACACAATAGCTTTATTTGCATATGTGTTATTTACTGATGCTGTGTATTGTATACTGTGATTACTACATACTTTACCTTATATTAAGCCAGTGGGCCGACCACTAATGTCAATGTAACGCGCTGTGCAGAGCTTACACTCCGTGGTGTGGGGGGGGGGTTGCGCACAGGGCCTGGCTTTTGGCCCGGTCCTGTGTGTACTTAACCTCTCGCACAAACAGAAAAGGCCGTACACAATGAGGATTCATTGCAATTCGTCATTGAAGACATGGCACTGCACTGAATGCCAGAACAGAAATAACCTACTGAACGGCATGTGCTGTGCACATCGAACACGTACAGCAATGATTGTTCTTCATCCAGGCCCTGCACTGAGCAATGATAAGCAGATAAATATGAGCACATGCCCTTCACCCTGCCACAGCGTGGGTTAAGAATAAGACCAGGCTCTTGTCCAGGCTCTGCACCGAGCCCCATGTAGATACAGGACCCATTCCCCTGACCAAACTAGGCTTTTATGTCATCATCTTTTCCTGCAGAACAGAAAAAGAACCCCATGCTGATGGCATCAACAAGCTGATATAATAAGTCATCAAGGATGTCATTGGTGGTACATGAGGTTGTGAGGAGTGCACTCCGAGTGAGTTACAGTTTACTCAGATAAGTATAACTGTAGAATGTCGGTGGTGGTGTTGAGGTTTTGTTTCATACGGTCACCGTGTTTTTTCCTTTCAGAAAATCTGAGGCATGGTTTCAAAACTACATTAATGTCTTAACAGCAAAAGGTACAATAAACCCTCCATAAAAGTATTTTCAGAGAATTAATTTTGATACTATTCAACATCCAACTACCGTGTTTTCATAGCTCATTATTTCAATGCACCGTGCAGCCAAGCTTCACTGCACAGGTCCTACAGCCAGGATCTGCAACCAATCATGAATGTGCCAGGCTCTGCAGCCAACCATCAGTATATGCCTGACTGCAGGGTCAGATCTGTGATCAGACCACCCACTGACCTCCAGTGCGCCCAACACACACTGGACACAGCCTTAGGCCATGCATCCACAGTGAGTTCTGGCCACTAACCCAACTCATCATGAGCACCACCATGCTTTATGCACAGCTTCCAGTTTTGCCCAGCAGCGTTGTGGAGCCTGTGGCTAACCCACCATAAAACCAATCCGCAATGCACAATACCTCCAGTTGTACAGAAAGGAGGTTGGTCACAGCTCTACCCCCACACAATTACACCAACAGCTCATGTCCAGGCCAGGCTCTACAGCAGCTCCCATCCCACTGAATTAAAGGCCTTGCACAACACGCTGTGTGTGCAGGACCTGCACTCAACCTGTGTGCACAGTGCTCAATGCACACAGGATGGAGACCCCAAACACCATAACACAAAAATTGAGCTTTTTGTTTATTTTGGTGACAGTACCGGGCCCTCTGGGACACCCGGCATTCTCCAGGGTCAGCAGATACTCCCACTTATGTCACTCTGGACACGTTCTTAAAGGGCACAGACTTTAGTGCCTAGCTTCACACAATGACTGCTGCAACAAAACGTTACTACTAATCAATCGGATCATTTTAAAATTTAAATTCAGGTCCACTTACTGACAATGAATTAAAGGTGCACATATATAAAAGTTAGTCTAATTTATCAATATGAAAAGTTGCTCTGAGCTACAGCAAAAACAGAAAGACAGAATTACACCAAACTAGAAATTGACTCAGATGAGCCTTTGCTTGGCTTAGTTTAAACCCGTACAGCTGCAGATGGACTTTAAAGGGTTAAATTAAAGAGTGATCTTAAACACTGATTCGTGGATCTTCTGTGGATTCATTAATTGTGAATGATCCATAAATCCTTTGCGTGAAAAAAAAAAGCACTGACAACCCAAAATTTCCCACCTGTGAAACCTACTTGTTTTGCCAATGCTTGTTTTTATTCCAATATGTTGGTCAAGAATATACATGCACCACAACCATCTTCAAATGCCTTTTTGTGCCTTCAGAAAAATCATTACACAATGGTCACAGGGCATACACAGGTGTGGGGCCATCTTAGTATTATTAATATTATAGCAAAAGAAAATTATTCCAAGATGGCCACCTTGCCTGTGCACTCATGTGCAGCTGCCATCTTCACACTATATTTTTAGTTTACTGTTAAAAGATGGTCAACTTCCATTTTGGAACATTAACTTAAAAAATAAAGTGTGTGAAGGATTCCACACTAATGGGGTCAAGTGAATAGCCCAGAAAAAGTGTGCATCTTTGGCACCCTAAATTAAAAATACGGGGAGCAGCAGAGGTGGGGACTGCTGGTGAAGAATACATTTGAAATAGCAAGTGTCCTATAGCAGTTTGCAGCTGCAAAGGGCCTCACAATTAAAAGTAAAGAAACAAAGTAAAGAAATGGGGAAGCAAAAGAGGCCAGCAATGGACTTCTGTGAACTGCTGAAAGAAAAATGAAAGCTGGTACCTCACATCAGCAGCAAAAGGATAAAACTCATCCAAAGAACAGCAAGACAGAAATGCTTCATGGGCTGGACAAACAAGAAAAGAGAGGAAGGCTATTGAATCAGGAACAGGGTGTAAAGAAACCACACGTGTATAGCCTCACCTAAACCTTTGGCAGTAAAAACTGACTACTGGTTCATGGTCACTTTCAAATACCACTGGAGAGCCCATATTAAATTAGCCAATAGGTTCTAAATTGTTTTGCACAGCTTCAATAATTGTTTCTCTCCAGATCACCTCATTAATTATACTGCATGGCGACCTGAATTCACAGCAATACCTATTTTTACTTCACCTCCAAAACTCAAGTCACAAATGTTTTTTGTTTCACTATTCTCAATAGCTTCTACTTTTTCTTCATCAACGAAACAGTCATATTCACAATTTTTCTCTGAGTCTCTAGACTTTTCTTGTTCTACACTGACAATTTAACTTTAGAATTGTGTTTGGATTGCTCATCTATAAGTATAATAACGTCCAACAATTCAGCCCTATAACTCCACACGTAGAAATTATTTGAGTTTGGTGGGTTGAGTATTTGCTATGGGCTAGATGATCTTGGCTACCACACCTATAGCACTGATTACACAACTCACAACTTGTTGAACTAGTATCCATATTTCTCTTATTATCCTTAGTAAGCTTGTTATAATTCTTATGCTTCCTGGCCCACTTCTTACTGTATTTAATCTCTGGCTACAACACTACTTTCATCTTCCTCTTAATTCATTGTTTTGCACAATAGCAATACCAACTTCTAGGGAGGATTTCCCATTAATTCACAGAAGATCTTGAACAGATAATAGTGTCAGCAAACACCAGGCAAACGTGTTACAAGCAGCAACAGTGATTGATGGAAGGGCATTAGAAAGCCCCAGGAAGAGACCCTTCGAGAGTGAAACAGCTGTAAATGGCATACTCCCAGAGAAAGCAGTAATCAGATATGCTTCCAAGGTTGCATGAGTTACTGACATGGAAGGAGAGGAATACAAGGAGAAGTTTTGCTGCTGTACCATGAAAGAAAAGGTATCCTCTCCTGCAATCGCTGTTCAACATAACAGACGTGCATATGAACCTAACTTCTTTTTTTCCCAGTTCAGAAGATTTTACTGAAACTTTTTTAGCAGATGAATACAATGGGGGGGTGGTGACCTGGAATACATTATTATAGTGATAATGAGTGGAGACTTTATAATGACATAGCAGTGCTTGATTTGTAAAAGAAAGAATGCCGGTGCCCAAAGCTCTGCTCAGATACCTGCGGTCAGCGCTATTAAATGTTGGTTCGCCAAATACCAAGGTTGGTAGTCTTAAAGCCACCTCATGCCCCTTTAATTCACTACCTAAAACTTCCTGCCCATTTATTTCCCTCTTGCAGGTTCCTACTTTCTTCGTGATGTTATTTCCATTTTTCTTTTCCACCGTCTTTCTCAGTTGTGCGTTTTTCCCTCTCTTGTTCTCAGAAAAATTAAGTGCCATTACCCAAAAGTAAGTTCCAGTGGCCTCCATCGGCTAAAAGTAAGCATTGAGTAGCACTGAGGTACAGAAGGATTGCATAATTAGGTAACTGTGAGGAATAGGTGTGATAATATATATGCTCTAGAGCAGAGGCAGGTTCAAGAAATTTCCAAGACTGAAGGTCACTGAGAAGACACTGCCCCCCCCTCCCCCGGGGTGGGGGGAGGAGGGAAGAAGAGGAAAAGGGGAAAGGGTAGAGATAAGAAAGGATAAACCTTTTAAATGGAATTAATCCAATATGGTATTCCAGCTCCAAAAAGAAAATATAATCAAGGACATGTCAGTAAATCTACAGTTAAACAACAGAAAATGTATTATTGAACCGTACCTGGTAATTTCCTCCTGGGTTCTTGATTCTGGTTGGCACACACCCTCTTGGCCAGGTTCTGGATGTACGAGTCTTTGGCTATAATAGCAGCCATTTCTTAAGCAGCTCCCTTTAAAAGAGAAAATAAACTGATCAATAACTCACAAAGTTTCTTAACAATAAAGAGGTTGTCCTGCCCCTTTATCAAAGCTGTAAAGTCTGGTAGAAAAGGTCAACAATTACAAGACTTAATAGTTCATATTAGAAAGAGAAAAGGTAGTTACGGAAAAACTTCAACCAGAAATGCTTATTTGCTAGTGTACCATCCTATTTTTCACAAATGGTCATAACTTTAGAATACCTGGTACTTTCCAGATTGGCAAGGCGATTGAGCCAAGGGCAGTAACATATTTTGATTGCACGAAGACATTAAGGCCCTCATTAGGAGTGTGGCACATTCGCATGAAAGACCGCCACGCCTGTCTTCCACTCGCCTGTTCTATTAAGAGTTGCTTGCTGGGCTGGCCGGTGGAAACAGCGTTTCAGCCCGCCAGCCCAGTGGGGAACAGGGCCATAACATTGACACCGGCTCATAACAGAGCCGGCAGCAATGTGATGGTGTGTTGGGTGCGACACAACCCGCTGCGCTTTTCACTGCCCGTAATTCGGGCAGTGAAAAGTGCGATGGGGCTGTCCATGGGAGACCCTGTACTGCCTATGCCAAGTGCAAGGGCCCCCGGCACCCCCTTTCCGCCAGCCTTTGCATGGCGGGGCTGCCACCTGGTATATTTATACCACTTTATACACATAAATATGGAAAACATGGCAATAGCAAACTACGTTTTATCTAATAAGGCAAATCAGTTGCTCAAACATGAAGGATACATTTACTGTAAGGAGAGGCAACAGTGCCACCTAGGAACCAAAAAATGCCATCAATGAACGCAGATCCAAACATACACAATTACATATTAAATGAATCTCTAATGTTTCCCGACAGTTGTTTATGCTAACAATAAATGCATTCCACTGAAACTGCGAAAGTAAAATGTAAAGAAAACCTTAGAATTGAAGAAAGGCACACTGAATAAGTAGTAGCAAACAGCTAATGTCATTGATGCCAATTGAGTTATATTCGGTCGACCCCCATTACACAACATATGCACACTTGCTGCTACACTACATCCTAAATACCAGGCTATGCTGAATGCGGTGCTCTTTCTTGATGCAAAGAAACTTTTTGATTCTTTAGAATGACCATACATTCTTCAGGTACTGTGGTGAAGTGGACAGGGGATGCCTCCTATCACTAATGGGTCTATTATACTTGGCCCCCACTCCACAGGTACGTATGAACAGGCATCTATTAGAATCACTGGAAGTGGAGCTACAGGCAGGGATGCCCCCTATCAAATCTCAGTTTGGCAAGGGAGCCACTGACCCATCGGCTAAGAACAGCCCATGGGCATATAAGGATTTATTTAAGAGGCCAGCCGCTGACAGTGTCCCTATATGTCTATGACATACCTATATATGCCCAGAATCCTGTGATGAATAGACTCCTGATGCCTATCAGATTTGGAGTCTTCTCTGAATGCCAAATAAACTGAGATCAATCAGAACTTTCTGTTAACAGAGTACAGGAGAGCTAGAATATGACTACACCATACCATAGCTGTCATGTTATGGTATGGCCTGGCGTATAGTATGGTATGGACTGTCGTTTTATAGTACGTATGGCATGGCTTGGCATTGTATGGTATGATCCGGTATGGCATGGCTTGGTTGGTCACTGTATAGCATGGTATGGCTTGATATTGCATAGTATGGTAAAGCCTATCATTCTATAGTATGGCCCGTCATTTTATAGTGTAATATGAACTGTTATAGTATGGTATTGCCTGTCAGTGTATAGTATGGTATGTCAATTTATACTACGGTATGGCCGATCAATGTATACTATGATATAGACTGTTGTATAGCATGTTAAGATACAGTATGGACTGTCATTGTATAGCATAGTACTGTGTGGCTTGTCACTGTATAATATTGTGTGGGATAGTCTGGCCTTTCATTGCACAGCATGGTATTGTTTGGCTCGTCATTGTAAACTATGGCATAGAATGTCCTCTCATCTTATGTTCTGTAATTTTATAGTATGGTTTGGCCTGTCCCTGTGTAGTCTAGAACATTGTTACATGTGCACGCAAATTACTTCATCTGTACAAGAAGGGATCCCATATCACAGCTTACAACTGACTTATGGCATTAGTCGCAGCTTATTAACACGTTTGTACAATCAAGAATCAAATTTTGATCTAGTTTTCTCTTTTGTTCCATTAAACAGCATTTGACAGCACTGCAAAAGCTAGAAACAGATACAGTAGGTGGGTTCTTTGAACCTACATTAAAGTTTGGCACAGCATGCACGCACAGGAATGATCTAACAAGTCTACGTATACAAGTAGAAAAGGAGTTCATTAATCAAGTTGATGGTAGAAGGAAAGCAGTAAAAGAAAAGACAGACAAGGGCATAGTATAGTTTTACACAATTACAAAAAGAAAGCTGCTTATAACACGCCTAATACACAAGGACGCTAAGCTTTAGATTGACAGCACGCAGGGAAGCTTTGTATATATAGGCCGCAATCAAAAACTGACAATAAGTTTGTAGGAACGAGTGAATAGAGACATGTTTTTTTGTGTAGGAATGTATGGGATTTTATGGTAAATGTACAAATATAGGCTTCCAAGAAGTAACCGGTGTGACTACAGTATAAATCAGACTCCAAGCTTCCTCACCTCCACGAAGCTGATGGTGATGTGTAATATGTACATGAAAATGAAAAGCGTGCCTCATTCAACAAAAAGTGCGTACATGGAGTAGTGTGCCATTGTATTTGTTTTGAACAAAGTACAGTAAAGGATATTGTTGCTTTCATAAATTAATGACTGGTGAATATCATTTGTACAGTATTAGTTTGATATGTATTTACTGAATTCCTAAAATAATGCCAATGCATTAGAAACTATACTTTTATCTACATAAAAGCAAAGAAACCTATAGTTTCAAATGCATTGGCAAACATATGTTAATTAGCCATCCCCTGACTACTTAATGCATTGCAATGCCATATTTATGCTCAACTGCATGCCAATCAGAAAATTGCAACAATACATGCAACCATGAGGTCACAGAACGTGCCACAGAAAATTACCTGTTCCTTGGCACATCATTCAGCCTGCCTTTAATCACTTTGTTCTGTATTGCTGCTTAACTCCAGTGGTCCTGGGTTGTGATAACTTGAAACTGCTTAATCCAAGCTTATGTCCCATGACCAGTGGTCTAGATGTTTTTCTGTTGCTCACCAAAACCATAGACTGTCTGGTAATAGGGGTTCACACAGATTGGTAAAACCTGATTTAAACTTGTGGGGTTCATTTGTTCTTACCCTTGAGCCAGGAGGGTGACTGCATACAGGCACACCCATTGTAAACTAATGAAAAATATTATTTAAGGGCCCCAATCTCTTCCAGTTCCATGTGACTTACGTGAGCAGTACCTGGGTACATAAGAAGTGAAATACACAGTTGTGGATGCCCACAAATATATGCAACCATCTACATGCTGTAGGGTGTGTGACAGTGTTTAGTATTATAAAGTATTTTCACTATTTGCGGTCTGTCCTCCTATACAGATCCCCGCTTCACTTCTCGCTCCTAAAAAAAATACTGGAAAGCCAAGTGCGTTACTCTGGGTTTGAAATCACAGCCACTAAATGGTACAACGAGGTCTCTGTGGTTGCCTCTTCTGCACCAAGCAAGTTCCTCAGGCCAGTGACATGAGAGAAGCAACATTTGTACAATAGTGAACAAAGCTGCATACCTTACACAACAAGATGGCATAGCTGCCTATCCCCCTGCCAGAGAAGTCAGGATCTATCAACAGCATTAGACTGGCCACAGTACAAAGCAGACAAAAGCTAATTCTGCTGTAGGCTGGTCACCAGAGAGCTGTGGCACACCTGAAATAAATGCAGTTAATATTGGATGCACAGCATTCTACATTCGGCCATAAGGTTGAAACTCGATCTGTTTGAGGAGCTAAAAAAAAAAAGAGATTTGCCTAACGCTGGAAATGGCACTCTCTAAAAAAGTCTAAAAGGTCACCCCCAAACATTTTGCCTTCCACCTCTTTTTTGATTATTTTTCTTGTTGGCCTTAGGACTGTGCACTTTACCACTGCTACGGTACCCGGGCTCTCTCCCTTAAACATGATTTGATTGGCATATGACTGACTGGCATATTTATTATACATGTAAGTCCCTTGTAGAGTGGTATACCATATAACTAGGGTCTATAAATGATATGCTACCAGTGGGCCTGCGGCATGTATTGTGCCATCCACTCCACTTAAATCACCCCTTAAAACGTGTACAAGGCCTGCCATTGCAACCTGAAGGCAGTGTCCCACTGCCATGTCGACTTGGCATTTAAAACCCTACGTCTTGCAGGTGCACTGTGTCCCTCAAGCGCAAATTGGCTCATCAGCATGTGGGCCAACAAGTACAATTTAATAAATATATTTAATTCCCACTTGCTATTTTGGTCAGAGGACCTACTGCCATTAGCTGCTTACGCCATTGACCTGTAATAAGAGTATTAGTGTGATAAAGTACAAGGTATAGTGCACCCCACATGCCTTCTCAACTGCATCTGTGACCGGTCCTTAAACTAAAACAAGAGATCACATATTTAGCATAGCCTAAGAGCGGTCATGTGTCACACCTTCAACAAGTTATTTTAAGTCAACAAGACCGAGAAAAGGTGAAACTACGATATTGAGACTGGAGCTTGGCGACTATATTAGCTAAGAAATGTTGTGACTGGATGACCATGTCACAGATGATAAGATGTCTTTTGGGACCTGTGCAGCACTGCCTTGCCGTGAATTAAAGCCACTGCACAGCTACTAGCCAGAGTTAAACTCCTTGTAATAAAAGTGACCTTACACATCATGTGTTGTGGTAGGATCCCTCAAGCATAGAAAACATTTTTCATGAATGAGATGCCCTGTTTGCAGTCCAATGGTTTCTTAAGATGTGTAAATAAATGGGAGTTACATATTTAAAGTTCCTTTGGTCAGATAGCCTCATTCCTTGAGAATATCCTTGTTTATGGGTTTTTTAATGCAGTTGTGCGATACTTCAAGGGAAAAAAAACTGTTTAGATCCACTTGCAATATACTGGAAGAAAAATAAATTATCAGCCAATCACTCTAAAATGAACATTATGGTCTGCTAGGGCCAGACTCACCAAGACTTCCAGTAAATATAAATTTGTCATGGAAGAAGGACATTTGGAGCAAGTATCAAGCTCAAAGTACTTGGGCTTCCTTTAAACCTTACTAGTCTAAAAGAAAGCTCCATGCCCGTGATCACAAGCTTCAAAAAACTGGTATAAAAGATATGTGGTCCAGATGTCTCAGACTTTTGCAAAGTAACTGACGTCACGTCAAAGTCAACCCTAACTTACGACTTACTAATATTTAAAGACTGTACTGCAACATGACTGGACAAAGCTCAGACCCGATGTTATACCTTCCAGGTGACTCTCTGCCATCCCAAACAGTATTGGAATGTAGCCTATAAAACCAGTCATGTTGAGGCCTTGGTTCCTGAGCTACTACATCAAACTAAAGTTGGCTCCTAAAGGATCCCTTAAAGAACAGATTTAGCTAACTGTTCAAGATCACAAGCTCCAATTGGAATCCTGTGTGAAGAGCTCAATAGATCTTGAGGACACGCAGAGCATCATGGAACAAAATGTTAACAAATTCTAGCCAAAAAGGCAAACATAGTACCGAGAGAAGAGGACAGGCAAGAATTTGTCTCATATGGGTCTATGTGTGCTTCGTTATCAAGGTCTAGGGAAAGCCTCATAAACTGGGCTTCAAAAAATGTATTTACAAGGCTCAGATGCAGGTTAATATCGTTAAAAGCATACAACTGTTGGCACCTAAAAGGCTGTTTTGACAATAACTGTTGCCTGTGCAATTTTTAACAGGAATCTTTGAAGCACATTGTTTTCCTTTGCCCTTGCGTAAAAAGCTTAAGGTGCTACTGGTTAAAGCCAATATCCCGCTGTCTGGAATATACCATTGCAATGAGGCTATCACCTCTTGCTTGAGCAGCGTTGATACGCAGCTCTCAGGGAAGCTATCAAGTTACGGAACCCAAGTCTATCGGATAGCTAGAGGGGAAGTCTGCATGCCGCCAGGTGAATCTGGCCTAGAAATAGCACCTTTGGTGTCGGTCTGTCGTCATTTGCACCCGCACCATGCACTTTACTGTTGGGCGCCTTAAACCAGACGTGACTGCACAGCGCACTTTAATCCGCGGCCGGCAGCTCGGTTATAACACTCCGGCCATCACCAGTGGGGATCCGGCAGGGTAAGCTCTTGTCAGCACCAAAGCCCTTTTTATGTTTGCAGGTGGGAGCCATCCTGGCGCTCAACACCCACGTATAGCGAATCTACATAAACCCACATGTGATACACTCGCATGTCACTGAACAGGGTACCTAATCCGTTTGGGTTTAAGACTGATGTCGCTGTACTTCGCATTTTATCTATCGTTCCGTATCCCCATCACGACACCTTGACCAGGACAAGTGGGGATTAGGCATCTTCAGCCAGGATGAGGGCGTGACAGGCCCCTTGACTTTGAAAAGGGCACAGGTTGAACCTGGTGTGCGGCGCAAGCATGATACTGCGCATTGCACTTTAAAAAGGGTTATATTTTAGTCCACACTGAAAGAAGCTAAGGGTAAAATTCCCTTTGCTGTTGCAATCAGTAATTTCTGATTCGGACGGGCAGTTGTTTCCTGACGGAAGCTTTCAGACTACTCATTTGGTTTAGACAGTATTCCACCTGTTCCCACGCAGTTTATGGTGTTTTATCTCAGCGACACGTCAGATCAAGTAAGGCTTTTATTGGAGAGCCAGCTCCGGTGTCGTGGTTGACTCTAGATTCAAATGGTACCTCAAGTGTACTGGTTTTAATAGTTCTACGGTGTTACTTCTCCAACTTTTTTCTTTTGAATACTTTCTTCAACTAGTCATTTTGTTAGATTTTGGGATTATTTCAAAACGCGGCGCGTTTGATGCCTCAATCTGAATGTTGTCGAGACGTAATGACCAAGAACTTGTATGATGTATTGAACTGGCTGACGAATGCCAAGAACTACTTACCTGTGATCTGAACGTCCCTTCTCCGTTTTAACTAGTCCTTTTGTGTTCAATTTTGCGAACTGTTCTGGTTTTAATCAACTACAAAAAGTACAAATGTATCCGTCTTGTTTAGGGTTGTATTGAGGTATGTGAAGATGTGCCATGGAAAGGCTGCCAGGCGGCTGTGCCGGACTAGCTGCCTTTAATCGTTGATTAACAAGAAGCAGTTTGCATTCTGAGACTTTTCGCTGCACCTTTCCCGAGAACGGACACGCCAGTGAAGTACGGCTGGCTGCACTAGGAGCATCACTGAAGATAAACACGTTTCCAGGGATGCGACATTCCCTACAGCTTCGCACCAGAAGCCTCTCCCGGGCCCCAAGGCCCAGGAGGGTAACGTGCGCTCGGTCACCCAGACTGCAGAGCTGCGGTGCTGTCACGTGCACCTTCGAGCCCTCCCGTCCCACAACAGCCCCAGCGCGCCGCGTTCGGGGGGGTGCAGGCGAGCGGCCTGGCGCAAGCACTACAGAGTACTTCAGAGTAACTGCTACACCACAGCATCGCGTTTGATACGGGAGTACATGAAATGTACCCAGTTTCACGGACGCTAAGACCCTCCAGAAGGCGGCAGCTGTAAGGCACTGAAATGTCGCAGAAAAGGACTTGCTGGCTGAGGCCAGGAGGTGCGCGAGCTCCACGTGCAGCCCCGACACCGCTGCACAGAGGCCGCCCCGTGGCGGCCCCTCCCACACGGCATCGTGGTCAGCATTCTCCACCGCAGACCCGCACTCTGCCAGCGGTCACCGTACCTTGGGAGCGAGTCCTGGCGATGCTTTCTACCTCCTGTTAGTCAACGGGGGCCGCCATGACAGTCACAGTGTCGCTCCCAGGAGCGCACGCGCGAGCGCCATCTTGGGACGGAAGAATTTTAGAGACGTACCGGTCGTCAAACGAAAATGCCACTTCCCTGAAAATACACGCGGCGGCCATTTTACGTACGTATCTTCAGTGGATACTATACACAAGAAAACGCAAGCGCTTTAAAATCATATCCATTTATTTTTGACCAAACTTGCTTATATTATTGACCTTTAAAAATATGTAAGTTGAATAAATATAATACAGTTGAAAAATACGTATTAGTCTCTCCTTTAAACATATCTGTACCGAATGAGAACGCAGCATTTCAAAAACCATATATTTTTGCTGGTTAGTACCTCGTTTCTTGATCAGCCCTTTCTTTTACCTGAAGGAAAAATCCTGCCAGTCAGATATGGTCGCTGCGTTCAGTAACAGCTGTGTGCATTTTCATCAACTACCTGACAAATCCAGAACGAGGCTTGCATCGCAAACCTCACATTGCACTACAGGAATCGCCCTACCAGGCAGTTGAACCCAAAACGTCACTATTCTTCGTGATTGACGCAGAGCTGCAGCCAATAGGTGCTAAGCCCAGAGTCCTGTCCAATCACGGTGCAGTCGGAGGCGGGGATTGGGCTACGGTCGAGGGTGGCCGCTTCCTGTCGCCGCCGCCGGGGGGTGGGTTTGAAAGAGAAGGCTCGGGCAGCGGGGGCCGCAGCCGAGGGTAAGCGCTCCGCGCCCGACTTGTTCGTTTCTAATTACAGGTAGGCGAGCCAAGGGTCTTGTTCGATCTTAGAGCACGAGCCGAGGCCTGACAATAAGTGCTATTAAAACCATACAACAGTCGTCACGGAAAATGTCCAGATTAAACGGAGTGAATTTCTTTAACATATTGACACTAATAGGCGCATTACCCCACTGCACGGGAAGTACTTATTAAAAGTGATAGTTTTGCGCAACTAGTGGTCTGAACTCAGTCGTATTTGAAAGTGCTTTCAGACGCAGTAATGAAGACCGAGAGATTTGGTGAAATGAAACATTTGTCTAAGGTCACACAATCTAAGTGGGGATGCCGCGATTTATCCAGATATTCTGGTTTCCCTTTGTACAAATCAGCGGGAAATGGGTAACTGTTTGCCGTCCCTTATGTTAAGGCTTCGTTTTCACCCCTTAGTTTATAAATATTTCAAATACAGGGTGAACTCCGCGGCCAAGCACTTTACGTGAGCACCAGTTGCATTACACGGGATCCAGTGAATGGAAATATGAAATGACTTGTCCAGAATCACAGTATGTTGAGCTGAAGCTGAGATTCAAACCTGGTTCCGCAGTCTGCAGCTCTAACCGTAGCACCACATTCTGGGTAGAGTGAGGATGGCAGGTAGAAACCATATGAAACAGGTGTGTGGAATTTAGTAAAAATATCTACTTGTCCATGGGACATATTGCTTCTTAAATCTACTTGTCCAGTAAAAAAAAGTCTATTTGTTCCTTTGGTGCCATATAACAAACAGTGTAGCGGCAAATTATGGCTGCAATCTCATGCATGAGCTCTGATAATAGCCTCTGATTGTTTCAGGGCTACTACTATAGTAGGGCTTGAATACTTGCGATTTCAATCCTGATTATCGCAATTTCCTTATTTTACTACATTTCCGCAGATCTACATACTGGGCCTGGAGGAAGCAGTAAACAATAGTTCCAGGGCTGGAATGACTTTGAGTCTGCAAACCTACTAACTTGCATGTTTTAAGGATTGTCACAAGCTGTTCTTTAATCTTTTCCCATGATGAGAAAGGTTGGACATTTACTCCTGACAAGGACAGAAGTAAAAGTTCTTCCAAGGTTTGGAAAAAAGTGGTTGGAGGGAGAGGGAACTTCCAAACGCTCAGTAGATTTTTACATAAGCAAATCTACACATGCATATTTGCTTGTGCTAAGATACAGTTCACAATTATTTTTTAGGAATACGCTTTCCTGGTCTACTTCTGTAAGTTCTTTTGAATTCATGAAAGCCACTAATTCAAAGACAAATGCCATGGGTGCATGTTTGTGACTTTAAGAATTGGGTCCTTATTTAGGTCTAGTGTTAACAAAGACATTTTGTTTTTTTTTAACTTCTACTTCTCTATCGGCTGGCTTTACTCTGAGTGATCGCATTCTACTCTTCCCCAAGGAGCATATTGGCACACAAACTAGTTTTGCTCAGTGCCAGGAACCACTGTGGCAATTAGTGACGTAACAACACTTTAGGCGCCCCCCCTTTGGAGAGAACATGGAGGGCCCTTCCTTCCAAGCTCATTCAGGACAGGTGCTGTTTTGAGGAGACTCCCTGTAGAGGGGCCGCAGGGTCTTTGTTAACTAACTGTGTGCTTTTTGAGACCAACATTTTTTTTGCCAGTGTTTGTTACAATGGTGAAGGCCTGGCAGCTCCCACAACAATAAAGTGTTACAAAAGCCATGTCAAACAAGACACTCATTGACAAAACCAAAAGACGCACAAAAATGACTGATCGTTGGCTTTGCCAGTGCTTGTTTATGGTCATGCTTCCCATAATCTTTTCCATTAGGGATACTTTTTGGAAATACTAGCATGCATCAACACATTTTACTAGATGACAAGATTTTCTTTGTCACTTCTTTTACTCCATCACCATCAAGATTCTTTAAATACTTAATGATTTTCTCATCATTTACTTCTTCCTGAGCATCTATGAAGTCATTGAAAGTCTTGATCCATGTGGTATATCTGGCACCAATATTCTGCTTTTTGGCTGTATCGAATGATGGCAGACATTTTAGAAATGCAGCTGCTGTGTTCCTGTGCACCTCTTCGTACTGCCATTGGGAATGTGCACTGTTCAGACAGGGCTCATTGTGCACCTGAATGCACGCTTTCTGGAAGTACCAGATTCATATTTGAGCTCAGGTTGTCTTTCACTCAGCGGTCTTGTGGCAACCTCTTCACCTATGGTGGTCCATGCATTTTGTGTTTTTTGCCTACTCTAACCACAAGGCCTCATTCAGGCTGGAGTGGATCTTGCACTCCACCCACGCCTACTGCTGGCTTCTTTGCACCGACTTGGAGCGCACAAGTAATTTGCTATATCCTTGCAAACTCTCAGGGAGAGCAGTTTTGTTTCATTGGGACACGTATACCACCTTAGATTCAAGTTGTCTCATCCTTCCTAGCCCGGGAGCATGCACAAGAACATGCCACACACAGAGTTCGTAGGTAACAACTTTATCAGCGTACTGTGTTCAAACTAACTTCTCATTTTCTCATAACCGTTAATAACCACACCTTAACACCTCCTAAATGATTATGTAATTTTTTCATTGAGGCCACCACAATAATAAATAAAGATAACCATAATAATGTTCAATAACCCATTCATGGGATCAGCCTCATATTTGGTCACCTTCTTGGTGGCTACTTTAGCTTGCCCCTACCGCATAGCCCAGTCACTTAAAAAAAAAAAAGCTGGATTTCATATTTGACCCATCTCATTCCAGCAGTTAGATTGAGTCAATAGATTACGCTGTTTTTAAACTTATTTTTAGTTTTGATATTTGTAGTCCTTCCAAAATTCAATCCACAACTTCAATCACTAGAGAGTGTTACTGTTGCCATTATTCTGTATCTTCTTGATTATGTCAGTTCACTATGCCTCGGTCTCCTTCGGCTATTTCAACAGTTGTCGTCTTGTGGTCTAGAATACAGCATTTCAGCTGGTACTGATTCTTCCCCCTTATACATCCAACTCAGAGTACCTTAAACCACTGCATTGTAAAATGAGCGATTTTCAACGAACTTTGCATTTGTTTCTGGGTCATTCACAATACCGGGCTCATTGATATCAAAAATAAATTTTAACTATGCCTGCCACTGTGATTATCTTACACTCTTCAGCCAGTCTTCTGTCTTGGGGGTAAATTTTGGAACTCTCTTTCCTCTGAGCTATATCATTTCGATCTATCATTCCCTATCAAGAAACATTTTAGCTTTGGATTTTAATAGCTTCTTTAACTTTTTCTCTCTCTTTGCAGTTACATTGTGACTTAGCACCAGAATGCCCCCAGGCTCACTCTATAAGGCTATCATCACCAGTGTCCATAAAATGTCAGCACATTGGTCAATTCCTCTTCCTGGTGTGAGGCAACTTTAGCAACTTCCTGCTTGAACTTGTTTCATATCATCTCCTAAAAAAATGAAATTCCTTATTACAAAAAATAATCATGTTAACCAATAATGCAAATCTTGGGGGAAATGATATCTAAACAAACATAATAGTCCAAATTCAATAAGCAAAACATTGTTGTGACCATCAATAAAGAGATGATTATTATGATCCTCAGTCCTGAGTATATAGTGGGGCAATACTCTTCCTCTGTGTCCTTTTAATAGAATTTAAAATTTCAGATGAGAAAGCGAGGAAATTGTGTATTGTATGGTTGGACCAAATGTGAGGCTTATGATTAGTTAAAGCTTAGGTTCTGCCATGAAAGGAAATGTTTAACTTAGTACTTTATGAATATTGAGTCATTAGACTGGTCTGCTGCTTCATTATCAGATCTACACTTACACCTGACAGTACCGCTTTAATTGCAATGTCTCCCTTGGCTGAATATGCAGAAACCTTGTTGATATCTATATCATTTCAGACACTTAACCATTCCACCCAAAGAGGCAAAGCTGTTGTTGAAAGTGGTACAAAATGTTTCACATATGAAATTAAAACTAGCTTAGAGTCTGTGCTCTAAATTGTGTCCTCATATATTCATTTAAACAATTAACAAAGCATAGCCTTGCGTTGTCTGAGAAAGTTGGATAAACAATAGACCTAGTTGCTGTCTTCACCATCTGAGCTATTGTTAAGGTCACATCCTCTGGGTTACATTGAGACTGCCCTTCAAATGTAATACTTTCACATCTGAAACTCTCTTACTTGATAGTAGACTGAGAGGCATGACAAATTTTGTGAAAAGTTGTTTGCAACTTAAATCCGAATTGGCAGACTAGTTTTGTTAAAATCTGAGAACTACAGTAACATCAGATAAGGTCAAAAACGTTGGTTCAGGAGGGAAAGACATGAAAGTACCCTTCAGTAACTTCCAAATGAATGAATATTTTAACACCTGATGACTTGCTATTTGAACACATCCATCTGAAATAGAATTAAATGAATTTGTCTGGTAGGTTAAGCCAGAACTCGCTAATGCGGCTAGGAAATTCACCAACTGGACTCCATAAGCCTCAAACATGTCGAATCTCCAAGGGGTCAAAACCCCTTTCATAGCACCTACAGGTCCACCTGATCCAGGCAGACCTGTAATGTTTTTGGTGCCAGCAACACAGGATTGCAAGATGAACTTGGAAGACTTTCTTGAAAGTTCTGTGAGACCAGTCATAGTTGCTTGGATATCACTGTAGAATTTACCCGACCCAGGGGGTTCATCATTTGCTGAGGACTCTGAGGAAACCGAATCAGAGTGATCGCTAACTTCATGTGTGTTGGAAACCATGGTACTTTAGGACACCACGGTGTCATTTTGTACCAACTCCTTTTTGTTAATGCCTTGCCTAAATTAAAACTCTGGAGCATTATAAATGGAGGGATTGCATAATGTTTCACACTAGGCTAGTCCTGCAGTAGCTCTCTATTTTTTAAAATATTTTATTTATTTATTTTTACAGCTTCTCCATCCAATCTGTAGGAACAGAGTAGCTGGAATTCCATCTGCTGACCTGTTTCGAAGATTTATTTTGAGGCAATAATGATAACTCCTAAACTCTGTAAGAGCTTTATCATGAATGACACCTGCTGTCTGGGAAGCTCCAGGTCTGAGATAGTAGCATCATACAGTCCAGATAAATAATAATGCGAAAACCCAGCACTCCGCCTCGACCACCAGTTACATCAACTGGTAAAGCTCTAGAGCAGTGGTATTCAAACTTATTAATGCTGCGCCTCCCCAGTGGGGAAAAAAGAAATCATCAGCCCCCCCTCAGAATTTTTCATAATCATTCTATTACGTTGGTAATGTTTAAATATGTCTGGACTTATTCATACATTGCAGTCAAGTTCTGTTACCTTTTTACAAATGTAATAAACATTTTCTTCTTCAAACAAAGCACTATTATCTGCATAATCTTTCTTTCGTACAGAGCCTGGAGCCCCCCCGGGATCACTTGAGGCTCCCCCAGTTTGAAGACCCCTGCTCTAGAGGGATGACTAAAGGCCAGAGGTTGGAGCTGTAAATTCACATAGGCATGCATGCCTTCAGTTCGAATGTTGGAAACTTGCAGTGAGGTGAAAAAATTGCTATGGTCAGCGAAATATCTTTGAGCTCCATGTGGTCAAACCAGTTGCCTTATCTCAAAACCTATTTCGGAAGTGGGATGGACTTCATGTTGAAAAGCCTGTAAAGGATAAAACATTGAGTTCTTTCAAGTGTTTAACCAGTCAAAATCCCTTGCCTTTTTTCTCAACCAATAAACTGTTGCTAATGTACTCATTTAGCTGTGAGAAGCAGGGCACAATAACTTGTTTCCGCAATAAAGTCTGCACTTTGGAATCTGTCAGTGAGTTCATTTGAGATGAACAAAACTTGTGTGATGATAAATGTGGGGATCTACTGGTGTCTGGTAGAACTCTAAATGAAAACTTTGGACCACAGTGTCTAAAGTCAAATTTAACCAAACATGCAGACACTGTGCTGTTCTGCCTCCTAAAATTATCATTTCCAGTGAAATAAGATCCACCCATAATTTCTTATTGGTAGTTGCTGATGTCTCAGTAACCAGAACTGGCGTGACTCCTACTGCATTGCGGGCCTTGAAAAAAATCATAAAAATGTTACTAGACCTGCAGGCTGAGTAACTTAAATAATCTACTCGACCTAACTGTAATGTACTTGACCTGTAAACTGGTCTCAAATTGTGCGATCATTGGCAAATATTATATTTTACAGAGTCGCCTTTTTCTTCATTCTTACAGGAATTAACATACCTTCAAATATGTGAGTTCAGCATTTCTGCTGTAAAAACTCTTTTGTTTGATTAAGTAGTCTGTTTTGATGCATGTGTAATAAGAATTTAACCCACTAATAGGGTACACATGATCCTTGACTTGCCTCTCAGTTTACTAATAGCATTGCCATCGGGGCAGGAGTGTTTCCCAGTTCATGTTTAAATACTCACTTTTAATAAATATATTATTAAAGCATAATGTGGTAATGCACTGCCATTTACAGGCAGTAAAATTCCAAGAAATGACTATTCTGTGGTGCCACTGTGCAACTGGTCAGAAATCTTCCCACTACACTCCAACTTTACTGATAAAGCTATATGGTATATTAACAATAATGTATGAACATTGGGTTTCAGAAAACATTTATCATTTGCACATTACCATGTAAAGTGTTCGGATTTGTTTTTCATCTTATTAAAATATTTTTTCTTCATACAGAATTTCAAAAATGGGTTTTCACAACTACTGAAATATATTTTGAAACAGTAATACAGCTGACGTATTAGCTATTTAAATGTGTTTTAGGAAAAATCTGATATCCTACAACCTTTCATTTCACACTTTGTAAAGCAGGTCAGACAGGTCACTTCACAAAATCCTGTAACTCTGCAGTCAGGGAAGGAAAAGTAATTGTAAACTTGATTCTGACTTCTGTTTCAGAACACAGAGTAAATGTGACAAGATAAAAACAAGATTTAAAAGCATCTTTATTGCACCTTCACTTTCTGACTGAACAGAACACCTGTTCTTTGTCCTAAATATAGCTCAACCCGATAAAACCTGACTCGCCATAGTGAGTGGGCAAGTAAAGTAAGGGCAAGAAAGTTGCAAATGAGCTCTAGCCAATTCATCTTCTGCTGTACAGTTGTTGAGGGACAAACTTATGAGTGCCCTCTGCCAGAACAGGCAAGGTCCCCAAGGTCAAGGTTACAGTTTTTCTCGATGAGGTCAGCACCTTATCCAAACCAGATCTCATTGATGAAGGAGATTAAAAATAGCAAGACCTCTGTTAACAAAGCCATTTCCCATAATATCAAATCTGCTAACATCTGGTCTAGTCTGATCAGGACCTCTGAGATGAAAAGGAGCAATTTACAAAGCTCAGCAGACATATGACCTGCTGGTTCCACCATGTTAGATGTCATGTCGACCATTGATTTACTCTCCTCGGTTAACAGGTCCAGAAATGTCAAAATGTTTATCCTGTAAACCACACCATGTGGGTCTAACCCTGTTTTAGGGTCCTTAGAAAACGTACCTTAGAAGGTGGCCATATGAATGCTTTACCTCAGAAGTCCTGGCCACTTTCCTGGCTAACGAGGGATGAAGCATTCTGTTTTAAGGCAACTCTGCACTCCTTTTTTAAAATGGGCTGCCTTAACATCATCTGGATATGAACTGAATTATGTCATCCAGTTGGAAAATATCGGGTATATAGTATAATTGGGGGTGGGGGAGTATGGGGGAGGAGGCAGCATGCCTTCCAGGTGAGTGTTCAAAACTTTTGAGTCTGAGAAACATTACTCGCTGAGATCTGTGGCTGTCTTCACATTTCTTTTGCACACAAAGCCAGGGTCTCTGCTCATCCACATGCGATTCAATAAAGGCATCAGACTGGTTGTCTGCGTCTTCATCCCCTTGGTGGTCACTGTCCTCTCAGACTGGAGACAGCACCTCCTCAGATCGTCGGGCGTGGGGGGGGGGGAGGGGGAGGAGCAATTAGTGAGCCTTTTCTTATATAGTCTGGGTCATAGTCCAGAAAGAATCTATGTGCTTAGTGACTGCCTCATGAAGCTGATGGTTTGTCTTTAGCCCGTAGCTTCTTACTGGGGACCCTTCCTTGATAATCGTGGTCAGGGAGCACACTCTGCCTGTGGTTTTTATCTTAAACTTCAAAAAGAAGAATTGCAGGGCGTGATTTTAAATGAGATCTATTTACCATCACCTTCACCCACTCTGAACTGCAGAGTCAATCAATTGGGACAGATTGTCCTGCAGACCAAAAGCAGCCATTTGTTCCTTCTGGGTAGGAGCTACCCAATTTCCAGCTGCTACATACCATTCTGGAAGGGCCAGATTATTAGTCCAGATTATGCCCTGCAAAATTCAACTGTAAGCCTGCATGTTTTAATACCTTTATGTTATGGTGGCATAGTGCAACCCCTCTCCCAGCAGAGAGTGAGATTAGATGGGGAGACCTGATTGAAGGATTGATGTACTAGACTCTATTGCAGTAACGGCTACATCATGCTCAATCAATCTTATAGTCCCCTAGAGACGCACTCCGAGAAGGGAGGGGTGTAACTCTACCATGCAGAGCATACAGGCATGGTCACATAGATGGTGCAGATCGTGTACGAAAGAGCCTAAAATGGCAGGCATAGAACTGGAAAGGGACTATGGCACACCTGTTCCCCATGGAGTCCGCAATACTTGTGTGCATGAGACTGGACGGAGAAACCAGAGAAAACCTGAAACAGAAAAGTCAATGTCTAAAATACCCCATCAAACCAAACCAGGATGCGTTGGCTATAAATATATAAGCAAATGTGACAAAGATAAAGAGAGCACTTATCTGAGCTGCAGAGCAGCAAAAGAAGAGGAAGTGATGATGTCACACTATCATTTTATGGGAACTGGTAAGGGGATTGTTGTCATGGATTCATGTTCTGTACAGAGTTATTGGATGTTGTCATTTTGTATTGTATGCCTAACATAGAATGCCTTCATTGTGAATAAACAGATCAAAATCCAGGCAGTCACTGCAATGAGGTCACAACAGTATACATTACATTGTATTGCACCATTTATATAGCGCTTACTACCCTGATGTGGGACCCTGAAGCTCTTGTTGCCATGGATTGCGCCCTACACCATGTAGGGTGTGCTGGTGGAAGAGTATTGTCTTTGTTTTGATCCTGTGTAGGACATGTTTTCATGTCATGCATGAAGACCACTGACGTTCGCTTATCGCGTTATGGGACGCAGTGCTTAGCAGTGTGATGGATGAGGAAGTGTAAGAGTTAGCCCAGTTATTGGTTTTCACTAAGCTGGCAACTTTGAGCTGCTCTGCAGGTCTCTAACGTTATTTCTTATTTTCATAGCCCACTGACCTAGTGTTGTCACTGGATTGTCCATTCTGAAATATCTTATTTAAATTGTATGGTCCTGAGCAAGCGTAGGTTGGAGGGAGACATAAGAGAAATGCTGGGACGAACTTTCTTACTATCATGCCAGATCTGATTGCCATTGTGAGCTTTCAAAACCAGTAATAGTATGTAGCTAGTTGGGCCCCGCAGTGGTGAACTAAAGTCAAGTCCCCTAATGGCCAGCAGCATGCAGCAGATCTCTTCAGTTAATCCAGGCCTATTCAGTTGGGAACGCATGGTTTAATGCCGTAAACTGGTATGGTAATGAGTGATGGACATGGCCCATAACAGTTTTGTCTTATGTGACTATGTCAAACAGTATTTATTTATTAAGTTCATTCGGTCTAGAAATCTAGTCCATTTAAAATAATAATAACAATCATACTTAAAAAAAGGATGTAGTAAAAACATGATAGCAATGTAAAACCAATAGACGTCAAAACAGTGTAACAATAAGAACAACAAAACATTTCATCAAATATATAAATACAATAAAATAAAACATGAATAGATATAGTAAAAAAGGGGACAGAGCTAAAAACTAAAATATAAGACTTTTTGTCTGGAGGACCAGTATGCACCACCAAAAGATAAAAAAGACAAAAGATAGTCTGATTGGACTAAAAGAAGACATTATCAGAGTACCAATCAAAGAAAACAACAGGAAAACTATATGAGAAGGCTATATGAGCTTGTGCAGTCTTGGTAGTCATAAGGAGGGCAACAAATTCATAATGGAAATTTCCAACTAAAAACAATACAAAAAGGATAAAAAGAGAACATTAAAATCCTTCTAAAAACAAGTATAGAAATGGCTCAGGAGCCTTTGGGTGCAATGAACTTGCGACGGATGTACCAGGCCTCCGATAAATATTTGGTAACTGGAATGGCAACCCTGGGAGAAAAATCATGCGTACAGATTCTAATGGCTGTTACTCTGTCCTGAAATGACATGTTTTTACAGAGGGGAATAATCCACCTCTTTCTTGGTGTCTTGTACAAAGGGCAGAAGAATAATACATGCTCTGATGTTTCTTTACAATGTTGACAGAAGATACACCTATCATTTGTAGCGATGTTAGATGGCCAATGGGCCGTGAAACCATTGGTAGGCAATGTGCCATATCTTAACTGCAGGTATAGAGCACGGGCATACGGAGGGATAGGGAGGTTCAGGAAAATCTCAGCCCAGGGTTCATGCTTAATTTGGAGAAAATCCATTGTTAACCTACCCGCCCTCTTTTGGTGCAGGGAATCTTCGTTAACTTTCTCCCAATATCTGTTCGTAACAAATCTCCTAGCCTTGTCAGGGATTTGATCCGGGTGATTCCAATAGTGGGGAAGACCCATTTTGTCCCAGGCAATTTTCATCTCTTTCAGCCAAGGGATTCTCTCCAATGCCTTAGGGGCGGCTATCAACTCTCTTATAGCCAGCCTATATGGTTCTAGTTCAGCAGATTTCCATAGACGAATCCAGTAGGAAAGGGGTCTTAAGCCCGCTATGGTTTTAATGCCATTTAAACCAAGATCAAGCCTTAAAGGGGTCATTGGAGTGCCCGTACCTAGCCTGAACACCTGCCTAAGGAAGATATTTTCCTTAGTTTGCAGAATGTCCAGGTTTTTATGGGACCCCCAAAGTTCCGCTCCATATAGGGCTGCTGCTCTGATTTGAACATTATAAATCTCCGCAAGAATGTTCAGAGGGGGCCTCGGTGCCTTTCTAGATCTGCGGACTAAGGCCCCACCTCTTTGGCTTATGATCAGAGCCCCTTTGTCAATGGCTGCCTTCCATTTGCCTGATGTAGATAATCTGAAACCCAAATAATCAAACTCTTCAACTTTCTCCAATGGGATCGAATTCATCTCAATATTAGAACGCAGTCGTTTTTTCGAGGTAGTGAATATCATAAATTTAGTTTTCTTAATGTTTACATCTAAACCATAATCACTACAGTAAGCACAGAACTGGTTAATTAGGTGTTGAATTCCCATTGGCGATTTTGATAGTAGGATCGTATCATCTGCATAAAGCAGGCAGGGGATTTTTTTCCCACCTAGTTTTGGAGAATCATTTATGCAGTTCTCTAGGTAGTGGATGCAATTTTTAATGTAGAGCAGAAAAAGAGTAGGTGCCAAAACACAACCTTGTCTAACTCCTTTTTTGATAGCTACAGGGTCAGTCAGCTCGCCCCCTTGTCCACACCTGATTTGGGCAAAGGTATTTTGGTGCAACTGGGCTATGAGTTTCAGGAGGCCAAATGGCACTCCCATGTTTAATAATGTTGACCACAGCAGATTCCTGGGGATCAGGTCAAATGCGGCTCTTAGGTCTATAAAGACCACATAAAGGTTACCCCCCCCCCCCCCAGGTCGACATTCTTCCATTTTATTGACATAAATCTTAGAGCTTGGTCAACTGTGCTCACAGCGGGTCTGAAACCCGCTTGTAAATCAGAAAGGGCTTCAGACTCAATAATCCATTCCTCAAGGTGGGACAGAAGATGTTTCGCATAAATTTTTTGGAAGTTATCGAGGAGACTAATTGGACGGTAGTTAGCCGGAATGTTTGGATTTCCTTTTTTGAAGATCGGTACAATTTCTGCCCCTTTCCAAGTAGATGGAACTGGAGCGCCTGCTGCAATAGTATTGCAGATAAAATTGAGGTAGGGAGCCCATATATCAGGTCTAGATTTATATAGATCACCTGGAATTTTATCTGGGCCAGGAGCCTTCCCCCATTTCAGGGAGTCTATTGCAGCTCTAGTTTCGGAAAGAGAAAAATAAATTGGAATGATCTATTGGTTTGTTGAATCATTGGGGGGCCACGGAGAAACTTCTGGTGGACCTCCATAAAGTTGCCCAAAATGCTCTACCCAAGTTGCTGAGAGGATTGTAGAGCCAGGCGCGGCTGGAGAGTCACTGTCATTATCAGCTATTAGTTTCCAAAACTTGGAAGTATTATTAGATGAGGCTGAAACCAGGATAGTGGCCCATCTGGCCTCCTCCCAACTTCTGCGTGCCTTTGAGCATTCCTTCTTATAAGCGGCCCTGGCTATTCTCAGCGTCGCAGCATGGCCTTCTTTAATTGCATCCAGGAGAGCTAGTTGTGCTGTTCTGCAGGAATTATTGAACCAAGGGGCATTGTGTTTTTTATTGGAGTTGTTAACAGTCTCTTTTGTAAAAAATTGTTTTAAAGATTGGAACAGATCAGTGTGGGCTGTAAGAAGGCTATCGCCCTCCTCGGACTCATCTAACCGGATCATACACTCCATATGATTCGCAAGCAAGCTGTAGATAGATGCTAAATGTTTAGGGGAGGAGATAACAGATTCCCATTTTAGATTGCGTCTATTATTGGTTAGGGCCAGTTGGGACACATTGGACCTAGAGTGAGGCACTATAAACGAAGGAAAAAGACCTCTGGTTGATAGAATCAGGGGGTCGTGGTCGCTCACAGGCTGCTCATCTACCCTCATATCTACCATGTAACACCAAAGACGGATATCAAGAAGTATGTAGTCAATGCGACTGCTATGTTCTCCGCGCCTAAAAGTGGGTCGCAAAATAGCATCCGAGTGTGAGCGGCCATTACAGGCTCGGAGGCCATGAGCTAGTGCGATGTCAGCCAAAAAGCGTGCAGATTTGTTCAATCTTGGTTTTTTGTTGGAGACTAACTGGGGGATGCCCCAATGGGCATCCTCTTCTTTACAGATTCCTTGGGCTAAAGGATTAGGTTCGAAGGTAACATTAAAATCTCCTCCAATTAAAACAAAAGAGGGGGAATTACTTTTAAGAACATAGTCCAAGTTTGACAGAACGTCAGACTCAAAGTGGGGACTCACATTCCTGTTATAGATATTAATTAAAAGGAGGGGTTTTTCTTCAGAAATCATTAACAATAGGGCTTGCAAGTCCGGGCAACCAGTGTCTAATTCTTCTATCTTGCACCTGAGAGAAATATTTAGCCACACGAGCAACCCTCCCGAAGGTCTCCCAGAAGATGACTTACGGGCCGGAACCCAAAAGCTTTTAAAACCGAGTCTATATTTGGGTTCTAATGCCCATGTTTCTTGAAAGAGACAAATCAAGTGATCATCAATAAGGTTACCCCAACCTGGGCTGTGTAATTTGCTTTCCAATCCAGCTATATTCCAGCTGAGCACCTTATCGAGATCCTCTGGGCATGAGGACCCAACCTTGTTCTGGGCATATAGAATACTAGGGGAGGGACTGTTAAGGACCATGATGCTTCCCTCGGGTGGATTAAGATCAGAAGATTTCTCACTCTGAGTCTTTGAAACCTCGCTGGGTGTATCCTCAATAGTGTTTGGATTTGATGGGTTGGCCATGCAGATGTGACCCAAGGTATAGGGAGCGTTTGACTGGTTAGAAATGCATTCCTCAGATGCTTGGCATATTAAACTATTGGGTGAACCCGGGACAACAAAATCGGCCGAGATGTTAAGACCAATAGGGCAAATGGACTTAGCTTCGCAGTTAGCCAATACCGCATCCTGAAAGGCATCTCCTAGTCAGTCTGCCTCGGAGAGAGAGGATAGAGGACGTCTAGAACCAATTACGGGGGTAGGCAGTGTGTGAGTAGCCGAGCCGGCCCCGTGTAATGGTGGTGATTGAGTACTCCAGGACGACATAGAAGGAGGATAGAACACTTGTAACCTGCAAAGAGAAGTTTTGCCAGTTGTAGGGTAAAGTCTGTTGGCATTTAAAGAAAGTCGTTGGACAAGATCGGGAGAATTAAAATTAATGACGATACAATCCCCAAACCCGATCTTCGCTAGAGGGCCCACCCACCCTACCCTTCTCACCATCAATATTGAAGATGACATGGAAAAAGCAAACCCCGCATTCACGTGCAACCAGTGGATAACCTTATTTTTGAGTTTGGTGAAGGATTCGGAAAAATGAGGTTTGAGTTCAGGAACATTTGATATAATAAGAACATAAGGACATGATTCAGGTGGTAGATGAAGCACTTTGGGTTCTTGAGAGTCCCTACTCTTATTCTTCTTCTGGTATGCTGGCTGTGAGGATTCCCTAAAGGGGGGGCCGTCTCCTGAATTAGTTGCTGGATTGTTCCAAGAGGCGGTTCCTTTTAATAAGGGAGCTAAAGCCATATGGGGTTTGTTCGTCAGGATGCTGGGGGTTTTAGCAGAACTAGGCCAAACGTGATTTAGAATAGGAGGAAAAGTTTTGGGAATTTGGCCTGTGTGACTAATGGCAACAGTAGAGTCATGATTAGGATGAATTTCTACAGGTAAAGAAATTGTTGGTAGCTGACTGCTCGTAAGACTTTCAAGTTTGTCCTCAATTATTTGAAGACGGTTGGAGATAGGAAGAAGTAGTTTAGAGAGCTCATCTCTTATGAGATCCCTAATAAACTCGTTTGCATGGGAGTTATTGGTATTGTGTAAGGAGATTGATGCCATTTCATTAATAGAAGATTGGGCCAGATTAGAGGGGCTCAAGGTTCTAGATCGTTTATTTTTGAGGACAGGTTCCCTACGCTTCCTTTTCCCTTTAGTATTAGATTCAGTTAAAGTAAGGGAACCTTCTATTGGGGGACACTGGACCAATGAAGTTGGTGCGGCACAAATGGCAGGTGCAATTGGAGTATCATCTTGGATCTCTTGAGGAATTTTGGACGGAAAAGGGGAATGGATGATCGGGACAGACTGGAGCTCTAGTCGCGGGTGGGGCTGTGAGACTGGGCTATCATGGGCTGAGCTAATGGATGCAGAAGGAGGGGCAGCAAGACGACGTTGCACTAGTTCTATTTCTCTTTCAAGTTCCCCAACGGCCTTTTGTAAAAAGCCGTCCAGGGTTTGGTTAGAGTGCAATTTCCCGTCCAACCCCCCCCCGCGTCGTCGACCCATTTTGCTAAGAACCAGGGGCCTTGAATTTAGTGGGAGAATCAAGTAAAATCACAGCGGGGCGAGCAAAGGCAGGTTAATATTGGAAATTGACCACTAAGTAGAGGCCTAGAGCTTTGGGGGAAAGCTACCCCACCACAGTGTGAATAGACTTGGGTTTGTCCTTCGGGCAGTCCAATGGAAAGTGGTTATCTGGGACCACAGTTTAAGGTAAATGTCAGGGGGGTGGCCCTGCCCTGCCTCTTCCTGGCAATGACGGGCAAGGACGGGCCCGCCCTTGGCCCGGGCGCGTCCCGCGGAGCGGGAGCGCTTACGTGAATTTAAAGGGCTCCTGCCCTGATTGAATGCAGCACACAGCTGCTGCCCACCTCCTCCTCCGCCTCAGGAAAGTTCCAGCGCGTCCCGCGGAGCGGGAGCGCTTACGTGAATTTAAAGGGCTCCTGCCCTGATTGAATGCAGCACACAGCTGCTGCCCACCTCCTCCTCCGCCTCAGGAAAGTTCCAGCGCGTCCCGCGGAGCGGGAGCGCTTACGTGAATTTAAAGGGCTCCTGCCCTGATTGAATGCAGCACACAGCTGCTGCCCACCTCCTCCTCCGCCTCAGGAAAGTTCCAGCGCGTCCCGCGGAGCGGGAGCGCTTACGTGAATTTAAAGGGCTCCTGCCCTGATTGAATGCAGCACACAGCTGCTGCCCACCTCCTCCTCCGCCTCAGGAAAGTTCCAGCGCGTCCCGCGGAGCGGGAGCGCTTACGTGAATTTAAAGGGCTCCTGCCCTGATTGAATGCAGCACACAGCTGCTGCCCACCTCCTCTTCCGCCTCAGGAAAGTTCCAGCGCGTCCCCAAACAGTATAAGGAAACTATTCTGAAATTAGCATTGTTGTGAGACAGGAGGATTATATATTGTATTGTAATTGTATTAATATTGCACTAACTACCCCTGGAGAGGTATTGCAGCACTTTACGCCGGACAGCACACTGCTCCGGAACCCAGGATTAGTACTTTTTTGTCGGTTAGTGAGATTAGTCTTGTGCTGTGAAAGAAACAATGCCATATACTTCAGCTTCTACGTAGTAGATTAAATTAATAGGAGCTGGTTGTGATCTGAGGCATATGAATTCTTGCGTTGATTGGCGATATTAATGGATGAGCTACAGGAGTTAGGTATTGGTAAGTTACATAAGTGTGACCTTTAAAGGAGAAGTGATCATTGAAATTGGGTGTGAGCAATTTTTTAGGGATACAACAATAAAGATTAAGGCAAACATGCATGTGACTTCAAGTATACTGTGCTCAGAGAGGAGGCATGCAGAAGTCGAAACGAAGGAGAGAGTCATTGGAAGGTAAAATGAGTGTTGAGAAATGGATGTTTTAAGTCAGTCAGTTTTTCTTGCAGGGTTTGTGCAATATTGTGAATGCTTTGTGAGACAGCTTGGAAACATGTAGAAATAAATCACATTATTTGCATGTGTTGCAATATCCTTTTGGTCCATGAGAACATTACTGTGTGCACATACTACAATCACCTATGGATAAATGGAATTGAAATAACTATGGCTTCATTTTTCCATAAAATCCATTGGAAAGAAAACAGTTGCTGACCAAAGTGGTTAACAACTGCTGTGATGTTACTCTTCTGAAGCTTTTACTTCCCCTTCGTTCCATCATCTCACATGGGCTTCAAGAGACCAGACTGCAACAGTAGAATGGCAGCTGGCCATCTCACTGCCTCTATCAAAAAATAAGGGGATTCGGAGGGTTATGAGGTCCAGTGTATGTCCTCCAATAACGGTTATTTATAATGTGATACACTGTTCCTAGAAAGCAAGGAAACGACAGGGAGAGCCAAAAAGGATCCCATAAAGTAGGAGCAAGAGTTGATTTATGAACCTGATTACCATGATGATCTTCACCTTAGATGTATATCAATGACAACTGCCTGCAATCTGTTTTACACAATACTCTTTTTTAGATCAACGACTAATCACTTATTGGTTTCCTCTCCTATATAAACTTTTCTCCCCACTTTCTTGGTGACGCATATACGAGGGTATAATTATATACATGATATCCGGAGTGAGATTAGTTTTTTCATGACTTGACATTCGGTTTTTGTCTTTTGTTCCTTTACCTGCTAACTAGAGCCTTGGGGACCAGGTATATGGTCCGCGTTATCCCATGAAGCCCTGTCTCAGTGTAGGAGGGTAAGCATATTTCGTTCACCACACCAACACGGGTGTATGAATGTTTATCACAAATCACCGTGTGCCACACACATTGAATGCCCACACATTCAAGTGCTACTCTTGATATGTTGAGTTGGACTTTTGTTAATTTTATATTCTTTCTTAAAAACCTCTATACTTTTATAGGGCGACGAATAGGAACGAAAGACTGGGTCATAATGGACTCATGTAAGTGACTGGTGATAATTATACTCCTCCCCTTTCTGATTATCAGTTGACAGAGGCAAGAGTCACTCTAGTTTATTTGTAGAGAAGCATCATGTCTTGTAACTAGGTCCTGAAGAAGCGTCGCTGGATCCTGTGGGACCTCATAGACGCGAAACATGTCGACCCATTGTTGAGGTGGGTCTTGTAATACCTTGACTTCCTCGTTATGTATAATACAGTCTGAGAGTAGTCGAGCATTATATCGACTCTACCCTCCTGTTTACCGTTTTAATCTTGTCCAAGACCCCACATTAATAAAAGGTAACTTTGAGTAGGGTTCTTGAGCCAATTTTAATTTTTCCATCTTAGTTTTTGCTCTCTCTTTCTCCTTTCCCCTTCACCGATTTGTGGGAAAGGCTGGCATCATCAAAAAGATCTCCGGCAAAGAGCCCCCCTAAAGGGTGGTGCCCGCCAGACATTGCAGCCAGTCTGGCGAGGAGCTGGTCCAATGATGAAGCATGACACCTAACTAGGTGTGTGAGGACTCTTGCTCCTACTTAATGGGATCCTTTTTGACTCTCCCTGTCGTTTCCTTGCTTTCTAGGAACAGCATCTCACTGCCTCTCCTTAGTCTCCACAGACCTGAGGGAGATGGGAGAATGCTGACTGCACTGTCCCTTTGTTGGCTGCTTTCTCCCTTGTCAGCGCAGGTCTCTGCAGACTATTGCTGAAGGAAAATGAAGTCACGCTGACAAGCTGCTCTCATATAACTGGTGTCAGCGTGTTGCTAGCTCTCCACTCTCAATGTGAGAGCGGAAGCACAGGTTTGGAATGGGTACAGGTGTGATGGTGCGCAGGGATTGGTGTGTTGGGATGTCCTGGTATAATGTTTTTCAATTTGTGGAGGGTGGGCGTAACTTGAGGGTGGATGAGGTGGGTGGCATAAACACGGGGATTTTAAACCCCCCTTACTCTTTACTCCTCTGACTCTGATTTGCATATATGTTGCAAGTAGAAACAGGTGATTTTGGGTGGTGGGATGGTGTAAACAACATAAAATTATGGAAGTGTAAAATGTGAATATCGTGGATATTTTTCACCTTGGGGTTCTGAGAGGCATCATAGACAACTCAAGCTTGTTGTCTACTTGATGTAACTCGAACATCCTAGTGAAAAACATTCCTGTTATTCACAGGTGCCCATCTATAACTGTATATGTTAGGCACTTTGGTACTCAGCTGCTATGTTAATAAAGTGCAAAAAATGAGGCATAGTCCTCGCACATGTGAACTACTTTATTGTGTGTTATAATGATTTTTAGGGTCGAGCCTGGGAGTGCATGCGCTAGCGAGAGACTGTTGTGTTCAGTAAAGGGCTCGGAGCCTGCCTGTCACTCACCATTTGTTGGTTTGCATGGCATTCTTCTTTACAGCCTTGTAATTCATCAAGGCACGCCTGCCATCATTTCCGTTTCTCTTTGTGGAGCAGGGATCAAGCACTAATTGATTCAACTTAATTAGTGCCCGTCCGCTGCTCCCGGTGTGATCGAGGTACTATTTGTTATTTTTAACTTTTAGTGCCACGCAAACAGAAGGCTTGTAACTGGCAATAACGTGCATAGCTGGACAAATATGATTGCAACATTTTTAACTTTTTTATTTTGCCAAGTCATCTTTTCTCAGTTTCCATGCATGTTTTCTTTTGTTTTTTGTTCGTGGGTGCTGTCGTCAAAAGATGACAATTAACTTTTTCTAAATATGCTTGCTATAAGATTGTAGCGGAGTAATGCTTGTCAGTGGTCTCAACCAAGCAATATGTGTTTATTTTATATAGAATCCGTGTATCTTGGTAAAATAATTTAACCCTAAAGACATGCATTATGTTCTGCAATAATTGTACAGACTAATTTAATACACAAGTGTATTTCACATTGTATTTTGCCTAGATTATATACCCTTTTTGTTTTTAGTAGAGCAGTGTACACCTTGTGAGTTCAGTTGAGACATTTAGCAATGGTAAGGATTTTTCTATTGAGCATCCATTAAACATCACAGTGAACAATGTTATTGTTTTTTTATACACAGATAGGCATTTAGTACAGTTCTGTTGTGATACACTTGGGTGCCTGGATGACTTTGCGATTTTTGTATCTCAGTATTTGTTACTGACTGTATTATTTAATGCTTAAGATTGCTAGCCACCATAAGGCTGGCATAGAGATATGTACCACCTTCCCTCCATGCTCCTTCCTGGAAAGCTCTTGGACAGAGAATACCAAAGATGAAGGATACTAGGGTGAGTCAATTGGACCAGGAGCCCCATCAGACTGCTGTCTGTTTGCAATATTGTCTACTTTAGAGGATAGTTTTGTGATTCTATGTGCTCCTTTGATTCAAGTCATCATGTGATGCCAAGTTTCCTTGACTTAAATATAGGTCCCAATAGAGCTGATCAGACACTTTTTTGACTCCAGTGTCCCTCACGGTTGTCGCCATCTTAGCCACTGTTCCGATGTGCAACCATTGATGAACCAACAAACACTCTTAGAATATTTCTCTTGACTTCTTGAATCTAGACAGGATCCCACACTTTACAGTTTGGTTTTGTTTCGTTTTTTCAATACAATAGGTTTATTTGCACAGACCCAATAACCACCATGAAAATAATCGTTTTTCATACTTTTCCTCCAGTTTGTCAACTGTTTGTGACTTGCTGTGTTTGATTTATTATCTGCAAATCCCTTACCTTTTCCCATGAAATTCTTACCACCTCCTTTTTGGCTGACTTAATTCAAACAGGACTCTACTATGAGCTAACATCTCTGTATCATCTGCTCATCAAGACATTATACATATTAAATTAAAACACACAAAACCTATATGTACTAATACCATTTCATTTGCTGAGAAGAGTATGCTTAGTGGGCTTTCTCACTCATGATCCTTTTTCACTCACACAAAGATTGTTCTTCAGGATATTTCATGCTTATCCCAATACCACCTTTCATAATAGATTATGGAATGTTGTTCCTGTTTTCTTTGGGGAATCTGCAACTTTTTTGTGTTAAACATTTGTGTTTTTGTGTGTTCATACATGGCATTTGTGTGCATTATGTTATAGCATTGAAAGCACACTATTCTGGTGGTAACTTCATTACCACTGGTAATCCTTCATCGTTATTGGCCAGCCTCTAAATGCATCTCAGAATGCAGTGCAGGAAATTTGTACTGGATTTACAGGCAACATTTGAATTAGGTGTTTGGTGGTTCACACATCTATGACTGAAAATAATTATTCACAATTTTCAGATCTCCTTAAAATTGTTAATAAGTAGGATGTAACATGATGATATAGTATGAGTATTCACCTGATTAGGGGGGACAAATCTGGAACCTTTTTGTATTTGACCTTTCAAGATACACTAATAAAACACTTAAATTGATGCATATCATTTGATGCTGTCGTAAGGGCCCTTGTATCTCCATGGGACTGCTGGATTGGGGGCGGCAGCACCCCTGATTGTAGGCAAGTGAGTCACTCCATCAACAGGTGGCAACTGTCGGCCCAACCCTCCTGGCTCTCTAACAGCACCTAACCAAAACATGAACAGTAAAGTAGATTTCTGACGGCCTACCTCATGGATTCTTAAACCCTTTTCAGGGATTCGCGGTGCAACAAGTCTTATCCTTTTCTCTAGTTGGAAAAAAGTCTCTTATACACAAACAGGCAAGAAAGAAGCTGGAGGAAAGTTTTGAATATATTTATTTAATAAACTTATTGAAAAGATTGCAATCTTTGATAAATATGAGCTTTAATGACAAGAGACAGAATCGGGATTGTGAGCAGAAGTGATGTAAATATGAACAACCCCCAACATATTGCAATAAACATGAATACACATAATGCTTCCCTACAGCATATTGTCTAACCTAAAAGAGAGCAAGGTATGATTAGCCTAATCTCCCCAAGCCATGTCCATGCGAAGCGCCCCAACCCCTGTTACCTTGGCACAAGATCAGCCTCCAGTTCCCAAATCAGGCGATTTAGAGACGCAAAGGCTCTGGCCTGCTGCAAAATGTTGTGCAGTGTAGATGGATTCTCCTGGATGGCACCCCCTCTAATGACCTTGGTATCAGAGTGTTTATAGAGACCCATGTTATTGTTTGTACAGACATCCTGTCGTGGGTATGTGCCTAAGCATTATAATGTGTGTGCAGACTTGGATCGTCAGTACCATAACAAAATGTGCCCGACATTCTTTCATTTATGAAATTAAAGGACATGATGACAATCCTAATATGTGCATTACTGGTAATGACGCTTTTACAGAATGGCAACTGATTATAATGTAAAACATTTCTTAGAAAATGCAAGGACTGCAAGTACAGTTTAAAAGAAATAAGATGAAAATAAAACCGAGCATATTAACTAACTAAAAGGGCACAGGCCTGCAAGCCAAGGCTAAACTAAACTCCTGTACCCGGGCAAACTAAAATAGATCCAGACAACACATTTTATATATTTACTATCTTTGTGGTTAACTCTAAAGTCATTCTGTTTATACTTAATGCAGTTTTAAATGCACATTGTGAATTGACTTTTCTTTTTCATTTGAGTCATGTAATCTTATAATGCAGCATATAGTTTACAGTGCACAAAGTAAGTAATTTGTGCAGTTCAGATACATTGGACATTAATTTCTTTTTGGTGCATTTTTTTTATATTTGAAATATTTACAAGAATTACCCTTTTAAATGATGTTGGTTATGCTTAATTTTGTTCACCTTTTATTCTTCTAGTGAATTGCTGATGGTAAAGGGATGACATTTTGAATTATTTACACATTACTATTTACTTATTTGTTAAGGACTTGCATATAAACATGCAGCAGTGTGTGTGTGTGTATGTGTGTGTGTGTATATATATATATATATAATTCAAAATGTCACTTACCCAGTGTGCATCTGTTCGTGGCACGTTCCGCTGCAGATTCACATGCTGTGCATATACTTCTGCCATCTAGTGTTGGGCTCGGAGTGTTACAAGTTGTTTTTTTTCGAAGAAGTGTTTTCGAGTCACGAGATCGAGTGACTCCTCCTCTTCGGCTCCATTGCACATGGGCATCGACTCCATGTTAGATTGTTTTCCAGCAGAGGGTGAGGTAGGAGTGATAGAGTAAAAAGGATAGAGATGTCCATGCTAATGGAATGTTAAATATATATATATATATATATATATATACACATATGTACAAATGTTGTTAACTTAAACGACTACAGGCTACCGAGGAGGTGGGTTGGTGCATGTTAATCTGCAGCGGAACATGCCACGAACAGATGTACACTGGGTAAGTGACATTTTCCGTTCGGTGGCATGTGTAGCTGCAGATACACATGCTGTGCATAGACTACAAAGCAGTTAGTCCTCCCATAAAAGCGATGGTTAGCCTGTAGGAGTTGAAGTTGTTTGAAATAATGTTCTGAGTACAGCTTGACCTACTGTGACTTGCTGTGTTGCTAAAACCTCTACACAATATTGTTTAGTAAATGTATGTGGTGTTGACCAAGTAGCTGCTTTACATATTTCAGCCATTGGTATGTTTCCTAGAAAAGCCATTGTAGCACCTTTCTTCCTTGTGGAATGTGCTTTAGGAGTCACTAAGAATTGTGTTTTGGCTTTAACGTAGCATGTTTGGATGCATCTTACTATCCATCTTGCTAATCCTTGTTTTGAAATGGGGTTACCAGTATGAGGTTTTTGAAAAGCTACAAACAGTGGTTTAGTTTTCCTGAATGGTCTCGTTCTATCTATATAGTACATTAGTGCTCTTTTAATGTCTAATGTATGTAGAGCTCTTTCTGCCACAGAATCTGGCTGTGGGAAGAAGACTGGTAGTTCCACTGTTTGATTGATATGAAAAGGTGATACCACTTTTGGAAGAAATTTATGTTTGTGTGCTTGTATGAACGGTTCTTCAATATTGAAAGCTTGAATTTCACTGACTCTACACAATGATGTAATTGCAACTAGGAAGGCAACCTTCCATGTTAAGAATTGCATTTGACATGAATGCATAGGTTCAAATGGTGGGCCCTTAAGTCACGTAAGCACTATGATTAAATTCCAAGAAGGAAATGGAGGTGTTCTGGGTGGAATGATGCGTTTTAAGCCTTCCGTGAAGGCTTTAATTACAGGAACTCTAAACAAAGAGCTGTGCTGAACATTTTGCAAATATGCTGAAATTGCAGTAAGATTTATTTTTATGGAAGAAAATGCTAAATTTGATTTTTGTAAATGAAGTAAATAGCATACAATATCTTGTATTGATGCTGTAAGAGGGGCAATCTGTTTAGATTGACAATAATATACAAATCCTTTCCATTTGTTAGCATAGCTTTGTCTAGTAGTAGTTTGTTTTGCTTGTTTAATCACCTCCATACATTCTGATGGTAGTTGTAAATACCCAGGCTCTGACCTCAGGAGCGAAATCGCCAGATTGAGTGTGTTGGGATTTGGGTGTCTGATCTGTTGTTTGTTTTGTGTCAACAGGTCTGGTCTGTTTGGTAGTTTGGAGTGTGGTACTACTGAAAGGTCTAATAATGTTGTGTACCACGGTTGATGAGCCGACTTGGCGCTATGAGTATCATAATGAGTGTGTTTTGACACAATTTATTGACTACAAATGGAATGAGTGGGAGAGGGGGAAAAGCGTAAGCAAATATCCCTGACCAATTGATCCATAGAGCATTTCCCTTGGATAGGGGATGTGGGTGCCTGGATCCAAAGTTTTGGCATTTTGCGTTTTCCGTTGTGGCAAACAGATCTATGTTTGGTGTTCCCCATTGTCGAAAGTATTTTTTAAGTACTTGAGGCTGAATTTCCCACTCATGTGTTTGTTGATGATTTCTGCTGAGGACATCTGCTAGTTGGTTGTGTATCCCTGGAATGTTTTGTGCTACCAGGTGAATTTGGTTGTGTATGGCCCATTTCCAAATTGTTTGAGCTAGGAGGGAGAGTTGGGACGAATGATTCACTCCTTGCTTGTTTAGGTAATACATGGTGGTCATGTTTTCTGTTTTGATTAGGACATTCTTTTGTTTTAGAAGAGGTTGAAAAGGTTTGAGTGCTAGGGAGACAGCTAACAGCTCCAAGTGATTTATGTGTAGCTGTTTGTGTTGGGCATTCCATTGTCCTTGGATGTTGTGATTGTTGAGGTGAGCTCCCCAGCTAATCATAGATTCATCTGTTGTAATTATGGTATGAGGCCCATTGTCTTAAAAAGGCCGCCCCTTGCTTAGATTTGTGGAATTCCACCACTGAAGGGACAAGTATGTTTGGTGGTCTATCAACACTAGATCTTGAAGTTGACCATGTGCCTGTGACCATTGTTGTGCAAGGCACTGTTCTATGGGGCGCATGTTTAGTCTTGCATGTGGGACGATTGCGATACATGATGCCATCATCCCTAATAATTTCATGACAAATCTGACAGTGTGCTCTTGACCTGTGTGTATCTGTGTTATTATATTTTGGAATGCTCGTATTATTTGCGTATTTGGACTTGCTAGCACTTTTTGAGTATTTAGAATTGCACCTAAATATTGTTGTATTTGCGCAGGTTGTAGTTGCGATTTTTGGTAATTTATTGAGAACCCTAGCGTGTGCAGCGTTTGTTTTACGTAATGCACATGGTTTTGACATTGCGTATGACTGTTTGATTTTATCAGCCAATCGTCTAGATATGGAAAGACATGTATATGTTGTCTTCTTAGAAAGGCTGCGACTACTGCTAGGCACTTTGTGAAAACCCCTGGAGCTGTTGTTATTCCTAAGGGTAACACTTTGAACTGATAGTGCTTTCCTTGAATGACAAACCTGAAATATTTTCTGTGTGCCGCGCTGATGGGTATATGAAAATACGTATCTTTGAGGTCTAATGTTGCCATGAAATCGTGTTTTTGGAGTAGTGGGATAACTTCCTGGAGAGTTACCATGTGAAAGTGTTCTGACAGGATGTAAGGATCGAGGGTCCTGAGATCTAATATTGGCCTTAGGGTGCCATCCTTTTTGGGAATCAGGAAGTACAGTGAGTAAACTCCTGTCCCTACTTGATTTTGTGGCACTGGTTCTATTGCTTGTTTGAGTGATAGAGATTTGACTTCTTCCTGTAACAGACTGATGTGTTCTGTGGAAAGTTTGTGTGGTTTTGGTGGAACGTTTGGAGGAGTTTGTATCAATTCTAGGCAATAACCATTGCGGATAATTGATAGTACCCAATTGTCTGTGGTAATGTTTTGCCAATTGTTGTGGAACATTTGTAGCATTCCTCCCACAGGGGAGGTGTGGCGTGGAGGGGAATGAAACAAGTCACTGTTTAGTGTGTTGTGAGGCTTGTTTAGGTGTTTGATATTTCCCTCTACCTTTGGGGTACTGCCCTCTATGTGTGCTCTTAAAACCACCTTGTTGGATGCCTCTGCAGTTTGAGCCCTTAATCCACCTCTAAACTCAGGTTTCTGAAAGGATCCCCTGTATTGTGTAGTGTATAGTGCACCCATGGCTTTTGCGGTGTCTGAATCCTTAGCAATTTTTCAATTGCAGTGTCAACTTCTGGGCCAAAACGTTGTTTTTTATTGAACAACATATTCAACACTGCTTGTTGGATTTCGGGTTTGAACCCCGAGGACCTGAGCCATGCATGCCTCCTGATTGTTACAGCAGTGCTGACGCTCCTGGCAGCTGTCTGCTGAGTCTGGGGCAGACCTAATCTGATTATTGGTGATGGCTTGCCCTTCCTCCACTATCTGCTGTGCCCTCTTTTTATGTTCCTTGGGGAGATGCTGAATTATATCTTTCATCTCATCACAATGGGCCCTGTCCTATCTAGCCAGCAATGCCTGTAAGTTGGCTATTCTCCATTGGTTGGCTCCCTGGGATGCCACTCTTTCCTGCAGCATTAAATTTCCTATTCTCTTTGTCTGGTGGGGTGCTTCACCTGACGACTGTGAGTTTGCCCTCTTCGTGGCAGCGCTTACCACTACTGAGCCTGGAGGTAGTTACTGAGTTATATAGACAGGATCAGAGGGAGGTGGCTTGTATTTTTTTTCTACTCTAGGAGTTATTATTCTTGCTTTGACAGGCTCACTAAATATTTGATCAGCCTGTTTTAGCATTCCCGGGAGCATAGGGAGTGACTGGTATGTTGTATGCATTGAGGAAAGTATATTGCACAAAAAATCGTCCTCCAACAGTTCAGTGTGCATGGTGACGTGACGCTGATATGCTGCAGCCCTAGCTAGTACTTGATTGTACCCTGTACTATCCTCAGGTGGTGAAGGCTTAGAGGGATAGCAGTCTGGGTCGTTGTCGGGGATGGGATATGGATCATAAAGATCCCATTGGTCTACATTAACTTGTTGCGAGTCAAACAAATGTGATGGTGACTGCATTGGTGTAGGACTGGTAGGAGGAGAGATATTCAGGTGTGGAGAGTGAGGAGGAGAATGAGGAGGAGACAATTGAGGAGGCGGTGGTCTCTCCTTTGGCTTTGGCACTTTAGCTGGAGGCTGTGTAGTGTCCAATTCCTTCTGAAAGGCTAATTTCCTCTTAGGTTTTAAAGGAGATGCTGTTAATATTCTGCCAGTTTCTTTGTGGATATGAATCCTGGCTTGCCTTTCGTCCATCATTTCAAGTATTAGCTGTACTTGAGTGTCCTCCTCAGAAGTCTTATGGCTTTCTTTGAGTGTCTTAGAAAGTCCATTCTCCTCAGTGTAACCTGGTCTTTCCGGCTCCGAAGCTGGCTTCTTCGTTATCGAAAAAGACGGTGTTGTGGATGGCCTCGGCTCCGTAAGTGATTTTCAAAATTTAGACTCTGAAGAGTGGTGTTTGCTCGAGTCGGACACGGAGCCTTTCGTCGACTCTGATGGTTTCGGAGAGTGGCCTTTTTCAGTGCCGAACTGGCAGTTTGGTCACCGGGTGTCTTCTTTCAGGTCGAGCCATGGCCTTCCGGCAGTGGCGTACCCAAGGCCTTTATATTTTGGTCTTTGGGATGGTACAGGGACAGGCGTACTCACGTGTTGTCCTGCTGTGACCGGTCTGTCTTCCTCGGATTCTGGTCGGAGTCGGACCTCGAATGGAGACTGCTGTTTGCATGATCTCTTCCTCTTCGACGTCGAGATGTTCACAGCTTTTGAACGCCATCTCAAGCCTTTTTTGCTTTTCTGTCCTGAAGTGTCTTTTTTGATCTAAAGGATCGGCAGGCCTCGCAATTTTCTTCTTGACGATCTGGGGGAAGGCAGAGATTACAGACATGGTGTTGTTTTTTTTAAGGGAATTTGGCGTGGCACCGAGGACAGAATCGGAATGGAGTCCGAACCATTAGGCTTCCACGCGGTCGGCCCGACCAGGCCAGAGTTGGGCGCGCTCGCTCGAAGGGCGAGTAGAGATGTCTGTTCCAACGATACTGAAGTGTCGATAGAAGATGTAACGCGATCGATACAATATCGACGAAAAATGAAGCGTTTTCAAAGTTTTCCGATTCAAACTATCGGAGCGAAAGGAAACCCGTCCGAACCCGACGGCGGAAAGAAAACAATCTATCTTGGAGTCGATGCCCATGTGCAATGGAGCCAAAGAGGAGGAGTCACTCGATCCCGTGACTCTAAAACACTTCTTCGAAGAAAAACAACTTGTAACACTCCGAGCCTAACACTAGATGGCAGAAGTATATGCACAGCATGTGTATCTGCAACTACACATGCCATCGAACATACATATATATATATATATATATATATATATATATATATATACATATACATAATTTAAGTAATTTGTGCAATATGAAGTGAGCACTCCAGTTCCCTTTGTTATGAATTACAGTTGCTTCATTGCTTTGCCAGGTAAATTGATTTGCTGTTTGGTTGAGATAATCACCAAACATTTGAGGACTTTGCCAGTCCCATGGTTGCTTTTTCATCATCCATTGATGCTCCTGTTATACTTAACAAGGAATCAACCAGTTCTGAGTTTGCTACTTGTGTTTTTTTAGTTATGAGACACACTTCCCTAATATCCAGACACGACTGGATGGAAATTGTGTAATGCATAAATAAGTAGACGTCGTTGGGTACAGTTTTCTTGTTACATTACCCATATAAACAGATACCTTTTTAATATGAAGGATTGTCATAATTACTTTAATTTATCATGTTCATTTTACAAACCTGAATGTATTTTGTTTAATTGGTTTATGGTGAACTGATATGAAAAGCACTTTAAAAAAAATATTTGTGTGTGTGTGTAAAAAAAAAATATATATATATATAACACTCAAAAAACAAAGGTTAAGTAACTTTATAGATGGGTGTCATAAAAAAAACTGTTTTTGTTCTTACTTAAAACTTAAAAATTCACTGAAAAAATAAAGGTTGAAGTTATAATTAGGTAAATATGTCAGTGACAACATTAACATTTTGAACTTTAAAAATTCAGAAATTCAAGGTTATAGTTAGCAGCGTTTATTATAATTTGTGCCCCGCCATGCACTGCTTATGACCTCACATACTACACCACTCATGACATGTTTTATGACATCTCAAATGACATCATTGATGACATTATCCAAGTTGTTTTTTACACAGTTGTCTATAAATAGACATGGCATTAGAGCTAGGAATGTAAGTGCAGAATAGTTAAGAATAATATGACGCATCATTACTGCTACCTTACGTACAACCCCATAGGTGCAGCAAGCTTGTTTTATATGCAACATTAACCCTATACCATACACTTCATGGGTAGTTGAGTTCATATTGACTATCAACCACAGGTAAAAGGAGTAACCTCTACACGTCCTGTGTCCAGACACCCAGCAGGCTGCCAACCCTACGCTGTGTACAGCCTTTGGTGTGCATGGTGTAGGGTTGACCTTTGGATCTGGAGACCCCATCCCCCAAGAACCAAAACTTACTTATTAAGTGAAGGGGAACATGTGCCCCTCGCCCTGAGCCTTCTTGGGCCTCCAGTGTCCAAATTGAAGGGAAGAGTGCATGCAGCTCTCCCACCCCCCAGTAGCTTTAATAGGCCCCTGGGACCACAGCCCCTGGGGCTAAATACAATATAAAAGGGTAGCAGCCAGGCAGCCCACTCCCTCAGCCTTCTTGGGAACTGGAGGCCCAACCTCAGGACCATTATCTAAGGGATTGGGCGTTCAGCCAGCCTCCTTCCCTGAGCCCTAATAGGCCCTTATGGCTCCATAATGCGGCACCTAATATAATAAAATGGGAAGGGGGCGTGTGGCCCACTCCCTGTGCCTTATTAGATCTCATGGACCCCATCCACTGGGGCTGTGCAGTTTTTAAAAGGTTTAAGAGGCTGTGCGAAAATTTCCATATTGTTTAATATTAGAAATGGGGGTGTTTGGGCACTGTAACTCAACATTTGAATTCAGTGGACATGGGTAGAAAATACTTTTGGGAATGTATTTGAAGACCCAAAAAGATCTGACTTTGGGTTTTCCAAAATTCGCAAAGGCCCCCTTCCATACCCGACTCTGAGAACTGTCAATTTCATGCCTGCTACTTTGCTTATTATTGCAGATAACACATCCACCTCGCTGATCTTTCACAGTTGAAGTGTTGTCTTCAAGTCTACATACATGCGAACCCTGTAAATTGGAACCTTTCATTTGCATGAACCAATGACACTTTTCTACACCTGCCAGGTGCATGCGAGAAATATGTTGTGATTCGGACCCAGAATGAGCATGTGTTAGACTCAGCAATGAGAAAAGCTGTACATTGTGGACATGTAGCTATGTATAGACTAAAATACAAAAGTGATTGATAAGCTGTGAGTGCTGTGAAGGCTGCTGGGCAATGTGTCTAGAGAAAGAAAACTGTAAATGTGTTTATTACATTTTTTTAAAACTCTGCAGTTTTTGAGGACAGGCTTCTAGTTGAGATCCCTTTTTCTTTCCTCCCTACCTAGAGTTGAAACCTTTTGTGTAAAATGTCACAGCAGCGAGTGTTGCCTCAGAGCAAGGAGACTCTTCTTCAGTCTTACAACAAGAGGCTAAAGGATGACATCAAATCCATCATGGACAACTTCACAGAGATCATCAAGACAGCAAAGGTTTGTTTTTTGGGCAAGAGAGCAGCACCATGCAGTGCAGACATGATCACTTCATTAATGAATTTACCCTATTGTATTGTTTGAGGTTTCTTACACATAACCAAAACCAATGGTGTCTAGAAAAATGTGTGTCAATTAAAGGTCACACATTCATTAAGTAGAAACTGCCAAATGTGTTTCCCATAAGCAACCTCAGATATCGGGTATTAGAATGAGGATTTAGAAGGTAAGCTTCTTAACTCTTATGGTTTCTACTCTCGTCGAGAAGCCTTCACAGTGTGGTAGACCTTAGCAAAATTCGAGTGACTGGCTGGACAGTATGTGACGTGTGAGGTTGGTGCACTGTATGGTGTGTAAAGGTGGAGACACAAGAAATGATAGTCTCGTTTCCTTCTAGCTTGCACTCCTGAGTGGCATGCTGGAATGTTTATCCCTGTTACCGATTATGTTAGCTTAAGTCTCCCCGGGCATTCCAAGCTCCCCATTCGGTCTGTGCCCCTTAAACTGCTAAAAATGTTTTTTCACTTTTTCTCTGTCTGCTTATGTCGGTGAAAGTAAATCAAGTTGCGTTTGCGTTCTGCACATCTACAGATTTATTCTTTTTTTGTTCTTTTGTAGAAAGCAAGGTAGCAAGAAGCATTTTTTAGAAAGCCTGTAGAGTGCACCCTTTTGTAATTCATACAAACCCTTTCCCTCAAAGATACAGAAGACTAGTGCGAGGCGCCTGAAAAACGTTGCTTGAAGGCTGGGTCTGCTCAGAGAAGGGGCCAGGACTGTGGTCTTCATAGCCAGTGCACCTTAGGGTACCCCTCGTGGTACCTTTTCTGAGTCTATCACTGACCGTTCTGAATCTATTTACTTTTTTATTTGTCTCACTAGTGTCTACTGGGAGGCACGTGTATTTCTGTTCTGAAATTTGCACTGTGCAGACATTTCAGAATATATCAGCATTAGGAGCACACAAATAAAGCACATTTTTTTTAATTCTGATTTGTGGTGGAAATAAATATTTTAGTAGTATTAATCCACTATGTGATGACATTTCAACAAATTATGGTTTGTGTGTAAAACTGTATGTCTCTGCAAATGTAATGGTCGATTAAACTGAAAATGTGTTGTCTGTAATGACAGTGCGCTACCACACCAAGCATACTTCACTCTACTGTGCACCACTCCACTCTGCTGTGCACCACTCCACTCTGCTGTGCACCACTCCACTCTGCTGTGCACCACTCCACTCTGCATCACTGCAGTCAACTCTGCACTACTTCCCTCCCTTCCACGGCACTTCACTCAATGCCTCTCTGCTCTATTGTGCAGTACTCTAAATTATGCCAGTGCACTCTACGCCACTCCAGTGTAGGCCTCCCAACTCTGAACCACTCCACTCTGAACCACTCCACTCTATGCCACTCCATGCCACACTACCCTGCAACACTTCACTCTATGCCAATTCACTGTACTCTGTACTACTCCACTCTGCACCACTGCACTCCACACCACTTTACTCCATTTTACTCTACCCTGTATCACGCCACCCTTGCAATGCGCGCCACTACACTCTTTGCCACTCTACTCTACTCAGAAACAATCCACTCTACGCCACTTTAATCTGTGCCTCTCTACTGCACCGCTTCTTTCTCCACACTTCTCTGCACCACTCTACTCTGCCACTGCACTCTATGCTACTATACTCTAAACCACTGCACTCTGTTACTGCACTGTACGCCAATCTAATCTGCACCACTGCACTCTGCCACTATACTCTACAACACTCTAATATAAGCCACTGCACTTTACGTTACACCATTGCACTCTGCTGCTGCCGTGTACGCCACTCTATTCTACTCTGCACAGCTGTACTCAGTGGCATTATACTCTGCACCACTCTATCCTGCGTTACTCTACACCACTGCCCTCTGACATTACACTGCACCACTGCACTCTACACCACTGCACTCAATGCCACTATTTTTTGCAGCACTCTGCTCTCACTGCACCCTACATCACTCAACTCTACACCATGGCACTCTGCGACACTGCACTCTATGCCCATCTATTCTACTCTACACCACTGTACTTTGTCATTCTACTCTGCACCACACCACAACATTGCACTCTGACACTCTACTCTGCACCACTCTACCCTGTGCTACTCTGTTCTATGCCACTACACTCTGCACACTCTACACCGCTACATTCTACACTGCGCTCAACGCCATTGTACTCTATGGCACTGCACTCTATGCCACTCTCCTGTGCACCACTGCACTCTACACCACTGCATTCTATACCACTCTAGTCTACTCTGCACCACTGCATTCTACAACACTGCAACACTCCACGACACTCCATGCCACTGTGTGCTACTTCATGCCACTCTCCTCTATGCCCCAAACTTCTAGCCATGCTCAGCAGCAGCCACACTGGTATACAACATGGCTAAAACACATTGGCAAAGCCTATATTTTTTGTATAGTCAAGAACTATTTGCTTTGCCAATGCTTGTTTATATTTGTATAGTCTCCGCATTTATTTACTCTGGGCACTGCTATAAACCTGATCGCAAGCATATGTACCTGTCCTGTTGCAAGCATGGTTTCAACATCAAGGAAATGTGGATTTTGTTTTGAAAAGATAGAAAATTGATTCACTGAGGTGGGATTTAAAATTCGATCTTGCAGGTTGAAGACGAAACTCAAGTCTCTAGATCAACCCAGGGGGAGCAAGACACCTATGAAATGCATGTGCGAGCTGCGAACATTGTAAGTACCGGAGTGCAGGAAGTGTCTGTGTAGCACTCTGTCCATTGTGCATGGGGTTTCAGAAGGTTCTTCCTCACTGTGCTGGAAGGGATAGACAAATGATGCCTGCAACTCCTTCATCTCACTGTGCAATCTCCCTCTCTTTCTACCAAGTCTAAGTTACAGAACAGTCCTATCTCCGACAGGTGAGAGCTGGCGAATCCCTGATGAAGTTAGTGTCCGACCTGAAGCAGTTCCTCATCCTCAACGACTTCCCGTCGGTGAACGAAGCCATCAGCCAGCGGAACCAGCAGCTGCGCAGCCTGCAGGAGGAGTGCGACAAGAAACTGATTGCGCTCCGCGACGAGATCTCCATCGACCTCTACGAGCTTGAAGAGGAATATTATTCTTCCAGGTACAAATAGGTGCCCGGATGGTGTCTTTGTGGGGACAAGTACCGTGGCATGAGAAAAAAGAACAGGAATTCACACCCCGAGTTGCCAGAGACCCTTGAGCCAGTGGGTCCTTTGACGAGCTTCTTGGCTGCGAGCACAGCACCTTTGCCTTGATTGCACAATGAGATGTCTCTCCTGTGGTCTGCAAAACCTGATATTGCCACTTGAGTCAATCTATGCAGTTCTAATTGCACCTGGTTTCTTCTCCAGATGTTAATTATTCTATGTTTGGTGGATTCCATTGGGGTTTAAAATATCTAAATAGATACATATATTCTATTTAATAATGATATATGCTATACCACAGTAGCCATAGATAACTATAGGTATATAAATCAATACACGACAGATATGTAGTGAGTAATTTAAAACACAATGGAGAAACTGGCAAGGAGAATAACCTGCACAGCAGATCAAGTTCATGAGGTCCATTTGGGGGCAGACTAGTTTCTGTAACTCGCTTTTCAGCGAATTGTGCTACGTAGTCTAGAATTCCTTCCTGGATCAAACATTTGGGGATGCTTATTATGCACGACATACATCCGCACTGCAGTGCTTGTAGAGCAGGGGACGCCAGCCTTCTCAGTAACGAGAGCTACTTGTGTTCAGTTAAGATTATCCTGGGTTACTAATATTTTTAGTGTTGTAATAGTGACCACAACAGACGGGATTACATTAGTGGCCACCCTGTGCAATATCACCAGCAGTGATCACCGCAGAGCGTCAGGAGGGTTCCCAGCAATAATGTAATAAGAAAAAGGTTTTGAAATATCTTTACATGGATAATATCTAATAGCCATAGATGATGTGTTTCTGACGCTGAGGTAATATTAGTAATGTCTCCACAATGCCACATGATTGTTCACTCAAATATCAGTTTAAAAAATATTTTAGAAATTCAGCTTTTTTCTCCAAACATCATCTTATGAGTTCTGAAAATACACACATTCAAATTTTGATAAACTTATATTAATTAATGTAGTAGGCTCGGCTGCACACAGGATAGCTACTTATAGCCTGGGAGCTTGGAGAAGCTCACAAGCAACTCGTTTCAGAAGCTGCTGTAGAATTTGAAAAATGCATGGTAGGCTTACAATGATGCTCTCTCCCAGAGAAGTTAGTGGTGAGATGAACTGGTATTTCGATTCTGGTTTAGATATTTTTGTTAAAATGTTGCATTGTGAGGCAGCATCATTAATTTAAAAAAAAAAAAGAGGCACGTGAAAAGTTTTGGAGAACTCATTAGATGTGATTGGTAGCATCCTTGGTTTTTAAGGTAACCACAGAATAGGTCATATTAGTGGCCTGTAGAGGAAAATGCATTTTGATTGCATAATATTCCTCCATTTATAAGGAAAAGGTACACTTTTTGATGGGACCACTGCAATACTGGTAACCGCTGGGTGATACTGAACTGTGACTCACAGCAGAAATGTATCTTCAGGATGGTGAAAGTCAAGTAACATTCTAAGAAACCTTATAGATCATTGAAAGCTTGTAAATTACAGCAGTACTTTTCTTTTTTAATAATCCTATATTCCCCCTTTATTTGCTCCTAGGTGGGAGTACTAATGAAAGTGTGAACGTGTTACTTCTCCATCCTACTTTGAACATTTCAGTGTTTACCGGTGCAGAGTGTTCAGCTGTCCCCAGTATGTTCATTTTAAACTTTGATGCCTTGTTTTAGCCTAAGACACCTAAGATACTTTCCTCCAACTCCACAGGGTACTTCCACAGGTGCCAGCATGTGCTTCTTTGGAAAGGTTCCATTCTTAACATCCATTGCCCACTGTGTAATCTTAAATGTGTCCCCTGATAGACCTCTCAGTCACAATCTCTGCGCAGAATATGAGACCAGGTGCACGTTCCCCAAAATCTTCCTTTTTAGACAATTCATTCTTGATGGGCGATTCTGCCTTTAACTGCTTTACTGAGTTAACTGTGGTTTTCAGTACTAAAATATTCAAAACAGTTCATGGGCCTGAAGCACTGCTCACAGACATTTTGAATTCGAAGGTTGACAGATGTCGTATTCTCTGCCAATTTTCTAAAAGTAGGTACTCCTGATGCAGTGTCTTGGTTTTATCGTCTATAACTTCCTTACAGAATGCTAGGATTAAAGTGTCTTCCATCACAACATATCACTGTTAGATTCACGAGAAACAGGAAAGAATTATGACAGACCCGGTTTCAAGATTAATTTAAATTAGATTTTCAGAAACTTCTGTCCAATATTTTAGAATCTGATCTTCTGTCTGCAATTTGTCAATTTCATGCAATTCTCACTAGAACTGGTGCCCCTGAAGTCACATTTAAAGACTTGATTGTCCATGTTAGAAATTCTTGGAAGTCACAGACTTAAGGTCATTGAAAATAGTGGTCCGTAACCTGGAAAGATTATGGAGGAATTGCTTTTCTTTGGAAGGTAAGTATTTATATAATTTTAAACAGCAAGAATACTCTACTACAGTAAAAACATCTAAAAGTACTATTCCTTTACTTAGATTGTGCACTCCTACAATATGTCTAAAGAACTTTTTCCATCCGCTTTCGACTTCTTCAGCCCCAAAGTGCTGCATACCCTGTTACATCCCTCACAGGAGCTGTGCAGTATTTTTCCTCTTTCTTTTGACAAAATGTGGTGTCTATTCATTCAGCCATTGATGCAGAATAAATCCTTTGTACGCCGGCTACTTGTCAGCAGGAATTGGGTGTGCCACAGGGCTTCATCTCACCATTGCTGTTTAATACATCCATTCAACTAGTTGCCTGTCTTCTGTGTTTTCTTTGTGTTTGATTCTGTATGTATGCAGAAAACATGTAGCTAATGTTTGGGCTGGTGCATCACTGCAAACGTACACTATCACAATGTGGGCCAGTCTGCCCTGCCACTTGCTCGTCTGCACTCTGTTGGTGGATAAAAGAATTTCTAGCATTCACGTCAAGAATGTTTCAATTCTATTAAGGACACTTGAGACGAGGATTGCGCTTCTCTTTCTTTACTTTATTTTTTCAGCAGCCAATAAAACGAAAGTTCAAAAAACACTACATTTCTCATGAACATGACATCGTCACATGAGTGACAGTAGAGACATACCCCTATTTAAACTGATAGAAACACTCCAGCCTCCTCTTTCTTTGCACAAGCCAATAAACAGATGACAGTCTCAAACCCTGCAATGACAGGATTAACCAACAGAACAGATAATTTGAAAGTCCAGCAGCTTGGCTACTTCAGATCCAGGGCACTGACGACCTCTGACCGCCATTGCAGACTGGAAAACCTTTGACGAGCATGAGCGAGGAAAATTAATTCCCGGATTTCCAGCTAAAGGATCATTATCAGGTTCATTTGTCATCATTCCCTAAGGAAGAAACCGTGGTAAAGCTGTAAACACTGGTCCGGAAAACCAGAAGAATTACCAGTATCCAATCATCAGAGAGGGAGGACAAAACATTCAAAAGGATAACATCTGCATCCTGTAAATACATCATGAATGACAGTCAACGAAAAAGAATACTCCACATAAAAAGTACAAGTATAAATGTGGGTGGGATAATCCTCACCTCCGTGTCCTTAATAGAATTGAAAAATTATTGACGCAAATGCTAGAAATTCTGTCTGGACCAGAGGCTCCGATTAAGCTAGTTTAAAGCTGAGCCACCATAACTAAAGCGATAGCCACAATAGGTTCATAATAAAACAATTTAAACGTGGACTCTGACAACCAGTCTGCTGACTTTAGAATGTAATCTAGTTGGTAATCCAAGGAAAAAGACTAGATGCCATGGCTCCTCTTGCAGAATGAGCGCCAAATTTGGAGTTATCAATACCTGTTTCATTTAAAAGCCATCACATCCATCTGGCTAGAGTAGCTGATGTAACTGGACTAAAAGGTTTTTGTAATGAAATTAACAATTGTCCACCCATGTCAGTACGAAACACCTCAGTACTCACCTTATACGCTTTCAAACACTGTACCACACACAGTTTGGAATTATTTGGAAAGCTAGGATAGGAAACTGACTTAGAATTACATTTGGTAGCCGAGAGATGGAAAAAGTCACTCCTGGAGAAAAAAAAAACTCTACCTGCCAAGTTTAGAGCACTTTCGCCGATACTTGCTCACAAGAAATTAAGCACAGTAAGTTTAGCTGACAGCTGCTTTCTAGATTGATCCTTATTTGCAGGTCCCATAAAGTAGAATATCTCGGTTGACGAGGATTGTTCAAACGAATATCTCTCAAAAGCTTACATATAATGTGGAGTTCACCAACAGGCTTACCATCAGTGGGCAAGTGACCCACTGAGATGGCAGATCTTTTGTTCACTGACATGTAGGCCGTTCTTGAGGCATCCAAAGATGACAAAAAATGTAAGATAAAACTACAATCTGCTGAAGAGGGATCTGCTTCCTGTTCACTGCACCAACTACACCAGCGCTTCCAGGCGGAACCAGGCCATCAAGATGAAGTCATTATATTCCTGCGAGAGTCCTGGGACACTCCGTCTTTCACAGAAATTCTCCACGCTACTAGAGAGGAGTCCTGATGAGATGAGGATGAGGAAGGCCCATGGAATCTAGAAGGAAAGTCCACTGAGACGGAATCAGAATGGGACAGACACAACTCATTTACCAGGATAACTGGAAACCAAGCTTGTGCTCTCCAAAGAGGAGTCACTAGAATCAACTCGGCTCTCTGGTGCCAAGATTGCACCTAGACCCTGGGGATCATCATGAACGGAGGAAAGGCATAACCACGGAATGGGGACAAATCCTGATCGAATGCATTGGTTGCTATGGCTTTCTACTCCAGTCGCCAACTAAAAACGTTCGCCAGATGTCGGTTGAGATGTGAAGCAAATAGGTCTATTGAGCAAGAGCAACAAACACGCTGGAGAATATTAAAGACTCTCAGATGCAGTCTCCAATTACTGGAATCTCGAAGATGCAGAGACTGCTAATCTGGCACAGTGTTGTTCTGACCCGGGAGGTACTCTGCTACTACTGAGATCCGGTGTTGAAGGCAAAAATGCCAGAAATCTTTGGAAATTTCTCCCAGTATGCAGGACTTCGTCCTGCCCAGATTGTTGACATACCTCACTGCGGAAATGTTGCCCATCCGAAGGAGGATGCAACAATTTGTCTTTTCTGGGGAGAGGCTCCAAATTGCAAAGTTCGCCAGAAGCTGCAAGCAATTCATAGGGCATCTGACTCAATCTCCGGAGAGGACCCAGAAATCTCTCTGCCATTCCAGGTTTCCATAAGTTCTAGTCACCAGTGCATCTCTGTCTTTGCTTCCTCCAATAGAGGAATCTCTTTCAAATATCTGAGACCCTTTGGGGGGTGGGAAATTTGAGTAGTTGGAGAGCCCGTTAATGAAGGGAGCCTGGAAATATGGCCTATATTGATGAGGCTTATAGGCCCACCGTATGGGCTATCGATCTCAACAATACAGACTGTTTGCACAACATCGATCTCAATTCTTTCTTGATGTTGCAAACCTTCTGAGGGGGAAGAATTAGTTGGGACAGGAGGGAGTCCACCTGGAACCCTAAAAAAAATCTGAGGGTTTACAATAAATCCCAGATCCTGGAGAAGAGAAATCATACATTCCATGTGGGTAAGAATCAACAGGGGACCTTTTGCCATAATGATGATGATGATGTTTAGATAAATTGACTGACGAACACTCTTCACTTGAAGGGACGCTTCTGTAGGGCACAGCACCTTTGTGAAACACCACAGGGCTGATGATAGACCAAAGGGAACAACTTTGTACTCAAAGCTATGTCCCTGCCAAAGAAAGTGAAGAATTCACAGATGGGGCAGAAAGATAGGAATGGTCAAATAAGCATCTTTCAAATCTATTCGGGCCATCCACTCCCCCTCCCGTGAGTTGTCCTTGAACAAATGGATGCCCTCTATTTTGGATGACTATAAATTACCCAACCGTTGAATTCTTTAAGATTCAGAACCAAATGGGATCCGCCTTCCTTCTTTTCTACCAGAAAAATGCAACTGAGGAAACCTTTTGGGCGAGGGAGAGACTCTGTCTCCCTTGTGTAGAGCTCTCACTTCTGAGGAGATGAACTCCTGATCTTGTAGGGCAAAAATACACTGTGGGAGGGGGAACAAGTTAAACTGGGGAGTTGTAAAATCCCAACTTGTAACCCTGTACTGCCTGCAGAACCTAAGTGTCTTGAGTTATCTTCTGCCAGTTGTGTAGAAACAACAGAGCTCTGTCCCCCATCAGTACTGATATTCAAATTAGGCCCCCCTGTAGAACTGGACTCCTGAAATGAGGCTTGAGCGCCTCTAAATCTTTCTTTATGGAATTGGTTCCTTACCTGCACGTGATCGGGATGGTTAGAATGTGGAAGAGTCTAGTCCTCAAATCCTCCTCTATTTTGCTTTTTAGTAGCCTCTTTCAGTACCCTGGGGGAAATTGCAGTCAAAGGCTTGCCTTCTGAAGCATTCGGCCCTGCCAAAAAGTGGATAGAGAACCTTTTGGATGGAGCCCTGAGCTTTATCCAGGTTACCATAGACTACCGCAGACTTAGAAAGGTCTTTGAGGAAGGGGGGTTCCAAAGAGTAAGCTCTGTGCGTAGGGGCCCAATTCTGACGTAGCTAGATATGTCCGTTTGGGGTCCATTTGTATTAGAATTGAGAAATTTTGTTCGATATAGCACAGTTTGCGTTCCCCAGAAAGCAAAAAGCACTTTGAGCCCAGCAGACCAGGACATTCAAATCAATGGGGGCACCAGATGCTTTGGCATTTCTAATATCTTTGTCAACGGACCAGAGAAATCCAGCAACTTGTCTTGGCATCCTCGTCAAGCACAATCAATGCCCTTTTTAAAGAGAATTTTTTCAAGTACATCACCAGATTGGGGTCCATTTCAGGGGTCTCTGTGACTGTGCTAGGAAGGTCAGGTTTGGGGCACTCTGATCTCAGCCGAGATCTGGCATCTTTCTGAGACCCTTGGCTGATCTGCACGTATTCTGCTAATTTGTTAGGTGGGGTTCATATGGTGGATTTACGATAGATGATGTCCTCTGGTTCGAAGGTGAGGACTTTGGGAGGGTGTTGGGGCACTTGGGAGAGGTGCGTCATCCTTTTGCGCTTGCAAAGGCGTGGATCGATATCGTGCGCAGATAAGAGAAGAGGAGGATCACTCTGAAACATCCTGAGGAGTCGGTTTTGGGGTGTTAAGTGAGGCGCTATAATCGTGATCCTTAGCCAGCGACCTCACCAACTTCTCAAAGTCAGTCACACAGGAGTTCCTGTCAACGTTGGTGCCCGGATTGTTCTGGGAGCTGAGGGGGTCTTCCCCTCTGCGTAAAGCAGTGGGTGAGGATCCAGCCTTGCTGGTAAAGAAATCCATAGGAATGTTGTTTTTAAGGGGTTGAATGGTCTTAACTAAGGCTAAATTCACGGAGTGTCGTACTCCAGCATCCAATGCATAGACCAAGTCTTGTTCAAGAGGCACCTCAGGGTCATCATAATAGTAACTTTCCCCAGATTCTTCCTCGTATTCAGCAATTGTTAATGGAGAAAGTGGCACAGAAAGGTTGTGCATGGGCAGTGCGAGTCACAGAGTAGGGCTCAATAGAGATGGCAGTTATTTATTGTCTTTGTAATGGGGAGGTCATTTACACAGGCAAATTCATCCAGGCAGGTGGCAACAAAAAAAAAACAGTAAGGTTTTAAATTGCTTAGAGTGAATTTAGGGCGTGGAGGGAGACCTGCAGCAAAATCTAGGTAAAGCCTAATAAATATTACTTCAAACCTGGGCTATTGACCTCAGGGAGTAGGCAGAGAGAAAAACAAGGCTTGGGGGAGCAAGAGACTGAAAGACGCATCTCTCTGTGTTCAAGCTGAGAGTAAACGTGCTGGGAGAAAGCCTTGTGCGTGTGCGTGAGCCCCCAAGTGACAGTAACAGAAAGAGGATAGCGCGGCAGAATGACGCATTTCCTCACTCTCCTTAATCCCGCTCCACAAATACAAAAGTTAATGAAGCGGGTGGGCACCTCCTAGGGAGGGTAAATGCTCCCTCAAATATGTGGGCCGGCGTTGCGCATCTGAAAAGGCAAAGTTAACATCTAAGGCAGGACGACAGCAAGATTACGTGTTCAGTGCGAACAGTATATGTAATTCTGGCGTGCAGATAAAACAGTGGAACAATTACAAAGAATGGATTACGGGAACATACATAATCAAAGGTCACACTTAACTGACTGCGAAGCAGCAAAGAAAGAGGAAGCTGGAGCATCTCGAGCAGTGTGTATAGGGCTAGGTATCTATGGTTACTCATGTGACGATGTCATGTTCATGAGACATGTAGTGTTTTTTTAACATTTGTTTGATTGGCTGCTGAAAAAATAAAGTAAAGAAAGAGAAGCATTATCAGAGCCTCGGGTCCTGACATAGAATTTCATTGTACCGAATACATCTAAAATGGAATTCTTTTAAGAGACACACTTTATATTCTTTGAAGTACTATCAATTTACCTTTGATTGTGGGGACAAACCTGTCTTCTACTTTAAAATATACCCACAACATGGGCATCCTTTTCAATAGCAAGCTTTCATTTGACCCCATGCATCACCTGTAGCCTGTTCCTGTTATTGGATGTTAAAGGACTTGTCTGCATCCTTGCCTATCTTGATTTGCATTTTCACATTCAATGCCAAAGCCCAGTGAAGAGTAGACTATGGAACTAGCATGTATCTTAGCACTGCTGAAAAAGAGTTTGACAACCTTTACTATATTACAGAGTGCAAAAGCTCGACTGGTCAGAAAAAGTGAGATACTATCTTTCACGATTTCTGCAAGCTCCACTGATTCTCATTTCACAAATGATTCCATTTTCAACCTATAACAATAATGCACAAGGAAATCACTCACACACACACTTTTCTTGCCATCGAAATTAAATGGAACATTGCATTACAATTTCATTGCACATTCTCTTTATGCAAAAGTGTCACACCAGACCTTTGCTTTTGTAGCATTTATGCTATGGAGTTCTCTGCTTCTACTTCATTCCTAGTTTTGTCTTTACTTTTAGGAGGCAGCTTTAAACCTGTTTTTTTGCCGTTTAATTTATTTATGCTTTTGTGTAGGTTAGTTTCTTATGGTCTACCAAAAACAATTCAAATTAGAACAGAAGATCAAGAGTTGATCATTAACAAAAATAAGCTTCCCAAACAAATTATAGGCCACAGCTCTCCAGGCATTGAAAACTGGAAACTGCAGTGTAGCAAATGTATTAAAAAATATATAGTCATCTTGAATTAACTTCGACTCTGCATTTGAAGTGTTCTACCCAGTGAGCTGTGCTCAAACTAGATGCTGACGATTCAAATGATTAAGGGAAGATGCTGATGCAAGGTGTCAGAATAAATCAGTAGAAGGTATTGAGCTACGTCACAGCGGTTCAAAGTGTATCATATCTTCAGAAAGAGTTGTTCTGGTTGTTCCCAATCTTAAAGCCAGATCCTGAAGGCCCTTACCACTTGATAAACAGATCCAGGGCCTCCATAGGACAGCTGGTCTGCTGGGCTGTGTCTGCATTCAGCAGATCCTGTGATTCCTGCAGGATTCGGATTCCTCAGTCCCTTGGAGACAGGGTAGGCGGGCTAGTTCTTGGTGCACAGCTCCTTCTGTCCTTTCAGGCATTTAGATGTTTCTGAGTAGCATTTGGCCTGCCAGGGATACTTGAGAGGTGCAGGCAATGGGTTCCATTATCTAATCACCCAAAATTACCGCACCAACCTATATCGGCCTTATCAGCAATATGATGCATTTCTTAGAGGCCCTTGTGCTACTAGGATTAATTATGGCAGGAGCTATGTTTCCTATAGCAGAAGCCTAAACTCTGGTCTGCTTATCACGAGTCCCAGAAGAACAAAGGGATCTGTAAGTCTGCCACATCTTCAAGCTCAAGTAATGTGCAGGTGGGGACGGTGAGTCTCTTACCTAAATGGAACAGGAGGAAGGGGAAAGCTCAGTATTTACCCTAAACCACAACTTACGGATCCCATTACCTCTGCTTTTCATAGGTGTTTAACTTTAGTGAACGCTCCTGGGCGAGGCCAGTACTTCACGTTTTTGTGTTTTATAATTAAGTTCCCTTTCATTGGTCAGTAATATGAATTCCACTGAAAATAAAGTAACTCCTATTTTTTTCATAATTTATTATCCAATAAGTATATCAACAAGTATTTCTAAATTCAGGCTCTATAGAGAGAAATACAAAAACACGGGTCAAATTCTAACCACTGCCACCAACACAGAAAGGATAATACTGTCACCTTCACTATGTGTTATATTTAGCACATGTGGGTGCTATAACTTTCACAGAGGTGTCTAATTCTATGGCATTTTCCCTATGCAAGACAACTAGTCCATAACTGTTACATTGATAAATAATAACCACAAATAAGCAAACTAACCAGAAATAACCAGGCTATTGTTAGTCTACCATTAACTTGTAGTGTAAGAGTTAGGAGTATTTTCCGACCTCTCAAAATGTTACAGACCGGTCCCATATTATGGGGGCTGTTTTGAGAGGCATGGAGATTTGCAAGATTAATCGATGTGTGTGTCTCGGGGACTTAATTCAGATAAGAATCCAAAAACACAACATTAATTCAGAATCCTGCTGTCTAATAAAAGCGTAAAACTATGCAAAACATGCAGAACAGTGCAATTAGTCACAGTCCTCCTGGCAGTACAGCACATGTCCTTGGTGACATCCAATGTTCGTCCTTTCTGCTGTTCTGTACCATTGGCCCTTTTGGTTGAGTTGGGTGAAGTATGACCTTAATGCTGCTATATCAAAATCATTATCTTCCCTTCATTGCATGCTATGTGCATCTGCTCACCAAATTGTTTGTTTATTTGATCTTTGTACTGTTGGACATGCACTCAGTTTGATACTTGCAGTTACACCACGAGAGCACTAATTATGTGTTGTGGCTGCAAAACAGTTTATCTAGTGATCTGTAATTGGAATGATTTACTTTAGTAAGGAAACATCAACCTTAAATTGCAACCCAGCCTTTGTAACACCTTTTGGATTTTGTCGCAGACAGTTTTTGTTCCTTTGCCCTGGGTGTTCACATATGTTAAATGGAATGTCTAGAAACTGCATCATTGCTGTGGAAGCAAACGCATGGATTCCTACACCATACAGATAATAACCAAAATAAAAAACAGTCCAACAAGTTTGTGCCATAGGTTCTTTATGCTTATCACAAAGGGTTGCTTTAATACAAAGTTAGGTTCTGCTCCGTTCCCAGCTTTCTGATAATCGGAGGACGGTGCATTGCACTGTGCCCTTTACTCCAGCAAGTACGTCTTGGCCTTAATGTTTGTACAGTTCTGTGCACTGATGACGAACTGCTTGTCCTACCCTAGGTTGTCTCTTGAGAGGGTTACTCCTACTTGTAAGCAGTAGGATAGGCTAAGGCAGCTCTGTGTGGCTGGTGCAGCCACTAGAATGTATCTCTGTATACCCATGTGTCAAATATAAAGTCTTGTATTACACTTCTTACATAGACGGCCTTGGTTCTTCTCCCTGTAGTGAGACCCGCACATTACTTTTCTACAGCTGCAGTGCAGTGTTGAAAGCACTCACTAATCAAACTCAGGCGCACTAACCTGGCCTGTGCTGCTTTTGTAAATCAGGTGCCCTGTACTGCTTTTGTAAATCAGGCGCACTAACCTGCCTTGTGCTGCTTTTGTAAATCAGGCGCACTAACCTGCCTTGTGCTGCTTTTGGAACTCAGGCGCACTAACCTGCCCTGTGCCGCTTTTGGAACTCAGGCGCACTAACCTGCCCTGTGCCGCTTTTGGAACTCAGGCGCACTAACCTGCCCTGTGCCGCTTTTGGAACTCAGGCGCACTAACCTGCCCTGTGCTGCTTTTGGAACTCAGGCGCACTAACATATGCCCTGTGCTGCTTTTGGAACTCAGGCGCACTAACATGCCCTGTGCTGCTTTTGTAAATCAGGCGCACTAACCTGCCCTGTGCTGCTTTTGGAACTCAAGCGCACTAACCTGCCCTGTGCTGCTTTTGTAATTCAAGCGCACTAACCTGCCCTGTGCTGCTTTTGGAAATCAAGCGCACTAACCTGCCCTGTGCTGCTTTTGGAAATCAGGCGCACTAACCTGCCCTGTGCCGCTTTTGGAACTCAGGCGCACTAACCTGCCCTGTGCCGCTTTTGGAACTCAGGCGCACTAACCTGCCCTGTGCCGCTTTTGGAAATCAGGCACACTAACATGCCCTGTGCTGCTTTTGTAAATCGGGCGCACTAACCTGCCCTGTGCTGTTTTGTAAATCGGGCGCACTAACCTGCCCTGTGCTGCTTTTGTAAATCGGGCGCACTAACCTGCCCTGTGCTGCTTTTGTAAATCGGGCGCACTAACCTGCCCTGTGCTGCTTTTGTAAATCAGGCGCACTAACCTGCCCTGTGCTGCTTTTGTAAATCAGGCGCACTAACCTGCCCTGTGCTGCTTTTGTAAATCAGGCGCACTAACCTGCCCTGTGCTGCTTTTGTAAATCAGGCGCCCTAACCTGCCTTGTGCTGCTTTTGTAAATCAGGCGCCCTAACCTGCCCTGTGCTGCTTTTGTAAACGTTTACTGCTGCGCTTTCAGCTCCAGTAGCGAGATCCGCCGGTTATTACGTGTTTTTCGCAATAGCACTGGCATCAGTGTGTAAAGATCATGGGGGCTCCCTGTCACCTAAACCTGAGCCCAGTGTCATTGAAGGCCCTTCATCCAAGTGTAAAACTCGCACCCGGGTGGGGTCACAATGTCCCTTGCTCGTTGTGCTGACTGCCACCACAAGTCAGCAGTGGGTGGCCCAGGATCGGTGGGGTGCACCCACAGGCCCGGTTTTAATGAGGTCTTTTCGGTGAGAATGCAGCACACTTGGAAATGGTTCTGGTGTACCATGGGATGTTCACGAAGCATTAAAATAATGCGGTATCGCTGGCACAGTGATTAGGTGAGTTACGCGCTCGCCGCAGCTGGGGTATTCCGCGCGTCACGTTTGAATGGTGGCAGGGCCACGGCTGCCTCATATCATTCTGAGGTCCATAACTAAGCATCATTAGTGGACTAAGTGTAACTCCTCTTATTTAAAGGGCCTGTTAATGGCATGATGTGGTATTTAGCGACCATATTTAGTAAGTTATTGCTATAATTATTTGTACTTTTGTAGATATCAGATTCTCTTCACCCTCTTGCAAATGCAACTAGAATTACATCAGAGTCGAGATGCTTGACCTCCCTCCTCTAGCCATGTGGCGAATAAATACGTTTTCTAATAACAGTATCCCTTCGAACTCCTAGATCCTCTGCAGGTCTGAGGCAGTTGCAAGCACTTTTATGTGTGGTCCTTTTCCATGTTTTGATAAGGAATTTAATTTGTCTGTGGATGATGGAAATTATATTTTTAAAGGTTGTCGTTGGTGCTTAGTTTCAGTAATCTATTCATTTACATTGACAAATATTGTACGACTTATCTATGCAATAAAATAAAAACAATATTACCGGTATGACTGGCTCTCCCTAATCCACTTCTGAAATATTGGTAGTGCTGGGGAGCAGTCAGTTGCATGACTGCAACGGTGCCATCCCAAGTGTGATCATTTCCTTCGGTTTGGGTTTATTAGCAAACACCACTTCGGACGCAGAGAGACTTTGAAACCCACTGTTGTAGTAGAAAAGGCAACAGTATGAGTTTCAGAAGGAATGATGTTTCTGGCCGAATGTTTTATGACATGGTGTAACTTGAGAGCATTCCTGTCACCTGTTAGAACCTGCTTCCATAGGGGAGCTGTTGTGGGTTAGAGCTGCCATGCCAGTGTTATCATTTGCAGGATTGGGGGGAGTGGGGGGTTAAGCGGTCACATGCCAGTATCTCTGCAGAGAAGTAGGTGGGGTACTTCTTATTCTGTCACTTGGGGAGATCCATACCTGAAAGGCTGGACTCAGTCTCACACCCAGCTGCTCTCTGAAAGGCTGGCTGGGTGGAGCCGAGACAGGTAGTGTATGCTATTCTTTCCTTTGGGATGGGGACTATCATTTAAGTCCCATACACCCCCATGCATCTGACTATTTCACTCCTACAGTGCTGCATCACCTCATAAGTAAGTATGCAATAACTTTGGCAGATTTTTCAAAAGAAATCTGTACCCACAATATATATTTTAATCTTACTATATGATAAGAAGATGGAGTAAAGGCTGTCTTCTAACTTTATTAAGTTACTAATCTGCGGGGGTAGTTGATTTATTTTTAAGCTTATAAATACATTATTAAAGTGTTGACTGCAGTTTGTGGGCTTCTCTACAACACTCCTGTTTATGGCAGCAAGTGTGTTGTCCGTAGTTGTTCGCATGTGGTGCAGTTTGGCAGGGAAAGGACAAGTGTTCTGTGTTTCAGGGTCATACTATGCCTCAAATGAGGGGTGTAAGTACAAGACCCTCATAAGTCACAAACTATTCTTGCACAGTTGAGACAGGAGCTGCTGTTTGGCATCAGAACTTCATTAAACACAATTGTTCCAACATAGCTGCACACTTGGGGACCCGTCAGCTTCCAATGAATCACAAAAGTGGGGTCACATTTGTGATCCGTTTCAAGTAGATAGGGCCTGAACATCGATGCCCAGATGGACAGGTATGTGCATCAGTGATATATCACTAACACCATCCCCTCCCTCTCTCGCTGCTCATGAATAGTAGGCCCTGCGGCCTAAAACCAGGTGCAGCACAACATTACTCATCCCTACACCTCCTGCTGTGCAGAGCATCAAAATGTACTGGTGCAAACCCCCTGCAACATAGTCACTGCTCCCTCATACACTGCAAGGCCCTCATCAAAGTCTGGACCTGAGTTTGTTTATCCAGATAACACCAGCCCTCTCCATGCGATTACTTAAGGCATGAACTGTGGCAGACCTGACATCCTCCCACCGCGCCTGCCCTCTCTCTCTCGCCGGTACAAGTTTGTGGGAGGTTTGTCCTAAAACCATGTTTACAGCTTACGCAATGGAGCCCTTCCTGCATATCGTACTACGGCTGAGTGAAGCTGGAACACAGACTTTTCCCCCTCCTTTTTTGTGTTTGTTAATCAATTTTGACTGGCTTGTTTCTAACACAGTATTTATTAATGCATCATTTCAAATAAAGTCAATAGTAAATGGTACGCATAGTTAGGACTTGTGTTATTTGGAAATGTTTTGGTGCTGCTCAATCTGGTCTATGAATTGTCTTGCCACCAGTTTTTGTTTTGTGGTTGTTTCTCACTCCCATTTTTTGAACTGCTTTTCTTTTTTTACCTCTGCCCTGTGATCTTTACTTTATCTGCTCTTCCACCTCTTTCTGGCACCTTCGCCCACCGCCTCATGCTCAGGTGTACTCTGCTGTTAATTGTTAAGAAGAGGCATTAGATTTGTGAGTTTGAGTTAAGAGCAGGTACATATTTGGTACTTTTAAGGGCACAGATCATGTTGTGATTCCAGAAGTGTGAGAAGTCCTTACATTACCCTGGCTGCAGCTTTGTACAAACCACATAGACACTGGCAGTGGGAGGCTATCAGCCCTTCCAGAAGGTGGTGAATACTCCTTACCCACTAAGGCTTCCACCAAAGGTGACACTTGCAACAGCAACATGTAACCTTTCGGCCTGGTTGATTCCAAATTCTCTTATAGCCAGATAGGCATGTTTGTATGCCATGTGTGCTGTACAGGAACATATCTTCACCCACTCAGTTTCTGTCGGGGTAAGCATGATCCTTCTGTCTCCCTAGAATCCATCATCCTAACTCCATGAACTTCTTAAATTCTTACTCCCAACTCAGCGTCCAGCAGAGCTCTCAGTTCACAGCAGCTTTCTTAGTATGCTGTTCAAGTATAATCTCTGCAACAACAATGTTGCCTGTACAAATTTAGATGAGTAAAATATAAATTCCAATATTGTGAACATTCACTTAACATTCATGCTCCATGCATGCCACTGTGCCATACTGAGAGATTTAAAAAGGAGTGACCCGCCCCACCAACTTGTACTTCTGTCTCCCCTTCCGCCCTGTCCCTCAGTATGCAAGGACTGAGTTTGCAAAGGGAACTCAGCCAACTTCTAGAATGATTGGCACCCACTTATCACCAAGATTTCCAAATGAACTTCTATATTTTCATAGGTCACTATTAAACACATATGCACATTATTCCATAAGTTGCCTTCAAAGTTATGATCTTAAAACAAAAGCCCAAGCTCCAAGGTTTAAATCCTTTCCCAGTTTGTGCTAGATTAGAAGTAAATTTCATAACTTTCCATGTTTGTGCCCTTTCGGTCTTGTTCAGAGCATTGGCATAACTGGTTGGCGATACGGATGTGTTTAATTGGCAGCTTGTAACATACTGCTTCTGCAGCCATTTCATTGGTTGCATTGCTTTGGTATAATGATTGTGTTGCTTTTCTTGCAGGACAACTAGTCACTTTCTTAACGCTTTGCTTCTGTCTTGCTTTTTTCTTCCCTTTTTTCTTTTGGTTGCTTTCTTATTGGCTGGCCCTTGCTTTGTGTCTTTCCTACGTGGGTGGGTTTATATTCTGGTAAGTACAGCCTATGCATCACCAACGACCTGCCGCTGTGTGAGGTGTACTGGAGCCAGGACAGCACATCTTCGTCTCCGATGAGGTCTAGCCCTCCACTGGTGGCGCCAGCTGAACAGAGTGGCATCGCACCTCACTGCCCATCCCCACCGAACCCCCACCTCAATGGCCATCATCACTCCATGGACCATATGTAAAGAGAAGGTGCACCCCTGTTCCAACACCTGTCTTCCAGGACAGCAAAGCTACAAGAATGGAGCCGAAAGAATAGACCAGAGAGGACCATTGATGCTGTATCTTTGTGCATTTTAATCCCTATCGGAAGAATGATATTGTTTTCTGGTTAAAACCTAGTTCTGCTGAAAGTGTATCACTTTGTGAAAGTTTTCCTTTGGGGCCAACCCAGGTTTATTTAAAATGTGAAATACTTTTTCTACCATATGGTTAATTACTAATTCATTACCATATATTTAATTTTCAGTTTTTGTAAAATATTTAGATTTCTTTTTAATGGTAAAACATTTTTGACCCTGATAGATAATCATTCTTTGCTGCTGGAGTGTTGGCAGATCCAGGAGTGACAGTTTTCAGGTTCTTGCAGTCATGTCCGTGTCATATCCCAGGCTTGATGTCACAGTAGGATGTTGACTGGTGTCAGGTTCTTACACTGATGTCAAAGTCTCATGTCAATTTCTTACTGTGATGCTACAGTCCGATGCCTGGTTCCTGCAGGGCTGTGCTTTTTCTGCAGCGCGTCAGTGCCCGAAGACCTCTTCTGCATTGAAGCTAGAGTTTGGCAATTTGTTCCTTGAGTGATGTCACATCCTGTAGTGATGTCACTCTTTGGACTCTATTGTCTGCTTGCTGCATTGATGTCCAGTATGATGCACAGTAATATCACGGGTTACTGCAGTGGATTCATTGTAACTCCTGGTTCCTGCAGGTGGGTTGTAGTCTCCAATGAATCTCTCCACCTGGCAATGGTGGCCAGTGAGAACTCTGAATCTGAAGCCCACCCCAAGATGTCTGCATGTTTAAATCTTTTGGGACTTTAATGTGTTTTAATTTAAAACACAAAATACCATTCTTGAATGGAATAAAATACAGTGATAATGGTAAACAAACAGCTAAGGGAGGGAGAGGTTGATGACGGGGATGGACATTCGCTCTCTCTTACAATCATTTTAAACTACCAACATTGTACCTTTATTTTATGTTGTCAGAAACAGTCAGAGCAGAAACCTAGTTACACACACAAATTAGCTTTACCTAACAGTCCACTTAGAGGATGATCATGCCAGTATATGTTGAATTTTAGTACTTGGATTCTTGCTGACATGTTATGTATGAAGCTGCTCACCAGACCATGCTGAGAATTTAAACTCACAGACACTGGGCCTTTGCTACTGCTGTGGTGCTATCAATGGTCCAGCTGTGGTGAGGATTCATGGCATCAGCCTCTACAGCCCTTTCCACTAAGGTGCTGCAGATGGTCCCTAACATCAGGCCCCAGCATGCTGAATGTTCATCAGTACTGCTGATGTGGCTGTTTCCTTTTCAAGCTCTTTGGCTGATACTACTGGTTCGCAGACTTCTCTTCTTAATTTTCGAGAACCAAAGCTAGTTTACTAATTTGACAATTTTTTATTGTGAATTAAACTTTGTATTCCATTCCAAATACAGAGACAAGTTTCCACTCGCAACATCCTGCTGGATTAAGTGCAATAGTCCTAGCGCTTTTCACTGTCAAGCGATTACAGAAAAGAGTTCCAAATGAAGTATGCAGTCAAATTAATTGTTGGATAATTCCTCCAGTAGGACAAGTTGAATTAATATCATGTATTTTCGATAATGGAAACATTATTTGTTGAAATACACCTTCAGACAACACCTAATTGGCAACATTAGGGAAACGGCATTGAAAACTCTGAACATATCTGGTGACCAAAAATATGCAGAACTTGGGTAATCCAAACAGTTTTTGTTTTATTTTGACATAGCATGTTACCTCTTCCATCTGCATTGACCATGCAGTATTTCTAAAGTGTGTCCTAAAAAGTAGTTTTCTCATCTTGTAATGCAAAATGCATTCTTTTGATCATTACAAAAAATTGTAATACAATAGAATTAAAATTAAAGCCAATTAGGTAGTTATTTTGAAGAAAAAAAACTGTGACTGACCAAATATCCAAGCTAATGTTACAAATAGTGTTGTTCATAATGTTTTTTTACAGGCTCCTTATGTGTTTTTTCATGTTAAGTATAGCAAACTGCAGAATAAAGTGGAGTTTTGGTATATCTTGTTAAATACTATTTTATCCAAAAAGGTGATGGGGCATGCGAGCTGGAGGAATAGGCTGTTCTTGGACACGAAGTTAAGGGACATAGGCTATCGGGGCGCGGGGGGGAGAAAATGAATCTGACTTTTCTTACTGTTAAACTTTCTATTTTTGCACCCAAAAGCTCCTTCCAAGTGTTTGTATTTAAAAACCTTTTTCTAAGCATGCCCCTTGTGCCGTCTATCATTTAGTAAACTACATTTATCTTTTGCAACAGGAAGTGTCATGAGAGGAAAGTTGCATATTCTTATTTCTGAGTAGTAGAAGAAACTGAAGATTTCTGTCACTAAGAACTTTGTGCTGTAATTGATCACACACTGCCCCTTGTCCTTCCCCTGATGTAATTTCCTTTTCAGGTCAACCGTAAGAGTAAGGCCTCTTGTATACTTTTAGTATACTTCTGTGGGCTTAAAGCCATTTCATTTGTTAGTTTCAGTGTCATTTAAAAATCCTTGCTTGCTAGTGCTCAGTCATGCCTCTTTGTCGCTCCTTTTTAGGTCCAGCGTAAGCATTCAACCTTATGTATACTTTTAGTTTACTTTTTATGGCTTAAAGTGATTTCATTTGTTAGTTGCAGTGTCCTTTAAAAATTCTTGCTCGCTAGCTGTCAGTGCTGCCTTTTTCTCTCTCCTTTTTCTGTTTCAGAGCATTGATCAACTATTGTATAATTCCACTTTGGTTTCTTTATCTGTTGCTGTGATGGACTACTTTTGTCATTTCTTGGTTGGTAACTTTTCATTGTGGGTGTTTTAGGCTGGTAGCTGCCTGCATCTTATTGCAGCATTGCGTGCCTCCCACTTCGCCCTATGTCGCTGACATGTGTTTTGGCTTTATTTCAGTGTTGTCCCCGTTTACATCAGGCTCCTAAAATAAGCTTATTTTCCAAAAGAAACACCCGGTGCCTAAACATTTAGCTTACTGCTCACAAAAGCCACAATATGCCCTTTCTGTAGCTAAACCTAGAAGCAATGATGTGAAACTTGCAGAGCCTCATCTGGAGTCTATCTCCAGGCCCCCTCCTTGCCAGCCCTTAGAGACATCCGCACACAGGGCGTTGCTTATCTCCTTTATTGGGGCCATAAACCTTGTCAGGCTGCTCTGCTATTGTTAACTTCATTAGAGCTTTGTTGAAATGTGAGGCAAAAGTGCTTGCAAGACTTTTCATTCTGTTAACAATAGCCCCCAAAGACCACCAAAACACGGCAGGAAAAGACGAAATTATGAGGCAGAGTTGAGCAATTTATATGGCAAGACAATTCCAATTCTGAATTTAAATGCCAATAGCTCTAACTCAAGAAAATGCAACACCTATTGCATTGCAAATGCTTGTTCTCTTTGGGAGCATTGGCTAACTACCATATAATTACATTTTGTCCTGCTTATCTATTCTTTGAGGGTCTTTTATTTTCCTTTGTTTCCTGCTTGTGTTCGACAAAGCTTCCCTTTTCATTTCCACAGCATTCTTGCTCTTAGCTAACATAACCATGTAGTTCCTGCTTACATTGGACATGCTTTACTTAATCTAGTATTCTCTGAGTGTTTGCTTTTTTCAGCCAGCATAATACTCTTGTCTCCCCTCCCCTGTAACCTCAAGGCACAGCGTAAAACTTTTCACATAAGGGGCGCCGGGCTTCATTTTTCAGCACAGTGCCCGACTGTCATTGGAGATGTGTTCAATTCACGATTGCACGGTGCAGTACCTTATGTGGCCAAATGAGGTCTCAAGCGACACCTAGGGACAGCCTGTGGCTCTGCACCCTTTCCCTGCTTTGTGCATTTTGGAATGCTGAATGTTGCAGGTTTTTTTCAGCCAGCATATTAGAAGTGTAAAAGCGTTAACATAACCATGTTGTTCCCGCTTACATTTCACATGCTTTACTTAATCTTGCATTCTCTATGAGTGTTTGCTTTTTCCTGGATGTTGTTACTTACTATTTTTTTCTCAGCCAGCATATTGTCTTCCCCTCCTTTATAGCCTTTTTCCCATTTTCTGGTTCTCTAGCGTTGCAATGTTATACGAATGGCATAGCGCTATGTAAATATCATCACTCCACAGCATACAAAAAAAAAAGTTTTAAAAAAAGGGCATTTCAACGCCTAGAGCTCTAACTTTCACAAAAGAACGGTAAGGAATGTCAATTTTATTTCTGGAAATAAGTGTTGCCTCGTTCCGATTTGTCACTATTAGGAGGCTGAAAATGTTGATATTGATTAGGAGAGTGGTGGTGATGGTTGAGACTTGTAGCTAAGTTAATGCAAGAACCTTGTCAGAGAAAGAGAAGACAGTAGAAAAATAACATACACTATTCCCTTTTAAGTCTTGAAGAGTAAAGAATATTCCAAGTCTGACAAAGGAAATTAAAATGGAAAAACATGTCCTGTGAAAAAAGGAACTACGAGCAGCCTGGAAGCGATTTGCAACTGCAGGGCTCTTGTAAAAATGAAGATATATGTTAGCACGAGGAGCGGATAGCAGGTGGAACACGATAACCAACATCTGAATGACCTGGAATCACTTTGCAACAGTCGGGCCCAAATTATTTATGTGTATATATATATGTCCAATGGCATGTGTAGCTGCAGATACAGATGCTATGCATATTCTGCTATCTAGTGTTGGGCTCGGAGTGTTACAAGTTGTTTTTCTTCGAAGAAGTATTTTCGAGTCACGGGATCGAGTGGTGACTCCTCTTCGGCTCCATTGCGCATGGGCATCGACTCCATGTTAGATTGTTTTCTTTCCGCCATCGGGTCCGGACATGTTTCTTTTCGCTCCGATAGTTCAAGTCGGAAAAGTTCTACAACTTACTAATTCTCGTTGGTATTGTTTCAATCTCGTACCATCTCTCATCGACACTTCGGTACCGTCGGGTCAAACATCTTTACTCGCTCTTCGGAGCGCCCGCGCCCAACTCGGGCTTGGTCGGGCCGACTGCTTGGAAGCCTCATGGACCGGACCCCATTCCGCTTTAGTCCTCAGTGCCACGCCAAATTTCCCTACACAGACCAACATCTCAAGTGTAATCTCTGTCTCCCCCCAGACCATTGGGAAGAAAATTGTGAGGCCTGCAGTTCCTTCCGTTTGAAGAAAACTCTCCGAGACAGAAGAGCACGAAGACTCGAGATGGCGTCGAAGAGCACCGAACGTCTTGATGTCGAGAAAGAGGAGATTATGCACACCGCAGTCTCCGTCCGAGGGTCTGACTCCGAGCAGGAGTCCGAGGAGGACAGACCGGTCACAGGGCAGGATAGCACGTGAGTACGCCTGCCCCAGTCCCAGCCAAGCCCAAACATAAGGTCTTGGGAACGCCACTGCCGGAAAGCCATGGCTCGACCCGTAAAAAGACCTTCGGTGACCAACCAACAACTTTGGCACCGAAGAAGGCCACGTCACCAAAGCCTTCGGACACGAGCCGAAGCACTGCCTCCAAAACTATCAAACATCGAGCCTTTGAGTCGAAACCTCGAAAATCGCTTTCGGAGCCAAGGCCAACATCCAGCTTCGGAGCCAAAAAGGTCAGTTTATACAGAGGAACATGGACTTTCAAAAGTACTTAAAGAAAGCCATAGAATTTCGGAGGAACACACACAGATGGAAGATATAGATGAAAGGCAAGCCAGAATTCATATTCACAAGGAAACTGGCAAAATTATAACTGCACCTCCTCTGAAGCCTAAGGAAGCTGGCCTTTCAGGAACAATTGGACAATGCTCAGCCACCAGCTAAAGTGTCAAAGACTAAACAAAAATCTCCACCTCCACAATTTTCTACTCCTCAGTCTCTTCATTCTCTTCACCTGCTTGTCTCTCCACCTACTACTCCCACACCTGTACAATCTCCTGTACATTCTTTTGATTCACAAGACAATGTGGATCCATGGGATCTGTATGATCCAGATCCCATTCCTGATAACAGCCCAGACTGCAATCCCTCCAAACCATCACCACCGGAGGATAGCACTGGGTATACTCAGGTTTTAGCTAGGGCGGCATCCTACCACAATGTCGCCATGCACACTGAGCCCTTAGAGGATGAGTTTCTTTTTAACACATTATCCTCTACACACACTACCTATCAGTCCCTTCCAATGCTTCCAGGCATGTTAAAGCATGCACACGAAATATTTCAAGAGCCAGTCAAGGCTAGGATAATTACTCCCAGAGTGGAGAAAAAGTATAAACCACCTCCCTCTGATGCAGCATTCATTACACAACAACTGCCTCCTGATTCTGTAGTTGTAAGCGCGGCCAGAAAGAGAGCCAACTCCCAGTCATCTGGGGATGCACCCCACCAGACAAGGAGAGCAGAAGATTTGATGCTGCGGGCAAAAGGGTAGCATCGCAAGCAGCCAACCAATGGAGGATAGCCAACTCCCAAGCACTATTGGCTAGATATGATAGGGCCCACTGGGATGAGATGAAGGATATCATACAACATCTCCCCAAAGACCAACAAAAAAGGGCAAAACAAATAGTTGAGGAAGGGCATGCTATTACCAATAACCAAATCAGGTAAGCCCTAGATTCTGCAGACACAGCAGCTAGAACAAGTAATACTGCTGTTACTATACGGAGACACGCATGGCTTAGGTCTTCAGGGTTTAAGCCTGAAATTCAACAGGCAGTCCTTAATATGACGTTTAATCAAAAACAGCTTTTTGGCCCCAAAGGAGATACGGCTATTGAGAAAATGAAAAAAGACTCGGACACCCCTAAAGCCATGGGTGCTTTGTATACAACGCAATATAGGGGGTCCTTTCGGAAACCTCAATACAGAGGTGGATTTAGAACACAAACCCCTGAGGCATCCTCCTCACAATTAAAGTCAACCTACCAACCTCAATACCAAGGAGGTGAGTTTAAAGGTAATTACAGAGGCCAATACCCCATAGGCAGGGGAAAATATCAATCAATCTACCAAGCCTCACAGCAGCCAAAACAGTGACTTACTCCATCTCTTCCCAACTCACACCTCACTTGTGGGGGGAAGACTGCAGAGGTTCCACAACAATTGGCTACCCATTACAACAGACAACTGGGTATTATCTATTATCCGCAATGGCTGTTGCGTAGAATTGGCACAAATTCCCCCAAATATTCCACCAAAACCACACAATCTCTCCACCCAACATATCTCAATGTTGCAAGAAGAAGTAAGATCTCTATTACTCAAACAAGCGATAGAGCTTGTGCCACATGATCAAATAGGAACAGGGGTTTACTCACTCCCAAAAAAGACAGAACTTTGAGACCAATATTAGCTCTCAGAACTCTCAATCTGTACATACTGTCAGAAAACTTTCACATGGTAACACTGCAGGATGAGGTCCCACTGCTACAGCATCAAGATTTCATGGCAACATTTGACCTCAAGGATGCGTATTTTCACATACCCATCCATCTAGCGCACAGAAAATACCTCAGTTTGTAATTCAGGGAAAACATTACCAGTTCAAAGTGTTACCCTTCGGGATAACAGCTCCCAGAGTATTCACAAAATGCCTGGCAGTAGTAGCTGCCTACCTAAGAAGACAACACATTCATGTCTTCCCATATCTCGACGATTGGCTAATAAAATCCAACAGTCATACACAGTGTCAAAACCATACACATTATGTAATACAAACCCTACACACCCTAGGGTTCTCCATAAACTACCAAAAATCCCACCTACAACCTGCGCACATTCAACAGTATTTAGGAGCCACACTAAATACACAAACAGCACTTGCAAGCCCAAGTCCACAAAGAGTGCAAGCATTTCACAATGTATTGGCACAAATACAGCCAGGCCAACAGCACACTGTCAAATTCGTAATGAAACTGTTGGGCATGATGGCATCATGCATCGCCATTGTCCCACATGCAAGATTACGCATGCGGCCCTTACAACAGTGTCTTGCACAGCAATGGTCACAGGCACAGGGTCAACTTCACGATCTAATGTTGATAGACCGCCAAACATGCATATCACTTCGGTAGTGGAATTCCACAAATCTAAACAAAGAGCGGCCTTTTCAAGACCCTGTGCCTCAGACCATACTTACAACAGATGCGTCAATGATTGGATGGGGGGCACACCTCAACAATCACAACATTCAAGGACAATGGGACGCCAAACGCACAGTTTCACATAAATCACCAAGAATTGCTAGCTGTATTCCTAGCACTCAAAGCTTTTCAGCCTCTTCTCACTCACAAGAACATCCTTATCAAAACAGACAACAATGTATTACCTAAACAAACAAGGAGGGACCCATTCATCTCAAATGTCCCTCCTAGCCCAAACGCTTTGGCAATGGGCAATCCACAACAACATTCACCTGGTAGCACAATACATTCCAGGGATACACAAACAATTAGCAGATGTTCTCAGCCAAAATCATCAACAAACACACAAGTGGGAAATTCATCCCCAAGTGCTTCAGACATTCTTTCATCACTGGGGAACACCAGACATAGACCTATTCGCCACCAGAGAAAACGCAAAATGCCGAAACTTCGCATCCAGGTTCCCACACCCTCTATCCAAGGGCGATGCTCTATGAATCAACTGGTCAGGGATATTTGCTTATGCTTTTTCCCCTCTCACGCTCATTCCATTTCTAGTCAACAAACTGCGTCAAATCAAACTCATACTGATAGCACCAACGTGGGCACGTCAACCCTGGTACACAACACTGTTAGATCTGTCAGTTGTACCACATATCAAACTCCCCAACAGTCCAGATCTGTTAACACAAAACAAACAACTGATCAGGCATCCAGACCCCAAAATACTCAATCTAGCGATTTGGCTCCTAAAGTCATATAGTTTGGATATCTACAACTACCAACTGAGTGTATGGAAGTCATTAAACCAGCAAGAAAACCCACTACCAGGCAGTGTTACGCAAACAAATGGAAAAGGTTTGTGTATTACTGTCAATCTAAACAAATTACCCCTCTTTCAGCGCCAATACAAGACGTAAGTTATTTGCTTAATTTACAAAAGGCAAATTTAGCCTTTTCGTCCATTAAAATACATCTCACTGCAATCTGTGCATACTTGCAAAATATACAACACAGCTCTTTATTTAGAGTCCCTGTTATCAAAGCTTTCATAGAAGAATTAAAACGCATAATTCCACCTAGAACACCTCCAGTGCCTTTGTGGAATCTAAACATAGTGCTCACACGACTCATGGGTCCACCATTTGAACCTATGCACTCATGTCAGATTCAATACCTAACATGGAAAGTTGTCTTCTTAGTTGCAATTACTTCATTAAGAAGAGTTTGTGAAATCCAAGCTTTCCCTATTCAAGAACCGTTCATACAAGTACACAAATATAAAGTTGTACTTCAAACAAACCCAAAATTTCTCCCAAACGTTATATCACCGTTTCATATCAATCAAACAGTGGAACTAACAGTCTTCTTCCCACAGCCAGAATCTGTAGCAGAAAGAGCCCTGCATACATTAGATATTATAAGAGCTCTAATGTATTGCATAGATAGAACTAAATCATTTAGGAAACCCAAACTGTTATTTGTGGCGTTCCAAAAACCACATACTGGTAACCCTATTTCAAAACAAGGGTTAGCTAGATGGATAGTAAAATGTATCCAAACATGTTACCTAAAAGCTAAAAGGCAGCTATTAATTACACCTAAAGCACATTCCACACGGAAAAAAGGGGCTACAATGCCTTTCTTAGGAAACATACTGTAGGAGGCTGGACTGGCTTGTAGTGAGTACCAAGGGGTACTTGCACCTTGCACCAGGCCCAGTTATCCCTTATTAGTGTATAGGGTGTCTAGCAGCTTAGGCTGATAGATAATGGTAGCTTAGCAGAGCAGCTTAGGCTGAACTAGGAGACGTGTGAAGCTACTACAGCACCACTTAGTGTCATATGCACAATATCATAAGAAAACACAATACACAGTTATACTAAAAATAAAGGTACTTTATTTTTATGACAATATGCCAAAGTATCTCAGAGTGTACCCTCAGTGAGAGGATAGGAAATATACACAAGATATATATACACAATAGCAAAAATATGCAGTATAGTCTTAGAAAACAGTGCAAACAATGTATAGTTACAATAGGATGCAATGGGGACACATAGGGATAGGGGCAACACAAACCATATACTCCAAAAGTGGAATGTGAACCACGAATGGGCCCCAAACCTATGTGACCTTGTAGAGGGTCGCTGGGACTATTAGAAAATAGTGAGAGTTAGAAAAATAACCCACCCCAAGACCCTGAAAAGTGAGTGCAAAGTGCACTAAAGTTCCCCTAAAGACAAAGAAGTCGTGTTAGAGGAATAAGGCAGGAAAGACACAAACCAACAATGCAACAACGCTGGATTTCCAATCTGGGGTACCTGTGGAACAAGGGGACCAAGTCCAAAAGTCACAAGCAAGTCGGAGATGGGCAGATGCCCAGGAAATGCCAGCTGCGGGTGCAAAGAAGCTTCTACTGGACAGAAGAAGCTGCGGTTTCTGCAGGAACGCAAAGGGCTAGAGACTTCCCCTTTGGTGGACGGATCCCTCTCGCCGTGGAGAGTCGTGCAGAAGTGTTTTCCCGCCGAAAGAACGCCAACAAGCCTTGCTAGCTGCAAATCGTGCGGTTAGCGTTTTTGGACGCTGCTGTGGCCCTGGAGGGACCAGGAGGTCGCAAATTGGACCAGGAGAGAGAGGGGACGTCGAGCAAGACAAGGAGCCCTCTCAGCAGCAGGTAGCACCCGGAGAAGTGCCAGAAACAGGCACTACGAGGATGCGTGAAACGGTGCTCACCCGAAGTCGCACAAAGAAGTCCCACGTCGCCGGAGAACAACTTAGGAGGTCGTGCAATGCAGGTTAGAGTGCCGTGGACCCAGGCTGGACTGTGCACAAAGGATTTCCGCCGGAAGTGCACGGAGGCCGGAGTAGCTGCAAAAGTCGCGGTTCCCAGCAATGCAGCCCAGCGAGGTGAGGCAAGGACTTACCTCCACCAAACTTGGACTGAAGAGTCACTGGACTGTGGGGGTCACTTGGACAGAGTTGCTGGATTCGAGGGACCTCGCTCGTCGTGCTGAGAGGAGACCCAAGGGACCGGTAATGCAGCTTTTTGGTGCCTGCGGTTGCAGGGGGAAGATTCTGTCGACCCACGGGAGATTTCTTCGGAGCTTCTGGTGCAGAGAGGAGGCAGACTACCCCCACAGCATGCACAGACAGGAAAACAGTCGAGAAGGCGGCAGGATCAGCGTTACAGAGTTGCAGTAGTCGTCTTAGCTACTTTGTTGCAGGTTTGCAGGCTTCCAGCGCGGTCAGCAGTCGATTCCTTATCCGACGGTGAAGAGAGAGATGCAGAGGAACTCGGCTGAGCTCTTGCATTCGTTATCTAAGGAATCCCCAGAGACAGAGACCCTAAATAGCCAGAAAAGAGGGTTTGGCTACTTAGGAGAGAGGATAGGCTAGCAACACCTGAAGGAGCCTATCACAAGGAGTCTCTGACGTCACCTGGTGGCACTGGCCACTCAGAGCAGTCCAGTGTGCCAGCAGCACCTCTGTTTCCAAGATGGCAGAGGTCTGGAGCACACTGGAGGAGCTCTGGACACCTCCCAGGGGAGGTGCAGGTCAGGGGAGTGGTCACTCCCCTTTCCTTTGTCCAGTTTCGCGCCAGAGCAGGGCTAAGGGGTCCCTGAACCGGTGTAGACTGGCTTATGCAGAATTGGGCACCTCTGTGCCCAACAAAGCATTTCCAGAGGCTGGGGGAGGCTACTCCTCCCCTGCCTTCACACCATTTTCCAAAGGGAGAGGGTGTAACACCCTCTCTCAGAGGAAGTCCTTTGTTCTGCCATCCTGGGTCAGGCCTGGCTGGACCCCAGGAGGGCAGCTGCCTGTCTGAGGGGCTGGCAGCAGCAGCAGCTGCAGTGAAACCCCAGGAAGGGCAGTTTGGCAGTACCAGGGTCTGTGCTACAGACCACTGGGATCATGGGATTGTGCCAACTATGCCAGGATGGTATAGAGGGGGCAATTCCATGATAATAGACATGTTACATGGCCATATTCGGAGTTACCATTGTGAAGCTACATATAGGTAGTGACCTATATGTAGTGCACGCGTGTAATGGTGTCCCCGCACTCACAAAGTTCAGGGAATTGGCTCTGAACAATGTGGGGGCACCTTGGCTAGTGCCAGGGTGCCCTCACACTAAGTAACTTTGCACCTAACCTTTACCAGGTAAAGGTTAGACATATAGGTGACTTATAAGTTACTTAAGTGCAGTGTAAAATGGCTGTGAAATAACGTGGACGTTATTTCACTCAGGCTGCAGTGGCAGGCCTGTGTAAGATTTGTCAGAGCTCCCTATGGGTTGCAAAAGAAATGCTGCAGCCCATAGGGATCTCCTGGAACTCCAATACCCTGGGTACCTCAGTACCATATACTAGGGAATTATAAGGGTGTTCCAGTAAGCCAATGTAAATTGGTAAAATTGGTCACTAGCCTGTCAGTGACAATTTGAAAGAAATGAGAGAGCATAACCACTGAGGTTCTGATTAGCAGAGCCTCAGTGAGACAGTTAGTCACTACACAGGTAACACATTCAGGCACACTTATGAGCACTGGGGCCCTGGTGAACAGGGTCCCAGTGACACATACAACTAAAACAACATATATACAGTGAAAAATGGGGGTAACATGCCAGGCAAGATGGTACTTTCCTACACAACACCCCCCCCCCCCCCCCCCAAACGAAGGACAATAAGACTAGCCATGACCTGATGAGTCTTCATTGTCTAAGTGGAAATATCTGGAGAGTCCATCTGCATTGGAGTGGCTACTCCCAGGTCTATGTTCCACTGTATAGTCCATTCCCTGTAGGGATATGGACCACCTCAACAATTTAGGATTTTCACCTTTCATTTGTTTTAGCCAAAGTAGAGGTTTGTGGTCTGTCTGAACAATGAAGTGAGTGCCAAACAGGTATGGCCTCAACTTCTTCAGAGCCCAGACCACAGCAAAGGCCTCCCGCTCAATGGCAGACCAACGCTTTTCTCTAGGGGTCAACCTCCTACTAATAAAAGCAACAGGTTGATCCTGGCCCTCAGAATTAAGTTGTGATAGGACTGCCCCTACTCCTAATTCAGATGCATCAGTTTGGACATAGAATTTTTTAGAGTAACAAGGGCTTTTCAGGACAGGTGCAGAGCACATGGCCTGCTTCAGCTCCTCAAAAGCTTTCTGACAGTTAGCTGTCCACAATACCTTTTTAGGCATCTTTTTGGATGTGAGGTCATTAAGAGGGGCTGCAATGGAGCCATAGTTCTTAATGAACCTCGTGTAATACCCAGTGAGGCCTAGGAAGGCTCTCACCTGAGTCTGAGTGGTAGGGGGAATCCAATCAATAATTGTTTGGATTTTCCCCTGTAGTGGTGCAATCTGTTCCCCACCAACAAGGTGTCCCAGATAAACCACCTTACCCTGCCCTATCTGGCACTTTGAAGCCTTGATAGTGAGGCCTGCCTTTTCAAGGGCCTCCAAAACTTTCCATAGGTGGACCAGGTGATCATCCCAGCTGGAGCTAAAGACAGCTATATCGTCCAAATATACTGCACTGAAAGCTTCCAGCCCTTGCAGGACTGTGTTCACCAACCTTTGAAAAGTGGCAGGTGCATTTTTCAAACCAAAAGGCATTACAGTAAACTGGTAATGTCCTCCAATGGTTGAAAATGCAGTCTTAGGTTTAGCATCTTCTGACAATTTGATCTGCCAATACCCTGCAGTCAAATCAAAAGTGCTTAGATACTTGGCAGATGCCAGTGTATCTATGAGCTCATCTGCCCTGGGTATAGGGTGAGCATCAGTTTTGGTTACCAAGTTGAGACCTCTATAGTCTACACAAAACCGCATTTCCTTCTTTCCATCTTTGGAATGGGGTTTTGGTACCAGTACCACAGGAGAAGCCCATGGACTGTCAGAGTGCTCCACCACTCCTAGTTCTAACATTTTCTGGACCTCTTGCTTTATGCAGTCCCTGACATGGTCAGGCTGCCTATAGATCTTACTTTTGACAGGCAAGCTGTCTCCAGTATCTATAGTGTGCTCACACCAAGAAGTGGTACCTGGCACAGTAGAGAAGAGTTCAGAGAATTGATCTAGGAGATTTATGCAATTGTCTTTCTGCTCAGCAGTAAGACAATCAGCCAAAACTACACCTTCCACTAGAGCATCTTGTTCTGTGGAAGAGAAGAGATCAGGTAGAGGATCACTGTCTTCTTCCTGTCCCTCATCTGTTGCCATGAGCAGGGTGAGATCAGCCCTGTCATAGTAGGGTTTCAGGCGGTTGACATGGAGCACCCTAAGGGGACTCCTGGCAGTGCCTAAGTCAACTAAATAGGTGACTTCTCCCTTCTTTTCAACAATTGTGTGGGGTCCACTCCATTTATCTTGGAGTGCTCTTGGGGCCACAGGCTCCAAGACCCACACTTTCTGCCCTGGTTGGTACTGAACCAAAACAGCCTTCTGATCATGCCATTGCTTCTGGAGCTCTTGGCTGGCCTGAAGGTTTTTGCTGGCCTTTTTCATGTACTCAGCCATCCTTGATCTGAGGCCAAGTACATAATCCACAATATCCTGCTTAGGAGCTTTTAAAGGTTGTTCCCAACCCTCCTTTACAAGTGTGAGTGGACCCCTAACAGGGTGTCCAAAAAGAAGTTCAAAGGGGCTGAAGCCCACTCCTTTCTGGGGTACCTCCCTGTAGGCAAAAAGGAGGCATGGTAACAGGATATCCCATCTCCTGCGGAGTTTTTCAGGGAGACCCATAATCATGCCTTTGAGAGTTTTATTAAATCTCTCCACCAGTCCATTTGTTTGTGGATGATAGGGTGTTGTGAACTTGTAAGTTACACCACACTCCTTCCACATGGCCTTTAAGTATGCAGACATGAAATTGCTTCCTCTGATACTACTTCCTTTGGGAAGCCCACCCTAGAAAATATTCCTAGGAGGGCCTTTGCCACTGCAGGTGCTGTAGTGGTCCTTAAAGGAATTGCTTCAGGATATCTTGTGGCATGGTCCACTACTACCAAGATAAACCTATTGCCTGAAGCAGTAGGAGGGTCAAGGGGGCCAACTATGTCAACCCCTACCCTTTCAAAGGGAACCCCAACCACAGGCAGTGGAATAAGGGGTGCCTTTGGAGTGCCACCTGTTTTGCCACTGGCTTGACAGGTTTCACAGGACTTACAAAAATCTTTTGTGTCCTCAGACATCCTAGGCCAATGAAACAATGGAACCAGTCTGTCCCAAGTTTTCATTTGACCCAGGTGCCCAGCTAGGGGAATGTCGTGTGCAAGAGTTAGGAGGAACTTTCTGTACTCCTGAGGAATCACTAGTCTCCTGGCAGCTCCAGGTTTAGGATCCCTGTGCTCAGTGTACAAGAGGTTGTCCTCCCAGTAAACTCTGTGAGAGTCACTGACATCCCCATTAGCCTGTTTGACAGCTTGCTGTCTGAGACCCTCTAATGTGGGACAGGTTTGCTGTGCCACACTCAGCTCCTCCCTGGCAGGCCCCCCTTCACCCAAAAGCTCAGCAGTGTCTGCTTGAAGCTCCTCTGGTGTAGGTTCTGCACAGGGAGGGAATTCTTCTTCCTCAGAAGTAGAATCCACTGTAGAGGGAGGGATAGTAGGAAGTGGTTTGCTTCTACTAGCCCTAGCTTTAGAGAGCACTTGGTCCATTGTTCCAGGATCCAAGCTTCCCTGTCCTTTTTGCTTTTTGGCCTGAGCCCTTGTCAAAGCAAAAATATGCCCTGGGATGCCCAGCATTGCTGCATGGGCCTCCAACTCCACATCTGACCAAGCTGATGTCTCCAAATCATTCCCTAATAGACAGTCTACAGGTAAATCTGAAGCTACCACAACTTTCTTTGGACCAGTAACCCCCCCCCCCCCAGTTGAGATTAACAACAGCCATGGGGTGGCTAAGTGTGTTGTTGTGAGCATCGGTTACTTGGTACTGGTGACCAAGTAGGTGTTGTTCAGGGTGGACCAGTTTCTCTATGACCATAGTCACACTGGCACCAGTGTCCCTGTAGGCCTGAACCTCAACACCATTTATTAGCGGTAGCTGCTTGTACTTATCCATATTAAGGGGACAAGCAACTAAGGTAGCTAAATCAATAGCCCCCTCAGAGACTAACACAGCCTCTGTGGCCTCCCTAACAAGGCCAACCCCAACTAAGTTACCAATAGTGAGCCCAGCTACTCCCTTGGATTGGCTATTAGTAGGTTTGCTCCCACCACCACTGCTATTAGTAGGGACACTAGGGGTAGCAGTAGGGGTTGTAGTGGTAGGAGGCTTGGTGTCTTTCTTTGGACAACTGGGATCTGTTGTCCAATGGCCTTTTATTTTACATAAATAGCACCATGGTTTCTTTTCCTTGTTTTGATTAGAAGAGGATTTGGGCCCACCACCCCCACCAGAGTGTTTTTGTGGGCCTGATGAAGACTCATTTTTGGATTTGTCCCCACCCTTGTCTGAAGACTTACCATCCTTCTTCTTGTTGCCATCTTTGTCACCCCCTGTATGAACTTTTCTGTTCACCCTTGTTCTGACCCATTTGTCTGCCTTCTTTCCCAATTCTTGGGGAGAGGTCAGATCAGAGTCCACCAAGTACTGGTGCAACAAATCAGACACACAATTATTAAGAATATGCTCTCTCAGGATCAAGTTATACAGGCTGTCATAATCAGTAACTTTACTGCCATGTAACCACCCCTCCAAGGCCTTCACTGAATGGTCAATGAAATCAACCCAGTCTTGTGAAGACTCCTTTTTGGTCTCTCTGAACTTTATCCTGTATTGTTCAGTGGTTAAGCCATAACCATCCAGGAGTGCATTCTTAAGAACTTTGTAATCATTAGCTTCATTTTCTTTTACAGTAAGGAGCCTATCCCTACCTTTTCCACTAAATGATAGCCACAGGATAGCAGCCCACTGCCTTTGAGGGACATCTTGTACAGCACAGGCCCTCTCAAGTGCAGCAAACCACTTGTTAATGTCATCCCCCTCCTTATAAGGGGGAACTATCTTATGCAGATTCCTGGAATCATGCTCTTTTGCAGGATGACTATGGGGAATACTGCTGCTGCCACCATGGGTTTCTAAACCCAGTTTCTGTCTCTCCTTCTCTACTTCTAAAGTCTGTCTATCCAAATCCAGCTGTTGCTTCTTGAGCTTCAGTCTGGTTTGTTCCACTCTCAATCTATTGAGCTCCCTTTCTAACAATCTGTCATCAGGGTGGGTGGGAAGGACATGCCTTGAAACAGAAGTATGGTGAGAATGGACAGAAGGAGACCTGTCCCTTACAGAGGACACCCTAACAGCTTGGCTAACAGAAACATCAGTACCACTGTGGTGTGAGTAAATGCTTTTGCTATGATGTGAGACAACACTATTTGTATGGTGTGACCCAACATCATTACCAACTATGCTAGACTGTCTAGTAATGGGCAGGCTAGGAAGTTTCTTTCCTGAATCTTTTCCTGGGGGAGTCCCTGGATCAGATTGGGAACCATTAGCTACTTTTTCAACAGATGGGGCACTTCTTGCCTTATCTTGTTCTCTAAGCATGTTAAGTAACAATTCCAAGGAAGGATTCTTCCCTACACTCTAACCTCTCTCTATGCAGAGACTCCTTGCTCCTTTCCAGCTAAGGTGATCATATGCAAGTTTGGACAGATCAACATTTTGGCCTGTGCCAGACATTTTTAGAGAGAGTTAAAGTGATAGAAAAAGAAAAAAAAAGTTTTCAGAACTTTTTAGAAAGACAGAAAAAAACTTTTTAAACTTTTAAGAACTTTTTGAAAGTTTAGAAGTACTTTTCAGCACTTAGAAAAGAGTGAAAAGAGGAAATGCAAAACTTTTTGGCTATGTGTATATACACTGACCTTGTTTTGTATATTTTTCTCTTATGAAAAGTACAATGACAAGAGTGGTAAGTAGTCTCAAAGCACTTATCCCACCGCTGCACAACCAATGTAGGAGGCTGGACTGGCTTGTAGTGAGTACCAAGGGGTACTTGCACCTTGCACCAGGCCCAGTTATCCCTTATTAGTGTATAGGGTGTCTAGCAGCTTAGGCTGATAGATAATGGTAGCTTAGCAGAGCAGCTTAGGCTGAACTAGGAGACGTGTGAAGCTACTACAGCACCACTTAGTGTCATATGCACAATATCATAAGAAAACACAATACACAGTTATACTAAAAATAAAGGTACTTTATTTTTATGACAATATGCCAAAGTATCTCAGAGTGTACCCTCAGTGAGAGGATAGGAAATATACACAAGATATATATACACAATAGCAAAAATATGCAGTATAGTCTTAGAAAACAGTGCAAACAATGTATAGTTACAATAGGATGCAATGGGGAAACATAGGGATAGGGGCAACACAAACCATATACTCCAAAAGTGGAATGTGAACCACGAATGGACCCCAAACCTATGTGACCTTGTAGAGGGTCGCTGGGACTATTAGAAAATAGTGAGAGTTAGAAAAATAACCCACCCCAAGACCCTGAAAAGTGAGTGCAAAGTGCACTAAAGTTCCCCTAAAGACAAAGAAGTCGTGTTAGAGGAATAAGGCAGGAAAGACACAAACCAACAATGCAACAATGCTGGATTTCCAATCTGGGGTACCTGTGGAACAAGGGGACCAAGTCCAAAAGTCACAAGCAAGTCGGAGATGGGCAGATGCCCAGGAAATGCCAGCTGCGGGTGCAAAGAAGCTTCTACTGGACAGAAGAAGCTGCGGTTTCTGCAGGAACCCAAAGGGCTAGAGACTTCCCCTTTGGTGGACGGATCCCTCTCGCCGTGGAGAGTCGTGCAGAAGTGTTTTCCCGCCGAAAGAACGCCAACAAGCCTTGCTAGCTGCAAATCGTGCGGTTAGCGTTTTTGGACGCTGCTGTGGCCCTGGAGGGACCAGGAGGTCGCAAATCGGACCAGGAGAGAGAGGGGACGTCGAGCAAGACAAGGAGCCCTCTCAGCAGCAGGTAGCACCCGGAGAAGTGCCAGAAACAGGCACTACGAGGATGCGTGAAACGGTGCTCACCCGAAGTCGCACAAAGAAGTCCCACGTCGCCGGAGAACAACTTAGGAGGTCGTGCAATGCAGGTTAGAGTGCCGTGGACCCAGGCTGGACTGTGCACAAAGGATTTCCGCCGGAAGTGCACGTAGGCCGGAGTAGCTGCAAAAGTCGCGGTTCCCAGCAATGCAGCCCAGCGAGGTGAGGCAAGGACTTACCTCCACCAAACTTGGACTGAAGAGTCACTGGACTGTGGGGGTCACTTGGACAGAGTTGCTGGATTCGAGGGACCTCGCTCGTCGTGCTGAGAGGAGACCCAAGGGACCTGTAATGCAGCTTTTTGGTGCCTGCGGTTGCAGGGGGAAGATTCTGTCGACCAACGGGAGATTTCTTCGGAGCTTCTGGTGCAGAGAGGAAGCAGACTACCCCCAAAGCATGCACAGACAGGAATACAGTCGAGAAGGCGGCAGGATCAGCGTTACAGAGTTGCAGTAGTCGTCTTAGCTACTTTGTTGCAGGTTTGCAGGCTTCCAGCGCGGTCAGCAGTCGATTCCTTATCAGAAGGTGAAGAGAGAGATGCAGAGGAACTCGGCTGAGCTCTTGCATTCGTTATCTAAGGAATCCCAGAGACAGAGACCCTAAATAGCCAGAAAAGAGGGTTTGGCCACTTAGGAGAGAGGATAGGCTAGCAACACCTGAAGGAGCCTATCACAAGGAGTCTCTGACGTCACCTGGTGGCACTGGCCACTCAGAGCAGTCCAGTGTGCCAGCAGCACCTCTGTTTCCAAGATGGCAGAGGTCTGGAGCACACTGGAGGAGCTATATGTAGTGCACGCGTGTAATGGTGTCCCCGCACTCACAAAGTTCAGGGAATTGGCTCTGAACAATGTGGGGGCACCTTGGCTAGTGCCAGGGTGCCCTCACACTAAGTAACTTTGCACCTAACCTTTACCAGGTAAAGGTTAGACATATAGGTGACTTATGAGTTACTTAAGTGCAGTGTAAAATGGCTGTGAAATAACGTGGACGTTATTTCACTCAGGCTGCAGTGGCAGGCCTGTGTAAGATTTGTCAGAGCTCCCTATGGGTGGCAAAAGAAATGCTGCAGCCCATAGGGATCTCCTGGAACCCCAATACCCTGGGTACCTCAGTACCATATACTGGGGAATTATAAGGGTGTTCCAGTAAGCCAATGTAAATTGGTAAAATTGGTCACTAGCCTCTCAGTGACAATTTGAAAGAAATGAGAGAGCATAACCACTGAGGTTCTGATTAGCAGAGCCTCAGTGAGACAGTTAGTCACTACACAGGTAACACATTCAGGCACACTTATGAGCACTGGGGCCCTGGTGAACAGGGTCCCAGTGACACATACAACTAAAACAACATATATACAGTGAAAAATGGGGGTAGCATGCCAGGCAAGATGGTACTTTCCTACACATACCAATGGCTGAAATTTGTAAAGCAGCCACTTGGTCAACACCGCATACATTTACCATGCATTACTTTGTAGATGTGTTAGCAACACAGCAGGCCACAGTAGGACAGGCTGTACTAAGAACACTATTTCAAACTACTTCAACTCCTACTGGCTGACCACTGCTTATGGGAGGTAAAACTGCTTTGTAATCTATGCATAGCATGTGTATCTGCAGCTACACATGCCATCGAACGGAAAATGTCACTTACCCGGTGTACATCTGTTCGTGGCATGTTCCGCCGCAGATTCACATGCACCCTCCCACCTGCCCGGGAGCCTGTAGCCGTTTAAGTTCAACATTCACTTGTACACATATATATATATATATATATATTCGATGGCATGTGTAGCTGCAGATACACATGCTGTGCACTGTTCCTGCCATCTAGTGTTGGGCTCGGAGTGTTACAAGTTGTTTTTCTTCGAAGAAGTATTTTCGAGTCACGGGACCGAGTGACTCCTCCCTTTCGGCTCTATTACGCATGGGCATCGACTCCATCTTAGATTGTTTTCTTTCCACCATCGGGTTTTGACGTGTTCCTCTTCACTCCGTGTATTCGAATCGGAAAAAGACTAAATTCACTGAAAATTGTCGGTATTGTTTTCGATCGCGAAACATTTAGCATCAACACCGGCGAAACACAGCTTCGGTGGCTCTTCGGGTTTCCGCGCCCTGCCTGGGCCTGGTCGGCCCGACTGCAGAAAACGTCGAAGCCTAATGGACCGGACCCCATTCTGTTTCTGCCCACAGTGCCACGCCAAGTATCCCTACACAGACCAACACCTGGTCTGTAATCTGTGTTTGTCACCGGACCACCGAGAAGATACTTGCGAGGCCTGCAGGTCCTTTCGATTGAAGAAGACCTTGAGGAATCGGAGAGCGAGGCGACTGCAAATGGCGTCGAAGAGTTCAGAGCACCTCAATGTCGAGGAAGAGGAGATGGCTATCTCCATCCAAGATTCGGATGACTCAGATGCAGACCGACCACCCACAGCAGGCCAACACGTGAGTACGCCTGCCCCGACCCAAGGCCAGAGTCACTCCAAGACAAAACATAAGGCCTCGGGGATGCCACTGTCGGAAGGCCATGGCTTGACTCATAAGAAATCAAGAGGTGACTGAGCAACACCTTCGGCACCGAAAAAGGCCAAATCCGTGCCAAAGCCGAGAACCTGTGACAGAAAGAGCTCGACATTGACTCGTCAAGTCGGCGAAGCCTCGAAAGAGTCTTTTGGAGCCGAGGCCTATTGTCAGCATGGGCATTTCGGTGCTGAAAAAAACGGCTTCAGAGCCGAAAAAAGCCTTGTACACCGAGGAACATGGACTCTCAAAACAACTAAAAGAGAGACACAGATTTGAGGAGGAACTTCACCAAATGGTGGAGTTTGATGAAACACAGACAAGGATACAGATCCATAAGGATACTGAGAAGATCCAAACTGCACCTCCTCTCAAATTCAAAAGGAAACTGGCTTTCCAAGGATGGTCAGACACTGAGCAGCCAAAGGCTAAAGTGCCCAGAGAAAAATCTCTGTCACGCCAATTTTCCCCAGAACATTCTCCTCCACATTCTCCGCATAGAACAATGTCACCTATTGCAACACCTACTGCACAATCACCCACACACACTTTGCAGTCGCAAGAGGATACAGACCACCACGATCCCCCGGTGTCGGACAATAGCCCAGAGTGCTATCCTTCGAAACTCTCTCCACCCGAAGATAGCACCTCATACACTTAAGTCTTGGCTCGGGCTGCCGCATTTCACATTGTGAGCATGCACACAAAGCCATTGGAGGACGACTTTCTCTTTAATACTTTGTCCACAATGCATGCTTCCTATCAAAGTCTTCCTATGCTCCCAAGCATGCTTAAACATGCCCAACAAATTTTTCAGGAACCCCGTGAAAGGTAGAGCCATTACACCACGGGTGGAAAAGAAATACAAGCCACCAATGTCGGACCCAGTGTTCATCACACAGCAGCTGCCCCCAGACTCTGTAGTGGTTGGAGCTGCGAGAAAGAGAGCCAACTCGCAGACATCTGGAGATGCACCACCTCCAGGTAAGGAGAGTAGGAAGTTTGACGTGGCAGGAAAGAGAGTAGCGTCACAAGCTGCCAATCAGTGGCGCATAGCAAACTCTCAGGCCCTTCTTGCACGATATGACCAAGCTCACTGGGACGAGATGAGCAATATCATCCAACATCTCCCCAAGGAATACCAGATAAGAGCTCAGCAAGTGGTAGAGGAGGGACAAGCAATATCTAATAATCAGAGACGATATGCATTGGATTCTGCTGACACTGCCGCAAGAACAGTGAACACTGCAGTGACAATTAGAGGCCATGCTTGGCTGAGATCCTCAGGTTTCAAACCAGAGATTCAACAGGCTGTCCTCAATATGCCATTCAATCAGCAACAGCTATTTGGCACACAAGTAGACACGCCATTGAAAAAAATGAAAAAGGACACGGATACGGCCAAAGCAATGGGAGCGCTCTATTCGTCCCAATACAGAGGGACATTCAAAAAACCACAGTATAGGGGAGGTTTTAGACCACAGTCATCAGAAACATCCACCTCTCAACCAAAACCCTCCTACCAATCACAATATCAGAGAGGGGGGTTTCGCGGGTCCTTCAGGGGACAATTCCCAAGGTCCAGAGGAAAATTCCAAACCACAAAGCAGGCCACTAATACCAAGCAGTGACTTGCCCATCACCCTTCCCCAACACACATCCCCGGTGGGAGGAAGACTGGAAATGTTCCACAATCAATGGTCAAACATAACAACGGACACCTGGGTTCTATCAATTATCCAACATGGTTACTGCATAGAATTCACACATTTTCCTCCCGATATTCCCCCAAGAGCGCACAAACTGTTGTCGCAACATCTAACACTGTTACAAACAGAGGTACAGGCATTATTGACAAAACAAGCCATAGAACTAGTACCTCATCAACAAAAAGGAACAGGGGTCTATTCCCTGTACTTCCTTATTCCCAAAAAGGACAAAACACTAAGACCAATTTTAGATCTCAGGACTCTCAACCTATTCATCAAATCGGAACACTTTCACATGGTGACACTACAAGATGTAGTCCCATTACTAAAACAGGGAGAATACATGTCAACACTGGATTTAAAAGATGCATATTTTCATATACCCATCCATCCATCCATCTCACAGAAAATACCTCAGGTTCGTTATACAAGGAAAACATTACCAATTCAAAGTATTACCCTTCGGGATAACAACAGCCCCCAGAGTATTTACAAAATGCCTTGCCGTGGTAGCGGCATACATAAGGAGACAACACATGCATGTATTCCCATATCTCGACGATTAGCTAATAAAGGCCAACACTCAACAGCAGTGTCAAAATCACACATGTTACGTAATAGATACCCTACACACACTAGGGTTATCTATAAATTACCAAAAATCACACTTGCAATCATCCCAAATTCAGCAATACTTGGGAGCTACACTCAACACTCAAAAAGCGATTGCCAGTCCAAGCCCACAAAGGGTACAATCATTCCACACCATGGTGCCAAAAATACAACCAAATCAGCATTACACAGTCAGATTGGTGATGAAACTCCTAGGCATGATGGCATCATGCATCGCGATTGTCCCAAACGCAAGGTTACACATGCGGCCCTTGCAGCAGTGCCTTGCACAACAATGGTCACAAGCACGGGGTCAACTTCAAGATCTAGTGTTGGTAGACCGCCAAACATACATGTCCCTTCAGTGGTGGCATTCCACAAATCTAAACAAAGGGCGGCCGTTTCAAGACCCTGTGCCTCAGACCATAGTTACAACAGATGCATCAATGATTGGCTGGGGAGCTCACCTCAACAATCACAACACTCAAGGACAATGGGATTCACAACACAAACAGCTACACATAAATCACTTAGAGCTGTTAGCTGCCTTCCTAGCACTCAAAGCTTTTCAGCCTCTCCTTATTCACAAGAATGTCCTGATCAAAACAGACATGACCACCATGTATTACCTAAACAAACAAGGAGGGACACATTCGTCCCAACTCTCCCTCCTAACTCAAAAATGTGGAAATGGGCAATACACAATCAAATTCACCTGGCAGCACAATACATTCCAGGCATACACAACCAGCTAGCGGATGTTTTCAGCAGAAATCATCAACAGACACACGAGTGGGAGATTCACCCCTCAAGTACTTCAAAAATACTTTCAACAATGGGGAACACCACACATAGATCTGTTCGTCACCAGCGAAAACGCAAAATGCTAAAACTTTGCTTCCAGATACCCACATCCCCTATCCAAGGGCAATGCTCTATGGATGAATTGGTCAGGGATATTTGTTTATGCTTTTCCCCCCTCTCCCGCTCATTCCATTTCTAGTCAACAAATTGCGTCAAACCACGCTCAATCTGATACTCATAGCGCCAACGTGGGCACGTCAGCCGTGGTACACAACACTTTTAGACCTGTCAGTAGTACCAAACTCCCAAACAGACCAGATCTGTTGACACAAAACAAAGGGCAACACAATCTAGCGATTTGGCTCCTGAGATCATAGAATTTGGGTATTTACAACTACCAACTGAATGTATGGAAGTAATTAAGCAAGCAAGAAAACCCACTACCAGACAGTGCTATGCCAACAAATAGAAAAGATTTGTATATTACTGTCAGTCTAACCAAATTGCCCCTATTTCAGCATCAATACAAGATACTGTATGTCATTTGCAAAAATCTAATTTAGCATTCTCTTCCATAAAAATACATCTCACTGCAATTTCTGCATATTTGCAAAATATACAGTGCACATCTTTATTTAGAGTACCTGTTGTCAAAGCTTTCATGGAAGGCTTAAAATGCATCATTCCACCCAGAAACACCTCCAGTTCCTTCTTGGAATTTAAACATAGTGCTTATGCGACTTATGGGCCCACCATTTGAACCGATGCACTCATGTCAACTGCAATTTTTAACATGGAAAGTTGCCTTCCTAGTCGCAATTACATCATTGCAAAGAGTTAGTGAAATTCAAGCTTTCACTATTGAATAACCATTCATACAGGTACACAAACATAAAGTTGTACTACGAACTAACCCTAAACTTCTTCCTAAAGTAGTATCACCTTTTCATACCAATCAAACAGTGGAACTACCAGTCTTCTTCCCACAACCAGATTCTGTAGCAGAAAGAGCTCTACATACATTAGACATTAAAAGAGCTCTAATGTACTATATAGATAGAACAAGACCATTCAGGAAAACTAAACAGTTATTTGTAGCTTTTCAAAAACCTCATACTGGTGACCCCATTTCAAAACAAGGTTTAGCAAGATGGATAGTAAGATGCATCCAAACTTGTTACCTTAAAGCTAAAAGACAACTCTTAGTTGTTCCTAAAGCCCATTCCACAAGGAAGAAAGGTGCAACAATGGCCTTTTTAGGAAATATACCAATGGCTGAAATATGTAAAGCAGCTACTTGGTCAACACCACATACATTTACTAAACACTATTGTGTAGATGTTTTAGCAACACAGCAAGCCACAGTAGGCCAAGCTGTACTCAGAACATTATTTCAAACAACTTCAACTCCTACAGGCTAACTACTCTTTTATGGGAGGACAAACTGCTTTGTAGTCTATGCACAGCATGTGTATCTGCAGCTACACATGCCATCGAATGGAAAATGTCACCTACCCAGTGTACATCTGTTTGTGGCATGTTTCGCTGCAGATTCACATGCACCCTCCCACCTCCCCGGAAGCCTGTAGTCGTTTAACCACTTCGCTGACAGGCCTTTTCCCCCTCCTGTGCCAGGCCTTTTTTTGCCTATTTGGGGCAGTTCGCGCTTAGGCCCGCATAACTTTTTGTCCACATAAGCTAACCAAGCCAAATTTGCGTCCTTTTTTTCCAACATCCTAGGGATTCTGGAGGTACCCAGACTTTGTGGGTTCCCCTGAAAGAGGCCAAGAAATTGGCCAAAATACAGGGAAAATTTTGTTTTTTTCAAAAAAATTGGAAAAAGTGGCTGCAGAAGAAGGCTTGTGGTTTTTCCCCTGAAAATGGCATCAACAAAGGGTTTGCGGTGCTAAACTCAGCAGCTTCCCAGCTTTCAGGAACAGGCAGACTTGAATCAGAAAACCCAATTTTTCAACACAATTTTGGCATTTTTCTGGGACATACCCCATTTTTGCAATTTTTTGTGCTTTCAGCCTCCTTCCAGTCAGTGACAGAAATGGGCATGAAACCAATGCTGGATCCCAGAAACCTAAACATTTCTGAAACCTAGACAAAATTCTGAATTCAGCAAGGGGTCATTTGTGTAGATCCTACAAGGGTTTCCTACAGAAAATAACAACTGAAAAAGAAAAATATTGAAATTTAGGTGAAAAAAACATAAATGTTTCTCTACGTTTTACTCTGTAACTTTTCCCTGCAATGTCAGATTATCGAAAGCAATATACCGTTACGTCTGCTGGACTCCTCTGGTTGCGGGGATATATAGGGCTTGTAGGTTCATCAAGAACCCGAGGAACCCAGAGCCAATAAATGAGCTGCACCCTGACGTGCGTTTTCATTCTATAACGGGTATACAGCAATTCATTTGCTGAAATATAAAGAGTAAAAAATTGCTATCAAGAAAACCTTTGTATTTCCAAAAAGGGCACAAGATAAGGTGTTGAGGAGCAGTGGTTATTTGCACATCTCTGAATTCCGGGGTGACCATACTAGCATGTGAATTACAGGGCTTTTCTCAAATAGATGTCTTTTTTACACACTCTCCTATATTTGGAAGGAAAAAATGTAGAGAAAGACAAGGGGCAATAACACTTGTTTTGCTAATCTATGTTCCCCCAAGTCTCCCGATAAAAATGATACCTCACTTGTGTGGGTAGGCCTAGCGCCCGCGACAGGAAACGCCCCAAAGCGCAACGTGGACACATCCAAATTTTTGGAAGACAACAGAGGTGTTTTTTGCGAAGTGCCTACCTGTAGATTTTGGCCTCTAGCTCAGCCGGCACCTAGGGAAACCTACCAAACCTGTGCATTTCTGAAAACTAGAGACCTAGGGGAATCCAAGGAGGGGTGACTTGCGGGTCTCGGACCAGGTTCTGTTACCCAGAATCCTTTGCAAACCTCAAAATTTGGCTAAAAAAAACACATGTTCCTCACATTTCTGTGGCAGAAAGATCTGGAATCTGAGAGGAGCCACAAATTTCCTTTCTCCCAGCGTTCCCCCAAGTCTCCCGATAAAAATGATACCTCACTTGTGTGGGTAGGCCTAGCGCCCGCAACAGGAAACGCCCCAAAGCGCAACGTGGACACATCCAAATTTTTGGAAGACAACAGAGGTGATTTTTGCGAAGTGCCTACCTGTAGATTTTGGCCTCTAGCTCAGCCGGCACCTAGGGAAACCTACCAAACCTGTGCATTTCTGAAAACTAGAGACCTAGGGGAATCCAAGGAGGGGTGACTTGCGGGGCTCGGACCAGGTTCTGTTACCCAGAATCCTTTGCAAACCTCAAAATTTGGCTAAAAAAACACATGTTCCTCACATTTCTGTGTCTGAAAGTTCTGGAATCTGAGAGGAGCCACAAATTTCCTTCCACCCAGGGTTGCCCCAAGTCTCCCGATAAAAATGATACCTCACTTGTGTGGGTAGGCCTAGTGCCGGCGACAGGAAACACCCCAAAGCGCAACGTGGACACATCCTAAATTTTGGAAAAAAACAGAGGTGTTGTTTGCGAAGTGCCTACCTGTAGATTTTGGCCTCTAGCTCAGCCGGCACCTAGGGAAACCTACCAAACCTGTGCATTTCTGAAAACTAGAGACCTAGGGGAATCCAAGGAGGGGTGACTTGCGGGGCTCCGACCAGGTTCTGTTACCCAGAATCCTTTGCAAACCTCAAAATTTGGCTAAAAAAACACATGTTCCTCACATTTCTGTGGCAGAAAGTTCTGGAATCTGAGAGGAGCTACAAATTTCCTTCCACCCAGCGTTCCCCCAAGTCTCCCGATAAAAATGATACCTCACTTGCGTGGGTAGGCCTAGCGCCGGCGACAGGAAACACCCCAAAGCGCAACGTGGACACATCCTAAATTTTGGAAAAAAACAGAGGTGTTTTTTGCGAAGTGCCTACCTGTAGATTTTGGTCTCTAGCTCAGCCGGCACCTAGGGAAACCTACCAAACCTGTGCATTTCTGAAAACTAGAGACCTAGGGGAATCCAAGGAGGGGTGACTTGCGGGGCTCGGACCAGGTTCTGTTACCCAGAATCCTTTGCAAACCTCAAAATTTGGCTAAAAAAACACATGTTCCTCACATTTCTGTGTCAGAAAGTTCTGGAATCTGAGAAGAGCTACAAATTTCCTTCCACCCAGCGTTCCCCCAAGTCTCCCGATAAAAATGATACCTCATTTGTGTGGGTAGGCCTAGTGCCGGCGACAGGAAACACCCCAAAGCGCAACGTGGACACATCCTAAATTTTGGAAAAAAACAGAGGTGTTTTTTGCGAAGTGCCTACCTATAGAGTTTGGCCTCTAGCTCAGCCGGCACCTAGGGAAACCTACCAAACCTGTGCATTTCTGAAAACTAGAGACCTAGGGGAATCCAAGGAGGGGTGACTTGCGGGGCTCGGACCAGGTTCTGTTACCCAGAATCCTTTGCAAACCTCAAAATTTGGCTAAAAAAAACACATGTTCCTCACATTTCTGTGGCAGAAAGATCTGGAATCTGAGAGGAGCCACAAATTTCCTTTCTCCCAGCGTTCCCCCAAGTCTCCCGATAAAAATGATACCTCACTTGTGTGGGTAGGCCTAGCGCCCGCAACAGGAAACGCCCCAAAGCGCAACGTGGACACATCCAAATTTTTGGAAGACAACAGAGGTGATTTTTGCGAAGTGCCTACCTGTAGATTTTGGCCTCTAGCTCAGCCGGCACCTAGGGAAACCTACCAAACCTGTGCATTTCTGAAAACTAGAGACCTAGGGGAATCCAAGGAGGGGTGACTTGCGGGGCTCGGACCAGGTTCTGTTACCCAGAATCCTTTGCAAACCTCAAAATTTGGCTAAAAAAACACATGTTCCTCACATTTCTGTGTCTGAAAGTTCTGGAATCTGAGAGGAGCCACAAATTTCCTTCCACCCAGGGTTGCCCCAAGTCTCCCGATAAAAATGATACCTCACTTGTGTGGGTAGGCCTAGTGCCGGCGACAGGAAACACCCCAAAGCGCAACATGGACACATCCTAAATTTTGGAAAAAAACAGAGGTGTTGTTTGCGAAGTGCCTACCTGTAGATTTTGGCCTCTAGCTCAGCCGGCACCTAGGGAAACCTACCAAACCTGTGCATTTCTGAAAACTAGAGACCTAGGGGAATCCAAGGAGGGGTGACTTGCGGGGCTCGGACCAGGTTCTGTTACCCAGAATCCTTTGCAAACCTCAAAATTTGGCTAAAAAAACACATGTTCCTCACATTTCTGTGTCAGAAAGTTCTGGAATCTGAGAGGAGCTACAAATTTCCTTCCACCCAGCGTTCCCCCAAGTCTCCCGATAAAAATGATACCTCACTTGCGTGGGTAGGCCTAGCGCCGGCGACAGGAAACACCCCAAAGCGCAACGTGGACACATCCTAAATTTTGGGAAAAAACAGAGGTGTTTTTTGCGAAGTGCCTACCTGTAGATTTTGGCCTCTAGCTCAGCCGGCACCTAGGGAAACCTACCAAACCTGTGCATTGCTGAAAACTAGAGACCTAGGGGAATCCAAGGAGGGGTGACTTGCGGGGCTCGGACCAGGTTCTGTTACCCAGAATCCTTTGCAAACCTCAAAATTTGGCTAAAAAAACACATGTTCCTCACATTTCTGTGGCAGAAAGTTCTGGAATCTGAGAGGAGCTACAAATTTCCTTCCACCCAGCGTTCCCCCAAGTCTCCCGATAAAAATGATACCTCACTTGCGTGGGTAGGCCTAGCGCCGGCGACAGGAAACACCCCAAAGCGCAACGTGGACACATCCTAAATTTTGGAAAAAAACAGAGGTGTTTTTTGCGAAGTGCCTACCTGTAGATTTTGGCCTCTAGCTCAGCCGGCACCTAGGGAAACCTACCAAACCTGTGCATTTCTGAAAACTAGAGACCTAGGGGAATCCAAGGAGGGGTGACTTGCGGGGCTCGGACCAGGTTCTGTTACCCAGAATCCTTTGCAAACCTCAAAATTTGGCTAAAAAAACACATGTTCCTCACATTTCTGTGTCAGAAAGTTCTGGAATCTGAGAGGAGCTACAAATTTCCTTCCACCCAGCGTTCCCCCAAGTCTCCCGATAAAAATGATACCTCACTTGTGTGGGTAGGCCTAGTGCCGGCGACAGGAAACACCCCAAAGCGCAACGTGGACACATCCTAAATTTTGGAAAAAAACAGAGGTGTTTTTTGCGAAGTGCCTACCTATAGAGTTTGGCCTCTAGCTCAGCCGGCACCTAGGGAAACCTACCAAACCTGTGCATTTCTGAAAACTAGAGACCTAGGGGAATCCAAGGAGGGGTGACTTGCGGGGCTCGGACCAGGTTCTGTTACCCAGAATCCTTTGCAAACCTCAAAATTTGGCTAAAAAAACACATGTTCCTCACATTTCGGTGACAGAAAGTTCTGGAATCTAAGAGGAGCCACATATTTCCTTCCACCCAGCGTTCCCCCAAGTCTCCCGATAAAAATGATACCTCACTTGTGTGGGTAGGCCTAGCGCCCGCGACAGGAAATGGCCCAAAACACAACCTGGACACATCACATTTTTTCATAGAAAACAGGGCCTACCTGTGGATTTTTGCCTCTAGCTCAGCCGGCACCTGGGGAAACCTAGCAAACCAGCGCATTTATGAAAACTAGAAACCCAGGGGAATCCAAGATGGGGTGAATTGTGGGGCTCTGACCAGGTTCTGTTACCCAGAATCCTTTGCAAACCTCAAAATTTGGCTAACAAAACATGTTTTCCTCACATTTCAGTGACAGAAAGTTCTGGAATCTGAGAGGAGCCACAAATTTCCTTCCACCTAGCTTTCCCCCAAGTCTCCCGATAAAAATTATACCTCACTGGTGTGGGTAGGCCTAGCGCCCGCGACAGGAAATGGCCCAAAACACAACGTGGACACATCACATTTTTTCATAGAAAACAGTGCCTACCTGTGGATTTTGGCCTCTAGCTCAGCCGGGCCCAGGGGGGGGCAGAAATGGCCTAAAATAAATTTGTCCCCAACCCCCCTGCCCCCCCGGGAGCGACCCTTGCCTATGGGGTCGCCCCCCCTTGCGTGACATTGGTGCCAAAAAAAAAATCCCCGGTGCCTAGTGGTTTCTGCCCCCCTTGGGGCAGATTGACCTACAATCGGCCAATCTGCCCCCAAGGGGGGCAGAAATGGTCTAAATACAATTTGCCCCCAGTCGAGCGACTCTTGCCTAATGGGTCGCTCCCCATCTCTACAAAAACAAACAAACAAACAAAAAAAAAACACAAAAAAAACAATTTGCCCTGGTGCCTAGAGGTTTCTGCCCCCCCGGGGGCAGATCGGCCTAATACCAATAGGCCGATCTGCCCCCAGGGGGGGCAGAAATGGCCTAAAATAAATTTGCCCCCTCAACCCCCCCGGGGAGCGACCCTTGCCTGCAAGGTCGCTCCCCTTGCGTGACGGCGCAAAAAAAAGATCCCTGGTGCCTAGTGGTTTCTGCCCCCCTTGGGGGCAGATTGACCTACAATCGGCCAATCTGCCCCCAAGGGTGGCAGAAATGGTCTAAATACAATTTGCCCCCCAGGGGAGCGACCCTTGCCTAATGCGTCGCTCCCCATCTCTAAAAAAACAAACAAACCAAAAAAAAAACCCCACAAAAAAAAATTTTCCCTGGCGCCTAAAGGTTTCTGCCCCCCCCCCCCCCCGGGGGCAGATCGGCCTAATACTAATAGGCCGATCTGCCCCCAGGGGGGCAGAAATGGCCTAAAATAAATTTGCCCCCCCCCCCCCCCCCCGGGGAGCGACCCTTGCCTGCAAGGTCGCTCCCCTTGCGTGACGGCGCAAAAAAAAGATCCCTGGTGCCTAGTGGTGTCTGCCCCCATTGGGGGCAGATTGACCTACAATCGGCCAATCTGCCCCCAAAGGGGGCAGAAATGGTCTAAATACAATTTGCCCCCCAGGGGAGCGGCCCTTGCCTAATGCGTCGCTCCCCATCTCTAAAAAAACAAACAAACAAAAAAAAAAAACACAAAAAAACTATTTGCCCAGGCGCCTAGAGGTTTCTGCCCCCCCTGTGGGCAGATCGGCCTAATACCAATAGGCCGATCTGCCCCCAGGGGGGGCAGAAATGGCCTAAAATAAATTTGCCCCCCTCACTAACCCCCCCCCCCCCCCCCCCGGGGAGCGACCCTTGCCTACAAGTTCGCTCCCCTTGCGTGACGGCGCAAAAAACAGATCCCTGGTGCCTAGTGGTTTCTGCCCCCCTTGGGGGCAGATTGACCTACAATCGGCCAGTCTGCCCCCAAGGGGGCCAGAAATGGTCTAAATACAATTTGCCCCCCAGGGGGGCGACCCTTGCCTAATGCGTCGCTCCCCATCTCTAAAAAAACAAACAAACCAAAAAAAAACACAAAAAAACTATTTGCCCAGGCGCCTAGAGGTTACTGCCCCCCCTGTGGGCAGATCGGCCTAATACTAATAGGCCGATCTGCCCCCAGGGGGGGCAGAAATGGCCTAAAATAAATTTGCCCCCCTCACCCCCCCCCGGGGAGCGACCCTTGCCTACAAGGTCGCTCCCCTTGCGTGACGGCGCAAAAAAAAGATCCCTGGTGCCTAGTGGTTTCTGCCCCCCTTGGGGGCAGATTGACCTAAAATCGGCCGATCTGCCCCCAAAGCGGGCAGAAATGGCCTAAATACAATTTGCCCCTCCAGGGGAGCGACCCTTGCCTAAGGGGACGCTCCCCATCTGTAAAACACAACAACAACAAAAATCCCTGGTGCCTAGTGGTTTCTGCCCCCCGGGGGGGCAGATCGGCCTAATAAAAATAGGCTGATCTGCCCCCATGGGGGACAGAAATGGCCTAAAATAAATTTGCCCCCCAAGGGAACGACCCTTGCCTAAGGGGTCGCTCCCCTTACGTGAAAAACAAACAAACAAAAAAAACTCCCTGGTGTCTAGTGGTTTCTGCCCCCCTTGGGGGCAGATTGGCCTCATAAAAATAAGCCAATCTGCCCCCAAAGGGGGCAGAAATGGCCTAAATATAATTTCCCCCTATGGGAGCGACCCTTGCCTAAGGGGTCGCATCCCACACCTAATAAACAAAAGAAAACAAATAAAACAACAAACCAAAAAAAAGTATCCCTGGTGTCTAGAGGTTTCTGCCCCCGGGGGGGCAGAAAAGGCCTTAAAAAAAAATGACCCCCTGGGAGCGACCCTTGCCCACGGGGTCGCTCCCTTCTGTCAATTTCATAGAAAAAAAAAAATCCCTGGTGTCTAGTGGGGTTTCAAAAGCCGGATTGCAAGCAATCCGGCTTTTGAAACCCTCAGAGAGACTTCAAAGGGAAGGAAATACATTTCCTTCCCTTTGAAGCCCCTCCGGGCCTCCCCCACGTGATCGAAAGAGAAATGCTGAGCATTTCTCTTTCGATCGCGCTGGAAGCTCTGCTTCCAGCGCGATGGGGGAGGTTGTGTGATTGTCAGCGCGCGCTCGCGCGCTGACGTCACGGGGGGGTGTGGGGGGGGGGTCGGGGGTTGAAGGGGAAGGGATTCCCCGGTCAGCCCTGACCTAGGGGGGTGGGGGGGGCGGCCCTCGGGAAGTAGGCTGACATTATGAAACGCCGCTGCCCTAGACACCACCTGCGCGTAGGCTGTACTATCTTCTGGTGGTGACGGTCTAGCTGGATAACAGTCAGGACTATTATCTAAAACTGGCGCATCATGAAGATCCCACGAGTCTGGATCGTCCTGACTCATCCCTGTATGAGTCAGGGATTGCATCATTGGTGGAGTGGCTACTGGTGATGGTTGCGGAGAGCGTTGTGGGGACGGTGGCGGGCTTACTTGTTTAGCCACTTTTGCCTGTGGCTGCTTGTCTTTCCCCTGGAAGGCAAGTTTGCGTTTCATTCTAATAGGAGGGAGAGTGCTGATCTTCCCCGTTTCTTTTTGGATGTGGAGCCTTCTTTGGGTGTAGTCTGGCTCCATTGTCTGTAGTTCCTGTCCAAATCTGTGTGTTTTCATTTGTGAGGACAGTCCTTGTTCCTCTGTGTAGGAACTTGCTTTCGGTTCCGAGGCCGGATGTTTCGGTATCAAAACCTTTTCGGCTGCTTTTTTTCCAGTTCCGACGAAACCTTTTTTATTTTCAGCGTCGTGGTCTCTCGGTGCCGACTTATTTCGGTTCCGCTGTCTCGGTGCCGAACTTGCTTGGAGCCGCTGTCTCGGGCCCGAGATTGCTGAGTGGCGGTATCTCGACCGGAGTCGGATGACTTCGACACCAGCGTGCCCTTTTTCGGTGCCGATGATCGGTCACCTATTTTTCGGGTTAAGCCATGGCCTGTTGGCGTCCCCTGGGCTTTTGTGGTGTTCTCGTGAGTTTTATGTTTCAACGTCTTACTCACGGTTTTCGGCGTTTCTTCTGGATCGAGCTCATCCGAGTCCGACTCCTCGAAACGCCCTTGGCCTGTCGGCGCCGACGCCATCTGCAGTCTTCTCGCTCTTCGGTCCCTTAATGTCTTTCTGGACCGAAACGCTCGAGAGGCTTCACAAGTATCTTCCTTGTGCTCTGGAGACAAACACAAGTTACAGACCAGATGCTGATCTGTATACGGATACTTGTTGTGACATTTTGGGCAGAAGCGGAATGGGGTCCGTTCCATCAGCCTTGAAGAGACACGTGGCCAGGCCGACCAGGCCCCGACGGGGGATCGAAAAAACCCCGAAGGGCCACTGGAGCTCTTCAAAATCGGTGTCGATCTGTTATAACTAACCCGATACCGAATGCAAACAATACCGACGATTTTTCCGAGATTCTAACTAACTTTCCGAACCGAAACACGGAGCGAAAAGGAACACGTCCGAACCCGATGGCGGAAAAAAAACAATCTAAGATGGAGTCGACGCCCATGCGCAATGGAGCCGAAATGGGAGGAGTCACTCGATCCCGTGACTCGAAAACACTTCTTCAAAGAAAAACAACTTGTAACACTCCGAGCCCAACACTAGATGGCAGATGTATGCACAGCATGTGTATCTGCAGCGGAACATGCCACGAACAGATGTACACTGGGTAGGTGACATTTTCCATATATATATATATATATAGATATATATATATATACACACACTCTCTCTCTCTCTCTCCCTCGCCAGATATCCCTCAGATTATATATATTCAAGCCTAACTGAAGCACCTTTATAAACTTTATTGTCTTAAAAACTATTGAACAGATTTACACCAAACAAACATATGGAGACTCCTCGAGTAAAGATCTATCTGCCAAATGTGCTTCAGTTCTGTTCAGCTATTTTTCCTTTACCAAAGGGCAAACATTCTTATGGAATTAAATTGAGAAATGGCACGTATGTGAACTTCTTCTTCTTGTTCTTAGCCACTGCATATGGATCTGCACAAAACATGCCATGAAAAACCCAAAGAGGATGTACTTTTTATTCTTGAAATGTTGTGTGCAGATTTTTCAAATATATTGAGGAAAAAAATATTTTTCTTTGTAAAGTCTGGCTTACCCATAAGTATACTGGTGTTCTCTCCACTGAAATATATAATATTGGTAACACAGCGAGTAGGAGTGGTAGCATCGGGAAGCAGGTGGTTCTGAAAAGAGCCCGTTTGGATAGGGAATTGGTGGAGGGAACTAGGGAGCACATGCACTTTGCTTGTTTGCTAAATGTTAATTGAAAATAAATCCTCTCAGGTATACAATGAAAGGCTAAACGTCAGTCGGTCAGACCACTGTAGGAAAGTAGCCTCTTTTTGTGTGTTTTGACTGTGTTTACTGGGATCCTGCTAACCAGGACCCAAGTAACTGTGCTCTTCCTCTGGATTTGGTTGTCCCTAACTTTTTATACTCTAAGGTTGGCATACTGGTGCCTCCATATAAGTCCCTAGTATATAGTACCTAGGTACCCATGGCATTTGGGCACCAGGGGTTCCCCATGGGCTGCAGCATGTACTATGCGACCCATGGGAGCCCATGCAAAGTGTGTCTGCAGGCCTGCCATTGCAGCCTGCGTGAAAAGGTGTGTGCACCCTTTCACTACAGGTCAATGCACCAGGTCACTAAAAGTCACCCCTGTGGTAAGCCCTACTGGCCTAGAGGGCAGGGCACAGATACTTGTGTGTGAGGGCACCTCTGCGTGAGCAGGTGCCCCTGCGAACTCCAGCTCCATAACACTGTACTTCGTAAGTGCGGAAAATCCATTTTACCCGTGTACTGGACACAAGTCACTATCTGTGTCCAGCTACATAATGGTAACTCCAAACCTGGGCATGTTTGGTATCAAGCATGTCGGAATCATATCCCAGTACTGTTGCCAGTATTGGTTGTATGATTCCATGCACTCTGGGGCTCCTTCAAGGACCCCCAGCATTGCTCCTACCAGCTTTCTGAGTTTTTTTTCTGGGCAGCCCACGCTGCTACCACCCCTCAAACTAGTTTCTGCCATCCTGCTGCTTGACCGGCTCATTCCCAGGAAGGCAGAACAAAGGATTTCCTTTGGGAGGCGGGGGGTAACACCCACTCCCTTTGGAAATAGGTGTTACATGGCTTGGGAGGGGTAGCCTCCCCAAGCCACTGGTATGCTTTGAAGGGCACATTTGGTGCCCTCCTTGCATAAACCAGTCTGCACCAGTTCCGGGACCTCCAGTCCCTGCTCTAGTGCAAAACTTGACAACCCTGTCCATCACCACCCCAGTTCTGGTGCCCAGAGCTCATCCAGATGGCCCTCTGATTCTGCTATCTTGAATCCAAGGTGGGCAAAGGCCTCTGGGAGCATCTCAGTTTGCCAGGTCAAGCAGGTGATGTCACAGCCCCCTCCTGATAGGTGGTCACCTAACTAGGTGACCAAACCCCCTTCTATGGCTATTTAGGGTCTTCTTCTTGGGTGGGTTCTCAGATTCGATGTGCAAGACTCCAGCAGGATTCCTCTGCATGTTTACTTTGACTTCTGGCCACTGGAACCGCAACTGGACTCCACAGGTACCAACAGTCTGCAGCTACAGCGACGACTCTGCTCTGCAACATTGTTTCTCCGGCTCCTTCTAGAAACTGCAACATTTCCCCGGCTCTTTATCCTCTGAGGGCGACGTGTCTTCAGTATGCACAAGAAGCAAGAAGGAATCTCCCTTGGACCCGACCTTCGCATTCCACGTTCTTAGTATATGGTTTGGTCTCTCCTTAGGCCGTCAGTATTTCATATTGCTTTTCACTGTTTTCTATTGCTTTTTATGCCTATTCATGATTGTTACTGTACATATACAGTGTGTTTACTTACCTCCTGTTGGAGTATTGCCTAACTAGTGTTTTAGTGAATGTGTTTACTTTCATGTGTGTAAGTGATGTGTGACTACAGTAGTTTTGCATGAGCTTTGCAAGTCTCTTAGACAAGCCTTGGCTGCTCATCCACAGCTACTTCTAGACAGCCTGGCTTCCTAGACACGGACTACACTTCAATAATAGGGGGTACCTAAACGAACCTGTTGATAATACTATAGGTACTCAGCACACACCAGGCCAGCTTCCTGCAACCACTGTGGGAGCAAACTGGTTCATAGCTGGACAAAGACAAGTATAAGAAAGAAAGCCATTAAAACAGGAGCAGGAAACTGGGATAGACAACAGAGCAATCAACGTTTGAGCAAGGGGCTGATCCATAGCCAATTCTATATGTTATGTAAAGAAGCAATGTCTGTGTACACACACCTAGAAGTGCCTGTAGCCAAGACCAAAGAAGAGAAGTTGTTTTAATACCTGTGTATTAGACCCAGGCATGACATAATATTGTTGATACGGCCCTGCCTTCCAAGGTGTCATTCTTCACACTGACTTTTAATAAAGTCCCACTCACCAAAGGCAGCCAGCGGATAGAACAAAGGACCAGCGCTATTTGCTAAGTCAGCAGTAGCAGCAGGCAAAGTTTTAAGGGGCAGAATTTAGAAAAGCAAAGGTCACTGGAACCTTATTTTATCCATGCTATTCGGATTCACTGGTTCCCTGATGTCCACTGCAGAAGAAAGTCTGTCACTCTCCCAGTGCAGGTGGAACTGGAAGTTGAGAGGACTGATGGAAATGTATGATCTGATCCTGCATGGTCAGTGAGGAGCCTAACACCAAGACTCAGCCTGAGTATTACACCAGGAAGAAACGCAAACCGACCTTGGACCGGGAGAGAATGGGCTGATCAAGGCAATCTTTCTGGGGCATTGCTTCACCCCCCAGTCCTGTTTGACTGCTCATCAGTCATGCATGCACCTGGTCTTTTCCAAGGATGAATGACACCTGAATATACAGCTAAATGTCAGAAGCTTCAGGGACATCTTAAAGATTTTGAGGTCCCTGGGCCAAAGTTTTTTGGGGCTCCTATTCACATCCGCTTTGAATTTATGATCCAATTGGTCCTCTTTCACCTCTCCTTGGGAGGATCACTGAGAGTGAACAGCCGCACTTGTCCAAATTCTAAATGTGTTTACATCTAATATTCAGGAATAGTGAAACAGCAGCAGCTCACTAATATTACTGTAGTGTGTGACACTCTCCTTTCTCATTTGTGAGGTCCTGTTTTGAACTAAAATAAACTTTTTTTATGGATGTTGCATGAAACATAAACAACATTTCTCTGGAAGATGTCTATAACAGACTCACCGATAACCGGCATTCAAATAAATGAAAGGATACCGGTATTTAAAACATTCTGTTTAAGAATTATTGAAGGTCATCAGGGCAGGACTACAGAACAGAGCAAGCTCCGTCCGGGGCCACATGAGAAGCCGTTCCCAAGCCTGAGCCCACTTTGCCCATGCCTTAAAGGGTCTCTCAGCAGCTTACTAGTGGACTGTGATATCCCTGGTAATCGAGTGCACCGGGACAGCTCCGTGTACATGTTGAATAAATCTCTTGACAGGATAAGTCCAGGAGGGAGTACCACAAGAAACCGTTTGGCAAAGAAGTGAACGAAGCAGCACAGGCCTTATGCAGGTCTAACAGTCTATAGTGTGAATGAAATTCCTCTACATGATACAGCAATATTTGAGTGCTTAATTTGTGCTGGTGTTGGGGGCAGGCACTCCTTTTGGGGTCTGAACGGTATTTGTCATCAGCAGAGTTTAAGAAAGGCTTAAAAGTTTGTAAAACAAAGAACGATAACAATAGGACAACAGTGAGGAAAAAATAGCCAGTAAGACTGAGGTTCGCGGGGTGGATGAAAGTGGCATGAGGTGGAATCAAGTCTAGGCAACTTTGGTGTTTGGCATCCCCGAAATTCGGCAGCGTATGTGATAGACTCCTAATAAAATCGTTGGGCCCTTTCATGTTTTTTTCCCTTACAAATTAAGGGCCTCATTTACGAGGCCAGTGGCACTTGGCGCAGCAAGTGCCTTACGGTGCCACTGGGCAAAGGCAGAAGTGCTCAGTGTCTACAAGATACGGCGCATTTCTGTCCTCTCCTGCACTGGCGCCCAAATTGCTGCCATGGTGCAAGGGTGCCTGCATTGTGGGAATAATTGTTTTTCTGCAGGAAGGGACACCTTCCTGCACAAAAATAATCACAAAAGGTGTTTTCCTATGTCTGTGTGCTGCAGAATGCTGCACAGATAGAAAGAGGGGAATGGGGAAAAATAAAAATGTTTCTCCCTGTAGCGCCACTCTTGAAGTGGCATAGGAATCTGACGCATTTCTAAATTTGTAAATCTGGGAATGCATCAGATTCCTTCCGGTTCCATCAGTGTTGCGTGGGAACACCCACAGCAACACCCATGGAACTCCCCTTTCACACACTGTAATGCAGAAAAGGGGTCATAAAATGACGTTCCTGTGTGCGCAAGTGTGCTGCTAGGGTCTCGTAAATGAGGCCCTCAGTACTGAATTATTTACCAGTAATCCTTGTTACACTGAACCATTCTCTTTATTGTCACAGTCCTTACATTGCCAGGACGAATAACAGAAACAGGCACTCCTTCTGGCCCTTTAAATTGGGTAAAGTTCAGTACTCTGATGCCATGATAACTAAAGTACCAGACATTTCACCCAGAAGTTTGTAGTAAGCAAGTAGTATTGCAGCAGTTGAAAGCCTGTCACGGCAGAGTACTAGAAGGATGGCCACTGGAGTATTACCACTTTGTCACTAGTCAGAATCCTTATGAGGCTGTACAATGTTGTACCAAGTTGTCAAATCACAATTCTCAGTAGTAGCCCAAAAGCCACGTAGGCCTTGTGGCCATCAAGGAAGTGCTGACACCAAGACTGGAAGTTAAGCAATTTTTCGAAGCGCATTTAAATAAGTGACCACAAAAGACAGTCTATAAATTCATATTCTCAAATGTTTTTATTCTGCCCCGGTCTAGGGATGTGGGTATACCCGCCACTTAAGTGTCCCATCTAGAAACTGTGGTTTTCAGATTCAGTGCTTCACTGACTGTACCAGTACATGTGTGTACATCATACTGCATGCCCCATTCTTATGCATATGTATGCAACTCCAGCATTGGTGTGAATTAAAACCTGCTTCTCTTGCACTGAGCAAATCCCTGTTTAGGGGCCCTTTTTCCTGCTGTTTCTTTCCCTCGCCCCCCCCCCTCCCTCAGATCAGGGAGTTTATAACTAACGTTATCGTTTTACACCAAGCACATCAGGCCATTGGTCCCATCATGCCTTTGGTCCCATCATGCCATTGGTCACATCATGCCATTGGTCACGTCATGTCATTGGTCATTTGCAGCTGCTGACAAGGGTGAGTGGCTATTAAAAGAAACTTTGGACTTTGTCACTAGAACAGTAAGGACAAGCATATGAGGTCTTGACCACTGAGCAAGGTACCAAACTCCAGCCCGCCAGTGAGGAAGAGCGATATACTCTGCAGGAAAACTATCCTTGCCTGGTAGAGGTCACACAGACTGGACATTTGCAGGTTCGTGAATAACACCGGAGAAGGGGGAAATGACTGTTCTCAGGACTGTCTACCACTCAGTAAGTGAAGACTTGTTCTAGCAGGACCTTGGTGACATGGTCTTCAAGAAGGGCATCAAGCGACCAGAAGCAGAAGATCCTTCAAGATCAAAACCACAAGATTGAAAACAATGTTGCAACATCACAGCAAGGCCAGCTCTTTATCTGGGTTTGAAGGCTCAACCCACCATTGCACCAAATGATTGAGCCGGCTCTTCTTCTGGGTGTATTGCTGTCAGTGCACTGACCGGGTGAGTCCATCTCCATCCTGAGGTGGTTGTCCGAGGCCAAAGACTTCTGCTGCTCCAGTAATTCCCCAGACTTGCCCTGAAAGTAAAACCCAGGCCCTTCTATGGGCAGTCTCTTGCACATTCCCAGCTTACCACATAGGTCCCTCTCCTGGCTTCTTTTCCTCCCCTAACATTCATCCCATCTCCTATACTGAGCAGGTGATTGTTGAAAACGAGAGCACCACCAGCTCAGCAAGTGTAGCCTTTGTATATCGCAAGTAGTCAGGCTCTCTAGTTATTGGACTTGCTCAGAGTCTACGCTGAAGCACAGTGTGCACACAAATAAGCACAAGCACTGGACCCCTGGGAGGCACAAGGCTGAACCAAGTTACCTCTGCCAGTTGTCCACCCGTCTGAATATTTGGAGAAAGACCAGCTTTGTAAAAAATATTTATTGAGAATTATTTATTGTCCAGGAGTATTTTGGGGAAAGTTAGAATTTACTTAAGTATTTCAGAAAAGGTTTGAAAAGTATACGTTTTGCATTGTCCCTGTCACCTTTCTGTAAGAGACGGCAGAGTCGGTGACTTACGGTTGCCCAAGGAGCCTCGCAATGACCACTGTGAGCAGCACACTTACGTGAGTTGGGAGTTTCTCCCTCACGGATAGATCCGAATTGGATGCATGCGCCTTATGGGCCTAAACACGTCGACATCAACATACCAGGATTCCCTATGATTTACTGATATATGGACAGTGGTGGATCCCACTACTCATTCTACAGTGAAAATAACAGCAATAGGCTGTGGCAATTAAGTTTAGCCTTATAGACTACCTGGTCAGACGGACTAGTATTGTTTGAAATGAAGGTGGATTACGGCCATCTAACAAGTAACACATAAGGGCGATGTCCTGTATATAATGATTTTAGAGACTATATGAAATGTTTAGGTAATTGTCCCAGAGGTGTTTCCAGAGTGGCAAGTGGTTAATACTGCATAGAGTGTACATTGAAATAATAAAATAAATGATATATATTAGGACAATAATAATGTTTTATTGGTCCAAATTGTGCCTATTTATTGATCCCCCTAGACCACTGGTCCTCAAACATTTTAATGCTGCACCCCACCCCATTGAAAAATAAAACTCTTTGGGCCCTCCTTCAGAATTTTTCACAATTATTTTATAAAGATAGCAATGTTTAAATATGTCTAGGCCTATTTAAACATTGCAGTTAAGTACTGTTGCATTTAAAAAAAATGCAATAACATGCTTCTGATTAAACAAAGGCCTGTTATCTGTATAATGCTTCTTTTGCCAGTGTCTAATGCCCCACTGGGATCACTTGGGGCCCCCCAGTTTGAAGACCTCTGCTCTAGACTCATGGCTTTAATACTCTGGGCACGTTACCACTGCTGACCAGTGCCAAAGTGCAAGTGATGTCTGTCTAAATTGTATGGGTGATTGGTTTATCCATGGTTGACATATTTTGATTTACTAGTAAGTCCCTAGTAAAGTGCACTAGAGATGCCAAGGGCCTGTAAATCAAATGCTGCTATTGGACCTGCAGCACTGATTGTGTCAACTACATGAGTAGCCCTGTAAACATGTCTCAGACATACCACTGCAGTGTCTGTGTGTGCAGTTTTGCACTGCCAATTCGACCTGGCAAGTGTACCCACTGGGCAAGGTGCCGTGTATTTAAAAGGTAGGATATATACTGGTGTTTTTTTTACATGTCCTGATAGTGAAATACTGCCAAATTCGTTTTTTACTGGTGCAAGGACTATCCTTCCCATAGCATGGGGTAACATTGGGATTGCCTTGAAACATCTGTTAATTGTAATTTCCCATTGGGAGCAGATAGGGATATGGACTTTAGGGTCTCTGAACTCACAATTTAAAAATACTTCTTTTGGTGAAGTTGATTTTTAAATTGTAAGTTTGAAACTGCTACTTTTAGAAAGTGGGTGTTTTCTTGCTTAACCACACTGTTCCTCTGCCTGGCTCTGAAATACACGTCTGGGTCAGGATGACAGTTGGGCTCTTTGTGAATTCACTCTAGGCAGTCACACAAAAGGAGCTGAGGTGTGCCCTGCATACCCTGATGGGTCTTCCTGAGCTAGAGTGGGGGAAGGAGCTGAACTTGCACCTGAATAAGGATGTGCCTGCCCTTACACAAAGCAGTCTCTAACCCCTGGAGTGTGTCTGGGGCCAGGACAGGAAAGAGTGACGACAGAGTGCCCACGTTGTCCTGCAAACGTCCCTTGAACCAACTTACCTCCTGCTCCTGAGGGTATCCTTGTGCACAGCTCTTGGCTCATCGATTCGCTCTGCTCCCGGCCACCCTGTGCCCTGCAGCAAAGAATCTGCTGTGCCCTAAGGGTCCCCCACCCCTTGCAACCTCGACACTTCAAGCGGACCCCAAGGAACAATCTTTAAACTTACCTGTGCGGTGCTTTTCCAAGTGGTCCCCCACAGTGGCCCTGTACCAGCTCCAGAGACCTTTCAACTCTGCTCCCGCCGGAACCGGGAGCCTCCCAAACTTCTCCAGCTGGCACAGTGTGGCCACCGATGGCCTCAACCAACCTGCAAAAGAAGAATTTGGTAAACCAACTGTACGATTTTATAAGTATTTCTAAAGGTGATCTTCCATTGATTCCTATGGTGCGTAATTACACACAAAAAGACTATTTTTATTAAACTTTAAAAATTCGTATCTCAAAAAGAACTTTGCCAATTTTGATAATCTTGGTCTTAGAAATTACATAAAAATATGAAGTGTTTTTATAAATTGGTCTTGAGTTATTCCTTTGAGTGTGTGAGTTGCATGATTGATACTGTGAATATAAGAAATGCTTTGCACTTCTCCAAGATTTGGCCTAACTGTTCGACCAAGCTACCTTAAAAATGAGAGCTTTAGGTGCTCTAGTTGTCTACCCCTGTAAACCAGCGTGTGGTTGCTTGGACCCCCTCCATGGTGTGCCTAGCTTTGCACACTACATAGAGGGCCAGCCTTACTAAAGGGGAAACTTAATAAAGTTTAATATTTTTTTTTTAAATGTTTAAAATATTTTGGTGTAAAACATAAATGTCCATAAATAATTGTTTTTACCATAGAACTAATAAAATAACACATTAGTGAACAAAATAAATGTTTATAAAATAATTTTATTTTTTATGTTTATTAAATGTTTTATAAATGTAAAAAAAAATGTACAACACACACAAGTACATCAACATATATTACCTACTGGCCAGTAGGTAGTTATTGTTAGGATCTAGTTTCCATAGGAAAAACTTTTCTTTTGCCATTTGACGAATCGTCGGACATTTTTTAAAACTAGCGTACTAGTCAATTCAGCTGCTCTCTGGAAAGTTTTGGGGTTATCCGTCAAACGGGTGCCGAAAAAAAGGGGGGGTGCCAAAATGCAATTTGCCCATGCAATTTCCCATAGGAATTTGTGGCACAATTACAGCTCGAACCGCTAAATGGAATTACATCAAATGTGGCAGAAAGCTGGATTTTGGTCCAATAAGATCTCTTTTTGTAATTTGGTGGAAATCTGTTCAGTAGTTTTGGAGATATTAAAGAAAAATATTTATGTATATCTAGAGACGTGGAAGCCTGGATCCACGTGCCAGCAGCAATGCTATGATTGGCTGCCACCACTTTAACCAGGAAGTGATGTTAGCCATCTTGGGACTTTGGACACTGCCAGAGTCCCAAGAAAAATGCAAAAAAAACCTCAAGAGGGCATGATAGGAATACCCTGGCCCCCTAAACCTGGTGGTGGTGTCACACAGGGACCCCTCATGGGTCCATAAACATTTCAGTTTTACATTTTGCTGCAAATTCACAGAGGATCTGCAGATCTGCCTCAAAATTTAAAGAATAACCAAGAGCAGTCTTCTGGGCCACATTTTTTTTTTAAAGCCCCACGGATGGGCCAGGTGCGGGGAGCATATTTATGGAATGGTGCCTGTGGCCACGGGGACCCTATCCCCGGAGAACTGGCAGTACTTAAAAAGGGGGAGGCGGCACGCAGCCCACCTCTCCAAGCCAATTTCGGCTCCAGGGCCCACATCCCCTAGGGTCTGGCCCTATTAATAATGGGAAGGGCGCCATGTGGCCCCCCTCCCCAGTCCTATTTTGTCTGTGGGGGGCCCACCCTCAATTTCAAAAGGGAGGAGGCCGCATGGCCTACAATTTTAAAAGGCCATTAATGGCCCTGGGGACCCCAGGGACGGCTCCTGCTATGTCTGAGGGTGTCCCTCCCTGGGACATTGTGGTTTCCCTGTTTGCACTGGTGCGGGCAGGGAAACCTGTGTTTGCTCTTGCTTCTCAGGAGCAATTTCAAAACTCCTGCCAAGCGGGAGAAAACTCTAAGTCCACTCCCAGTGGGCAGGAGCATAAAAAGTGCTGCTGCCTGCTGGGAGCAGACTTTTCCCCTGGAAACAGATGAAATAGTTGCTCCTGCCCACAGGGAGCAGTATTTTTAGGAGGCAGTAGTAGTAATGACTCCGCTTGAGGCGGGGTGCCTGGTGGGGGCCTGGAAGCTTCCCCCGCAGCCACCATACATAGTATGCACCCACCCTTTGTTGGATGGTCCTCAGAGGGTGGGAGTCTCTGGGGCAAAATCGGCCCAGGAGGGGTGGTCACTTGAACCCCCCTCCCACTTTGTTTAAAGAGGCGGGCCTGGGATAGGGTTCCCTGTGCCAAAATCAGACAAGGAGAAGGGCCACGTGCTCCCCCCCCTCTCTAAAAAAATGTGCAGGGCCAAGGGTGGGGGTGCACCGGGGCCATAATCAGCCCAGCAAATATGGTGGTAGGCCCCAGAGGATGGGGTCCCTATGGTTAAAATTGGCCCAAGGAGGGGAGCCACATTCCCCCATCACCCTGAAATGTATTCTTGGGCCCCGCGAGATCCGGTCAAAAGGGCCAAAAGTGTCTCAGGGAGGGGGGGTCCCCGTGTCTTTTCCTCTAATGCACCGGGACCCGGAGGATGGGGCCTCTGGGGCCAAAAGCGGCCCAAGGAGCCCGCGGGTAATTTTTAAGTGATTTTTTTTTACATGCATTGTGGTTTGCGGGCTGTGAGGGTACACAGGGCAGTCAGGTAACATAAAACAAGGAACGAGGACTGGGTGGAGCTGTGCAAGCCACACGCCACCCGTCGCTGCTATCATTCCAGGAGAGAGGAGGCCGGTCCACAAACAGGTCTGTCTGACAGAGGAAGCTTTCATCAGGAGCGCTCCACTTTGTGGGAAAGGGGTGATTTCCAAGGGTGCCACGCTTCTCTTATGTGTCTCGGGCCTGGTGATCGAGATTAGTCACACATTCTCTGATCCATGCATCATGCTAACATTACAATCGGATGTTCTAAATGCCCAGTCCAGGGTGCCGACATAAAGAGTGAGCCTTTTAAGTAAATGCCATGTGACGCCATGTTTTACTGGGTGCGGTTCCTCCAGGGCTGGTGGAGCAGGCAGCTGAAGCTCAGAGAAATAAATACACCGGCCTGCCACACAATTTGGTGAAGTGGAAAAGCCGAGATTAAAAGCCAGTTGTCATGGCTACAGACCAGCGGTTTAGGTGCACCGATACCCCCCTGCCAGGGAGCAGAGACCCGCACTTGCGGTGGAAGTGGTTTATCCAGTCCTAGATGTTCATTACATGCTGCTGCATTTCGTTTCATATAGGAGGACTACATGTACCAGAAGGCATAGCAACAAGTAGGAAAGGATGCCATGCACGCCTGGCACAGGACAACAGGCGGCGCCTCCTTGATTTGAGAATAGCTCATTTGCACCTCATGGACACTGCAGCCCCACTGCCGATAAAACCCTTGGAATACATTGGTTGATACCAGTAGCAGGGCCAGTGCAGGAATAAAACAGTGTGGTTGGGTGTGAGTTGTAGGCAGTCAATGTTTTGCAGTGGTGAAGGTGGCCTGACCGGAACCTCCTTTGGCTTTTCCTGTGCAGTTACCCCATATCCCCCTGTTGTGTAACCTCTAGCAGTTTAAGGCTGATAGGGTTGCCTCTTCAGCTGTTGTCTTTAAGAGGAGCTTGCTTGTAGGGAAGATGGTCTTAGAAACTGCACAATAATACTACCTGCGAAAGCACCTCCTTTGACTAGCGGTTTGAAAAGCCTTGTGACCTTAGCCAGTGTCAGTATCCTTTTTACATTTTTCTAACATTTGGTCGAACAAATGTTCTTTATCAAAAGGGATATTAAGGTGTTGCACCTCTGGTTTAAATGCAGAGATTTAAAGTTGTGTGTTGGAGAATGAGGATGAATCTGTAGACCTGAAAAAGGCATACATACAACCGTTATTAAAAGAAAACAAAACTAGACCCGCAAGACCCCAACAACTACAGACCTATCACAAATGGATCTTTCCTGGGAAAATTTATAGAAAGAGCAGCATTCGCCCAGATGTCAATTCATTGAAGACAATTCTATACTTTCAGACTTCCAAACTGGATTCCACCCAGGAAGAAGCACTGAATCGGCACTCATAGCAATCTGGGATGATCTTAAAAACACAGTCGACCGAAATGGAGTTGCTGCACTACTTCTCTTGGACCTCTCAGCTGCCTTTGATACAGTTGACCATGGCACCTTAACTCAAAGACTCCACAAAGCCGGCATACAAGGGATTGCTCTTGACTGGATTACTTCCTATCTTCAAAAAAGATCGAATATCATCCACTCGCGCCCCCTTCTCGTCTGAACCCTACCTCACAAAAGCAGGGGTCCCCCAAGGGTCAATCATCTCACCTTTGCTTTTCAACATCTACATGATATCTTTACCAGAACTGATCAATGATTTCCATCTCACATGCTACAACTATGCAGATGACACACAAATACTTTAAATTAGAATGCCCCAAAAACATTGAAAACTCACAAATCTTCAGTTGCCTCAGAGCCGTTGATCAGTGGATGACTTGGAGCCATCTCAAACTAAATACCTCCAAAACAGAAATACTCATATGTGGTGACTGGAAAAATTATGACCCTCTGTGCGTCTGGCCTGACGATTTCGGACCACCTCCTCAATTATCCAAGGAAGTTACAAACCTAGGAATCACCATGGATTCCAAGTTAACTATGAATGCCCAAGTGGACAAATTAGCACGAACAAGCTTCATCACCTTGAAGTCTTTACGACGCATCTTCCCCCACCTCGGATTTCCACACAAGGTGCAAGCTACTATCTCGCATGTACTATCCAAACTGGATTATGCCAATGGCCTCTACCATGGATCATCTCTATCTGTTATGAAAAAACTACAACATATCCAGAATTCCGCAGCCAGGCTACTATTACATGTAAAGCCGCAAGCCCACATCTCCCCTGCCTTGAGAGCACTACACTGGTTACCCGTTGCCGGAAGATGCACTTTCAAGCTGCTTTGTATCACCCACAAAGCTATACATGGAACAGGACCGCTTTTTATCAGAAAGAAAATTACCAAATACATCCAACAAAGAAACCTCCGCTCAAGATTGGCACCCCGCCTTAGAACACCACCATACAAGAAAGACTATAGGTGGGACATCCTTCTCCGTCCAAGCAGCCAAACTAATGAATTAATTACCCCCAACTATAAGAGCCACAGACAACTTTCTTGTCTTCAGAAAACTACTCAAGAGTTGGCTCTTTCCTTCATAACCACCATATTCAAACAACTATGAACTGTATATGCCTATGTTGATAAATATGTTTTCAGATTGTGTGTATTTCCATTTATTTATAGTTTCTTTAGAAAATATGTATCACCACTATGTCATAACAATAAAATACACACACACTCTTTAAAACTGACTAAGTATTTTTTACCCATGGTTCTAATTATGTGTTGTATGTGCATGTGTGTGTATTCGTGTGTGTGTGTGTATGTATGTGTGTGTATATATATATACATATATGTGTGTATATGTTTCTGTGCTTGGCATGTTTCGTGCATCATTGCATGGCTCCTGGGTGGGTTGTTATACTAGATATCTATGAATTCCTGCTCTCATCTTATCACACTTATCTACTCATCATCATATGTCATGTCTCTATCAAACTATCCTCCATCCCCATTCTGACTCATCCCAAATCCCTTCTACTACTTTAATCTCCTAAATAACTCTGCCTAAGCTCTTCCCTCCGCTTCCACATCTAACTCATCAAACCTCACTCTACTACTGTGACCTCCCACACAACCCTACTAAATTCTTCCGCAATTATCTCGCCCAGCTACTAAGCTCTCCCTAACCCTTCCACATACTCTTCCCTCCTCCAGCCCCCTTTACTCATCCCAAGCCTTTGAGTTGAGTAAATGAAGGATATACTCCCAATTGACACTTCTGGATTTCTTTCCTCCTCCACCCCTCCATTACTCCAGTCAATCTAACTAACAAACTCTCATATCCGCGGCTCAAATTAACTCATAATAATACTAAAACTGTACTCATAATTTCCCGATACTAATCCATCACTAATTCTTGTTGGGTTCCAGAGTAGCGTGCTACTCATCGAAAAGCTCTTCGACGCCTCGTCAGGGGTAGTAAGCGCTATATAAATACGATTACAATACAATACAATACAATTCCTGACGTGAAGTCAACCCTCTAATCTCCAGCCGCATTTAATATGTATTAATACGTTGCTTTGTAGGTAGCGCTTCGAACCGCACTCTTCAGCTTCTAGCCGCCCCATGCAACAGATAATTACTTGCCTTTTTCTACAGCTCGTCATTAATCAAACACCAGTAAATATAAACTGTTTCTATCACACAGATTCATGTAGTTCAATTTACCGCTGAAGACTGAAATGCTCAGTAGGCCCTGCAGAGATTGGAGTGGGATTTCAAACATCGGAGGGTGAACACACTGACTCATGTTTATGGGAGTTTATCCAGTTATAGATCATTTGGCAGTTTATTTAGGAACTCTGGGCCAGATGTAGCAAAGGTTTTTACCCATTCTGTGTCTATGGGAAAAAGTGTTCGTACATATGGCCCCCTCATCCTAGAGTATCATTGCCCTATTATCTCAAATCCATTTGCAGATACCAGTCCTAGGCAATGTAGCATGTGTGATGCTGCCACGGTGGGTCGCTGCCTTCCATGATCCACCACCTCTCCTCGAGGCAATAAGGAACATTTCTGTGAAACTTCCATTACTTGGAGCAGGTTATATGACCTTATGGTTAGGTTAACATGTTAGTTAAAATGTTAGCATTTAGGGCCAGATGTGTCATTTTATGAAAGTGCGATTCCCTGCGAATCGCAATTAAGTAATCACTATTCTTATGTATGAAACGCATGGAGTTTCATCTTGCATTTCCTAATGGGTCGCAAAGCGACCTACCTCATTATTATTAATATTAATGAGGTATGGTGCAATTTGCAATCCATTAGGAAATGCAAAAATCACAGGGATGGTGGCCTGCTGAGGTCAGCAGACCACCACATCTGTGATTGCTTTATATAAAGCAATTTTTTTTTTTTTAAATGCTGTGTGTTTTCCTTATCGGGAAACGGGATGCATTAAAAAAAGTAAACTTTAAGGTTTTCTTTTCATTTTTAAGAGTAGGCAGTGATCCGTGGGACCACTGCCTGCTCTTAAAAAATGTCTCCACATGCATTCACAAAGGGCATGGGGTTCCATGGGGACCCCTTCCTGTTTGCAAATGGGTTACCACCTACTTGAATTAGGTGGTAAAATGTGAATGTATTGCAACCGCATGTTGGTCACAAAACATTCCTGCATACCGCTGCTATTCGGCATTAGGAAGGGCCGCTCTTGACACACCCCTTCCTAATACTTCATCGGTATGTAGTCGCAGTCCCAATTTGCGATTCAGTAACAAGTTACCAAATCGCAAATTGGTATTCATACAGATCAAAATGCATTTTTTACAATCGCAAATGGCCCATCACAAAAATGCAAGATACATCTGGCACTTAGACTCAGAAACCACCAAAATTCACCAGCTATAGTTAACTGAAGAAACTTTAACTCAATCCCCCTTCATGCACAGTGGATTCAGTGATGCAGGGGGGGAACAAAACCTGATGCCCCCCCCTAAAGTACATGGCGGGACCCCAACCCAGGATATCTATTAGTATTGGGGACTCTGACTCCTACATCTTTTAGTCGTCATCGTCTATTGATTTACAGAGTTGTATGATCCATTGTCTTTGTATAAAATGTGTGTGCTATAAAGCGCTCTGTCACCCTACATTGGGGTGATAAGCTCCCTTTGAGCTTATGAAATATCAGGTAGTGAGTGACACAATATGACCTTGAATTTTCCAAGGAGACCATGTCACATGACCTTAACCCTGGTGACATCACTGAAGTTTCATAATTACTGCATGATTATATAACAACACAACACATACACATCTATTTTAGATACCACATATATTAGGGTGTTCACATGATCTTTGAAAGTTGTGAGGCATAATATTAGCCTTTCGTTGGGGTGACTGAGTGAAGCAAGTGAGCCAGACTTTTCCTAAGAGGGTTGGGGGGGCTGCCCCTGAGAAATTTTTGAAAACATTGGGTAAAATAGTGCATTTTAGAGCACAACTTTCACATAGGCCTGCTAGAAAGCCATAGGCTCCATATATAGGTAAATACCTCCAATGTGCCAGGGCCAGCAATTGGTCATGGATGTCCTCTTAGGCCAAAAATTGCAACCAATATACCAGAGCCAGAGTTTTTGATATTAATGCCATCCATACACCCTGAGTGACACTTATGTCAACAGTAACCTCAGAAAGTCAGGGCCAGCATTTTGTCATTCATGTGTCCTGGTTGCCCTCACTTGTGACAATAATTACCTCCAATGTAATAGTGCCAGCATTTTGACACAGATGCCCTCATGTCAACAATATCCTCAAGTATGCCAGCAACAGCAATTTTCCACAGGTGTTCTATATGCCAACAATTACCTCTTGAATGCCAGTATGTTATCAATATGTTATCAATATGTCAAGAATTACTATCAGAACTAATTGTCTCTAGCATGCCAATGCCAGTATTATACTGTTATACCAACAATTGCCTCCAGTATGCCACTACTTGATTACAGATGCCTGTCATACTAAGAAATGCCTCAGGAATGCAACTACCAGTATTTTGCCATAGATACCTCCATAAGACAAGAATTACCTTCAGTATGCCATGGCAAAAAGCAAACTCACAAGCGTTGTTAGAAGTGGGGTTCCTGGTTGGCTGGGGAGGGCACCTCAGCCATGCAGGGACCACCACTCTAGTCAGGGTAAGATAAGCCCTGCTCATCCCCTTGGTAGCTTGGTACGAGCAGTCAGGCTTATCCCAGAGGCAATGTGTAACACGTTTGCACAACATGTGACACAATAAATACACCACAAAGGAACGCCACAACCAGTTATATAAAAATAAACTGTATTGCTTAAAACATCATTAGACCAAACACAACATGTATCAGTAATACTCAGCTACACCAGCAGTTGTCAGAACACACAGATTACTAGTATCCTACGAAAGGAAGCAGTAGTCCGATAAACATATAGGTTACTGGTGTTTTGCCACACAAGCAGTGGTCAGGTTGTCATTATCACCAAAAAGGCACGTGTCAAAATAAACATATTATGAGAAAAGCCAAGACAGCATCATGAATGCACAGAAAATGAAACATTCCCATCTGGCACGTCAGGCACCAAAAATGCACATCAGACACATTACACTCCCCATACATATCAGACAGATCCTGGAACCCTGTACATCCCCCAACAAGGCAGGAGTGACATATACCGTAATCTCAGGTCATGAAATGCAGGGAATGCACGTAGGGTTAGAAAACGCATTGGTTACCAATCATCCGTGGTGTACACAGATCCTTACTATGATCCTTACACGCCATCAGTATTATCTATCAGAGGTACAGATTCTCTTCATGAATCCGGTGCTCCTGCACCTTCACTATATACTGCGCGATAATGTACATGAGCCATAGGCTACAGGGTCACCTGCATGTCTGCTATAAGGGTTACGGTCACTTCAGGGCGACTGTGGCTGTGGGGATATTTGTGTGCCTACCACAGTCATTACAGTAAAGCTCCAGCCGAGCTGACAGGAGTGGACCTCCGATGAGGGCTCCTCCCCGTCCTGTCGGCAAATTCTTACACAAGAAAAAAAAAGATGCCCCCCAAGGTATGCCGCTTGTAGGGGGGGGGGGTGCACGCAGAACAGAAATCTGCAGGGAGACCTCCTAGGGCCCCCAAGCCTCTGGAGCACAGGCAAGGGTTGCTCTGCAGGTTGTCCTACCGGGGAGATTCGGTGCTCTGCAAAGCCTCCCGGCTCGGGTCTGCTGGCGGCCTCCCTGGGGGAAGACGAGGGGGTAATACCTCAGTGTTGGGTGGAGCCGTCTGCCCTCCTTCTCACACGCCTCCCCAGGTCTAGGCAGCTGCCACAACACAGGGCGAAACTGCTGCTGGAACCTGAGCCCGGAGTCCGAGGGAGGCCTCTCCTATAGCACACGGGGCCACCCAAGCCAGGACTGCCCGGAGCATAGCCAGAAGATGGTGTGCAGGGCTCGCGCATACAAGGCGCCGCTAGTAAGGAGCCTGCATCTGCTTGCTCGGGCCCGATCACCCTTACAGTCCAGGGAAGGAGGGCTCCAGCGCCTCTTCCCGACAGGAGCTCTGGACTGGTGAGGGTGAGGGTGCTCGCACGGCACTGTGCCCTCAGGTGAAAGAGCGGGCGCGCTCCACCATGCACTGATATACCCATACACGGGCCTGGGCTCCCCGCAACAATAGGGGCACAGCCACAAAAAAAACAGGAGAGTACTGGGGGAGCACCAGGGGCAGCAATATGAGCAGTAGGCCAGCACACAAATCACTCAGACAGTGTCCCAACGGAACAGGCACAGACCAGTGCCACACGTCCAGCAGTCCAGATGGCAGCTCCTTGGCAGCACACAACCCCCAGGTGCAGAACCTTGTGCCAACAGCATCTGGCTACAAGTCCCAAGCAGTGCCTAAAAATGTGGGGGACACCCCCCCTGTACTTATACTCATTTTGTGCATCCTCCACAAAAGGGGGGAAGGGGTTCCAGCCAGGACTAACCGGTTCCCGGAATCGCCCTTTTCTCCTCCAGCACTGGCTCCAGACATCAGTAGAGGGCAAACAAGCCCTTTGTGTAAGGCCAGGGCACAGCCTTTGCAGATGCTAGTGTGCCCCGCCTCTACTTTTCCCAGCCCAGGAAGACCATTAGATACGCACTTTTGTGATACCTCCACGCTCCCTGTGTACAGGCGGTCTGAGAAATATGCACAAAGCCAAGCTGTCAATCTGCCCAGATGTGGATTAGAGTCAAGCTGCAAAACACCAGAGTCATAACCACAGAGACATGTCCACTTTCTAAAAGTGGCATTTCTACAATGGTAATAACAAATCGACCTACACCACTAAGCAGCATTTCTCACTACCATTCCAACCATACCAAACATGTCTACGCCACCCCCTCATAGATCAGAAAATACCACTTAGACATATGTTAGAGCATTTCCAATGCAATACTATGAGAGGAGCAGCGCTCACAGTAGCGAGAGACTAAATAGTCAGTTTGTCACTACTAGGACATGTAGCACATAAAGACATATGTCCTACTTTTTACATACGCAGCACCCTGCCCATAGGGCTAACTAGGGCCTACCTTAGGGGTGACTTATATGTAGTAAAAGGGGGGGGGGGTTAAAGGCCTGGCAAGTAAAGTTAGATGCCAAGTCCATGTGGCAGTAAACTGTGCACGCTAACCCTGCAGTGGCAGGCCTGAGACAGGTTTGAAAGGCTACTTCTGTGGGTAGCGCAACCTGTGCTGCAGGCCTACTAGTAGCACTTAATTTACAGGTTCTGAGTATAGGGATACCACTGTACAAGGGATTTACAGGTAAATTAAATATGCCAGTCAGGTGTAAGCTAATCATACCAAGTTTAGAAGGGAGAGGACATGCATTTGAGCACTGATCAGCAGTGGTAAAGTGCTCAGAGCCGTAAAGCCAACAAAAAGAAAAATAGAAGGAGGAAGGCAAAAGGTTTGGGATAACCCTGTACAAAAGGGCCAGGTCCAACAAGCATATTACCACATGCTCACTCATGGTCACTTACATCTACTCCCTAATTCTCACTCATACTCAGTTATTCATCTTCACCAACCTACACTCACTGTCACTCATTTTCTTGCACTCTTACTCCCTAACTCTCACACACTTTCACTTATCACTCACTCTGACTCACACATTCTTACTAATTCAGCCACTCAAATTCACTTTCTCTAACTCATTCACTCACACATTCTGAATCATTTTTCTCACTCACTCACCCATTGTCACTTTCCCAAAATACAACTCATGTGGATTCTCACACTCTCTAGCACTCCCTCGCCCATTAATTCTCACTCATTCACTTTCAGTCACTCTTACTCAGTCCCACTCATTCATACTCACTGACACCCAAACTCACAAATTGTCATACACTACCTGTCATTGACTCTCACTCTCTTTCACTCTCACAGATATGCTTACACACACACAACCCCTCTCTCACACAAACACACTCTCACCCACAAGCACTCACACAACATACATTTAAAAACATTTTTACTTACCTAAGCTGCCGGGAAAGGTCCTAGTACAGCTAATTGTACTCCATTTTTTGTTACACTAATAGTGAATAACATAGTGTTATTCATTATTAGTGTAGCAAAAAAATGATAGAAAACCAGGAGAGTGAAGTCACAACTGATGCCATTAGGACAAGCAGCCTCTGTTTTCCTGGCACTGATTTTGATCTCTGAGGCTAGGTATCATAAAGAGCAAGCCAGAACCAGTTGTCGCAACTGCGACACTTGGTGACCCCTAAATTATGTCTTTGTCTAGGATAGATACATTTCCAATGGCTTGGGCTGTGGCTTGTGCCATGTGAAAGAATTCACTGAACTAACTAGAACTTGCACCCCCACTTATAACCACATAGATTGTATCACTGATGACGTGTTCAATGACATCTGAAATGACATTATTGATGACAACACTGGGCATGGTGAAGGCACAGGTTCTAGTTATCCCAGTACACCAGAACTGATAAATTTGAGTGTTTTTGTTAGCTTGAAAATGTTATGTTTTAACTGACATTTTCACTCAACTCTAACGTTGCTTTATTGGACCACATGACCCCTACATTGTGGGTGTCCCGACTGGGCACTGGGACACACACCCATAATTAAAAATGTGGCCAACTACTGACATAATAAAGCCACTTTTGGCTTTAAAATTCTGGAGAGCTCTCTCTGAATAGTATGTGTTGGGATCTCTGTATTTACAGGCGCAGAGGTGGCATTAATCAACTAAATGTAAAAAGAGTATATTTCCCACCATTTAATTTATTTTAACTTGCTTGTATTTTTCCTTTAGTGCTATAACCTGTATAAAAGCACACGGCGAGGCCGGGGGCTGGCAGAAGCACTTTCAGCCCATCGGGCGTTAGATGCCTAAATGGGTGCGTGGTACACATCAACCTACTCCACGAGCCTCTTTGTTGTTGTTTGGTGTTATATTGCTGTCAGGGCTCCTTATCAATTCCTTAGACTTTATATTTTAATTTAAAACATAATAATAAAAATAATCCTGCTACACTGAGACACGTTATAGCTGCTATTGCCTCAATCACACATGAAGCGCGTCCTGTCCCTTTAAGGACGTACGCGACCTTTAAACTCGCGCAGACGTACCTCCGCCCCCTGACCTCTCGCGGTATTTCGCGCAGGATACAAATATTACCCACAATCCAGTTTACTTCCTTTCTCTATCACCGTCAGCCATGGTGAGTGGTACGAGAAAAGTAGCCTGTGCCAGGTCCATCCTTCGCCATCCGCTGTCCCGAGTCCCCGGGATGGGCCCCGCGCGGACGGATGGGGCACAGGAGGCCGGTAGCGAGCGAGAGTCGAGGCTATTCACGCAGAGCGAGCTAAACCGGGGGTGTCCCGGGGACGCGGCAGTGGCGGGGCGAAGGAGCTGCGGAGGCGGGTACGGTGGCTCAGGGGTGCACGGGGTGGGCTCTTCGGGCGTCTGCAGCCCCTAGTCTGGTGTAGCACCACCATTCTTTTTAGCTGGTTGACGCTTTGGGTCGAAGAATGGCGTCCTATATGCATATTAGGCAAGGTATAGGACCGCTGTTTAATAGTTTTAAATTAATTTTGGAATCGTTTACGTAATCTCTATTTCTACGGTCTTCTAGAGTCACTCGGTATTGTGGCAGCCCCTGGGCTTTTAAGTAGTGTTGGAATGTCTTGACCAGACTGACTCTCAGGCACTCTTTAGTTGTTTGTGGCGGTCTCCGTGCCCCGCGTCTGGAGGACCAGCGAAGGCCACGCTTTATCTGGTTGGCTTACGGGTTTATCGGGCTGGGGAAGATAACACGTTGGGGGCATTTCTCCTACGAAGTCCTGTTATTGGAGCCTCTGATACATGCTAGCTTCTCTTTAATTACACTCTACAGTTTTTAAAATCTGCTTTCGTCTCTGGAGATAATTTGCTGCTTCGGAACTCGTTGGTGTTTATTTCCGAATTTGAGCACAAGTTACCCCACGTTAAGTAACACGTGCACATGATGACTTGTTTAGCATTTGTTTTAATTAACCACGATTGCTAGACTTCTGCCAAGATGGCTGATGTAGTCATTCTGCGCATGTGCTCGTAGAGGGGTGTTTAGGTGAAAAGTGATGTTTTTTTTCCGCCTCCTATTTTAGGACGATCTCTCAAGGTTATTAGTATGTCGGTGCCGAACATCATTTGTTCTTGCTTGTCAGCATTTTTGAATGACACGTGCAGAAATTTCTTAAAAGGATAGAATTTCGCGGGCATTCATTGTTTTTTTTTGTTGAATTTTTTTTAGCCGAAGGGGAAGAAGGCGAAAGGGAAGAAGGTGGCCCCGGCCCCTTCTGTGGTGAAAAAGCTCGAGGCCAAGAAAGTCGTCAACCCCCTCTTTGAAAAGAGACCCAAAAACTATGGCATAGGTGAGTAATGTCCTGCTCGCCACATGGCCTTGAACACACGTCAAACCTCTGTGCAAATGATGTAAATTAATATTTGCTATCTGAATCCCGGTGCTGACACGTCTTCCACCAAGATCGCTGATGTGCATGGAATCGAGAACCTACATCCCCGTATATGCCTCTTAAGGGAACTGTTTTCAAGACTTGTTTCTGCGTTGCAGGACAGGATATTCAGCCCAAGCGTGACCTGACTCGCTTTGTGAAATGGCCCCGCTACATCCGGCTGCAGCGCCAGAGGTCTATCCTTTACAAGAGGCTTAAAGTACCACCTGCGATCAACCAGTTCACGCAAGCCCTGGACCGACAGACGGGTATGTAGCCAAGCTCTTCATTTTATAATACACCACATACCGCAGACCGGTTATGCTTATGCCAGTTCCACCCTCCACCCCGCCTTCCAGACATGAAAGAAACTCACAGCGCAGTAACCTGCAAACGTATGTGCAAATGATGCTAACAATATTTGCTATCTGATAAATTGTGATTACACCCATCCACCAAGATCGCTGATGCACATACCCTCTCTGGGGTGAGGGGTAGGCTCCCAGTGAGCTTACCGCCATGTTTTTGGAAAGTAGCCGTCACAACTGTTTCGTATGATTAAAGCCATGAATTAACCATGTTAACATGTTTTCCAGCCACTCAGCTCTTCAAGCTGGCCCACAAATACAGACCAGAGACTAAGCAGGAGAAGAGGCAGAGGCTCTTGGCTCGAGCGGAACAGAAAGCTGCAGGCAAGGGGGATGCTCCCACCAAGAGGCCACCAGTGCTCCGTGCTGGTAAGTGGATGCGGAGCAGTCTTGTATGAAGCGTGTTTGATGCTCCTACGGCTGGGGGTGTTTCTGATAATGGCCATACTGGCGCTTAGGCTTTTGCAACCGTTGACTCGGCCCCAGAAGTGGCTGATACTGTACCAATGGGCAGTGGCATGCTATTGCAATGATGTTTGAATTTCTTCACCTGAAATTACGTGTAGATAAGAAATACGAGCTTTTTAACCCTGAGCAATAGCTGACTGCTTGTCCATCTGATTTACTACCGTTGCTTAGCAGTAGTCTGTTGAGAAAGCGGTCTTGTGATCTATAAATTAGTTCTGGCTTGAAGTTCCAGTATGTTGAAAGCATCAATATAAAGATCTACAAATAGTGGCACTAACGAGCATCTCCTTGCAGGCGTGAACACCGTAACCACCCTGGTTGAAAACAAGAAGGCCCAGTTGGTGGTCATTGCCCATGATGTGGACCCCATTGAGGTACGTACAACCTTTCCAGCGTCACCAGGTTCACATACGAATTTCAATGCAGTTCTAGATTTATTGCCCATTGATTGCAATGATGTAAGAATTTCTTCACCTGACTCCCAATGAAGAGTTGAAACATGAGCTTTTTAACCCTGAGCAATCAAACAAGAAGCTACTGCTTGTGTGGTCTGTCCCCAAACGCTTTGCATACGACTTTCCCTTCTCTTTCAGCTGGTAGTTTTCTTGCCTGCTCTCTGCCGTAAAATGGGTGTTCCATACTGTATCATCAAGGGCAAGGCCAGGCTGGGCCGATTGGTCCATAGGAAGACCTGCACGTCAGTTGCCTTCACACAAGTTAATCCGTAAGTTTCAACTTCAGATTTCTACTTCCCACCTGGGTGCATGTGCGGGTGGCAGGGTTGGTTAAAGGCTTTAGATGGAGATGACAAAGGCAATTTAAAGTAAGTAGCTTTATGAAAATGTTTGTTGTGCTGCCCTGGCATACTGTTGGGACTATCTAAACGCAAACTCTTCAGTCTAAATTGCAGGAGATGACTGTTTAATTTTTATTAGTCTGTCGTCAGTTGGCTTGGGAACACTCGTGAGAAATTTACTGCCATTTGGGAGGTTTTGCTATTAACTATAAACTTGTGTGGCTGACAAACTGTTTGGTCCCATATGTGCTTAAGAACTTAAAGCGTGGGTCTATTAGCATTTTTGCTGGAAACCTTCTATGGCAATGATGTGTCGAATTTCTTCACCTGAATAAATCATGTGGCCTTATGAGCTTTTTAACCCTGAGCCAAATAGATGGTTTCCAAAAATGAACGAATCAAAACTTGAAGCTTCAGCTGTAACTGATAATGGTTCTTTCAACAGGGAGGATAAGGGTTCGCTAGCCAAGCTGGTGGAGGCCGTCAGGACCAACTACAATGACAGATACGACGAGGTAAGACCACCCATTCACCTCCCTTCTCCGGTTATTTGTGAGGGTCAAGTGGGCTCTAAAGACCCCTCGTTTTCCTTCTTTAACTAGACATTGAATTTTAACTTGTCTTCATGGGGCTGCTCAGTGTGTTTGAGGCGATCTTGGCCAGAGGGTAAAGGTCCCTTTAATTCCTCTTGAGTTTAAGTTTGGTCGCCCAGTACAGCAGTAACTAGTCTGCTGGCTGACCCAGCTGTATCCTGGCAAAGCGTGGAGTCCTGGACCTATGACCGTCATATGGGAGAGGGCTAATTATCTTACGCTCTACTCACTCGCAAGGCACTCTACTTCAGCCTGTGTCCTTGGGTAGCGATCAGGTAGTCAGCCAGCAGACACTTGTGGGGTCTCTCGCTTCCGGCAGGAGTCTCCTTCACAGGTGGGCACATCCGGTTCAGCTCAATACTAGCTTATAATGCATTGCGTGTAGTCCAACTAGTGCTGGCTTTAATGGAGTCCTTGGTACAGCATTGTGGTCCTTTTATCCAGTCCAATGAGTTCTTGGTGCTCCTTGTATGCCCAGACAACATTACTTCCTTATGAATGCGTAGTGTGGCTTCTGTTTATTCTGAAAGGTTCCATTATGTCTACGCGCAGCACTGATGTATTCCGTATTCACACACATAGTTGGGCTTAAAATAAGTTGTTTGTGATCTCGCATCAACTGTTGAGCGTTAGCACAGCTGTGGGTGTTGGCGTGTAACCCTAGACTTGCCAGTGGAACTTAGCTGTGCCTTTACTGCCAAAACGTAAAACTCATGCCACCTTTATATATCGGACACCCTGCCTTAGGCACGATGCAGGGGTGGCTTGTGTATATTAAAAGGGCGGTTTGGGCTTTGCTATGATTCTAAATGGAAAAGTGAGTCAGTGGCGAACTCTCCTTCACCGGTGGGGAGACACCTTTTCTTTGTCATTACCAGGGTGGTACACGCAGTGCTGTGTAGTGTGACCCTCTACGGTAGAGGTCCCGGGTACCATATACTATGAACTTTTAAGAGTTGGCTTCCGCCAGTTGGGTGTAATCTAATCATGTGCACCAAATCTGTCTGCTTTATGAATTTTGTGTCTCGCTGAGTTCAAGGAACGATTTGTGCCTTTTTCTGTTGCAGATTCGTCGTCACTGGGGTGGTGGTATCCTGGGACCCAAATCCGTGGCTCGCATTGCAAAACTTGAGAAAGCAAAGGCGAAGGAGCTGGCTACCAAGCTGGGTTAAGTCAACAGCATCTGTTCTGTACATAATAAAGAATGAAAAAAATGCTGCATCATGGTTTCTTTTCCTGAACTACAATAGCTTGCCAAGCCTTTGACTTGCAGGCCTAAACTGACTTGTTGGGAGTGCGCATTAATCCGCAAGAATAATTTTTGAATTGTAGCACACTGTCTAATCTGTGTCCAGGCAGTTGCAAGTGAACAGTTTACTTTTAAGGTCGTAGTGTAAATTAGTTGCAATATTGTATGCAAGTTATGTTGGTTTGTAATGTCCAAGCGCTGCACCTAGTTAACCGGTAATCAAATAAATTAACTAGGTTTTATTTACCTTATTTCTGGTTGAGTGAGTTACTAAAAGGGAAGCCGGTGCAGCACATAGGTGATGGCTTTGAGCCACATAGATGGCTGACTAGTTTGTGACAAGGTGCCAGGGGTGGTCTGGGACCATAGGTGTGCAGTGGTGTTGAGGCCTGGGCGCGTGTGCGCCTTCTTGAATACTGTTCACGGCGGCACAAGGTTCCTGTGCGTCCGTTGCAGACTGGAGTGCCTTTGCTCAGTTGGTTTAGGGGCAGCGATAGAAGGTACTGACTGTGCCACAGTGGGTTTGCAGCGTGCAAACCGTGCCCCTGAAGTAGGGTTGTATCAGAATGGAGAGGGATAGCGTGGAGTTAACGAGCCACATGGCAGATGTAAAAGGGGCAGGGACTTACAGAAAGCCATGTGTCCCCTGCCCCAACACCCCAAAATAATGGGGGGGTCCATTCTAGGTGTTAGGGGAAAAAACTGAACTTTTTACTTCCTGTTTTTCAGGACATTGCCCACAGCCCCACTGAGGCGCCCTCGGGCATTTGCACCTGTACTGGCAGAGCAGATTTCTTTTGTAATTAAGAGCACTAGGCAGCTGCCCTTGGGTACAGATTGCCTGATACCTATGACTTCAGCTAGAAGCTGCGTCTTCCAGTAGTTGGCATGCAAGCACCTCTACTTTAAAGCAACAGACTCTTTAATAAACTTGTGTGTTGCTCATCGTTCCTCATGCCAAGGCCGGTGAATTCTGTAGACGTTACACGTGTACAGCTAAGCTGACGATACATTGATATTGGAACAGCTCTTAAAGGGTAAAAGTCGAAGATGCGAGAAGGGCCTGTTAGATAATGGCCCCTGGTTAATGCACTCTAAACCTAAATAGTCACCTGTGGATTATAGCTAAACTCGTGGCCCCCAGTCTTCAACCTAGAAAGCATGGGAACGTGCCACCCCCCCCCCCCATACATACTAGTAGTTTGAAAGGGCCTTATGTAGTCCTTGAGCAATAGACTTCCTCCTAGGAGCAATTGTTGGTTTGAAAAGTACCCCAAGCAGTCACTCTTAATGCTTGGGAGAAATCTAAGCCCTTGGTGCTAACAAAGCAGGCCTATACACTACCTCAGCAGGTGGAACTTGCACCCTGCATACCAGTGCAAGAGAGGTGCTACTCAGTGTGAGGGAACACAACTGTTCTTGTTCTCTGGTACCGTTGATATATCTGAAGCCAGTCCCACTCTCCTTCCTAGCCTAAAAGAGGACATTGGGGTGGAAGGGTGGGTACTGGCAAACGTAATTAAGTTTGCTTTACACCTCTCAAGCATCCATGTAATAATGCTGGGGAGGGTGAGAATAAAAAATGTTTGGTGTGTAGCTGTAGATACACATGCTTTGTAGAAGTCTGCCATCTAGTTTTGGGCTCAGAGCGTTAAGTTATTTGAAGAATATCTGAGTCACAGGATCTTGTGACTCCTCTGTGATACTGCACATTGGCATCAAGTCATCCCCTCCCTCTGCTGTCTGGTTCGGCCGCGTTTCCTCTTGCTCCGGTGGATCTCAGTTTGGTACTTCTGGACTTAATTCAAATTTTCCTATAAACATCAGTATAGTTTGGAATGGATTTTCTAGTCTGATTTTTAATTGAGTCGATTTCACGCCCTTTAGGGTGACCTTTCCCTTCTTGGGATTACTTTGATGTCAGGCAGATGGCACAAACTGTTTCGATTCTGTTCTCTACGCCATGCCAAATTTTCATACACTGACCATCATTTGGTGTGCAATCTGTGCCTGTCTCCAGATCAGAGAAGAGACTTGTAAGGAAATGGCTCTAGAGAGAGTTTTAGATTCTTAAAAAGTATTCCAGCTTTTAGAGAAATATCTACTGCAGAAGAGGCAGTGGTGGAGCTCAACCTCGCACCTTACCTGCATCTTAGGATGTCGGAGTTAAGGACTCTGCAGAATCAAAAAACTGGATCAAGCCCTACCAAAGAACAGCTCCAGGAGCTCTTGACAAAGTTTGCTAGAGACAACCCCTCTGAAGATATCCTTACAGAGGATGAAGCTAGTGAAGTGGAGGACAATTTCCCCCCTCCACTCCTAGTTAAGGAGACCAGGGTTCCTCCAACCCTGACTCCACAAGTGATAGAGATGTTGCTTCTCCCACGGGAGTCCAACAGCTCAGGAAGCATTGAGGGCAGCCTCAATGAAGATGACCTCCTGTTAGCCAGGAAGGCCAAAAGATTGGCTTTGAAGAAGCAGCTCCTAGCCATAGAAAGGGAAAGAAAAGAGGTTTAGCTCCCATCAATTGTGGCAGCAACTTAAATAGGGTCAGAGAGAGTACTGACATCCTAAAAATCCCCAAAGGGATTGTAACCAAATATGAAGATCGTGAAATCACCAAATGGTTCACAGCTTTTGAGAGGGCTTGTGCAACCAGGAAAGTAAACATATCTCACTGGGGAGCTCTCCTTTGGGAAATGTTCACTGGAAAGTGTAGGGATAGACTCCTCACACTCTCTGGAAAAGATGCAGAATCCTATGACCTCATGAAGGCTACCCTGATTGAGGGCTTTGGATTCTCCACTGAGGAGTACAGGATTGGGTTCAGGGGGCTCAAAAATTCAGACTTGGGTTGATTTTGTAGACTTCTCAGTGAAAACACTGGATGGTTGGGTAACTGGAAATGAAGTGCATGACTATGTTGGGCTTTATAATTTGTTTATGAAAGAACACGTTTTAAGTAACTGCTTCAATGAAAAGTTGCATCGGTATCTGGTAGACCTAGGTCCAATTTCTCCCCAAGAATTGGGAAAGAAGGCAGACCACTGGGTCAAGACTAGGGTAACCAAAACTTCCACGGGGGGTGACCAAAATAAAGGGGTTACAAAGCCTCCCCAGGAGAAAGTGGGGGACACTAGATACAAAGATAGGGTCCTCTGTAGGCCTGACAAAAACCAGACCAAGACACAACCCAAAACAAAGGCGGGTACCATGGTAAGAACTGGGATGCCACTAAGGCATGGTTCCAAAACTATAGACAGGGCACCACACCAAGGACACTTCTTGTCCCAAAAACAAACCACCTAGCAAAATCCTAGGGGTGACCAGTGTAGCCATTGGGGACGACAACTCAGGGATTGTCTTCATAGCCTTCAACTGGAAAAAGGGCCCAACAGGTGAGTTGGAGATTCCAGAGGGAAGTAGACACTTCCACCACCTACTGGTGAATGGAATCCCAGCCACTGCCCTGAGACACTTGTGCCAGTCACACTATTGTGCAGGACAGGCTGGTGTTCTCCAACCAGTACATCCCAGGTGAGACTGCCAGAGTAAGAGTTAGCCCAGACAGGGTCACTGATAGTCCTGTGCCTTTTGTGTCCATAGAAGTGGATGGGACTTTTAGCTGGAGAAGAGTGGTAGTCAGTACAGACCTCCCCCCTTGCTTGTCTCCTTGGAAATGACTACCCAGAGGTTAGTCAGAGCCCAAGAGAGGAAGTGGTCCTGTGCCAGTCCTCTCCCAAGGATTCTGGAGGTGCTACCCCTGCAGTAACTGCAAGAAGGCCCAGAAGAAAAAGAAAACAGTGTAGGAAAGGTGGACAACCTTTAGCCAAGGTTCCAGCAAGCCAAGGAGATTCTGCTCCAGTAGGGGAGAACTCCAAAAGTGGGGCACTGGTAAAGTCCAACCTGACCCACAAGAAGTCCTGGCTAGTCAGGCAACAGTTAAACCTGAGTGGGTGGCTCCTCAGTTAACAGAAGAAAGAGTGGAAGGAGGGTTTTTACTACAAGATGAATACTGGGAAGTTTGGTATCAAACTTCTCAGAATAATAAACCCACACTGATGCCAGTGTTGGATTTATTAAAAAATGCACATAGATGGCATCTTAGAGATGCCCCCTGTATTTTACCCAATTCAGTGCAGGACTGGCTGGTCTGTGCCAGCCTGCTGCTGAGAGACGAGTTTCTGACCCCATGTAGTGAGGGCCTTTGTGCTCTCTGAGGACAGAAACAAAAGCCTGTTCTGGGTGGAGGTGCTTCACACCTCCCCCTGCAGGAACTGTAACACCTAACAGTGAGCCTCAAACGCTCGGGCTTCGTGTTACAATGCCCCAGGGCACTCCAGCTAGTGGAGATGGCCGCCCCCCTGGACACAGACCCCACTTTTGGCGGCAAGTCCAGGGGAGATAATGAGAAAAACAAGGAGGAGTCACCCACCAGTCAGGACTGCCCCTAAGGTGTCTTGAGCTGAGGTGACCACTGCATATATATATATATATATATATATATATATATATATATATATATATATATGTTCGATGGCATGTGTAGCTGCAAATACACATGCTGTGCACATCCCGTCATCTGGTGTTGGGCTCGGAGTGTTACACGTTGTTTTTCTTCGAAGAAGTCTTTTCGAGTCACAAGATCGAGGGACTCCTCCCATTTCGACTCCATTGCGCATGGGCGTCGACTCCATCTTAAATTGTTTTTTTTTCGCCATCGGGTTCGGGCGTGTTCCTTTTCGTTCGCTCAGTGTTTCGGGTCGGAAAGTTAGTTAGAATCTCGGAAAAATCGTCGGTATTGTTTGCGTTCGGTATCAGGTTAGTTACAACAGATCGACACCGACTTTTGAAGAGCTCCGGTGGCCCTTCGGGGTTTTTTCGATACCCTGTCGGGGCCTGGTCGGCCTGGCCACGTGTCTCTTCAAGGCTGATGGAACGGACCCCATTCCGCTTCTGCCCAAAATGCCATAATTAGTATCCGTATACAGATCAGCATCTGGTCTGTAACTTGTGTCTGTCTCCAGAGCACAAGGAGGATACCTGTGAAGCCTGTCGAGCGTTTCGGTCCAGGAAAACACTAAGACCGAAGAGCAAGAAGACTGCAAATGGCGTTGGCAGGACAAGGGCGTTTCGAGGAGGAGGAAGAAACCTTCTCCATCCAGGAATCGGACTCGGATGAGATCGATCCCGAAGAGACGCCGAAAACCGTGAGTAAGACGTCGAAACACAAGGCTCACGAAAAGACCACAAAAGCCCAGGGGACGCCACCGCCAACAGGCCATGGCGTAACCCGAAAAATAGGTGACCGATCATCGGCACAGAAAAAGGGCACGCTGGTGTCTAAGTCATCCGACTCCGGTCGAGATACCGGCACACAGCAATCTCGGGCCCGAGACAGCGGCTCCGAGCAAATTCGGCACAGAGACAGCGGCACCAAAATGAGTCGGCACCGAGATACAACAACACCGAAAGCAAAAAAGGTTTCGTCTGAACCGAAAAAAGTAGCCGAAAAGGTTTCGATACCGAAACAACCGGCCTCGGAACCGAAATCAAGTTCCTACACAGAGGAACAAGGACTGTCCTCACAAATTAAAATACATAGATTTGGACAGGAATTGGAGACAATGGAGCCAGACTACACCCAAAGAAGGCTCCACATAAAAAAAGAAACAGGGAAGATCAGCACTCTCCCTCCTATTAGAATGAAACGCAAACTTGCATTCCAGGAGAAAGACAAGCAGCCACAGGCAAAGGTGGCAAAACAAGTAAGCCCATCACCGTCTCCACAACGCTCGCCGCAAACATCACCGGTAGCTAATCCACCTATGATGCAATCCCTGACCCATACAGGGATGAGTCAAGACGACCCTGACGCGTGGGACCTTTATGACGCACCAGTGTCAGATAATAGTCCTGACTGTTATCCGGCTAGACCTTCGCCACCAGAGGATAGTACAGCCTACGCACAGGTGGTGTCCAGAGCAGCGGCATTTCATAATGTCAGCCTGCATGCAGAGCCCATCGAAGAGGACTTTTTATTTAACACACTTGTCGACACACAGCCAGTACCAGAGTCTTCCCATGCTACCCGGAATGCTAAAACACTCCAAACAAGTGTTTGACGAGCCTGTAAAAGGAAGGGCCATTACTCCAAGAGTGGAGAAAAAATATAAACCACCACCAACAGACCCCGTGTACATCACACAACAGCTAACACCGGACTCAGTTGTAGTAGGGGCAGCTCGCAAGAGAGCTAACTCACATACTTCAGGAGATGCACCACCTCCAGATAAAGAAAGTAGAAAATTTGACGCAGCAGGCAAAAGGGTGGCGGCACAGGCAGCAAACCAGTGGCGTATTGCAAATTCACAGGCTTTGTTGGCCAGATACGATAGGGCTCATTGGGACGAAATGCAACACTTCATAGAACATTTGCCCAAAAGAGTTCCAGAAGAGAGCACACCAGGTAGTAGAAGAAGGACAAAGTATCTCCAACACTCAGATACGGTCAGCAATGGATGCTGCAGACACAGCTGCTAGAACTGTCAACACAGCAGTGACAATAAGGAGACATGCATGGCTGCGTACATCAGGATTTAAACCAGAAATACAGCAAGCTGTGCTGAATATGCCATTTAACGGACAGCAGTTGTTTGGGCCGGAGGTGGACACTGCTATAGAAAAACTTTAAAAAGACACGGATACGGCCAAAGCCTTGGGCGCACTCTACTCCCCACAGAGCAGAGGCACATTTCGAAAAACACAGTTTCGAGGGGGGTTTCGAGGGCAAAGCACAGACCCCACAACCTTACAAACAAGGCCCACTTATCAAAGTCAATATCCGCGGGGAAATTTTCGGGGACAATATAGAGGGGGACAATTCCAAAAGAATAGAGGGAAGTTCCAAAGCCTAAAAGCTCCTCAAAACAAGCAGTGACTTCCAAGTCACAAATCCCCAACACATAACACCTGTGGGGGGGAGACTAAGCAATTTTTACAAACATTGGGAGGAAATAACAACAGACACCTGGGTACTAGCAATTATCCAGCATGGTTATTGCATAGAATTTCTCAGATTCCCTCCAAACGTTCCACCGAAAACACACAATGGGGGTGATTCCAACCGCCGCCCGCCAGGCTTGAACCGCCATTTGCCCGCCATGCGGCCAAAATACCGCTGCTCCCATTCCAACATTCCCGCTGGGCCGGCGGGCGCTAACCAAGTTAGCGCCCGCCGGCCCAGCGGGAATGAGGCCTGCACCACAGGAGCCGGCTCCGAATGGAGCCGGCGGTGTTGCGGCCGTGCGATGGGTGCAGTTGCACCCGTCGCGCTTTTCACTGTCTGCTAGGCAGACAGTGAAAAGCTGTCCGGGGCCCTGTTAGGGGACCCCTGCACTGCCCATGCCAGTGGCATGGGCAGTGCAGGGGCCCCCAGGACACCCCTTACCGCCAGCCTCTTCCTGGCGGTGACAACCGCCAGAAACAGGCTGGCGGTACGGGGGTCAGAATCCCCAGGGCAGCGCTGCCCTGGCGGATTCTCCCAGCCGGGGCAGAAACGGCGGAAAACCGCGGGGCGACCGCAGCTTTACCACCGCGGTCAGAATGGCATGTGAAGCACCGCCAGCCTGTTGGCGGTGCTTCCGTCATTCGTGACCGCCAGGGTCGGAATGACCCCCAATATGTCAAAACAACACATGGATCTTCTAGGACTAGAGGTCCAGGCATTGCTACAAAAAGGAGCAATAGAATTAGTACCAATTCAACAGAAAGGAACAGGAGTTTACTCTCTGTACGTTCTCATACCCAAAAAGGACAAAACACTGAGACCTATATTAGATCTCAGAACATTAAATACCTACATCAAATCAGACCACTTTCACATGGTGACATTACAAGACGTAATCCCACTCCTCAAACAACAAGACTACATGACAACACTAGACCTAAAGGATGCATATTTCCATATACCAATACATCCTTCACACAGAAAGTAACTAAGATTTGTATTCCAAGGGGTACATTACCAATTCAAGGTGTTGCCATTCAGAATAAGAACTGCGCCAAGAGTTTTCACAAAATGCCTGGCAGAAGTAGCTGCGCATATCAGAAGGCAGAAAATACATGTGTTCCCGTACCTGGACGATTGGTTAATCAAAACCAACACACTAGAACGGTGTGTTCGATGGCATCTGTCGCTGTAGATACGCATGTTCTGCAATAGCTCGCCATCTGGTGTTGGGCCGGAGTGTTACAAGTTGTTTTTCTTCGAAGAAGTGTTTCGAGTCACGGGACCGAGTGACTCCTCCTTTTGTCTCCATTGCGCATGGGCGTCGACTCCATCCTCGATTGTTTTTTTTCCGCCATCGGGTTCGGACGTGTTCCTGTCGCTCCGAGTTTCGGAACAGAAAAAATAGTTAATTTCGGAAGATTTTCGTCGGTATTGTTGCGTTCGGGATCGGCATACTTACATTCAACACCGCATCGAAGATCGAAGAGCTCCGGTGCCCTTCGGGGTAATTTTTCGATCCTCCGTCGGGGCCTGGTCGGCCCGACCGCGTGCTGAAGAACGCCGATGGAACGGACCCCGTTCCGTTTCTGCCCCAAATGCCACAATAAATACCCCTACACAGACCAACACTTGGTCTGCAACCTGTGCCTGTCACCTGAGCACAGCGAAGACACCTGCGAGGCCTGTCGTGCGTTCCGGTCCCGAAAAACACTCCGAGACCGTCGAGCCAGAAGACTTCAAATGGCGTCCGCACCGACAGCCCGACGGGAGTTCGAGGAACAGGAAGAGGAAGGTACCTTCTCGATCCAAGACTCAGACTCCGAAGGATTCGACGATACACAAACCGTGAGTAAGACGTCGAAAACCACACAAAGAAACATTTACAAGGCCCAGGGGACGCCACTGCCACCAGGCCATGGCTCAACCCATAAAATCGGTGACCGACCGTCGGCACCGAAAAAGGCCCAAACAGTGCCGAGATCGTCCGACTCCGGTCGAGACACCGGCACGCAGCCTTCTCGGGACCGAGAAAGTGCTGGAGACAAGCCTCGACACCGAGATGCCGGTGTGGACACGGCTCGACGCCGAGACAGCGGCACCGAAACAGATCGACGCCGAGAGGTTTCGGCCCCGAAAAGGAAAAAAGTCACCTCGGAGCCGAAAAAACACGCAGACAAAGTTTCGACGCCGAAACAAACTGCAAGCGACCCAGCTTCAGGCTCTTATACAGAAGAGCACTCGCTAACCTCCCAAATGCAGAAGCATAGGTTTGAGGAAGAGCTACAAGCAACTGATGCGGACCATACGCAAAAGCGTATCTTCATTCAGCAGGGGACAGGAAAAATAAGCACCCTTCCCCCCATTAGGAGAAAGAGAAGGTTGGAGTTCCAGACGGAACAAGCACCACAACCAAAAGTGGTGAAAAGAGTTACACCACCACCCTCTCCTCCGCCCGTGATTAACGTTTCACCAGCACAAACGCCATCACACTCCCCAGCTCACACCACCATGAGCCAGGGTGACCAAGACCAGGACGCATGGGACCTATACGACGCCCCAGTGTCAGATAACAGCCCAGAGGCATACCCTACAAAACCATCTCCACCAGAAGACAGCACCGCGTACTCTCAGGTGGTGGCTAGAGCGGCACAATTTCACAACGTAAGCCTCCACTCAGAACAGGTCGAGGATGATTTCTTGTTCAACACACTCTCCTCCACCCACAGCTCCTACCAAAGCCTGCCTATGCTCCCTGGTATGCTCCGGCACGCAAAAGACATATTTAAGGACCCGGTCAAAAGTAGGGCAATCACACCAAGGGTGGAAAAAAAGTATAAGCCGCCTCCTACAGACCCGGCTTTCATCACAACACAGCTGCCACCAGACTCTGTTGTTGTAGGAGCAGCTAGGAAAAGGGCCAACTCTCACACATCTGGAGATGCACCACCCCCAGATAAAGAAAGCCGCAAGTTTGATGCAGCTGGTAAAAGAGTCGCAGCACAAGCTGCAAACCAGTGGCGCATCGCGAACTCCCAGGCACTACTTGCGCGCTATGACAGAGCCCACTGGGACGAGATGCAACATCTCATTGAACATCTGCCCAAAGACTTCCAAAATAGGGCAAAACAAGTGGTTGAGGAGGGACAGGCCATCTCCAACAACCAGATCCGCTCCTCCATGGACGCTGCAGATACAGCTGCACGGACAATTAATACATCTGTAACTATCAGAAGGCATGCATGGCTCCGAACGTCTGGATTTAAACCAGAGATCCAACAAGCAGTTCTCAATATGCCTTTTAATGAAAAAGAACTGTTCGGTCCAGAAGTGGACACAGCGATTGAGAAACTCAAAAAAGATACGGACACTGCCAAAGCCATGGGCGCACTCTACTCCCCGCAGAGCAGAGGGAATTACAGCTCATTCCGTAAAACGCCCTTTCGAGGGGGGTTTCGGGGTCAAAGCACACAAGCCAACACCTCACAAGCCACACCGTCCAGTTACCAAGGACAGTATAGAGGAGGTTTTCGGGGACAATATAGAGGAGGGCAATTCCCTAGAAATAGAGGAAGATTCCAAAGCCCCAAAACCCCTACTACTAAACAGTGACTCACATGTCACTCACCCCCTCCACACAACACCAGTGGGGGGACGAATAGGTCATTATTACAGAGCATGGGAGAAAATCACTACAGACACTTGGGTTCTAGCAATTATCCAACATGGTTACTGCATAGAATTTCTACAGTTCCCTCCAAACATACCACCAAAAGCACAAAATTTAACAACACACCATTCCAATCTCCTAGAGATAGAAGTGCAGGCACTATTGCAAAAGAATGCAATCGAATTAGTGCCAAACACACAAATAAACACAGGAGTTTACTCACTGTACTTTCTGATACCAAAGAAGGACAAAACACTGAGACCAATCCTAGACCTCAGAGTAGTCAACACTTTCATCAAATCAGACCACTTCCACATGGTCACACTACAAGAAGTATTGCCATTGCTAAAGCTGCACGACTACATGGCAACTTTAGACCTCAAGGATGCTTATTTCCATATACCAATTCACCCATCGCACAGGAAATACCTAAGGTTTGTATTCAAAGGAATACATTACCAATTCAAGGTACTGCCTTTCGGATTAACAACCGCACCAAGAGTCTTTACCAAATGTCTAGCGGTAGTCGCTGCACACATCAGAAGGCAGCAAATACATGTGTTCCCATATCTAGACGACTGGCTAATCAAGGCCCATTCGTTAATAGAGTGCTCAAATCACACAAATCATATCATACAAACCCTCTTCAAACTAGGGTTCACCGTCAATTTCACAAAATCCAAAATTCGGCCACGCAAGGTACAACAATACCTGGGAGCCATAATAGACACATCAAAAGGAGTAGCCACTCCAAGTCCACAAAGAATTCAAAATTTCAACACCATCATACAACGCATGTATCCAACACAAAAGATACAAGCAAAGATGGTATTACAACTCCTAGGCATGATGTCATCATGCATAGCCATTGTCCCAAACGCAAGACTGCACATGAGGCCCTTACAACAATGCCTAGCATCACAGTGGTCTCAAGCACAGGGTCACCTTCTAGATCTGGTGTTAATAGACCGCCAAACTTACCTCTCGCTTCTGTGGTGGAACAACATAAATTTAAACAAGGGGCGGCCTTTCCAAGACCCAGTGCCACAATACGTAATAACAACAGATGCTTCCATGACAGGGTGGGGAGCACACCTCGATCAACACAGCATACAAGGACAATGGAACGTACATCAAACAAAACTGCATATCAATCACCTAGAACTTCTTGCAGTTTTTCAAGCACTAAAAGCTTTCCAACCAATAATAGTTCACAAATACATTCTCGTCAAAACAGACAACATGACAACAATGTATTATCTAAACAAGCAGGGAGGGACGCACTCCACGCAGTTAAGCATGTTAGCACAAAAAATTTGGCATTGGGCAATTCACAACCAAATTCGCCTAATTGCACAGTTTATACCAGGGATACAAAATCAACTCGCAGACAATCTCTCTCGAGATCACCAACAGGTCCACGAATGGGAAATTCACCCCCAAATACTGAACACTTATTTCAAACTCTGGGGAACACCTCAGATAGACTTGTTTGCGACAAGGGAGAACGCAAAATGCCAAAACTTCGCATCCAGATACCCACACAAACAATCCCAAGGCAATGCCCTATGGATGAACTGGTCAGGGATATTTGCTTACGCTTTTCCTCCTCTCCCTCTCCTTCCTTACCTGGTAAACAAACTCACTCAAAGCAAACTCAAACTCATATTGATAGCACCAACTTGGGCAAGGCAACCCTGGTACACAACGCTGCTAGACCTATCAGTGGTACCCTGCATCAAATTGCCCAACAGGCCAGATCTGTTGACACAGCACAACCAAAGGATCAGACACCCAGATCCAGCATCGCTGAATCTAGCAATCTGGCTCCTGAAATCCTAGAATTCGGGCACTTACAACTTACCCAAGAATGTATGGAAGTCATAAAACAAGCAAGAAGGCCATCCACCAGGCACTGCTATGCAAGTAAATGGAAGAGGTTTGTTTGCTACTGCCATATTAATCAAATACAACCATTACACACAACTCCAGAACATGTAGTGGGTTACTTGCTTCACTTACAAAAATCTAACCTAGCTTTCTCTTCCATTAAGATTCACCTTGCAGCAATATCTGCATACCTGCAGACTACCTATTCAACTTCCCTATATAAAATACCAGTCATTAAAGCATTCATGGAGGGCCTTAGGGGAATTATACCACCAAGAACACTACCTGTTCCTTCATGGAACCTAAATGTTGTCCTAACTAGACTTATGGGTCCACCTTTTGAACCCATGCACTCCTGCGACATACAGTTCCTAACCTGGAAGGTGGCATTTCTCATCGCCATTACTTCCCTGAGAAGAGTAAGCGAGATTCAGGCGTTTACTATACAGGAACCTTTTATACAACTACACAAAAATAAAGTCGTCCTAAGGACCAATCCTAAATTTTTGCCAAAGGTTATTTCACCGTTCCATCTAAATCAAACAGTGGAACTTCCGGTGTTCTTTCCACAGCCAGATACCGTAGCTGAAAGGGCACTACATACATTAGATGTCAAAAGAGCATTAATGTATTACATTGACAGAACAAAGAACATCAGAAAGACTAAACAACTCTTTATTGCATTTCAAAAACCTCATGCAGGAAACCCAATTTCAAAACAAGGTATAGCCAGATGGATAGTTAAATGCATCCAAATCTGCTACCTTAAAGCTAAACGACAGCTGCCCATTACACCAAGGGCACACTCAACCAGAAAGAAAGGTGCTACCATGGCCTTTCTAGGAAACATCCCAATGCAAGAAATATGTAAGGCAGCCACATGGTCTACGCCTCACACATTCACCAAGCACTACTGTGTAGACGTGTTATCCGCACAACAAGCCACAGTAGGTCAAGCTGTATTAAGGACATTATTTCAGACTACTTCCACTCCTACAGGCTGATCCACCGCTTTTGGGGAAATAACTGCTTACTAGTCTATTGCAGAACATGCGTATCTACAGCGACAGATGCCATCGAACTGAAAATGTCACTTACCCAGTGTACATCTGTTCGTGGCATCAGTCGCAGTAGATTCGCATGTGCCCACCCGCCTCCCCGGGAGCCTGTAGCAGTTTGGAAGTTACCTTCAATTATTTATATATGTATCATCTCAACCTTAAATAAGTGCATACTTAGTCACTCCATTGCATGGGCACTATTACTACAATTCAACTCCTACCTCACCCTCTGCGGGGAAAAACAATCGAGGATGGAGTCGACGCCCATGCGCAATGGAGACAAAAGGAGGAGTCACTCGGTCCCGTGACTCGAAACACTTCTTCGAAGAAAAACAACTTGTAACACTCCGGCCCAACACCAGATGGCGAGCTATTGCAGAACATGCGAATCTACTGCGACTGATGCCACGAACAGATGTACACTGGGTAAGTGACATTTTCATTACAACACACAAAGTACATCATAGAAACCCTACACAAACTAGGTTTCTCAATCAACTACACAAAGTCACACCTTCAGCCGTGTCAGACACAGCAATACTTCGGGGCAACAATCGACACAGCAAAAGCGATTGCCACTCCAAGTCCACAAAGAGTACAAGCATTTCGCAATGTAATACAGGTCATGTATCCAAACCAAAGAATACAAGTCAAAATAGTAATGAAACTACTAGGCATGATGTCCTCATGCATAGCCATTGTCCCAAACGCCAGAGTGCACATGCGCCCTTACAGCAGTGCCTAGCATCACAATGGTCACAGGCACAGGGTCAACTTCTAGATCTAGTGTTGATAGACCGCCAAACATACACCTCGATTCAATGGTGGAACAATATAAATTTAAACCAAGGCCGGCCTTTTCAAGACCCAGTGCCTCAATACGTAATGACTACAGATGCCTCCATGATAGGGTGGGGAGCACACCTCAATCAACACAGCATTCAGGGACAATGGGACTCTCGGCAAAAACAGTTTCACATAAATCACTTAGAACTATTGGCAGTATTTCTAGCGTTAAAAGCATTTCAACCAATAATAAGCCACAAACACATTCTTGTCAAAACAGACAACATGACAACAATGTATTACCTAAACAAACGGGAGGAACACACTCAACAAAGTTGTGTCTCCTGACACAGAAAATATGGCATTGGGCGATACACAACCACATTCACCTAATAGCACAGTTCATTCCAGGGATACAGAATCAATTAGCAGATAATCTCTCTTGGGATCACCAACAGATCCACGAATGGGAGATTCACCCCCAAGTACTACACACTTACTTCCAAAATTGGGGAACACCACAAATAGACCTGTTTGCAACAAAAGAAAACGCAAAATGCCAAAACTTCGCATCCAGGTACCCACAAGATCAGTCTCTGGGCAATGCGTTATGGATGAGTTGGTCAGGGATATTTGCATACGCTTTTCCCCCTCTCGCACTCCTTCCATATCTAGTAAACAAGTTGAGTCAAAACAAATTCAAACTCATACTCATAGCACCAACTTGGGCAAGACAACCTTGGTACACAACACTACTAGACCTCTCAGTAGTGCCTCGTATCAAACTACCAAACAGACCAGATCTGTTAACTCAACACAATCAACAGATCAGACACCCCAATCCAGCATCGCTGAATCTAGCAATTTGGCTCCTGAAGTCTTAGAGTTCGGACACTTAGACCATACACAGGAATGTATGGAAGTCATAAAACAAGTTAGAAAACCAACCACTAGACATTGCTATGCAAATAAGTGGAAAATGTTTGTTTATTATTGCCATAATAATCAAATTCAACCCTTACACGCATCTGCTACAGACATCGTAAGCTACTTGCTACATTTGCAAAAGTCAAAACTAGCTTTTTCATCCATTAAGATACATCTTACCGCAATTTCAGCTTACCTGCAAATTACCCATTCAGCTTCACTGTTTAGGATACCAGTCATAAAAGCCTTTATGGAAGGCCTAAAAAGAATTATACCACCAAGAACACCACCAGTTCCTTCATGGAACCTCAACATTGTCTTAACACGACTCATGGGGCCACCATTTGAACCCATGCACTCATGTGAAATGCAATATTTAACATGGAAAGTTGCATTTCTAATTGCCATCACATCTCTAAGAAGAGTCAGTGAAATCCAAGCATTTACCATACAAGAACCATTTATTCAAATAGACAAGCATAAAGTAGTTCTACGGACAAATCCAAAAATTTTACCAAAAGTCATATCACCGTTCCACTTGAATCAAACAATAGAACTACCAGTGTTCTTCCCACAGCCAGATTCTATAGCTGAGAGAGCACTACATACATTAGACATCAAAAGAGCGTTAATGTACTACATTGACAGAACAAAACAAATTCGGAAAACAAAACAATTATTTGTTGCTTTCCAAAAACCTCATACAGGAAATCCAGTTTCAAAACAAGGCATTGCTAGGTGGATAGTTAAATGCATTCAAACCTGTTATCTCAAAGCAAAAAGAGAACTGCCTATTACACCGAGGGCACACTGAACTAGAAAGAAAGGTGCTACCATGGCCTTTCTAGGAAACATTCCAATGACTGAAATTTGTAAGGCAGCCACATGATCTACGCCTCATACATTTACCAAACACTACTGTGTAGATGTGTTAACAGCACAACAAGCCACAGTAGGACAAGCAGTACTACGAACTTTGTTTCAAACAACTTCAACTCCTATAGGCTGAACCACCGCTTTTGGGGAGATAACTGCTTATAGTCTATGCAAAGCATGTGTATCTGCAGCTACACATGCCATCGAACGGAAAATGTCACTTACCCAGTGTAAATCTGTTCGTGGCATGAGACGCTGCAGATTCACATGCACCCACCCACCTCCCCGGGAGCCTGTAGCCGTTTCGAAGTTGATCTTGAACATTTGTAAATATATCACTACATCATGTACATACATGTTTACTCCATTTCATGGGCACTATTACTATAATACACAACTCCTACCTCACCCTCTTCGGGGAAAACAATCTAAGATGGAGTCGACGCCCATGCGCAATGGAGCCGAAAGGGGAGGAGTCCCTCGATCTCGTGACTCGAAAGACTTCTTCGAAGAAAACAACTTGTAACACTCCGAGCCCAACACTAGATGGCGGGATGTGCAAAGCATGTGAATCTGCAGGGTCTCATGCCACGAACAGATGTACACTGGGTAAGTGACATTTTCCATATATATATATATATATATAAAACCAGGTGATAATTAGGGCAGCTGCGTACCATAATGATCAGCTGAACACAGATCCTATTGCAGAGGATTTCTTGTTAAATACACTAACATCTACACATAGAGTACCAATGTCTCCCTATGCTTCCAGACATGCTGGTGTTGGAAAGTTCAGGAATCTGAGGTGAGCCACAAACTTCCTTTTACCCAGCGTTTACCCAAGTCTCCCAATAAAAATGGTACCTCGCTTGTGGGGGTAGGCCTACTGCCCGCGACAGGAAATGCCCCAAAACGCAATGTGGATACATCAAAATGATTTATTTCTAAACTGCCTGTTTTTGCGGGGGGTACCTGCATTTTTGGTCCCAGATGCGGCAGTCAGCTAGGGAAACCAACCAAACCCAGGCATTTTTGAGAACTAGACACTGTGGAGTCCAGGGATGTGTGGATTGCGTGGATCCCCCAACATTTTCTTACCCAGACTCCTCAGCAAACCTCAAATTTAGCTAAAAACAAATAAATCACATTTTCCACACTTTTCTTGGTAAAATCACCACACCAGACAAATTTCCTGCCAACCAATGTTCCCCTCGATCTGCTGATAAAAATGATAACTCACTTGTGTGGGTGGCCCAGGTGCCTGCAACAGGGAAGGGACAAAAACATGTAGAGATTGAGGGGATAGCACAGCAAGTTGATAAGCACATTTTTTTTAAAATACATTTTTAGGCTGACTCTGCTTTGGGGACCAACACAAGTGAAGTATCATTTTACTTGGGAGACTGAGGGGAAAGCTGGGTGGTAGGAAATTTGTGCCGGCGCGGTGAGGTTTGCAGAGGGGTCTAGGAAAATGTTGGGGGATCCACGTAAGCCATACCTCCCTGGACTTCACCGGGTGTGTAGTTTTCAAAAATGGCTGGGTTTGTATGTTTGCTTAGATGACCACCACACCCAGGACCAAAAACGCAGGTGTGCCCCCTCTCCCCCCTCCTCTGCAAAAACAGGTAGTTCTGTAATAGATCATTTTGATGTGTCAACGCATGCATTGTTAATATCTGAAAGGACAAAAAACTGAACCAATGACTCGCAGCTCGTGAGCTGTAAAGCCACGTCAAGGCACCAACCACTTTACAGTCCAGTCGCACATCTTTCGTACGTGACCTGCACAAGACCATTACGCCGCCAGCCGCAGGTCCAGCACATTACAACACTCAAAGCAACAGACAGCATCATTCATGGGGCCATCACTTTCATACGCCCACATACCTTACACAGCAATAACACCAGCTGACTGAGTCTGTGGACTGGCATTTGGCTAGCTGTGTCACTATTTACACCGCCAGCCAAGCGCCACTCCGTGCACACCACCATCACTTTTGTTTTGAACAAAAAAGCAAACACTAATTATAAGTAAGTAAAAAAAAGCTACAAACACAAAAGCTCTAACTTAATACATGACAGTAATGCCAAATGTGAAACTGAACAAAAATTAAAAAAACATATAGAACAGGCAGTTTACCCTCGCTGTAGTTCCCAACAATTCTTTTGGGTGTGGTAACTTCTGAAACAGCTGGCCACACACAGCACAGGCTTAGGACAATAAGGGCAGTACATACAAGTCTCCCTCTGGACATCCAGGCTTAGAAGGACAATAAGGGCAGTACATATGAGTCTCCCTCTGGATACCTCTTCGGGCACAGACTACAATTCTTAGTGGGAAAGTCTTTTTTGGGAGTGGGAGGAATGTGATCAGGAAAGTGGCGATCTTTCAATCTAGCCACATCCTCCACTGCTTCTCTAGGAACTCTTGCCTGTTCCACCACAACAAGGCTCTATCACAGACTACTGAAATTTAACAAATTTCATCCTTGACTCAGGGGAACAGTCCTTGAACAAAATAAAAGCATTAAAAGTTGCTAAATGGAAAAGATGAATTGCTAACTTCTTATACCAAATGTAAGACTTACGAACAGCAGTGTAAGGGTCCAGCCTCTGATCTACACCACTCATGTGCTTATTGTAGTCCAAAATGCACGCAGGTTTGCACACTTTGGCAAACTGACCCCAAACAGTCACAGGGGAAGTACTCTCATCATGGATAGTAGTTAGCATGTAGACATCCCTCCTGTCTGCAAATTTCGCAGCTAACAGCTCATCATTACACACACGCTCCCTTGGATAGCCTTTACGGTTAGAGCGGATTGTGCCACAAGCAACAGTGTCCACTCTGAACAATACCCTGAACAATTGCACTCCAGTGTAGAAGTTACCTAGGTTCAAATGGTGACCTTTGTTAAACAGTTGCCTACCAAGGTCCCACATAATTTACTCACTAACTCCAAAAGTGGGTGGACAATCAGGGGGGGTCAATACTGGAATCCCTACCACTGTAGACCCAGAAATTATAAACATAACTTGTACTACTTTCCGACAGCATATACATCTTAATGCTATACCGTGCCCTCTTGCTAGGAATGTACTGCCTAAAAAACAAACTGCCATTGAACAGGAGCAAAGTCTCATCTACAGATATTTCTTTCCCTGGAACATAAACCTCTAAAAACCGTTCTACAAAATGTTCAAGGGCAGACCTAATCTTAAAAAGACAGTCAAAATCAGGGTGATCTCGTGGCAAGGCTAAAGCATTATCAACAAAATGCAGCATCCAAAGTAGAAGCAAATACTGATTACAGGTCATGGTTGCAGGAAATATAGCCACTGCCATCAAGGGAGACCAAGAAGAAGCCAGTGACAGCTTCCTAATCAACCCCATCAAAAAAATCCAACCCAATAACTTTTTCATCTCTTCAAGATTTGTGGAAGTCCACTGGGTAGCTCTAGAGTTTGGCCTAAGTCTGGAACTGTTGTCTCTCAAATACTGCTCAGCATACAAGTTAGTCTGCTCAACAATCTCTTCAAAAAATACACTGTCCATTAATAACTGAAAGAAATTGATAGGCAAAATGTTTTCTGTATTGGCTCTACACCCTGGGAGACCAATAAAGGCAGGCAACTCTGGCTGCTCCATGTTTGGGGCAACCCAGAGTTCAGGTCTTCCACTGGGAAACCTTTCAGCCCCAGGATGCTGCACTATTGGCACATCATTGTCCTCCTAAAATAGGCCCTTCATCTGTACTCAGAGTGGCTTCCTCCTAAGAAGATTCTTCTTGGACAGAAAATTCACTGTCAGAATCTCACACTTCCTCCTCTGCCTCAGATGCAGAGTCAGTCTCATAATCATGGTCAGAAGATGGCTCAAAAAGCATACCAACAACCTGCTGAGCGGTCACCCTGCGGCTAGCCATGATCCGTTCTAAGAAAAGTAACTGGGCAAATGCCTAAAACAAGTAATAAACAAAGTGTGGCTTTATCACAAAGAGTTATGTACTCAAAAACTATACCACTGACTTGCTTGAAAAAGCTCGACTCAACAGCACAGACATAGCAATCACCAATTATATCCCACTAAAAAGAAAGAAAGAAAAATTAGACATAAGACAACATAAATATGATCTTGTACAACTCTAAGGACAATTTCACACACAATTCTGCGTTTAGTACACCACCTACAAAAATGTAATTCATGCATGGCAACAATACTCTTTCGGAGTAAATTGTTTTTTCTTACCTGAATCATGCAACTACGCAAACTACAGGTCAACCACTGCCAAAATCGCAAGGAGTCAGAGCAAACGAAGCAAAAGCTTTCAACTAGACCAAGAAGGAGAAATAAACCATTACAATCACAAACGCAAATACTTCACCATTTGACGAACACCCTGCCACCAAACATTTAGAAGTTTTTCCTGGTGTCTAATGGTTTCTGCTCCATGCTCCCTCCTCCCACCCCCAAGCTGGCAGATGGGCCTAGAAAAATAGGCCGATCTTTCCCAAAAGGGGGGGCAGTATTGGCCAACAGTTGTGTGCCCACTTGATTTAAAAAAAATGGATTAGCTAGATGGATAGTTAAGTCAATTCAAACTTGATATCTTAAAGCCAAAAGACAACTACCAGTAGCTCCTAAAGTACAATCTACCAAGAAAAAGGTGCTTCTATGGCCTTTTTAGGAAATATTTCAATGGCAGATATCTGTAAAGCAGCTACATGGTCTACACCACACATTTACTAAACACTACTGTGTAGATGTTTTACCTTGCCAACAAGCAAATGTTGGAGAGGCTGTACTTAGTACATTATTTAGTACATTATTTCAAACTACTCCAACAGGCTAGCCACTGCTTACTTAGGATGAGACTGCTTTACAGTCTGTGCAAAGCAAGTATATCTAAAACTACACATGCCATTGAATGGAAAATGTTACCTACCCAGTAGACATCGCTTTGTGGCATGTAGTGCTGTAGATTCACATGCGCACTCCCTCCTCCCCGGAAGCCTGTAGCACAACATATTGTAAATATGAACATACATTGCATGGACATCTTTCTCTTCCTATCTACTTATATATACACACATATAGACACTTTTTACTTGACCCTCCTGAGTGAAAACAATGTAACAAAGGACTTGATGCCCATGCACAGTATCACAGAGAGGAGGAGTCACTCGATCTCATGACTCGAAGATATTCTTTGAAGAAAAACAATTTGTAACACTCCGAGCCCAACACTAGATGGCGGACTTATGCCAAGCCTGTGAATCTACAGCACTACATGCCACAAACAGATGTCTACTGGGTAAGTAACATTTTCCTTCTAGCTTTTATAACAAGAATTTTCATTCTATTAAGGTCACAGGTGAGGAATATGCTTCTCTTTACTGCCAAAACCACAGCAGCCAATCAAAACATTTATAAACAAAACTACAAATCCTATTAGTATTAAACACACACCCCTTCATACACTACATTTCCAGTCCACCAATCATAGCTCCTTTGTGTCCACAAAATGGAGAAGCACCTTCCTGCTGCTTCTTTGCAAGGCAAGTCCAATCAGCAGCGAAGATAAGGAACAACAACTCCAAAGTCTGCAACAGAACTGCAAACTGTTCAGACTTCAAGCAGCAAGCACCCAACAGGGCTCAGTTCTGCTCCACAATGCATGTCAAGTGGCAGAAAACCAACAGGGTTTACTCCTGCTTTTGCTGGAAAATCCATCAATACCATATGATAGTATACTCACCACCATAAACGTAGGTTGGGATAAGATAATCCTCACCTCCATGTCCTAAGTAAAGTGAAAAATTCTTGTTGTAAAAACTAGAAAATGTTTTTATTCTGTCAGGAAAGGAGCCTCCAATTATGCTGATTCAAATCTGACTAACAAATACATTTAACAAATGAAAAACTAGTTTACAATAGAACTACTTAAATGTCAAGTCCGAGGACCATTCAGCCACTCTTAAGGTGTCTTCAAGCCTAGAACCCAAAGAGAGGGGTTTAGAGGCCATGGCTCCATGGGCAGAGTGTACTCCAAGCCTGCTGGCATCAATACCTGTCTTGGCAATAATCCATCGGACCCACTGGGCAAAGTCGCTGCCACCACAGGCTTAAAAGATTTTTGTCCAGCAATCAAAAGTTGACCATTAGGATCTTCTGCCCTGCGAGATATTCTGCAATCACTGAAATCCAATATTTCAGTGCCAAAAATCCTTTATGATCTCTGCTAACACCCCGGGCTTGGTGCCCACCAAGTTTGTTGATATACCTGACTGCCAAGACGTCCATCTGCAGCAGCATACAAAAATTGTTCTTCTAAGTAGAATGTGTTTGAATAGCAAAAGAACCTGACAAAAGCTTTAGGCAACTTATTTGAAGATCCAATTCACAAGAAGCCCAACAGCCTCCAATGGAGATATCGCCACATCTGGTGCCCGCATTGTAGGAAAGTACTCTCTTTTTGGTACGGATGCTCCCACATTTTGCCTGTTGTCGGTGTGTTTTGACTGATTCACTGGGATCCTGCTAACCAGGACCCCAGTGAATGTGCTCTCTCCTCTTGAATTTGGTTGCTTGGGACTTCACTCACCCCACATTCGGCATACCAGTGGCCCTATATAAGTCCCTACTATGTGGTACTTAGGTACCCCGGGTATTGGGGCATCAGTGGTTCCCCATGGACTGCAGCGTGTATTGTGCCACCCATGGGAGCCCATGCAAAATATGTCTGCAAGCCTGCCATTTCAGCCTGCAGGAAAAGGATCAGGCACCCTTTCACTACAGGTCACTGTAAGTCACCCCTATGGTAGGCACTCCTAGCCCGGAGGGCAGGGTGCAGGTTCCTGTGTGTAAGGGCACCCCTGCATGAACAGAGGTGCCCCTATGACCTCCAACTCCATTACACTGGACTTCGTAAGTGCTGGGAAGCCATTTTACCCATGTTCTGGACACAAGTCACTTCCTGTGTCCACCTACATAATGGTAACTCCGAACCTGGGCATGTTTGGTATCAAACATGTTGGAATCATACCCCAATACTGTTGCCAGTATTGGTTATATGCTTCCATGCACTCTCGGGGCTCTTTAGAGGACCCCCATGCATTGCTCCTTCCAGTCTCCTGGGGTTTTCTGGGCAGCCCGCGCTGCTGCCACACCTCAGATGGGTTTCTGCCCTCCTGCTGCTTGACCATCTCAAGCAGACGACAGCAAAACCAAGGATTTCCTTTGGGAGAGGGAGGCAACACTCTCTCCCTTGGAAATAGGTGTTACATGGCTTGGGAGGGGTGGCCTCCCCAAGCCACCAGTATGCTTTGAAGGGCAAATTTGGTGCCCTCCTTGCACAAAATGGTTTGCACCAGTCTATGGACTCTTGGTGCCTGCTCCGGTGTGAAACTGGACAATAGAAAGGGGAGTAACCACTCCCCTGTCCATCACCACCCCAGGGATGGTGCCCAGAGCTCCTCCAGGTGGCCACTTGATTCTGCCATCTTGACTCCAAGGTGAGCAGAGGCCTCTGGGAGCATCTGAGTAGCCAGGTCAGGCAGGTGACGTCACAGCCCCCTCCTGATAGATGGTCACCCTGCTAAGTGACCAATCCCCTTTCCTGGGCTGTTTAGGGTCTCCCTCTTGGGAGGGTCCTCAGATTCGACATGCAAGATTCCAGCAGGACTCTTCTGCATCGAGTACTACATCTTCTGGCCACGGGAATGCAACTGGCCCCTCCAGAAACCAACAATCTGCAACTCCAGTGACCACTCCGCTTTGCAACATTGTTTCTCCAGCTCCTTCCAGCAACTGCAACATTTCCCTGGCTGTGCATCCTCTGAGAGTGACGAGTCTTCAGCCTGCACAGGAAATAAGAAGGAATCTTCCTTGGAGTGAAGGAGTCACTCCCCTGCATCCGCAGGCACCAACTGAAACGACGACTGGCTGCGTGGATCCGCTCTCCTACAGGACTGCATGGATCCTACATCACAGGTGGTGGTCTGGAGTGGTCCCCTTAGTCTTCTTTACCAGCTATCCAACTTGGGAGACAGTAAGCCCTTGCTTCTCCTTGCATGACAGTTTCCCTGTGCAAAGCGACTCTTGCAGCAACCAAGGCTTGTTTGTTCCTCCTTCAAGGGATCTTCAGTTTCCATGTAGCCCCAGCCCCAAGCACTCCTTCCTGCAAAGCACAGTCTCCTGCCTGCTGCTCCAGCGACGTGGGCCTCCTCTTTAGTTGTGCTGAGTGGGCCTCACTGCGACTCCTGTGCCTGCTGCAGTGGGTCGCCTGTGGGGGCTGCCTCCTCATCTTGTATCTCTCCCAGCTGCTGAGGATCACCTTAGACTCCCCTCCTTGGGTCGGGTCTCCCAGTCATTGCCGGTCCTCTTCAGCCTTAAAAAACCTTCTTCTCCAACTCTTGCATTTGCCATGGTTTGTTGGTGGTTTCCCAGCACCACTGACCAACTGCATCACGACCGCCGATGTGAGACATCACTTGCATTACTCCTGGAACTCCTCTTCTGCTACTGTGCTGCACTGCTGACTTTTTTCATCCACCGTCGACCTGGTCGTGCATCCACAGAAGGGTGGGTGGTGGCTCCTGCCACAGCTGGACACTCCATCATGAACTGGACTTGGCCCCTTTCCTTTGCAGGTCCTCTTCTGTCAGGATCCACCTTTGGTTTCTTTCAGTCTTGTCTGGGTCTTGCACAGTCCTTTTCCAAAGTCCTCCTGTTGGTTTTGGGGAAAAGCAGATACTTACTTCTTCTCTCCTGGTAGCTCTTAGGGTTCCTAGTTCCCCCAGCTCCTTCCAGCAACTGCAACATTTCCCTATCTCTGCATTGTCTGAGGACGATGAGTCTTCAGCCTGCACGAGAAGCAAGAAGGAATCTCCCTTTGAGTGAAGGAGTCACTCCTCTGCATTTACAGGCAACAACTGCAACAACGACCGGCTGCGTTGATCTTCTCCCCTTCGTAGCTGCGTGGATCCTGCATTACAGGTGGTGGTCTGGCGTGGTCCCCTTGGTCCTCTCTACCAGCTGCCTGACTTTGGAGACAGTAAGCCATTGCCTCTCATTGCAGGACAGTGACTCTTGCAGCTACCAAGGCTTGTTTATTCCTCCTCCAAGCGATCTTCAGGCTCTATGTAACCCCACCGGCAGCACTGTTCCATGCAAAGCACAGTCTCCTGTCTGCTGCTCCAGCGACGTGGGACTCCTCTTCAGGTGTGCTGAGTGGGCCTCACTGCGACTCATGTGCCTGCTGCCTCTGGGGGCGGCCTCCTCTTCTTGTGACTCTCCCAGCTGCTGAGGGTCACCTTGGACTCCCCTTCTTGGATCGTGTCCCCATGGCCTTGCAGGTCCTCTGCATCCTTGCAAAACCTTTTTCACTGACTCTTGCATTTGCCAAGGCTTGTTGGTGTTTTTTCAACACCACTGACCGACTGCAATACGACCGCTGATGTGGGACCTCACTTGCATCACCTCTGAAACTCCTCTTCTACTGTGCTGCACTGCTGACTTTCTTCATTTACCGTCGACCTAGTTCTGCATCCACAGAAGGGTGGGTAGTGGCTCCTACCACCACCAGACACTCCAATTCTAACTGGACGCGGTCCCCTTTCTTTGCAGATCCTCTTCTGTCAGGATCCACCTTTGGTTTCTTCCAGTCTTGCCTGGGTCTTGTACAGTCCTTGTCCAAAGTTCTCCTGTGGGTTTGGGGGAAAACCAGGTACTTACCTCTTCTCTCCTCATCACTGGGAGGCACTTTGTTCTTACCTTTTGGGGTACCTAGTTCCTCCAGCTGCCCTGTACCGATTTCACTTCCTTGGGTGGGGGACTGCCTTTCACATTCTACCTACTTAGTACATGGTTTGGTCTTCCCGTAGGGCCTTCACTATTTCCTATTGTTTTAACTATTTGCTATTGCTTTCTATGCTAATCACTGTCTTCTAATGTGTACAGAATAGTGTGTTTACTTACCTCCTATTGGAGTATTGTCTATTCAGTATTTTAGTATTTGTGTTACTATAATAAAGTACCTTTATTTTTGTAACACTGTGTGATTTTTTTAATGTGTGTCAGAGCTGTGTGGCTGTAGTGGTTGTTGCATAAGCTTTGTATGTCTCCTACACAAGTCTTGGCTGCTCACCCACAGCTACCTCTAGAGAGCCCTGGCTTCCTAGACACTGCCTACACTTCACTATTAGGGGATACCTGGACCTGGTATAAAGTGATAACACTATAAGTGCTCACCACACACCAGACCAGCTTCGTACACTCACCCCATCTGCTGGCGGACTCGATCATCACATCTGGTAGAGCAACAAAGATGGCCCTCCCGTTCCAGACGTCCATGTTCCTTACCCACCAGTTCAGTTCTTCACGGGCCTCTTCAGAGAGGGGAATCTGAGTGTTGTATGAGAGGCCATTTCAGAGATGCCTGATCTTCTGACAATGAAGAACCCTGTAATGAAGTGGACCTGAAAATATGGCCTGAAGGGAGGACCTCAGAAGAGTGATCCTCGTAATCGTCTTAATTATATGAATCATTTACTCAACGTAGATCTCAAGACCTTCTTGATGTCTCTCAATTTCTGGGAGGAGAGCTGAAGGAGCACCTTGACCTGGTCGACCTGGAATCCCAGGGACTCTATTTTCTGGGTTGGAATCAGAATAGACTGAGTATGGTTGATGACAAAGACCAAATCTTGATGGTGATGAACGGTAAAGGACAAGTGGTCCAGAAGAAGAGACTGTGATTGATCCATAAGAGTCATATCATGCAGATAAATAAGTAATCTCATATCATTCTCTCTGATCTCTCCACCACAGGCCGCATCAGCTTGGTGAAACACCAAGGCGCTGATGAGAGACTGAAGGGGAGAGCCATGTATTCATACTATTGATACTGCCGTTTAAAATGCAGGAACGTACTGTCAGGTGGAAAGATCGGCACTGTAAGTTAGGCATCCTTCATGTCCATATGGACCCTCCAGCCGTCCACCATCAACAGATCTCTTAAATATATTCCCTCCATTTTGAAATGCTTTTAGACCATTCAGTGATTGAACTACCTGAGGTTTAAAACCATGCAATGACAGTCCCCTTGGACTTGGAAAATCATGCTGCAAAAAACCCTGGGATAAGGGAAAGAATTGCAAATCACATCTTTGCGAAAAAGCTCATGAATTTCTGAATCTATAAAAGTAATTCCTTGTTGGGATAAACATGGAGTGGCAGAGGGGGATTTAATTGGGAAAGAGTACCTGCAAGCTTCAAATGGGATCCCATACCTCACTCCAGAACCGTGAGTGGCCTGTCCCCAATTTTGAACAAACGTTCAAAAGTTGCCCCACCCAACCACATTTGAGATAAAGGGATAATGCTTACAGATGAAAGTTGAAGATGGGGGGTGGGGAGGAGTCTGGATGGACCCTGGAAAGAGCTCCTGCAGTGTCTGCCTCTGGTGAACCAGGACAAGAAGAAGCCTGCTCCACTGCTACCATCTTGCCAGCTTCCTCTCCTCGAGTGCACACTCGAAGGAAGGCCTCAACAGGTTTACTTGGCAGAATTTCCTAGGAGACACCTGAGCTTTGTCAAGGGCCGTGAAGGTGTTAACGAACTTATTGATGCCCTTGACAAACTTCTATCCAAACAGGAGGCCATCAACTTTGGGACCAGAGTCAGAAGTAGCCAGGTCTACTAATGTAGGGTTGTGCATAATCAGGATTTTCTGCGCTCCGAAGAGACAGCGCAGTTGGCGTTTCCAAGGAGGCAAACGCCCTATGCAACCAGCCTGCCAGGATCCCCAGATCTATTGCGGCACCAGTCTCCTGGCCTCAAGAGCCAACTCCACAATTTTGGCCAGGGGACTAAAGAGGTCCAAGAGTGTTGTGGGTCCATTCTAGTTAGTTGCTTTGGCTCAGTGACCGCTTAGTTTTGGCTTGCAGCCTGTGCCCTTTTAACCAGTTAGTATGCTCTTTATTCAATTTTATTCAATTTTATTATTGCTTCTTTAGTGGCATTGTTTTAACCCTTTCTGTGCCGGGACGTAATGGTTACGACCCACCGCACAGTGCTCCTATGCCGAGGACGTAATCACTATGTCCTGGCACTGGCCCACGGGGGGAGCGCTAGCGGTCTCCCCATGGGCCTAGGGGCAGGGATTAAATCCCTGCCCCTTCCACCCTTGTGACGTCTGATGATGTCAGCGCCCAATCGCGTGCTGACCTCATCAAAGGTCGCCCCCATCGTGCTGGAAGCTGAGGGAAGAGAAATGCTTGCATTTTTCTTCCGATCCGGGGATGGGGGCGGGCAAAGAGACATCAAAGGAAAGGAAAGGCTTTTCCTTTCCTATGATGTCTTTCTGAGCATTGCTGTAGCCCGATCGTAAAGCAATCAGGCTGCAGAAATGCCCACTAGACACCAGGGAGTTTATTTACCCTAGGTAAACAAAAAAAGGGGAGCAGCCCCTTTGGCAAGGGTCACTCCCCAAGGTGGGCATTTTATAATAAGGCCATTTCTGCCCCCTTGGGGGTAGATCGACCAATGCTAATTAGGCCCATCTGCCCCCAAAGGGGGCAGAATCATCTAGGCACTAGTTATCATTTTTATTTAATAGGTGGGGGGCGACCCCTTAGGCAAGGGTCACTCCCCTAGGGGGCACATTTATTTTAGGCCATTTCTGCCCCCCCCCCCCCTTGGGCCATGAGATTTTTGCTAACTCAAGATCGTCCTACTTGGAATGGTGAGGGCTGCACTTTTTGGACTTTAGGATGCTGTCCTGTAGAAGAATCAATGAGACCTAGACACATCTGAAAACTAAACATATGGGTGAGTCCAGGGAGGTGTGCTTCACATGCACCCTGCACCATTTTCTTACCCACAATGCCCTGCAAACCTCCAACTGCCCTTTTGGAGCCGCTTTGGTTCCTCCTCAATTTCAACATGTTTATGGCTCTTCCCTGTCACAGGCACTTGGGCCACCTACACAAGTGAGGTATCTTTTTTATAGGGAGACTGAGGGGAGCGCTGCGTGGTAGGAAATCTGTGCCGTGGCAGTGATCCTACACAGAGATGTGGGAAAAAATGTGATTTTGTTTTTAGCTAAATTTGAGATTTGTTGAGGATTCTGGGTAAGAAAACACTGGGGGATCCACACAAGTCACAACTCCCTGGACTACATCTGGTTTCTAGTTTTCAGAAATGTCTGGGTTTGGTAGGTTTCCCTAGATGGCTGCTGAGCCCATGACCAAAAATGCAGATGCCCTCCCCCCAGGACCAAAAACGCAGGTGCCCCTCCACAAAAACTGGTAGTTTTATATTGTTTTGGGGCATTTCCTATTGCGGGCACTAGACCTACCTATGCAAGTGAGGTACCATTTTTATTGGGAGACTTGGGAGAATGCTGGGTGGAAGGACATTTGTGCTTCCTCTCAGATTCCAGAACTTTCTATCACCAAAATGTGAAGAAAAAGTGTTTTTTTTGGCCACATTTTGAGGTTTGCAAAGGATTCTGGGTAACAGAATCTGGTGAGAGCGCCACAAGTTACCCCATCCTGGGTTCCCCTAGGTGTCTAGTTAAAAAAAATGCACAGATTTGGTAGGATTTCCTAGGTGAAGGCTGAGCTAGAGGCCAAAATCCACAGGTAGGCACTTTCCAAAAAAGACGTCAGTTGTCAATGTAAAATTTTGATGTGTCCATGTTGTATTTTGGGGCGTTTCCTGTTGCGGCACTAGGCCTACCAACACAAGGGAGGTACCGTTTTTATCAGGAGACTTGGGGGAATGCTGGGTGGAAGGAAATTTATGGCTCCTCTCAGATTCTAGAACTTTCTATCACTGAAATGTGAAGAAAAAGTGTTTTTTTCAAAATGTTGAGGTTTGCAAAGGATTCTGGGTAACAGAATCTGGTGAGAGCGCCACAAGTTACCCCATCCTGGGTTCCCCTAGGTGTCTAGTTTAAAAAAATGCACAGATTTGGTAGGTTTTCCTAGGTGAAGGCTGAGCTAGAGGCCAAACTCCACAGGTAGGCACTTTCCAAAGAAGCCGTCAGTTGTCAATGTAAAATTTTGATGTGTCCAAGTTGTGTTTTGGGGCGTTTCCTGTTGTGCCACTAGGCCTACCAACACAAGGGAGGTACCATTTTTATCAGGAGACTTGGGGTGGAAGGAAATGTATGGCTCCTCTCAGATTCTAGAACTTTCTATCACTGAAATGTGAAGAAAAAGTGTTTTTTTCAAAATGTTGAGGTTTGCAAAGGATTCTGGGTAACAGAACCTGGTGAGAGCCACACAAGTCACCCTATCCTGGATTCCCCCAGGTGTCTAGAGGTCAAAATACACAGCTAGGCACTTTCCAAAAAACACGTCAGATTTAAATGTAAAAATGTGATGTGTCCATGTTGCGTTTCCTGTCGCGGGCATTAGACTTACTCAGACAAGTGAGGTACCATTTTTATTGGGAGACTTGGGGGAAACACAGAACAGAAGAACAAGTGTTATTGCCCCTTGTCTTTCTCTACACCTTTTCCTTCCAAATGTAATACAGTGTGTAAAAAAAGACGTCTATTTGAGAAATGCCATGTAAATCACATGCTGGTATGGGGACCCCGGAATTCAGAGATGTGCAAATAACCACCGCTTTTCAAAATCTTATCTTGTGCCCATTTTTTAATTACAAATGTTTCCTTGATACCTATTTTTCACTCTTTATATTTCACCAAATGAATTGCTTTATACCAGGTATACAATGAAAACCCATTGCAAGGTGAAGTTCATTTATTGGCTCTGGGTATCTAGGGTTTTGATGAACCAACATGCCCTATATATCCTCGCAACCAGAAGAGTCCAGCAGACGTAACAGTATATTGCTTTCAAAAATCTGCCATAGCTGGAAAAAGTTCTAGAAGAAAACATGGACAGAAATGGCTCTTTTTTTACCTCAACTTCAATATCTTTTTATTTTAGCTGTTACTTTCTGTAAGAAAACCTTGAAGGATCTACACAAATGACCCCTTGCTGAATTCAGAATTGTGTCTACTTTTCAGAAATGTTTAGCTGTCTGGGATCCAGCACTGGTTTCATACCCATTTCTGTCACTAACTGGAAGGAGGCTGAAAGCACAAAAATTTGAAAAAATGGGGTATGTCCCCGTAAAATGTCAAAATTGTGTGGAAAAATTGGGTTTTCTGATTCATGTCTGCCGGTTCCTAAAAGCTGTGAAGATTGTAATTGTAGCACCGAAAACCCTTTGTTGATGCCATTTTCAGGGGAAAAACCACAAGCTTTCTTCTGCAGCTCTTTTTTCCTATTAAAAAAAAAACGAAATTTTAGCTGTATTTTGGCTAATTTCTTGGCCTCCTCCAGTGAAACCCACAAACTCTGGGTACCTCTAGAATCCCTAGGATGTTGGAAAAAAGGACACAAATTTGGCATGGGTAGGATAAGTGGACACAAAGTTATGAGGGCCTAAGTGCAAACTGCCCCAAATAGCCCAAAAATAGGCTCGGCACAGGAGGGGAAAAAGGCCTGGTAGCGAAGGGGTTAATTTCATTATCAACTGTTATTTTGCGAAAGCATCATTATCAGTGTTGTGGACGACATATTTTGCATCATGTTCTTTTCTCTGGAACAGAATGCGAGGCACACAATATATTATTTTGTATTGCCATCCCCAAAACTGCATGAACAGTCCAATGCTTAGGTACATACCCATGTCAGACTTCTGTGCATGACCATAAACATGTCCACTATAAAAACCTCTTGTAGGACAAAGAGTATGAGAGGGGGATTCCAGCCAGAATTTCCATCCATGTTAGATGCCGGTTTTCGGTAGACCTCAGCCTTTGTGTCTCCACTGATCCTGATGTAGGGACCGCCGGCCTGACCTTGTACCAAGGTAACGAGGGTGGGAGGTTGCTTCTCATGAACACTGTACGGACAGATTTGGCTCGCATTACCATGCTCTCACTTAGGGGCTAGAGATTAGGCTTTTAGGTAGTAATTGTGTATTCATGTTGTTACAAATATGTTGGGGTTGTTTATATTCACAGCTCTAATTTTCACAATCCTGATTCTATTGTTTCTCATTAACCTCATCATTGCAGCTCGTGCATTTTATCGTAGATTGCAGTTCCTTCAATAAATGTATTAAAAGTGTTCTGCCTCTCTTCTTGCCTTTGTGTGTGTGAGAGATTTGTATGTAGGGAGAAAAGGTAAGGCTTGTTTCCACTACAATTTCTCTGAGGGGTTTCAAGACTGCCACAAATCACCTTTACCGGTTGGGTTTTGGTGAGAGCATGCTAATGATCCGGGCGGGTTGGGCCGCTGCCATCTCAGGTAGGAGTGAATCAGTTGCCTACACTGCACAGGTGCTGCCACCTCAACTCCAGCAGTCTAGTTACTTTGCAAGAGTTGTTATGACAAGAGTATATCCAGGCACGCTTTCCATGCCCTGTCAATGCTCTTTTTTTTGGCTCCCCGGCATATTACTTTAAAAAGGTCCGCATTTTGGGGTCTATGTCAGGGGTATATATAGTCTTGCCCAGGAGGTCAGGCATACAGTTACTTCCAGACCTCTTTATCAAGCCTTTTCCTGAGACGATAATGCATGTACTCCACCACAGCCGGAGCAGGAGTCCAGTCAGAGGACCTGGGGGTGACAATATCCTGCGGTGGAAACTGAAAGGGATAAGAGCCACAGGGCCCTGGTTGCACTTTGGGGAGGTCACAGGATTTTTTTCTTCTTCCTGGGGGACCAGAGGAATCAGAGCGAGAGGAATAAGAGGAGGAAATATCTGTGTCCGAATCGCCCTGGGGCAGCTTCTGGGGAAGGGGCCAGAAAGGGTCACAGACACTATATCGATGATCACCCAGCCAGTCCTGGGAAAGCTGATCCAGGACATCTGCATGAGGCCAGTTCTGCGAATCTGAGGGATTGTCTCTAGGGGTAGAAGAACTCCCCTGGGTGGAGGTGGCCAAGGCAAATGTCTTCTTTTTGGTCAGAATCCTAATTGATCGGTAATGGGCTGAAGTGCCGAACCCATGGTCACCTAAACTGATTTCTGAACAGGCATATCCGTACCCCCCAAAAGACCCTCATCAAAGTAGTATTTACTCCTTGTTCAAATGCTTCATAGACAGCAGAATCATAGGGCTCACAGACATGATTAAATATCAAGGCTCTTGAACATTGGTACTCGCAAAAGTTTTTTCCACAATTTGTCTGTGGTGTGTCTGAGGGCCGTATTGATGCCAGCAGTGTGATGGTCTGGGTGTAAGATGGATATAAGGGAAGCAAAGCATGCACATTTAGGCCCATATTTATACTTTTTGACGCAAATCAGTGCTAGGGCAGATTTGCGTCAGAAAGTTTACCGCCGGCTAACACCATTCCAACGCGCCAGCCGGGCACCCTATTTATGGAATGACATTAGCCGGCGCTGCGGCCTGGTTAGCGTCAAAATAAATTACGGTAACCGTGCAGCGGAGGCGAAGGGAAGACTGGGGGTTGTGCACCAAAGAATGGTGCACGTCAGGTTAGAGTCAAAAATATTGGCTCTAACCTGACAAGCGCAATTTTTTTACACACAACCCCCATGGAAATGACTCTTGTCTTAGCAAAGACAGGAGTCATGCCCCCGCCCAATGGCCATGCCCAGGGGACTTATGTCACAGTGGCATATAAGGGGGCCCAAGTAAGGCCCCCCTATGCCACTTAAAAAAAAATATATATATATATACTTACCTGCACTCACCATGGATGGGTCCCCCCATCCATGAGTGTCCTCCAGGGGTGGGCGAGGGTGGCAGGGGTTGTCCCTGGGTGCAGGGAAGGGCACCTATGGACTGCTTTCCATGGTCTGCCACCATGGAAATGAGCCCACAGTTCCCTTAACGCCTGCCCTGACCAGGCGTTAAAAAACTGCGCAAATCCGGCTGGGCACCATGTTTTAAGTCCCGCCTCCTCCTGTGCCTCCTTTTGACGCCAGAGGATATATAAGGCACACATGCCTTAGAGTCATTTTTTGCACGGGAACGCCTACCTTGTTTGTCATTAGCGCAGGGTAGGTTTTCACATACAAAAAATGACTCAAACTCCATAACTTTGGCGCTAGACGGGCTAACGCTGAATTTGTGTAAAAAAAAAAAAAAAAACACTGGCGCAACCAGAGTATAAAAATGGGCCATAGTGGCTGAATTGGACAATTTTAACCCAGAAAACCTGGGACCAATCCGGGCTTCCCGACTTGACCAAACTGTGTGATCCTAGGCAATTGTTTTACTTCACCCCCTCCTTTTTTCTTTATTATCATGTACAAGACAACCTTGAAATGCATGACTTCAGGATGTGCGCTGTACAACACTTTCACCTGTGTTTGATTTAATAAACTATAATGCTGTCCCTGTAAAATAGCAACCTAGGCCACCCAAAGGGTGCACATCATATCTGACTTGACTCTTAGTTTATGATTGGCATTGTTGTCAGGGTGGGGAGGAAGCCTGAATGTTTCTAAATTCATGTTTGGAACTTATCACTTAAAAAAAAATTGCACTAATGTAAATTCGAATTTTTGAAGAGACGTTTTCATATTTTTACACCTTTTTGCAAGACGTCTTTGGAAATGAAATTGCACCTAAAGTTAAGCTGTGCAGGACACCCTAGATAATAGTTTTCTTTAACGTCAATCAATTCGTAAATTAATGGTTGCCCCTTTTGATCAGGGGGCCACATGCAAAGGTCAGGAGGGCTGCATGTGGCCCCGGGGCCGTAGATTGAGTATTAAGGCCCATATTTATACTTTTTTACGCCAAACTGCGCTAACGCAGTTTTGCGTCAAAAAAATTAGCGCCAGCTAACGCCATTCTGAAGCGCCATGCGGGCGCCGTATTTATTGAATGACGTTAGCCGCCGTTAGCCGGCGGCGCCGTCTGGTGTGCGTAAAAAAAAACGACGTACACCAGGCAGCGCCGGCGTAGGGGGATATGGGGCTTGGGCGTCAAGAAATGGGGCAAGTCAGGTTGAGGCAATTTTTTCGCCTCAACCCGATTTGCGCCATTTTTTTTCACTCCCAACCCCCATAGAAATGACTCCTGTCTTAGCAAAGACAGGATTCATGCCCCGTTGCCCAATGGCCATGCCCAGGGGACTTCTGTCCCCTGGGCATGGTCATTGGGCATAGTGGCATGTAGGGGGGCACAAATCAGGCCCCCCTATGCCACAAAAAAAAAAAAAAAAACACTTACCTGAACTTACCTTAATGTCCCTGGGATGGGTCCCTCCAGCCTTGGGTGTCCTCCTGGGGTGGGCAAGGGTGACAGGGGGTGTCCCTGGGGGCATGGGAGGGCACCTCTGGGCTCCTTCAGAGCCCCCAGGTCCCTTAACGCCTGCCTTTTGCAGGCGCTAAAAAACGGCGCAAAAGCGTCCGTACGTCATTATTTTTGACCCGCCCACTCCCGGGAGTGATTTTTGCCCGGGAGTATAAATCCGACGCACATGCCTCGGAGTCGATTTTTTAGACGGGAACGCCTACCTTGCATATAATTAACGCAAAGTAGGTGTCCACGCTAAAAAATGACGCTAACTCCATGGACTTTGGCGCTAGACGCGTCTAACGCCAAAGAATAAATATGGAATTAGTTTTGCATCGAAATTGCGTCAAAAAAAAGACGCAATTCTGGCGCAAACGGAGTATAAATATGCCCCTCAGGCTCTAGACACTGGAAGGATCAGGATGGGTTAATCACCCCTTACCAGCCCAGACGCATAGGAAGCGTTCTTCAATGACAGCCTGCACCCCAATTCTTGCAGCCTCCAACAAGGCCCTGCAGGCAGGAGCGTCAACGAGCGGTCAAGCCACAGGCACCAAAAACTGTTGCAACCACAATCCAAAACTGTTAGTCTTGCCAGGTAAAGATAAGGAGATTCAAGGCGCAATAAATGCCCAGGTGATGTGGGGAAGACGGGCCTCCTATTGTTACAGCCCGGAGTAGGCAACTGCAGCCATGCCCAACCCCGCGGAGCCGCGAGAAAGGAGACATCAAAAGAGGATTACACATGGCGTCCAACTGGGCTACACATGGCGTCCAACTAGGCTACACACGTGCAGGCCTCGCCCCCAAGAGCGGATCAGCAACTGAGACAGCCGCTCAAATCAACCCTGTGAAGGCGCGGAGCTTGTGGGGGAAGGAGGCAGGAGAGTGGGGACCACAAGGGTCCCGCGCAGGAGATCAGAGGTGTCGAGCACCTACAAAGCAGACTATAAAATCAGAGGCAAGCAATAAAAGCTCTATAAAATGGCAATTCTTAAAGAAATACCTACAGAAAATCAATCGATGAACCAAGTAAATACCCATCAAACAAACACACTACAAGGAGAAGGGGTACAGAATCGAGAGACACTTATCTTGACTGCTGCGCTGCAAAGAAAGAGGCAGCCGGAAGGTGTTTCTCGGTTCTATGGACATGGAAGAGCTATGTTTGGTGGTCTGGAAACTAAGGGGGTCATTACGACCCCGGCGGTAAGGTGGCGGTAAGTACTGCCAACATGCTGGCGGTACTTACCGCCATATTATGACATTTGCAGGTTGGCTGAAGCCAACCCACCAATGTATAACTCTGACCCCCGTATACATCTCCAGCCCGGCAGCCGTCACTGTTCCGCCTGCGGGATTATGACCCCGCCTACCGCCATAGTTTTCGTGGCTTCCATACCGCCACGAAAACCACAGCGGTAGGAACTATCAGTAACAGGGAATTCCTTCCCTGTCACTGATAGGGATGTCCCCCACCCCTTCCATCTCCAGTTAACCCTACTACCCCCCTGCCTCTCTTAAGTCCCCCCACCCCTACATTCACTCCCCCTTCACACACATAAACACACCATTTTCCCATAAACATCCATGCATGCATACAGCCACTCACACATACCCGCACACACTTTCAGACATCCACGCACACACACACACATTCACAAAACACAACATACACGCACTCACACCTCCATACATGCACACTTGCATCCAACACGCAACACACACCTGCATCCACACACATACAAACATAAACACAACACCCCCCAACCCTGTCGGAGATCAGACTTACCTGTGTGCAGGGAGTCCTCTGGCAGGGGACGGGACTTGGCGCTGCTGCCACCAGCAACGTCCCCCAGAAGAACACCGCCAGTCCGTATTATGGGTCATAATATGGTTGGCAGTGTGCTACTGGCGTTGCGCTGCTGGTGGCAGCAGCGCCACCTTACTGCCATCCGCTGGCATAGCCACAGCTGGGTTTCCGCCATCCTTCTGGCGGAAATCCGGCTGTGGTCATAATACGGTGGACGGCTGGTAGCCGTGGCGACGGTCTGTTGGCGGCCGTCGCCACGGCGGTAGGCAGTTTTTACCACCTGTATCATAATGAGGGCCTAAGTGTATGAAGGGGTGTGTGTTGGAAACTCATGGGATTTGTAGTTTCATTTATAAATGCTTTGATTGGCTGCTGTGGTTTTAGCAGTAAAAAAAGAGCAACATAATTGCCGCCTCGGGTTCGGATATAGAATTTCTAAAGGAATCAATGCAGTTGACAAACTACATTTTATTAATTCACTAAAGGAAGTGTGGGGGGGGTGAAGGTGCTGAAAATGAGACTCTTAGAACTTGTCCCAGGGCCAGAGCAACCTCCAAGCTCAGAAGCTGCATCCGTAAAAGTGTTTCTGTTCTTTACTATCCATCCGGTAGTTTGTTGTGCCAGATGACTAGCTTCTCTCCCCCATGGTGGTCCTACATCCAAAAGATCTTCATGGCATGCGCATCGCAGCACTCTTTAGATACAACGTTTTGCACCACAATGCACACAGTAGTTCCAAGCATCACTCAAACGCTGCCTGACAACATTACACACAACCTTTGCACTGTCATATTGAGAACACAACTGTTAGCAACCTACATGAATAAGCACTTGCCATTCACATACATTTCACACTCAAAGTGGTATCAAAGGAACCTAATGAGGAAATATGACTCAAAACAGAAGGAATTCCACCACCATTATCCAATGCATTCTGTAACACCACATTACACACATCCAAGGTTGCCAGCTTCTATAGATCACAGACAGACCACTAACTCCTGTTCTTTCTTGCCTTCTCAGCAGATGCTGTATATTGGCTTTTACCTGTGTCTCTTGATTTCCTTGCCAATGCACACTTACCTCCTTAGAAGGGCCCCTTCTTTCTTCCCAGCGTTGGCTCACCCCCGTGGCCTCTGTGGCTCTACACCCCGACTTCACTTCCCAGGCTAATGCTGCTGATGCAACCAGGTATCAAGCATTTCTTCAGCAGTTTAAAAATGCACTGCCACGTGTTCTGACATTCTGTGGGAGGGGTTTCCGTTTTTTTAATCTAAAAAAATAATTTATTTGCATTTAAAAAAAATACAGAGCTCAAAAGAATAACAATGAAGATGGCTGTGTCCAGCTGAATGGGGTCATATCCAGAGTCACCATAGAGTAGTTGATATTTGAAAGAAAAGTCCTGCAGCATTGAGTCTTCGTTGGCTGAGAGGAGTGAGCTACAGCAACAGGATACAGCTGGGTGTCTAGAAAAATCTATGTGCGTTGGGGGGTGAGACAGGTGCAGGTCTTGCACAAGTGGCAGGAGAGCACGTGAGGTATTGGTTTCATAATGAACAGGTTACACTTGTAATGAATAATGTTCGCTTGTAATGTTTACTTGTAATGAGTAATGTATCGTAGTGGATACAATGAGAGACAGACGAAATAAGGGGTATCGGAGAGAACAGGTGGGGGCGGGTTAGATGTATTGGGAGAGCGGAGAGGGCTAAAGATGGATTAATAACATATGGATTGGGGTTGCAGCTGAGGACCCAAAAAATTAATGAGGAGTTTCTAGGATGAGTTTGAAGGCAGGTGTCCAGGGCATCCCCGAGACAACTGTGTCAGAGAAAGGAGTTTGTGGAAAGTTGTACATCATTGTCTGCACTTCTTGTGAAGCAAAGCTCTGCCCACCATGTATGAAAGGATATGTTCAGGGCATTTGTCCACTCTGATAAAATGAGATTGCTTGCCCAAGATTAGCATGAGCTAGATTAGAAAAAGATCTGAGATTTTGAGAGGTGGCATCTTTGTGGAGGCAAAAACCCATAGTGAATAATCGCTAAATCTATGGTAAAATAATACTGGATAATTTCTGTATTAAACTTTGGACTTGATTATTTGATATCACTTTAGATAAAAGAATAAGGAGCAATATTTGCTATTTTGCATTGTATTTGTGAATTTGTTTTTTGTTGAAATTTGTCCTGATCTGTTGTCTCCATATTAGTGTGGTCTGAGTGATGTGTTTTGTCAATTATTCAGTGTTTGTCTTCGTGTCTTTACGTAAGTTAGAATAGTATTTTGGATTTATATTTTTGTATGTATAATATTTTTTTTTTGATTTATAACAAAATTTGTATAGTCTCAGACTTTTGTGGTATTTGTTGATGGATGAATGATGTATGTAGAAATATATAGGAGAGAGACAAGTCTCTTTAAGGATTAAACTTTGGATTTGATTCCAGAGCGGGGAGTATGTTTACATTGTAACAGCCTGTGAGGTAGGATCCCTATTTCTGAGTTGCAATTCTAGCATGGTTAGGACTCGATTAGAGTTTGCGGGGCGTCTAGAACGCATTGTGTATCGTCCAGAATCTGAGCAAGTGAGGATGAGATCTTCCCTTTAAAAGGAGAGCGCCAGATCTTTGACCATGCCATCAATGGGATAGTACTGCCAGTTGGGTTTTTAATTATTTAGTTCCATTTTGTAACAGTGTTTCTTGTGGTCTGGGTTTTTGGAAGCAGACAGTAATCCGTATTCTGCAACATGCCCTTGTTTTGGCAGCTTCCCTATTGATGATGGTAGCCTACGCGTGTGAGTGTTGCCTAACTTTCAGGTTGCTTTTTTAAAGAGCTTATAGAAGACCATGTTGGATAGGTAATGGGTAGCTTGTGTTGAGAACGATTTAAGAATTGTCTGTACAACCCAAAGCCTGTATTGCATTAATTCAAGTGGTTGCCCAATTTCCGTAGTAAATTGTTTCACCATCAAGTTTAATGCGTTTGTTGTGCCAGAGGGGGGATAGTATAGATTTGGGCATGTGATGCACAAGCTTTTTTGTCTTATTTTCTCAGAGCATTTACTGTATTGTTAATTATGCTGACGGAGTGAGCAGTTGGGGGAAGGTTAAATTGTGGAACTGAGGAGGACTATAAGGGGCAGAGGTTTGAGAAGATCTATTTCCACAGGAAGCAGCAGTGGAGAATTATTTGTTCTAATAAGAACCACCTGGCACCTTGTTGGATCGAGAAAGCTGTTTGATAGTTAGCAAAGTCTGGGAATTTTATACCCAGACTTTACTAACCACCAACCATCTTTTTCCCTTTTTTAGTCAGCGCTTTTTAATCAATATACAGTTTTCTCGTTCTTTCAAATGACATCAACAGTAAGTTTGTCTAGTGAGTGGAAGAAGGCTTGAGAAAATCTAACTGGGAGCATGCTAGTTATGAAATTAATTTGGGGGTGTTATCATCATCTTGATGGCCTTGATTGTGCCCCACGAGGAAATGTACCTCGGTGACCACTGTCCTAAGAGTTCTTTGATTTTATTGAGGGTTTTGTGTTATTTTATGGCGATAGTGTCTGAGAGGTCTAGTGCCTGAGGTCCTTACCCAAGTATATGCCTAGATATTTATGGGTTTTATTTTGCCATTTCAGGTTCGTGTCAGATATGTCAGATGCTGAGCAACGTATCCTACGGGGGAAGACCTCTGTTTTGTCTGTATTTGTTGAGTAATTCTAAACCATGGAGTATTGTTGAATTTCTTCCAAAATGTGTAGAATCATCTGAGTAGGACATCATCTGCGTGTGCAGCAGCCTTTTCTGGACCCGAGGAGAGAGGGATTCCTGCGATGTTACTGTTTAGACTGATGGGGTTAAGGAGAGGTTCTGTTGTTAAAAGGTCATAGTAAAGGGGATAACAGGGCATCATTTACATGTGCCAGGTTTGAGGGTGAAAGGGGTGGAAAGAGAACCATTACCTGTACCGGAGGCTTGAGAATTTGCATATAAGGCCATTGTCATTCTAATGACGTCATCACCTACATCAAACTTGTGAATGGTAGCCAATAGAAAGGTCAGAGGAACCCTATCAAAAGCCTTCTCTGCATCCAGATCCGTGGTCGCTGCTGGTGAGTGTAGTAGCTTTGCCATTTCTAGGATATGAGAAAACAACTAATATTATCACTAGCCGCCATTATTGAAGAAAGCTTGATTGTGTAGCATGGATCAAATGGGTACGAGCAGGTTCCAATCTGTTGGCAAGAATTTTTGCATAGATCTTGAAATTTGGATTTATTAAAGAAATTTGACAATAGTTTTTCAGGTCTGAATACTCCTTAAACCATCTTTAGGGATTGCCATCTTAGCGGCTTGGGTGGCCCTGCCACTAATCATATCGGTATTTGCAAAGTGATTAAAAAGATAATGGAGTGGATTATTTATTAATTGGGTGTATGTTTCATAGGATTTTCTAGTGGAGGCATCAGGCCCACAAGCTTTTCTACACTTTAGACTCTGATTGATTATTGAGATTCTCTTTTATGGTTCCCTTGGGTGCAGGGAGTTGATATAAGAAATAGTCTTCAATAGAGATCATTTTGTCTGGAGTTTACAGATGTTCAGAAAAGTCCCGAAATTATTTTAGAATATCATTGGTTGCTCTCAAGTTGTGGCCCTGCTTATTGTTTATCATTGGAATAGCAGTTGAGTGGTTTTTAAGCTTAAGATTGTTTGCTAGAGTGCAGCCTGCTTTACCTTTGGAATGTATGTTTTCTGCCTTTTTTAATTGAGGCCCATTTTTGAGTTTTTAAACTCGTAGTTTATTATATTTGTATTTTAGGTTTTTTCGCTCTGGAAGAGTGAAGGATCCTTTTGTGTGACTCAACGTGAATACAAGTGGTTTTCTTTTCTTTTCCAGGTGTGAAATAACCTTAATATTAATTAACTGAACCTCTTGTTGCACTACTATTATTTCATTTAACCTCTCATGGTCACTTTTATGGCGTCCCGGAAGGACAAAGTGGAGGTGACATTAATATTACTTTCATTTAAGGAGTGACCAATGTCTGTAGAGATGAGTTTTTGCAATTCAGCGGAGTCCACCAGAAGATCATTCATTCTCCATTGTTTTTGTGGATCAGCGACGTCTTCTAGCCTACACATCCATGGGTAGAGAGGCGTGGTCTGATACCACCACTGACTTAATTCAAGGGTTCAATATTAATTGGAGGTGTTGACTATCAATTAGTAAGTAATCTATTCTGGCAAAAATGGTGAGAGTGTAAGTAGAATGTGAAATCACTGCCAGTAGGGTTGTGAGTTCTCCATATGGTTGTTGGTTTTGCACAGGTTCAACAATTGGGCATGTGCTTTGTTTGGTCTAAACTTGACTTTCGAGATCCTATCGATAGAGCTCTTTAGGGGGGAGGTTAAAATCTACCCCGATTATACCCAAATTGGATGGTATGTTGCTATTTTCTGTACACAGTATTGAGCAAAATTCTGGTGAGTCATTGTCTAAGGCACAAATATTGACTATATAGAATTTTGTATTGTTGTGTTTTGCTAGTAGAATAAGCCACCTGCCTCCTCTGTCAGTTTTTTGGGGATTGTATTACAATGTTAGATCTTTTAGAAATCAGGGTAATCACCCTGTTTTTTTATCTTGTGCAGGGGAACTCTAACACCTTTCAGTCCAGCTTCCTGTAAACTTAAGCACTTCTCCTGGAGCTGTTTGTGTCTCTTGAAGAACTATAATATCACCTTTAAGCTTATGGTAATAGTCAGTTATTTGTTGCTCTTGACAGGTTGGTTTAACCGTTTAGTATTCAGGGACAGTATCTAAGTAGGTTGACTGTGTAGGCTATTCGTTTAGATTCTTAGATGTTATATGAGTAGTTCTAGGTGCGTGTGTGGTCTCACATCAGTGGATAAGCATGCCTCGTTAAATTCTGGGTCTTTATTGTAACAATAGAGTATTAACTTAAACCAGTAATGCAAGGAAGATAGGGATGGGACATTAGGGGAAAACCAGAGATTTTGAGAGGTAGAGTAGAGAAGGAAAATAAAGTTAAAAGGACAAAAACCCCAAACCACCACAACTTAACTGAAGAGAGCAAGAACGCTCTCTAACTCACATGGGAGTGATATCTTGAGAGAGGGAGCACAGAGCTGAAGCCCATGAAGAAAACTGTCAGGAATGAGAAATTGCTTAGCTCACGTAAAGGAAAGTTTCAATTCTATTAAGAACACGGAGGCAAGGATTATGCACATCTTTCTTCACTCTTTATTATTCAGCAGGCTCAAAGTTAAACAGAAAACACAGGAAACACTACAAATCCCATGAGTCCAGGGGAGCATGTCCATGACAACGATTAACCAATAATAACCCTGTCCGTGAATGCATATAAGTCCATGCCTTACGCAGTCATTCCTCTTCTTCACTGAAGGATGTTAAATTCAAGCAGCCTCAATCCACTTTGAAATCTGAACCTAGGGATGTAACAAACCGGTTAGAATATTCCTGAATTGGATTTAAGCATAAACTAACTCGTACTCCTGTAGCGTTTATGCTTACTACGCAAATTGTGAATAAATTATCATGAATCCATATGATACTCAAGAGTACACCATATGGAGAACTCCACATGTCATTAAATTTGTGAAATTTTAAAGGTTAAATGATGTTTTAAAAGACTAATCACAGGAGGAAAAACCTATAATAAACATTAGTCTACACTATTCATAGCAAATAACAAAGCAAATCAAACGTATACTGAACAGTACATGATACACTCCATTGTACACCCTGGACATGTATTCATTGACCTTACACCAGGTACAACATACTCCCTGTAATGCAGAAATCTGTGTGGGGATGGTATTAGGCATAGGATGATAGACATGGGTGGGATAATCCTCACCTCTGTGTCCTTAATAAAATTGAAACTTTCATTTACATGAACTAGGAATTTTCTCATTCTATGTCAGGACCAGAAGCGAAGATTATGTATTTTTAAAGCCTACGTACCACTAATGATGCAGCATCGTATATTGGTTTAAAGTAGAACCTTTTTAAGGTAGACTCTGAGGACCAATCCACTGCATTCCTAATATCCTACATTTTGCCACCAATCTGACAGTCTTGGATGCCATAACCCACCTGGCGGAATGAGCCTAAAAAGATGAGTATCAATCCTGGCCTCTGACATTATCCATCTTACCCACCTGGCAACGAGAAAAAATTACCTTTAAAGGCTTCTTAATGGCAATCAGAAGTTGCTTTTCGACTGAGGGGTCTTACCTCTGCTGTCATCTTCTCTTAAGCTTTAAGGTATTGTACCATTCAAAGTTTAGGAGAAGCCTCAAAAGATGGATAAGTTACTGACCTGGTATTTGTCTAGGTTCTCCATGAAATAGTAAAAGTGACCAACCCTGACTTTGATATCCAAAGCTCTGATATCCCAAACCCTCTTGCAGGATATGTGATACACAGTATCGTCAATTTTGTGAAATCTCTTTCCGTGCCAGGTACTAATTATCCTGCCACTATGCTAAGAAACGCAATACCATATTAACATCCTAAAGGCTAGAGTATCTGGGTTCTGTGGGCCTTGTCAATCTGATGCCCCTCTGCAGTTTACACACTCATGCGTGTTTGCCCACTAGGATATTCTTGAGAGGAAGGTGGCCCACTGAGATTGCCGATCTGAACAAGTTCACTGGCAGTAGGCGAGGTTCGAACTAGACAGTTCCGCAAGAAAATTCAGGACATCAGTAATTTGTGTCCCCATGGGATCCAGGTGTCTCTCCATACAACAACGAACCCATCTTCTCCAGGCCGACCTGCATCTCTTAGCTGGCCCTGGAGCCAATGCCTATTCTCAGCTACATCCAAAAGTCTGCTGTCTGGCCAACATTGCCTGAAATCCCCCATGCCATGACATGGAGGTGACCCTGCAATACCATAGGATGTGGATGGCTGCTGGGATCCCGAAGGAGCCCTTGGCACGGTGGAATTCGAATCGGTTCCCTTCAAGATAATTCCAGAAGAGATTGGAACCAGGCCTGGGACCTCCAAATCGGGGTCACCAGTAGCAAAGAGGCTCCCTGATGCCGGACTTCAGCCGCCACTCTGGGAATAAGGAGAAACTGAGAGAACACATAAGCTTGCCCCACTGTCCAGTCCTACAGAAAAGTATCCATCGCCCAAGCACCCGGGTCTGGTCTCCAACTGATGTATTGCGGAATCTATGCATTCAGTCTGGGTGCAAATAGGTCTGCCCAGCAAGGGGACCATCAATGCTTGAAAAATCAGTGGATCCAGTCGCTGGAATCCTTGAAGTGTCTGGCATTCCAGCCCACTCTGAGTTCAGAGATCCTGGGAGATACTCTGCCATGACCGAGATTTGCCGTTGGAGACAGAAGTGCCAAAATTCTTTGGCTAGTTCCGCTAAAGCCTTCAACTAAGAACCAGGAGCAGTCAATCCCCTTCTTAGGATCCTTCATATATTTTGAAAAGAAAGTGCAGAGTTTCAGGTTAATGTTGGGAATGGCTGCCACTTCCTCTCCAGCGTTGGTCTAGGGCATACAGCCCCTGCACCTCCTTGTCAATTGGGTGGCAGATTTTTCCAGTCACATAATATGCTATCTTTTGCCCTGGGAGCCATTCCGAGGACCCCAGGTGATAAGAGATCTTCTGGCTCAAATATGTCGGTCAAAGTGGCATTTCTTCCAAGGAACCAGACGAGTTGGGGCGCCATGGCCCCCCAGACTCTCCATGGTCAGATGACCCTGCATCGTCTGTGTAACCCCCAAACACCACTCCACCCCACACCCCCAAACCCCAGCCCAATTTGGGAAACCCTTCTTCAGGGCCAAAATTTTGTGGAACAGCATCTCTAGTCGCACCAGGAAAGTCTTCCTCCTGGTAGGGTACTGTGTTTAACATGTGTGCACTCTTATTAAGACTTCTCTCAGCTGATTGAAGCCTTCAAAGTGCCCCGTGTCACGCTTGTGGGCTTTTAGGGTGGAAGGTGTGAAAAATCCACAAGGCCCTCTCCCAAAGTCCCCAAAAATCCCTGGGCCTCCATAGACCTGGGAGGTCAGCTTGTTCACACTTACCTGAAGGGGTGCCTGCACAGTAGCAACGGCCTGCTTAAGGAGCCTGTCTATTCCCGCAGGAAAATGTTGTTGAGGGGGGGCATTCCTCCTCAGAGGCCAATGCAGGAGCATAGTCATGGTCCTGGAAGGACTCAATGAAATAGAAAAGGGGGTGTGAGCACCAAGCCAACTTCTTGCCCCTAGATAGTGGGCAGCCCTCTTTCAGGTTCTCAGTTTATGTAGTAGCCCCAAGTCCACGGGGATATTATCAATTTGCCTAAAGCCGTAATTTCTTACTGCCTCTACAGTGTAATAAAAAGGTTGTTAGGTGGGAATTCCAACAGACAGTGAACACAGGCCAAGAAGGCCTCACCGAAACTCCCAAAGTATCCACTAGTCTGAAGAGCGCTAAACTACAGCGCAATGCTTCACAGTCCGCGGAACGCCTCACACAGACCACCGATGGAGTGAAACAGCGCCCCTAGTGGACCCACGCGGTATAAAGATGCGCTGATGCCGAAGCTTGCAGCGTAAGAGGAACTGGTTGTAAACCATTCTAAATCGAACATGCACACTCAAAATTACCCCCAACTCAACATACAACCCCAGAAACAAGGTGTTATGTGAACTGATACAGCAGTGAAGAAAGAGGAAGGACTGCATGGACTTATATGTTTTCACGGACAGGGTTACTATTGGTTAATGGTTGTCATGGACATTCTCCCCTGGACTCATGGGATGTGTAGTGTTTGCTGTGTTTAACTTTGAACCTGCTGAATAATAAAGAGTGAAGAAAGATATGCATAATCCTCAACTCTGGTCCTGACAGAATTGGTATCAAAGGTACAACGAGGCAAACAAGCTTTGCAGTGTAATTGAGATATGTAGCAGACCTAAATATGAACAAGAAAAACATACTTTGTAACATACTCTGTAAGGTAAACATCATTACTTGCAAGAGATGTGGAGCATTTCCGATGCTGCAGGATGTTGATTTCTAGAAGGCTTATTAACATTACAAACAGCGCCAGAAGTCACCAGAATTACATTGTATAAGCAAATATAAAACATTGCTTGATAAACTTGGATAGAAATCTCAGAAGGTAAAATACATAACCAACTCTTAATAAGAAACCTATGAGAGTGTGGTGTCATTAGCAAAAGGTTGTAAACTTGATATAACCTCTAGGATACCACTGAAAGTACCTGTGGGTGAGATATCGCTTGTTGATGAATGAGAATCCCATGGAGCTGGTATAGAGACATTTAGTAAATAAGAATCATGAATTGTCTGCAAAGAGGTAGGTATAAAGACACTTAGTGAATCATCCTAGATTGTATGATACTTGCAAGGAAGTCTTGGAGATCCTGGGGTGCCTCAAAGTATCTTGAATTCCCAACATAGGTAATCTTGAATCGAGCAGGACCCGCTGAGAAGGGGATGGAAAGGTCTTGAAGTTTCTTCCCGAGTGTGGGAAAGCCTTTCCTGTGTGGGACTGTTTCCTTTACATGGTCTTGAGCAATGCCAATTTTGGAGCCATTCCATAATCACCTGTCGGTTTTTCTTCATGTGGTTTAGGATTTCTTCGGTATGCCTATAGCTCAGTGGTTTGAAGATCACTGTTTTCGGTCGCCTCATTGTAGGGAGCTGGTTTCTGGTTGCAGTACCCTCCTCCCCCACCTTTTGCCTGTTTTCTTTAAGCAACTTTTACTGAAGTGCACTGGGTTCCTGCTAACCAGCTCCAGTGCCAGTTTTCCTTCCCTAAAACAAAGACACCTGGTCACTTGATCCCCAAGTGACCAGGCCCTTCAGCCCCCTATAAGTCCCTAGTAAATGGTACCTGTAGGAGGCTGGCCTGGTTTGTAGTGGTACCAAGGGGTACTTACACTCTGCACCAGGTCCAGTTATCCCTTATTAGTGTAGAAGAGGTGTCTAGCAGCTTAGGCTGATAGAAAAGGTAGCTTAGCAGAGCAGCTTAGGCTGAACTAGGAGACGAGTGAAGCTCCTACTATATCATTGGTGTCATATGCACAATATCCTAAGAAAACACAATACACAGATATACTAAAAAATAAAGGTACTTTATTTTTATGACAATATGCCAAAAGTATCTCAGTGAGTACCCTCAGTATGAGGATAGCAAATATACACAAGATATATGTACACAATACCAAAATTATGCAGTAATAGCAATAGAAAGCAATGCAAGCAATATACAGTCACAATAGATTGCACTGAGAGCACATAGGTATGGGGCAACACAAACCATATACTCCAAAAGTGGAATGCGAATAACGTATGGACCCCAAACCTATGTGACCTTGTAGAGGGTCGCTGGGACTGTAAGAAAACAGTGGGGGTTAGAAAAATAGCTCACCCCAAGACCCTGAAAAGTGGGTGCAAAGTGCACCTAAGTTCCCCAGAGAGCACAGAAGTCGTGATAGGGGAATTCTGCAAGGAAGACCAACACCAGCAATGCAACAATGATGGATTTCCTGACGAGAGTACCTGTGGAACAAGGGGACCAAGTCCAAGAGTCACGATCAAGTCGGGAGTGGGCAGATGCCCAGGAAATGCCAGCTGTGGGTGCAAAGAAGCTGCCACCGGATGGTAGAAGCTGTGGATTCTGCAAGAACGACAAGGGCTAGAAACTTCCCATTTGGAGGATGGATGTCCCACGTCGTGAAGAAGCTTGCAGAGGTGTTTCCGTGCAGAAAGACCGCAAACAAGCCTTGCTAGCTGCAAGGGTCGCGGTTAGGGTTTTTGGATGCTGCTGTGGCTCAGGAGGGACCAGGATGTCGCCAATTGCGTGAGGAGACAGAGGGGGCGTCCAGCAAGACAAAGAGCCCACTCAGAAGCAAGCAGCACCTGCAGAAGTGCCGGAACAGGCACTACGAAGAAGAGTGAACCGGAGCTCACCCGAAGTCACAAAGGAAGGTCCCACAACTCAGGAGGTCGTGCACTGCAGGTTAGAGTGTCGGGGACCCAGGCTTGGCTGTGCACAAAGGAAATCCTGGAAGAGTGCACAGGAGCCGGAGCAGCTGCAAATCACGCGGTACCCAGCAATGCAGTCTAGCGTGGGGAGGCAAGGACTTACCTCCACCAAACTTGGACTGAAGAGTCACTGGACTGTGGGAGTCACTTGGACAGAGTTGCTGAGTTCCAGGGACCATGCTCGTCGTGCTGAGAGGGGACCCAGAGGACCGGTGATGCAGTCTTTTGGTGGCTGTGGTTGCAGGGGGAAGATTCCGTCGACCCACAGGAGATTTCTTCGGAGCTTCTAGTGCAGAGGGGAGGCAGACTACCCCCACAGCATGCACCACCAGGAAAGCAGTCGAAAAGGCAGCAGGATCAGCGATACAAGGTTGCAGTAGTCGTCTTTGCTACTTTGTTGCGGTTTTGCAGGCTTCCAGCGCGGTCAGCAGTCGGTTCCTTGGCAGAAGGTGAAGCGAGAGATGCAGAGGAACTCTGATGAGCTCTTGCATTCGTTATCTAAAGAATTACCCAAATCAGAGACCCTAAATAGCCAGAAAAGGAGGTTTGGCTACTTAGGAGAGAGTATAGGCTAGCAACACCTGTAGGAGCCTATCAGAAGGAGTCTCTGGCGTCACCTGCTGGCCCTGGCCACTCAGAGCAGTCCAGTGTGCCAGCAGCACCTCTGTTTCCAAGATGGCAGAGGTCTGGAGCACACTGGAGGAGCTCTGGGCACCTCCCAGGGGAGGTGCAGGTCAGGGGAGTGGTCACTCCCCTTTCCTTTGTCCAGTTTCGCGCCAGAGCAGGGCTGGGGGATACCTGAACGGGTGTAGACTGGCTTATGCAGAGATGGGCACATCTGTGCCCATCAAAGCATTTCCAGAGGCTGGGGGAGGCTACTCCTCCCCAGCCCTGACACCTTTTTCCAAAGGGAGAGGGTGTAACACCCTCTCTCTGAGGAAGTCCTTTGTTCTGCCTTCCTGGGCCAAGCCTGGCTGGACCCCAGGAGGGCAGAAACCTGTCTGAGGGGTTGGCAGCAGCAGCAGCTGCAGTGAAACCCCGGGAAAGGTAGTTTGGCAGTACCCGGGTCTGTGCTAGAGACTCGGGGGATCATGGAATTGTCTCCCCAATGCCAGAATGGCATTGGGGTGACAATTCCATGATCTTAGACATGTTACATGGCCATGTTCGGAGTTACCATTGTGACGCTATACATATGTCGTGACATATGTATAGTGCACGCGTGTAATGGTGTCCCTGCACTCACAAAGTCCGGGGAATATGCCCTGAACAATGTGGGGGCACCTTGGCTAGTGCCAGGGTGCCCACACACTAAGTAACTTAGCACCCAACCTTTACCAGGTAAAGGTTAGACATATAGGTGACTTATAAGTTACTTAAGTGCAGTGGTAAATGGCTGTGTAATAACGTGGACATTATTTCACTCAGGCTGCAATGGCAGGCCTGTGTAAGAATTGTTAGAGCTCCCTATGGGTGGCAAAAGAAATGCTGCAGCCCATAGGGATCTCCTGGAACCCCAATACCCTGGGTACCTCAGTACCATATACTAGGGAATTATAAGGGTGTTCCAGTATGCCAATGTAAATTGGTGAAATTGGTCACTAGCCTGTTAGTGACAATTTGGAAAGAAATGAGAGAGCATAACCACTGAGGTTCTGGTTAGCAGAGCCTCAGTGAGACAGTTAGTCATCACACAGTGAACACATACAGGGCACACTTATGAGCACTGGGGCCCTGGCTGGCAGGGTCCCAGTGACACATACAACTAAAACAACATATATACAGTGAAAATATGGGGGTAACATGCCAGGCAAGATGGTACTTTCCTACACAACCCTCCCCCCCCCCCCCAAACGAAGGACAATAAGACTAGCCATGACCTGATGAGTCTTCATTGTCTAAGTGGAAATATCTGGAGAGTCCATCTGCATTGGAGTGGGTACTCCCAGGTCTATGTTCCACTGTATAGTCCATTCCCTGTAGAGATATGGACCACCTCAACAATTTAGGATTTTCACCTTTCATTTGTTTTAGCCAAAGTAGAGGTTTGTGGTCTGTCTGAACAATGAAGTGAGTGCCAAACGGGTATGGTCTCAACTTCTTCAGTGCCCAGACCACAGCAAAGGCCTCCCTCTCTATGGCAGACCAACGCTTTTCTCTAGGGGTCAACCTCCTGCTGATAAAAGCAACAGGTTGATCCTGGCCCTCAGAATTAAGTTGTGCTAAGACTGCCCCTACCCCTAATTCAGATGCATCAGTTTGGACAATGAATTTTTGGGAGTAACAGGGGCTTTTCAGGACAGGTGCAGAGCACATGGCCTGCTTCAGCTCCTCAAAAGCTTTCTGACAGCTAGCTGTCCACAATACCTTTTTAGGCATTTCCTTAGATGTGAGGTCATTAAGAGGGGCTGCAATGGAGCCATAGTTCTTTATGAACCTCCTGTAATACCCAGTGAGGCCTACGAAGGCTCTCACCTGGGTCTGAGTTGTAGGGGGAACCCAATCTATAATAGTTTGGATTTCCCCCTGAAGTGGTGCAATCTCTTCTCCACCTACCAGGTGTCCCAGATAAACCACTTTCCCCTGCCCTATCTGGCACTTTGAAGCCTTGATAGTGAGGCCTGCCTTTTGCAGGGCCTCCAAAACTTTCCATAGGTGGACCAGGTGATCATCCCAGCTGGAGCTAAAGACAGCTATATCATCTAGATATGCTGCACTAAAAGCCTCCACCCCTTGCAGGACTGTATTCACCAACCTCTGAAAAGTGACAGGTGCATTGTTCAACCCAAAAGGCATTACTGTGAATTGGTAGTGCCCTCCAATGGTTGAAAATGCAGTTTTTGCTTTAGCATCCTCTGATAACTTGATCTGCCAATACCCTGCAGTCAAATCAAAGGTGCTTAGATCCTTGGCAGATGCCAGTGTATCTATGAGCTCATCTGCCCTGGGTATAGGGTGAGCATCAGTTTTAGTTACCTGGTTGAGACCTCTGTAATCTACACAAAATCTCATTTCCTTCTTTCCGTCTTTGGAATGAGGTTTTGGTACAAGTACCACAGGAGAGGCCCATGGACTTTCAGAGTGCTCAACCACTCCCAGTTCAAGCATTTTCTGAACCTCTTGTTTTATGCAGTCCCCAACATGGTCAGGCTGCCTATAGATCTTACTTTTGACAGGCAAGCTGTCTCCAGTATCTATAGTGTGCTCACACCAAGAAGTGGTGCCTGGCACAGTAGAAAAGAGTTCAGAAAACTGACCCAGGAGATTTATGCAGTGGTCTTTCTGCTCAGCAGTAAGACAATCTGCCAGAACTACACCTTCGACTAGAGCATCTTGTTCTGTGGAAGAGAAGAGATCCGGGAGAGGGTCACTCTCTTCTTCCTGTCCTTCATCTGTTGCCATGCGCAGGGTGAGATCAGCCCTGTCATATTAGGGTTTCAGGCGATTGACATGGAGCACCCTAAGGGGACTCCTGGCAGTGCCCAAGTCAACCAAGTAGGTGACTTCTCCCTTTTTCTCAACAATTATGTGGGGTCCACTCCATTTGTCTTGGAGTGCTCTTGGGGCCACAGGCTCCAAGACCCACACTTTTTGCCCTGGTTGGTACTGAATCAGAACAGCCTTCTGGTCATGCCATTGCTTTTGGAGCTCTTGGCTGGCCTGAAGGTTTTTACTGGCCTTTTTCATGTACCCAGCCATCCTAGATCTTAGGCCAAGTACATAGTCCACTATGTCTTGCTTAGGAGCTTTTAAAGGTTGTTCCCAACCCTCCTTTACAAGTGTTAGAGGACCTCTTACAGGGTGTCCAAATAGGAGTTCTAAGGGGCTGAAGCCCACTCCTTTTTGGGGTACCTCCCTGTAAGCAAAAAGGAGGCAAGGTAATAGGACATCCCATCTCCTGCTAGTTTTTCAGGGAGTCCCATTATCATTCCTTTGAGAGTTTTATTAAACCTCTCAACCAGTCCATTTGTTTGTGGATGATAGGGTGTGGTGAACTTGTATGTCACACCACATTCCTTCCACATGGCCTTTAAGTAAGCAGACATGAAATTGCTTCCCCTGTCTGATACCACCTCTTTTGGGAAGCCCACCCTGGAAAAGATTCCCAGGAGGGCCTTTGCCACTGCAGGAGCTGTAGTGGTCCTTAGAGGAATTGCTTCAGGATATCTGGTGGCATGGTCCACTACCACCAAAATAAACCTATTGCCTGAAGCAGTAGGAGGGTCAAGGGGGCCAACTATGTCAACCCCTACCCTTTCAAAGGGAACCCCAACCACAGGCAGTGGAATAAGGGGTGCCTTTGGAGTGCCACCTGTTTTGCCACTGGCTTGACAGGTTTCACAGGACTTACAAAATTCCTTTGTGTCCTCTGACATTCTAGGCCAATGAAACAAGGGGACAAGCCTGTCCCAAGTTTTCATTTGCCCCAAATGTCCAGCTAAGGGAATGTCGTGGGCTAGAGTTAGGAGGAACTCTCTGTATTGCTGAGGAATCACCAATCTCCTGGCAGCTCCAGGTTTTGGATCCCTTGCTTCAGTATACAAGAGGTTGTCCTCCCAGTAAACTCTGTGAGAGTCACTGACATCCCCATTTGCTTGTTTGACAGCTTGCTGTCTTAGACCCTCTAGTGTGGGACAGGTATGCTGTTCCACACTCAGCTCCTCCCTGGCAGGCCCCCCTCCACCCAAAAGCTCAGCAGTGGCTGCTTCCAGCTCCTCTGGTGAAGGTTCTGCACAGGGTGGAAATTCTTCTTCCTCAGAAGTTGAATCCACTGTAGAGGGAGGGATAGTAGGTAGTGTTTTACCTTTACTAACCTTAGCTTTAGGGAGCACTTGGTCCATTCTTCCAGGATCCAAGTCACCCTGTCCTTTTTGCCTTTTGGCCTGAGCCCTGGTCAAAGCAAAAATATGCCCAGGAATGCCCAGCATTGCTGCATGAGCCTCCAACTCCACTTCTGCCCAAGCTGATGTCTCTAAATCGTTCCCTAGTAGACAGTCTACAGGTAAATCTGAGGCAACCACAACTTTCTTTGGACCAGTAACTCCCCCCCCCCCCCCCACCCCCAAGTTGAGATTCACAACAGCCATGGGGTGGGTAAGAGTGTTGTTATGAGCATCAGTCACTTGGTACTGGTGACCAAGTAGGTGTTGTTCAGGGTGGACCAGTTTCTCTATTACCATTGTAACATTGGCACCTGTGTCCCTGTAGGCCTGAACCTCAACACCACTTATCAGGGGAAGTTGCTTGTACTTATCCATATTAAGGGGACAAGCAACCAAGGTGGCCAAATCAATGGCACCTTCAGAGACTAACACAGCCTCTGTGGTCTCCCTAACAAGACCAACCCCAACTAAATTACCAAAAGTGAGCCCAGCTACTCCCTTGGATTGGCTATTAGTAGGTTTGCTCCCACCACCACTGCTATTACTAGGGGCACTAGGTGTAGCAGTAGGGGTTGTGGTAGTGGGAGGCTTGGTGCTTTTCTTTGGACAACTGAGATCAGTTGTCCAATGGCCTTTTATTTTACATAAATAGCACCATGGTTTCTTTTCTTTATTTTGATTTGAAGAGGATTTGGGCCCACCACCCCCACCAGAGTGTTTTTGTGGGCCTGATGAAGACTCATTTTTAGATTTGTCCCCACCCTTGTCAGAAGACTTACCATCCTTCTTCTTGCCATCCTTGTCACCCCCTGTATGAACTTTTCTGTTCACCCTTGTTCTGACCCATTTGTCTGCCTTCTTTCCCAATTCTTGGGGAGAGGTCAGATCTGAGTCCACTAGGTACTGGTGCAACAAATCAGACACACAATTATTAAGAATATGCTCTCTCAGGATTAAGTTATACAGGCTTTCATAGTCAGAAACTTTACTGCCATGTAACCACCCCTCCAAGGCCTTCACTGAATGGTCAACAAAGTCTACTCAGTCTTGTGAAGACTCCTTTTTGGTTTCTCTGAACTTGATCCTGTACTGTTCAGTGGTTAAGCCATAACCATCTAGGAGTGCATTCTTAAGAACTGTAAAATTATTGTCATCACTTTCTTTAACAGTAAGGAGCCTATCCCTACCCTTTCCACTGAAAGATAGCCATAGGATAGCAGCCCACTGCCTTTGAGGAACATCCTGTACAACACAGGCCCTCTCAAGTGCAGCAAACCACTTGTTAATGTCATCCCCCTCCTTGTAAGGGGGAACTATCTTGTGCAGATTCCTAGAATCATGCTCTTTTACAGGATGACTATTTGGAATACTGCTGCTGCCACCACAGGGGTGTGGAATTTATTAAAATATCTACTTGTCCACGGGACAGGTTGCTTCTCAAATCTACTTGTCCTGTAAAAAGATCTACTTGTCCCTTTGGTGGCATGTAGTGTGGCGCCAAATTATGGCAGCAATCTCATTATGTAAGAGCTCTTATAATAGCCTCTCTGATTATGCCAGGGCTACTACCATAGTAGGGCTTGAATACTTGCAGTTTCAATCCCTACTGTAGCAATTTCCTTATTTTTCCACGTTTCTGCAGATCTGCATACTGGGGCTGGAGGAAGCAGTAAGCAATAGTTCCAGGGCTGGAATGCCTTTGAGTCTGCAAACCTACTAACCTGCATGTTTTAAAGATTTTCACCAGCTTCTCTCTAATATTTTCCCATAATAAGAAAGGTTGGACATTTACTCCTGACAATGGCAGAATTAGAACTTCTTCCAGGGTTGGGAAGAAAGTGGCTGGAGGGAAAATGAATTTGCAAATGCTCAATAGATTTTCACATGAGCAAATCTACACATGCGTATTAACCCATGCTAAAATACAGTTCACAAATATTTTATAGGGGTACGACATATACCATGGGTGCACTTCTGTGACTTTAAGAATTTGGGGCCACATGTAGGTAGGTTCAGATTTGCGACCCGCAAATTGCAAGTCGCAAATCCGAATGTAGGATGGTGTCCCTGACACCATCTGTGATTCGCAAGGGCTTCGCAAATGCACACCTCATGAATAATCATGAGGTGGGTCGCAATTTGCGACCCCCTTGCAAATGGCGGCCTCACAGGGATGGTGGCCTGCTGGAGACAGCAGACCAACATGTCTGTGACTGCTTTTCAATAAAGCAGTTTTTTTGTTTTTGTAATGCAGCCCATTTTCCTTAAAGGAAAACGAGATGCATTACAAAAACGAAAAATGAAACGTTTTCGTTTCATTTTTTCAGAGCAGGCAGTGGTCCTGTGGACCACTGCCTGCTCTGAAAAAATGTTTACAGTGACATTCACAATGGGGAAGGGGTCCCAGGGGGACCCCTTCCCTTTTGTGAAAGTGTTAGCACCCATTTGAAATGGGTGCAAACTGCGATTGGTTTGCGCCCGCAAAACAATCCTACATTGCACTGCGAGTCGCAATTAGGAAGGGGACACCCCTTCCTAATTGCGAGTCGCAAACCCGTTTTGCGATTCGGTAACCAGGTTAGCGAATCGCAAAACTGGGTTTGTGCATCGCAATGTGCTTTTTGCACGTCGCAAACAGCGAAAGTCGCAGTTTGCAACATGCAAAAAGCTACCTACATGTGGGTCTTGGTCCCTAATGAGGTCTGGTGTTAAAGACATTTTGTTTTTATTAAACTTCTATTTCTCTCTCTTTCGGCTGGCTTTACTGTGAGTGATCGCATTCTTCTCTTCCACAAGGAGCATATTGGCACACAAAGTAGTTTTGTTCAGTGTCAGGAACTACAGTGGCAATCAGTGACGTAACGAAACTGGAGGGTGCCCCTTTACAAAGAACATGGAGGAGCCCCCTCTCCAGACTCACTCAGGGCAGGTGCTGTGCTGAAGGGGCCCCCTGGAGGGCGGCTGCGGGGCCTTTGTTATGCCACTGGTGGCAACGTGTGCTTTTAGAGTTCAAAAACGTTTTGGGGGGGTTTTGCCAGAGTTTGTTACAATGTTGAGGGCCTGGTAGCTCCCACAACAATAAAGTGTTACAAAAGCCATGTCAAAACAAGACACGCATTGATGAAACTAAAAGACTTATAAAAATATGTCAGATCAGTTGGCTTTGTCAGTGTTTGTTTATTTTCATGCTTCCCATAATCATGTTGAAAATGGTTACACTGATTTTCCATTAGAAATATTTTTGGGAAATACTAGCATGCATCAAAACATTTTACTAAATGACACTTCATTTGCATCTAATCAGAGAGCATTCTGGGAGCATTATACTTAGCCTCATAGCCTAAACTTTTCAAACATGTGTATACACGTTTTTTTTTTTTTGTACTGGAACCATTGTCAGTAGTGAAGTGTGACCTTAAAACATTTATTTACAGCACTCACCCTAATAATGAAAGTTTTCAAATAATGAACCATAAATACAAGTTCGAACAGCATTATCTTTTGGAAACACATTACCTCAACTGTAGAGAGTTCCACTCTCTGTAAACAGGCAGCCAAAGGGTTTGTGCTGCAGAGGGTTGGGCCTACTTGTCCCAAGGACAAAGTAAACATAAAAACTTGTTGCCCTTGACCTCAAACAAGATGTCCCGGTCGGGCGATAGGAATTCCACATCCCTGCACCATGGGGTCCAAACCCCAACCTGTCTTTCTTTTTCTAAGTCAAATACTTCCCTGTCTAGATCCAGCTGTTGCTTTTTAAGCTTCAGCCTGGACTCTTCCACTCTCAATCTATTGAGTTCCCTTTCTAACATTCTGTCTTCAGGGAGGGTGGGTTGGGCATGCCTTGACACAGAAGAATGGTGTGAATGAACAGAGGGAGACCTGTCCCTAACAGATGGCACTCTAACAACCTGGCTTACAGAAGTAACACTCCTACTGTGGTGAGAACTCACATTAGTACCAGCCATACTAGGTGGCCTGCTAGGGGGCAGGTTGGGAAGGTTCCCATCTAACACTTTTACTGGGGCTACCCCAGAGTCAGAGTGTGAACCATCAGCTAATTTCTCACCAGATGTGCCACCTAAGGACTTATGTTCAATTAGCATATTAACCAACAATCCTCTAGAAGGATTCTTCCCTACCCCTAAACCTCTATCAATGCAGAGACTCCTTGCTTCTTTCCAGCTAAGGTTGTCATAAGCTATGCTGGCCAGATCAAGAGTTTGGCCTGTACCAGACATGATAGAAAAGAGTTTAAGGGACAGAAAAAGAAAGAAAACGTTTCAGGACTTTTTAAGGAACAGAAAAAAAACTTTTACAACTTTTTAAGAACTTTTTTAAAGTTTTAGAGGTACTTTTCAGCACTTAGCAATAGAGTAAGGAGAGAAAAGCAAAACATTTTGGTTAGGTGTACATACACTGAACTTGTTTTGTATATTTTTCTCTTATGAAAAGTACAAAATGACAAAGTGGTAAGTAGTTGCAAGTACTTATCCCACCGCTGCACAACCAATGTAGGAGGCTGGCCTGGTTTGTAGTGGTACCAAGGGGTACTTACACTCTGCACCAGGTCCAGTTATCCCTTATTAGTGTAGAAGAGGTGTCTAGCAGCTTGGGCTGATAGAAAAGGTAGCTTAGCAGAGCAGCTTAGGCTGAACTAGGAGACGTGTAAAGCTCCTACTATACCACTGGTGTCATATGTACAATATCATAAGAAAACACAATACACAGATATACAAAAAATAAAGTTACTTTATTTTTATGACAATATGCCAAAAGTATCTCAGTGAGTACCCTCAGTATGAGGATAGCAAATATACACAAGATATATGTACACAATACCAGAATTATGCAGTAATAGCAATAGAAAGCAATGCAAGCAATGTACAGTTACAATAGGTTGCAATGAGAGCACATAGGTATAGGGGCAACACAAACCATATACTCCAAAAGTGGAGTGCGAATAACGTATGGACCCCAAACCTATGTGACCTTGTAGAGGGTCGCTGGGACTGTAAGAAAACAGTGAGGGTTAGAAAAATAGCCCACCCCAAGACCCTGAAAAGTGGGTGCAAAGTGCACCTATGTTCCCCAGAGAGCACAGAAGTCGTGATAGGGGAATTCTGCAAGGAAGACCAACACCAGCAATGCAACAACGATGGATTTTCTGACGAGAGTACCTGTGGAACAAGGGGACCAAGTCCAAGAGTCACAATCAAGTCGGGAGTGGGCAGATGCCCAGGAAATGCCAGCTGTGGGTGCAAAGAAGCTGCCACCGGATGGTAGAAGCTGTGGATTCTGCAAGAACGACAAGCGCTAGAAACTTCCCCTTCGGAGGATGGATGTCCCTCGTCGTGACAAAGCTTGCAGAGGTGTTTCCGTGCAGAATGACCGCAAACAAGACTTGCTAGCTGCAAGGGTCGCGGTTAGGGTTTTTGGATGCTGCTGTGGCCCGGGAGGGACCAGGATGTCGCCAATTGCGTGAGGAGACAGAGGGGGCGTCCAGAAAGACAAAGAACCTACTCAGAAGCAAGCAGCACCCGCAGAAGTGCCGGAACAGGCACTACGAAGAAGAGTGAACCGGAGCTCACCCGAAGTCACAAAGGAAGGTCCCACGACGCCAGAGGACAACTCAGGAGGTCGTGCACTGCAGGTTAGAGTGTTGGGGACCCAGGCTTGGCTGTGCACAAAGGAAATCAGGAGCCAGAGCAGCTGCAAATCACGCGGTACCCAGCAATGCAGTCTAGCTTGGGGAGGCAAGGACTTACCTCCACCAAACTTGGACTGAAGAGTCACTGGATTGTGGGAGTCACTTGGACAGAGTTGCTGAGTTCCAGGGACCACGCTCGTCGTGCTGAGAGGGGACCCAGAGGACCGGTGATGCAGTCTTTTGGTGCCTGCGGTTGCAGGGGGAAGATTCCGTCGACCCACGGGAGATTTCTTCGGAGCTTCTAGTGCAGAGAGGAGGCAGACTACCCCCACAGCATGCACCACCAGGAAAGCAGTCAAAAAGGCGGCAGGATCAGCGATACAAGGTTGCAGTAGTCGTCTTTGCTACTTTGTTGCGGTTTTGCAGGCTTCCAGCGTGGTGAGCAGTCGGTTCCTTGGAAGAAGGTGAAGAGAGAGATGCAGTGGAACGCTGATGAGCTCTTGCATTCGTTATCTAAAGAATTCCCCAAAGCAGAGACCCTAAATAGCCAGAAAAGGAGGTTTGGGTACTTAGGAGAGAGGATAGGCTAGCAACACCTGTAGGAGCCTATCAGAAGGCGTCTCTGACGTCACCTGCTGGCCCTGGCCACTCAGAACAGTCCAGTGTGCCAGCAGCACCTCTGTTTCCAAGATGGCAGAGGTCTGGAGCACACTGGAGGAGCTCTGGGCACCGCCCAGGGGAGGTGCAGGTCAGGGGAGTGGTCACTCCCCTTTCCTTTGTCCAGTTTCGTGCCAGAGCAGGGCTGGGGGATCCCTGAACCCGTGTAGACTGACTTATGCAGAGATGGCCACATCTGTGCCCATCAAAGCATTTCCAGAGGCTGGGGGAGGCTACTCCTCCCCAGCCCTGACACCTTTTTCCAAAGGGAGAGGGTGTAACACCCTCTCTCTGAGGAAGTCCTTTGTTCTGCCTTCCTGGGCCAAGCCTGGCTGGACCCCAGGAGGGCAGAAACCTGTCTGAGGGGTTGGCAGCAGCAGCAGCTGCAGTGAATCCCCGGGAAAGGTAGTTTAGCAGTACCCGGGTCTGTGCTAGAGACTCGGGGGATCATGGAATTGCCTGCTTCAGCTCCTCAAAAGCTTTCTGACAGCTAGGTGTCCACAATACCTTTTTAGGCATTTTCTTAGATGTGAGGTCATTAAGAGGGGCTGCAATGGAGCCAAAGTTCTTTATGAACCTCCTGTAATACCCAGTGAGGCCTAAGAAGGCTCTCACTTGGGTCTGAGTTGTAGGGGGAACCCAATCTATAATAGTTTGGATTTTCCCCTGAAGTGGTGCAATCTGTTCTCCACCTACCAGGTGTCCCAGGTAAACCACTTTCCCCTACCCTATCTGGCACTTTGAAGCCTTGATAGTGAGGCCTGCCTTTTGCAGGGCCTCCAAAACTTTCCATAGGTGGACCAGGTGATCATCCCAGCTGGAGCTAAAGACAGCTATATCATCTAGATATGCTGCACTAAAAGCCTCCACCCCTTGCAGGACTGTATTCACCAACCTCTGAAAAGTGGCAGGTGCATTTTTCAACCCAAAAGGCATTACTGTGAATTGGTAGTGCCCTCCAATGGTTGAAAATGCAGTTTTTGCTTTAGCATCCTCTGATAACTTGATCTGCCAATACCCTGCAGTCAAATCAAAGGTGCTTAGATACTTGCCAGATGCCAGTGTATCTATGAGCTCATCTGCCCTGGGTATAGGGTGAGCATCAGTTTTAGTTACCTGGTTGAGACCTCTGTAATCTACACAAAATCTCATTTCCTTCTTTCCATCTTTGGAATGAGGTTTTGGTACAAGTACCACAGGAGAGGCCCATGGACTTTCAGAGTGCTCAACCACTCCCAGTTCAAGCATTTTCTGAACCTCTTGTTTTATGCAGTCCCTGACATGGTCAGGCTGCCTATAGATCTTACTTTTGACAGGCAAGCTGTCTCCAGTATCTATAGTGTGTTCACACCAAGAAGTGGTGCCTGGCACAATAGAAAAGAGTTCAGAAAACTTACCCAGGAGATTTATGCAGTGGTCTTTCTGCTCAGCAGTAAGACAATCTGCCAGAACTACACCTTCGACTAGAGCATCTTGTTCTGTGGAAGAGAAGTGATCAGGGAGAGGGTCACTCTCTTCTTCCTGTCCTTCATCTGTTGCCATGAGCAGTGTGAGATCAGCCCTGTCATAGTAGGGTTTCAGGCGATTGACATGGAGCACCCTAAGGGGACTCCTGGCAGTGCCCAAGTCAACCAAGTAGGTGACTTCTCCCTTTTTCTCAACAATTATGTGGGGTCCACTCCATTTGTCTTGGAGTGCTCTTGGGGCCACAGGCTCCAAGACCCACACTTTCTGCCCTGGTTGGTACTGAATCAGAACAGCCTTCTGGTCATGCTATTGCTTTTGGAGCTCTTGGCTGGCCTGAAGATTTTTACTGGCCTTTTTCATGTACTCAGCCATCCTAGATCTTAGGCCAAGTACATAGTCCACTATGTCTTGCTTAGGAGCTTTTAAAGGGTGTTCCCAACCCTCCTTTACAAGTGCTAGAGGACCTCTTACAGGGTGTCCAAATAGAAGTTCAAAGGGGCTGAAGCCCACTCCTTTTTGGGGTACCTCCCTGTAAGCAAAAAGGAGGCAAGGTAATAGGACATCCCATCTCCTGCGGAGTTTTTCAGGGAGTCCCATGATCGTTCCTTTGAGTGTTTTATCAAACCTCTCAACCAGTCCATTTGTTTGTGGATGATAGGGTGTGGTGAACTTGTATGTCACACCACATTCCTTCCACATGGCCTTTAAGTAAGCAGACATGAAATTGCTTCCCCTGACTGATACCACCTCTTTTGGGAAGCCCACCCTGGAAAAGATTCCCAGGAGGGCCTTTGCCACTGCAGGAGCTGTAGTGGTCCTTAGAGGAATTGCTTCAGGATATCTGGTGGCATGGTCCACTACCACCAAAATAAACCTATTGCCTGAAGCAGTAGGAGGGTCAAGGGGGCCAACTATGTCAACCCCTACCCTTTCAAAGGGAACCCCAACCACAGGCAGTGGAATAAGGGGTGCCTTTGGAGTGCCACCTGTTTTGCCACTGGCTTGACAGGTTTCACAGGACTTACAAAATTCCTTTGTGTCCTCTGACATTCTAGGCCAATGAAACAAGGGGACAAGCCTGTCCCAAGTTTTCATTTGCCCCAAATGTCCAGCTAAGGGAATGTCGTGGGCTAGAGTTAGGAGGAACTCTCTGTATTGCTGAGGAATCACCAATCTCCTGGCAGCTCCAGGTTTTGGATCCCTTGCTTCAGTATACAAGAGGTTGTCCTCCCAGTAAACTCTGTGAGAGTCACTGACATCCCCATTTGCTTGTTTGACAGCTTGCTGTCTTAGACCCTCTAGTGTGGGACAGGTATGCTGTGCCACACTCAGCTCCTCCCTGGCAGGCCCCCCTCCACCCAAAAGCTCAGCAGTGTCTGCTTCCAGCTCCTCTGGTGAAGGTTCTGCACAGGGTGGAAATTCTTCTTCCTCAGAAGTTGAATCCACTGTAGAGGGAGGGATAGTAGGTAGTGTTTTACCTTTACTAACCCTAGCTTTAGGGAGCACTTGGTCCATTCTTCCAGGATCCAACTCACCCTGTCCTTTTTGCTTTTTGGCCTGAGCCCTGGTCAAAGCAAAAATATGCCCAGGAATGCCCAGCATTGCTGCATGAGCCTCCAACTCCACTTCTGCCCAAGCTGATGTCTCTAAATCGTTCCCTAGTAGACAGTCTACAGGTAAATCTGAGGCAACCACAACTTTCTTTGGACCAGTAACCCCCCCCCCCCAGTTGAGATTCACAACAGCCATGGGGTGGCTAACAGTGTTGTTATGAGCATCAGTCACTTGGTACTGGTGACCAAGTAGGTGTTGTTCAGGGTGGACTAGTTTCTCTATTACCATTGTAACACTGGCACCTGTGTCCCTGTAGGCCTGAACCTCAACACCATTTATCAGGGGAAGTTGCTTGTACTTATCCATATTAAGGGGACAAGCAACCAAGGTGGCCAAATCAATGGCACCTTCAGAGACTAACACAGCCTATGTGGTCTCCCTAACAAGACCAAACCCAACTAAATTACCAAAAGTGAGCCCAGCTACTCCCTTGGATTGGCTATTAGTAGGTTTGCTCCCACCACCACTGCTATTACTAGGGGCACTAGGTGTAGCAGTAGGGGTTGTGGTAGTGGGAGGCTTGGTGCTTTTCTTTGGACAACTGGGATCAGTTGTCCAATGGCCTTTTATTTTACATAAATAGCACCATGGTTTCTTTTCTTTATTTTGATTTGAAGAGGATTTGGGCCCACCACCCCCACCAGAGTGTTTTTGTGGGCCTGATGAAGACTCATTTTTAGATTTGTCCCCACCCTTGTCAGAAGACTTACCATCCTTCTTGCCATCCTTGTCACACCCCTGTATGAACTTTTCTGTTCACCCTTGTTCTGACCTATTTGTCTGCCTTCTTTCCCAATTCTTGGGGAGAGGTCAGATCTGAGTCCACTAGGTACTGGTGCAACAAATCAGACACACAATTATTAAGAATATGCTCTCTCAGGATTAAGTTATACAGGCTTTCATAGTCAGAAACTTTACTGCCATGTAACCACCCCTCCAAGGCCTTCACTGAATGGTCAACAAAGTCTACCCAGTCTTGTGAAGACTCCTTTTTGGTTTCTCTGAACTTGATCCTGTACTGTTCAGTGGTTGAGCCATAACCATCTAGGAGTGCATTCTTAAGAACTGTAAAATTATTGTCATCACTTTCTTTAACAGTAAGGAGCCTATCCCTACCCTTTCCACTGAACGATAGCCATAGGATAGCAGCCCACTGCCTTTGAGGAACATCCTGTACAACACAGGCCCTCTCAAGTGCAGCAAACCACTTGTTAATGTCATCCCCCTCCTTGTAAGGGGGAACTATCTTGTGCAGACAACCAATGTAGGAGGCTGGCCTGGTTTGTAGTGGTACCAAGGGGTACTTACACTCTGCACCAGGTCCAGTTATCCCTTATTAGTGTAGAAGAGGTGTCTAGTAGCTTAGGCTGATAGAAAAGGTAGCTTAGCAGAGCAGCTTAGGCTGAACTAGGAGACGTGTAAAGCTCCTACTATACCACTGGTGTCATATGCACAATATCATAAGAAAACACAATAAACAGATATACTAAAAATAAAGGTACTTTATTTTTATGACAATATGCCAAAAGTATCTCAGTGAGTACCCTCAGTATGAGGATAGCAAATATACACAAGATATATGTACACAATAACAAAATATGCAGTAATAGCAATAGAAAGCAATGCAAGCAATGTACAGTCACAATAGATTGCAATGAGAGCACATAGGTATAGGGGCAACACAAACCATATACTCCAAAAGTGGAATGCGAATAACGTATGGACCCCAAACCTATGTGACCTTGTAGAGGGTCACTGGGACTGTAAGAAAACAGTGAGGGTTAGAAAAATATCCCACCCCAAGACCCTGAAAAGTGGGTGCAAAGTGCACCTAAGTTCCCCAGAGAGCACAGAAGTCGTGATAGGGGAATTCTGCAAGGAAGACCAACACCAGCAATGCAACAACGATGGATTTCCTGACGAGAGTACCTGTGGAACAAGGGGGACCAAGTCCAAGAGTCAAGATCAAGTCGGGAGTGGGCAGATGCCCAGGAAATGCCAGCTGTGGGTGCAAAGAAGCTGCCACCGGATGGTAGAAGGTGTGGATTCTGCAAGAACGACAAGGGCTAGAAACTTCCCATTGGAGGATGGATGTCCCACGTCGTGAAGAAGCTTGCAGAGGTGTTTCCATGCAGAAAGACCACAAACAAGCCTTGCTAGCTGCAAGGGTCGCGGTTAGGGTTTTTGGATGCTGCTGTGGCCCAGGAGGGACCAGGATGTCGCCAATTGCGTGAGGAGACAGAGGGGGCGTCCAGCAAGCCAAAGAGCCCACTCAGAAGCAAGCAGCACCCGCAGAAGTGCCGGAACAGGCACTACGAAGAAGAGTGAACCGGAGCTCACCCGAAGTCACAAAGGAAGGTCCCACGACGCCGGAGGACAACTCAGGAGGTCGTGCACTGCTGGTTAGAGTATCGGGGACCCAGGCTTGGCTGTGCACAAAGGAAATCCTGGAAGAGTGCGCAGGAGCCGGAGCAGCTGCAAATCACGCGGTACCCAGCAATGCAGTCTAGCGTGGGGAGGCAAGGACTTACCTCCACCAAACTTGGACTGAAGAGTCACTGGATTGTCGGAGTCACTTGGACAGAGTTGCTGAGTTCCAGGGACCACGCTCGTCGTGCTGAGAGGGGACCCAGAGGACCGGTGATGCAGTCTTTTGGTGCCTGCGGTTGCAGGGGGAAGATTCCGTCGACCCACGGGAGATTTCTTCTGAGCTTCTAGTGCAGAGAGGAGGCAGACTAACCCCACAGCATGCACCACCAGGAAAGCAGTCGAAAAGGCGGCAGGATCAGCGATACAAGGTTGCAGTAGTCGTCTTTGCTACTTTGTTGCGGTTTTGCAGGCTTCCAGTGCGGTCAGCAGTCGGTTCCTTGGCAGAAGGTGAAGAGAGAGATGCAGAGGAACTCTGATGAGCTGTTGCATTCGTTATCTAAAGAATTACCCAAAGCAGAGACCCTAAATAGCCAGAAAAGGAGGTTTGGCTACTTAGGAGAGAGGATAGGCTAGCAACACCTGTAGGAGCCTATCAGAAGGAGTCTCTGACGTCACCTGCTGGCCCTGGCCACTCAGAGCAGTCCAGTGTGCCAGCAGCACCTCTGTTTCCAAGATGGCAGAGGTCTGGAGCACACTGGAGGAGCTCTGGGCACCTCCCAGGGGAGGTGCAGGTCAGGGGAATGGTCACTCCCCTTTCCTTTGTCCAGTTTCACGCCAGAGCAGGGCTGGGGGATCCCTGAACCGGTGTAGACTGGCTTATGCAGAGATGGGCACATCTGTGCCCATCAAAGCATTTCCAGAGGCTGGGGGAGGCTACTCCTCCCCAGCCCTGACACCTTTTTCCAAAGGGAGAGGCTGTAACACCCTCTCTCTGAGGAAGTCCTTTGTTCTGCCTTCCTGGGCCAAGCCTGGCTGGACCCCAGGAGGGCAGAAACCTGTCTGAGGGGTTGGCAGCAGCAGCAGCTGCAGTGAAACCCCGGGAAAGGTAGTTTGGCAGTACCCGGGTCTGTGCTAGAGACTCGGGGGATCATGGAATTGTCTCCCCAATGCCAGAATGGCATTGGGGTGACAATTACATGATCTTAGACATAGTACATGGCCATGTTCGGAGTTACCATTGTGACGCTATACATAAGTCGTGACATATGTATAGTGCACGCGTGTAATGGTGTCCCCGCACTCACAAAGTCCGGGGAATTTGCCCTGAACAATGTGGGGGCACCTTGGCTAGTGCCAGGGTGCCCACACACTAAGTAACTTAGCACCCAACCTTTACCAGGTAAAGGTTAGACATATAGGTGACTTATAAGTTACTTAAGTGCAGTGGTAAATGGCTGTGAAATAATGTGGACGTTATTTCACTCAGGCTGCAATGGCAGGCCTGTGTAAGAATTGTCAGAGCTCGCTATAGGTGGCAAAAGAAATGCTGCAGACCATAGGGATCTCCTGGAACCCCAGTACCCTGGGTACCTCAGTACCATATACTAGGGAATTATAAGGGTGTTCCAGTAAGCCAATGTAAATTGGTGAAATTGGTCACTAGCCTGTTAGTGACAATTTGGAAAGAAATGAGAGAGCATAACCACTGAGGTTCTGGTTAGCAGAACCTCAGTGAGACAGTTAGTCATCACACATGCCAGGCAAGATGGTACTTTCCTACAGTACCCATGGAACTAAGGGCATGGGAACTAAAGAGGGCCTCTCTGAGCTGCAGCACAACTTGTGCCACTCTGAGGGACCCCGCACCAACCTTATGGAGACTACCATTGACCAACCTTATGGAGTGCCATTGCAGGCTGCATGACAAGACGCCCTAAAATTGAAAAACACGTCATGGCACACAGATTGTGTGCCATGTCCCCTAACACTGCATGCAATATATGTAAGATATCCTTCTAACAGGCCTTATAGCCCTAAAGCAGGGTGCATTATATTACATGTGAGGGAATATATGCATGAGCAGATATGCCTCTGCTATGTGTCTGTTGATTCTGAAACATAGTAAGTGGAAGTGGAAGTGATTTTAAATGCATGTGCTGGACACTGGTCACTACGAGTTCCCCAGCTACATGATGGCTTCATGAATGCTGGGATGTTTGCTATCAAACATCTCAAAATAATAAACACACACTGATTCCAGTGAGGGATGTATTAATAAAGGCACCCAGAGGGCACTTTGGAGGTGTATCCTGAAAACCTACCAGCTACTAGTGTGTTAACAGACTGATCCTGACCAGTTCAGCCACCAAGGGCATGTTTCTGGACCCCCGCGGTGAGAGCCAGTGCTCTCGAGGCCTAGCGACAATAGTGTGCCCTGGGCAGAGGTATTACCTCCTCTCCCAGACAGGATGGACATCCCAGGGAGTGGAGCTTCAAAGGCCTTGCTGCTTGATGGTGGAGATGACCAACCCCACTTTTGGCGACAGCACAGGTGGGAATATTAGTAAAATTAGGAGGAGTGCCCACTTCATGCCGGTCCCACCCCTAAGGTGGATGAGCTGAAGTGGGCACTACTTTTCAAAATTCCTCCATCTTATTTGGAAGGAATTAGGCCACTAGGGTAAGGATTATGCCCACTTCTCAACAGAAGTGGTCATAAAAAGGGTGTAATCACCCAAAAGGTGAGCAGCCCATTGGCTACCACCTGGCACTCCCTGTATCGCCGCACTTTGGAGAGGGTTGAGCCCAAAGTTTTTGGAATCCGGGTTTCTGAAAATTCTGCACACGAGGTGGCCCCATCTTCTGTTCCCTCTGAGAGACTAAAGATACATAGGTTTCTTCTACAGTTGCGCTCTTCTAACGCTGTAAGTTCATTGGTAAGGGTGCATATTTTGGTGGATAGGGATGTGCTGTTTTGCATGTGACTAATCCTGGATTCGGCTTTGGATATTTTGCCTGTTAAGCTTTAAAGTCTTGTCTTAATCCTGGTATATCCATCTGAATGAACTCTGTATAAGTCTGGGTTTATTGTGCTACAGTTAGTCTTTGCACTATATATTGCATGTTGGCTGTTTGATCTGATTATGGCTTTGTAGGAGGGTCACTTTAGGTCTTTTCTGACCAGTCGTAATTTCCTCATTGTCTTTCAGGTCTTTCTTCCTGGTGTCTGCCATCCTGGATTGTGGTACAGCAGAGAAAACAAGATTTATGGGAGGAGATTAGGTTTGTGTTGGTGTACACCCCTTTGTTAATGGACGTGCAAGATTTGGCTAAGATGCTGAGGTCAAGTTGAAGATCACATGTTTGAACACTATTGCAATCGTGTTCCTGGGTGACATGAGTACGGCAAAATACCAAGTCAATTGAGCGATCCATTTATTTGTGTGCGAGCGTGCATTTATTTGTGTGCTAATGTGCACCCAGACAATGGTCATATTAGGGGGAGAAAGCTGTTCATCCATAAAGCCCCATAAAGACCCATAGAAACTGTTGTGAAATGTGCAGCAACCTAAGGTAAGGTTGGCAGGTTTCAGAAAGGTGTAGTGTGCAAGGGAGGAAAGTGAAGATTGTATCTCTGTGAAAAAGACGTCTAGTAATGGATAGGATTTGCCAGGATGTCCTAAGCGGTGGCTATTTTGAAGTCAAGCAGACCGAAAGTTCTGATCAGAGTAGAGAAGCTATTTATGCCCAACTATACTGCAGTTGGCAAGGTAAGGTGGCTTCTTCAGTCAGAGTGGTCCACAAAACACTAAAATACCTGGCAGATTTATGTCGGCCAAAGTGATTACACACATGGTCAGCCTGATAGATGTCAGATGCTGAGAGTTTGTCATTTTCTCGGTGGCAGTGCTCAGGAGTCGGCAAAGAAATTCAGCCCTAATAGGGATTTTTAGGAGTACTGCGAGGTATCGTCTAAGGCAGTGAGGGGTCGCATGATGAGAACCCCCTCTACATTGCATCCAGCTCTAAGAATAATTCTGGTAATTGTCTCAAAGGGAGCCTGGTCACACAGAGAGTCATCTCTATGCGGCCATCTTGTTTGAATGCTGGCCACAGCCCCAGGACAGGTTTCAGTTTTTGATGACATTATGGATACCAACATTAATCTGGTATAAATAGTGGTTGTGGTACAATTACTTTGTGACTGGTACCACCCCATCAAGGTTTTGAGGAGGAGTCTATGGTTACACCACACCACATGGATTTGCACTCAAAGGATCAGCAGTCTAAGGCCACCCTCCTTAGTGAGGGTCCCCAAACCCAACAGGTACCTTTCTACAAAGCCAGGACATTCAATAGTTATGAAATGGCCGGATTGTAGACCCCCTTCTGGTCACAGCCAGAGGCTTAGCTCACCTTCCTTTTCGCCCATCAAAGCATGTATGATGCAGGTCTTGGGAAAGAAACATGACACAGCTTGCATGTGCCTCTTGTTATATTTGAAAGTAGAAAATGACTTAGATCCCTCCAGCACCTAACAATTGTAGTGTGCCTGCTCCTAATCACACACATCTTTCTTCAGTCAATGGAATTGAGGGATATTCTTCAGTCCTTAGATGATGGCACTTGGATTACTCTCCCCAACTTTCTGAGGACTGGGGCCACACCTCTCTGAGAAAACTCTGTAATCTAATCCACCTTTCCATTTACTGGCTGGATACCTGGTAGTGAAGCAGCTTTACTGCTGCTTTTCCAGAACCATTCTGGGTACGGACAAAGCACTCTCAAAGGGACACAGACAAAATACTGCAACAAGCGGCACATCACAGATGTGCCATATACTTAGGTAGTGATGTTCCCACAACAACACAGATCCAACAGTACTTTAAACAGTACATTGCACACTCATCCAACACAGCACAAATATATGGTCAAATATGACAGTGCTTAAAATAGCACCCTTCATCTGAACACATCTTGCAATATAATATGAGAGTCCAGAGTAGTCTACAGTTTCCTTTTATGCCTATTATGTCAACAAATAGCAACTGCTACCTTTAAATGCTTGCATCTTCACAGACTAGCAAACACACACTCCAACTCACTTTCACTGAGGAATGCTCTACAGTACTCCACGCATCATCACCTATCACACGCTTGAAGCAATGTTCATCAAATAAACATGGCTCACTCTCACATCTTTGCACATCACAGATAACTTTGAACCCACATGCTAAAGCATCCAATATGCAAACCGCACACTTGTGTAGGAAGGAGGCCCCACTGTCATCTATAAGTTACCCCAATTCTGCACCCTAAAAAAGCAAGCCACACAACTTTATAGTGCTCCTTACTGGTCATTTACCACTCTCTTTAACTTACTACAACATCGTCCACTTCATCTACAGGGCTCCCAGACAGAACTAGGACTTAATAGGCATATGTTCAGTTCTTCCCACCACCTCATTCATCCTACACGGCCACACCACATGCCTGGATCTCATCGACTTCTTGAGGCAACTTAAGTATAAAAATAAATAGCAATGCCCTCTTCAACCTCATCACTTGCCACACAACCAACACACTCCAAATTCTAGATCTCATCACAAAATCACCATCCACTGCAAATCTTCTATACGCCGGGAATAGACCAATGATCCCGCCATCCTGTGCTCCCTGTTCAGCAACAGTATCTACTGAAACAAGTAAAAGCATTCAAATCCTTAACACACTTTTCCATTGAAAACCTAAAGCTTTAATTCATTTTTCACCCAGAACCATCCACATCCAATTTCAACACTACATAAACAACAAACACATGTCTGGACAATCAAAGGAACACCCATGCTTCGACTAAAACACACTTAAGAGCGAGCTGAACCCTTTTACTGGTGCTCCAAAGACCTTGCAGACAATAATCGCTCCATTCAATGACAGGAAAGAAACTGGAAGACAAACAAAGCCCCAATGACATTATAATTCAGCCCCTTTGTACAACATGCACACAGTCACCCCATTACTAAAGGGCCAGTACTGTAGCAACACCATCAATGAAGCTTCCAAAAGAAGTTCTGCACAAACCCTTTTCTGGGATTTGTTGGTCTAGTCAGAAGAGTGACAGCCTAGAGTCAGTATTCACTGCCCTCCTGCTTTGTCTCCATAGCTCAAAGGTTTTTCTTTTTGAGAGAGTGCCCCTCCATGCCCCTGTTTCTATCCTCGGTTATTTTCCCACCTGCGTCTCTTGGGGTGTTATTCCATGCTGCAGTGGAGGCAGAAAAGTGTCAGCTGGTGAGAAAGCAACAGCAAATAGACAGCTTACCAATACAAATAAAAAATAATGCCTTCATAAATTCAGATAAAGATGAACCGTGCCTCCTTAATACTGCTGGACCTCTCAGCTGCCTTTGGCATCTTTCACCATCTGACCCTCCTCCAGACCCTGATGTCTCAAATGGGATTTACTGGTTCTCTTCCTACCTATCCAACCAATACCCGTTTGTTCACATGGGTACTTCAAGATCCCAAAAGATCTTGCTCACTCGCAGAGTCCTTCGCTGTGATTGTCAACCTCCAAATGGAGCCCCGTTGCATGTCACTCAATAACAGCATTAAACATTGACATCAAACTCTTCTTGAACGTCTTCTCCACATCTAATACCGCAAACACTGCATGCATTTGTACCCAGTTGTGGATGTTCAGCACCCTAACAAAGCACAACCCAAACAAAGCACAACTATTACCTTTCGCCACAGACAATGAGCAATGACTAGTACACACTTGGCTCAACAACATGAATTTAAATTGGTATGAATTTCAACTTTCACCCAACACCAAGTCATTCAGCTGCACGCAGACATTGACTTCACTTTCAAGCATCACTTCACCACAAAACCCAAGATGCCCTGGTACCATCTCTCTCTACTTTAGAAAGTATCAAAGGTTCTCTCAGAAATCAACTTCAGACCTGCCAGTCAAGCTCTCTTGCGCTCAAACTTGAAAGGTGGCAGCACCCTGATCCACGTCCTCCCAGACTCCACACTGGCCCTGTTTTATGGGTACCCTAAATGCTGCAGTGCACCTCTTTAATGGCCTGAAGAAATATGACATCAACCCTACCCACCCAGTGCAAGCTCACATCAACATCAAAACCAGTTGCAACATCTGCACAGACATCACAACCACCACCCGCATTTGCCCTACTGATAGTACATCTTCACAAGTCAAATCAGATTATGATCTGATCTGGAAACCTCAGAACCATTGGAAAGTCACTCACTGACTACTGAAGGTGCTGCCATACCAATAGCACACCATACTCCAATATTCTCATACTCTCTCCACTTGTCCTAAGCCTCTACATTTGTAGTAAAGGTGACATGATGGCAAAGTAATGTTCTAGCCATCTGCAGATGATTTTGAACTATAGTTAATCGCCTGAGTTCCAGTCTATTATCCTTGATGGCATTGTTAAATACTTGTTCTGGAATGCAGATAGTATCACTTCAGTAGTTCCTTATTTATTTGTAATCAAAACTACTCACCCTGTGCTCCATCTATGGATTCCAAAAAAACACCAGAAACTGATTTACAAAGCGAAATTAACCAAGAAGCTGTTTTCAACTTTCAGTTAATTCCCACACAATTTCTCAAAATATTTAACAGATGGAAGTTCCTATTGTCAAGTCTGAATGTAGTAGCAAACCTTGGAAACATGGTAGATTTCTGGAGCACCGAAAACTGCTTGGATACTTGTGCCAGGTGACGGTGGTGATATAAAGTGCACAAGAGGTTCCCACTGTCCTGGGTCCATTTCACCTTAACTCAATCCAAATGTACCATGTGAGAAGTGAGTGCACCTTCCCCACCATTCTTGAAAAGCACTTGTCAGTCTGCTTGTCTACTCTAGGAGCTGGCTTCCATCTTCTACACCGGTAACTTCATGATGAACTTCTTGCACCAGAGGTACGATGTTGCGGCACACAGTCCGTACCTGCAAGACCAAAAGGGACACTCAGTGGAAAAGAGGAGGTGAAGCTCAACTTAAAGTAAAAACCACTTATCATATGATTTACATTTTACTAATCATCAGTCCTGTCCTGGAAACGAGTAGTCATCACTAGGTAACTTTTAACCAAACTTATTTTGTGTTTGTACTGTTTCAAGTATGTAGTGACCTAAAGGGCCCGGCGAGAGTTTGTATTCACATCAGCTTCTGAAAACCCTGTTGCCGGGTGTCACTACAAATGGTGTTGGTTGTAGATGTACCTTTGTAAGAGGTGTTGGGTGATGAGTGTGAGGTTTGGAGATGTGCTTAATATTCAGTGTTGCAGTGTTGCTGTGCTTAAAGCATGAAGCGTTGTGGAAAGTGTGGAAACCAAAGAAGTCACAGAAGTTACCATGTTTAGGATGGTCTGTTTCGTACAACAGAAGCCACCATTAATGTGAATCGAATAAGTGGGCCCACAATATGTGATATGGATTTCCACAGGAGTGACAAAGGCCCCACTCCTAGGAACTGTTAAGTCACTTGGGGAGGATATGTGGTCCATCCCAACGCCAGAGCAGATTAACCCCTGGAGACACTGATAAACAACCAGAGAATATTATTTAGAGTCCCCCTCCCAGGAGCAAAAGTCTACACCAGAGTGACAGAAGCCCAAATTAAGGCGGCACAGTTAATTAACCAAAGCATGATATGTGGTTTCCACCCAGGAACGACAGAAGGCCAAGTATTGTACAACCAGGCGTAACAGAGCTGAGTGCAGCAGGACATTATGGAAAACCATAAATCAGATTTATTTATTCATACAGTGAAGTGGTCACCGAAAGGCATTATGGCACTAGGATATTCAACAGGCAAAAATCAGGTGGACAGCGAGACAGAAACAGCTAAAAGGAAAGTTAGCAAAACAGATTAGTTTTATGGTTTTTTTTCTTCCTAGAATGTGCAGAGTTAAAGATAAAGGGGGTCATTCCGACCCTGGCGGTAAATATCGCCAGGGCCGGGGACCGCGGGAGCACCGCCAACAGGCTGGCGGTGCTCCCTTGGGCATTCTGACCACGGCAGTTCGCCTGCGGTCAGAAGTGGAAAACCGGCGGTCTCCCGCCGGTTTTCCGCTGCCCTGGGAATCCCCCATGGCGGCGCAGCTTGCTGCGCCGCCTTGGGGGATTCCGCCCCCCTCACCGCCATCCTGTTCCTGGTGGTTCCGCCCGCCAGGAACAGGATGGCAGTGAGGGGTGTCGTGGGGCCCCTGCAGTGCCCATGCCAAAGGCATGGGCACTGCAGGGGCCCCCGTAAGAGGGCCCCACTTTGTATTTCAGTGTCTGCATTGCAGACACTGAAATACGCGACGGGTGCCACTGCACCCGTCGCACATCCTCCACTCCGCCGGCTCCATTCGGAGCCGGCATCCTCATGGAGGGCTGTTTCCCACTGGGCTGGCGGGCGGCCTTTTGGCGGTCGCCCGCCAGCCCAGTGGGAAACCCAGAATGACCGCCGCGGTCTTTTGACCGCGGTACGGTCTTCTGGCGGTTCCCTCCAGGCGGGCGGCTCCCGCCGCCCGCCGGGGTCAGAATGACCCCCAAAGTGTAAGATCCAGTGGAAGAGCACTGTACAGTTTAGGGCCCAAGATCTCAAAGGATCCACTACCACAATCTTCCTCGTTCCCAACAGAATGCTGAGAAAGGCAAGTGAGCATGAGCGCAGCATCCTAGAAGGAATATGAGGCAAAAGAGAGTGCAAGAAGGGGCAGGAGCGAGAGAAACCCGTTAGCACCAGAAATAGTGGGTGCGCTTCTAGACCGGGAGCAAGCAGCGGGCAACTAAGATATGATCACATCTGCGCAGGCTCCAAGCCACCTGCACGGCCGTGTAGATCATCGGAAAGCCATTAGACAGAGCTGTGACACAGAGGTTGAGAGCTTCAGAGGTGTGCAATGAGTGATTCTTCAAGTGGAAAGCATTTGAGCTTATGGACAGAGTAGGGGTGTGATGTTAGAGGAGTGAAACAATGCAGGGGTTCTGGACCTGGCTCTTAAACACAGGGAAGTAGCCACATGAAGATGTTCTTAACCGTTTTGCCATATTGCTGGACACCAGGGTTGGACGCCCTGGAAAGAACAGTGGAATAGGGAGGCGCGCTGGAGCTAGACTATTGGGGAAGGATAAAAGACAGGGAAGGATGCTGTGGAGGTGAAAAGGGAGAGGAAATCATAGACCCGAATGGATACTGGATGGGAGGCCAAGGAAAACGACTGATGTCAAGAGCAGTGACTGCCTCCAGAGACAACCAAGATGAGGTTTAAGATAAAGTTTGCCATTCAAGCAGACCATGTAAAAGAGAAATACTAACACTTTATAAAGAATGCTAATTCATGACGCAGTAACCCTACACTTCTGCTCTCAGAGTCCAGCTACCTTTCCAAGCACTCATTGACTACATAATTGCCTTTGACCAGTACAGTGCTCCGCTGCCCTTTGGCTGGTCTGGCACTTTACAACTAGCACATGTATTTACATTTCTATTTATTTATTACTCTAGTCCTACTGTACTAGAGAAAAATGAAATAGAAGTAAATACAATTAAATAAAGTAATTTAAAAAAAAAAAAAAAAAAATTTTTAAAATAGAATAAAAGGTACTCTCTCATAAGCTTTACTATGTCTTCGCATCACCTTATGTCTCTATCAATCTATCCTGCATCCCCACTCTGACTCACCCCAAACCCACTCTACAACTTTGATCGCGAAAATAAGCCTGCCTCCCTCCTCTGCCGCTCCTGCCTCACCCCACACCTCAGTTTACTACTACGATCTCCCAAACAACCCTACTAAATTCTCCCTCATTTCTCTCACCTTTGACTCATCCAAAACCCCTTCTGCTACTATGATCTCCCTAACCCTTTCCACAGACTCTTCCCTCCTCCATCTCTCCTTTACTCATCCCAAGCCTAAATCCTTTTACCATAAACTCCCAAATGAACTCAAACTAATACTTTACTCATATTTCCCTACACTAGTCCACCACTAATTCCTCTTGGATTCCAGAGCAGCGTGCTACTGGCCAAAAAGCGCTATGACACCTTGTCAGCGGTAGTAACTGCTATATAAATACAATTACAATTACAATATACTCACAAACTTTCACGGATTCGTCGGCCTAATGAACACCCAACTCTGCACTCCAGTTGACAGGCAGTCAAACATTTATTTGTTTACTTATTTTCCAAGTTCAAATGTGATGGCAATGCTAAGTCCCAACGAGTTTCAGCCTTACATGGCCTTGTTCTGTTGAGTGTGGAGAGAAGTCATGGCTCACAGGAGGAGAACATTCACATGGGGCAAAATGTCCCTTAGGTCATATATTGGTGAATAAAACTAAGTTTGCACTCACTGATGAATATGGTGTCTTCTGCAACACACCACTAAAGATTCAGCTTCTCCAGTTACTTGTTAGCTGAGCAGCTATCCCTGCACATTTTGTCTTAAAGTAAAGGCCCTGAAAAGTCAGCCTCCCCAAAACAAATCAAAATAAAACACCCTTGTTGTACTACTGGGTTCTTCATCCTTCTATTTTTGAAATGGCATGTCCACCGCTCTATTCCTCGCCAGGGCATACTTGTAGTCTTCAGTCATCCCACATTTTGTTATCCCAAAAGGCTGCATTTGTTCTAGGGAAAGCATGTCCTTTACAGTAATGGCATCAGGTGATTTTAAGGGGACAGACCGTAAAAAACTATAGAGGGCATGAGGCGGTCCGGAGGCATGATATATTCAAAAATATCACCTCTCTGAGATCCTATAGGCTCCTGGAAAAGATATGTGCTAATGAAATGCATCCTCACTACAACTGAACTAGGTATCTGAATATTCACAGCTAGAAAAATGCTCCCATTAAACATCACATAGTACTTTATCTTATGATATATACACCCCTTCAATGCTTCCTCTGTATTCTTACATTCCTTTCCCTACACTTTACTTCTCTGCTCATCGACTGTTGTCAGTTCCTCCTTAAAGGCACACAATGGATTCATTAATAACTAGATCTTTCAAACTCATTCACCATGGTTAACCAACCCAGATTAAAAAATACATTCTCCATTGCTGCAGGCCCCAGAACTAAAGAGACATAAAGACTCCCCCACAGACACCCCTCAGGCTCCTAAGTGGGCTCTATTCCACTTCGCCTTCCGAACTGAGATCTCTCACTGTCTCTTTAAGGATGCACTTTCCAACCAACATGTTGCCTTTTTGAAAGCCCAGAAGGCTCATCTTTCCATAATCTCACTTAAGGACCGGTAATTGTTGCTATTAGTACAGCACAACTATACTCGAGAAGACTTATTGGCAGGAGGCAGAGGGCTACAATGCTCAAGAGTATGAAGACCAGGTGAAATGGGTAGAGAAGAAACGTCGGTTTCTAAAAAGGCAAAGAGTCAGGAGCTTCAAAACACAAGGGTAGGGACTGAGAATGTCCCATCACCCGATCTATGGTGTCCAAAGTGCAGCACTCCCAAAAAGGTACCTTGTTTTCATTTGCCTGATCAGGACTCCTAGAAATAATAGGCTCCCATTGTTTGTCCCATTGCTTTTTTGTTCTGGCCATCACAGAAGATCTTTAACTTCATCTCTATGCTCTCTTTAGTTATTGCTAATACCTCCTTTGTTACAATGTAAAGACCACGACAACCTGAGATGAGAACCCCACCCCATAAGGAAATATTTTACACATTTAGATTTTCTACAGTTCAATGTCCACATTGAGAGACTTCACTACAAAGACACCCTCCACAGATCCTTATTGCTGAAATTAGGCATGAGGTGGCACCAACAATCTCAAAAGTATTTGAAAGTGTTTAGCCAAGATTCATACTCATATAGGTTAAAGTCTGTCATACTAAAGAATAACCTGTACCTTTCCTTTCAGTAGAAAATTTGCTGATTGCTGCACCATTTATTGTGTGTCTTTAATTCAAGATCATCCACTACATTAGCGATATCTGAAGCTTACCAAGTCACGATGTACTGCATATGCTCGTTCCTCAGTGTCACTCTTGTTTGACCCCCGATGGGCCCTCCTGGGACTGTGCTCTCTGCAGGGAACAGATCATGAAAAGTAAGGCGATGGAACCAGTTTTATGCCAAATTACTTAAATGGCAGACACACCAATCAAGTTTATGTGCGGGTTTCACTGTGGCCACGTAAGATACCATTTGATAAGGATAATATTATTGACTTCAACCATAGATAACAGACCCACAAAACCTATTTCAAATGTTTTTGTCTGCACTTTCTGTTGCAAAGTTTCTTTTAATAAATTCAGATCCTTGAAAGTTCATCCACACACACACAAACATGCACACTTTTATTTAAATCAAATGTTAAGAGTGCTTACACTCTTTTTTTAACTTATTATTTTTACTGAAGTAATTTCTTTATCAAATCAGGGGCGTCAGTGCTGAATCAATTGTGGCACTATCTTTTTTCTATTACCTCATAGAGTCCTCCTTTCAAAGAGCTGCAGAAGATCCTGGTTTGTCAGCCGTTTTTCCTGTCTTCCCAGCTAAGGACACTTCTGTCAAGCAGGTGCCAGAAGGTTTATCTACAGTCGAACTGGCCCAGGCATTAAATACACTTTCAATAAAAGTCTCCGGTGGAAGTGGCACCTTGATGAGGCCTCTTCTGACCAAGCTGTGCACTTTCAAATGTTCAGCCGTAAGACAGAACTCAAGGTGTGCAGCTTTGAGGAGCAAACCAGCAGACAGACACTAAAGAAAGCGCACACCTTCTTACAAAAGTCTCACAAACATACCTTTTAAGGAGACATTCTGTGAACACCAAGGTTGTTTGCCTTATCCTCAACCGAAGGACAACCACTGCTGTACAAGATTAATTCATAGTAATGATGCACCATGCAGTGCTGTACAAACATTAAAGTCACACACGTCAAGCATCTCAGTCAACATCTCTTGGCTACGCTGCGGGTCGCCCTCTTTCGGGGTTTATTAGGTGGGACTTGATAAGGAAATATCCAGCGACTACCACATAACATTCCATAGTTTCAGACCGGTAATTAGATCGCAGAAGTGTCAGTCCAGCAGGGAAGTTGAAATTGCAGGAAAGGCTTCTGAGATGCAATATGCTTACCTTCAGAGTTCGTAAATTAGGTTCAAGGCTTCTTCTTTTGTCCCTCAAGTTTCTTGGTGGTACCTTCTTCTAGCCCCAGTTAAAGAACACAGATGGCCTAGTGGTATTCTGTTTCCTTCCCCCTTCTACAATCTGACATTGCTCTCATCCCTGGATCTATGCTTGGACACAATGTCTGAAATCGAAGAGTAACCTGGCAGGCCGCCCCTTCATTGGGTTCCAGCATAGTAAGAATTTAAATTTAAAAACTTACGGACAGATGTAAAAAGAGTTTTAGTATTTGCAAACACCAGAAGTCTTTCCTATTGTACTAAATCTGTTTAGCTATTCTAAAAAGTTGTTTTAAATCACTGAATGGGTTTAGAAATGGGTATCAAATCTCAGTTTGGAAGGGACGTGTTTAGGACATGTCATCTAATTTCAATTCATTATCTATGTATCGATGGTCTGAGACAAGAATTCTAGTCGCAAGCCATTGCAATGTCACAGGCTTCCAACCTGGGGTGGTATCGGATTCACAAAGCGGTACTCCTTGAACAGCCTCTCCTTTGGAATCAGGTTGGCAGCTTCAGGAGGAGTAGGCCGGGGTCTAGGGTACCGCTTTTAAAATAAAAAAATAAAATAAAAAAGTTTTCTGTTTTCGAAAGTAATAACAGAGATGGTGATAGGCTGTCCCTTGCAGGCCACTATCACTGTGATTGTAGCCAATCACAGGGGCTCGCAAATTGTGATCTACCTCATGAATCTTAATTAAACAGGTTGTTCTGTGACCCCCACGCAATTTGGTATTTTGTGAGCCAGCCTATTGGACATACGTCGGTTCACAAAATTAGATTGCATTCACATAAAGTTACTGCTGTATTTGCAACACTTTTAGTGACTGTAATCTTAGTACATCTGGCACTTGGTATCTGTCCACAATTTTGATTAAACAAATCTCAAGCTGCTTTCCCACCAGCTATGTGAGATTTAAAGACACATGTGGCGACTGCCTGCAGACTACAAGCTTTTGATTACTAGGTTCTGAAATTTTCTGCCTTTACTTGCTGGAAAACCCAAACTGGGTTTCTAAAGACGCATCTATACCTATGCTTTCGGATCACAATATCACGTGGCATGGTATGACACAACATCTGTCAGTTCGTTGTTGACTTGGTGCTGGTGGGTCTCTGTTTGCACCCTACTGTTTGCCAGTTGTTATTATTCTCAATGTAAGAGGTTCGTGAGAATGGTCACGCTTCACCATGATCCCCGAACTTAATCAAGTGTTATCAGTGGGTCTTTTAAAACTCTGTCCTTTGCATGCAAACTACAGTTTGATGGTTAAGTTTTTCACCACAGTGAGGGCACAGAATGAGGGTCAGGTCTTACAACATTTAACTAACCTGTGTGAGTGTGAAAAGTGGGCCTTGTGTTTCTGTTACAGGGTGTGTCTGTGGCTCACATGCTGTCTTTAGAACACAGACTGTTGTCTGCTGATTGTAAGTTCTCCCAGAGGCAGTAGCTCTGAAAGAGGGGGTAGAGCAGTGGTTTTCAAACCTGTTAATGTCACGCCACCCCCAAGTGGGGAAAAATAAATCATTGCCGCCCTCCCCCCCAGAATGTTTCATAACTATTCTATTAAGTTGGCAATGTTTAATTAAGTCTTGACTTATTTAAACATTGCAGTTAAGTTCTGTTACCTTTTTACAAATGCAATAAAGATTTTTCTGCTTAAAACAAAGCACTATTATCTGCATAATCCTCCTTTTGGCCACAGCCTGGTGTCCCCCCTGGGATCACAAGAGACAGCCCTGGGGGGGGGGGGGGGGGGGGGGGGGGGGGAGCATCCCCCAGTTTGAAGACCTCTAGGCTAAAGGGTTGGCAGCATGTAGGCTCCTGCGACCTTACACCAAGATATGTAATTGTGTATGTCCAGTTCTTGGTACATAGACATTTGTCTCCCGGTAGAGGTTTCCCAAAGTAAGGACTCTCAGGTGTCAGGCCTTGCGCCCAACAACAGACCTTTGGAAAGTAACCGGTGGGCCTGGTATTTCAGTTCCTGTGTGCATGTCAATGTCTCCACACTGCACAGTGTGGGTATTCTGGTTCTCCATGTGTATCCTGTTGTCTTCTGATCAGTCTGCTCCACCGGCTGGGTCCCATCTCGTGACTTTCAACAAACCTGTGAGTGTCTTCAGTGAATCGTATATTACAGTTTGTTGCGCTCTGTGTTCGTATCTCTCCCTCAGCAGTAGTGAGGCTGCTGTCTGCTAGTTGTTGGTTTATCTAGCCCTATGCGTTTGCACTCTCAGATGCTACAGTCATGTATTGCTGTTCATTGTCAGTGTCTGCACACTTTCCCCTTAATCTGTATCACAATGCTATTCTTTATGTTATTGTTTAACTATTTAGGTGCCAGGGTTCCTTTTTTAATTAATTTGTTTTCCATCTCAGATATGTGATGCTATTTGCTTGTTATTTTGTGTGTGCAATAATGGACAAATGTTAATTTTGATGCACAAAAAAAATCACATCATGAGAGAGATTTCTAAAATCAGTGCATCTAGAAAACATTGCAGAGACATGGAGGGGAGGAACATGCATGGAGAAGAACAGATGCTTAAAGTAGAATTGAGATTGGATGTACGGTGAGGATGTGGTTCATTGGGAAAAGAACAGCTGGAGTGGTTTAGAACGGGCACCTGTGTTCGAGCCGCTGCAGGAAGAGATGCGAATCTGAAGAGGTTCATGGAGAGGTGTGGATGAAGCTAAGGAAGTTATAGACAGAGTGAACAAATGTATTACTTCCATACTAACTCAGATTTGCATCGATTAATATGGGCTCTGCTCCGGTGACTCGCCCCATGGCCTCCAAGTCCTTATAATGCCAGTGATTCCTTTCAATGTCATTCTGCGGAACAAAGGGTTTGCGAGTTTCCGACAGCCTGACTATCCCAACAAGCTCAACTTCATCTTCGATCTGCAGAAAAGAAAAATTGATTATTTAGTTACTTTAAAAGTGCAGTCACTCAGACTGATATTCAAGCAGTACTTATGAAAGATGTGTGAAGCGAACCACAAAAAGAGGCTAATCGGTGCATCAGGAGAGGCAGGCCGAGCAACACACTGGGAGTTGTGTCACCACTGTTTTGCATAGAGTGACCCATCTTTTCAGTTCAGTACAATACTTTTGAAGTACTGAGTCTAGCACTGGAGGCCACATCAGTAGTTCTGGAGTAATACTGCAGGCCCCATCTGGAGTATTGAGTGAAGTTCTAAAGTCTAAGGGCCAGATGTACGAAAGGATTTTACCCATTCTGTGTCTAAGGGAAAAAGCTTTCGTACATATGGCCCTAAATGTCTCACAGGATAAAGACACTTTGGAGGTTGCCGAAAATTGATCTACCAGAACAAGACATGGTTCAAAACACAAGTGCCACTAGGGGCTGCTCGATAATTTAACAATTTCACAGTAAAATCCTAAAGCAAATTAACTTTGTAAGACCTTGCACTTTTCAGCAGTACTGAAGAACCCCTGGAAGTGTTCTCTAGAACACTCAAAGGGCCACAGACATGTGTGCTAGAGGACAGATCCAGATAATACAGGGTTTGCAATCTCCTATGTATAAGTTACTATTGGGAGATAAGATGAATCCTCGTTATGTTTGCTCAGATGTTTGTGTAGACATGCACCTCAAGGCCTGACCTCCTAGTGCCTGTCCCTGAAAAAATAGTTTGCACACAAAATGAAATCAAATACAGCCTGGGCTCCCTAAATTGCAAAAATACCAGGCATATTCATTGCAAATGTAATTTGCACCACTGAGTTTTTTGGTCTCATCTGTATCACACTCAATAGGAAAAGGTGGGGTCTGCCTGAGACTCCTCCTTCGGGGGCTCTAAGTCAAGCAATCCTCAATATAGTTTCATGGATGTCACTCAGCAATCTCTCCCCAGTACAATCCAGTGGCCTCAATGACCCCAAGCTAAACTCCCCAGAGTACTATCTGCATCAACTAGCAGACTGCACACATTAAACTGCACACATGTTGACAGTGCACTGCTCTACCTGTCCTCGGCTTCTTGTGGATGGATTCAGCTTCTTCCTTGGAACGAAGCCTCTGTTGACGAGAATTGTAACCCTACGTGAAAGAAAAGCAAGATCAAAACAGGCATGTACTTTCACCTACCCAAATCCTGGGCTTCAGTATTAGGCTATGGAGGACAGTACCCGAGGTCTGTGCAGTAAAATGGAGTGATAACATTAGCACCACTGTCTGCACTGGATGCCAGCTTCCCCGCTTCTCGCGCCTCTCGCTCGGGGTCCACTAGGGACCGAGGCTGGATGTACAACTCTTTGCTGTGATCGAAGCGACCTCTGACCTTCACAGGTCTGTATTCCAGCTCCTTGAGTTCTAGGGGACTGAACAAATGAAAAAGAACACCAAATTGCTTTAAAAAAACAAATAATACAAAGGGCAAGTGAAAAAAAGAGTAACAGCTGCAAAGTAGTCAGGAAGCTCCCAACCGTGGGGATGTGTTATTTTTCAAATTTAAACTCAGCAAAAGGGGCTTAAAGAGTATGTTGTGAACAAAGCAGTGTTCGTCAAGCTGAACTCACATCTGCCAACCTGAGCAGTTGAGATCCGTGCTGCAAGCATGGACTATATTGTGCCACGGCAGACTTACGCTGGGCAGGACAACAGATGGAGGAACCGACATCGAAACGTTCTAAGCCTTATAAGAACGGGCATCTCAAGACCTTTTTAGGGCCTCGGAGACAAAAGGTTCACATCATGCACTGCAGGACGAACCCAAGAATAGAAACACTTTGGTGAAAGCACATGGGTTACAGTCCTGGACACCGTTGCCACTACGCGTGGCAGAAACTATATAGAAAAGTACTGGGCCAAGAGAATGTCCTTGAGCCATACATCCGACACAAAAGGCTGCCACCATCTTCAAAAACATGCATCTAAAGTAGGAAGCAGACTCCTAGGGCCACTTCAGCACTTCTCTTAGGATCTTCTTGAAGACCTTTTGGTTACGCAGGACGAGCAGCGATGTCAGAAGCTCTGGTCACAGAAATAACTAGCCTATAGTTATCTTCATCAAAAAAACATAGAATAGCCATAAAAGGGTATAAAAAGAGCAGTCAAGTCACCCAAAATTAAATGCAGTTAAAGTTACCCTTCAACTACTTCCCATTTTCTGCAAATGCCACAAGACCGGAAGCGGCAGCAAAGTATGAGAACTTTAACCATGTTCCAGCCAAAGATACCAGCTAAGCAGACCTTGTGCGATGCTCGATGCAATGACAAAATGTCCAAATTGTGATAAAAACCTCCTGACATGAGCGGATCTATAGCGCCAAGACAATCAAGAGGAGTAACCCAAACCCAACCTCTGTGCGCAAACCTTGTCACTCACTCTGTAGGCAGGGGGATCGGTTCTGCTCGGACTCTGGCTTCCAGATCTGCAATCAGTTTCAGTTTCCAGCGCCGACGCTGAACCTAAAGGAGATAACACAAAACAACACAAAATAGGTTAATCTCACCATGGGCAAAATATAGGATTGACTTCGAAGCTCACCATAGCAGTGGTCTCCTAGACGCAAAGGAAAAAGAAGCATTTGCAATGCGATAGCTCTTGCATTTTCTTGCGTAAGAGCTACTGGCATTGTAAATTCATAACTGGACTTTTCTTGCCACATAAATTGGTCAACCCTGCCTCATAATTTAGTCTTTTCCCGCCATATAATTCCAGTGGCCCAGCATTTAACCAAAGCACTTACATTTAGGTTCTTCCTCTATATTAAAACAGATACAATCATATAAACTTTTGGCATTAGATGGTAATGCTCAAAACAAAATTATAATTTGGGACGGATTGGAGGGTGAGGGGAAAGAATGAGTCGGGAGTGAAGATGGAGAGGACAAGTGGCGTAGTAACGGTTTCATGGGCCCTTGAGTAAGAAAGGAAAATGGTTGACTACAATTTCAGTAGGAAAATACAGAAGTAATTTGAACTGTGTGATGTCCATAGGTCTCTGGGCCCCGGTGCCACTGCACCTGTTGCTCCATTGATAACTAGGCCTCAGGAGAGAAAGTGGATGGGACAGAAAAAGAGAAGCGAAAGGAATTCAACAGACAAATGGAAGAAAAAGAAGGGGTCGCAAAGAAATAAAAGAAAGAAGGGAAACAAAACGAGAAAATGAAAACACGACAGAGAGAAATAGAGCAAACATGTGAGACAAAAGAAAAAAGGGAAGGAAGCTAGCGAACGAAAGATGAAAGGGAAAAAATAATGAAAGAAGTGTGAGACAAAAAGAGAGCTGGTGAGAGAAACAAACAGCGAAAGAACCAGGGCAATTATGTATTGACACATTTCCCACAGACAGAGAATGGCTGACACTTCAGGTCCCGACAAGTAACTTGTGGGTTCCACATACAGACAGGAAAAAGAGGGATTTATAGTAAAACATGAATTGACAGCTAAAGATAAGAAAAACACCAGAGGAAGGAAGAAAGATCTAAAAAAAAATAAGTGAAAGGACGCATACCGAGTCAAAGGAAAGAGCAAATAGAAATAAAAGAAAGAATGAAAGGAAGAGAAAAAATAGTGAAAGAAAGAACACCTGATGAAGAAAAAAGAGAGGAACGCAACAAGGAAAGAAATAACCAAGTTTTTGCGAGTTTGATGAAGGAAGAGGGAAACAAAAAAAAGGAGAGGAGTAGAAATAAACAGCTGAAAGAAAGAGTGAAACTGTTAATGTGTGGATTTTAAGAGCTGGAAAGAGAAAAGTGGGGGAGAAAGAAAACATTGAGAGCAAACAGAGTAAAGGAAAGAACGGAGTGAGATAGGTAAGGCAGACCCTCCCAAATAAAGATGGCAGCAAAGAATAGATTTAATTGGCTCTCCCACGTCCTCAAACAGAAGTGAGAGTATGGAACAGCAGGGGGCACTGCAGAACAGCAGGAGGTGCATTAGCAGAGTTGTATGTGAACCCCAATACAGCAATACTGAGGTGCTTCAGATCAGGATTGGGGTATAGACCAAGCTGTGTACCGGCCCAATGGTGGCATAACAGAAAGGCAGAGGGTGAGGAATGAGAAAGGGAGCGCCTTGTAATTCCTGGTATTGGAATAATGAGGCGCTGCAGGTTAGGGTTGAGGTGCACTGACAGAGCTGTATGTGGGCTGCAGTACTCGAATAGTAACGGCACACAAGGTCAGAAGTGAGGTATGTTAATGGAGCTATGTGTGGCACCCAGTATTGGTGTGCCAGTGTTCCCAGGTGTTAGCCTGGAGGCGCCCTGGTGAAGCTTCCAGTGGGGCCCATATGGGAGTGGCATTACCTTTGAACCACAGAAACGAGAAGTCCTGAATGGCATGTGCATGAGCCACAGTACTGAGAAGAAATGTGCACTGAATGTTAGAATTGATAGATTCTGTCAGAGCTGTGGTTGTTCCCATAAACAGTGGTGCTCGATATTAGACATGAGGTGCACTGACTGAGACGTGTATTGCTCTTTTGGGCCCAATATTGGCTTGGCAGTGGGACTGAATATTGGAACTGAGCTGCTATAATGGAGCTGTATGTGAGCCGGGTCCCAGTATAGGAAAGGAAGTGACCTTGCAGGGGTAGAACTGAGGTGCACTGATGGAGCTGCACCTGAGGTAGTTGTACTGGAACCGCAGAGTGTACGGACTGTAAGAACTGAGGTTCTCTGGCAGACAGTGTGTGGGGGGCTCTGGCACGCTGAAGGCTTGGAGTGTGTGAACTGCGGTGCCCTGAAGGAGCTGTGCCCGAGGACTCAGTACTGGAGGAGAAGAGTATACTGACTGCAAGAACTGAGGTGCTCTGGCAGTCAGCATGTGTGGGCTTCCTGGCAGGCATGGCTGAGGGCTTGGAGTGTGTGAACTGCAGTGCACTGATGTAGCTGCGCCCGAGGTCCCAGTACTGGAGCTGCAGAGTGTACTGACTGCAAGAACGGAGGTCTGGCAGACAGGGTGTGTGGCGTTACTAGCACAGCTGAGGGTCTCGAGAGTGTGAACTGAGGTGTACTGATGGAGCTGCGAGTGGGATCCCAGTATGGAGGAGAAGTGGGCACTGTCTCTAAGGATTGTGAAGCCCTGGTAGAGCTGGGTGCCTAGGCTATAAGCAAGTACAAGGGATCCTCCGCCCTTGCTCTCAGCACACAGGCAGGCACACTTGGTAAAGAAAATTCAACCCAAAGAAGGGCGGGAGCCAGGCAGCTGTGAGAGGGTGCAGAGAGCCCACAAAGACCAAATGTGACCAAGATAACAGCCTGATATATGGCCTTGTTTACAGCTAAGCTCAGAGGAAGAACGCTCTGCAAATGAAAAGGGAAAGTTCCCTGGACAGGAGCAGGAAACAAAGTAAAAGAAAAGTCCCCTCAGACCAGATAAACAGGACAAAGCATATTTGTACAGTAGTTCGTCACTGCTCCCACACAGACACACAGGAGAAAGAGGGACAAAGAAGCATGACTGACCACTAGCAAGCAAGGATTTTTAAATGACACTGAAACTTAACAAATGAAATAGCTGGAAGCCCACAGAAGAAGTATACTTAAAAGTATACAAGAGGTCGAACGCTTGTGCTCGACCTAAATGAGTCTTCTCATTGGAAGGTCCAGTTAAAACAGTCTGTTAAAATGCACAACTATTAAAGTTCTTTAGGATAAAAATAAGTAGTACTAATTTAAATGTGTAGAATGCACCTTATGCCCCCCGTGCTCCAGGATTCTCATGATATACCACTTCCACTTATTCAACACAAATCACTGACTCCCAGCACCATTTCCCTTCCATCAAAATGTCCAAGTGAGATGACTTATTGTTAAATAATGCACCTCCACAACCATGATTGCTTTTTCCAAGGACTAAGTGAGGTACAGTCATCCCGCACAGCTACAAGAAGCCTGTGAACTTAAACATACAGACAGCTTTCAGAAGAAGAGATTCATGCACAGGAACCCAGCAGCTAACCTTCATTAGGACTGTTCCCTGCTATTTCCTATAACCTGGCAAGAATAAGCAACTTCATGTTGAAAGACTGAGACAAATTATTAAGCCAATTGTTGCCCTTTGCTACAATATGACCAGAACCGAACCATGATCGTATACAGGACTTCAATGCGGACAAAGGGTGTGACCTTTTCAGGTGATACCTTTCACACCATATGCAAGGCTATACTCCTCTCCTATTTACTGTGTCGCTTCACTGTGTTTGTAGCCTCTCTTCCCTGAGCCCACATCCAGATAAAGGTGTCCACAACGAGAAGGAAAGCCCAGCACTCTAGCTGTCCTGTTCTGAAGATACTTAACAGACTCTGTTTAAAGTTCAAGTACACAGATAAATGTTCTTCACTACTTGGAGAGCGGTGCCATTCTGACTGATCCCTTTCTGTTTCACAGAGTGCTGTGAACACACTCCTATCCGCGGAGTGCGCTCTACATTGTTTTGTTGCTTCATCAAGACAGCACCAGGCTCTGCTAGACTGAGACACATACCCATAGCTGGAGGGTGGTCCTGCCCACTTACTTGGATAAAAGGAACATTTGGTTAGTGGCAGCTGATTTTATATGCAGGGGTACAAGACTTTTACTTTACCATACACGCCTGAAAGTGGTATATGCATGCCCTCATACTGAAATCCATGAATGTGGTCCTTTATTTTCCCCTTCCTGGAGCTAGACCTGTGTGGTGCCTGTGTGTGTCCCTGTTCTGTGCAGCGGTGTCCTCTGGTAGAACCTGGTAAACAGAGCACAGAATGACAGTCCTCTTTGGATTATCTTCATCCCGGTGATCCTGTCAACCTACTAGTAGCACTCCTTTGGGCCTGTGCATCAGGACCCTCTAGGTGCACTGGATGTAATGAGCAATCCACATACAAATCCTGCCAGATATGGAGATATTTTCAAAAGCAGCCCCAAGCTGTTGTGTTACAAATAAGGCCTTGTTCTGCCAAGCAATCAGTTGACTCCCAACTTGGGAGATCATGCTTAGGCCTCCCAATACTCATATCAATAGCCACTTGGTATCCCCCTCCTCTAGTGTAGAGAGACTGGGAAGTAGCAAGGAAATAGGTTTCATGCTCTTGTCGTCTGGGGAGTGAAAAGGAGGCAAACCATTTTGATTAGGCTCTAGGCTTTTGCTAGTGCTTCCAGTCTGGTATAAGTACTCCCTGCCCCCCCCCCCCCCCTTCCCCCCCCCCCCCCAAACCAGTATCTTGTTCTTGTCTGGGACTTCCGAATGAAGCACTGCAACACTACCTCAGAGAACGAAAACTCTGAGTCAGGATATCCTGTAATTACTTTCCTCAAGGCTGGGACTTATCCTAGGCCAAGAGGAGACTAATGAACTTACTGCTCCTGCCTGGAACATGATATGCTTTACTTCCTAAAGTAGAGGATAGCATTCCTCGTGCTGATTTCCTTCTGGCCAAGGTTGAAGATGTGATGTGGGCCTTTGTAGTGGGGTGAGCCAGAGTTGGTTGAAGCCATGAGGGTGGCTGTTTCCTGGATGGATAGTGGCTTCCAGTCGTTGATGAGGTGGCTGGAGGAGTCCTCAGACAGAGTCAGTAGGTGTTTGATGCTGCTGGGCTGGGGGGTGAACATTTCTGTAGATCACTGTGATTTTGTTGTGAAAGTAGTCGGTGTCAAAGCCCAGCTCACCTGAGTTCTTGTTCAGTTCTGATGGAGGTTGAAGACAATCCGACCCCACCCTGAAACTGCTTGTTCCAGCACACTAGTTTTTAACACAGTGCACTAAGAACAGAAGCTCAAGGGTAGGGGGGAAGTGGATAAAATAAAAAAAGAGAGACAACACCGTTCTTGCGTTTCCACTGTTGAAGTGCTGCACAAATCTGCGGCCCTTTCTGACTTCCGTAGAAACTGGTGCCTCTTGGATCCTGGTCTCGAGTTTCCAGGTTTGGAATGTGTTACTGCTCTGGGATGTGCTTTCTATTACTGTAAAGCTTCTAAAACATTAAACAAATACCGTTATCAGAATTACCAATATCAAACATTCATCTTAATATAACTAAAGCCTAAATTCCCAATAGCAGACTCACTTTTCCCATATCTCCAGAATCTTTTGGAAAACAAATACTGTACTTTTACATCAAAATACAGCATGTAATTTGTGCAAGTCCTTGATTTACTGTTTGCCTTGCTGTTAATGGTTTCCACTGTTCGATTCTTAAAAGTTCCATAAAAAAAAAAACAATGTTTGTTTCACAAAGCTCCGCAAGGTATTCTTGCAACAAAGAGCCTGAATCACAATGTTCGTGGAAGGTATCTTGCTTCAAACCGTCCACACACGAATCCAGAAATTGTTGTCAAAGTTCCTTCAGGTAATAAAAAGTTTTGCACTTACTTGTTGCTGGCAAGAGATACTGATCAGTCTAACCTTGTCTTCTTTCTCTTTTGCAGGTTGTTTGTAGGAGAGAGGCTGAGGCAAGGAGGAACCGGAAACCAGAAGAAGGAAGAGCCAGCAGCTGCGCGCATTGAAGCCAATGAAAGTCTGTAGAGAGCAGGAGTGCCAGCGCCGAGGGATCTGTTCTCAGGTAAGCGGGAGGTAGACGAGCACAAGCACTGGGTGAGGCTCGGGGGCTGCCTTTTATAGACAGGGCTGGGTGTGGTTCGAAGAGCTGGGTGTGGTTTGAAGGGCTGGGTGTGGTCCTCACATGCTGCACATGTTCTTGAAAGGTGTGCAGAGTTTCAGTTATTATGCAAATGAGTTGAATTAACACATGGCCTAAGGAGGAGTGTTTTAAAGAAGCCTTGGTAAAAGCAAGGCCCAATGTGTAAACAAAACAGCACATTAAACAACATACACAGAAGCCTAAGGGGGGGGGGGAAGGTGAGATAACAAGAAAGGGTTTGAATAGTAAGTTTAAAAGGGAGCTATTACAGAACCCACTAGTGCAGTGAGAGGGGACATGCTCTTTGCTGTGCACAAACCCTAACAGTTGCCCCCCTCAAAGGCCCTCCTACAGGACGGGGTTTTCCTGGGTTTTTTAAATAAAACCGTCTAATCAGCTGTGGGGCATGTACATATGATGCTGGTTCCCATGAATTCTCAGATTCATCATATCCTTTCCATTCTACTAAATAAAACAGACGTCCACTAATTCTTTTTGAGTCTTTTATGCTTTTCACTTCATATTCTAGATTTCCCTTAATTGGTATGGGTGGAGGTGGTGGTTCAGGTCGGGTTTTTGGGTTGTACGGCTTAAGCAAGGACACATGGAATGTAGTATGTACTGGATATTCTTTTGGTAAATCTAATTTTACTGTTACCGGGTTTACTATGGCAGTTATACTAAAGGGTCCAATGAAACGTGGTTGCAGCTTTCGGGATCCCTCTATGTTTAGGTTCTTTGTGGAGAGCCATACCTTGTCACCAATTTTATACATTGGGGCCTCAGATCTGTGTTTGTCTGCTTGTCTTTTCATGCTTTCCTTGTACTTTAATAAATGTTTCCTGGCTTTGTCTTGTATGTCACCTAACCTCGTTAGTCTATCCGTTACTGTAGGCAACAGGGACTCTTCTAACAAAATGGGTATAGCTCTTGGATGATACCCCTGCAAGAAATAGAATGGTGAGCAAAGTAGAGCTGAATGCTCAGTATTATTATAAACAAACTCCGCTACAGGGAGAGCTTCCAACCATTCACTAGAATAATCAGCCAATAAACAACGTAGCGTTTGAAGTAAGGTTTGGTTCAGTCGTTCAGTCTGTCCATCTGTCTCTGGGTGGAAAGCAGTGGATAATGCCACATCTATTTTCAGTTTTTCACATAATTTTTTCCAAAATCTAGAGTTGAACTGGTTCCCTCGATCTGACACCACTTTGCTTGGCAAACCATGTAAACGCACAATTTCCCTTATAAAAATATCGGCAAATTCTGCCGCCGTGGGTAATTTCCGTAATGGTACAAAATGTGCCATTTTAGATAAAAAATCCACTATAACCAACACTGTTGTGAAGGATTTTACAGGTGGTAAGCCTACAATAAAGTCTACGCTCACAGTGTGCCAAGGTTGCTTGGGTGTTGGCATTGGTATTAACAAGCCGTCAGGGGCCTTATGAGAAGATTTATGTCTTGCACAAATTGGACAGGTAGTGACAAATTGCTTAATGTCCTTTCTTATAGTGTCCCACCAAAAGTGTTTTTGCACATTTTCCAGGGTTTTTACCCAACCAGGATGACCTGCCAATGGTGAGGCGTGATGCCAAATTATCACCTGTGTTTGTAATTCAGAGGTGGGCACTAACAGCATGTTGTCGTGATACAATAAACCTCGTTGTATTGTGTTATGGGAATCCTTTAACCAATCCTGAGGTGCTATTTGCATGTGTGCATTATATAGATCTGTGATGAAATCCTTCTGTTGTACTGGTGCCAAAAACTTTTGGGGAGGAATAATGGGTTCTCCTATTTTATCTTGTTTCATGTCTGAGGTATGTCCGTATCTAGATAACACATCAGATTGAATTTGTTGTGCACCTGGTCTATAGGTTATAACAAAGTCAAATGTGCTAAAAAAATTTAACCAGCGCATCTGACGTGGTGTTAGTGCTTTAAGTGATCCAAAAAACTGTAGGTTCTTATGGTCAGAAAAGATTGTAACTGGGTACTTGGCTCCCATTAAATGATGCCTCCATTCTGAAAAGGCTACTTTGATAGCTAGTAGTTCCCTTTCAGCCACAGTGTAATTTTGTTCAGCTGGTAATAACTTTTTGGAATAGAAGGCTATAGGATGTAACTGGCCATCTACTATATCTCGTTGAGAGAGAACTCCTCCTAAAGCTACTTGTGAAGCATCCGCTTCAACAAAAAAGGGCAAGTCAGGATCAGGATGTTTCAGAATTGGGGCTGAAGTGAACTTTTGTTTTAGGAGTTGAAAGGCGTGTGCCGCCTCATCAGTCCAAAGAAATCGTTGCCCTTTCCGCAACAAGGTAGTTATTGGGGCCGCAATGTCTGCAAAATGTGCAATAAACCTCCTATAAAAATTGGCGAAACCCAGAAATTTCTGAATATCTTTTACAGAGGATGGTTCTGGCCAATCAGCAATAGCACTGATTTTCTTTACATCCATAGTTATTCCTTGAGGTGACAGGCAGTATCCTAAAAAGTCCACCTTGCTGACATTAAAAGTACACTTTTCTAACTTAGCAAAAAGATGATTTTCTTTTAACTTTGATAATACTGCACGAACATGTTGGGTATGTTCTTCTGAGTTCTTAGAGTAAATGAGGATGTCGTCTATGTATACTATGACACAAACGTCCAGGAATTCGTGTAGGACCTCATTTATAAAGAACTGAAAGGCCGCAGGGGCATTACATAACCCAAAGGGCATTACTGTGTACTCAAATAAACCAAACTTTGTCTTGAAAGCTGTCTTCCACTCATCCCCCTCTTTTACTCGGACCAGGTGGTAAGCTCCCCGCAGATCTAGTTTAGTGTATACAGTAGAATGTCTTAATTGATCCAACAACACAGGTATTAGAGGAAGAGGATATTTATTCTTTATTGTAGCCTTATTTAGTCCTCTATAATCGATACACGCGCGCAGGGATTTATCCGGCTTCGGGATAAAAAAGAGTGGAGATGATACCGGAGATGTGGAATGACGGATGAACCCAGACTGTAGTAGGTCATCTAGGTAGGTTCTTAAGTATTTGGTTTCTTCGTCAGTCAAAGCATATACTCTGTTATTAGGTAAAGGGGCCCCTGGGATAAGATCTATACGGCAGTCATAAGACCGATGTGGGGGCAGCACACTAGCCTTTACTGGATCAAAGACGTCTTTAAAGTCAGAATATTCAGGAGGGAGACTTGGTTCATCTTGTGTAACACTAGCACAGTGTAATACTGTGCTCTGTTCTGTACCTGCTTCTTGATAGCAATTGGTTCTACAGAAAGAGGAATCCAAAGTAACAGTTCTATTCACCCAGTCAATTTTTGGGTTATGAGTTGTTAACCAGGGTACCCCGAGAATCAAACCAAAATTAGGAGTATCTATCAGATCAAAGCTAATCACCTCTGTGTGCCCGTTCTGACAGACCATAACAAGTGGACTTGTTTGTTTTGTGATTAATCCAGAGGTCAATTCTGACCCATCCACTGCACATACTGCTTCTGGACAAGGCTTTAGGCACATAGGAAGTCCTAAGTTTTCAGCTAACTTATTATCCACAAAATTTCCTGTCGCGCCTGAGTCCAGTAGGACAGGGAGAGAATGCCTCACTTGGGTAGTAACAATTAAAACGACCTGAATTATGAAATGTCTAGGAATGTGCGGTACCATGAAGGCTGCAGCATTAGAGGTTTGATTAAGATGTTTTCTCGAACAAGTAACCTCTCCCCTTGTCGAGCTTAATCGTTTCCCGATTCAGTTGAGGAGGTGGAGGAAACAGCACCCTTTTGTGGAGTTTTAGGCTTTACTGGACATTCTCTGGCAAAGTGACCTGCCCTGCCACAATATAAACATAATTGAAGTTTTCTCCTTCTTTCTTTTTCCTCTGATGTGAGTGGACCTCTGAGTGTCCCTATTTGCATAGGCTCAGGTTCAGGGAGTTTATTATCTGTGTCTTTCTTCTCGTGTTTAATAAAAGTTAACCGTGATTCCAGTTTGTATTTATCTCCCTTTCTTTCTCCTAGTCTATGTTCTAATTTCACAACTAAATCTACAAAGTCCGAATAGTCTTCTGGCAAATCAACGATATGAGCCAGCGCGTCTTTTAACTCGTCTCTCAAACCTTTATAAAAAAGGGAGACACGCTTTCCTTCTGGCCACTGTGTCTCGGTGAGTAAACGATTAAAACTAGTGAGATAGGTCAATAAATCCTTGTTACCTTGTTTAAGATTTAAAAGCTCATTATCACTTGCCTGCATGAAAGTGTGTTTTGCAAAAAGGCTGGTCATGGTACGTTTAAATTGATTCCAATTATGGAGGATGGGATCATCTCTATCCACGAAAGGAATTGACCAATTGGCTGCTGTGCCACCCAAATAAGACAAGACGAATGCCACTTTCGTAGCATCAGTAGGGAACTGTTGTGGCTTACAAACGAAGTGTAATTGACATTGATGGATAAAAACATGGAATTTGTTACTATCTCCATGAAAACGTTCAGGTGCTGCTAAGGGCACAGCATTAGGAACATTAACAGTAACCTCAACTGGGGGAGGCAAAGTTGTATGTTTTGATGGCGCCCCTGTCTCTGAGGTGGTTTTAAACAAAGGCGTAAAAGCTGTGTTCCACTGAGATCCCCTAAATTTATACCTGCTTAAATCCTGTTTTAAAGAGGTATTCTCCATCTTTAATCTCTCTATTTCCTCTTGCATATGTTGTAATATGCCAGACACTGATTCATTATGAGCCAAGTCCTCATTTAGGGCCTGCGCCATATCCGTGACGTCAATGCCCTCTATTTCTTCCCCGGTATTCATCGTCCACCAGAACTGAATTTTTTTAAGGCTTGTGCTTCTGTCAAAGCCCAGCTCACCTGAGTTCTTGTTCAGTTCTGATGGAGGTTGAAGACAATCCGACCCCACCCTGAAACTGCTTGTTCCAGCACACTAGTTTTTAACACAGTGCACTAAGAACAGAAGCTCAAGGGTAGGGGGGAAGTGGATAAAATAAAAAAAGAGAGACAACACCGTTCTTGCGTTTCCACTGTTGAAGTGCTGCACAAATCTGCGGCCCTTTCTGACTTCCGTAGAAACTGGTGCCTCTTGGATCCTGGTCTCGAGTTTCCAGGTTTGGAATGTGTTACTGCTCTGGGATGTGCTTTCTATTACTGTAAAGCTTCTAAAACATTAAACAAATACCGTTATCAGAATTACCAATATCAAACATTCATCTTAATATAACTAAAGCCTAAATTCCCAATAGCAGACTCACTTTTCCCATATCTCCAGAATCTTTTGGAAAACAAATACTGTACTTTTACATCAAAATACAGCATGTAATTTGTGCAAGTCCTTGATTTACTGTTTGCCTTGCTGTTAATGGTTTCCACTGTTCGATTCTTAAAAGTTCCATAAAAAAAAAAACAATGTTTGTTTCACAAAGCTCCGCAAGGTATTCTTGCAACAAAGAGCCTGAATCACAATGTTCGTGGAAGGTATCTTGCTTCAAACCGTCCACACACGAATCCAGAAATTGTTGTCAAAGTTCCTTCAGGTAATAAAAAGTTTTGCACTTACTTGTTGCTGGCAAGAGATACTGATCAGTCTAACCTTGTCTTCTTTCTCTTTTGCAGGTTGTTTGTAGGAGAGAGGCTGAGGCAAGGAGGAACCGGAAACCAGAAGAAGGAAGAGCCAGCAGCTGCGCGCATTGAAGCCAATGAAAGTCTGTAGAGAGCAGGAGTGCCAGCGCCGAGGGATCTGTTCTCAGGTAAGCGGGAGGTAGACGAGCACAAGCACTGGGTGAGGCTCGGGGGCTGCCTTTTATAGACAGGGCTGGGTGTGGTTCGAAGAGCTGGGTGTGGTTTGAAGGGCTGGGTGTGGTCCTCACATGCTGCACATGTTCTTGAAAGGTGTGCAGAGTTTCAGTTATTATGCAAATGAGTTGAATTAACACATGGCCTAAGGAGGAGTGTTTTAAAGAAGCCTTGGTAAAAGCAAGGCCCAATGTGTAAACAAAACAGCACATTAAACAACATACACAGAAGCCTAAGGGGGGGGGGGGAAGGTGAGATAACAAGAAAGGGTTTGAATAGTAAGTTTAAAAGGGAGCTATTACAGAACCCACTAGTGCAGTGAGAGGGGACATGCTCTTTGCTGTGCACAAACCCTAACAGTCGGCTAGTGAGTTGCGAAGGGTCTGGGTGGGCTGGATTGTGTTTTCAGTGGCTGCTGAGCAGGAGAACTCTTTGACGATCTTGAAAAGTTCCTTTGGGCAGTTGGTGCTCTCTTCAATGTGGCTGAGTAGGGTGACCTTTTTTGCTTCTCTGAGGCAGAGATAATATTTGTTTAGCGCATCTTTGAAGGTGGTGCGGTCTGCGAGATCCCTACTACTACGCCACCATCTTTCTAGCCTTTTGCATTCTCTCTTAAGTGTGCGTAGTTTGGGGGTGAAACACTTTGCGGGCTTGCTGGATCTTCTGGGGCAGAGCTCCTTGCAGGGGCAATTTTGTTGGTGCTGTTGAGGATCCATTCGGATAGATTGCTGGTGTCTTGTACAAGGATGCCGGAGAGGATGACTTTGCTGCCCTGGAAGGTAGTGGTACATTGGGTTTTTGTGACTTTCCCCCCCATCTGTGGAGAGGGGGGGAGTTGGGATGTGGTGGACGGCTCTGGTCTGCTGGTTATGGCGAAATGTACCGGGGGTGGTCCATGTGAGCTCCATTGTGTGGGAGAACTTGATTTCTTCACAGGCTGTGGAGATGGGGTCCAGGGTGTGACCTGCGGTGTATGTGTGGGGCTGATGACTAGTTGTTTGAGTTAGATGTTGCTTAGGTTACCCAGGAGATTGGTGGAGTTGTGGTCGCTGGGGTCATCTACATGGCAATTCAGATCTCATACGAATATTTAGTCTGTCGTGTCGATGGCTGGGGGGGCGATGAGGTCAGCGATGGTCTTGCAGAAGGCGGAACAGGGCCCTGGGGGTCTGTATGCGAGTTTCCCGATGGTTGTACTGGTGTCAATTTGAATTAGGAAGTTTTTAATGTTCGATGAGGTGGGATGCCTCTTCTTCGAAGGTGATGCACAAGAGGTTGATCTTATGCAAGATGGCAATCCTTCCCCCAGGCTTGTTGTGGGTGTCTTTGGAGTTCAGTTTGTATCCTTGCGGGGTGGGGCAGGTGATGTCGGGGGTAGAGGTGGGTGTGAGCCAGGTCTCAGTGAAGAACATCAGGTCTAGTCTGAGAGTGGATTCGGTCTCCCATATTTCTGTGGCACGTTTGCAGAGGGATCTTGTGTTGAACAGCAGGTATTGAAGTTGTTTTTTCAGGCTTGGAGGGTGCCAGTGCGGGAGCGGTGTGGGTTTCAGTGTTGCAGGTGAAGTGGCATGGAAGGCAGGTGAAGGGTCCAACTGTGATCTGGGGGGAGGAGATGCAGCAGTTGTTGTCCCTGGGGGCCAGGGTCCAGAGTTTGGCGGCATAGTATTGGTGGATAGTGGGGGAGCCAGGGTTCCTGGTGATGGGCGCGGTCCACGCGCAGACGGGCTTACCTTTGGAGTGCGAGTAGCGCCCCGATGTGTGCGCCCACCACACTGTGACTGCCATTAAGTAGGTACTTGGATAGGAGGAGGGTGGTGTGAGGAAAAAGCAGGAGGGCACCAGGGGCAGGGAGACAGGGAGCACAGGCAAAAAAGAGTGGCACAACCAAAAAGGAGCAGCAAAGGCCAACCAGCACCCTGCACCTGCTCAGCAGCGTAGGTAGGCAGAGGCACGAGGCAGTGGGGGGAGCTGGCATAGGACCGGCTCAGTGGGGTCGCACTTTGACTGCTATTAAATAAGTCTTGGGGTGGGAGGGGCACAGTGGGAGGAGGGTGGCGCAGGGAAAAGGGGGGAAACAGCAGGAGGGCAGATGGGTTTGGGGGGCCAGGGGCACAGGGGTACAAGCAAAAAAAGAGTGGCACAACCGAAAAGGAGCAGCAAAAGACCAACTAGTAGGCAGGCAGAGGCAACAGGCAGCGGGGGGAGCTGGCACAGGACTGCTACTTGGCACAGGACTTTATTGTCGGCGTTATCACCCTACAGCCAGAGGAATGCAGGTAATACACGTCCATTGTGTGGGGAGGCTGTCCTCATGAGCCATCCTGTCCCATGCTGAACCAGGCCCCATCTAAAATGGATCCCATTGGTACCAGCAAGCATACTCACATGGCACACAGAGCCTCACCGTCATTTGGGAGCCACACATCCACCATGAACAGCGACACAGACAAAGAATCTCAGCACAAGGTTCTGAGTGCCATATTGAAGAAGAACTTTTACTCAAAGGGTCTGGTGCAGTCCTCGCTGACACAACAAAAGGTAACCTCAAGAGTATAATTTGAAAGAATAGGTATGCTGCCACCACATCCTCATGTCAATGGCCCAGGATACGGGCTTTCGTCTCATGTCGACAAAAGAGAGCACACCTGTCCCACCGGGTCTCGGAGCCTGTTCTAGACCTTTGTCTAACCAAGGAGCGGTCTAGGACACAGTGTGCACGTTAGATGAATGTGTTAGTTCACCCAATACAAAGTCAGGGTGCCAGTTTAACATGCAGTTGGGTCTCTCAGGGTAGTGGAGCACACTCATGTACTCATGTAGGGCATGTGTTCCCGTCTCAGCATCCATGCTGACCAACAGTCCGAAATATGGAGAATGGATAATAACCTTTGGCTACCCGATGACCCCAAAAAAGGCATCAAACAGAGTAAACTCAGAAACCTTTATCTCAGTCCCAAATTAATGTTCCGAAATGCCCCAGGAATGCTTTAGAAACCAAGTAGAAGAGCACACCATGAAAGTCACTGAGCGCCCCATACCGCGTCCCCCCACCCCCCAGGAAGGCAACCACACAACAAGCTGCAATTCAAGGAGAGTTTGACTTTATTCAGTTTACTGTGTACATCTGCACCCACACCACCTCTCCTCTAGCAAGAAACTAATGCTCAACCATTTTTCTGAAAAACCTACAAACCACCTGCTTCAGTCAGAAGCAGTCTGAGTTGGTTTATGTTACACAGAAGCATCATGCAATGGGCTGGGGCAACTTAGAGGGCACTGAAGAAGCTGGTCACGGTTTATGAAAGTGAGACTCCTTTAACACGTACCTGCCACGTGCCGAGGCCGAAGGTGGTGGCCGGGATGAGCAGAAGAAACCACTTGAGCAAAGTATCCTCTTGGGACTCTGCAGCTTTCTGAGCGCCAGCAACGGAGGAGCTGCGGCCCCTGATCCCCTTCCAGGGAAGATCTGAAAAGGAGAACAGAGTGCACCAAGATAGTTTATTTGACAAAATCTCATTTAAAAACTCTCAAGGTGAGGGAATCCGCAGTCTGCTAATGTGGATCCCCTTGTGAAGGTTACATAATAATCTCTGCCCCTGCTGGAGCTGCATAGGCAGGTTTTCACTTATTACCTATCAAAGCAGTCCATGATCAGAGGTTTGTAAACATAGCACACCCTAAAAACTGATGGATGGCAGATCTCTTAATTACTGAGCCCCAAAGCCAACACTTCAAGGGCATTACAAGGGCAAATAAGAATATTTCTGCTCACTTTAGAACACAAGATTTCGCCACATTCAGACTGGAAATATGTCCTGGGCAACAGATACATCAGAAACATTGAGGTGTCAATAAATGAGAATGTGCGTCTCACTGCACGTGAAACACGGAGACCCAACATCTAATCTGGAGAAATGGTTTTCAAATGAGAGCTTTAACAGCAAGACTCACCGATATACCATCTGTAGAATGAGATCACACAGTTCAATGCCCTAGGGGACCTTAAAGGACATTACGTAATGTAATTTACATTGTGGCCTAACGGTGCCACAAGCGGGATAAGTATTCGATAGCTATTAACAAGAAAATGGTGAATAATACAGAATAGTTGATATTTTGTATATGCTTGCGTTACTGAGGTGTGAGTCGAAGAGTTTCCTTGTACGCCGCAATGCTCACTGGCTTTCGCAGGGTGCACGGATAGTGGATTTTGCAAATCAATGCTTAGATAGAGGGGGAGTTTGTTGCCCAGATTGAGAGCTGTAGCAATTATCTCATTTGGTCCTCTTTCTAGAAATTGTAATTTCAGGTTAAGCAAAGTGATGTGCGCACAGCAGCCCCAATCCACGAGCTGTCTGGATAACTTAGTGAACCGACAGCCTGAGGCACTGATGTGTCCCTCATTTCTTTGGTATTGCTAATGCAGTAAGAGTAGGGGTGGGGGTGGCTACCCCCAGATAGGGAGAGATTAAACTTGGGTCTGTGGTGGTGTTATTGTGTGAGAAAATAGAGTTTGTAGATAACTAATATATGTGATGAAACATACCTATGAGAAGAACCTGGGGAGAGGAGGAATGTTCAGAAGAAAAGCTGCAAACCACCCAAGGAATGAGTTACTGATGGAAGGGAAGCAAGGCTCAAGTCAAACACTGAGGGGGTCTGTGGCATTATAAGTAGCTGTGGCAATGCCCCCACTGGCTGGGCAGGGCGCTTCTTACATGCACAATGTGTTATGGTACTAATGCAGAACATGGCCAAGCATTACAAGGAGTAATGCACATGACGTAAGTGAATCCAAGTCACGGATAACATTGAGACCCACTCTAAGAGTTTTACTAACATCATACATGCTGGGAATTTCAAGCTTATGCTCTCAATAGTGGAAAGACCAGTACAGATCCCAGAATTCAGAGAACTCTCTGTTTTAAAGCCAGAGTAAGGTTAAGGAGGCACTTTAAGGCCGGGGGCATTTGGCAGCTTTCTGAAAGGTTTACATTACCCTAAATTGAGCTGCGAATAACACGCTGTGCGAATAGAAGTCTGTTCCCATTCAACAGGCAGTGAAGCAATCTGCCAATTTTAACATTTATTACCGAGTCTACAAAGACACAGTTGGTTTTAAGACGTCTGCTGCATTTGGCAAACGTATTTAAAAAGGGTTTGAATTACTATAAACTAGCACTTTAACTGTGGTTATCTACCAGGATTAGCAGCGGTCACTTTTGGACAAGGGTGGCATTCACACGTAAACTCTGGGTAACCACAGCTAGAGTCTGCCCTGATCCCATTGCCTCCCTCTGATCAGCCTCGGACGCTCCCTTAACAGAAGCAGACTTGGCCCATTCTTATGGGGCGCTCCCCCAGATGCTGTCATGGTGGAATACCGATTCTGGATTCCCCAAGCAGCCGAAGGGTTTTAAGTTGTGCATTTGAAGTACTCACTTCTTTGCAGCATCCTTTGGTTATGACCTGCCAGGCCAAGCCCTGTTGTAGGAGATCCAGGAACCGCTGTGCTGAAACAGCTGTTTGGTACCTACAAGAACAGACCATTTAGTACATATGCATGGATGACAACATTAGCACAGCTCAATGCCCTAGATTCTCATACATGTGCCCTTTAGCTAGCGTTCATGCCATCATAAAACCACTTTAAATGTGTAAAAACAACCAGAAGGACATAGGCTTGGAACAGTTTTATTTGGTTATTGCAGTTCTGGATGTGAGGAAAGGGTGTGCTCTCAGTGTGTGGTAGGAGATGTGAAAAGGCGCGAGCACACTTTTTTTAAAACTCTTTTTAATAAACAATGCGTGACATACAATGGATGATTCGGAGAAAATATTAACATCATCATACAAACATGTGGATCAGGGTACAAAACCCACTCAGAATTAGCAGAAAGGACAAGCAATTGCAGTATCTGTTTTTCTCTTGTCTTAACAGTCCAGCCCAGCCCTACCTCCACCCCCACCCAGTACCCTTTCAGCCCTCAGCTTGCCCCCTCCCCTCTGGAACCATGAATGACCCTCTACGGGACCCACACCTTCTCCCATTTCTTGGGGCAGCCTTTACTTTGATAGACTACCCTCTCTGCTCTTCGACACCCGTCCATATCGGAGGCCCACTCCTCCACACTCAGATGCTGGGGAGCCCTCCCAAGCCACATTCCATTTGGCCAAACCGTCTGCAAGCCACAGCCATATGTGCTGATAACTTGTCCACGAGGAGTCCCCCATTACTGACAGGAGGAGCCACTTTAGGGACTGATATCCTCTGAACCCAAGAGATTTCACTCACCACCTCGCCCTAAAAAATCTGGATCCGGAGGCAATCCCAGAGGATATGGTGGAATGTTCCCACCATCCCGCATTCCTGCACACATAGTTCCGAGGCGGCACACCTCACCCTCGGTACTCAGGAGAGGTAGGACCTATGTAGGAGACTAAGGGCCTGATTCTAACTTTGGAGGACGGTGTTAAACCGTCCCAAAAGTGGCGGATATACCACCTACCGTATTACGAGTTCCATAGGATATAATGGACTCGTAATACGGTAGGTGGTATATCCGCCACTTTTGGGACGGTTTAACACCGTCCTCCAAAGTTAGAATCAGGCCCTAAGTTGTATGAGATGGAATCGGGCTCATATTGCTATTTCCCGGGCACTTTTCAGGGCATCTGCCCAATCTTCGTCATCAAAAGTACCTACGTCCTCTTCCCACGCCACCGCCACCCCCCCATGGGATGAGGTGAATTATTAATCAGTTTCCTGTAGATTGTCGAAGTTGCCTTTTCTAAGAGTGGCTCTGTAAGAACCCTATCAAGCAGTTTCACCTCCTGTAGCTGTTCCCCCTCCAAGATGTGCCTCCACAGCACGTGGCCCAACTGGAAGTACCTGTAGTATTCAATCCCTTTCATGTCATATTCCCTTTGCAATCCCTCCAAGGATATGAAGGTATTACCTCTCCAGATGTCCCCCAGGTGTTCTATGCCAATTAGCGCCCATTTCGAGAATCCGTGCACCCGCTCACCTCCCGCAATGGGTCGCTGTTCCAGAGCGGTGCGCATAGACAGCATCTCCCTCTCGCCCAAATAAGAGCGCACTTCTCTGCAGGTGTGCATTTACATGACTATGTACAGACACATTCAGTCAGGATTTATCCCACAGAGAAACACATTACACAACCTACGTCGCCTTGCTCATGTGCTACACGCACCAGTACTGGAGCATGACCCTTATGCACTCGCCTTTCTCGATACTGAACAGGCTTCACGCTGGGAGTATGTATGGCAGGTGCTGGACTGGCTGGGCCTGGGGCGCACCTACATTACTTGGGTCCAACTGGTATATAAGGCCCCAAGAGCGCAGGTGAGAATGGGGCAACTCGTCTCTGCAACAACTGACTTATAAAGAGGTACCCGACAGGGATGCCCCTTGTCCCCTCTGGTTTTCGCCACTCCTATGGAGCCGCTGGCCTGCAGACCTTAGCAAGCCCTACATGGATGGGGTATACAGACTGGCAATTGGGAGCATAAAGTGTCACTGTATGCAGACGATGCCATGATTTACCCCAGACAGCCAGATCTCTCAGGCCCACTACTACTTAACCTTATGCAAGGATTCTGGGAATACTCGGAGATGCGGGTGAACAGTGCTGAACCTGCCCTGCTCCCCCTGGGGCAGCAGAAGGACCTTTGACAGACCGGCTCCCTGAGACAGGTCTGCCCTGGAAAGTGGACAAAGTTAAATATTTTGGCATGCAAATAGTGTACGGGATGCAGCGGTCATGTGACCTAAACCTAGGCAGAGTGCTCCGCAATCTGCGCCCCTCAATCACATTCTGGAACACCTTTAAATTGTCCTTGATGAGTAAATGCGTTAATAAAAATGGTGATTTTACCCCAGTTCTAATATGTCCTCCAGGGCGCTATGTATGAGATCCCGCAGGAAGTATTTCAGGAATTTGACTCCCTATTGGTGGGATTGCTCTGGGCTGGTGGAAGATGTAAAGTAGGTGTCAATACTCTTAAGTGAGAGTGGGACAGAGGAGGGACAGAAGTTCCAGATCTGGAGCTATACTACTTAGCAGCACATCTGCAACATGCTGTACACTGGCTAGATGGCGCCCCAAGTGGGAGAAATCCTTATTTGGAGGCGCAGATGAAGTATACCAGCTACTGATACGCACAGAAGGGGCATGGTAACGAGTTAGCAATGAGCCTCTCACTCCCAAAGCCTGGCCTGAGGTTTACACTAGGGTTCGCAGGGTGTCCACTTGTGCCCGATTCAAACAGATTCAGTATAATATCGTCCATACGGTGTAACTATCCCCTAAGAGATTGCATTCCATCTAACCAACTGGAGCAGCGTTAGCTGGTTTCCTACACGTGTTGTGGCAACGAGCACCTACTATACCTTCCTGGATGGAGGTAATGCCCCCTACCGGCTGGGACGTGGCCCGACGGATTGCCCTGTGTGTGCTGGGACTGATTCTCAACAAACCAAAAAAGACACTGAGTAGGCAAAACGGTGCACACTGATCTCCTGGTTGAGTCCTCATCCCCCGACTGCCCAGACCGGGAAAAAAAAAGTTATTTGAGTGGGCCGGGGCAGAAGAGGCGGACATGAGAAAAACATGCAGATATGTGAAGGTAAATGATGCACTGTGAGGCTGGGGCGCCATGACACAAGCATTACTGCAGCCCATAGAAGGGGGGGGGGGCGAGGGTAGTAGAATGGCTCTGACAAGAATGGGCGTCTGCTCCTGACAAGGAGTGCTAAATCAACGTCCAAAATAACTTCTAGTGACTGAACTGTGAACAGCACTGGCAACAACTTCTTGGTGTTTGCTACAATACTGAGTGAAAGCTACGGAGGGAGGGCTGTGGAGGGGAGGGGGTTCTACCTAATGTTTATTTATCTCTTCATTAACTATGTCTGTATCCGTTGTACGAAGTTGTATTCACAAACCCTTTGTTGGGGATGTGTATGATGTTCCCAGATTGGTATGTGGCAGATATTGTTGATTGTCTTTGTGACTGATAATATTTTCTTCATTATTCACTGCTTTCCGCTACTTCTGGACAGGATTATGATGCAACTATATGTACACTCCCGATACCCTGAGAATTATTTTTTTCATAACGTTACTGCATTGTACCTTCTAATATGCTCCCAACTGCCAATAAAGAAATATATTTAAAAAATATTTAAAAAATACAGACACATTCAAGTAGATCTTATGCTTCTGTGAGTAAATTAAAATAAATAATTCCACTCTGGATTACCCACCCCAAAATATGCCCCCAAACCCAGCTGAAGCATGTACACTTCTCCTGCGGGCATTGTCAACTCTGAGCCTTGAATCACAAAGGACTCAGGTGTCTGCGCTGCAGATAAATGATTAGTGTATCTCGGAGAACACTTCCTGATCCTGCCCGAATGTTGATCGGATGGCCACCTGGGAGCTATTCAAATCTTTAAAGTTCGGATTACACTACATTTTGCCCTTTTTTCCTGTGCACTATTTTTGCAACAAGAAAAAAAAATGTCTCTATGAAAAAAGCCTTCCCCAAAATACCTGTAAAACATGAGGGTAGTTCCTTTACCATCCAGGAAAAAAAACATTCTCCTGTTTGCAGGAACACTCTTCTGTGTCTGTATAGGCAGGGAAGGGCCATGCAACAGCTTAGTGAATACCCCAAAAGCCCACCTTCGAGAGTGGTGGCGTTGATCTGTGTGTTGTTTTGATTTGGCATGACCACTTCCACAAAACACCCTACACTGTTCTTCATCCACCTTATCTTCGACTTATTCATGTTCATATAACCCATGCAGGCTGACTTCACATGAGCACAGGTTTCTTCACATTATTTTTTTTAAATCAGGATTTGCTTCCTGTCTTTTCACCTGTAGCGCCACCTACAGGGAATTAAACATTCTGCATTAAGGCCCCTCTTAAAAATACTTTGTGCAGGGAACATATTCCTGAACAGGTGCAATCTGAGAACTGATTTAAAACTAACAGAACAGGAAACATCGTCTAGCTCTCCCGCCAAAATCAAACATGTTACTTATTTGAAAAGATCCACAGGTGGAGTGTATTAAAGACGACCTCACATCCATAGGCCTTCTAGAACAATAAAAGTGGACCCTGGATTAAAATAAGCTAACAGTGTTTCAGATGGGCGAGGGAAGACAGAAAACATCCTTGAGAACTGTCTCACTAGAGAAGAAAAAACAAAAGTGTATTTAATCTGTCTACATGCAGCTAATTCTGTAAAGATAGGTATTATGACCAGGCACATACGACTAAAGCACTTGCAACTTACCATGTGTCTGACATTCTGCAGTAAGAATCTCTTCACTCCCCCATTCACCAAGAGCAGCTTTAACGCAGACATGGCGAATGAAGCTGTAAGAAACAACGAAGAGAAACTGATCAGCGTATAAGGCAAGAACATTTTACATACAAGTACACTAAGGCTTCCCAAAGTACGGATAAAGCTAACATCATATAAACTCAGACCTAGAGGAGGACACCAGCTTACCCATACTCTAATGTACCAACCTTGGAAAGCGAGAAGACCCCCTTCTTTAATTAGCACCTAACTGACACCATCAATCTAACAACAAAACTCCCATCCTCAAATTCCTCGGTTATCTGAACCATCTCGAATCTGCATCTGTTCTATTGGTTTCTTGTTGATACAGCATTCTGTAGCTTCCCCTGTAGGATTGTGCTACATAAATATAATAGCATTACCTTAAATATATAATTAAAGTCATCCTGTAATTGTTGTGGAGAGGTGTGCTATTGATATATCACCCTTCCCCATAAAAGAGATTATCATGTTTTAGTCTCAAACTAAAGACAATAAAAACACACAGGACCGTAGCCTTGCTTTCAGAGAATCAGCTGCGAGCTAACTGACAGTTCACACTACAAAGGGGATAGGGAAAGGGCTTTTTCTTTAACAGCCACTGCATAAAACTGTCAAGACTATCACTGTGTGTGTGACCCGCCTCGTGCGCCCAAGAATCCTCTATTGTCATGATTATCATTGTGGTCTGAGGCCGCGAGTCAGGCAGCTTCTTAGAAACAAACTACACATGGAGGTATTAGGGGGCGTAGGAGTCATACATCAGCATCAGATTCGGAAGTAAAACAGCTGGACTACAGAAGGCTCCCCTTCAGTCTCCCTTAAGTACTGTTTTTCCTCAGTACTGTGAGCTGAGTGCCAAGGCTTCTCTTACGAGACTGGACGATCAGTACAAAAAGCGCGTGCAAATTAATCTCAAGTAAAATTAGACCTCAATTGGGGCAAAATTCAGCAAAAGCAATCAAAAGGCCTATATTTTTTTAAAAAACCTGCAAGAGTAATAGCGTCTCAAAGCTCTAGCACTTGTAGGAAAAGCTTCAAAACACTCAGTTCTGGGGTTCTCAGGTCGAACCCGGAGCAATCAATGCTTTAAATACCTAAAAATCCTTCCCACACAGAACTAAAAAAACATCAAGGACAGCAGTGACGCAAAGGGAAAACCCTGGTAAACAACATCTCTTCTTTGATGCACCTGAAGCACCTTCAAAAGTGCGGATTGTGATGGACCAGTTATTGTTACTTCTGGAACTGATGCTGTCGCTGGGGCTCCCTGGGATGCTGTCAACTGACTCCAATTGACTGATCCCAAGAAGATGACTGTGGATGTTTCCTGGGTGAATGCACTTGAAAACAGAGGTTTTCTATGGGAGTGTTCTACTCATTCTTTCTACAATGAAGAAGTGTCACTATTTCTTCTACGAAATGAATGTCTTTCCTATATTGGTAGAAACGAGCTTGCCTTTGACTGTTGGTGTCACCTCTCCAAGGAAATTAAAATATTGCTACCTCGACAATACAATAATTAGTACAGGCAGCACATGCCACACTCAGCTCCCATCTGGCACCATGGAAAATTGCAGGATCTCCACTTCATGGCTTCTCTCGCCTGACAGAAGCTGCTGTTGCAAGCTTCCATCTCGAGATTACCTTAAAGTCTTTAGTGCAACTGAGCTAGAGTCCTTCTCATACACAATGCTTCATATTGTTCACTTTGAGGTCCTTCTTGTGAATGTATAGAACTAAATCTCAGAGAGCCGCATATGTATAAGAGTGGGGACCACAACGATCTGCTCATCCCTGGCCTCCTAAAAGGACACCACAAACTGCTTAGGGTCTCCTGGTGGGCTACACGTTTGCCATCCTAATAAGAATCCATTCCATGTTATATTCATTAATTTCCCTAAGCCAGCAGTTCACATTAGACACAGCTTGTGGCACCATCATATACACAACATTGCTCGAACCCATGAAGTTAGTTAAGCAACAGCTAGCTCACCAGCACATCCACACCACGATATATTCATACTCAGCAATACACCAACGATACACATTATACACAACCCGACTCCAAAATGCTCACAAAAGGCTCCGAGTCGTACTACTAAGTGGTTGCCTCTAGAACACCTATAACAAGTTATATTCATGCCTCATCCTACACCAACAGTTCCTATTAGACACAACTCTAAAAATAGTATGTGTGCACAACATGGCTCCACGCCACATAGTTGGATAAGCACAGTCCCTCCAATAGCATATCTATAGAAAATTGTATTCATTCTCCTAGCACCACCATGCACACAGCACCCACAATTAAGACCATTCTTCTCAGACACATGAGGAATGCAACATCCATTCCCAAATTTAGAACGCATCTAAAGAATGCGCTGTTTGAGAAACAATTTACTCATCAGTTGCTTTCCTGTCCTCTCTCATCTTCATTGTGTCACCCTTTGATAGGCTACCTCATTATATTGACTTCTCATTTCTCTAGCCCATTACATTCATCAAAACTTTAAAACCTCATAAACAACTTTCACGTTATTCCTCACACCTTTGCTCCCAGACTTACTGTTGATGCTAAGTCTATTCTTGCTTCCCCACCTGATATATCGAGCTGAACACATCAGTTGCTACATATGGAAAATATATATCCAGTGCCTAACTTGTTCTGGTCAGATACCACGAGCCGCCACCATTAAATGTTGGGGTGTCAAATGCCAAGGCTTTGCTAATTCAAATCCTCCTCATGCCTCTTTAATCTACTACCAGACATTCTCTGCTCCTTTATCACACTCTTAAAGATTCCTGCTTTCACCCTTTGTGACTTTTATCCATCTCTCTTCCTCCCTCTTTCACCTTTGTGTGTTTTTCCCTTTCTTGCTCTCGGAAAATATCTGATGAGGAAATATTATTGCCAGTTCTCAAACTACCATCAGCCACAGGCTCAAATTAAACACTGTATGTATCGCTCTTGACTTTTGAAATGCCTTTACCTCCTATCCTTTTGTTATTATTTTTACTCAGTTGCTGACATCTTTATGATGGATTAAACCAATAATACTACAAACCTAGTGTTAAATCCCTCTATATTAAAATATCACACTCTTTACTCACACACATACCAAATGGCTGATAATTGTGTTAATTATTTTAGGGCAATTCACAAAAGGTAAATATACAACAGTATATTTAATTGTGTGTGTATTTACTCTTACACCTAAGTGTAACTATCTTATTTTTTGCTATTCACCAATCTAAGTGGAGATTTACCCTTGAAATTAGTTGATGGATTTTATGTTGACCACCTCACTTTAACAGTTCAACTTATGTACTGTTGGTGTGGCTCTTGTAAAGGGTTTGGCATCTCAATGTTATTGTTGCCTAATAGACCACCCAAAGTCTTCAAGAGACCTTCAAACCGAGGGTCTCACCCTTATTTTTCTATCTAAGCATATTTTTTTTGTGGCTCTCCTAAAGTATTACTTTTGACCAATGCATCTAAATTGGAAAAAGACCCGTATATACATGTTTCGTTTCAATGAGTAATTCTGCACATTCGTTCATTAGCTTGGAATATGCCTTTCAAAATTCTAGTCCTTTAAAGACCCTATCTACCACAGTTTGGTAGTGCACTATTGCGGTCGCCATTCCGATTTTGATGTCAATACTTCCCCTGTTACCTTCCCTACTGCGGTCTCTTGCAAACATAACCTGCTTATTGGGCAGGGGTCTTCAAACTGGGGGCCCTCAAATGATCGCAAGGGGGCACCAAGCTCTGACCAAAAGAAGCATTATGCTAATAACAGTGCTTTGTTTTAAGCGGAAAAAATGAGCAGCAGTAAGCCGCTTTGTAATTGGCCATCACTAATATCTTTGGTCACTTATATTTCAGCTGGGAGTATGTGTCAAAATGGAAGAAACTCCAAATAGTCCTCAAAAGCCGCATCCACCATTTCTAATGATCACACTATGGATACATTAACACGTTATTTAAGGCCTGCCTAATATGTTTGGCAATCGTGTATTTACCTGCATTTTTAAAACTGTAACCAAACTTAACTGCAATGCTTAAATAAGTCTAGACATAGTTAAACATTGCCAATTTAAGAGAATAATTGTGAAAAATTCTGAGGGTGGTACGATTACTTTTTTTCCCACTGGGGGCGTGGCATTTAAAGGTTTGAAGACCACAGTGCTTTAAATGGGCCGGTACTCTCCGGTACTGAGTACCGGCACTTTTTTATTTTGAGAGGGAGAGTACCGGCATATCTCAAGAAAAACGTAATACTTTTAATTGGAGAGTATCGGCACTTCTCAGAAACAAGCAGGTACTCTATCACAGAGTACCTGCACTTCTATTTTTCCATTTAAAGCACTGTTCTAGGCGCTTGACTTGCTGTTTTAACTGGGTGCTATTCATGTCGTCTGAGTGCACTTGGGATCACTACTGGTCACGAGCATCACCCCCCTTTTCACACCTACGCCGGCCCTGCCCCCACCCCGTTTATGGTTGTTCCTAACTAATGTACTTAGTCTGTTTCATCTTCACCTCTGTTTCCTGCTTGCACGAGCCCGGCTGCCAGCCTAGTCCTCACTTCCGGGTCACGGGGCAATTCGGCCACAGAGAGCAGGATAATGACAGCCCAGGCAAGGAGCCATCTTGGAACGGTATATCTGGGTCCCAAGGTGCCGCTCACACCGCCTCCGCCGAGACTTCCTTCCTCGAAGATCTGTCCTCTTTCTATTTCAACCACTTGCTGCGGAAGGCCTCTTTGTTGTGTTTATGTGGCTTGCTCGTCCGTTCTCTGTGTCAATGAAGTGTCAAGGCAAGAGTTCCACTTCCGGGTCAGGCCCGGTTTCCCCTGTGGCCCCACATGTAGGGAGATTAAGTGTCAGTGGTGGTCGCTGGTTCCTCCGGTGCTTCCGCCAGAGAATGAACGAGCTCCCCGAAGAGATCCGGAGCTTCCTTCTGCAGCATCCCACCCTGGGGCTGGTGGAGGGCAACAAGGTAAGGGGGAGTGTGTCGTGAGTGACAGCCGGCTGCTGCCCCCGGGACAGCGCTAGAGCTACTTCGCAGCGCTAGAACTGCCGGCCAGCGCCGGCCCCGCCTCTCTCCTCCGAGGGTTTACAATGTAACAGGGTGATGTCCTGTGGGCACCGCTGTGTGCGCGCCCCTCAGAGCTGCCGCCAAGGTAAAGCTATCTGTGGGTGTAGACCACCCGAAACTCTGCTTCTGCCCCCCAGACCCTTACAGAGGGAAACTGTATGAGCTGATCCTTCTCGGGGAGTGCAACCAGGGTCTGGAAGTGTTTACACCGAGCCTTAGGCCCCACTAACCCAGAGACAGTCTTTGAATCAAAAATTTTCTAGCTTTCGCGTCAAGAATTTTCAATTCTATTAAGGACACGGAGGCGAGGATTATGCTTCTCTCTCAATGCTTTATTTTTCCAGCAGCCAATCACAAGAGAGTAATTAAAACAAAACATATCCCAACATTCAAGGGAAGACGTCATAACCATAGAGATCAGTACTGTATATAAACTACCGAGGATAAAGCACTTCCTCTTTCTTTGCGGATGCTGAACAAAATTCAACAAAACAGTCAATAACCGGATCCAAATGAAATCCAAGAACCACGTAGAAAAAAGGGACCAGGAATCCAACGGAAAACAGGCCGAGACTCCCACGAATGTCCAGATCCTCATTGTTTCTGTTCAAAACCTAGAGGACACAAACAAAACTAGTCATAGACCACGGAAAAAAGATCATAAACTCTTATACAAAGGGAGGGCATACAATCAAATCACAGTGAAAGTAAAACATAAAAAAATACTTAACTCTTAAATATGTTAATCTCTGTAATCCGGGTGGGATAATCCTCGCCTCCGTGTCCTTAATAGAATTGAAAATTCTTGACGCGAAAGCTAGAAATTTTTTGATTCTATGTCAGGACCGGAGGCTTCGTATTATGCTAGTTCAAAGCTGACTAACCACAATTGACGCGATATCCACAATGGGTTTATAATAGAAAGTCTTAAAAGTAGACTCAGCGGACCAGTCTGCCGCTCTCATAATGTCTTCTAGTCTGGTTCCAAGAGAAAAAGCCTTCGAAGCCATAGCTCCACGGACCGAATGGGCTCCAAAAACGGAGACGTCAATGCCCGCTTCAGACAAAATCCACCTAATCCATCTCGCTAGAGTAGCAGAGGAAACGGGATTAAAAGGTTTATAAAGAGCAATCAAAAGTTGACCCCCGGGGTCTCTCCGGAATCCCTCTGTAGACGCTTCATAAGCCTTAAGGCACTGAACTAAACAAAGTTTAGTATTATGAGGAAAAGAGGGATAGGAGATCGAAGAAGTACCTGTCTTAGTACGACGGGAAATCGAAAAGGAAACTCCAGAAGGAGTAAAACTCCTTCCCGATAGATCCAGAGCTTTAATGTCAGATACTCTTTTACATGAAACAAGACATAGAAGTAAAGTAAGTTTGGCCGACAATTGTTTACGAGATAAGAATTCATTGTCAGGCCAAGAAGAAATAAAAGACAGGACCGCGTTAACATCCCAAAAGAGGAGTAACGCGGGAGGGGAGGATTAGTAAGCCGGATACCTCTCATCAGTTTACAAACCACAAAGTGTTCTCCTATAGGTTTACCTGACACTGGAACATGGCCCGCCGATATGGCAGATCGATAATTGTTAATAGATCTGTACGCGAGGCCTGCAGCTGCCAAAGAGGCCAGAAAGTTGACTACTAGATTGACATCTGCTTTAATGGGATCGGAATCCCGTTCCGAACACCAAGTAACCCAACGCTTCCATGCAGAGGCATATCGTTTGTGTGTACCAGAGGACCATGCCTGGAGGATAAGCTTTGAAGCTTGTTCTGAAATACCTGGCAAAAGCCATTGTCTCCGGAAAGTTTCCATGCCACTAGTTGTAGCTGGCCTGACAACATCAGAGGATGAGGATTCCCCAGAGGGTCCAGCAACAGGTTGAGCTGGTGCGGAATCAAAAGCGGAAAGTCGCACAACAGCTCGAGAGCTAGAGGAAACCATGCCTGAGCTCTCCAAAGGGGGGTCACCAGAGCAATCCCTACACGCTGGCGTCGAACCTGGGATAGAACTCGAGGAATCATGTTGAAAGGAGGAAACGCATATCCCAGATGGAGAGACCAGTCCTGAAGGAAGGCATCCGTGGCTGTCGCCTCCGGATCCGGCCTCCAACTGAAGAACAACGGAAGTTGTCGGTTCAGGCGTGAGGCAAAGAGGTCGATGGAAAAGGGACCCCACAACTGGTGGAGGTGACAAAACACCTGAGGAAGGAGCCTCCAGTCGCTGCCATCCCGCAGAAACCTGGAGTTCCAATCCGCCACTGTGTTGTCCACTCCTGGGAGATGTTCCGCAATCACTGAAATGCGGTGCTGAAGACAGAACTGCCAAAACTCTTTGGCAATCTGAGCAAGAATCGGAGATCTCGTACCACCCAGTTTGTTCACATATCTGACCGCAGATATGTTGTCCATCCTCAAAAGGATGCAACAGTCTGATTTCAGGGGAGACAGACTCCGAATTGCAAAAGAACCGGCCAGAAGTTCCAGACAATTGATGTGGAGGCGGAGTTCCTCCTGGGACCAACGACCGCCCGTGGACAGAGCACCGCAGCGTGCTCCCAGCCCCACCTGCTGGCGTCCGCCTCTAGTATCACATCTGGCGAAGAGCCGAATATCGCCCGACCATTCCAAGCGTCCATGTGGTCCAGCCACCATTGGATCTCCGATCGGGCTTCCTCCGACAGAGGAATCTTGTCTGAGTACGATAGGCCCTTCTGAAGGTGGGAAATTTTGAGACGTTGAAGGGCCCGGTAATGAAGAGGGCCCGGGAAGATGGCCTGAATCGAGGATGACAAAAGACCTACCATCCGGGCTAAGCTCCTCAAAGACACATACTGTTTCGACAACAGAAGACGCAACTCCTTCTTGATGTTGCAGATCTTCTGGGCCGGAAGGATCAGAAGGGAACGAATAGAGTCTATTTGGAACCCCAAGAATTCCATCTGCTGGGATGGGACAAGGCAAGATTTGGGCTGATTGATGAGAAATCCCAGACTCTGAAGAAGATTGATTGCCCAGGACAAGTGTTCCCGGAGAATCAACAGGTCTTGAGCCATAATGATCAAATTGTCGAGATAGACGATCAGGCGAACTCCTTTGGCCCGTAGGGATTCGACTACTGGGCGCATCATCTTGGTAAAGCACCAAGGTGCGGAGGAAAGCCCAAAGGGGAGAACCTGAAACTCGAAACATTGGTTCATCCAGAAGAACTGGAGAAAGCGTCGATGAGGAGGAAAGATTGGTATGCTTAGATAAGCGTCTTTTAAATCTAAACGAACCATCCAATCTGATTCCTGAAGAACATCTCTCAGGAGGTGGATTCCCTCCATCTTGAAATGCCTGTAAACTATCCAGGCGTTGAAATCTTTGAGGTTTAGAACTAATCTTGAACCGCCGCCCTTCTTTTCCACCAGAAAAATGGGGCTGATGAACCCTCGAGGATGAGGGTCTGCCCGACAAATAGCTCCTTTTTTGAGAAGAGCAAGAATTTCCGAATTCATGATTTCTTGGTCGGGACGGGAAAAACGGTGAAGGGGAGGGATAAAACGTTGCACAGGGGAGCGATAGAACTCCAGTTTGAAACCTCGAGCGGTTTCCAACACCCAAGGGTCCTTGGTTATTCTCTGCCATTCCCCAAGACATGTTTGGACCCTGCCCCCCAGCAGTACCTCCGAAAAAGGAATAAGTCTCACCTGCAGAGGAGGCATCCTGGGAGTTTCCTTGCTGACCCTTGTAGGCGTTTCTACGGAAACGAGATCTCCCTGCGCGGGGGCGTGTGGGGTAAAAGGTGTTGTCTGCCTGCTGATCCCTGTAGAAACCCCTGCCACGGGAGAACGAGTCTCTTCTGGGGCCTTGATAGAAGGAACGGCCTGACGAGCGGCCCGACCGCGTCCGGCCCTACGAAAAAGAGTCTCCCTGAATACCTTCTTAAGGGAAAGCTGCGCCTTATCCATGGAGCTAAATGTAGCCGCAAATCTGGATAAATCCTTGAGGAAGGGAGCTCCAAAAAGGAGGCCTTGTGCGGCTTGCCCCGCTTCCGAAGAAGCTAGTTCGTTGAGTTGGGGATCGACACGCATCAGAATAGAACGGCGTAGTTCAGATGAAATCGCAACATTGGCATTCCCCAAAAGGCAGATGGAGCGTTGTGCCCAACCCATGAGAATGTCAGGATCAATAGGGGCATTCGATTCTTTAGAGACATAAGCCAACTCCAGGATTTTTGCTAGTGGGCCGGTGAGGTCTAGAAGTTTATCCTGGCATGATCTCCATGCCCGATCCAAGCCCTTCTTAGGGTCTTTAGCCCACTTCTTTAGGAAAGTCACCATAGTGGGGTCTACATCTGGGGTATCGGTGACTTTGCCTTCCAGCTCTGGTCTGGGGCATTCTGCCTTTAATCTCGCTCGAACTTCCTTATCGAAGCCGGCTCTAACATGCTCCTGCATGTACAACGCTACTTCTGGAGGGGGAGTCCAGCTGGAGGAACGAGGATGAACAATGTCCTCAGGTTTAAAATTAAGAAGACGAGGGGTCTTGGGGGGCCTGATGTTTGGACTTAGAACGCTTCTTGCGCTTAGTAGGTGCTGAATGGACACTATGCGTAGAATCGGAGTCAGAATCTGATGAGGCATTTGGCGAAATATTAGAAGAGGAGTCTGAATCCTGGACCTCTTGCAAATTGAGTGAGCTATAACCATGCTCTGAATGAATAGTGGCGGCCAGCTTGTCAAACAGCTCTGAATGTGCCCATTTCTGCTTTTTTGACTTGCCCTTGGAGGTGGAAGGGAGATTTTCAGGGGCGTCTTTATGGGCATCTTGGGTCGGTGGGATGGAGGGAACCCAACCTTTCTGGCGCGCAAAATTTTCAAAATGGTGAGTCAGGGGACCCAAAGCCTTGGCCAAGGCTTTGTTAACAGATAGCTGAACGCTATTTTCCAGGGCACCCACAAGGGACTCTTCTAAAGAAGGGGCGTCTTCGCCATAATAATCTTCCTCGTCATAGGCGAAGGATTGCGCCATGTTCAGGGCAGTATGGGTAACTGCAGTCAGAGTAGTCAAGGACTACAATCAGGGGGAGTGCGGAACCCCAGCAGGCTATAAGGCACCAAAATATAATTGAGCGTGGAGGGAGCAGCCTGCTGCACTCTAGGCAAAGCCTATGCAAAATTGTTTCAACCCTGGGCCGACCAGATGGCCCCAGGGCGTCAGGGAGTATCACCAAGCCTGGAATCAGAGCAAGGTGGGAGTTACCGGCCAGGTGGAGAGCGCTAGCGTTGTTCAGAATGGGCCAAAACGGAAAAGAACTCTGCCCGCGATCACCGCGCCGAATTGCTGTCAGGCTCCGAATTTCTGAATGAGCCGATCGGCAATTCAAAGCGGAATGAACGCGCGCCAAAGCGTGCGTGCGTGTGCGCGATGAAAATGCTGCCGGTACTCCTGATCGGAATTCCGATCCTCGCCAGGGGGGGAACCCCTCTAGCGAAACTCCCGCTCCACAGTGCCACAACACTATGAACACGCGCAAACTACAATTGCCATAAATGCGATCAAAATTGAAAACACTTAACTGGCTGCGGCAGCAGCAAAGAAAGAGGAAGTGCTTTATCCTCGGTAGTTTATATACAGTACTGATCTCTATGGTTATGACGTCTTCCCTTGAATGTTGGGATATGTTTTGTTTTAATTACTCTCTTGTGATTGGCTGCTGGAAAAATAAAGCATTGAGAGAGAAGCATAATACGAAGCCTCCGGTCCTGACATAGAATCTGAACTGGCAGCCTTCCAGTTCAAACATTATTTAAGTTAATTTCTCCTCGTACTTAAACAGGTGGACTTAAATACCTCTGTTTTTTTATCTCTACCTCGATGTTGTGCATTACATTCCTGAACCTGGCTACACGTTGTTACTTATTATTTATGACTTTTGTTATTTGTTTGTTATATAATATATTTCCTGTGTAAAGGACCATAACACCTTATTGTAATGGTTGCTGTATATCGAACCGAATAAATGAGGGTTGTCTTCACGCTTGGCCTGCACCCATCAAGAGACCCTGCAGAATATAATTAAGCTGGACGTACTTACCCAGACTCTTCAAACATATAGACATAGTTTTTATAATGCAAGGAGATAATATACTACAGAACAGAGTCAGTCTTGTCGCTTATAAAGTTCCAAGGAAAAAGCAGTTCTGGTTGTTATAGGGTTAACAGCAGTTAAAGAAAATAAAGCTTGTTCATGCCGTATGGGGATTTTTAGGTCAAGTGTTCCAGATAGAGCAAACTGCTTGGTTGCAAAAAAACATTAATGTGAACTTCCCAAGACTTTGCAGGCTATTGCTGACCATTGGTTGGTCCCCTGTCACTCTCATATGCTTTGTTATTAATTGATGTCTTTCCTTTTCCGTTTTGCGTTTTTGCCTCCTCTGGAGAATAGACTCTTTATCGTCTCTCTGATTAACTGGCTTTTGCATTCCACAGTTCACATTTAGGTAACTACTTTTTTCTATACATTCATCACTCCATGTGAGTGCTTGTATTTTCTAGCTCTCTCCCCATGTGCTGCTTTCCACTCTCCTCAAATTCCTGACACCCCCTCACCCCCCCAAAAACACTGTGCTGTTCCCAACACCTCCCAGCTTGTCTGTAAAAGCATAGCAACAGGATTATTTTTGCTGTGGTATGGCTGAAGAACAGACTTTAACCCCTTCGCTGCCATGCCTTTTCCCCCCTCCTGTGTATAGGAATGTACCCTCTTTTTGACAATATTAGCCCCACTTTTTGCCTGCTGTCAGTGTATTTTGACTGTTTTCACTGGGATCCTGCTAACCAGGAGCCCAGTGATTGTGCTCTCTCCCTCTAAATTTGGTTGCTTAGGACTTTGACCACCCCACAATTGGCATACTGGTGCCCACATATAAGTCCTAGTATATGGTACTTGGGTATCCAGAGCATTGGGGCACCAGGGGTTCCCCATGGGCTGCAGCATGTATTATGCCACCCATGGGAGCCCATGCAAAATGTGTCTACAGGTCTGCCATTGCAGCTTGCATGAAAAGGTGCATGCGCCCTTTCACTACAGGTCACTGCACCAGGTCACTATGTCACACCTATGGTAGGCCCCACTGCCCCTACAAACTCCAGCTCCATTATACTGGACTTCGTAAGTGCAGAAAAGCCATTTTACAACTGTGTAGCTACATAATGGTAACTCAGAACCTTGGCATGTTTGTTATCAAACATGTCGGAATTATACCTCAATACTGTTGCCATTATTGGTTGTATGATTCCATGCACTCTGGGGACTCCTTAGCGGACACCCAGTATTGCTCCTAGCAGTCTACTGAGGTTTTCCGAGCAGTCTGTGCTGCTGCCACACCACAGACATGTTTCTGCCCTCCTACTACTAAACCAGCTCAGACAGAGGAAGGTAGAACAAAGGATTTCCTGTGGAGACAGATGTAACACCTTCTCCCTTGGAAATAAGGTGTTACATAGCTTGGGAGGGGTAGTCTCCCCAAGCCACCGGTATGCTTTGAATGGCACATTTAGCACCCTCCTCGCTTTAACTGGTTTGCACCAGTCCAGGGACCCCAGGTCCCTGCTCTGGCACTAAACTGAACAATGGAACGGGGAGAGATCACTCCCCTGCCCATCTCCACTTGAGGGGTGGTGCCCAGAGCTTCTCCAGGTGGCCACTTGATTCTACCATCTTGAATCCAAGGTGAGAAGAGGCCCCTGGGAGCATCTGAGTGGCCAGATCAGGCAGGTGACGTCACAGCCCGTCCTGATAGGTGGTCAACCTGCTAGGTGACCAATCCCCCTTCCTGGGCTATTTAGGGTCTCCCTCTTGGGTGGTTCCTCAGATTCAACGTGCAGGATTCCAGCATGACTCCTCTGCATCGTTTACATCATCTTCTGGCCATGAGGACTGCAACTGGACCCTCCAGGAACCGACAATCTACAACTCCAGCGACGACTCCTCTTTGCAACATTGTTTCTCCGGCTCCATCCAGCAACTGCAGCATTTCCTTGGCTGTGCATCTTCTGAGGGTGACGAGTCTTCAGCCTACACAAGAAGTGAGAAGGAATCTCCCTTGGAGTGAAGGAGTCACTCCCCAGCATCCGCAGGCACCAACTACAACAAAGGCCTGCTACGTGGATCCTCTCTCCTCCAGAACACCATGGATCCTGCATGACAGGTGGTTGTCCGGAGTGGGCCTCTTGGTCCTCTCTGCCAGCTGCCCAATATGGGAGACGGTAAGCCCTTGCCTCTCCTTGCAGGACAGTACCCCTGTGCACCGCCACTCTTGCAGCTCCCAAGGCTTGTTTGTTCCTCCTTCAAGGGATCTTCAGGATCCATGTAGGCCCGGTCCCAAGGGCACCTCCCTGCAAAGCACAGTCTCCTGCAGCAACGTGGGACTCCTCTTCAGGTGTGCTGAGTGGGCCTCACTGCGACTCCTGTGCCTGCTACCAATGGTTGTCTCCTCTTCTTGTGGCTCTCCCAGCTGCTGAGGGTCACCTTGGACTCCCCTCCTTGGTTGGAGTCCCCTGGGCCTTGCCGGTCCTTTTCAGCCTTGCTAAACCTACTTCACAGACTCTTGCTTTTGGCAAGGCTTCTTGGTGGTTTTCTAGCACCACTGACTGACTGCATCACGACCGCTGATATGGGGCATCCCTTGCATCACTTCTGGAACTCCTGTGCTGCACTGCTGACTTTCTTCATCCACTGTCGACCTGGTCCTGCATCCACAGAAGGGTGGATAGTGGCTCTTGCCACAGCCAGACACTCTAACCTGAACTGGACTTGGTTCCCTTCTTTTGCAGGTCTTCTGACAGGATCAACCTTTGGTTTCTTTTAGTCTTGTCTGGGTCTCGCAAAGTCCCTTTCCAAAGTCCTCCTGTTCGTTTTTGTGGAAAACCAGGTACTTACCTCTTCTCTCCTGGTCGTTGGGGGGACACCCTGGTACTTACGTCTTGGGGTTAAAAGTTACTCCAGCTCCCTTCTCCTGCCTCATCATTGGGTGGGAGACTGACTTTCACATTCCACTTACTTAGTATATGGTATGGTTTCACCCTAGGGCCATCACTATTTGCTATTGTTTTTACTATTTGGTATTGCTTCTATGCTAATCACTGACTTATAATGTGTACATAATAGTGTGTTTACTCACCTCCTAGTGGAGTATTGCCTATACAGTATTTTAGTATTTGTGTTACCATAATAAAGTACCTTTATTTTTGTAACACTGTGTGGTTCTTTCATGTGTAAGTGAGGGGCGACTGTAGTGGTATTGCATAAGCTTTGTACGTCTCCTAGATATGTCTTGGCTGCTCACCCACAGCTACTTCTAGAGAGCCCTGGCTTCCTGGACAATGCCTACACTTCACTAAAAGAGAATACTTATACCTGATATAAGGTCATAGCACCATGGGTGCTCAGCACATACCAGGCCAGCTTCCTACACCATTTATTTGGGGTGGGGTTATGGCCACACCCACACCCTCCTTCTTCTTTTTTGTTATTTTTTTTAATTATTATCATTATAATCTTCTCTAGTGTCTAGTGGGCACTCTGCCACCCCCTTTTGGGAGCAGATGGGCCTAACGTAAAGAGGCTGATCTGCCCCCAAGGGGGGCAGAAATGGCTAAAATGAATGCCCCCCAAAAGGTGAGCCTTGCCCATACATAATGTGCCCTCAAGTAAGTTTGGGGTTAAAAAGGAAGTATTTGGAATTATTTGTTAGGGCATGGGGGGATGGCAATTCAAGGTACATTAAGAAGGTACAGTAATAAGAGTAGGAATGGAGGCAACTAGGCAGAAGGCTGTACTTTCCAATCCTACCTCTTTATATGACTGGTGTAAGGAAATGCCTCCTTGGCATGGTTGCCCCCTGACTTTTTGCCTTTGCTGATGCTATGTTTACAATTGAAAGTGTGCTGAGGCCTGCTAACCAGGCCCCAGCACCAGTGTTCTTTCCCTAAACCTGTACTTTTGTATCCACAATTGGCAGACCCTGGCATCCAGGTAAGTCCCTTGTAACTGGTACTTCTAGTACCAAGGGCCCTGATGCCAAGGAAGGTCTCTAAGGGCTGCAGCATGTCTTATGCCACCCTGGAGACCTCTCACTCAGCACAGACACACTGCTTGCCAGCTTGTGTGTGCTAGTGAGGACAAAACGATTAAGTCGACATGGCACTCCCCTCAGGGTGCCATGCCAGCCTCTCACTGCCTATGCAGTATAGGTAAGACACCCCTCTAGCAGGCCTTACAGCCCTAAGGCAGGGTGCACTATACCATAGGTGAGGGTACCAGTGCATGAGCATGGTACCCCTACAGTGTCTAAACAAAACCTTAGACATTGTAAGTGCAGGGTAGCCATAAGAGTATATGGTCTGGGAGTCTGTCAAACACGAACTCCACAGCACCATAATGGCTACACTGAAAACTGGGAAGTTTGGTATCAAACTTCTCAGCACAATAAATGCACACTGATGCCAGTGTACATTTTATTGTAAAATACACCACAGAGGGCACCTTAGAGGTGCCCCCTGAAACTTAACCGACTATCTGTGTAGGCTGACTAGTTTTAGCAGCCTGCCACAAACCGAGACATGTTGCTGGCCCCATGGGGAGAGTGCCTTTGTCACTCTGAGGCCAGTAACAAAGCCTGCACTGGGTGGAGATGCTAACACCTCTCCCAGGCAGGAATTGTCACACCTGGCGGTGAGCCTCAAAGGCTCACCTCCTTTGTGCCAACCCAGCAGGACACTCCAGCTAGTGGAGTTGCCCGCCCCCTCCGGCCAGGCCCCACTTTTGGCGGCAAGGCCGGAGAAAATAATGAGAAAAACAAGGAGGAGTCACTGGCCAGTCAGGACAGCCCCTAAGGTGTCCTGAGCTGAGGTGACTCTGACTTTTAGAAATCCTCCATCTTGCAGATGGAGGATTCCCCCAATAGGGTTAGGATTGTGACCCCCTCCCCTTGGGAGGAGGCACAAAGAGGGTGTACCCACCCTCAGGGCTAGTAGCCATTGGCTACTAACCCCCCAGACCTAAACCCGCCCTTAAATTTAGTATTTAAGGGCTACCCTGAACCCTAGAAAATTAGATTCCTGCAACTACAAGAAGGACTGCCCAGCTGAAAACCCCTGCAGCGGAAGACCAGAAGACGACAACTGCCTTGGCTCCAGAAACTCACCGGCCTGTCTCCTGCCTTCCAAAGATCCTGCTCCAGCGACGCCTTCCAAAGGGACCAGCGACCTCGACATCCTCTGAGGACTGCCCCTGCTTCGAAAAGACAAGAAACTCCCGAGGACAGCGGACCTGCTCCAAGAAAGGCTGCAACTTTGTTTCCAGCAGCCTTGAAAGAACCCTGCAAGCTCCCCGCAAGAAGCGTGAGACTTGCAACACTGCACCCGGCGACCCCGACTCGGCTGGTGGAGATCCAACACCTCAGGAGGGACCCCAGGACTACTCTGATACTGTGAGTACCAAAACCTGTCCCCCCTGAGCCCCCACAGCGCCGCCTGCAGAGGGAATCCCGAGGCTTCCCCTGACCGCGACTCTTTGAATCCAAAGTCCCGACGCCTGGGAGAGACCCTGCACCCGCAGCCCCCAGGACCTGAAGGACCGGACTTTCACTGGAGAAGTGACCCCCAGGAGTCCCTCTCCCTTGCCCAAGTGGAGGTTTCCCCGAGGAATCCCCCCCTTGCCTGCCTGCAGCGCTGAAGAGATCCCGAGATCTCTCATAGACTAACATTGCGAACCCGACGCTTGTTTCTACACTGCACCCGGCCGCCCCGTGCTGCTGAGGGTGAGATTTCTGTGTGGGCTTGTGTCCCCCCCGGTGCCCTACAAAACCCCTCTGGTCTGCCCTCCGAAGACGCGGGTACTTACCTGCAAGCAGACCGGAACCGGGGCACCCCCTTCTCTCCATTCTAGCCTATGTGTTTTGGGCACCACTTTGAACTCTGCACCTGACCGGCCCTGAGCTGCTGGTGTGGTGACTTTGGGGTTGCTCTGAACCCCCAACGGTGGGCTACCTTGGACCAAGAACTGAACCCTGTAAGTGTCGTACTTACCTGGTAAAACTAACAAAAACTTACCTCCCCCAGGAACTGTGAAAATTGCACTAAGTGTCCACTTTTAAAACAGCTATTTGTCAATAACTTGAAAAGTATACATGCAATTTTTATGATTTGAAGTTCCTAAAGTACTTACCTGCAATACCTTTCGAACAAGATATTACATGTTAAATTTGAACCTGTGGTTCTTAAAATAAACTAAGAAAAGATATTTTTCTATACAAAAACCTATTGGCTGGATTTGTCTCTGAGTGTGTGTACCTCATTTATTGTCTATGTGTATGTACAACAAATGCTTAACACTACTCCTTGGATAAGCCTACTGCTCGACCACACTACCACAAAATAGAGCATTAGTATTATCTATTTTTACCACTATTTTACCTCTAAGGGGAACCCTTGGACTCTGTGCATGCTATTCCTTACTTTGAAATAGCACATACAGAGCCAACTTCCTACAACTGGCTACTACTTTTTCAGTAGCACTACCTATCCCCTGATGATTCATGCCTACTATTCTACATGCTACTGCTTTTTCATGAAACCAGAGGGGACCTCAGTAATTCCTCTACTTCCACTGTGGAAAGGAAAAAAATATATAAAAACAAACAATAAATCATGCCCTGTGCAGTCTGGAGTGGAATGAATTCCTGTCCAGCTAAAAAAACAATTCCATGTGCAGTATAACAGGCTGCATGAGACTAACTGCCCTCTTAATTCCCAGTCAACTCCCCCCTCCCTCCCCCTCCCAACACACACACACATCCTGCTAGTGAGAGGCCCTGAGACTGGGGCTGAGTGGTTTGCACCAAAAGCTTATATGTGACCCCAGTGACTTGTGTGAATCTGCAGAGGAGGGTGCAAAATAAGAAGTGAGTAGATGGGCAGGCAGTGCAGAGATGGGATTGGAGCAGCATAATGGGGGAGGATGATGAGCGGTAGATGAGGCAGAAGATGGGTTGAGTGTGGGGAATGGGGGTAGGAGGATGCAGTTAGGCTGAGAGCAGGTGGGGAATAGGCAGAGGATAATCATAATGGAGGAGACTGGGCGGTGGGGGAGGGGTATGGAGGTAGGAGCTGATGATGGGCAAAGGAGGGTGAGTGTGTGTTTATGGTGTGCTGTTGGACAATTGGTGCTTTGGGGGGGGGGGGGAGGGGGTTAGGCATTACCCTCTTATTGCTGTCCTCCTCGTCCCAGTCCTTACTTTTGAGGTGACTGCCTCAGACAGAGGTTTTTCCACTCCAGGTATCTCTGATCCCTCAGCTTAATGCCCCCCCCCCCCCCCCCCCCCAGCCTTGCTGTACTCTATTCTCTACCCTCCCAGGCGAGAGGTAAGCTGCGCCAAACTTAGAGTAGCCTAACTGCTTATATATATATATATATATATATATATATATATATATATATATATATATATATATATAATTACTATTTTTTTTTTTTAATTGACATTTTTACCTGGTCTCTGTCACGGGCGCAAAGATGTTGATGCACAATTTTTCAGCATGCTCCCCATTCATGTTTTGTGCTTATACTGGGAGCTTCTCACACGATAGAATTCAGGCAGATGAAGAGCTGTGTTGAGCGGTGTCGGAAACCGATGGCAGCTGCTGTATGTGCACACAGCTTTGAGAGGCAGCACTGCCTTGTGGGACAGCAAGAACGTGCAAGAGTGGGATTTCATTGGTCAGCTACACTATAAAAGCAGGAAGAACCCTGCTTTAGTATGTTCAACTGTGCTGATTAATATGGAGGGCAGAAAAGCAACTCACAAACAGCATTGCAATGTGCACACTATACTTGAAGAAGAGCCACTCCAAAATTCTCTTCAGAATTGCAAGCTCTAATTAAGGAGGCTGTGGATTCTGCATTGGTGGAGTCCTCATAAAAAAAATTAAAAAAAATTGAAATTTGACTTTGATTAGGATGCTGAACCTAAACCTAGGGCAAATGTATTTAGGGTTAACAATTGAGACACCTACTTAAGCACATTAGAGAGGTCTTGGGCTTTGAGGAGAAACCCTAACAGGAAGACTGGTTTTATTCTCAAATTAGCTCTGTGGGTTGTGATGACCTGCAGCTGCATGAAGTAATAAAGTCAATCCTGTGCAAGGAATAGAAGGATCCAGACGAGTAAGCAATTCCTTGCTTTATTAATAAGCGTTTTGTACTTAAGGATTTTGATGGACTCTTTCCCTAAGTCTAGCGTCTGAGAAATCTACTTTGTCTGATGTTGTGGTCTCCCTTAAGAGATGCTATGCTTCAACAAATTTGTCCTTAAGGGCAAGGTATCTGTGTGGCCTACATATCGTAGGCTCTATGCAAAAGACTATCAGACCCTATATGATGCCCCTCAGAATGATGATCATGCTCCCAGCTCTCTACAATATGGAGTTGCTAGCTGAATTTCTTTTGGACATTACTTTTTAATAGTTTATGGGCAGCCTCATCTTCAGCAGGTGCTTCATTGACTGGCCGTAGGCTGTTGAGGATGAAGTTGGACTTTAGCCAGCAGTCTTTCATTATGACACTTCCATTCACTGGTCAGAAGCTGTTCGGGCCGAAACTAGTGCAGAAAGCAGCTGAAGAGAAAAATATATTGAAGCCCTTTCAGCTCTCGGTTGGGTGTAAATCTTTCTTCACAAAAACAATATGGCTTAACTTGTGCCTGACAAATGTCCCTTTCGGAGCTGGGCCTGTGGTCATTTGGGGGGGGGGGGGGGGGGTTGGGGGTGGGTTTGTGGGGTTGTGAGGGGTATCGGGGGCGTTTGCCAGTTAAAAAAAAAAAAAAAAAAAAAAAAAGACCAAACTTTCCGACTGGTCAAGAACAGCCCAACAAATGACTGTCAAAAGGCTGGGGCTCGCTTGAGTCTTTACTCCTGTCATGGGCAGATGGGTCCTGCAGGTCATTTAACGTGGGTATTGGATTCCTTTTCGAGGTCCTCCTCCCAGGGGGTGATTCCTTTCTACCAAATACCAAACGACAAGCTAAAACTGTAGGTCATGCTTAAACCGTTTCAAGCTCTTTTAGACAAAGGGGCAATAATCCCTGTGCCCTCATCTCTTATTCCCTGCTATTTTGGTTCCCAAGCACAATGATCGTTTTCGCCCAGTCCTCAACCTCAAGGCTCTGAAAAAAGACTTTGTGGTAGAACATTTCAAAATGATTTCAGTCCAGTCGATTCTTCCTTTGCTGGCTTAAAACGACTATTCACGTTGGACCTAAAAAGACGCTTACTTTCCTGTCTCTATCCATCCGAAGAGTCCAATATCTGATTTTCTGTTGGAAGTCGGCACTTTCAGTGCCAGGTTTTGCCCTTTGGACTTGCAACTTCTCTAAGTTCACAGCTTTACAAAAGTACTTGCCGCAGTGGTGGCCTTTTTCATTTACAATCGAGTGTGTGCATTTTATGGGGACCTCTTGGTTGGATCTATTTGGATCACCACACAAACCAATACTTCATCATTTCTGCTCTGAGGCGCCATCTTCCCAGGTTTGGGATGCTCTCTCATTCCCGTGGCCCAGGGAAATTCTGTATGCCTTTCTTCTGATTCCCTTCCTCCCAAAGGTGCTGCAGAAGATTTGGGAGGAGAAGAGAACTGTCATTGTCATTGCACCCTTTTGGCCTTGAAGACCATGGTTCCCACTTCTTCATGACACTTTCCAGAGGAAACTAAATTAATCTGTAAATCCATCCATCTCATCTCCAGTACATGACTCTTCCAGAGGTGCATCTCCGTCATCTCTGGTTGACAGCCTGGAATGTAAATAGTAGGGCTCGAAAATCTCTGATGTTCTCATGTGGTGGCTTTGGCTATTCAAGTCTCTCGAAAACCATCCATCTTAAAGTCCTCTTAAAAACACTAGGGTTCTTTCCAAAAATGGTGTCTTTCTAAGGATTTTATCCCTTATCCCTAGATAGTTGTGCAATTCTGGATTTTCTACGGGACAGATTCATGAAGGGGCTTGCATCATCTACTGTCTGTTCTCAGTGGGTTGCCATAAGAGCTTTTCATGTTCAAATAGATTTTTCTAAGATTTCTCCGTTGGTATCCAGGCTTCTTAAGAGTTTTTTCGGTTTAAGAGCCCCCTTCTTGCTAATCCTGTGCCTTCTTGTGATCTGTCAGTGGTTGCAATGACTTTAGTCGGCCCCCTTTGAGCCTTAGGATACCGCTCGGATGTCCTGGTTGTCTGCTAACACAGCTTTTTTGTTGCCCGTTGTTAGAAATTGGGACTCTAGCTGGCAGAGGTGTGAACCCTGTCTAAGGAGGGACCACAATCCTATTTAGGGTAAGTCACAACACACCCTAAATTATCCTGTGCTCACTGTCTGGTAGCTTGGCAAAGAGCAGTCAGGCTTAGCTTCAGAGACAATGTGTAAAGTATTAATGTAACACACAAGCAGAAACAGAGTGAAGACACCAAAAACACACAACACCATGTTAGAAAAAGAAAGTACAGTTTTATGAGCAAAATAAGACCGAAATGACAAAAACAAAGTAGAAGTTGAGCAATTAATTTTTAAAGAAGAAATGAAACTGTGGTGCTGTGGTCAGCAATGAAATCCTCTTATTCTTGCAGCAGCGGCGAGCTGTCTTCAATAGTGATCCGGTGTCTTGATCCACGCAGCAGCTGTGATGCATTAGTGATGCGTCAACAGCAAAGCGTCCCTTCCGATTGGCACAACACAGTCGATGTGACATTCTTTGTAGGACTTTCAAGGTTCCTAGACTGAGTTGGCACCATTTGGCAAGTGCAGAACTCAGTTGGCAAAGTCCACAGGCGGTAGCAGGATTGTTGGAAGTCTTTTGTGTCCCTGAGACTTCAGATAACAGGAGGTAAGCCAGCAAGCCCATGGAGTCACTCTGGGTCCAAGTGATGCAGGTCCAGTCCTTCTCACCCAGGCAGGGGGACAGCAGGCAGCTGAACAGCTCAGCAAGGCAAGAGTCCAGCAATGCAGGGATCCAGCAAAGTAGCAGTCCTTTAAGCAGCTCTGCAGTCCTTCTTGGCACAGCTTCACAGGTACAGAAGTGTACTGGAGTACTGGCGTCATGGGTCCAGAACCTATACCCAGTTGTGCCTTTGAAGTGTACAGAGGTCACCCTTTCCTGTCCTGGCTCCAGATTTACTACTGGGGATAATTAGCCTTTTGTCTATGTGTAGGCATGTTCTATTCAGGTATAAGTGTGAGAATGGGCCCAGCCCTTCCCTCCCATCCTACCAGAAGATAAATGCAGTCACACCCTGGTTCCCTTAGTGCGTCACTGTCTAGAGGGTATACACAAAACCCAGCTGTTACACAGCCCAGACTGACCAGAGGCGGGCAGAAGGCACAAGATAGCTATAGACAGTAAATGCCAACTCTCTAAAAGTGGCATTTGCTAAACTGCAATTTAAAATTCAACTTCACCATAGGTTGGGATTTTAAATTGTGAGTCCAGTGACACCAGACTCCACAAACTTATCTCTCACAGATTGTGAATTACACTTAATAACATGTGATACGGTAATCCATGGGCATTAGCCTATGGGAGAGATAGGCCTTGCAGTACTAAAAAACAACTTGGGCAGTTTTTCACTACCAGGACATGGAAAACTTAAAAGTATGTGTCCTACCTTTTGAATACATTGCACTCTGCCCTCTGGGTTGGTGAGGGACTGCCTTAGGGGTGACTTGTATGTATTAAAAAAGAGGGAAGGATTAGGCCTGGCAAGTGGTTTATTTTACCAGGTCGAGTTGGCAGTGTAAACTGCACCTAGCTTTGTAGTGGCAGGGCCTGGGTCATGGTTAGAGGGCTACTCGAGTGGATGGCAGAATGAGTGCTGTAGGTCTACTAGTAGCAATTAATTTAAAGGCCCTGGGTACTTCTAGTGCACTTTACTCGGGACTTATAAGTAAATTAAATATGCTAATTGGGGTTAGGCTAATGTTACTATGTTTAGGGGAGAGAACACAAGCAGACTAGCACTGGACTCTAGATAGTAATTGCACTGTTAGTTTAAACAATTACAAAAGTCTTCAAAATGTTTGCATCATCAACAAAAAGTATAGATTAGCTAAAACATGCAATAAAATACATTTTTTATTTTCCCTATTAGTCTAGATCGTGAGTAAGCACAAAAACTGCCATAGGCCATGTGAATTGCATCAGTACCAAATACTCACATAAAAATAGCTCAACGAGGTAAAGCTGACGTGCTACACACACTACCTCAAAATACCAACAGCCAGCATCGATCCCCAAAATAAAGAAACTACCATAGGCAGTATAAATGACATCACTGGGGGTTGGTTATATCACGATAATTCAAGAGAGTAATGTGACAATGCATTTACAACTCTACATTTCTTTTCTTTTATGGCAAGGTTATAGAGTAATAATTCTCTGCAGTTTTCAGACTAGTATGTTAGCTAGAGCACCCCACTATTTTCTCGTCTCAGCATCACCAGCCGGTGGTTGAATTATAGCTAGTGACTAACAGTCTGCATAGTTCTGCAGCATAATGAGGTGATCTTATAGTTAGTCACTTACTGTGGTCTCCGTTAATCTGCTTGCATACTGCATGAATCTCATGAATCTAGCTGCAAGCTGGGATGATTGCGTCGATAAATAGGCCATAATTGCTTCCCAGCATCATCTTATCTGCAACTGTAGGAAAATCGAATGTGGCCAGTAACGTCTCTAGGCCAGAAATGGCTCACAAACGCAGATAATATTCATTAATGACTCGGATGTCGCCCAGAAAGTCTACAGGCCCAGCCAGTAGTGCTAGTTATGCAACCATAATGATACTCTATAAGAAAACGCATACCACTCGTCAGTCGTAATAACTGTTTTTTCCATACAGAGTTTCAACAGATAATCCAAAAAACTCCTAATGCTACCCGCACTATATTGGAGCGGAACAGTGCTTACAAAGGCAAGTTTAACAGCTTTGATATTGAGATCTTTTGATATTAACTTTGCCTATTTCATCAGGATTCTGCCTAGTGTTTTAGGTGGAAGAGCACTTAACCCAGAGATCCAGTGCCTTCATAGTTTCAATTGAAGCTCTCAAATATTTGTCACTTAAGCTTATCATCTGAAAAACTTTGCCAGATTTGTATATTTCAGTGTACCGCTAGTTGCGTTCTTCGCTTTTAATCCATATGCCAAAAAGTGTGCTTTTAGCATCAGTTTGTTTCGGCAAGTTAAATTCTAATTGTAGACAAGACGCTGGTAATGAGTTTGGCAGGGTGAATACTGAACATTGACATTTATTTTGTGTCTGGGTCAGCCAAGTCTCAAGGCGGTCTCTAAAAGTCAATACTCAAAACATCAAGGACAACATAAGCTTGCTGTTAATGACCTTGCAGGTCGCTGACAAGTTGGGGCCATTCATTTTTTGCAGCAGCTTGCAAAACATCGGTCAACGCTGAGCAGGTACATTTCTGTGATGTTAGGTGATCCGAACAGCTAGCCCGTTGGTTGAGACACACGCCCAGATACTTAATTGTTCTTACTGTTCAGTTTCTTTTAGGCTTATTACTAAGATCTTACTTTTGGCACTGTTCATTTGAATATTATTCATCTTACTATAAATGTCCAGAGCACTTGGTGAATCTGCACATGGTCAAAAATAATGGCATCATCGGCATACTGATAAAGTTGAATTTTTAGGCCTGCCAATCTTAGTGGAAACGCCTGTGCTCCTGCTAAGTATTCATTAATGTCGACTAGGTACAGGTTGAGGAGTAAGGAACAATGATGCAGGCCTGCTTCACCCCTCTTGATGTTTCAATTTTATCCGTCATAACCCAGTTGGAGGTAATTCGTATCCACAGTAGTGAAGTGCACAGAGTCCTAACACCAGCAAAAACAAAGTCGGAGAAGTAGAGGGAGATGGGCAGAAAGTGGGGAAAGACCACCCTAGGGCTGTCAGGTCTAACAACCATTACTTCTGCCAAATGTTTCGGGGAATTGGGGGGCATTCCTGTAATATTTCCCTTTTTACGTTTTTTCCCTGACAGAGTGGTTCTTAGACCAGACTTTTCTTTCATTCCCAAGGTGGTTTCTTCCTTCTTCTTCAGTCAGGAAGTTGTTACCAGTTTTTCTTTCTGAGCTAGAGGGAGTTCCCTCTACACTTGATGTGAGCCACACATTGTCTATTTGTCTAGGACCCAGGATTTCCAGAAATGTTTCCTATGGCTCAGCTAATCAGGGTTCCAAAGTCTCCTCCCAGACCATTGGCAGATGGGTTCACCAGGCGATCACTTGGGCGTTTAAATCAGCTGGGGAAATTTCTCACATCCAGGAACACTCTACTAGGGCAGTGGCAGCCTCATGGGCAGAAGCAAGTAGAGCCTCCATTCATTAGATCTGTTGCGCTGCTACATGGTCATCCCAGCAGATGTTTGTTAGACTTTATCATCCACAAATGCCTGATTCTGTGGGTTCTTTTAGTGCTGCTGTTTTAAAAACAGCAATGATGTAAATGTTCTCATTAAAAATATTTGCATCCATAAGTGTGTTGATGGTGTTCTTGCTTGGTATATCCTCCAAAGAAGGACTGGGACTAGGAGGATAGAGGAGAGGGGGTAATGACCCTATCACTTACCGGTATTCTTTATTAGCTGTAAGCAATAGGACCATTAGTAGAGCTGCTTAAACTAGTCTTGGAAGAGCAGAATGATATTGCTCCAGGTCAGGATTCTCAAGAATGAATCGTGTTTCTGATGAAGGCCCCACTACTGCTGTAGTTGGGAGGGAAAGCTTAGTTCTACCAGTGGCTACAATTTCCAGTAATGGGCTTTTTATTTAACAACTTAAATCATTCCTGGGAACTGTAGCTTTGATCCACTTTAAGTGAGGAAAAGACCTGAAAACAATGTTTTAAAAAAGCTCCTGGCTTGAATTTGTTGTCACTAATTGCGTGGAACATCTGGTAATGCGGCTACTGGGCTCCAGGTGGGACAGCCCTGCCTTGAATGACATAGTAATTTCCTGTGGAGACATTATGGGCAAAAACCCATAGGATTTAACATGTGGTGACATATTATGCTGATCAGTAATTTTGAACCCTAAAAAACAAATCTGCCTCTTTTTAGTTAGTGTTGATCTGTATGGAATGGATTTTTTACTGTACCTAGATGTTTTATAGGCAAACAGTAATAGAAGTTTAGGATGGGGCATTGTGCTGTAGGGCAGTAATGGGAGCTAAAAGTTGGGGATGTAAGAGTGGCAAGGGAAAGTGAACGATAATGGGATGTACACATTTGGCATTGGTTGGGGGAACATTAATTCAGAGATGTGCTTCGGGCGTGGTCTGCGGGACAGTAATGGAGAGCATACATCAGGATATTGGAGGGAGATGGGAATGCATGCTAGGGGTAACAGAACATGTAATGAAAGAGTTTGGATTATATTGGACAATAATGGAGAGCATACATCAGGATATTGGAGGGAGGTGGTAATGGGAATGCATGTTAGGGGGTAACAGAACATGTAATGAGAGTCTCTGGATTATATTGGACAGTAATGGGAAATGGATACGGGGAGGCAGACATGGAAGGGGTGTAAGGATCTGTTGAAGGGCATTAATGAGATGCCTAAGGGGGCATGGAGAAGAGGGCAGGCATTGATGTACACCTGGGGGCTTGCGGGGCAGAGTATTGAAAGGCACGCAGAGTAGTACTCGGAGGGTGAGCGTAATGGGAGGATGGCGGTACACAAAGGGAATGTAACAGTAAGAGCTGGTGCGCGTGCCCCTTGGAGCAGGGAGAGGCACACAGTGAGATCAGAGATGCTAAGACTGAGTGAAGAGTGCACAAGAGGGCATAGGAAGGCCACCCGTAAAGCGATGTGGAGATTGGCAGAGACGTAGGTCTGCAGTAGTAGTCACAGGAGATGCACAGAGGGCATGATGTCTGGTACACTTGTGAGATTTTCATAGTCCCATCGTGATGTTAAAGGGAAGTGAACCTGAGTGATGGAGAAGTGCATCAAAGGGAGGGGCACAAAGATACTTGGAAAGGGTAGAATAATGGGAGCTGGACACGGGTCAGTAGGAGATAAACACAAGATTGTGGGGGTGATTCTGAGCTTGGCGGGCGGCGGTAGCCGCCCGCCAAGCGGGAACCGCCAGAAGACCGTACCGCGGTCAAAAGACCGCAGCGGTCATTCTGGGTTTCCCACTGGGCTGGTGGGCGCCCGCCGAAAGTCCGCCCGCCAGCCCAGCGGGAAACACCCTTCCCACGAGGACGCTGGCTCAGAATTGAGCCGGCGGAGTGGGAAGGTGCGACGGGTGCAGTTGCACCCGTCGCGAATTTCAGTGTCTGCTAGGAAGACACTGAAATTCTTTTTGGGGCCCTCTTACGGGGGCCCCTGCAGTGCCCATGCCATTGGCATGGGCACTGCAGGGGCCCCCAGGGGCCCCGCGGCACCCCCTACCGCCATCCTGTTCCCAGCGGGAGAACCGCCAGGAACAGGATGGCGGTAGGGGGTTTCAGAATCCCCATGGCGGCGGAGCGCGCTCCGCCGCCATGGAGGATTCTGAAGGGCAGCGGAAAGTCGGCGGGACACCGCCGACTTTCTGTTTCTGCCCGCGGCTGAACCGCTGCGGTCAGAATGCCCAGCGGTGCACCGCCAGCCTGTTGGCGGTGCTACCGCGGTCGTTCGCCCTGGCGGTTTTTACCGCCAGGGTTAGAATGACCCCCTGTGTGTCGGGGACCTAAATACTGTGCCCTAAAATGTTGTCTTTTGAGTGTAAATTTTATTTTAGTCACTTCAATTGGCGTGATTTTTATAAATGATATTTAGGACGGGATTTTAATGCCCGAAGATACGCAGTATTCTGGGACACCACCATACATGAGGAGGGGGAGTAGACGCAGTGACACACTGTAAAGGGGGAGCAGCATTGGGCGGTACATGTGGGTGCATGAGAATGGCCGCAGTAATTGAAGATGAGTAGGATGGACCAGGGCAGCGAGGTACACATGTGGCATGTTGTGTGGCATTCATTGACCTGCACGCAGAGGTGGTTGGGGGCAGAATAGGAAGTACACATTGAGGGCATTAAAAGGTGCCCCCAAAGAGGAGCCTAATCTTGTGGACCCATCTAGATCCTGGGTTAGAGGAAGTAAAAACACCTTTGGGGGGGTGCAGGGAGGCCCAAGCAGATGAACATAGATCTTTCGTTTTTTCTCTTCCAGGTAAGGTGCAGATTGACTGGCCACGAGCTGCCTTGCCGGTTGCCCGAACTACAGATATACACCAGCGGAAAGAAGTATCTGCGATTAATTAAGACTACAAAAACATTTGATTATTGCGAGTTTGAGCCTCATGTTGTGCCAAGTACTAAAAATCCGTACGTGTCTTCCAAGGTGCTCGGCAGCTGCTAATTGTACAATAAACCATTGATGTGTTTTTAATTGATTCCCAGCGCTCACAGGGCTAGCAGAAAGGTGCATCTGTGCAAAGATTGACTTGTCTCTCCTACTGTCCCAGCTGATTACATTCGGCCTGATATGACCACACCAGCGAGAGTTCAGCTGTACATATTCTTTCCCTTTAAGCTGTACTGAAGTTTGCTTTCTTGCCGTTGTCAGGGACCTTGCCTGTTTGGCTTGACAGCTCCTCCAACACACTAAAATCTTCATGTCCCAGTAACTAATGGGCCTTGTCTTGTGTTAAATTCCAGCAGGTATGACCTTCTGAGATTTAATGTGGGTGTCGACTTTTAGCACCTAGTAATTACCAGATACAGTAAAGTTTTTCACAACTCATTATTTCGACCCTTGCACACTCGGGCGTTGAAATTATCAGGACCAGTTGTAAGGCGAGAACCACTGTATATGGTAGCTTTATAGGTGGCACATTTCCACCAAATATATAGATATATAGTTAGATAAGTATAGATTGCCCCTGATGAAGGGTTATTGCTGATGTTGAACGTTTAGACTACAGTGGGCCTATATTACATCAGACTAGTGAGGTCTCATAGATCCACCCCAGCATCTCGTCTTGCTATTCCATATTCCTCTTGTTGGAGAATCTGCAGTAGATCTCCAGAGGGCCAGAGCTATCTTTGCCACAGGACCCTAGAACTGTAGAATAGTCTTTGGACATTAGTTGATACCTGACTGCTAGCAACCTCTCATGCCAGTTGTTGTATCCCATATTTTCCCCTATCAGGCACCAGCTGTTCTGCAAGTTAACTCTGCGTCACATAAACAAAGTACCTGAGCATGTGCTGCGTCATGTACAGGGAAGGCGGTACCAGCGAGCATTGAAGAGATGTGAGTACATCCTGCCGTCCACCTGAATGTTACTTTCCAGGCAGAAGTTTCATGTAGTCTATTTGTTATTGCCCTAATGGCTTTCAGGGATTGAGCTGGTGAATTCTACAGGTGTTTTATGTTGTAATATTTGTATATAGTGCAGTAGTCCCAGTTTTCCACATCCATCCGCTCTATTAAGTGTTGAAAGACAACTGCACAACTGTGTTCTAGGTCTGTACTCCTACATCCTGAAGTGCTTGGCAGCACAGATTTAGAACATGGCTATACAGTGGCTAAGATGGCACACTCGCTTGCATTGCTGGGGTTGGGTTAACAGGGCTATTTGGGAGTTCCTCTGGGTAGTTTTTGGTTTACTTCTATACTTCCTAAATTGTTCACAAAATGAGATCCTGAGCCCCGTGAAAAATGGTATTGGACTTCCTAGGTAGCAGGCTTCCACCATCTGCTGCATACAATGTTTGAGTAAATTCATTGGGATTCCCCAGTAGTTGGTGGTGTTATATTGTGATCTGGAAGCCACAGCAGCCCTAACAATTAAATATTTGTCCATATGTATGGGGCTGAAGGGTGGTGAGGGGGTTCTGCTAGCTGAATTGGTAGGTTGGGTATTTGAGCAATCTATCATTGTCAGATGCTCCATCAGCTTGTCATGGTCACATGCCAGCCCCTTTGGTCTATAATCATGGATAGAAGCCTTTTTGGACCATTTTTATTTAACACCTGTTTATTGGCTCCTGTCAACTGTGACCAGCTTTCTCCTTTCAAGAGCAAGATCATATGATTGTTAGAGAGGAGACCAGTGAAAGGCTGAAAACACCATAGACCATTCAGCAATGGATTTCTACACCATTCCGTGTGACCGTCCGTCCTGTGGTAGAATTACAAACCTAGGGCAATAGTCAACCATACCAAAGCAGCCAGTGATCTTGTGACAAAGCTTCTCCTTCCTAATCTAGATGAGGAATGTCAGGCTGAAGGAGTGGAGTATGTCCCGCTCTGTCTGCTCCAGAAGAAAAAGCGTCCACCACGCGAGGAAGAGCCGTTCACTGGTAAAAAAGAGCAGAGCAAAAAGGGGGAAGTCTGGGAACCTGGCTCCAGTGAGGAAGAGGAGGATTCTGACGACAGCTTAAGTGACCTCTATCCAGGTGAGCTCAAGAAATGTTATTCTCTTTTCAGAGTAGTATCGCAGTCTTCCATTTATAAAGCAACAAGATCCTAAAATTAATCATACTGTGGTTTGGTAATATTAACCTTTTTGTGGCCAAGGTATTTCATAACCTGGATTAAGCATATATTGAAACATTTAAGTAAACACTCATTATATCTAAATTTGAACATTCTTGGTAAGCCAGTTGTCAATACAATACCATTTAAATCTGGCTAATACGAAAGGTTGCTTGAAAATTTATGATGAAGTGTTCACACAGTGAAGATTATTGACTCGGTGCAGGTCTGTAAATATGTACAAAAGAATTCTTTTTAAAGTCAACGTGTCTAGCCTGGATTTTACAATATGAGTAAACAGATGGTGCAAGAAGGCCTATTCTCACTGTTGAAGTCACGTGTGATAAGATTCTTCTGACTCCCATTCTCTATTCTCTGAACGCAGCACTTGTGTGCATTTATCAGGATAGGGATGATCTACCATGCCCAATTGTCTTTTTTTTTGTTTTTCAAAGCGACTACTATTTTGCATTGCCAATTTCATGTAAGTGGCCGTTTCTTGATGGAAAGTTTACGTAATTTGTGTTTTTTATTTTGAATGCCGTTGTTGATTTTGAAAACCTGATGCCGAAGCAGAGAACCGCCTCGCGGCCATCATCTCTAAATGCAGACACTGCTCTCACATAAGTCTTGTTCTTTCATGGCTGGCTGTAACAGTCTCACTGCTGGGTACAGACCACTGAACTCCTCACAGTGGGTCCTCTTGCTGGATTTTTTTTTTTTTTTTTTTTTTGGTGAGCTCCCTCCGTAAAATTCTGGGAAGTGCACTTTCGTGGTACACTGTCTCTTCCCCCTTTTAACATCAGTGTCACACCTGGTAACATCTTTTTCCATTATAGTACCAATTATGGGTCCAAATCAGTTCATGCGTGACTAGTTCTTCATTTTGCTCAGGTGTTTTTCACTTGGCAACTTGTGGTTTCCTCACTTTTGGACATATAATATAATATTATTTCACTTTTTATTACAGTAACTCCATCAACAAAGTTACAGTCTGCCTATTAAACACTTTTTTTTGTTGTTGCTATTTTTCAAGTGCTTTTATAAACCATTTTCTCCTGATGATGATGATATTACAAATTACCAAAAAGATTGAAACTTCAGTATTTCAACAGACTAGCTTATCTTGCACAGTCTAAGAAACTGTTTTGGGTATCTCTATTCTAGAAACATGACTGGACATTTTGACCTTAGGCTTTTGTTTTCCACATATATACAGACTTGCACTCTGTCCTTACCCTTCAATAAGGGAATGCTATGGCACTGAACCCTCCTTTCCTGTTAGATGAATCCAGAACTCTGTAATACATACTTTATAATGGCTAGCTTTGTTTATGATCTTCATTGCATTGGCAATTGATTACCAAGATTGTTTCAATTCAGATTAAACTAGTGCTAGTCACCCGGTCACACTAATACTCATGTTTGGAGTCCACAGTAATTTAGTTCCTTCAGTAATTGTTTGCACTCTTGCTTAAGTCGCATCCCAGTGATTTGTTTTGGGCAACTTGAAATAAAGCAGTTGGTTATCCTTTACACAATATTTGCACTCTGGCAATGACTGCACACTGACTTTCTTCCATGCCCTGGTTATGTTCCCAGCCGAGCTGTTCAGCGAGAGGGGAAAGAGTGCCTCGGTGAAAGGCAAAGCCCCCCCACAGCAGAGTGAGAGGGGGGCAACCGTGGACGCGGAGGAAGGAGACGGTGACACCAGCAGTGGACAGGATGCAGGGATGGACGTGGAAAGGCCTCCTGCCCCAAAGAGGCGTCAGGTGAGCAGCTGCAGCACTGAATAGCAGTGGCTGAGTTGGACTGTGGATCTTACATTGTGATATGGTGTTGGACTTTACTTTGTTAAATTGTAGAGCTGCCAAGTGAAAGTAGATGAGCACCGCACAGTGTGGAGGTCTAAGATATAGTTTTGCACTGTTGGCTACTCAGCCTGCTCAACAGAACATGTCTTTGGTGTAGATCCGATTCCAACTTCTCTCCGTTATAGCGCCCTTTTCAGTCAATTTGCCTTCTGACTGATTTTCTCTTTAAATAAATCGTTATACTGCTATAAAAGCTCAAGTAAAGTTCCTAATGTCAGGTGGACGTGAAACTAATGTGCTTTAAAGATTCCACTGGCACAGTTAGTTCTGCTTTAAAGCTACCTGTCAAACTAACGTGTTACTAGCTGTGGGCAAGTGATGGAGTCCGTCCTAAGCTTGGGATTCCTTTATGTGGCAAAATGTAATGCACTTGTTTGGAGAATTGAGAGCTCTCTCTCCTAGGTATCCAGCAATCTCATTCATTTTGTTAACACTAAACATACATTACAACTGTTAAACAGAGCAATGCCCCCTTCCGAGTTAAAAAAGAAAGGCAGTTTCTCATTAAGAGTTTGTGGCATTGCTACAGGGAGATGCTTTGTAAGCTGGGATGCAGTCTCTCCTATAGCCGTACAGATCTCCTGCTCTCTACACAACACTTGGGTCGTTTTGTTACTGCATGTAAATCTCGGATGTTTAATGTCTGCTGTGAGAATCCTTTTTTGTTTGTACTTGCTAAGCTTTAATTCATTACCCCTCAAGAAACCTGAAGAATGCCGAACAGCTGGAGGCAAAATGCTTGAATAGTCAATTGAGAAGGTTCCTGAAACAGTTCTGTATTAGTTGGTATACACCGGTGTGACACTCCTCTTTTTTAAGCTGACTCTAAATTTCTCTTTCCTTTTGCTCATCTTTGTTGCCCCTAGAAATGATTTCATCCAAAGTGTGCATGCTTATTAGTTCAGTAACTAAATAACTTCGGATTTCCTGTGGTCTCAAGTGTATTAGGTAGAAAGGCGTCTCTCTCCGCCAGTGTTTCTCTCTTGCCCCTACCCTTCCCCAATCCACTGCATAACCCCACACATCTATGCCCACTAAAGTAAGGTAGATGGATGTGTGTGTGTGTGTGTGTGTGTATGTATGTATGTATGTATATATATATATATATATATATATATATATACATACATACATACATACATACATACATACATACATACATATCTCTCTCTCCCTCACTCTCCGTGTCCTCTTTCTTTTGAGCGCGGGAAAGTGATGCTAGGTGACAGAAAATATTTGAGTGAGACATGGGTTGCAGGTGGCACACCCATGAAGCAGTCCACTAGCTAACAGGCTGTAAGAGTGGCAGAAGTCGGGAACCTGCCCAACACCTCTTCCAAGCCTTAAATGTCACTGTTGTCACCAGGAGGTGTGTGGTGAAGGCACCACACACCCTCCTAGTGATGACAGTATGAACTGTGCCGGCAGTGTTCTCCAGGAAGGAGCTCTGCAGGAGGTGGGCTTACCTTCTGGGCACCACACACCCTCCTAGTGATGACCGTATGAACTGTGCCAGCAGTGTTCTCCAGGAAGGAGCTGTGCGGGAGGTAGGGTGCCTAGAAGGTAAGCCCGTCACCCTCCTAGTGATGACCGTATGAACTGTGCCGGCAGTGTTCTCCAGGAAGGAGCTCTGCAGGAGGTGGGCTTACCTTCTGGGCACCCTGTCACCCTCCTACTGATGACCGTATGAACTGTGCCGGCAGTGTTCTCCAGGAAGGAGCTCTGCAGGAGGTGGGCTTACCTTCTGGGCACCCAGTCGCCCTCCTAGTGATGACCATATGAACTGTGCCGGCAGTGTTCTCCAGGAAGGAGCTCTGCGGGAGGTAGGGTGCCCAGAAGGTAAGCCCGTCACCCTCCTAGTGATGACCGTGTGAACTGTGCCGGCAGTGTTCTCCAGGAAGGAGCTCTGCGGGAGGTAGGGTGCCCAGAAGGTAAGCCCGTCACCCTCCTAGTGATGACAGTATGAACTGTGCCAGCAGTGTTCTCCAGGAAGGAGCTCTGCAGGAGGTGGGCTTACCTTCTGGGCACCCTGTCGCCCTTCTAGTGATGACAGTATGAACTGTGCCGGCAGTGTTCTCCAGGAAGGAGCTGTGCGGGAGGTAGGGTGCCTAGAAGGTAAGCCCGTCACCCTCCTAGTGATGACCGTATGAACTGTGCCGGCAGTGTTCTCCAGGAAGGAGCTCTGCAGGAGGTGGGCTTACCTTCTGGGCACCCTGTCGCCCTTCTAGTGATGACCGTATGAACTGTGCCGGCAGTGTTCTCCAGGAAGGAGCTCTGTGGGAGGTGGGCTTACCTTCTGGGCACCCTGTCACCCTCCTAGTGATGACAGTATGAACTGTGCCGGCAGTGTTCTCCAGGAAGGAGCTCTGCAGGAGGTGGGCTTACCTTCTGGGCACCCTGTCGCCCTTCTAGTGATGACAGTATGAACTGTGCTGGCAGTGTTCTCCAGGAAGGAGCTCTGCGGAGGTGGGCTTACCTTCTGGGCACCCTGTCGCCCTTCTAGTGATGACAGTATGAACTGTGCCGGCAGTGTTCTCCAGGGAGGAGCTCTGCGGGAGGTAGGGTGCCCAGAAGGTAAGCCTGTCACCCTCCTAGTGATGACAGTATGAACTGTGCCAGCAGTGTTCTCCAGGAAGGAGCTCTGCGGAGGTGGGCTTACCTTCTGGGCACCCTGTCACCCTCCTAGTGATGACCGTATGAACTGTGCCGGCAGTGTTCTCCAGGAAGGAGCTGTGCGGGAGGTAGGGTGCCCAGAAGGTAAGCCCGTCACCCTCCTAGTGATGACAGTATGAACTGTGCCGGCAGTGTTCTCCAGGAAGGAGCTCTGCGGGAGGTAGGGTGCCCAGAAGGTAAGCCCGTCACCCTCCTAGTGATGACAGTATGAACTGTGCCAGCAGTGTTCTCCAGGAAGGAGCTCTGTGGGAGGTGGACTTACCTTCTGGGCACCCTGTCACCCTCCTAGTGATGACAGTATGAACTGTGCCGGCAGTGTTCTCCAGGAAGGAGCTCTGCTGGAGGTGGGCTTACCTTCTGGGCACCCTGTCGCCCTCCTAGTGATGACCATATGAACTGTGCCGGCAGTGTTCTCCAGGGAGGAGCTCTGCGGGAGGTAGGGTGCCCAGAAGGTAAGCCCGTCACCCTCCTAGTGATGACCGTGTGAACTGTGCCGGCAGTGTTCTCCAGGAAGGAGCTGTGCGGGAGGTAGGGTGCCCAGAAGGTAAGCCCGTCACCCTCCTAGTGATGACAATATGAACTGTGCCGGCAGTGTTCTCCAGGGAGGAGCTCTGCGGGAGGTGGGCTTACCTTCTGGGCACCCTGTCACCCTCCTAGTGATGACAGTATGAACTGTGCCGGCAGTGTTCTCCAGGGAGGAGCTCTGCGGGAGGTGGGCTTACCTTCTGGGCAGGTGTGCCTCCGCTTCCTGCTCTCCTCCTGTCCTAGCAATCCTTGTACAGAATGCCCATATGCTGGTACTTCGAACCGTCTTGTCGGATGGCATATGACTTACTGAGGATTTGCGGACCCCCCTACTGGTAGGTATGCTAGTTGCTGGGGGAGGTTAGATAGCAGTTCTTTGTGGTGGGGGTTCTTTGCAAAGCACCACAGTACAATGAGATGCTGGAACTCCATAGTATAAAATAAGCAGAGACCTTGGATACCCTGCAGACTGCAAGACATGCCCCAGATTGTGGTGAAATGTGGTTTAAAATGAAGAGGAGAATTGATGCAGGAGGGTGTTGGGGTGAGCAGAGGTGTTGAAGTAGAGAATGGATTGTTGTGGTTGCATGAGGTTAAAGTGGGTGACATCAGCAAAGGAGAAACATACATTTTCGTAGTGTCTTTTAGGGCTTTTAGCCTCTTTTGATTCTGGCCACGTGGCCTTAAAGTCACAAATCAGCATGGCTGCATTGTATTGGAACTTTCATCTTAACATTTATATGAATCCACAGAGTAGTCAGCTGAATGTCTGAGACAGCCCTGCTTTGCTCTCTTGCAACATAACGCTTATCGTCCCAGGAGTTCTAGCGAGGGCCTTGCTGTGAGCACCGGTACCCGGGCAGCAGTCCTTGCCAGTGCTTGCAAGCCCACATTGATGCTGATGTGTGAACGAGTCTCCATGTTTTGCATCACCTATGTTATTGCTCGACTCTGCAGTCCGCGCGCCACCTGATGACATGTGTCCTCTCTTTACAGAAGCAGGCGGGGTCTTTGAAGAAGAAGTTCAAGAGTCACCACCGGAAGCCCAAGAGTTTCAGGCAAACTGTAAATGGGAAATAGACGTTGTACAGGTCCACTGACAGAGACGTTTAACTAAATTCTATAATAAAAGAAAGTGTTTTTGGTTACAAACCTCCTCTTCAGCATCATTGTGTGAAAGCAGATGTACTAAAATGCAAATTTGAAATAAAAAGATACGTATATAAGGTGGCACAACAATAGGGGGCAGGCATAGGGTCTGCAGGAGGAACATACTACGTTTTCATGTCCGTTTCCTGTGATCTGTGTGTGATGGGTCAGGAAATGGTTGATCTTTGTATTGTCACAGTACCAGAAGTGCCCAAGGAAAGATACAGTGCTCTAGAGCAGTGGTTACCAACCTTTTGACTTCTGTGGTCCTCCACTTTATCAGTACTGGAACCCGGGGACCTGCACTGAATCATTAGAATCTGGGGATCCCCCCTCCCCCCCAAATGAGTCATTACTGAAAGCTGGGGACCTAATCTTAATATCGTATTTTCTAAACCGTCACGGACCCCCTGAAGAGGCGTTGCGAACCGCATGGGTCCCCGGACCACAGGTTGGGAACCGCTGCTCTAGAGGCAAAATAAAATCTGTAAGCTGATCAAACTTAAAAGGACATCCGATCAACAAGCATACAGAGCCATCACCAATCCGAGCTATGCAGAGGTTGTTTTAAAGTGCTGTGTTTTTTAATGCTGCTTTAAAACTAAATGGCGTGGGTGGAAGGAAATTACTGTGGTGCAAGCCATTCACTGGTGGCTGTTATTCTGAAAGTCTGAAGAGCCTCTGCCCATGTTACTTGATACTGATGGAGTGTCTGGCAGGCATGCAAGCGCTCCTGATCATCCTAGAACATCACAGGTTTGCTGTCAAGAGATCTGAAACCTGCTGTGCTTGTACCTGCACATTTCCACCACACAGCCACAAGTTCCCAGAGCTCCTGTCTTAACTATTCATTAATACAAGTAATCAAATCTGTATATATGATGTGGATCAAAGAAAGGAGGCCAGACGAGAAACAGGTGTGTTGTAGAGAAGAAAAGTGAAATACGGATAAGGACCACCCTACTCGGCTTAGCGTGTAACTTTATAATTGCATAGGCTTTACCCTTTTCTCCCTAATTGTGGCAAGCTTAAGAAGAATTTCTCATAATCTTGCGAGGAAGCAGCAGAAAAACCTGACCGAGATAGGCCAGTGAGAAGCTTAGTAATAACTGCCAGTCTGATTGTTCAGGCGAGACCTCAAGTCAACACATTGTTGCAGGAATATGCGAAGATGTCAATGCATCAGATTTTCAAAACTTGTATAGAGGGTATGTCATTAGAAGACATTGCCCATTTTGCTTTTGCTATGGGAGTGAAAACCCTAAAGGATTGGAATACTGTTAGCTGAATAGCACTACGGGGTTTCCCTTCCAGGGAAGAGAGATTGTCCCCTGAAAAGCCCACTGAAATCTCGAAGCGTGTTTAAAGAGCAGTTCTCCCATGTATAGAAACGGAGCCTTCTAAACGTCAAGATTGTGACGAATTCCTTGTACAAAGGAGAAAAATGTCAGCAGGTACATCTGGATGGTCCACCCGATGACCTGGTTGTACGTTTTGAAACGTATATACAGTTATATGTATGTTTTGGTATTTCTAATTTACGCACCTTGCTGGGTAGCAACAGCACACGATACATAGAGCAAGCCCCAGTGGGGATACGTGGGTGGGAGGGAAGAGGGTGTGCTAATGGATTGGGTGAGAAGTCAATGTCTCTGAAATAGTAATCCTGGAAGGGGTTGGTCTTTAATCTCTTCCTGGTATGTAGGAGTGTTGGTGCTGTTCTGATGTCTATGGGGATGTTGTGCAAGATCCAGGGGTGGGAGGCTGATAATGCTTGTTTTTACTCTGTGTCGATGTTTGAGCTTCTTGTCTGCCCTTGCCGTCCTGATAATATTAGTTTGCTACCTAGATATATAGGGGTCATGGTTTAGGCAGTCGTGTAATTGATGCAACTGTGTTTGAAGATGATCCATGCATTGAAGGGGGAACAATAGTAGATCTTGTATCGCGTAAATGTGCGGTCAGACTTTTTTTTCAACCCCTTGATGAACCATGCTGCTACGTGAAATATGCTTTTCAAAGGACTAAGAGTGGTCTCTGGAATGCAGTTGAGCAGCACGTTGCCTCTTTCAAGATGGAAGAGGATTTAGACTTGAGCTGTCAATCCGAAGTCTTCTCTTGGGAGAAAAGTTTTCACCTTTTTTCAGGAGACCGAGCTGGTCCCAGGCTGTTTTCGTCTTCTAGGCAATGTCTTCTTCAAGTGAGAAATTTGAGTCCAGGATGAATCGGGGATTTGGGCAGTTCTGTCAGTTGTGGTGCAAGGCCTGTTAGGTTTAACTTGGATAGCAAAGAAGAAGAATTCGGTCTTCTTGGGCCTTAGCATCAAGTAGTTTGTTGACATCCAGGTTTGGATGTGTTCAAGGCATACTTTGAGTCTCTGTATGTTGTTGGTTAAGGTGATTTCTAGAGTTGGGTATCCTCAGCTTACTTATGTTGCTAGCTGCAAGGATGGCTCTGAAGGGTTCCGTATAAAAGTTGGAAATGTTGCATGACAGGATGAGCCCTGAGGGAATCCTCCGGTGCCGGGGGAGCCCGGGATCTGGTAGCTCCTATCTTATCCATGCTATAGTTTCTAAGGGTGCAAGAGGTTGACGTAATTCCAACAAATAAAAGCTTTTTTCCATAAAGTAAGCTTTACTTACTGGAACTTATATGACCAAACGGCATATGAGCCAGCAGTACTAGAAGAAGGTAATGGTTCCAAACTCGGCAGTGCTTGTCTACTGGGGAAGAGTTGTAGCAGCCGTCAACATAAGCCGCAACAGTGTCATTCAGGAACAGAAAAACATCAAATTCCAAAACTCCTGTAAACTTATTGCTGCTAAATATGTGTAGGAGGCTGGCCCGGCTTGTAGTGGGTACCAGAGGTACTTAAACCTTGTGCCAGGTCCAGTTATCCCTTATTAGTGTAGAAGAGGTGTTTCTAGCAGCTTAGGCTGATAGAAGGTAGCTATGGCAAAGCAGCTTAGGCTGAACTAGGAGACATGTAAAGCTCCTACTATACCACTGGTGTCATATGCACAATATCATAAGAAAACACAATACACAGAAGTACTAAAAATAAAGGTACTTTATTTTTATGACAATATGCCAAAAGTATCTCAGTGAGTACCCTCAGTATGAGGATAAGTTTTATATACACAAGATATATGTACACAAACCAAAATTATGCAGGTTATAGCAAGAAAAGTAATGCAAGCAGTGTAAAGTTACAATAGATTGCAATAGGAGCACATAGGTATAGGGGCAACACAAACCATATACTCCAAGTGGAATGCGAACCACGAATGGACCCCAAACCTATGTGAGCTTGTAGAGGGTTGCTGGGACTGTAAGAAAACAGTGAGGGTTGGAAAAATAGCCCACCCCAAGACCCTGAAAGGTAGATGTAAAGTGCACCTACTACCCCCAGAGAGCACAGAAGTCATGATAGGGGGATTCTGCAGGAAGAACAAACACCAGCAATGCAACAACAGTGGACTTCCGGACCTGAGTACCTGTAAAACAAGGGGACCAAGTCCACTAGTCGCGGCAATGTCGAGAGTGGGCAGGAGCCCAGGAAATTCCAGCTGAGGGTGCAAGGAAGCTGCCACCTGTTGGAAGAAGCTTGGAGTTCTGCAAGAACGAAGAGGACTAGGAACTTCCCCTTTGGAGGATGGATGTCCCACGTCGTGAAGAAGCTTGCAGAGGTGTTCCCACGCAGAAAGGGCGCAAACAGGCCTTGCTAGCTGCTAGGGTTTTTGGATGCTGCTGTGGCCCAGGAGGGACCAGGATGTCACCACTTGGATGAGGAGACAGAGGGGGCGCCCAGCAACGTAGGGAGCCCTCACAGAAGCAGGCAGCACCCGCAGAAGTACCTGAACAGGCACTTAGAAGAAAAGTGAACTGGAGTCCACCCGAAGTCACAAAACGGAGTCCCACGACGCCGGAGGACAACTCAGAAGGTTGTGCTCTGCAGGTTAGAGTGTCGGGACCCAGGCTTGGCTGTGCACGAAGGAAATCCTGGAAGAGTGCACAGGAGCCGGAGCAGCTGCAAATCATGCGGTACCCAGCAATGCTGTGTAGCGTGGGGAGGCAAGGACTTACCTCCACCAAACTTGGACTGAAGAGTCACTGGACTGTGGGAGTCACTTGGACAGAGTTGCTGAGTTCCAAGAACCACGCTCGTCGTGCTGAGAGGGGACCCAGAGGACCGGTGATGCAGTCTTTTGTTGCCTGCGGTTGCAGGGGGAAGATTCAGTCGACCCACAGGAGATTTCTTCAGAGCTCCTGGTGCAGAGAGGAGGCAGGCTACCCCCAGAGCATGCACCACATGGAAACAGTCGAGAAAGCCGGCAGGATGAAGCGATACAAGGTTGCTAGTAGTCGTCTTGCTACTTTGTTGCGGTTTTGCAGGCGTCCTGAGCAGTCAGCGGTTGATCCTTTGGTAGAAGGTGACGAGGGAGATGCAGAGGAACTCTGGTGAGCTCTTGCATTCGTTATCTGAAGAATTCCCCAAAGCAGAGACCCTAAATAGCTAGAAAAGGAGGTTTGGCTACCTAGGAAGGAGGATTGGCTACCAAAAGAGGTAAGAGCCTATCAGAAGGAGCCTCTGACGTCGCCTGCTGGCACTGACCACTCAGAGCAGTCCAGTGTGCCACAGACACCTCTGTTTCCAAGATGGCAGAGGTCTGGGACACACTGGAGGAGCTCTGGGCACCTCCCCTGGGAGGTGCAGGTCAGGGGAGTGGTCCCTCCCCTTTCCTTGGTCCAGTTTCGCGCCAGAGCAGGGCTGGGGGATCCCTGAACCGGTGTAGACTGGCTTATGCAGAGGTGGGCACCATCTGTGCCCATCAAAGCATTTCCAGAGGCTGGGGGAGGCTACTCCTCCCTAGCCCTGACCTCTTTTTCCAAAGGGAGAGGGTTTAACACCCTCTCTCTGAGGAAGTCCTTTGTTCTGCCTTCCTGAGCCAAGCCTGGCTGGACCCCAGGAGGGCAGAAACCTGTCTGAGGGGTTGGCAGCAGCTGCAGTGAAACCCCGGGAAAGGTAGTTTGGCAGTACCCAGGTCTGTGCTAGAGACTCAGGGGATCATGGAATTGTCTCCCCAACGCCAGAATGGCATTGGGGTGACAATTCCATGATCTTAGACATGTTACATGGCCATGTTCGGAGTTACCATTGTGACGCTATACATAGGTAGTGACCTATGTATAGTGCACGTGTGAAATGGTGTCCCCCGCACTTACAAAGTCCAGGGAATTTGCCCTGAACGATGTGGGGGCACCTTGGCTAGTGCCAGGGTGCCCACACACTAAGTAACTTAGCACCCAACCTTCACCAGGTGAAGGTTAGACATATAGGTGACTTATAAGTTACTTATGTGTAGTGTAAAATGGCTGTGAAATAATGTGGGCATTATGTCACTCAGGCTGCACTGGCAGGCCTGTGTAAGAATTGTCAGAGCTCCCTATGGGTGGCAAAAGAAATGCTGCAGCCCACAGGGATCTCCTGGAACTCCAATACCCTGGGTACCTCAGTACCATATACTAGGGAATTATATGGGTGTACCAGTATTCCAATGTAAATTGGTAAATGTAGTCACTAGCCTGTTAGTGACAAATTTGGGAAGCAGAGAGAGCATAACCACTGAGGTTCTGGTTAGCAGAGCCTCGGTGAGACAGTTGGGCATCACACAGGGAGCACATACAGGGCACATACTTATGAGCACTGGGGCCCTGCCTGGCAGGGTCCCAGTGACACATAGACTAAAACAACATATATACAGTGAAATATGGGGGTAACATGCCAGGCAAGATGGTACCTTCCTATACAAACCCCCCTCCCCCCCAAATGAAGGACAATAAGACTAGCCATGACCTGATGAGTCTTCATTGTCTAAGTGGAAATATCTGGAAAGTCCATCTGCATTGGAGTGGGTACTCCCAGGTCTATGTTCCACTGTATAGTCCATTCCCTGTAGAGATATGGACCACCTCAACAATTTAGGATTTTCACCTTTCATTTGTTTTAGCCAAAGTAGAGGTTTGTGGTCTGTCTGAACAAAGAAGTGAGTGCCAAACAGGTATGGCCTCAACTTCTTCAGTGCCCAGACCACAGCAAAGGCCTCCCTCTCTATGGCAGACCAACGCTTTTCTCTAGGGGTCAACCTTCTGCTGATAAAAGCAACTGGTTTATCCTGGCCCTCAGAATTCAGTTGTGATAAGACTGCCCCTACCCCTAATTCAGATGCATAAGTTTGAACAATGAATTTCTTGGAGTAACGTGCTATTTAGGACAGGTGCAGTGCACATGGCATGTTTGAGCTCCTCAAAAGCTTTCTGACAGCTGGCTGTCCACAATACCTTCTTAGGCATTTTTTTACTGGTGAGATCATTAAGTGGGGCTTCAATGGAGCCATCGTTTTTAATGTATCTCCTGTAATACCCAGTGAGGCCTAAGAAGGCTCTCACCTGGATCTGTGTTGTAGGTGGAACCCAATTCATGATTGGCTGGATTTTCCCCTGAAGTGGTGCAATCTGTTCTCCACCTACCAGGTGTCCCAGATAAACCACCTTTCCCTGCCCTATCTGGCACTTTGAGGCCTTGATAGTGAGGCCTGCAAAACTTTCCAAAGGTGGACCAGGTGCTCATCCCAGGTGGAGCTAAAGACAGCTATATCATCTACATATGTTGCACTAAAAACCTACAACCCTTGCAGGACTGTGTTCACCAACCTCTGAAAAGTGGCAGGTGCATTTTTCAAACCAAAGGGCATCACTGTAAATTGGTAGTGCCCTCCTAAAGTTGAAAATGCAGTTTTAGGTTTAGCATCCTCAGCCAATTTGATCTGCCAATACCCTGCAGTCAAATCAAAGGTGTTAGATACTTGGCAGATGCCAGTGTATCTGTGAGCTCATCCGCCCTGTGTATAGGGTGAGCATCAGTTTTTGTTACCTGATTGAGACCTCTGTAGTCTACACAAAACCTCATCTCCCTTTTTCCATCTTTTGAGTGAGGCTTTGGCACTAGCACCACAGGACTCCCCCATGGGCTTTCAGAAGGTTCAACCACTCCTAGATCAAGCATTTTCTGCACCTCTTGTTTTATGCAGTCCCTGACATGGTCAGGCTGCCTACAGATTTTACTTTTGACAGGCAGGCTGTCTCCAGTATCAATTGTGTGTTCACACCAAGATGTGGTGCCTGGCACAGTTAAAAAGAGTTCGGAAAATTGTCCAAGGAGGTTTATGCAGTTGTCTGTCTGTTCTGCAGTCAGACAATCTGCTAAAACTACTCCCTCCACTAAAGCATCCTCTTCAGTGGAGGAGAAGAGATCAGGGAGAGGGTCACTCTCTTCTTCCTGTCCTTCATCTGTTGCCATGAGCAGGGTGAGATCAGCCCTGTCGTAGGGTTTTAGGCGGTTGACATGAATCACCCTAAGGGGACTCCTGGCAGTGCCCAGGTGTACCAGATAGGTAACCTCACCCTTTTTCTCAACAATTAGATGGGGTCTACTCCATTTGTTCTGGAGTGCTCTTGGGGCCACAGGCTCCAATACCCACACCTTCTGTCCTGGTTGGTACTGAATCAGAACAGCCTTCTGGTCATGCCATTGCTTCTGGAGCTCTTGGCTGGCCTGAAGGTTTTTACTGGCCTTTTTCATGTACTCGGCCATTCTGGATCTTAGGCCAAGTACATAGTCCACTATGTCCTGTTTGGGAGCTTTTAAAGGTTGTTCCCAACCCTCCTTCACAAGTGTTAGTGGACCACTTAGAGGATGCCCAAAGAGGAGTTCAAAGGGGCTGAAGCCCACTCCTTTCTGGGGTACCTCCCTGTAAGCAAAAAGGAGGCAAGGTAACAGGACATCCCATCTCCTCCTGAGTTTTTCAGGGAGTCCCATTATCATTCCTTGGAGAGTTTTATTAAACCTCTCTACCAGTCCATTAGTCTGTGGATGATAAGGTGTGGTGAATTTGTATGTTACACCACATTCCTTCCACATAGCTTTTAAGTATGCAGACATAAAGTTGCTACCCTTGTCTGATACAACCTCTTTTGGGAATCCCACCCTGGAAAAGATTCCCAGGAGGGTTTTCGCCACTGCAGGTGCTGCAGTGGTCCTTATAGGAATTGCTTCAGGGTATCTGGTGGCATGGTCCACAACCACCAAGATAAACCTATTGCCTGAAGCAGTAGGAGGGTCAAGGGGGCCAACTATGTCAACCCCTACCCTTTCAAAGGGGACCCCAACCACAGGTAATGGAATAAGGGGAGCCTTTGGTGTGCCACCAGTTTTGCCACTGGCTTGGCAGGTCACACAAGACTTGCACAAGTCTTTAGTGTCCTCTGACATCCTAGGCCAGTGAAACAGGGGGACAAGCTTTTCCCATGTTTTGATCTGGCCCAAATGCCCAGCAAAAGGAATGTCATGTGCCAGAGGTAGGAGGAAAACTCTGTACTGCAGGGGAATGACCAATCTCCTGGCTGCTCCAGGTTTTGGGTCCCTTGCCTCTGTGTACAAGAGGTTGTCCTCCTAGTAAACTCTATGTGAGTCACTGACATCCCCATTTTGCTGTTTGACAGCTTGCTGTCTGAGACCCTCTAATGTGGGACAGGATTGCTGTGCCACACTCTGCTCTTCCCTGGCAGGCCCCCCTCCTCCCAAAAGCTCAGCAGTGTCTGCTGCCAGCTCATCTGGTGAAGGTTCTGCACAGGGAGGAAATTCCTCTTCCTCAGAAGGGGAATCATCTGTAGAGGGAGGGATAGTGGGCAGGGATTTACCCTTACTACCCCTAGCTTTTGGGAGCACTTGGTCCATTGTTCCAGGATCCAAGTTACCCTGTCCTTTTTGCTTTTTGGCCTGAGCCCTTGTCAAAGCAAAATTATGCCCAGCATTGCTGCATGAGCCTCCAACTCCACTTCTGCCCAAGCTGATGTCTCTAAATCATTCCCTAGTAGACAGACTACAGGTAAATCTGAGGCAACCACAACTTTCTTTGGACCAGTAACCCCACCCCCCTTCAGTTGAGATTCACAACAGCCATGGGGTGGCTAAGAGTGTTGTTATGAGCGTCTGTCACTTGGTACTGGTGGCCAAGTAGGTGGTGTTCAGGGTGTACCAGTTTCTCTATTACCAAGGTAACACTGGCACCTGTGTCCCTGTAGGCCTGAACCTCAACACCATTTATTTAGGGGAAGTTGCTTGTACTTATCCATATTAAGGGAACAAGCAACCAAGGTGGCCAAATCAATGGCACCTTCAGAGACTAACACAGCCTCTGTGGTCTCCATAACAAGACCAACCCCAACTACATTACCAAAAGTGAGCCCAGCTACTCCCTTGGATTGGCTATTAGTAGGTTTGCTCCCACCACCACTGCTATTACTAGGGGCACTAGAATTTGCAGTAGGGGTTGTGGTAGTGGTAGGTTTGGTGTTTTTCTTTGGACAACTGGCATCAGTTGTCAAATGGCCTTTGACTTTACACAAATAACACCAAGGCCTTTTAACTTGATTTGAAGAGGATTTGGACCCACCACCCCCACCAGAGGAGTTTTGTGGGCCTGATGAAGACTCAATTTTACTTTTGTCCCCACCCTTGTCAGAAGACTTACCATCCTTCTTCTCGCCATGCTTGTCACCCCCTGTATGAACTTTTCTGTTCACTCTTGTTCTGATCCATTTGCCTGCCTTATTTCCCAATTCTTGGGGAGAGGTCCGATCTGAGTCCACTAGATATTGGTGTAACAAGTCAGACACACTGCTATTCAGAATATGCTCTCTCAGAATAAGATTATACAGGCTTTCATAGTCAGAAACTTTACTGCCATGTAACCACCCCTCCAAGGCCTTCACTGAACAGTCAACAAAGTCTATCCAGTCTTGTGAGGACTCTTTTCTGGTGTCTCTGAACTTAATCCTGTATTGTTCAGTGGTTAAGCCAAATCCATCCAAGAGTGCATCCTTCAAAACTGCAAAATTGTTAGCATCACTTTCTCTAACAGTAAGGAGCCTATACCTACCCTTTCCATTGAAAGATAGCCACAATATAGCAGCCCACTGCCTTTGAGGGACCCCCTGTACCATACAGGCCCTCTCAAGTGCAGCAAACCCCTTGTTGATGTCATCCCCCTCCTTGTAAGGGGGGGGACTATCTTGTGCAGATTCCTGGAATCATGCTCTCTCACAGGATTGCTATCAGGAATACTGCTGCTGCCACCATGGGGTCCAAACCCCAATCTCTGTCTCTCCTTCCCCAGGTCTAAGGATTCCCTATCTAGAGCCAGCTGTTGCTGTTTAAGCTCCAGTCTGGTCACTTGCACTCTCAACGTTTTGAGTTCCCTTTCTAACATGTTGTCTTCAGGGTGGGTGGTTTGGGAATGCTTGGACACCGAAGATAAATTGGAAACAACAGAGGGAGATCTGTCCCTAACTGACTGGAATCTAATAACCTGGCCTCCAGGAATAAAAACACCCCTACTATGATGGGAGCTTCTATTACTACCAGCATTACTAGGTGGTCTGCTAATGGGCAGATTTGGAACAGAACCCTCCCCGCCTCCCTCAAGGAGATCCCCTGAGTCAGAATGGGAGCCATCTATTAACTTCTCATTTGAAGTGCCTGCTTGGGACTCCTCATTCACAATAAGCATGTTATATAGAAATTCTTTAGTGGGGTTCTTTCCTATCACTAAACCTCTATCTAAGCAGAGACTCCTTAGGCCCTTTTAATTCAAATTGTCATAAGTAGTATTGACCATTTTAAGAGCAGACTCTACATCAGACATGATAGAAGAAGGTTTAGAGGCAGTGAGAAGAAATAAAAAGTTTCAGAACTTTTAAAGAACAGAGAAAAAAAACTTTTTCTAACTTTTTAGAAACTTTTAGAAGCTTTAGAGTACTTTTCAGAACTTAGTAAAAAGTTTAAGAGGAGAAAAGCAAAACTTTTTGGTTAGGTGTACATACACTGAACTTGTTTTGTATATTATTCTCTTATGAAAAGTACACAATGAAAAAGTGGTAAGTAGTTACAAGTACTTATCCCACCGCTGCACAACCAATTAGGAGGCTGGCCTGGCTTGTAGTGGGTACCAGAGGTACTTACACCTTGTGCCAGGTCCAGTTATCCCTTATTAGTGTAGAAGAGGTGTTTCTAGCAGCTTAGGCTGATAGAAGGTAGCTATGGCAAAGCAGCTTAGGCTGAACTAGGAGACATGTAAAGCTCCTACTATACCACTGGTGTCATAGGCACAATATCATAAGAAAACACAATACACAGAAGTACTAAAAATAAAGGTACTTTATTTTTACGACAATATGCCAAAAGTATCTCAGTGAGTACCCTCAGTATGAGGATAAGTTTTATATACACAAGATATATGTACACAAACCAAAATTATGCAGGTTATAGCAAGAAAAGTAATGCAAGCAGTGTAAAGTTACAATAGATTGCAATAAAAGCACATAGGTATAGGGGCAACACAAACCATATACTCCAAAAGTGGAATGCGAACCACGAATGGACCCCAAACCTATGTGAGCTTGTAGAGGGTCGCTGGGACTGTAAGAAAACAGTGAGGGTTAGAAAAATAGCCCACCCCAAGACCCTGAAAGGTAGGTGTAAAGTGCACCTACTACCCCCAGAGAGCACAGAAGTCGTGATAGGGGGATTCTGCAGGAAGAACAAACACCAGCAATGCAACAACAGTGGACTTCTGGACCTGAGTACCTGTAAGACAAGGGGACCAAGTCCAATAGTCGCGACCATGTCGAGAGTGGGCAGGAGCCCAGGAAATGCCAGCTGAGGATGCAAGGAAGCTACCACCTGTTGGAAGAAGCTTGGAGTTCTGCAAGAACGAAGATGACTAGGAACTTCCCCTTTGGAGGATGGATGTCTCACGTCGTGAAAAAGCTTGCAGAGGTGTTCCCACGCAGAAAGACCGCAAACAAGCCTTGCTAGCTGGGTTTTTGGATGCTGCTGTGGCCCAGGAGGGACCAGGATGTCGCCACTTGGATGAGGAGACAGAGGGGGCGCCCAGCAACGTAGGGAGCCCTCACAGAAGCAGGCAGCACCCGCAGAAGTACCTGAACAGGCACTTGGAAGAGGAGTGAACCGGAGTCCACCCGAAGTCAGAAAAGGGAGTCCTACGATGCCGGAGGACAACTCAGAAGGTTGTGCACTGCAGGTTAGAGTGTCGGGGACCTATGCTTGGCTGTGCACGAAGGAAATCCTGGAAGAGTGCACAGGAGCCGGAGAAGCTGCAAATCACGCGGTACCCAGCAATGCAGTCTAGCGTGGGGAGGCAAGGACTTACCTCCACCAAACTTGGACTGAAGAGTCACTGGACTGTGGGAGTCACTTGGACAGAGTTGCTGAGTTCCAGGGACCACGCGCGTCGTGCTGAGAGGGGACCCAGAGGACCGGTGATGCAGTCTTTTGTTGCCTGCGGTTGCAGGGGGAAGATTCCGTCGACCCACAGGAGATTTCTTCAGAGCTCCTGGCGCAAGAAGGAGGCAGGCTACCGCCAGAGCATGTACCACCAGGAAACAGGCGAGAAAGCTGGCAGGATGAAGCGATACAAGGTTGCAGTAGTCGTCTTTGCTACTTTGTTGCGGTTTTGCAGGCGTCCTGAGCAGTCAGCGGTCGATCCTTTGGCAGAAGGTAAAGAGGGAGATGCAGAGGAACTCTGGTGAGCTCTTGCATTCGGTATCTGAAGAATTCCGCAAAGCGGAGACCCTAAATAGCCAGAAAAGGAGGTTTGGCTACCTAGGAAGGAGGATGGGCTAGTAAGAAAGGTAAGAGCCTATCAGAAGGAGTCTCTGACGTCACCTGATGGCACTAGCCACTCAGAGCAGTCCAGTGTGCCAGCAACACCTCTGTTTCCAAGATGGCAGAGGTCTGGGGCACACTGGAGGAGCTCTGGGCACCTCCCCTGGGAGGTGCAGTTCAGGGGAGTGGTCACTCCCCTTTCCTTTGTCCAGTTTCACGCCAGAGCAGGGCTGGGGGATCCCTGAACCGGTGTAGACTGGCTTATGCAGATATGGGCAGCATCTGTGCCCATCAAAGCATTTCCAGAGGCTGAGGGAGGCTACTCCTCCCCAGCCATCACACCTATTTCCAAAGGGAAAGGGTGTTACACCCTCTCTGAGGAAATCCTTTGTTCTGCCTTCCTAGGACAGGGCTGCCTGGACCCCAGGGGGGCAGAAACCTGTCTGAGGGGTTGGCAGCAGCAGCTGCAGTGGAGACCCCGGAAAGGCAGTTTGGCAGTACCCAGGTTCTGTGCTAGAGACCCGGGGGATCATGGAATTGTCTCCCCAATGCCAGGATGGCATTGGGGTGACAATTCCATGATCTTAGACATGTTACATGGCCATGTTCGGAGTTACCATTGTGACGCTATCCATAGGTAGTGACCTTTGTATAGCGCACACGTGTAATGGTGTCCCTGCACTCTCACAGTCCGGGGAATTTGCCCTGAACAATGTGGGGGCACCTTGGCTAGTGCCAGGGTGCCCACACACTAAGTAACTTTGCACCCAAACTTCACCAGGTGAAGGTTAGACATATAGGTGACTTATAAGTTACTTAAGTGCAGTGGTAAATGGCTGTGAAATAACGTGGACGTTATTTCACTCAGGCTGCACTGGCAGGCCTGTGTAAGAATTGTCAGATCTCCCTATGGGTGGCAAAAGAAATGCTGCAGCCCATAGGGATCTCCTGGAACCCCAATACCCTGGGTACCTCAGTACCATATACTAGGGAATTATAAGGGTGTTCCAGTATGCCAATGTGAATTGGTGAAATTGGTCACTAGCCTGTTTGTGACAATTTGGAAAGCAGAGAGAGCATAACCACTGAGGTTCTGGTTAGAGGAGCCTCGGTGAGACAGTTAGTCATCACACAGGGAACACATACATAAAGGCCACAAACTTATGAGCACTGGGGTCCTGGCTAGCAGGATCCCAGTGAGACAGTGAAAACACCCTGACATATACTCACAAACAGGCCAAAAGTGGGGGTAACAAAGCTAGAAAGAGGCTAGTTTCTCACAGTGACCACAAACCACTCACACAGATTTTGACTACCAAGGGATTTTACAGTCCTTCACCATGCTGGCAAGAGTGTCTGTGAAACTATTAGATTATAATTACGAGGTGCGATATATGCCTGGCCTGGAAAAAACCAAGATGGCAGATTTCTTGAGTTGGTTGCCACTACCTATGGAAAGTGTGCCTGGTGAGGATATAGAGAAATTTTGTGTTGCAGATATTAACAGTTGTGGTCAAGGCATTTTGCCTGAGGAATGGGTTTACGCTTAAGAAAAGAAACATTAGGTGACTTATGAAAATGTATTGGGAAGTAAGGCAGGAGTTACAAGTGGAGTATGGTAAAGTAATGTGGAATGGTGAAATTATCCCTCCAGAAGGTATGAGACATAAATTAATCTATTTATGCCATGACAGGCATTTATGCATTACTAAGACCAAGAGCAGATAGAAGGGATCGTACTGGTGGCCAGGAATGAATACAGCTATTGAGAAACATTATAGGAACCGTGCGATGTGTGAGAATTCTGGCAAGACACTGGTGACCCTTAGGCCATCATTATGTCCTATTAGCACCCCAAGCATGACATGGGAAAGGATTATTCTAAATGTTGCTGATCTACATTTGGAGGGAAGTGAGCACAAATACTTCCTAATGGTTATGGATCATTTTTCAAAAAGACCTGAAGTAGAGATTGTTGACCGCATGGATTCCAGATCTATTGTACAGTTTCTGGATAAGATATTTTTGCAGGAAGGATTGCCAAGTGTATCATTACTGATAACGCACCCCAGTTTGTGTCAGAGGTGTTTGACAAGTTCATGAAGCAGAATGGCTTTACGCATGAAACCACCTCCATTTATCTACCAGCCGGGAATGGTGCTGTGGAAAGGTTTGAGTGGGTTATCAAAGGTGCTATTCAACTGGCAAAAAACCAATTTAAAATGGAAAGGTGAGTTATTCTGTACAATTTGGGCATTTCGGATTACCCTCTGTGCTGGACATAGTTCTTTTGAGCTTATGAGAGGAAGAACGCCATTTTTGAAAGATAACATTGGTTGGATGCCTAAAGCTAGAAGAGTTGAGTGGGAGCCAGAAGTTATAGGAGAGGATAGGTAATGGACAGGTCATGTACAGAGGCCATTACGATATCAAACAAGGCTGTAAAAATGTGCAGTTGGGTGTTGGTGGTGTTTTGAGAGCCAAAAGGTCAGGAGTTTTGAGGAGCGGGCAAAACAGGTTTTCAAGCGGCTCAGACTTCAAAGGATTTTTTTTGCAAATTTGCATTATTAAGTGATGCGAAGATGAGGCATTTTGGTTTGTTAGCCATGTGTAATAGGAGTGCGGCGAGCTTAAAACCCAGAGACATATTCCATCAGAGTGAGGAATCATTTAATAACAAAATCAACCGGATGATGAATGAGAATGGAGTTGAGTTGAATCCTGTGGGGTGGATACTGGTGTCAACCAGGGATTTGAACAACAAGAAAGTTCGGAGGCAGTGAACCAACATGCTCTATTTGAAGAAAGAGTGGGAAGGTTTGGTGGAATCCTGCACAAACCTTCTAAATTGAAAGATTATATTTGTGAGTAGTAGTTTATTAAATTGGATAATTGGATACAATATTATTTCTGTTGTTTTTGTTGCTTGGTTTTTTGGTGTGAGAAAAATTCATTATAGAATTTGTATGTATTAGTATTGTTATTGTGTTTAGTTAAGTCTTTCTTTTTTTTGTCTGTGTTCATATGGAGAAGCGGAGATGTGTGGAATTTATAGCATGAGTATTACTGTTTTATGCCGGGTAGGACACCGTACAGTGTTACCTATTGTATGTCACACGGAATCCTGTGTGAGGATCCCATGGCTGGAGAGGAGAGGAGAGGAGCGGAGGCGGTCGGCTTTTTTAGCGCTCCGCTGTTAGAGATTGTAGTACCAGGACTTATCCAATAAAGCCCTGAAAAATACATGGAGTGAAGACTCATCTTTACACCTACAAGCAAGCACTTCTTTTGAAATGTTTTAATTATTTTACAAAATATTTTGTTTCACTCACTTAGTACTCCTACCAGTTCTCATACTTCTCACTTTCCACTGCCTCTTAAGCACCTCTTCTCATATAATATATTTTAACATTATATGCAGCGTGATTGTCGTGAAATCTGAAGCTTACACCCCCCTTTCAATCTTACTGACCACGCTACGCCGCTGATCATTCTTTCACACAACGCAGCAAGGCCACTTGCTCTGCTACATGAAAGGAGAGAGCAGGAACCTGCCATGTCTATAAAGTCATTTTGACGCATTCCCAGGTTTAAAAGTATTGATAAATCTGGGAATGTGCCAAAATCCATGGGTGGATGCGTTTTAGTATCCCCGCTCCTCCCATGGAACGCCTTCCCAGGGCAGAGTCGCTCATGGCAGCAACCTTGCATTACTCCAGATCTGCCAAGCAACGCAGGGTACCTCTAGGATGGGCATTGCGCCGCGCCAACGACACCATGCGTGACGCAAGGGCAACGCAATACCGTGATAAATCTGCCCATAGTCTTTTCGCTGTAGCTAGGCTTCTCCAGTCCCGTGAAGGGAATGGGAGGCTCTGGAAGAGGCACTCCAGGGGAATGCACAGCTAAAACACGTGCTATTAAGATGTCTTTTGGAAAGGAGTGATCCTCTCTGGAAGACCAGTCAGAAGAGTTGGGCGTAGATGTTCCCTTCATCCGCAAAAAAGGGCTGAGTGAGCTGCCGGAAAGAAAAGCACTGCGGACACGTTGTAGTACTAATGTGGTGTACAAGCATGGCATAACTTGCATCTGCAGCTCTTAATAAAGGCAAAATTGATATAAATAAATGTAAAAAAATTGTAAGGGGGGGTGCAAGACCCAGCGGGTTCCTCTTCTGAGATATTAGGGTACGTTTTAATGATAGCGTCCTTATTAACAGAGCATGATATATGTTCGCATTGCTCCCTCCGTGTAATGTGTGTTTGAGCACCTTGAAATTAATGCGAGTCTATAAATCAAATTAATTTATAATAAGTGTACATGCTCGGGGTTTGCTAACACTCAGAGCATTTAAGAAATATGACCAAACGTCCTTCTGAAAGCACCCTAAATCCATCCTAAAGAAATGACCTGGGACAGCGGGTAGTTCCCGGGACAGAAAACAGACCTGATTCCCATTCGAGGATGCCAAGTATGACACTTAGGTTTGTCACCAACAGCACGGTGCATTCTGGGACTTGTAGTTTCAGGTTTGTGATTAACGATGGGCTCAAAAATCCTCCCATGCAGAGGTGTTTTGGGTGAACATGAGAGCTTAGCTGAAGGTGTCACATGGCATCGGGCATTTAACCGATGTAATCGATAGGTGACAAGTGGCCTCATGTCACCCGGACCCCGGCAAGCAATTGTTTTTAACCACCGCCACCTGTCATCCTGGGATTTTTTGCTAAGATTTTAAATCTAAAATGTGAAACTTAAAGTTCTACAATGTCAAACAAAGCTCACGGAGTATTGGGGACCTAGTGTGTGTGTGTGTGTGTGTGTGTGTGTGTGATCTATATATGTGTGTGTGTGAATGGAGAATATTAAATATACATCCGATTTCCTAATCTGGAATGTCTTCCTCTTTTATAGCACAGACTAATTAACTGGATGCAAACCTATCAAATGTTGTATTCAAATGCAAACTAGCAGCGCCACCTGTCGGTGCTTTCGAGAAACGCCGTGCTATCCCAATAAAAACTAACAGCTCAGCAGATAATCTAGCCCTTCCAGCCTCCCGGTCCGGCCGTCCGGCCTTGCCGGTAAACGCAGCACAGATTCAGCTAGTGGTTGCTTCAAGTCCCAGCTGGTTGGGTCCAGGGTCTGACCCCTGGTGTTTGCATCTCTGATGTTGCACCCCTAGCTCTGGCTGTCGCCTGAAAACAGTTGAATATATTAGGAACTCTGCAGTGCACTGCTACAAAACCGCTTCTCCCAGTGGCAAAAGCGACCCCCACAGTAACGTCTGGGCGAAAGGGGTGCGGATCTGTAGCAGCGCTTCCGGCGAGAGATTGAGTTTTGTCTAGTGGCAGTTCTGCCTCATCTAAGGTGGTGCAGGGGGTTAATATGCCTGCTGCAAACTTTCTAGGGCCGGCTTTAGCACTTGTGGTGCCCTGTGCGACAGTCTCTTTTGTCCGCGCCCCCCAACCCATGACCACCTTCTCGGATTCACTCACTACCACTCGGCAAACGTGCCACTCCATACCCCCCTTTCACATACATTCAAATGTTTTAAAGCGCTTGTGAAGGCTGGCATTACTAATCCACTCAGCTATCCACATAAAATATAGTTCTGTTCTTTGCAGCAGGCACATTAACCCTCTACTTAATGGCGGGTCAAAGCTGCAGCTAGACAAAACTCCCATCTCTCTCGCTAGCAGAAACATTAATCACAAGAGGTATCTTGACATTTTAACTGTTTCCTGAAGGCTGGACACAAGGAACTTTTCAGCAGGTGCTTTTAAATCGCAAGTTTTGAAAGTCATTGCTAAACACAGCGCCCCCCCTGAGGTCAGCGCCCCGCCATCCAGGTCGGCACCCGGTGTGGCCGCACCACCCTATAGCCGTCCCTGCATGTACCATGCCGATCACAGAAGTATATTTTATGTGCAAAGCTCAGCGGGATATAGTTTTTGTCACCGAGATGCTTTCCGTATTGAGCAGTTCATAAGTTACAATCGTAGTCTAGCACAGTGAGCTATGAACTGCCATCTAAGAGCTGCATGGAAACTTCATGGTACCCGTTAGAAAGTTACGTTTTTTCCCTAGTCTTTGATTAGCCTAATGTTGCTTAAAAGGGTTTGTTCGGGTAGAAATACATTTTTATTAGTAAATTCAACCTAAACCTCTGTGTTACGCTCCGAATCCTAAGTTTATGAATCCCCAGACCAAGAACTCTTAAAACAAAAAAAATGCCTACCAGTATGGATGACGTACACCTTGTAGGCCCCTTTGCCTCATGTAACATTTATTATAGGCTGATTTACACATGCATATGTGTGCATGCTGCAGCAACACACAACCAACATGTCATGCACGCCACGTCCACAAAAGCGGATATTGTTATTTTAATATCATTTTGCAAAAGAGCTAATTCATTCATTTAAAGTACTGAATAAAGAGCCACAAGTGCCTACATATTCAAAGAACCTGAGCAAGTGCACACTAATGGGAATCTACTTCTCAATGATAAGGACAATACCCAGATAAAAGTAAAGCAAACGCACAAAAGGAAACTTTCAGGTCTTTTAAAATGGGATCTCTGTTGTGGATCGATGAAGCGTAGAACAAAGTGCAAGCTGTGGCTGACCAAGTATGATGCAACTGTGGAATTAAAAGGCACCTCACTTCGGAGCATATTTATAATGCCATAGCGCCACCTTTCACCACATTAATGTAATTATTTTTTACGTTACAGAGGTCGAAATCCCCGTGCCTTATTTACAGGGTGGCACAATGCATGCATTGCGCCACTCTGTAACCCTTTGCGCTACATTATGCCTGCGCCAGGCATAATGCATGCAAGGGGGGGCGTACCCCCATTAGGGGAGCTGGAAAAATGGCATATTGCGCCATTTTGTACAGCACTTTTAACGCCAGCTCAAGAATGGGGCCCTGTGTACTCTGAAGGAGTAGCGCCAATATTTTGGTGCTACTCCTGCAGAGTACATCAACAGTGTCATGAAAAATGACGTTATTGCCCTCCTACCCTGCACCATGGTGCACCGTATTTTAAATACTGCGCACACATGGTGGCGGGAGGGGGGTGCTAAGGATTGCAGGGAAAGTGGCGCTGCACTCGGTACAACACCACTTTCCATAAATCTGCCCCTTAATGTTTGTAAAATGTTACATGTTAATAAAGCTTTATGCTCAGGAAGACCGTTCAAATAACAGTGCCATAAATTAGCAAACAGAAGATTTGGACTTGATGGTGGAAGTGCTCGCTAATGAGGGTGGGAAATATCAGCCTATCTCCTTCATTAAAGTAGGTGTCACCTGTGATATTTTTTGTAACGGATACACAATCATTGATGTGTATAAATTTCAAAAATTAGAAGTAGGACTGTGCCAAAAAATAAGTTACATAACACCAGATATATGCGATGGACTAAAAAATAGTGTTAGAACATTATTTTAACACAGTATATAGTTAAAGATGTACAAAAACGAAGGTGTTTGTCAGAGCCCATTCAGGGGCCACTAGGCCCTAACAAAGATGTTTGAAGCTGTTTGCCACTGGTGGCCTGGGGTCTGTCTTACTGTGGCTCTGCAAACTGGGTCAAGCACACACTTTCATAAAAGACGTTCCCTGTTTGTCAGTGCAAGTGGCAACCTGCCTGCACTTTAAAGTCAGAGATCCCCCTGCAGGCTGGTGCACTGAGTGGCTCCACGCTCCAGCAGGAGGATGTCTGGGGTAGGGGATACAAAGGAACCCCCTTTCCCACCTCCAGACACCTGTTGTGTCCCCGGGGCACTATGTATAATACAACCACAGCACGCATAATAATTTGTCATCCAGTCAAAGTTCTTATATTTTATACAGTAAAAATTACTTTCATCTTGAGTTTAGGCAAGGATTAGTGTATAGATGATTCTCTTTACAGATTTGTTGGAAAAGTCTTAGGGTGTGTGTCAGAGTCAACTGCAATCACTATGGTCTCTGGTCCATAGTGCAGAATAGACTCGGCTTTATACCTGCTGGTTTCTGTAGCAGTTTGAGTACCATAGCAGGACAAATAGGCTCTTAATCTCATAGCAGCAGCACCTCTCCTGTGCAGGACACCCCAGCACCCTTGCTCTGGATGATGGCTGAGGCGGTAAGCAGTGGTGCAGGTATGGCCTGCATCGCACGTCCTCTGTACTAGTGGCCACCTAGCCTGCCATGACAGGAGCCTCTGGGCTGAATCATTTGCAGTGGTGTCCTCTGGCAATTGCAGCCTTCCAGCCGATAGGGGCTTCTCATTTCAGTAGCAACAAGGCCTGCCTTCGCTGTGTCAGCAGCGCTACACCAGTCTGTGGGGTCACAACATTCTCCCGGAGGACAAGAGAAGTTGTTCAGGTACAGACTAGTCTTGGTGCAGCTCCCACGGGAAGCTGAGCAGTGCAGACATAGGCTTTCTGAGGGTTTCCAGGCAGCCCAAGCTGCTGCCACCTCCCAGAAAGGTTCCTGCCCCCCTGTTGCTTGAGCAGCTCAAGCCCAGGAAGGCAGAACAATGGATTTCCTTTAGGAAAGGGGTGTTACACCCTCTCCCTTTGGAAATAGGTGTAACAGGCTTGGGGTGGGGAGGGGGTAGCCGCCCTAAGCCAGTGGAAATGCTTTGGAGGGCACATTTGGTGCCCTCCTTGCATAAACCAGTCTACACCTGTTCAGGGACCCCCGGTCCCTGCTCTGGCATGAAACTCGACAAAGCAAAGGGGAGGGAACACTCCCCTGTCCATCACCACCCCACGGGTGGTGCTCATAGCTCTTCCAGAGGGTCCCTGGGTTTTGCCATCTTGGATTCAAGGTTGGCAGGGAACTCTGGGAGCATCTGAGTGGCCAGTGCCAGCAGGTGACATCAGAGCCCTCCCCTGATAGATGCTTACCTGGTTAGGTGACCAATCCCCCTTTCAGGGCTATTTAGGGTCTCTCCTTTGGGTGGTTCTTCGGATTCGGATTGCAAGACTCCAGCAGGAATCCTCTACACTCTCCACTTCTCACCAAAGAAACTGCATCTGGACCGTTCGGGACCCTAAAGCTGCAACAAAGAAGGAAGACGCCTTCTGCAACATTGTATCTTCGGTTCCTGCCAGCAACTGCAACAGTTTCCCAGTCGTGTATCCTCTGAGGACAGCCCGTCCCAGCCTGCATCAGAAGGAAGAAGGAATCTCCCTTGGGGTGCAAGAATCACTCCCCTGCTTCTGCAGGCTCCAACTGCAACAATGACTGGTGGCATGGATCCCCTCTCCTGCTGAGCTGCATGGATCCTGCATCACGGGTGGTGGACTGAAGTGGTCCCGATGGTACTCTCTTCCAGCTATCCAACTTTGTTGGAGGTAAGACCTTGCCTCCCCACGCAAGACAGTACTCCCTTGGACCGCATCTTTTGCAACTGCCAAGGCTTGTTGGCATCCTTCCTTCAAGATCTTCATGCATCTAGAAGCTCTGGCCCCCAGCACTCTATCCTGAGATACACATCTTCCTGAGTGGTTCTACGGCAGCGTGGGCCTCTTCTACAGCTTTCTTGTCCCCATCCTGTGGAACTTCTGTGTGGACTGCCTGGTATTCTGTGGGCTCTCTGTGTCACTGAGGGTTCCCTCTGAATCCCCCCCTCACCCTCCCCACGGTAGAGCCAACCTGGGCCTTACTGGTCCCTGGCAGCACCATTTTCCACTAACCGAAAGTTTTGCGTGGGCCAAGGCTTGTTGGTGTACTCAGACCATGCAAACCCTACTGCAATTCTCCATCCCGCATGGGATATCACCTGCACCCTCCAGGACCCCGATGTGTTGGAAGGTATCAGGTCGAGCAGGATGACTTTAAGGAAAGACAAATGCAGGTTTATGCAGGAAGGCGTAGATTATTTGGGACATCATGTATTGGAAAAGGGTGTTGAGCCCAAAATTTAAATTTTAGGTGGTATTCAACATGCACTAATACCTACCGACAAAGACCAATTACGGTCTTTTCTTGGCTCAGTAGAGTACTATGCAAAATTTGTGCACAATTTCTCAGACATAACAGTATGTTTACGTAATCTTTAAAAGAGAAATGTCAAGTTTACGTGGGACAAGGAATGTGACAAAAGATTTGAATTAATCAAAAAGAGTATTGTTGATGCGCATCCCCTTAAGGCTTTTGATATCAATGACATGTATAATTTGAACTGATGCGAGTAATATAGGTCTTGGTGCAGTTTTTATGCAAATGAGGAATCATGCAAAGGAGGAAACTATTGTTTTTGTGTTGCGAACCTTGAGGGGGTGGAATCTACATACTCTACAATTGAAAAAGAAGCCTTAACCATGTGGTAGGGTGTAGAACATTTCAAAAACTTCCTGTGGGGAAAATAATTTATTTTATGGTGGGTCTATTCACCACAAAGGGAAGGGGCAGGGTCACTCCCCGCATTGCAAAGTGGCAATATAAACTACAGGAATCCAACTACAAACTAGAGTATATGCTGGTGTGAAGAATCGGGCCACTGATTGTCTAGATTACCTTTGACAGTGTGTGATGACGAATCAGGCACAGTAGACGAATTGGAAATTGTGTGTGCAGTGAGTTCTGTTGGTGAAGTTTCTAAGGGAGCGTTGACGGAGCAGGAGTGGGTAAATTCATTATTGAATGATAAAGAATTGCAGGAGGTTAAGAATCTCATCACAAGCGGATGGCCTAGCGCGAAAAACACCCCAGAAGCTTTCATCCCTACAAAAGAGTTGAAGAGGTGTTATCCATTGTGGGGAATATAATGCACAGAGGTAGTCAGCTAATAGTCCCTGCCACTTTGCGGAATAAGTGTTGGACTTGGCACACAAAGGGCATCTTGGGATTTGTGTTATGAAGCGTAGAGTGAGAGAGGATTTCTGGTGGCCTGGAGTAGATAGAGCAATTGAGGGACTGTTGCATGTGTGTGTTAAGTGATAAATCTCAGGTAACGTGTCCCTCCCCTGTGAACCCGATTGAGGTTAAAAATGTGCCATGGTCTAAGGTGGCATTTGATAGGTCAAGACCGTATGGGGTAATTGGAAGTACACCAAAGTATGCCCTGGGAATGGTGGACTACATGACCAAATGACCTGAGTGAAAACTGTGGATCACGTAAACACGAATTCAGTCATTACGTTTTTTTAAAGAAGTGTTCCTGAGGGAAAGTTTCCCGGTAGAGATCGTAACTGAAAATGGGACACAACTAGTTTCAGGAGAGATGGCAGATTTCTTAGCAAGCTTGTGCATAAAGCACATTCTCACATCGCTTTATCATCCTCGTAGCAATGGGTTGGTGGAGAGGTTAAACTGTGTCATAAGACAATTTGCAACTTGTCAATGGGCTACAGTGGAAAGAAGCTGTTGAAGACTTACTGTGGGGGATTAGGACCACTCCCCATCTTAGCACAGGGATATCCTACTAAGAGGTAGAGTAGCTGGTTCAAAGTTAAATAAGGTATGGATGGTTAGAAAGAATGTTGATATGGATAAGATGGGAAGTGTGGTGGATGTGAGATCTGCGGTTCAGGAGAAATACAGAACCAAGAAAAGGTGTAAAGAAATGGCTCCCTGTTGCAGTTACCCCCCACTTTTTGCCTGATACTGATGCTGACTTGACTGAGAAGTGTGCTGGGACCCTGCTAACCAGGCCCCAGCACCAGTGTTCCTTCACCTAAAATGTACCATTGTATTCACAATTGGCACACCCTGGCATTCAGAGAAGTCCCTTGTAACTGGTACTTCTAGTACCAAGGGCCCTGATGCCAAGAAAGGTCTCTAAGGGCTGCAGCATGTCTTATGCCACCCTAGAGACCCCTCACTCAGCACAGACACACTGCTTACAAGCCTGTGTGTGCTAGTGAGAACAAAATGAGTAAGTCGACATGGCACTCCCCTCAGGGTGCCATGCCAGCCTCTCACTGCCTATGCAGTATAGGTAAGACACCCCTCTAGCAGGCCTTACAGCCCTAAGGCAGGGTGCACTATACCATAGGTGAGGGTACCAGTGCATGAGCACTGTGCCCCTACAGTGTCTAAACAAAACCTTAGACATTGTAAGTGCAGGGTAGCCATAAGAGTATATGGTCTGGGAGTCTGTTTTACACGAACTCCACAGCACCATAATGGCTACACTGAAAACTGGGAAGTTTGGTATCAAACTTCTCAGCACAATAAATGCACACTGATGCCAGTGTACATTTTATTGTAAAATACACCCCAGAGGGCACCTTAGAGGTGCCCCCTGAAACTTAACCGACTATCTGTGTAGGCTGACTAGTTTTAGCAGCCTGCCACAAACCGAGACATGTTGCTGGCCCCATGGGGAGAGTGCCTTTGTCACTCTGAGGCCAGTAACAAAGCCTGCACTGGGTGGAGATGCTAACACCTCCCCCAGGCAGGAATTGTCACACCTGGCGGTGAGCCTCAAAGGCTCACCTCCTTTGTGCCAACCCAGCAGGACACTCCAGCTAGTGGAGTTGCCCGCCCCCTCCGGCCAGGCCCCACTTTTGGCGGCAAGGCCGGAGGAAATAATGAGAAAAACAAGGAGGAGTCACTGGCCAGTCAGGACAGCCCCTAAGGTGTCCTGAGCTGAAGTGACTCTAACTTTTAGAAATCCTCCATCTTGCAGATGGAGGATTCCCCCAATAGGGTTAGGATTGTGTCCCCCTCCCCTTGGGAGGAGGCACAAAGAGGGTGTACCCACCCTCAGGGCTAGTAGCCATTGGCTACTAACCCCCCAGACCTAAACACGCCCTTAAATTTAGTATTTAAGGGCTACCCTGAACCCTAGAAAATTAGATTCCTGCAACTACAAGAAGAAGGACTGCCTAGCTGAAAACCCCTGCAGCGGAAGACCAGAAGACGACAACTGCCTTGGCTCCAGAAACTCACCGGCCTGTCTCCTGCCTTCCAAAGATCCTGCTCCAGCGACGCCTTCCAAAGGGACCAGCGACCTCGACATCCTCTGAGGACTGCCCCTGCTTCGAAAAGACAAGAAACTCCCGAGGACAGCGGACCTGCTCCAAGAAAAGCTGCAACTTTGTTTCCAGCAGCTTTAAAGAACCCTGCAAGCTCCCCGCAAGAAGCGTGAGACTTGCAACACTGCACCCGGCGACCCCGACTCGGCTGGTGGAGATCCGACACCTCAGGAGGGACCCCAGGACTACTCTGATACTGTGAGTACCAAAACCTGTCCCCCCTGAGCCCCCACAGCGCCGCCTGCAGAGGGAATCCCGAGGCTTCCCCTGACCGCGACTCTTTGAATCCAAAATCCCGACACCTGGGAGAAACCCTGCACCCGCAGCCCCCAGGACCTGAAGGACCGGACTTTCACTGGAGAAGTGACCCCCAGGAGTCCCTCTCCCTTGCCCAAGTGGAGGTTTCCCCGAGGAACCCCCCCCTTGCCTGCCTGCAGCGCTGAAGAGATCCCGAGATCTCTCATAGACTAACATTGCGAACCCGACGCTTGTTTCTACACTGCACCCGGCCGCCCCCGCGCCGCTGAGGGTGAAATTTCTGTGTGGGCTTGTGTCCCCCCCGGTGCCCTACAAAACCCCCCTGGTCTGCCCTCCGAAGACGCGGGTACTTACCTGCAAGCAGACCGGAACCGGGGCACCCCCTTCTCTCCATTCTAGCCTATGTGTTTTGGGCACCACTTTGAACTCTGCACCTGACCGGCCCTGAGCTGCTGGTGTGGTGACTTTGGGGTTGCTCTGAACCCCCAACGGTGGGCTACCTTGGACCAAGAACTAAGCCCTGTAAGTGTCTTACTTACCTGGTTAACCTAACAAATACTTACCTCCCCTAGGAACTGTGAAAATTGCACTGTGTCCACTTTTAAAACAGCTATTTGTGCATAACTTGAAAAGTATACATGCAATTTTGATGATTTGAAGTTCCTAAAGTACTTACCTGCAATACCTTTCGAATGAGATATTACATGTAGAATTTGAACCTGTGGTTCTTAAAATAAACTGAGAAAAGATATTTTTCTATACAAAAACCTATTGGCTGGATTTGTCTCTGAGTGTGTGTACCTCATTTATTGTCTATGTGTATGTACAACAAATGCTTAACACTACTCCTTGGATAAGCCTACTGCTCGACCACACTACCACAAAATAGAGCATTAGTATTATCTATTTTTACCACTATTTTACCTCTAAGGGGAACCCTTGGACTCTGTGCATGCTATTCCTTACTTTGAAATAGCACATACAGAGCCAACTTCCTACATTGGTGGATCAGCGGTGGGGTACAAGACTTTGCATTTGCTGGACTACTCAGCCAATACCTGATCACACGACAAATTCCAAAATTGTCATTAGAAATTCATTTTTGCAATTTGAAATTTTTCTAAATTCTTAAAAGTCCTGCTAGGGCCTTGTGTGTTAAGTCCCTGTTTAGCATTGTCTTTTAGAGTTTAAAAGTTTGTTAAAGGTTTGAAATTAGATTCTAGAAACAGTTTTAGATTCTTTAAAAAGTCTTCCAACTTTTAGCAAAATAATGTCTGATACAGAGATGAATGTGGTGGAACTCGACACCACACCTTACCTCCATCTTAAGATGAGGGAGCTAAGGTCTCTCTGTAATATAAAGAAAATAACCATTGGCTCCAGACCTACCAAAATTCAGCTCCAGGAGCTGTTGGCAGAGTTTGAAAAAGCCAACCCCTCTGAGGATGACTTCACAGAGGAAGAAATTAGTGACTTGGAGGGCAATTCCCCCCTTCCAGTCCTAAATAGGGAGACCAGGGCCTCTCAAGCCCTGTCTCCAAAAATGATAGTCAGAAATGTTGCTTCCCTCACAGGAGGGTCCAGCATTTCTGAAATCACTGAGGATGCTCTCAGTGAGGATGACCCCCTGTTAGCCAGGATGGTCAAAAGATTGGCTTTGGAAAAGCAGCTCCTAGCCATAGAAAGGGAAAGAAAAGAGATGGGCCTAGGTCCCATCAATGGTGGCAGCAACTTAAATAGGGTCAGAGATTCTCCTGACATCCTAAAAATCCCCAAAGGGATTGTAACAAAATATGAAGATGGTGATGACATCACCAAATGGTTCACAGCTTTTGAGAGGGCTTGTGTAACCAGAAAAGTGAACAGATCTCACTGGGGTGCTCTCCTTTGGGAAATGTTCACTGGAAAGTGTAGGGATAGACTCCTCACACTCTCTGGAAAAGATGCAGAATCTTATGACCTCATGAAGGGTACCCTGATTGAGGGCTTTGGATTCTCCACTGAGGAGTATAGAATTAGGTTCAGGGGGGCTCAAAAATCCTCGAGCCAGACCTGGGTTGATTTTGTAGACTACTCAGTAAAAACACTAGATGGTTGGTTAACTGGCAATGAAGTGTGTGACTATGTTGGGCTTTATAATTTGTTTATGAAAGAACACATTTTAAGTAACTGCTTCAATGAAAAGTTGCATCAGTATCTGGTAGACCTAGGTCCAATTTCTCCCCAAGAATTGGGAAAGAAGGCAGACCACTGGGTCAAGACTAGGGTAACCAAAACTTCCACTGGGGGTGACCAAAAGAAAGGGGTTACAAAAACTCCCCAGGAGAAAGTGGGTAACACTAGAAACAAAGAAAAAGAGTCCTCTGTAGGCCCCCAAAAACCAGAACAGGTGGGTGGGCCCCAAGACACAACCCAAAACAAAGGTGGGTACCAGGGTAAGAACTGGGATGCCACTAAGGCATGGTGCCACAACTGTAAACAGTCTGGGCACCACACCAAGGACACTTCTTGTCCCAAAAACAAACCCCAGAACAAAATTCCTGGGGTAACCAGTGTAGCCATGGGAGATGACTCCTCAGATGAGGAGGTCTTCCTAGCCTTCAACTGGAAACAGGGCCCAACAGGTGAGTTGGAGATTCCAGAGGGAAGTAGACACTTCCACCACCTACTGGTGAATGGAATCCCAACCACTGCCCTGAGAGACACTTGTGCCAGTCACACTATTGTGCATGACAGGCTGGTGCTCTCAAACCAGTACATCCCAGGTGAGACTGCCAGGGTAAGAGTTAGCCTAGACAGGGTCACTAAGAGGCCTGTGGCTTTAGTACCCATAGAAGTGGGTGGCACTCTTAGCTGGAGAAGGGTAGTAGTCAGTACAGACCTCCCCCTTGATTGTCTCCTTGGAAATGACTACCCAGAGGTTAGTCAGAGCCCAAGAGAGGAACTGGTCCAGTGCCAGTCCTCTCCCAAGGATTCTGGAAGTCCTACCTCTGCAGTAAATGCAAGCAGGCCCCAGAAGAAGAAGAAAAGAAAACAGAGTAGGAAGGGTGGACAACCTTTAGCCAAGGTTACAGCAAGCCAAGGAGATTCTGCTCCAGTAGGGGAGAACTCCAAAAATGGCCCTGATAAAGTCCAACCTGACCCACAAGAAGTCCTGGCTAGTCAGGCAACTGTTAAACCTGAGTGGGTGGCTCCTCAGCTAACAGAAGAAAGAGTGGAAGAAGGGTGTTTACTACAAGATGTGGTAACCCCCCACTCCAATACAGCAGACAGGCAACCTGAACCCAAAGAAGCCTGTAACTTAGCCCCTTCCCTTTTAGGTGAAGAGCTAAAGGTGTGGTTCTGGGCACTGACAGCTGTCAGTGGCCTCTGCTGGGTGTTAGCCTTTATGGCTGCACTATCCTTAGCATGGTGGTCTGACCCCATGCCAAATAGCAAGTTAGGCCCCCTGACCCTATTGGTCATGGTGGGGTTACTCCAGCTCTGGGTAACCTCTCTGGGTAAGCTAGGGGTAACCCTGGCCAAGATAAGATTAGCAGAGGTGGATACCTCTAAACCCAAAATAAAAAGAATGGGTGGAGACATTGAAGAGGCAGACACGAGGCAATTCAGACTAGGTCCTATCACTGTGGAAGTGGGTCAGTTCCCCAAAGGGAATGACCTGAACAGAAGGATGTAAGGCAGAGTAGGCCCTGCAACTAACCAGCCTATTTCTCCTACTCTTCCTCGCCTGACAGACTAGGAAGACTCTCCCAGCTTGGGCTGAGTCTCCTGGCCTGTGGGCTGGGGGGGGCTTGTGTAAAGAAATGGCTCCCTGTTGCAGTTACCCCCCACTTTTTGCCTGATACTGATGCTGACTTGACTGAGAAGTGTGCTGGGACCCTGCTAACCAGGCCCCAGCACCAGTGTTCCTTCACCTAAAATGTACCATTGTATTCACAATTGGCACACCCTGGCATTCAGAGAAGTCCCTTGTAACTGGTACTTCTAGTACCAAGGGCCCTGATGCCAAGAAAGGTCTCTAAGGGCTGCAGCATGTCTTATGCCACCCTAGAGACCCCTCACTCAGCACAGACACACTGCTTACAAGCCTGTGTGTGCTAGTGAGAACAAAATGAGTAAGTCGACATGGCACTCCCCTCAGGGTGCCATGCCAGCCTCTCACTGCCTATGCAGTTTGGGTAAGACACCCCTCTAGCAGGCCTTACAGCCCTAAGGCAGGGTGCACTATACCATAGGTGAGGGTACCAGTGCATGAGCACTGTGCCCCTACAGTGTCTAAACAAAACCTTAGACATTGTAAGTGCAGGGTAGCCATAAGAGTATATGGTCTGGGAGTCTGTTTTACACGAACTCCACAGCACCATAATGGCTACACTGAAAACTGGGAAGTTTGGTATCAAACTTCTCAGCACAATAAATGCACACTGATGCCAGTGTACATTTTATTGTAAAATACACCCCAGAGGGCACCTTAGAGGTGCCCCCTGAAACTTAACCGACTATCTGTGTAGGCTGACTAGTTCTAGCAGCCTGCCACAAACCGAGACATGTTGCTGGCCCCATGGGGAGAGTGCCTTTGTCACTCTGAGGCCAGTAACAAAGCCTGCACTGGGTGGAGATGCTAACACCTCCCCCAGGCAGGAATTGTCACACCTGGCGGTGAGCCTCAAAGGCTCACCTCCTTTGTGCCAATCCAGCAGGACACTCCAGCTAGTGGAGTTGCCCGCCCCCTCCGGCCAGGCCCCACTTTTGGCGGCAAGGCCGGAGGAAATAATGAGAAAAACAAGGAGGAGTCACTGGCCAGTCAGGACAGCCCCTAAGGTGTCCTGAGCTGAAGTGACTCTAACTTTTAGAAATCCTCCATCTTGCAGATGGAGGATTCCCCCAATAGGGTTAGGATTGTGTCCCCCTCCCCTTGGGAGGAGGCACAAAGAGGGTGTACCCACCCTCAGGGCTAGTAGCCATTGGCTACTAACCCCCCAGACCTAAACACGCCCTTAAATTTAGTATTTAAGGGCTACCCTGAACCCTAGAAAATTAGATTCCTGCAACTACAAGAAGAAGGACTGCCTAGCTGAAAACCCCTGCAGCGGAAGACCAGAAGACGACAACTGCCTTGGCTCCAGAAACTCACCGGCCTGTCTCCTGCCTTCCAAAGATCCTGCTCCAGCGACGCCTTCCAAAGGGACCAGCGACCTCGACATCCTCTGAGGACTGCCCCTGCTTCGAAAAGACAAGAAACTCCCGAGGACAGCGGACCTGCTCCAAGAAAAGCTGCAACTTTGTTTCCAGCAGCTTTAAAGAACCCTGCAAGCTCCCCGCAAGAAGCGTGAGACTTGCAACACTGCACCCGGCGACCCCGACTCGGCTGGTGGAGATCCGACACCTCAGGAGGGACCCCAGGACTACTCTGATACTGTGAGTACCAAAACCTGTCCCCCCTGAGCCCCCACAGCGCCGCCTGCAGAGGGAATCCCGAGGCTTCCCCTGACCGCGACTCTTTGAATCCAAAATCCCGACACCTGGGAGAAACCCTGCACCCGCAGCCCCCAGGACCTGAAGGACCGGACTTTCACTGGAGAAGTGACCCCCAGGAGTCCCTCTCCCTTGCCCAAGTGGAGGTTTCCCCGAGGAACCCCCCCCTTGCCTGCCTGCAGCGCTGAAGAGATCCCGAGATCTCTCATAGACTAACATTGCGAACCCGACGCTTGTTTCTACACTGCACCCGGCCGCCCCCGCGCCGCTGAGGGTGAAATTTCTGTGTGGGCTTGTGTCCCCCCCGGTGCCCTACAAAACCCCCCTGGTCTGCCCTCCGAAGACGCGGGTACTTACCTGCAAGCAGACCGGAACCGGGGCACCCCCTTCTCTCCATTCTAGCCTATGTGTTTTGGGCACCACTTTGAACTCTGCACCTGACCGGCCCTGAGCTGCTGGTGTGGTGACTTTGGGGTTGCTCTGAACCCCCAACGGTGGGCTACCTTGGACCAAGAACTAAGCCCTGTAAGTGTCTTACTTACCTGGTTAACCTAACAAATACTTACCTCCCCTAGGAACTGTGAAAATTGCACTGTGTCCACTTTTAAAACAGCTATTTGTGCATAACTTGAAAAGTATACATGCAATTTTGATGATTTGAAGTTCCTAAAGTACTTACCTGCAATACCTTTCGAATGAGATATTACATGTAGAATTTGAACCTGTGGTTCTTAAAATAAACTGAGAAAAGATATTTTTCTATACAAAAACCTATTGGCTGGATTTGTCTCTGAGTGTGTGTACCTCATTTATTGTCTATGTGTATGTACAACAAATGCTTAACACTACTCCTTGGATAAGCCTACTGCTCGACCACACTACCACAAAATAGAGCATTAGTATTATCTATTTTTACCACTATTTTACCTCTAAGGGGAACCCTTGGACTCTGTGCATGCTATTCCTTACTTTGAAATAGCACATACAGAGCCAACTTCCTACAAAAGGCAACACAGAGGTTCGGCTGTTCAGGAAGAGAATTGGGTGATGATTAAGAGACCAGGGTTTTTGCAAAAGGAGTTGTCTAGGTTTTCTTCACCTGCAAGGGTTAGCAAGGTTCTAGATCATGTAGTAGTGTTAGGATTTGTTCCACGTTTTCCCATTTTCTTTCTTTCCATTGTACCTGAATATAAAAATGCACTATGTTGGAGGAAAGATGAGGGTACAAACAAGAGAATGTTACATGGATAGTGGTAAGGACAGGAGAGTGTTGGGAAGAGTGAAGTCATGTCCTATAAAATTCAAAGACTTCAGCATGTATTAGTGGGTATGGGCCAATTACATGTACAGCATTCAGGATGTACCTTCCATTTTGGGCTGTATTTGCATCTGTGTATATATGTTGATTGATGTTATTGTGGTCGTTGATAGTTTTCCTTCTATTATTGTGAAGGAAGGAGGGGTGTGATGGGATGTCATGCATAGAATGGTGGGACGGTGTGGTTCCGGTTCCCTGCGTGGAATGTGAAACCCTTGGGGACAGTGGAAAAGACATCAGTTATTGCCGGGGCGTGGAGAGGATAAGAATAAAGGCAAAAGCTCACCAACCCAGTGTCATCCTCCTTTCAAAAAGGTAAGTATGAATTTTATTGGGTCAGTGAAAGGTCTGTTTCATGAGATGTAGTATTCCACTTTTCTGCTTAAGTGGCTAGAACTAATGCACATGAAATACAGAAGTTACTGATTTCCTGCAACAGTTTTGTTTCATTTGTTTGTTTTGGACTGCATTAGGGTAGGGTAAAATACATTTTTGAAGCCCCAGGACACTTCCAGGAGGATCTGTGAGCTCCTGAAGTAGACTGATTAATTGTTCAGTCCCTCTTGTTAGCCGAGAGAAACTTGCAGAAGGATCACAGTATAGTGCTCCTCCTCAAGTGTGCCACCCTAAAGGGCAGGTGGAGAGATCAGATAGGATTATTAACAAAAGTGTACTGTTGGCTAAAGTGGGCTGTGTATGTTTCAAGGAGGTAATACAAGCACTCTACACAATACCACAGGCAAAACGCCATTAAAGCTATTATGGAGAAAAAATGTGGAGTACATCTGTAGGCAGTAACAGAGTCAGGCTTAAAAACAAAGTGAAAAAAACTGCTAAAAACATGACTAACACCAGGCGGAGTCTTGGGTGAAGGATTACTCCAGTGCTTTTGTTGGTGAAGTTCCCAGAGCGTGGGCAACCCAAGAGCGAGTTCAATGAATCTCAAAACATTGGGAGGGTGAATGGCTCAGGAGTGGGAGTGAAGAACAAGTAGTGGTGGAATATGACAGGTCCGCTGAAGACTGGAGGAAGTAATGGTGGTAAAAGTAAGTCTGATTTGAACTGGATGAAGACATAATGGACAGAGTTGAAGATACTGTAACCAATGCTGCGAAGGAGTACAATCTTGGAGAGGCTTGTCGACAAAGAAGGAATAGTCAGTACTATGTTAAACTTTACAGGAGTGTGAGGGACTAAGGAAGATCACTTCGCATGAATAGTGGGGGGGAACATATCTTCTACCCTTCCAATTTTCCACTTTACCTTTTCCCATAATATGTTGTCCCTTCCCCTGCTTCATGGCACATCCTAAGTAGAGGGTTCAGTATGTCAAGGGTTCTATGTGTGGTGGTTAGGACTGGGAAGAGAGCAATTCAGCTTCTACATCTAGTTGTCAAGAGAAGTGAATAAAGCTGTTTGCTCCTCACATTCAGTGCACTCATCATTACACAGATGGGTAACTTAAATAAAAGGAGTTGACCAAAAGGAGAGACTAGTTTGAGAATTAAAAAGCACTGGAAACACCAAACCTAGAAATCCTATGTGACAGCAAAGCTGGGTGTACTCTATTGTAGATGGTTAAGACAGACAGGCAAGCTAATGGATGTTGAGGTCACCAATATTGGTGTGTTCCCAAGACTTGAAACCCTTTACACGTCCGCTATGAACTTGCAAGATCACTAGGTCGCAATCAGATTTCAACAATTACCTATGCATGCCGGACTCAAAGTATTTACTAAGTGTCCCAAATAGTCCATAAGGCAGGAACAAGTATAACTGGAGGGTTAAGGATATTTGCCCAACTTTCTTCTTAGATAACATCACTTAAATGAATCCCAGTTGCCCAGAATTCGAAAACATACTAACAACTGTAGATTGGGATGCCGAGTATTCATGCCAGATCTATAAAGTAAACTTACATTTTACCACCTTTCTGATCAGAGTCCAAATTTCTCCTAAACAGTCTTTAAATCTATTCTGGTGATCCAGATATTAACACGTACAGACGCTATGCAATCTTTTGAGGCAAGGTATTACCAAATTTGTTATTTCTCACTAAATGAACAGAATATTAGCAGTAGTCAAAGGTGGTGACAAGTAGTGAAACATTTTAAAAGCAAGGCTAGTGCCACAGCTGCACATTCATGGCTTTCAGAAATATATATATTCACTGACAAAAGCCAAAGGTTACAGCAGGCGCGGCCCATCCTTTAGGGCGTAGGGGCCACACTCCCCCACCTTTTGCCCCTCATGAAGAGTGCCTGTCAGGCTGAGCAAAGGTTAGACTGACAAGACACTCTTCATGTTCAGCTCAGGCAGCTAGGAGCAAGACGTGCAATTTGCGCAGACTCCTGGCTGCCTGAGCTGAACTTTGCTGGGCTGAAGAGGTCACAGCTTCTATAGGCGTGACCTCCTCAGCTCAACAAAGGTGCCTTGAGGCCCTGCCCCTCAGTGACGAGGGGAAGCGTCACCCATTGACTCCGACCTCGGCGTTTCAGGTTTAAGCCCTGATTCGCCCACGGCGAGTGTCTATCAGTGACACCTCGTCACAGAGTGCGGTCGGATCAGCAGCCTCACTGACCCCATCCCACTCTGTGACGAAGTTGGGGCTGCTTCTTTTTGCATTTGTTGCCTCAAGTGGGAAGGATATGCCCAGACGTGGGTCCCATGCTCACTATGCCACCAGATTCAAGCTAGCCTGGCTGAAGAGGGGTGATACCCCGAAACTGGCCCCAGGATGCTTGTTTCTGGTCCAAGGAGGACCTGCCTGACAGTTCGGGCTGGACTGTTCCCACGAGGAACAGGGTCAAGACTGATTTGCATATGGCTGGGTCCAAACTGGAATGGCATGGTGAACAAAAAAAAAACTGATGGATTAAACCCAGATCTATGACTGTGGGAGAATGTTTGATTTGGTCTACATTCCATCCATCAACTGTTCTTTTTGAAGTTGGGACTGCTGCCTTCCCTCATTGGCTGACCTAAGGTTAGCCAGTGAGGGGAGGCAGCAGTCCCAACCCTCCTGGGACCTCTGAGCTGAAGGTAAGTGTGTGTGTGTGTTTTTTTTTTTTATGAATGTTTGGTGCGTGCATGTATGTTTGAATGTTCATGAGTGTTGTGAATGGATGTGCGTGCGTGTTTGAATGAATGAATGAGTGTGTGTGCTTCCCGCCCTCCCTCCTAAAATTGCTGTCCGCCATTGGGTAACCGGGATATTAGTTAGGTTCTAAATTTACTTGTACAAAATCTTAGATATTCAGCAGTTAGAGTTATTTCAAGTAATTATAACTCGCACCATAAAGTAACTATAACTCGCGCCCTAAGGTAACTATACCTCGCGCTCTCACTATGCACAGTTTTCTCATCAATCATTTTATTGCAAATGTTGTATTGATAATATCACTAATTCCACAGAAGGTGTCAATGAGATATATAATATATGGAGTAATTAGATGTACACGGGGAAGGGGAAAGCTATAATTACCTCAGGGAGTTATAGTTACTTGAAATTACTCGAAAACCCCAGGATTACTCCTTCAAACATCCCCATTATATCGAATGGAACACACTACACTGAGAAACACTCCAGGAAAATCAAAGGGAACCGCATACTCCGTGTTGTGCTTATTAGGAAAACACTGTTGGGAAAATAAAAGTGAACACCAAAACACTATTTTGTATTTATAGAAGGACATGTTTGTTCACATATAGATTACTTTACAGTGGGGCAATGGCACACACATAAGTGCAGGGACTGCAACTCCCATCATTGTTCGTCACTCCGGCGCAACTCTCTTCTCCTGTAACATTGAAAACGAAACGCTCAGACCAGCCGAGCATTCAGTGGTGATCTGAGCAGCATGAAATCCATAGGTACCGGGGCGATGCAGTTGGTCGGTACATAAGTACCATCACCCTAGCATGTTTGAAACTCTTTTGGTCATGACATATGTGTAGATGCATTTTCCCTCATCTATGCTGGGGGGAGGAGTCTGAAGTAAAGCAGGTATATACTTTAAAACTGTGCATAACTGTTTTCACTCCCATAACCAATTACCAAACGAGTTCGGTTAGGCATTATAAGGTGGGTTATGCATCATTATTACAGATTTTACCGACCTATGAATAAACCCATAAGCATTATAAGGTGAATCTTCCATGTTGAAACATAAGACAAGTCGCTGTACACATATACTGGGCTGAAATAATGATAGAAGCTTTGCAGGAGTTGTCAGTTCATTAAACCCAAACAACCATATAAGCATAATTGTTTGGAGAAGGGATAAGTTGATCCCAACCCAACCAGGTAAACATCAGTGCATCTCCTCTTGCCTACAACTTGGCGAGAGTTGTGAATATTCAATTTCTGCTAAATACAGACCATCAATTGATGTTGATCATTTTATTGATGTCTCAAATCATTGATAATTATCATTGTGAGACTAGTGATCATAGACGTAGCTTATTTTTTTTACATTAATATTCCCCATGCCACCATCTAGAGTGTGACTACGGAATGGCACCCAGCTTCAGATACACAAGAGGCCAGAACCACCCTCAATTAGGGCAAGATGTATGTTTGTGATTTTTTTTTTTACTAATAGTGAGTGCATGAACACCGCTGAGGAACCGTTTATTCATGGGATTTGGGGAGGTGTGTGTTAGATAAACTGGAAACAAACTTCCCATCACTTGACTCAACATAACAGTCAGTGTCTGCAGAATGTAACAGTCACACATCCTACAGCAGGATGTAGTAGGCCCATCATCTCCAGAAGAGACTACCAAAATCTCCACGCTGTATAATTATGTCTCTGACAATATGACTATAATTTTGTCCATAGGTATTATCCACTGACTGAGTTTAGTCTCAGGTGAGAGCATTAGGCCTCATATACGCACAGAGAAAGTGTGTAGGTTTCACGCAGGGATACGCATTTAGCCCAGAACAAGGCCCCAGATCCGATGACTATTGCGAGGGCCGAAACATGTTGGCACCTTAATTAAAAAAAAAAAAAAAAAGTTAATTGGATAATGGTATCTCTGCTCTATCTTTTAAACCATACTCTCAGCACCCTACCAAGTTTTGGCGGTATACTGTGAGGTATTTTGAAAAAACAACCCTCACTAACATTTTCTTTCTGGATCCTTGCATTGTCCGGTTCTGTTTTATCTAAGAACTCCCAAGAAATTTGTTTTTTAGTTGAGTCTGCCCTGGTGGTATCCTACCAGGGTGTGGATAGGCGCAGAGGATGAAGCAAGTCACGATAAGTGAGTGAGGCATCTACTCCAATATATTTTGATACCCCAGGTAGATAAGAGAGTAGTGGCCTGTGCTGGGACTTCTTGCCCTCTTCTTTCCCCCCACCCCTGTATTTGTCTAGTTCCCTTTAAGTGAATTACTGTTTAGAGTTGAGAGAACGCCATTAGACAGCTAGGGCCATATTTATACTCCGTTTGCGCCGAAATTGCGTCGTTTTTTTTGACGCAATTTCGACGCAAAACTAACGCCAACTAACGCCATATTTATACTATGGCGTTAGAGGCGAATAGCGCCAAAGTTCCCGGAATGTGCGTAATTTTTTTGCGTGAACCCCTTCCTTGCGTTAATGATATGCAAGGGAGGCGTTCCCGTCTAAAAAATGACTCCCAGGCCTTTACGTGGTATTTATACTCCCGGGCAAAAGAGACGCCCGGGAGTTGGCGTGGCTAAAAACGGCGCATTTGCGCCACTTTTTAACGCCTGCTCAGGGCAGGCGTTAAGGGGCCTGTGGGCTCAAAATGAGCCCACAGGTGCCCTCCCATGCCCCCAGGGACCCCCCCTGCCACCCTTGCCCACCCCAGGAGGACCCCCAAGGATGGAGGGACCCACCCCAGGGACATTCAGGTAAGTTCAGGTAAGTATAATTTTTTATTTTTTATATTTTTTTTTGGTGGCATAGGGGGGCCTTATTTGTGCCCCCCTACATGCCACTATGCCCAATGACCATGCCCAGGGGACAGAAGTCCCCTGGGCATGGCCATTGGGCAAGGGGGCATGACTCCTATCTTTACAATGATAGGAGTCATGTTGATGGGGGATGGGCGTCGTTAAAAAATGGCGCAAGTCGGGTTAAGACGATTTTTTCGACGTAACCTGACTTGCCCCGTTTTAAGACGCCCATGCGCCATTTTCCCCCTACGCCGGCGCTGTCTGGTCTACGTGGTTTTTTCCCACGCAAACCAGGCAGCGCCGGTCTGATTGCGCCGTCTAACGCCATTCCATCAATACGGCGCCCGCATGGCGCTTCAGAATGGCGTTAGACGGCGCAAAACTTTTTGACGCTAAACTGCGTTAGCGCAGTTTAGCGTCAAAAAGTATAAATATGGGCCCTAATCTCCTGAGATAATCATCCAATGAGTGTTAGTTTGTTTTATAGTTTGCATAATGGCGGATAACTACCACATTATTTTTCTCCCTAAATGTGTACATCTTGGTTTCAGCTAATGGGTGTGTTTACAAAACAAATGTGCTCCTATTGTGCAATAGCAGTGTAGAGGTATTGAACACATTATAAATTTTTGTTTCAAGAGTAGCTCTGTGTGCAGGTGGCAATTGAGTTGTGTTCATTATGCTCTTCACAAGTTTTTTGGTTCTGCAGAAAAAGTTTTCAACTGGAGAAAGATTCTACATAGTAGATACTAACTTTTGGAAGCTGCCTTGAGTTACTAGAGAGAATCGTGTCAGCATGACAATTTCTACTTAACAAGGAAGGCTGTGTGCACTAGGTACTAACCTGTGTGTGTGTGTGCTTGTTTTACATCAGAAGATACGTATCTATAAACTTTTCACCACAGTATGAAGGATGAAGGTAGTATGATATTTAGCACCTTCAGATTTATTTTATTTTTTAATTACTAAATAGTGTCTTTGTACGACAACTGTTGCATAGAGTGCACTACTTTAAGTAGATTCTATCTAATGCTTTGTGGTGTATATCTCATGAGATTTTCACTGTTTGCAAACAGTGTGGCATGGAATAAACTCTCTCCATGAAGTAAACACTATTTCCAGAACCTAGTATTTACGGATATACACTTCAATTCTCAATGAAGGTTCGGCAAGTGACAGGAGTTTGATACAGATAAAAACTGTCTGTAGTAGGTCATTTGTTTTGGAACTGGCATTCACTATTTTGACTTTCTCAAAACAGTTGAGGGATTCCCATATACCCGTGGTTGTTTGTTAATATGATCTATGCTACCTGTAAAGTGTATGCTACAAGGTCAATGTTGCACATAGTGCTTGCTTTTAAAACCTATGAGAATTGTATTAGTGATAGAACTAATGATGCCCGATATTCTCCCGATCTATTTTGTACTTACTGTCAGGCCTTGAGTGCCGTAGAGCAATAGGCGGGAAAACATGCTTTGATGATGTCATTAATGAGGTCATTTGAGATGTCATCAATGATGTCATAGAGCATGTCATGTGATGTCAACATTTACAACATTAATGTTGTTGTTGATTAATTCACCATCTATAACGTTACTTTAACCTATGTTTCTTTCCAGTGAATTTCTAGGTTTTTTTAAACTACCATAGGTAAATGCAGCCCCCACCATACAGCCAACCCCACGCTGTGCACTGCCCTCAGCCGTGCGCAGTGGTGGTTTGGCCTTTGTGCCTGGGCCTGTGGACCCCATCCCCCGGGGCCGTTTGTGTTTTTTGTTGAAGGGGATTGGGGCCGTGTAGCCCCGCTCCTCGAGCCTTGTTAGGCCCGGGTGACCCCATCCCCCAGGGCCATTTCTGAAAAATAAAGGGAAGGGGAGCCAGGCAGCCCTCCTCACCAAGCCTTGTTAAGCCCTGGAGGCCCCATCCCTGAAAGCCACTCTTAAAAAATGGGAGAGGGGCACTTGTGGCATCCGCCTCCCCAGGTAGATTTTGGCCCAGGGTACCCTCATTCCTGGGGGGGGGGGCACACCTCCCTCTCCCTGGGCCTATTTCAGCCTGGGGGAATCCATCCTCCAAGGCCCAGCATCATTATTATTGGGAGGAGGCATGCAGCCCTCCACCCCTCTACCCAGGCTGATTTCGGCCCGGGCCCCTATTCCTTGGGGCCCAATGACATTTGCAGAGGGAAGGTGTCACAGTGCCTGGATGCAGACTTGGTGTTTGCTTGGCGGGAGATTTGAAAAATGCTCCAACCAGGCGACTGCAAACACGTTTCAGTGCCGACACAGCTGTGGGCATGGAAACATTTTTGTCGTAGGGGTGGCCTCCCCACTACATAGCACCTGAGCTGGCCCGAGAGAGTGGGGTCCCCATGGTCATTAATGGCATGGGGGGGGGGGCAAAAAGGAGAATCCCCCTCCCTATATAAGCTAATTTCAGCCCTGGGGTGGGATCCATAGAGAATGAACCAATGAATGTGGTGCAGCTGGAATTTTGTTTTTTTTAATTTTTCGATCCTGCGAGAGTCTTGTGGGACCACTGCCTTTTGTGCTTTTTTTTCCATTTTGGCCCAAGGGGTCGCTCTCAATGGGACCTAAGGTTCAGGATATCCCTACCATGTCCCCTTTTATTATTATTATTATTATTTTTTATTTTTTTGTAACTTCAGAACAGGTGACTAAGTCCCCGAGTCCTGTAATGGCTGCCAGCAATATTTTTCTATGTTGCTGGCAGCCAATCAGAATGCTCGCTCTCGAAAGAGTTTGACTCCTGCAGGAGCGAGGTGGCCCAAGGGAACTAAAACTCCTTAGGCCAATCAGAACGCTCCGTTTTTCCACTGGCGCTCTGGTAAGTCTCTCTCGATACTCTCACGAGCCCAACTTCCAATACTATTATTTTTCCCCCTAAATTTCTCAAACTACTGAATGGATTTACACCACATCACAAAAAGCACAATCTCCAGACCACGATCTAGCTTCCTGCCAAATATGGTGTAAATCTGTTCAGCAGGTTTTGTTAAAGCCCACCTTAAACTAATCATTGGTAAATGCAATATGGATTTTGTGGTTTGGGACTCTCCTTTTTCACTCAGCCCCCTGCTTGACTTATCACCCCCAAAAACATTCTTTATATGGAAAAACAGACCTAACTATAACTACCTAGTAGTGACAGCTACTAGGAGAGAGATATATATATATATTTTGAAACTGAGGTGCAACAGATAATATCACATTGTGGACTGTCTATGCAGCAAATAATGTGGTAGTAAAATTAGTGAAAAATGAGTATCAAGAAAATATCTATGCATTTCTGAAATCTGCCCAAGATATTCAGTTTGGTATAGTGGTTGTTTGTACAACTCTGAATTATGGGTTACCATTAGATTACAATCATATGTAATTTCTTGAACACTGGTGTTGCAGGATAACTTAAGGATAAAGAAAAAGACAGACTCCTCTTTGCAATGTAAAAACAGCTCCTTACTGTTGCGACAGGGAGAGTGTCACGTCCACACAAGTAAATAGCCGGTCTCAATTTGCTGCTTCTTTGGCAGCCACTTATATAGCAGTACCAACAATTACAAAAGGTTAAATTGATAAGTTTAGCAATTATATTCTTGTTGTAAAATAACATCACTGGTGTCCCTTAACTTTCAACTATTTATTACACATTCTTTATTGCAGTTAAACAATGCTCAACAAACTAACCCATTCACAACTTTAGAGAGAGACACTTATAGCTCTGCTCCCAAGATCTATCAGTTTTTGCATACCCTACGCTAATTAGACCTCCTGTTCCCAATCGTTCACTACCTTCAATCGCATTCTTGTTTAACTAGGACAACAGAATACGTGTTTGTGTACTAAGGCCATAAATTCCTTCAAGCTTGCCACATACCGATTTTCCTTTAACTATAACCTTGCTGATCAAGCATTCTGTTTTCAAGTGAGCCTTTCACCTGTTCTACCTTAGCACTGTTTTTTCACCATGTACTGCTATGTGACACTTTCTACTGTTGTTTGCTGTTGCACCATGTTTTTACGTTTACTATAACATTCCCCACTATAGTTGCTATTTCAACTACTGGATCTAAACCTTGGTCTACACTTGGCACTAGATGATATATACTGCCTAAGCATCTACTACTTGTGTTGGTGTCCTAACTGGTAACATCCCTCCCACCTTTGTACTAATCCTTCTATAACATGCTCAAATTAGTTGAATACCAATGCATATCATCAGTAGAACCACAAGAGCTGGCGACACAGCTCCCAACATCCAGGATTGTAGTAAAGCAAACCACCTACTAAGCCTATTTTCCAGGGCACCTCCTTCTTCTACCATTTTCTTCTGTAGATTATGTGCAGTGTTGTATGACTTCTCACAAAGTTCCGCTGTCCACATCATTTTCTGATTCAAAGGTACTATTAGCAGTCCCATTTTCCCCCCCACATACTCCTTCTTTCATAGCAGTCATAAGATCAAGTACATAACGATGTTGCATTACCATCATCCTCATAGCACGCAACTCTTCTTTTATTGCGTTGAATCCATTTTTTGTAGTGTTAATAGACTTCATAAGTTCCCACCCAGTTATCGTTAGCCATTGAGTAGTTGTCGTTGCCTGAACACACAGAAGAATACTTCCAAAGAACAACTATGTATTATTAAACAACCGGTACTCTTGGAGAACATCATTCCAAGTGGTAGCGCCGTAATACTCTGCAGTTCTTCTCCTTCTGTGATGATGTAACAGAATCGTTGGACGGCTCATGGGGTGTTCATGAAACATTGATACAACCAACAATGACCAAAATAAGGCTGTGCAAGGAGACTGTGGTGCGTAGGCCATTCCAGTTCGGTGGTAGCTGGACGTGCAGTAGTTCTCCACACTGCCAATAGTAGTCCTTGAGGCGGCCCCATACATGTCGGCATTATCTATTGTGGCACTGTGGTTGATATTTAGGCCTACATTAAAGGTGGTTTCCTCAGAAACATAAAGAAACATTAATTTCATGAATGAGGACTTATTGTGCCACCTACCCAAGTGTAACACACAATATTTTATTTCCAGATACACACACACTTCTTTACTGCATCCCGACTAACATCAGTACCATTCCATAAAGACATGACCCTACAGGAAAATTTTATATCAGAATTACATTGATCATGGGCAAAAACAGATCCCGTGACTAAATCCTGGCCCACAAACACAATCTTGGGGTAAAGGATTCACTAAATAACTACTGTGCTCAGTGGGCAGGCGTGTTACTCCTAAAAATTCGAAATCTTAGACCATCTGAACTCATTCCACAGTAGTAGAGCAACTTGTCTTCTTTACTCAATTTATCTCATCCTTAACACCCAGTTTGTCTGTGAGGGTATATAAAACTTCAGCTGAAGTCATATTTTGAGACACTGATTTCCATTTACATTGTCAGCACTACTAGGCATGATGGAGGGGTCACCCAGGTGTCCGATAGGGGGGGATCTATTGCTTTCTGTCATTGATTTTGACTGTTTATGGGAAGAGTCATTGTTATAATAAAAAAATAAAAAAATCGTTCGAACTTGAGATCCTTCCAGGACATAATTACAAATGTAAAGTTGTTGGCTAGTCATCATGGGGAGGACTTCCTGGTCATGGTTGGGTATCTTTCTCTGGAACACCTGTTTAGGAAAGACCTTAGCAGCCTTTGTTAGCTAAGTATTTAATCTACAAAGGCATTTTTGGAACTTGTATCTAGGGCATTTGAGAATTTTGTGTGTGCGCGCGCACACACACTTTTTAGGGTTGAGCCTGCATTGCATGCGCTCGCGCATTCGTATTGCAGCAAGACGCTTTGTGTTTAGAAAAGGGCTCGGAGCCCTGTCGACATCACGTCAGTGTTTTTCATTGGTTCGTGGGCTTGCCTAATAAAATCTGCTTGTTTTCATTAGTCGAAGGCATGCATGCGTCATGCCTTTTCCGGTGGCTAGCCCTCCTCGAGCGCATCGACCAAGTACAGAAAACATGCAAGGCTCGCTGTTTTCTGTCCGGCTCGTGGACTACTTTTTCTCTAATTTACTAGCGCGATTTCGCTTGGCAGAAGTCGAGCGCTTTACATAGTTAATTGCACTTTTTCGGGTTAAGTACATAAATGCACTTTTGCCGATAGCGTTGTAAACTCCTAACCCGACTTTTGACCTATCAGCTCTAACATGAGCAAACGCGAGACCCATTGCATTGCAAATGCTTGTTTGTTTTGCTGTGCCCTCTTTCCTGATGGACAAGGACTACAAGAGCAAACCTTTCAGATTCATGAAGAGGTGAACATTGTTAATATAGTTAGACAGACCATAGGGGGGAGACTGCACAGAGCTGGACAAAAATGCAAGAAAGCTGGTTACTTGCTCTGATGTCCACAACAATAGCTCAGGTGCGTCCTTGCAAGTAAGAGTCAACAATGCTTTTGCCAATAGAAATAATTTGGGACCTGATAAACTGTTTTCATTTGCTCTAAATCCAATTATATCCGCCCTTTCAACAAGAGGTCACCCTACACAATTATTGAAGATTAGCCATACCAGTGATGTTATAACCAATAGGTTTACCTTCAATGGTCTTACTAAACACTCCCTAATTGCTGGGAAGGCCACTGATACCTGTAGTCACAAGGGTGAGAGGATCAATGAAAACATATTTATCCTTCCTCACCCTTACTAATCGGTTAGCTCCTCAGAAGGATACCTCACTACTGGTTAGACAACAGCAACAAGATTGTACAATTTGCAACAAACTCCTTTATTCTAGTGGTATTACATTTAGTTATCTGTTTTAAGAATTCTTCTATCCCAGTTGTATCAAAGTCCCACTCAAAATCACTGTCAAGTTAGTTATCTATATCCCTATTTATACTGTTCAATAGTTCTTCCTCTTTCTGTGTTTTGGGGTATTAAGTCTTCTAGCCCCCAAATCCTGAGGGAGTGCAGGTATGTTGTCCGGAGACCTAAAGGGTATATACAGTCAATACCTGGTGTTCAACAATTTCTTCAATTAATGCCTTACTAAAAAGTGCTGGTATTGGTGCTCTGCGGGGGGTCAGTGCTGTTGAGGAGGGCGACAATCTAATAGCTGCAATTGGTCACTCACTGACTGGTGAGACATTTGCCTAGCTCAGTCAACCTTTACAGACACTTTGTCCAAATCAAAACAATGTTATATTTTGACAATCAATTTGGCGCCTTGATACTACTGTTTCTAATTTAACTATTACAATGGTTGTGGTTGGAGTCTTCTCACAAACTCTTAAATTTGAATCGAGAAATTACTCTGGGTATTGTATCAATATTTTTTCTTTTTTGCATTCATGGATTTTCCAGCTCCTGGTGCCAAAAGATCAGATCCTGCTGCCTAATTTCCTCTTGTAAACCTTTATAACATGTTTTTAATCTGTGGTGTTCTTTGGCAGGGCAACATTCGGCTTGACATTAAGACTTACAGGGGCGATATGCATTTTGCCTACTTAATTTAAGTGTTTGACTCATAATCAGTCATCTCTGATAACCCTCATTACTGCCCCCACAGAATCCTTGAGTGTCCACTGATCCATTAGAAATTTAGAAGGTCTCCCTCTCTAATACAAGATTGGGCTACTCCCACGCCTAGGAAGAATGCATACTTTTTGTCACAGTTGTTTCCTCATCTGGCCTGTGACTCACTGAATACTGGACACGTGGACACCTTCATTGCGTGTATCCTCTCACTTAATGTGTCTGGAAAGGATTTCCTCATCTCACAATCACACCTCCCTGTCCACTTTGAGGTAGTGTTGCCATTGGGGGGTGATTGGTAAGTTTGCTTTGGTGATATTTGTTGCGCTAAGGTACTGCTGGTTGCTGCACTTTTTGTGGTGGTGTCTGAGGCACATATACTATATTTATGTCTGACTGTAGCTGTACTGCTGTGTATTCCTGACTTTCCATTTTGGCCCTCCCATCTCTTAGTACTATTTCAGTATCTCTGACAATCACATACTTGATCCATCCGTTGGGGACCTATCCTGCCTCTTCCTAGTCCTTCTTTACTACTACTCCTGCTTTTCCCTACAAAAATAGATTGTGTGCGCCTAACTCTGTCCAGGGCTTGGCTTACAATGCCATTACGTTATCAAGGGGTAACCTTTCTTTAATACGTTGTAAAACAATAGCATTTTCTCTTGTCACTTCCCAAACCCGACCTAATTCTTGGGCCCATTTTTCTTTCATTCCACTAAGAAACTGAGCAGGGTCCTCATTTGGCTGCACTGATTTAGCCATGACCATGAGGGATCCAATGTCTGGCCTGTCGCTTCCCTTTCTGCATACTGTCACCGTTGTGAATATGTGGTGTGGAGGATTGAGAGGCTGGATGACCATTCAGTATGACTGGGAATAGTGGGACACCTGTACGCTGCCTTACTTGGAATGTACGTGGGCTAACTGATGGGCGCAAGATGAGACTGTTGTCTGCCTATGCGCAGCATCACGCGATTGACATATGCATATTGCAGGAGACCCACCTGGTTGCGACCACTGGTAACAGGATAAAGGCTGGCTGGATCGGCGAGTGTCATTCTGACATATATTCGAGCTTTGCTAGAGGAGTGGCGATTTTGATTAGAAAGGGGCTACAGTGCCGCACTGAAAAGATGATTGTGGATCCGGACGGACGCTACATTATACTGCGCGGCACGCTGCTAGATAGGCCCTGTAGGCTGGTGTCGCTTTATGGTCCAAATACTGACGACCTGGATTTTTTTCCGGGAGGTGGGCTGGCTGATTGACTCAGTGGGATCTGGGACCTTGCTAAGGGGGGGGTGGGGGAGACTTCAGTGTGGTGCTGGACCCTGTGGCAGACCGTGAGAGCTTGGCTCGGCCGCAGCATGTTGGGGCTGCTAGGGCCCTTTTGCATGTGATGACGGAGGGTGCCATGGTAGATATTGAGGGTGAAGCATGGCACTGACAGGGAGGGTAGGGTACCTGTGTCAATTATGCTCATAATAGCTGGTTTCGCATAGACAGGTGGCTTACCACCAGGGATGTTGAGTTCTGGACGCGTTCGGTTAAGCACATGGCGCGCACATCGTCGGATCATTCTCCAGTTCTGCTGAAGTTGTCTATAATAGGGAGTCGCCCCCACCCCGGGCCTTCATGTGGAGACTCCCTAATAGTGCTCTTAAAGATCAGGTATTCCGAACTGAGATCCGCAAAACTAACCTGAATTACGTCGCTGAGAATCGTGGGTCGGCAGCTTCCACTGGGACGGTGTGGGAAGCTTTTAAAGTAGTGATTCGTGGCATCTGCATTGCTAGGCAACATGGAGTGCTGGAGGCCCAGCTGGTTGATCTGGAAAAACGCTTGGCGGCGGACTGGTCGGGAGACACTCTTGCCACATTGAGAAACAAGATGACACAGTACGAGGAGGCTGCGCTGCGAGAGGTTCGTTTCTTAGGGAAGTATACTGCGGTGAGACGATATGGTGAAGGGGAGAGAGCTGGTTGTACGCTAGCAGGCATGCTCCGTAAGCCATGGGCAAGTAATTACATTGTAGAATTGTCAGATTCAGCAGGCGATCGGTACACTGACGAGATTAAACAGGTTCTCACTGAATCTTATGCCGATCTGTACGCACAGCCTTCTGGATTGGATGTGGCTGCACCAACTGATTATTTCGAGGATATAAGTTTGCTGTGGCTTGAAGATTCGCACCGGGCATACCTAGATGCCCCCTTTTCGGTGGATGATGTGGTCCAGGCGATCCGCAGCTTACCAGGTGACAACGATCCTGGGCTGGATGGCTTAACGTCGTCTTTTTATAAAGGAATATGCTGATATCCTTGCGCCGCACCTCCTGGAGGTTTATGCGGAGGCACTTGATACGGGGGGTTCTCCCTGCCTCGCTGCGAGAGGCCCATATTGTGACTATTTTGAAGCCAGGGAAAGATCCGTGCAGCTGCGACTCCTACCGTCCTCTTTCATTAACTAATATAGATAATAAGATCCTGGCGAAGTTAATTGCTGCGCCGCTGCAGCCCTTGCTCCCATCTCTGGTGTTGGCAGACTAGTCTGGCTCTATACCGGCCCGCTCCACGACGCCTAATCTCCACACCTACTTTGCGGAGCACTAGACCCTGATGTATGCGTGGCGGCGGTGCTTTTAGAGGCTTTAGATTCTCTTGCATGGACGTACATGTTCGCCCTGCTAGCTCGGGTGGGGCTGAGCTCCAGATTTATACAATTGATTTGACTGCTATATTCAAGGCCTTCTGCCCGGCTGAGCGTGAATGGGACCATTTCTGACCCTTTTTTGATAGCTAGAGGTACTCGTCAGGGCTATCCATTGTCCCTGCTGCTTTTTGCAATTGCGATGGAGCCGCTGGCTGCTCGACTGCGGCAGCATCGCAATCATAGAGGTTTGACATTCAGGCCGAGGCCAATATTAATTTCTATGTATGCGGATGATGTTGCTCTGTATGTCCAAGAGCCACGGCGACATCTTGATGTTCTGCTAGATGAAATAGTGTGCTTTGGATGGCTTTCTGGGATAACCATCAACTGGTCTAAGTCGGTGGTGGTACCTCTTTCTGCGGCTACGACACATTTTCACTCTAGATAGTCAATTGCCTGGGCTGATGGCCCAGTGCGGTACTTGGGCGTCTGGTTGAGCCGTGATGTCACTACGCTCTGGTCAGCGAATTACGGCAGAGCTCTGGCATGGTTGGAAGAAAAAGTGGAGATGTGGCGTTCGCTGTCCGGTCGGATTGCCATAGCGAAGATGGTAATTCTGCCAAAGTTTCTGTGTGTAAATCTACCACTTGTTCTCACTGTGAGTTTTCTGAAAAGGCTCAGATCTGCTCTGGTGAAGTTAGTTTGGGCCGGTAGACAGCCCAGAATTTCGTGGGAGAGATTGACACTTCCGTTTGAGATGGGTGGACTGGCGGCCCCAGACTTAGAGGTTTATTATTACTGTGCGCAGGCACATTTTGCGCATTTTTGGCTGTTCTGGGTAAGGTGTTTGCCACATCTGGGACCTGAAGCGGACACTATATGGCCTGATAGACTGTTGCGTGTGCTGGGGAACTCGATTGGACCCAGGTTGCGTGAGATTAATACTGTGGCCTGTACGGCGAGGGCCTGGACCACGCTGCTGAGACATGTTAAAGTGAGTGAGCCTTTTGCACCTACGATGTCAGTTTTGGATGTTGCGGACGTGCAGCTGTCGGGGGAATGTTCATGTGCATGAGTTCATGCGCGAGTCCGGCCTGGCTACCGGTTTTCTGATGGACTGCTCATCTCGACTGAGGCGGCGTTAAATGGTGTGCTTGATACTGCGATGAACCAGCTATTTGTGCTATGCTGCGCTAGACTACTTCCCTGCGATGCCGGTGTGTCGTGCGCTGGAGCTCCTATACCTGATGCGGTCCCTACGTAGACTTACACTTATTACCAAGCTTTATGCCTGTGTGCAGGCTATTTCAGATGAGGTGTGGTGCAGGTGCTGCGCGCATATGAGAGAGTTGTCCCCTAATTATCGAATACGCCTCACTCATTTTAAGTTTTTACACTGGCTGCATCATACTCCCGATGGCTTAGAATGCATGGGGCTGCGTGTAGACACACGTTGTGAAAGATGTGGGGCCCCTGATGCACACTTTCTACACCTCCTATGGCGTTGTGCCGGAGTGAGTGCATATTGGGTGGAGGTGCTGGGCATTATTGAGAGGATGACTGATATTGAGCTGCCATGTACTCCTAAGCTTGCCCTCTTAGGCTATGTTGAGGGGGTCCCGACTGCTCACAGAAGGCTGGTGGGGCTGCTGTTGGCTAAGCAAAGGGTTGCAATGTGCTGGGGACGTGGTGGAGTGCCTCGGAGTCGTGAGTGGCTGCGGGATGCTTCGTACTGTCAGAAGCAGCTGATGATATACTGGGAGCTCATGCCGGAGGGCTCGCGCCCCAAAGACATATGGGGCCCAATTCGTGCTTTTTTGGTAAATCTAATTTTTGGCAGCGACTA